>NC_060141.1:670158919-671408919 GCF_021461385.2 Schistocerca piceifrons
GCTTTCACTCAGTTAAAACTCGGCAGAAATCCAGCCTGCATTTGGATCGGACTTCTTTAACTCTTGTGCAGAAAGACGTGCAGTATACTGCTGCATCCATTTTCAATAAGCTACTACAAGAAAAAAAATCTTAGCTGTAATCCACGCGCTTCCAAATAGATACTGAAGAGTTTCCTCATGGGTCACTCCTTCTATTATGTCGAGGAACGCCTTGAAAAATTAAGCTGATTCTTGTTGTATTGTTGATTGCGTTACTGAAACTTATGGCATCACTTTCTTGGGTTCATAAAAATTTTATTTTTTAAGTTGTAATTTCTTGTATTGACACGTTCCATGACCTTGGAGATTTTCTCCTAAATTTGGTCTTACGGAACTTAAGATGTGTAAATAAATAAATAAAAATAAAGAGTGCCTTTGGTAACAGCACGACATTGCCTGCTGCTCCTCTCTTGGGCTCGCTGGCGTATCGGTTGGACCCTAGACGACTGGAAAACCATCGCATGGCCAGCTGAGTGCTGATTTCAGTTGGTAAGAGTGGCGGTAAGGTTAGATTGTGGCACAGACCTCACGAGGTCATGGACCAAAGGCCATGGACCAGAGTTGTCAAAAAGTCACTTTGTATCCTGGTGGTGGCTCCGTAATATTGTGGGCTGTGTTTACATAGAATAGACTGGATCCTAAGGTCCAACTGAACCGATCATTGATTGGAAATGGTTACGTCCGGGTACTTGGAGACCGTTTGCAGTAATACAATGATCTGTTCGCCATTCGTTTGAAGAACATTCTGACCAATCCGGGAGAACGCTTTGGCTACCCTTTGAACAGTCGAGAGGTCCGTTTGTGGTTAAAATCTTGCACCAGCCACACTTTCGCTATTAGGCTGTAGAGGCAGAATGGCTCATTAATTCTGCAGGAGACTTACAAGGACTTTTTGAGTCCATGGCAGATCGAGCTGGTGCACTGTGTGGGGAAGAAGGAGGTCCGAAACGATATTAGGTAGCATCTCGTGACTTTTGTCTCCTCAGTGCATGCGTGTGGTGTTATTTTCAACTGTTTCGTCAAAGTAAGGCTTGTGTGGCAGGCGTTGTAAGCGAATAGGTACATTGGTGACCCGTGCGTTGTTTCGATATGTAACCAAATGGGCAATTTAACATATATGCCAGTGGCTAAGCGAATGCCTGCCTCTCGTTTGGTAGCAAGAGATGATAGCATCCTAGGGCAAGCCGTGGCACTCATATAGGACATGGATGCTATGAGTAATTGCTAGAATTAAAAACTATTTGAAGAGAGGGGGTCGTGCAAATCTATCATCTTAAACGGCGTCCATGAAGGACGTCGCTCGGATTTGGTGGATGAAGGCGCCGCAATTTAATCTGCTATTTATTATCACAGAGTTTACAGGCATAGTGGAATTACTGAATCGGTAAGCACTGGTGCTCGTTCAACATGCTTGATAAGCACGATAATGTGTACGAAGATGTGGTACCATACGCTGGATCTTTGGGATCATTGCACTAGACTGGTGCGTAAGTTCGTAGAGTTTTTGGTTTACATCTTGTTATTTCGGTTGCTACGGGCTGAATTATCGTTTCTTATATTTTATTTGTAGCTCACTGCTGCTATTTTAGTTTACATATTACCATTTTATCATTTGTATATAACAAGCGGAGTTGTGGTCACTAGGAAATGGACTGACAAGTGGAGAAATCAGAATTCTCCGACATATTCTCCTATTTAATTTCAGTAGAGGGTTGACAGCAGCAGAGACAGCCAGAAACATTTGCGACATGTATAGGAATAATGCCATCGGCCAGGGCAAGGCAAGAAAATGATTTTCATGTTTTGAGAAGAAGAGTTTTGACGTTAGTGACTCCCGACGTTCAGGAAGACCTTCGGGGTTTGATGAAAATAGTTTCAACACATTAATCCACAATGATCCCCGTCCATATACTCGACAACTGGCAAATGTGATGAACTGTGATAATTCCACCATCGTGCGACATTTGCGTGCAACAGAGAAGGTGCTAAAATCGGGTGTATGAGTACCGCATGCTCTAAGCCAAAATCACAAAAATCAACAGGTGGTCACATGTGCATCTACGCTAGTTCGTCATCAATTGGCTCGTGAACAACACCGACCATTCCTATCCCGTATTTTTGCTGGTGACGAGGAATGATGTCTGTATGAGAGGGTAGGGAAAAGAGAACCGTGCGAGTCCAGATGCGATAATGTGGAACAGCAACAGTGTAGTGTACTGTAGATTACTTCCCGCAATCATCACTGCTGACATTTATTGTTAAGAAGTGGGACATCTTGCAGACACAATACGACAACAACGACCAGGAAGACTGCCTGAAGTGATGTTACTTCGCGATAAATGTTCAAATGGCTCTGAGCACTATGGGACTTAACGTCTCTGGTCATCAGTTCCCTAGAACTTAGAATTACTTAAACCTAACTAACCTAAGGACATCACAAAACACACAGTCATCAGGAGGCAGAGAATCGCGATAAATAAGACCTGCTAGACTATACAGAAGTTGGATTAGGAAGTCATTCCGCATACACCTTATTCATCTGATATTGTGCCTCAGATGTTCATATTGCACAACCTTCGAGGAATTTCCTTTCCGGGTGAAAATGCGCATGTTACTCGGGAGTATAATTTGGTAGTATAGCGGTATCCACTCCCTCGAAATAATATTCAGCTCCAGCAATCTGTCATGCATCCATGACCAGCATGGTTGTTAGCACTTTCCCTTCGATGGACGTCCTCTAAGAATCGGAACTAAACGACGGAGAGCGTGCTGATGGGGGGCGCCATTAGCGCGGCAGAGCGCACGCATGACCTGGTGCGACGCGAAGCAGGCGGTTGCTTAGCTATGGGCACAGAGGTTAAATGGCGCTTTCGATTAAAAATCGGAGCAGCACACGAGTCGACCATTCCACCCCTACCCCTCCCTGCCGTAAAAGTGAAACCTGGGGGCAGAGGATATCGACTTGAGGCGGCATGCAGTAAACATCAAATCTGAATTCCAATATAAGGGGCGATCAAGAAGTTTCCGTTTGAGGGCGTTGCTCCCGCGTATATTCTACGTAGAGCGACTCCCATGGCGATAAGTAAGCGCAGACATGTAGGCCAGGGATTAACACGGCATTCGTGTCTTTCCCACATGTATGTATATGTGCGGAAACGTGAACCATGCCAACGTTGTTACTACATTCATCCAAGCAAGACCAACGTGTTGTTATTTTTTTCTTGGCTACGAGCGACAAACGCCGGCAGACATCCTTCGGAGAATGAAGGAGGGGAAAGTGGCCCAAAATGACATATTAGGGCAAAACACATAGTATTATTTTTTTTAAATTTGGCAGCTGACAGGATCATAATCTTTGGTTTGCTTGATAGCTCGTGGTTGCTGCCCTTTGTCCATAAGCCATTAACCTTTGCCTCCTTCCATATGGTGACGTGAAATGCGGGAAGCCATTTTTTAAGACAACGAAACCAATATTTCTATTAGCAAACTTTCTAGTTTGTGCAGTGTTGATTATTTCTGTGAAAAATTTGCTATCAGAAGGACGTCTTTTAAAGGTAAGTCTTTAAATCCGTGGTAATATTCTGATGGTGTGTTTGTTAATTTTCGATGCTATCGCCAACGATTACGCATTTTGCCCTGCTCTGTTGCATAGCTTGTCGATTGCCTGTCCTTAAAAATCCTATTATAAATTAAAACAATAACTACCAACAATAAAATAGTATTTTCGTAACTATCCGAAACTTTTTTTTCCGATGATGGCGAATAAATACAAAGGGACTTTAAACAGATTGTCGTGAAATGAAAGTGACATGAAATCTGCCATTCCAGCCATTAGGGAGGGGCAACATTGGATGGCCTAAAGCTTCTTCAGTGTACAATGTACCTCAGACTACGCTAAGACGACACTGTTCTGGAAAAAAGAAGATGGAAAAAGAAGGCAAGAAGAAGGTCGATTTCGCACTGTATTTGATCATAAGATTGAAAAGCTACTAGTTCAACAAATTTTAGATCTGGAATCGCAACCTCTTGGGATAACCCGTAGTGATATTCGACGCCTAACATATGAGCTGCCTCAGAGAATTGGCATTGGTTGTCCTTTTAACGCTGACAGTCAAATGGCAGGCTAAAACTGGTTTATAGGTGTCCGAAACTGTAACCCTGAGATAAGTCTACGCCAGCCAGAAGAAACCTCTGCAGCACGTGCATAGCCTTTCAATAAGCCGCAAGTCTTACAATTTTTCTCTCTGCTTATAAGAGTAGTCAAGGACCATAATATTCTGCAAACACAGATATACAATATGCACGAATCAGCATCACAACAGTTCAGAAAGTTACAAGAATTTTTACTGAAAAGGGAGAAAAACTGGTTGATGCTATAACGAGTTCTGTGCGTGGAATTCATATGACTGCCGTAGCGCGTTGCAGTTCCAGTGGAAAGTATATTCCAAATGCATTAATATTTCCTCGAAAGAAGCGGTATCAAACGCTATAAGATGAAACTCCATTGGGCACCCTGCGTCTGTACAATGAAACAGGTTACATGATTGCAGAATTATTGGTGGAATGGCTGCAACACTTCATTCCCACAGTGAAGCCAAGAAAAGAAGAAAAAATACTGCTAATAACAGATGGCCACAGTAGCCATAAGAGCCGCGCGGGATTAGCCGAGCGGACAGGGGCGCTGCAGTCATGGACTACGCGGCTGGTCCTGGTGGATTTTTGAGTCCTCCCTCGGGCATGGGTGTGTGTATTTGTCCTTAGGATAATTTAGGTTAAGTAATGTGTCAGCTTAGTGACTGATGAGCTTAGCAGTTAAGTCCCATAAGATTTCACACACATTTGAACATTTTTTTGAGTAACCATAAGAGCATAAATGCCCTTGAACTGGACACACAGGCCTCAGCCCCTAGACTTGACATTCTTTTTACCTCTTGACGCATACTATAACCAGGAAGTTAGGAAGTGGCTGAAGAACAACCCAGGAAGAGTAGTTGCTGTTTACAAAATTGCCAAAATATTCCGGGAAGCCTATTTGCTAGCAAATGTTCAAATGGCTCTGAGCACTATCGGACTTAACATCGAAGGTCATCAGTCCCCTAGAACTTAGAACTACTTAAACCTAACTAACCTAAGGACATCACACACATCCATACCCGAGGAAGGATTCGAACCTGCGACCGTAGCGGTCGTGCGATTCCAGACTAAAGCGCTCTGCCACACCGGCCGGCCCATTTGCTAGCAGCAATTCCCAAGAGTGCCATAGTGGTTTCCAAGGTTCTGGAATATTTCAGTTTAACCCAGATGTATTTCCAGAGCATATGTATGCACCTAGCAGAATAACCAATCAACCACCTCCTATAGCAGATCAATCCACCGTATCAACATCTGAGCTTTCTTGCACTCATGGTATCAATGAGTCAGTCACAGAGAGTGCAGAGAGAATCTTGCAAGATATTTCTCCAACTCCTTCCAGTTCCGGTATGCCTAAGAAACGCAGAGCTGGTGAAGGCTGCCAGGAGCTCACTGTAACACCAAATCTACAATTTCTGAAAGAAAAGGATCTCCAGAAAAGGGGAAAGGAGCTGAGAAAATCAAATCAAACCGGGCTAATGTGAAGAGACATTTGGCCGAGGTCCCCCCCGCAGATTAAGAAGTAGCACTTTAGGTCAGGTGAATACATGGTTATAAACACAAAATCAAATAGGGGTAATGCAGGAGTAGGTTTAATAATGAATAAAAAAGTAAGACTGCAGGTAAGCTACAACAAACAGCATAGTGAACGCATTATTGTGGCCAAGACAGACATGAGGCCCACGCCTACTACAGTAGTACAAGTTTATATGCCAACTAGCTCTGCAGATGATGAAGAAATTGATGAAATGTATGATGAGATAAAACAAATTATTCAGGTAGTGAAGGGAGATGAAAATTTAATAGTCACGGGTGACTGGAATTCGACAAGAGGAAAGGGAAGAGAAGGAAACGTAGCAGGTGAATATGGATTGGGGCTAAGAAATGAAGCCGCCTGGTAGAATTTTGCACAGAGCATAACTTAATCATAGCTAACACTTGGTTCAAGAATCATGAAAGAAGCCTGGAGATACTAGAAGGTTTCAGATAGATTATATAATGGTGAGAAGGAGATTTAATAACCAGGTTTTAAATTGTAAGACATTTCCAGGGGCATATGTGGACTCTGACCACAATCTATTGGTTATGAACTGCAGATTAAAACTGAAGAAACTGCTAAAAGGTGCGATTTTAAGGAGATGGGACCTGGATAAACTGAAAGAACCAGAGGTTGTACAGAGTTTCAGGGAGAGCATAAGAGAACAATTGACAGGAATGGGGAAAAGAAATACAGTAGAGGAAGAATGGGTAGCTTTGAGGAATGAAATAGTGAAGGCAACAGAGGATCAAGTAGGTAAAAAGACGAGGGCTAATAGAAATCCTTGGGTAGCAGAAGAGATACAGAATTTAATTGATGAATGGAGAAAATACAAAAATGCGGTAAATGAAGCAGGCAAAAAGAAATACTAACGTCTCAAAAAAGAGATCAACAGCAAGTGCAAAATGGCTAAGCAGGGATGGCTAGAGGACAAATGTAGGGATGTAGAGGCTTATCTCATGAGGGGTAAGATAGACACTGCCTACAGGAAATTTAAAGATACCTTTGGAGGAAAGAGAACCACTTGCATGAATAACATGAGCTCAGATGGAAATCCAGTTCTAAGCAAAGAAGGGAAAGCAGAAAGGTGGAAGGAGTATATAGAGGGTCTACACAGGGGCGATGTTCTTGAGGACAATTTTATGGAAATGGAAGAGGATCTAGATGAAGATATGATACTGCGTGAAGAGTTAGACTGAGCACTGAAAGACCTAAGTCGAAACAAGGCCCCGGGAGTAGACAACATTCCATTAGAACTACTGATGGCCTTGGGAGAGCCAGTCATGACAAAACTCCACCATCTGGTGAGCAAGATGTATGAGACAGGCGAAATACCCACAGACTTCAAGAAGAATATAATAATTCCAATCCCAAAGAAAGCAGGTGTTGACAGATGTGAAAATTACCGAACTATCAGTTTAATAAATCACAGCTGCAAAATACTAACGCGAATTCTTTACAGACGAATGGAAAAACTGGTAGAAGCGGACCTCGGGGAAGATCAGTTTGGATTCCGTAGAAATGTTGGAACACGTGAGGCAATACTGACCTTACGACTTATCTTAGAAGCTTTTGACAATGTTGACTGGAATACTCTCTTTCAAATCCTGAAGATGGCAGGGGTAAAATACAGGTAGCGGAAGGCTATTTACAATTTGTACAGAAAGCAGATGGCAGTTATAAAAGTCGAGGGACATGAAAGGGAAGCAGTGGTTGGGAAAGGATTGAGACAGGGTTGAAGTCTATCCCCGATGATATTCAATCTGTATATTGAGCAAGCAGTAAAGGACACGAAAGAAAAGTACGGAGTAGGTATTAAAATCCATGGAGAAGTGATAAAACCTTTGAGGTTCGCCGATGACATTGTAATTCTGTCAGAGACAGCAAAGGACTTCGAAGAGCAGTTGAACGGAATGGACAGTGTCTTGAAAGGGGGGTATAAGATGAACATCAACAAAAGCAAAACGAGGATAATGGAATGTAGTCGGATTAAGTCGGGTAATGCTGAGGGAATTAGATTAGGAAATGTGACATTTTTAGTAGTAAAGGAGTTTTGCTATTTGGGGAGAAAAATAACTGATGATGGTCGAAGTAGAGAGGGTATAAAATGTAGACTGGCAATGGCAAGGAAAGTGTTTCTGAAGATGAGAAATTTGTTAACATCGAGTATAGATTTAAGTATCAGGAAGTCGTTTCTGAAAATATTTGTATGGAATGTAGCCATGTATGGAAGTGAAACATGGACGATAAATAGTTGGGACACGAAGAGAATAGAAACTTTCGAAATGTGGTGCTACGGAAGAATGCTGAAGATTAGATGGGTAGATCACATAACTAATGGGGAGGTATTGAATAGAATTGGGGAGAAGAGGAGTTTGTGGCACAACTTGACTAGAAGAAGGGATTGGTTTGTAGGACATGTTCTGAGGCATCAAGGGATCACCAATTTAGTACTGGAGGGCAGCATGGAGGGTAAAAATCGTAGAGAGAGACCAAGAGATGAATACACTAAGCAGATTCTTGAGGATGTAGGCTGCAGCAGGTACTGGGAGATGAAGAGGCTTGCACAGGACAGAGTAGCATGGACAGCTGCATCAAATCAGTCTCAGGACTGAAGACCACAACAACAATATATGTTTATGCTATAATTTATGCTTATGCTAGCACTTATCCTGCTAAGATAAAAGGTGTGTCGTTTTTCCCACTGGGTAGTACTAAATGATACGTTGACAACGTTTTGGAAGTTGTGAGTTCATAGCGAAACTAATTATTTTATACTAAATTCCTTATGCATATGCTACTGCAGTAATCCCAGTCCAATTTAAAATTACATTTATATAATTTTAATTGGCAAATATGAGACCCAATATTTAGGGGGCAATATGTCTATCGAAAACCACCTTTGTGGAACGGTGTGCGACAAGCGTCGCTACTGCTTCATGATAAAGTAAACACCACACTTCAAATTTCGTATCGCAGAACTTATATCAGATCAAGTCGGAGACATTCGAGCACCTACCCTAAGAGTCCAGATCTCTCTCCGTGCGATTATCACGCCTTAGGTTACTTGAGAAATGTCTTCAACTGCCTGTCGGACGAAGGTGTCCAGCAAGCAGTTACGGACTTCTTCACGCAGCAGGACAGGGACCCTTCAACTTGCTGCTTCGGTGGGGTTATTGCCTCAGTGCTCAAGGAGATTTTTTTCAGATTAGCATACCAATTTTCGATTGTGCGGTCTTCGAACGGAAACTTCTTGATAGCCCTTAACAAGAGAGCTATTCGGAAAGTAAAGTCCAATCGGTCACGAAATGGAAACCACAGTGAAAATATTGTCCCCGCTCTGCTTTAGATATGTGCTGGCGTTGTACCAACTTACCAATACCCGTGCCATAGAACGTAGAAGCCTATACTTTCGCCACTTGTCTATGCTGGTTTGCGGTTCGTTGTCTGTGCCAAAAATTTGTCTGCATAGCCAGCTATTCATGTGAACAGAGGTGAACATCAGAGGGAGCCAAGTCTGGGCTACATGGTGGGTGATCCAAAACTTCCCATCGAAAATACTTCAGGGCGTCCTCCTTGTCCCTACAATTTGCGGCCAAGCGCTTTCATGAAGAACGAAATCCATGACAGGTACGTTACGTAGGGGTGCATGGTATCAGGCGAAATCTCGCATTGGGAACCCATACTTGGCTGGACACAGTATCGTTTTAGGCTCACTGTGTACTCAGAACTGAAAAGTGAGATGTGTCGTGATCGACGGGCATACTATAGACACCGCCCATTCGTGCAAAGCTTCATCTGATTTTAATTCTCTTTCTGTTCCGCGACCTATCGGAGCCTCCTTTTCGAATAGCCCTCGTAAATTTTTGGCTAAGCAAATGATAAGTATTTCAGCACAACAGCAGGGAGTAGGTATGAGCAACGCCATCAACATTCTATACGTGTAGAATGATTATCCAGTGGGCTTACATCCACAAGTGGCGTCTGGATGTTTATCTTTGTTATAAGATTGCGTTAGGGCACGCATAAATAGGGAAAACCTCGATACTTTCGTGTCGTGATTCGACAGCGACTGGATTGTGACCTGTCGACATTACGGCTCACCATTCCCCGACATGCTCTTCGGGCTAGTCAGTGCACCTCGACTCTCACACGAAGATGTAATCGATAGGTGTAGGAGGCCAATACTCGATACCATGTAAGATCTCGACGGCACGTGCGACTGTCGCCTAAGAGGACTGCCGTTTTCAAGCATAAACAAATCGGGTATCTCTCGAAAACACTAGTGACTGTAGAAAAGCGCAGGTGACTCCTCTGTATAAGAAGGGTAAAGGAATGCACCCGCTAAATTATAGACTAATATCTTTATCATCGATTTGCTACAGAATCCTTGAACATATTCTCAGTTCCAACGCAATAAATGTTATTTACTTATGAAGAAACAGTCACGATAGCAAATATCTTTTATTTAAAATGGCCATTTTCGGCACATACATTAGATGATCTTCAGACTGACTGCACCATCTGCTCAGCAGATATTGCCTTGACATCACGCACCTGCTCAGTAGGTCGCCAGCTCCAGTAAATAGTGCAATCAGTCTGAAGATTGTGCCGAAATCGTCATTTTAAATAAATGATATTTTGGAGTTGTGACTGTTTCTTCATAAGTAATTATCACAAGTAAGATGGCTGACACTCCCAACTATGTTGGCTAAAATCATAATAAATGTTTATGAGAGGGAAGCGCTTCTGACCACTACTAAGCGTGGTCTTAGAAGGCATCGCTAGTGCGAAACTGAGCTTCCCCTTTCCTCCTGTGAACTGACACTCCCAACTATGTTGGCTAAAATCATAATAAATGTTTATGAGAGGGAAGCGCTTCTGACCACTACTAAGCGTGGTCTTAGAAGGCATCGCTAGTGCGAAACTGAGCTTCCCCTTTCCTCCTGTGAACTACTGATGAAGAATGAAAGGCGGATCCCATAGTCCCAGATTTCCGTAAGGCATTTGAGACGGTGCCACGTTGCCTTCCGTTAATGGAGGTACAAGCATGCGAAATAGGTTCCCAAACGCGTGAATGGCTCGAAGAATTCGTAAGTAACAGAACCTAGTATGTTGTCCTCGACGCCGTGTATTCATCAGAGACAAGGGGATCATCAGGAGTGCCCCAGGCAGTGTGATAGCACAGGTTTAATTTTTCTATGTACATAAACTGCAGGCAGACTAAGCAGCAGTATGCGGTTGTTTGCTAATGACGCTGTGGTGCACGACAAAGACACTTTAGGAGGACATAATACCGCTTAGACAAAATTTCTTGGTGGTAGTGTTATTAATGACACGTAGCTATAAATGTAGAAAAATGTGTGTAAATGGAGGTGAGTAGGAATAACAAACCAATAATGTTCGAATACAATACTAGTAGTGTGCTGAATGACAAAATGATGTCGATTAAACATCTAGACGTAACGCTGCAAGGGAATATGAAATGAAATGAGCACGTTAGGAATGTAGTAGGGAAGACGAATGTTCCACTTCACCTGTAAAGTAGACTAGATACAGGAACTACTGATGAAGAAGGAATACTGTTCGAGTGTTTCGGATCCGCACCAAATCGGGTTAAAGGAAGACATCGAAGCAATTTTGAGGCGGGCTGCTAGATTTGTTGCCGGTAAGGTCGAACAACATGCAGATATCACGGAGATGGTTCAGGGGCTGACATAGGAGTCCCTGGAGGAAAGACGACGCCCTTTACTGGGAACAGTGATGGTAAAATTTAGAGAACCGACGTTTGGGGTTGTCTACAGAGCCATTCTACTGACGCCAATCAACATTATACGGGAGAACCACAAAGTTGAGTTTAGAGAGATAAGCGCTCGTACGGAGTCGTTTCTCACTCACTATCTTTTCGAGTGGAACAGAAAATGAAATGACTATTAGCGGTACAGGGTATCCTCCACCTTACACCATACGGTGGCTTGCGCAGTATACTCGTATATGTAGATGCAGAACCCGTCTTTAATTCTACGATGTGTTGTAATAAAACGACGGGAAACGTCATCTTGGTGGTTACAGAATTATTGTAACTTGCATATTATGAAAGCATGCCTTTTCAAAGGAACGGCACATTGAGGATCATCCAAAACCGGGTGGTTCTTGGTGCGGTTTCATGTAAATGAATGTCAGTTAAGAACATAGCTACAATGGAACCTTTCAGGAGATGGTACGATGCAGAGTATATCATTCAGTCAGTATAGAGTAACGGATAGAGACACAGAATTTTAATTTGTTCCTTGTCCGACGTGACGTATTATCTTATTAGGATGATATCTTGAAATGTCTCTTATGAACAGCGTAAATGAATCGCCCGGTACTTACCTGACGGCTGTATAAGTGTTGTTCTGACAGTAAGTTGGAACAGTATTCCCTGAGCCGCGTGGGATTAGCCGAGCGGTCTAAGGCGCGGCAGTTATGGACGGTGAGACTGGTCCCGGCGGAGGTTCGAGTCCTCCCTCGGGCATGTGTGTGTGTGTTTGTCCTTAGGATAATTTAGGTTAAGTAGTGTGTAAGCTTATGGACTGATGACCTTAGCGGTTAAGTCCCGTAAGATTTCACACACATTTGAACAGTATTCCCTGACAAATGATACCTATAGTTGTGAATTGTTGCATCAGCAAGTATAGTTTTCAACCACAGTGGCAGAGTCTGATGTAGTTCAGTGAAATATTTTGAATGAGAGTTGTCTGCCACACAGTTATGTAGGTTTACATAGGAAAATGAAACGCATAGCTGTCATTATTATATTTTTCGCTTTATGTTTGTTGTTGTTGTTTTTGGGGAAGAAGACCAGACAGCGAGGTCATCGGTCTCATCGGATTAGGGAAGGACGGGGAAGGAAGTCGGCCGTGCCCTTTGAAAGGAATCATCCCGGAATTTGCCTGGAGCGATTTAGGGAAATCATGGAAAACCTAAATCAGGATGGCCGGACGCGGGATTGAACCGTCGTCCTCCAGAATGCGAGTCCAGTGTCTAACCTCTGCGCCACCTCGCTCGGTTTTTCGCTTTAGTCAGTGTTTGTGGCAAGTCTCTTTTTGTTGAACAAAAGTGAACTTCTAACACCGACGACACGGTTCTGACATCCTATGGGTCATTCTTTAGCAATAGCGGTAATGTTAATTTTTCAGTGGATTTTGTCACGAGTGGGAACGTACTGTATTAGGGTGAAGCAATGTAAACATATCAAAAGAAGTTTTGCATCTTCCCTGTTCCCAGATCTTCTGAAGACAGACGTTGACTGTGGATATTGTATCACAGAAACAGTCCCTTTGATTGTTCAGAGATGTCACTAAACCTGCGCAAAGTTGTAAACAACCATGCATGAGCAGCGACTGTTAAATAGAAGGGTTCCGACAGCCTATCATTTCCACTCATTCCACCAGGAAGAAGGTACACGGCTCGTGTCGTCTGTAGTTCAACCAATTCTAGACGGTCAATTCCGCGGTTCGATCGCGTCCGCATTGTTACTTTGTGCCAGGAAGGGCTCTCGACAAGGGAACTGCCCAGGCGTCTCGGAGTGACCCAAAGCGATGTTGTTCTGACATGGAGGAGATAAAGAGAGACAGGAACTGTCGATGACGTGCCTCGCTTAGGCCGCCCAAGGGCTACTACAGCAGTGGATGACCGCTACCCACGGTTTATGGCTTGGAGGAACGCTGACAGCAACGCCACCTTTTTGAATAATGCTTTTCGTGCAGCCACAGGACGTCCTGTCACTACTCAAACTGTGCGCAATATGCTGCATGATGCGCAACTTCAACCCCGACGTCCATGGCGAGGACCATCTTTGCAACCAAGACACCATGTATCGCGCTACAGATGGGCCCAACAACAAGCCGAATGGACCGCTCAGGATTGGCATAACGTACACTTCACCGATGAGTGTCACATATGCGTTCAACCAGACAATCGTCAGAGACGTGTTTGAAGGCAACCTTATCAGGCTCAACGCCTTAGACACACTGTCCAAGAGTGCAGCGAAGTGGAGGCTCCCTGTTGTTTTGGGGTGGCAATATGTGGAGCCGACATACGCCGCTGGTGGTCATGGGAGGCTCTGTAACGGCTGTACAATACGTGAATGCCATCCTACGACCGATAGTGCAGCCATATCGGCAGCTTATTGGCGAGACATAAGTCCCCATCGTGCACGTCTTGTGAATGACTTCCTTCAGGATAACGACATCGCTTGGCCAGCATGTTCTCCAGACATCAACCCTATCGAACATGCCTCGGATAAACTGCAAAGGCCTGCTTGTGGATGAGATGACCGACCAACTACTCTGAGGGATCTTACGTCGAATCGCCGTTGAGTAGTGGGACAATCCTCACCAACAACGCCTTGTTGAACTTGTAGATAGTTTGCTACGACGAATACAGGCATGCATCAAGGCAAGAGGACGTCCTACGTGGTATTAGAGGTACCGGTGTGTACTGCAATCTGGACCACCACCTCTCTCTGTATGGATTTTACAACATGCAATGTGCGGTTTTCATGAGCAGTAAAAAGGGCGGAAATGATGTTTCTGTTGATCTCTACTCCAATTTTCTGTACAGGTTGCGGTACTCTCTGAAACGAGGTGATGCAAAAACTTTTCTGGATGTGTGTAACTGAAATAATACACTGAGATTACTAAACGAAGTAATATCTCGTTCTTTTCTTATCCTTATGACAATATATGAGCGAGAGCCACTGATATATTCTGTGATGACACGTGAACATTACGGGGTAACTAAACAACCTATACGAACGTAATAATCCGCAAGTTTACGTTTCCATTTAGAGATTGCACGTGGAGATTTTACTCAATGTTTAAAGAGTAACGTTTCTGTCATTACGAAAGTTTAATAAGAAATTTTACCTGTTACTTATTGAAGTTCATGGGAACTGTCTATTGCATGGCTACAAAGCTGTTGTACATAATAATGCGACTGTTATTTTAATTGTGATTTGAATCACTAGGGATTTAGCTTGTATCTTAGATGGACGCATGTGGAGGCAAAGATATCGGTCTCGCAGAGATAGATAACGTTCTGATATTACAGGTTTTTGTAAATCAGTAGTATTAAATCTGAATGTGAATGAAATTTTTCAAAATGGGGCTTATGTTATTTGTTTTATTTTGCGTAGTTAACAATAATAGTAAACGCTTCTGTTATGGACTGCTAATAAATACGGAATTATGCAAGTGTGCATTTCACCTTATTCAATTTGGTTATTTGGCTGGGAAATGAATATAAACAAAATTTTCATGCATATATATATATATATATATATATATATATATATATATATGTATATAGTTTCCTGGCTAAAACGTATAGATCTCTAGCGCATAAATAACGGCACACAAGAAATAGGAGGACAATACCTATCGCTACTGTTGTGGTGGAATGATGGTCTCATTTCCCATAATACTTCACTTATTAGAAACTCATGATGACACAACGCTTAGGAAGGAAAGAAATCTAGTACGGTTTAGGTTCAGTGTCCAGTCGAAGGCGAGTTTCCTGTCGTTGGAGAACGTTATAGACTGAGATAATAGTTTCCTGTTCGTAATTTGGTCTAAGGTGAAATAACAAGAGTGTGTATGGGTATAATTACTTTCAAACTTTGTTTTGTTAACGAGCTGTTGTCTGTGTCTTGAACGGAAAGCAATTTGGACTGAAAAATTGCGCTTACCGCCAGTTAAATGTTTGCAACGACGTTATGAAATTTTTGTCAATTTTTTATCAGTTGTCATATATCTCGTTACTCAGAGTGCCTATCAAGTTCAAAACTAGCTGTACAGAGCGTATAGAGAAACTGTGCAACCGACCAAAGTGCTTTCCCTTTTACGAATGGATCATTTGTCACTAAGTGAGAAAAACTTCCGTGTGATGTCTGTTGCTAAATGGAATACAAATTTCCATATTAAGCGCTCAAATGTCAGTGGTCTTTTATGTCTACCTCAAGGCCGAACATAGGAATGCTACTGTCTGGTCAGAGTCAATTCGTCTTGGATAATTTAATTCAAAACATTGTTTCATGGAAATATGAGACGGAAAATGACTGCATGATTAACACTTCATTTTTCATCTGGCTCTATGGAAGCAGATTTCCGTGCACTGTTATTCGTTACTCATATTCTTAAATGAGATATGTAGAAAATTTACGATTAGTAGACCGTCAATTCACGTGAAAAATACGTCGGTGTAAACCTAATGTTCCCTCCATAAAATTTACCAGAGAACCTTAGGCATGAGTGTGAATCGTTTCCCTAATAGTTGTATTTGTTACATAGTCTCAACCAAACAATCTACACGAACTTCTGAGTTAGTCCATTTCTACAACTTGCAATTTGTTCTTATTTTTTACATTAAGCTCCCAGGCTCTGCAGTGTGTAAAGTCCCTTCTTCAATTTCCACCTTAGCTTAGACCATGCTAATTTCCACATGCCGTCTTACTATATTATGAACTTACATAGGCTATGCCAAATTCTATTCCCTTGGCAATACTTGTCCCTTTAACACACATGAATTAAAGAACTTACTCAAACACTCTCTACCCGTACTTCACAAATTTTTCTTGTATATTTCTTGGTCCGAGAGATTTTCCCGCTTCTTTCACGGATCTTGTTACAACTGTTGTAGTTATTGCGTCTTCATTTACCATACACAATTCAGTCTCCAAATCCAGTTCATTGTCGGTTTACCTGGTTCTCTTTCGCGCAGGCATTGAGATGATTTTCCCATTCTATTCTATATTCCCATTCCCATTCTATATTTGTCGACTCATTCACCTCTCTCTAAAAATACTTCACTATTTTGCTGACTTCTGCTGTCTTTGTATGCTGCAAACATCTTCTTTCCTACATCTTTTTCGTATTAATTATTACTTTTTAAGCTGCCTTCTTAATTCCACAAACTTTTAATATCCTCCGGGTCTCTCGTTCTCAGCCAACTGTTAAACATTTTCTTCTTCACTTTTATCTTTTCCACTATGATCTCTGTCCATCACTATGGGCTTTGTTTTCTTTCTTCGATATGTTGACCCAGAACTTCATATGCTCCCTCACGTATGCATCTTTTCAATTTTTGGTTCGGTTTCCAGTATTACCATTGACACCAAAACTTTCATTTGCTAGTTCGTGTCAGTTTATAAAGAAATTTTACACCTTCAACACAGAGACTATTTACATTATATTTAACAGTATACATAAATTTAATTGTATTTAACAGCATCCAGAATTTTAACAGGAATAGTGTCTTGCTGAGGTAGCCTTTTCCAGTGGATTGGAAAACCAATGTTCGCTCTAAACAGGAAGTTGGTGGAGCCAAATTCTTGACCTCTGTATACCGTTACGTTATTCACACGAAGTGTATAACTTTTATCTCGTATATACAACCCAGAGAAAATGGAAGATCGGCAGCTTGCCTGGTATGGACATATAATTCGAATGACAGATGGCATATGGGCAAAGGAAGGCCGAAGGTTGCCTGGATAGATGAAGTTAAATAGACTATGAAGAAAGAGAAGCAGAAGATGACGAGGAAGCTTGGAAAAATAGAAACCGATAGCGACAGAGATGCGAAATCTGACGACAGCAGTGAGAACCCCACAGGAAAAAGGAGAACATTAAGCTTGAGATTCTTCTTTGGCTATGCAACTGTTTACCGAAATAATTTATTGAGGTAATTCATATTAAATTCAATGCAGGCGCGATGTATATCAAGCGAGCGATTGATAAGTGACAGAAGAAACAATCACAAGATTAAGAAGTAGCTGTGTGACGTAAACGAAAGTTGGTAGGCTTGCTTCTATGTCTGTAAGATGTTGCCTGGCGCTAGTATCGTAACCGTCGTGAGTTTTAGTTATCTTTGAGATTTCACTTGGTGAGTATATGTTAGTAAAGAGTGCCTTTAAGGAGACAAATACGCCATTACCAGCTTCTCACAGAGTTTGAACGAGTTAGTATTACTGGGCCACGACAAGCTGAATGTTCTTTCTGCGATATTGAAGACAGACTTGTCAACAATGTAGCCACTGTACATGACTGCTGGAATCGGCTCTGGCGCAACGCACTGCATCTGCAGCAGGAAGATGAAGAGTAGTTGACACCGTAGTGACGCAACGAACTGTTACAGATCGGTTACTTCAAAAACACCTCCGAGCCAGACGTACTGTACCCTACATTCCACTGACCCCAAACTAACGCCATTTGCAACATCAGTGGTGTCAAGCGAGAGCTCATTTGGAGGCATGTTGGAGACTTGTTGTGTTTTCTGATTCGAGCTGGTTCTGCTTTGGTGCCTGTAGTCACCGTGAGTTGGATAGAAGTAGGCTAGCTGAGAGCCTACTAGCAACCTGTCTGCATGCTAGACACACTGGATCTGCACTTGATGTTATGGTCTGGGGTGCGATTTCGTATAACAGCAGGAACCCTTTCCTGGTTATCCCACTCACCTTCACTGAAAATTTGAACGTCAGTCTGGTGATTCGACCTTTTGTCGTGCCATTCATGAACAGCATCTCAGGTACTGTTTGCTCGTAAGGCCGACTGATAATTAGTACTGCTTAGAATATCTTTGTCAAGCGACAAAAATGTGGCAACTAAGTATGTAGCAACTATAAGTTCTGAGTGAACTTGTAACAGTTATTCATCGGAAAATTAATAATGCTATACATATCTGACGATGTATGTAAATGGAAAAAACGCAGAGTTACTCTAAGGTTCGGAGTCCATACTGAACTGTAGGTTCCCCTAAAACTGTCTGGGTAAATCAGTTCAAAGATCGGAGGAGAAAGGCAACAGCATGCCATCTGGAATAGGGCCATGCGTCGTGAAGGACTGTGGAGTTCAAACCAAACTTCATGTTGATGTCAGCTTTACCTATGCATAATCCTTGGAGTAATAGAGTATTACCCTATACAAAATAATGTTGCAAGATTGCTCTCTGTTTGTAAAACCTACTGTAGATGTTCTTCTGCTGCCTGATCCGACCGCCCTGAGTCTAGTTCCAGATCTCTCGTCGGCGTGCAATTACGCAAAGGAATCTCGAAAACGCAGTCCGATGTAAAAGGCCCAAAGCATAGTATCCTGAATGGGGTCTGTTTGAACCCTCTTTAGCCCTTTGAGAGGACATTGGATTTACTAGCAATGGAAGTAAAGTCATAACTTACAATACGCAGAATGTATATATAAACAATGTTGCAGATTGCGAGGACTGACATTTATAATTCACAATCTCATCTCAATTAATATGACATTTCACAATGATAGCAGCTGTTATTCGTTGACAAGGTTCAGAAAAGAGTAAGGATATCAGTCAGGAAATGATGTGATCCTATTATACTTGCGGAGGCGCGAAGTTGTATTTTAGGTAAGCAGTGATTGCTTGGCAGACCATTGCTCCTACTGGAACATGACGACCACTCTGGATGCTGCTACTTCTATTCGAATGAATGAATCGTTATGTATGTCGCTCTCTGTCATGTTGCTGCAGCAATGTATTCTTAGGGTGGGCCTTGACAGCCGGCACTGACTGCCATATGTGCCTCTGATGTCCTTCCCCACCGTTGGGGTGTGGCACACATACAATGTTCCATGTAACTTACTAAGTCCACGTGTTATAGGTAGGATCGTCCCCACGTCCCCAGTTCAAATGTTACTAAGTTTTACTCCAGGTTAGCCGTTCAAACGCTAGTCTCTCTCTATAAAGCATTCTCTTCCGTGGCTGTCCACAGCTTTTCACAGCTACAGATCTTTTCTATCCAATATGTCGCGTTTCCGCCAAAGCTGGCTAATCGTATAAGTTTATTAAGTCTCTCTTACTCCCTCCATCATTTCCGTAAAAACACCTCTCCCAATCCACAGTGGAACGTAGGACGGATGTCACAGCCCATCCACCAATAACAGCGCATGTTCTTCCCGACAGAATGTTCTCGCCACTGAGTAAGAACAGAAAGGATAAAATAGGTTCTGCTCTTTTAGGATCAATTGACAGAGTCGCCCACGCCACTGTAAAGGCACATATTGTGCTGTTCCTTGTTCAACTTTCTATAAATGTTACCTACATCTGGAGCCTTTCCTCATGCACCCTGGGAATAAGACGTCTCCGAATTCGTCATAACGCCGACGTGTTTTTCTCGTCGACCTGTGGATGGTTTATGCTGTACGGATGCTAGGTCGGTGGAAACGGTGGGGGTTCTCATTTTTCTCATCATGTCTCCATCCGATCGCATTGTCCTCTATCAGACGGGGCCCCTTCCTACCGCTTTCTCCCTGCTGTGAGTTCACGGTCCAGCTTCGTAAATACACCGCTGTGTGCATCGCATGCAGTTTCGCCGCCACGTTTTCATCCGCTCAGAATGACTCAGCATCTGTCTTTCACACCTCCAAAAATAGGACTGCAGTAATGAAAGAGCAATTATAGATAGTCAGTACTGCATCTGAAATACTATCATATCTAAGAGCATGCTTTAAGTGCAATTTCTACATCCTGTCTGTCTCTGCACAAAGGTGAGATGTGGCTAGCCGCAAATGGTAGCCACCTATCACTATGACTATGGTGGTTATAATGCTCCTGGTATTAAATAAATAGGTCTGCCTCTTTAGCTGAGTGGTCAGCGTGGATGACTGGCATCTGGAGGATCCCGCTTCGATTTCCCGTACTGCCAGGGATCTGTCCTTAGTGGGAAGGAAAAAGAATGACTGAAGCCGAGGCGGGGTTTATTTATTCCAAAACAGTTCTCTTTTCCCACTCTGTGAAATTTTACCTGACATGTCAAAAAACACGTTCTCGCTTCCCGCGCCGGGGTTCCCGGGTTCGATTCCCGGCGGGGTTAGGGATTTTCTCTGCCTCGTGATGCTTTGGTGTTGTGTGATGTCCTTAGGTTAGTTAGGTTTAAGGTTCTAAGTTCTAGTGGACTGTTGACCATAGATGTTAAGTCCCATAGTGCTCAGAGCCATTTGAGCCATGTCAAAAAACAAAAAGCAATTTTAAATACGAAACGCGAAAATTTACTAGGAATTACGAGAAATGTAGTGTGGCATTATATACGATAATCAGCCAAAACATTATGACCACTGCTCATAATGAATTTAAAGGCCGCCTTGTTACACATAGCTGTATATAAATAAATTACATCACCAGAGCAGAAACGAATGGGAAAGCAATCTAGGTACGATACGTGCCTGGACTGAGGAGGTATGCTGACATAAGGAGCCGTAGTTAAAGATAGGAGTTTTACAGTAATTAATTTAGTTAAAATGTTTAAGATTATTCGGAGCCAGAAGTCGTATGTGTGTGATATTCTACTGTGCAGCTCACTGCGACGGTATTGTGACTCAAGCGGGTCGGCGGAGCGCCGAGTTAAGCAACACAAAGGAAAACACTGTGTCACTAAACAGCGGAGGACGTGGCAAGAAAGAGCTCGCTGCCTGCCAGGGTGTCAACATCGAGGGCGGTAATTGGATCATTTATTCCAGGCGAGCACACCAGAATGTTCCACCGACCTACTGGCGAGGAAGAATAGCAAACACCAGCTGCAGAGACCCGTATTTAAGGACCAGCAGCCAGCTCGTCATTATCGACAATGGTGAGGCTTTGGAGTGACGGAGAGCCTGTGTTTCCAGTTCGAAGTCGTTACAATCACCATAGTCATCGCAATAGTCACCACAGTCATGCAGGTCGTCGCCTAGGAAGCGCCAGAGTGACGCCGACGCTGTAGCCATCACCGCCACTATTGTCGGTTGCCATCAGCAGGCAGCTCCTGTAATGGGCTGCATGGTAGCAACGCATTGTCGCCATCGTCCTGGGTCACTGTCTCCGCAAACACCGTGACCGCTGCCGGAGTCAGGGACCCTAGACTACTGACGCCAGACAGCTGCCGCCGGGGATGGTCGACGGGACAGGGCACAAAACTGTCACACTTTCGCTGCCGCCAAGTCACCCAGCAGCGATTACAACAGACATCAACGGCGTGTCGTTTCAGCCACTAGGGTACGATGCAACAGGGCCGTAGCGCTACTGCCAAGTCGTCCGATCCCAGCACAGCTACAGTCGGGGCAGCAGGCCCACGTGTGAATGTCTGCTGACACCTTCGTCGTCATCGAGACGAGATATTACGAGCAGAAGCAAACCTCGCCCAAAGGGCCAACAACCAATGTATTGCCGCTGTTCAGTAAATGTTACTATTCTGTCGTCAGGAGCCATCTGTGGACCGCTTCCTCAAGCCCAGCAGAGAATCCGTATTTGAATCCGGCGACAGGCAGTGTAGTCGTGTGCCTGTTTACAAATCTCTGACCGAAGACACATAGTTATAGCCCAATGCCTGGGATCGAGCAGCTTGAAAACAGAGAAACTGGTTGGCTGTTGGCCTGCTACTGATGTGAACATCTATGGAAAATGGTTTAAGGATGGCGAAACCAAAAGCAGGTGACAAGGTGTCATTACAGAATATGGAAGCTGATGACTTACCAACTATTTACATCAGAATAGACAGTGAGTTATGGTAGATTTGTTGACAGCGTGCAATGATGGTGCAGGCAGATCTGTTTCGGATCACACCATTCAGCGCACAATGTTGAACATAACATTCTGCAGCAGACGACTGTTATGTCTTCACTCGCTGACTCAGCGACGTCGTCAATTACGACTACTGTCGGCACGAGATTTTGATTGGCTACGAAATTCGATCGAACTGAATCCAATGAAAAGTTTCTGGACCAGGTGTAGGGTGTCAACTCTGCGGTGACAAACCGACGCCGCATAGTTTGCAGTAGTTGCATAACGTTTGCCTGGTGACGAGGGCTGCATACCTCTGGAAACCTACCGACGTCCATTACACACTGAATCGTTTTCAGAATCGTTTCTATGTTACATACCAAATGTGGTCTACTACTTTTTTCAGCTGTTGATCTTTAGAATGTACTCAGTTACATGATGCTTAGAAATAGTTTCATTAACTTAATATCAGTATATGAATCTGAACTACTCGTACAAGTGTGTAAATTCCTCTCTTTATCTTCTTGTCGTTGAGTATACTTAACTGAAACTACCACTACCGCTATGTGTTGCATGGTATCAAAATAGCATGCTGAATTAATGACTAGCGAGTAATAAATCGAGAGTGTTCAAAAAATGGTTGTGAAATCGTATGGGACTTAACTGCTAAGGTCATCCGTCCCTAAGCTTACACACTACTTAAACTAAATTATCCTAAGGACAAACACACACACACCCATGCCCGAGGGAGGACTCGAACCTCCACCTCGACCAGCCGCACAGTCCATGACTCCAGCGCCTGAGACCACTTGGCTAAGCCCGCGCGGGCGAGAGTGTCAATTTGGTATTGGAATCGACGTTTTGTATATGAAAAGCGTTTCATAATGTCAGTTTTTGTTGGAATGAAATAATTGTAAATAATAACAATAGTAATATTAATCTCGTGTGATTTAATGGCATCTGCAGGTCTTTCAACTACAAGCGACCTCAGGGTCCTGGGAGCCCTTAACCTACCCCATTTTATCCGGGTGAATTATAGATTAGTTCTGAAATTGGCAAGTGTAAAGGGACTACGATATATTTATGCACTTAATTTCATTAGACAGTCTATTTGACTGCCGTTTATATTCTGTTTATTGTCTAAACTCTAATGAATTTTTCAGGTGTTATGTGATCCTTAGACAGTAAGGCAATTATATTTAGTGTACAAGAATTAGCCCCTTAACGCCGAGTGTCGATTTCGCATCACACCGATGCTGTGCTAATAATTGGGTGGTTAATTGTTTTTCAACGCCAGTGTCGGTAGATGCTGATTCTCCATGAAGCTACGAACACTTCCTACAAGTGCTGCATTCTACGGAGTATTTCGTGTGCCTCTAAAGTGCACAGTTTTTAATTTTTATCTTCCGTCTGGAAATTTATTCAGGCATCAAGGAGCTAAAAGAAAAGAAATTGATGGGTATGAGAAACGTATGATAAATATAATGTACGCACTAAATTCTTTATTTGTTTATACTAATAGTAACACTCTAAAACTGTCGTGCCTGAACGCGCTAATGTAGAATAATACTAAACGAATTTCCACGCGGTTTTCATACGAAACTTGTGTCTTACTTTGGCCAACTTACAGGTTTCATTTCATCAGAATCTGACAGCGAAAAAAAAATCGTGATGTATAGTTTTTTTCTAAAACGGTCTTATCTCTCTGCTTGTCTGAACACGCTACCTTCAAAACAGCTAGACAAATATCTTGAGCGTAGTGGTGGGAGCATATACGCTTCATTTCATGTAAGTAGAATGACCTACAAAAGGTAGTCCTGATATATACGTGGGTGACGACTTAGTACACCAAAGAGCCAACAGATGATGCTATTAGTTTCGTAGTACATCATAGGATCGATAAATAACGCTGTTCGTTTTCTTGTGTCAGTATCATTGGATTTACTTGTCTGTTAGTTTCGTAGTACACCAGAGAATCGACAGATGGCACTGCTCCTTTTTTTTTATCTCAGTGACAGAATTAAGCGCCCCACTCTTATCTTTACGAAAAAAAGTAAGACTGAATTTCCTTGGCTAGGATACAATGATTTACTGATTTATCTTTGCGTACTGAAAAGCTTTGATGCTTTTCATAGATCCATTTACATTGTACTTCTTGACTGAGGTTCATATCCCTAAAGTGCGGCATTGTGAAAACGCCCTTCTTTAACTTCCGTTCCGAAGCACGAACATGTAGCTTGTGTGATGTACAACTTACACACATACCAGGAAAGACTAGTAATTATATGACTGATTTAAAAATAAGAAAATGCTTACCACAATTGTAACATGTTGTTGTTGTTGTTGTTATTGTGATCTTCAGACTGAAGACTGTTTTATGCAGATCTCTACAGTAGTCTGTCATGTGCAAGTTGTACTGTTGATATTCGTAGCACAGTATGGGTTACGCCACGATCAGCAGGGAACGTCAGTTCAGCAAACACTTTGTTGACTGAAGACGAGACCGCGAATAGAACCGACTGCAATTAGCGCCATCGGTGTCCAGGAAGTAGCGACCTGAGCAGCGAACCTTATTTCACCAGCTACACTTCGTAAAACCTATTGGTCAGACTTCCTGTTAACACGCTGATTCCATTTGTTTATTTCGTAGCCTGCATATTTAATCCTTGGCTAATTACTGCTGCTTCTTAATGGCAAACACATTCCTTTTACATACAGATGACCATGTTGGCCCTCAATTTCTTTAATAAATTTGTGTTATCTAGGAAAATATACTTGTTCTCACACAAGTCCCTCCACATCCCCTGCACATCTCAGCGCTGCTACAAAAGTTTCCTAATCATAATCTCGTTGTCTCTGCGTAACTACTGCAACATCCATCCATTCGAAGCTTCATTGTGATTTCAAATCTTGATCTTCTCATTACCTAACTGACAATACCTGGATCCCCTAGGATGTGTTCAATCGGTTTATCCCCGACTATCTGTCAGATTAAGCCACAATTATTTTTCTCTGCAATTGGTTCCAGTACCTACTCATAACTTATGCGATCGAGTATTCAGCGTCCCGCAGTAGCACCACTTTCCAAAGGATTCCATTCGCTTTTTTTGTTGAATGTTTATGTATCACATTTCACTTTTGTTAAAGACTCATTCTACAGTGTGGTCCATTGATAGTTCAAAAATGGTTCAAATGGCTCTGAGCACTATGGGACTTAACATCTATGGTCATCAGTCCCCTAGAACTTAGAACTACTTAAACCTAACTAACCTAAGGACATCACACAACACCCAGTCATCACGAGGCAGAGAACGTTGATAGTTACCCGGCCAAATATCTCACGAAATAAGCATCAAACGAAAAAAAAAAAACTACAAAGAACGAAACTCGTCTAGCTTGAAGGGGAAACCAGATGGAGCTATGGTTGACCCGCTAGATGGCGCTGCCATAGGTCAAACGGATATCAACTGCGTTTTTTAAAAATAGGAACCACATTTTTATTACATATTCGTGTAGTACGTAAAGAAATATGAATGCTTTAGTTGGACCACTTTTTTCGCTTTGTGATAGATAGCGCACCCATGGTCTAGGGCAGTTCGGCGCTAGCGGCCGTGCGAAGCGGAGGTCCGATACTACCGCCTGTGCGGCGTGTGCGAGTATTTGTTTACTTGTGGACTTAGTCTGCGCGCGGGCTAGTAACAACGATCATGGCGAATAAGTACAGGAGAACTACATTACGATTCAATTTCTGCAAAGACTACGAACGACCAAAGGCTTTAGCAGTGGAACGAATCATTCGAGAGGACGTCAAGATACCGCCAAACGATATTGTCGGAATTCACCTGTCCATCGTTAGTCCCACGGTGTATGTTAAGATGGTAAATGACGCGGCGTGTGAGAGAATTCTACAGGCGACAAAAGCTGGTCTCCGATTTGCCATAGTGGCGGGAATGTCGGCACGGTAACTGTAGAAAATGCTGGTCTGGGTGTACGGACAATACGTGTTTTTGAGCTGCCATTTGAGCTCCCGGCTGACGAAGTTATCGAGGCTTTTAAGCCATACGGCACGGCACATGGTCACACAGCAGAACGCAGAACGCTGAACACAATTCGCCACGTACCCCGTTCTTAATGGAGAGCGACAGATCACTATTGATCTTCAGAAGCATGTACCGTCCTATCTGACAGTTGGTGGTTGTCGGGCGGTGGTGATTTACGATGGTCAACCACGTACATGATCTGGCTGTGGCCAGGAGGGACACCTCAAGTGGAACTGTATGCAACGGCGGATTACGCAACTGCCTGCAGATGTCCGAGAGCCGTCGCCGGCGATGACAATACTACCGATCACCTATGCAAAAGCCCTCACTGCGTCCGCTGATGACCGAAAGGACACAGCCCCGGTGGAAGATCAAGATGGCACTCTCCGAAACCTTACAGCAGACGTCGGGATGACAGAGGATGCTGCTCCATCGAGCATACAATCTACGGCGACAACATCAGATGAGACCGAACTCCCACCAAGCACACCGATAGTACACGAAGCAGTTCCAGCCACTACGGATGCTGTACCATCTGGAACGCACTCTGTGACGACAACATCAGTTTCGAACGAACTCCCGCCGACTACAACGATGGGACTCGAAACACTTCCAGTTCCTACGGATGCTTTTCTGTCGGCAGCCGTGATTCCCTACAATTTGAGGACACGGAAGGAAGATCATGCAAACAACGTTCCCCGAAAAGGAGGAAACGGCGTCGTCGCACGACATCTCCTAGGGATGACTCCCCTTGCCCCGACGACGATGTGCCTGTGGACCAAGATGACACAACAGCCTCTACGAAACATAACGAGGCAATGGAAACTGTTCGATCAGACCAGCAGCGGTCTGCCACATTGGCGGTACCGGGACGTGGTGATGCTGAAGAGGAATCACAACCAGTTGGCTCTCCAGACGCTGATGCTGTGGCTATGGACACGAATATATCACTGCCTGCAAAGATGCGGTATGACGATATTGAGAAGGCGCCGGACGTCATACAGAGGCAGCCGGCACTCACGAAGACGGCCTAATAATTGCTGAAGGTGAAGGGAGAGGGGCGAGAGAACGTCTTCTAACTCAGCCCTCAGCGCCGATGCAGGGAGATGTTGTTGCGCCTCGACAGAGTGGGATTCAACGCCATGCGAACCGTATTGCGACATAAAATGTAAATGACGTGCGTTCACCGGCCAAAATACAACTACTGAAGGAAACGATTTGGGCATCTGATGTGGATATTGCTTTGCTGCAGGAAGTCCACATAGCTGCACCCCCATACATCGCAGGCTACCAATCCTATTCGTCATATGGAGTGGGGTGGCAGTTTACGTGCGAGATGGCTTCCCAGTGGAAAAAGTGTGTTACCTTCCGTCGGCCAGGGGAATGGCTTTCACGACGTTTGGGACACGCATCATCAATCTTTATGCACCGTCGGGAAACAATCGGCGGCGGGAAAGAGCGCGATTTTATGCAGAAGATATTGCCCCACTTTTTCATGAATGTGTAATAATTGGTGGAGAATTCAACTGTGTTCTCAGCCAGAAAGACCAATGGCCGCAAGCAAACATCAGCCAAGAGTTGCGAATCGTTGTCAACGACCTTGTACTTAGTGACACGTGGGAATTACGACATGGAGATGCACCGGGATACACCTATGTGACAAGTCATTCGGCGAGCAGGTTAGATCGCATTTATATCTCACGGGCTCACGCAAATGATGTCCAGGACGCGGAACGCTGGCCATTGGCATTTTCCGATCACTACGCTTACATCTGTACAGTGCTTCTTCCCCGTAGAGAGGTGTGGAACAGTAAGGCCCCGTGAAAATTAAACATTCAACATCTACATGATCCTGAATGCCGTCAACAGATCCTTGAGACATGGACGATGTGCGAGCGAAGGGTTGGAAGGTATGCGACGAAGCTTGATTGGTGGCTGACTTGTACTAAACCGGTGCTTCGCCGTACGTTGATCTCATATAGCAGGGAGATGGCAGGATGGCGCCGCCGTACGACCGACTTTTATTTTGCAGCGCTGCGCGACCTGGACGATGGTCCGCCGGGACGGGACGTTTGGATCGAACGCAAAAGGATAAAAGCTAAACTAGTGGCTTTAGCTCGTAAACATCTTCAGGGAACCATGGTGCGTGCCAGATGCCACGATACGATAATGCACGAGATTCCTTCCATGCACCACGTCGTGAATGAACGAAAGCACTGACGACGCGTTTTGGTACGGGAATTAATTACCCGCGAAGACCGAAAAGTGACGCGTCAAGCGGACATTGTCTCTGCATTCGTCGACCATTACCAACACATCTATCGGGAAGAAGCAGCCCCTGTCGATGACCTCGAACGTATAGCCACGTACGTCTCCCGTACACTGACGGTGGAAGCCGCGGGAACCTTACTGGAAGCCATTAACTGTGAGGAAGCACATGATGCGATCGCAAAGGGTGCGTTGAATAGGTTCCCAGGCATTGATGGACTTCCTGCTGAATTCTATCGAGAATTTCGCAACGAAATGGCACCGCGATGGACGGAAATGTACAACGAGATGTTAAATTCCGATGCGCCTATTCCACCGGCTTTTATGGAAGGCCTCTTGGTGCCAGTACACAAACCGAAGCCAGGAATTACGGTCACACATTATCGCCCCATCACCCTACATAATGCCGACTATAAGATCTTCGCACGATTGCTAGCGTCCCGATGTCGTATGTTAATTCGTAGCGTTCTCTCTCCAGAACAGACGACACAGGGTGGATCGGTGAATGTGCAAACAGCTACCGGCGAATGCCGTGATGTGATAGCGCTAGCGGAGGAGTGCCGGCTTAAAGCGGCGATGGTGGCGGTTGATTTTGACAGTGCTTTTGATAAGGTGCGCCACAACTATGTGTACGCTGTACTGGAACAAATGGGATTTCCTGGCCGTTTTATTGGTCTCATTAGAAGGATTTATGGGGGCGCACAATCCTTGGTACAGGTTAATGGGCGTATAGCAGGGCCCATTCAAATTCGACGATTCATTCGCCAGGGCTGCCCTCTTTCGATGCTGCTGTTCGCGATAGCGTTGGAACCATTGATTGGGAGGCTAACAAATTCTCTTTCTGGGATGGAACTGCGGGGCTACACCTTCAATTGTCGTCCCTATGCGGACGACCTCCTGATGCTCGTTCGTTCTGAGGAAGAGGTGAAGACGGTCCTTGAACCGTTGTTGGACCACAGTGTGACGGCGGGTAGTGCAGTGAACATGAAAAAATCGGCGGCAATGCCGGTTGGAAGGGGCCTTACGCCGGAAAAAATCAGTCCGTTTCCTTATGTGCAACGATTCCGCTATCTCGGCATAGACTTTACCTCATCTGTAAAACATACTGCGCCAGTGAACTACCGATGTATTTTACAGACAACACGTGCCATGGTCCGACAACATCTCCCCTTGATCCTTTGCAGCGAGTCGAATATCTGAACACTAATGT
The DNA here is from genome assembly GCF_021461385.2 of Schistocerca piceifrons. Taxonomy (NCBI): domain Eukaryota; kingdom Metazoa; phylum Arthropoda; class Insecta; order Orthoptera; family Acrididae; genus Schistocerca; species Schistocerca piceifrons. Next base: position 670,188,684 of record NC_060141.1, read on the forward strand.
GGTTTCACGAATGGTGCATATTTCGCAGATCCTGCCCCTACCACTCAGGCTCGGACGTCGACTTCAATCACCACTAGGCTATTTTGTGATGATTGGGTCGCCCCTCAAGGTGCGATATTCAACGCTCACGCTCCCTACGGACAAGTGGGGACTCGGACTTAGGAATGTTCACTGCCGAGCGACGGCGCTCCTTGTAGCCACGATGTACAAGCAATGGCGTAGCGGGCGTGACTCCCTTACATTCCGCCTACTGGATCTCCTAGTTCCAGCGTCCCTCACACCTCCGGTGGCGGTGGGCAACATTACGCCACATTCTGCGCTTGTATGAACATTTATCGTGGAACTTAGTTATATCAGAGACGAGCTTCCGCGCACGATACCGCCATGCGCGAAGGATTTTTATGTTTGGCTGCTACGACGGATAAGTCGTAATGTCATTGAACTCAAACACCCCAAGTTGCATTGGCCGAAGATTTGGAGACATGTGCTCCAAAAATTCCTTCCTACCTTCGTTCGGGCACTGTGGTTGTCTGTCATGTGTGGCAAGTTCAACACCAACCAACGACTCCATGCTATTGGACTAGTGGACACTCCACTATGCCCGAAATGTCACCAAGTGGATGACGACCATCACCGCTTAACTTGTATCGTGGTGGAGGAAGTATGGCTCCTAGGAATACAGATGGTGGCTTGCTACATCCGTGTGACCCCGCAACATATTACACCTGCTTCCTTCTTACATCCGGAGAGTGACTACTTTCCGGTGACTAAATCACAGTCGATCATCTGGGTCAAAGGTTGAACGATCGTGTACCTCTATGGGGATGCTGCTAAGTCGCGACTCGACTTTTGGTATTTCCTGCAGCAAGCCCACAATGAGGTTCATAGATGGTCACACTATCGGAAAACCTTTGCCAACTATCTTCAGGCAGTCGTCCTCGACCCCCCACGCAGTTGGGATGTGTCGGGTGCAGTCGGTGTGCACATTTGACAGCTGATAATGAACCTCACGCTTCTCTCACCGCTCCATATGTAATGCACATACTATACCATGAAATGATCTACATGTTCCTTTTAACAGAGTGGTCCTTATGGAAAATAAATAAATAAAAACAACATCCCTGTATCCCTGTTCCTTTACATTTCTGATTTGATTTACAATGATTTTTTTTGCAGAAGATGCATTTCATTTAGTGTTTGTGAACTGCCTAATTTTGTATCCAAATAAAAAATAAAAAAAAAGAATGTAACACCTGCAAACCACGTGTTGGTAATTTGCAAAGTACAGCTTTCCAAAAAAAAAGTCGGTAGAGCACTTACTCGCCCGCAAAAAAAAAAAAAAAAAAAAAAAAAAAAATTGAAGAAGTGTCATGATCATCTCTCCATTGGCAAAAGATTCCGGAATAGTCCCCCATTCGGATCTCTTGGAGGGGACTGCCAAGGGGGAGGTTACCATGAGAAAAAGATTGAATAATCAACGAAAGGATAACGTTCTACGAGTCGGGGCGTGGAATGTCAGAAGCTTGAACGTGGTAGGGAAACTAGAAAATCTGAAAAGGTAAATGCAAAGGCTCAATCTATATATAGTACGTGGCAGTGAAGTGAAGTGGAAGGAAGACAAGGATTTCTGGTCAGATGAGTATCGGGTAATATCAACAGCAGCAGAAAATGGTACAGCATGTATAGGATTCGTTATGAATAGGAACTTAGCGCAGAGGATGTGTTACTGTGAATAGTTCAGTGACCGGGTTGCTCTAATCAGAATCGACAGCAGACCAACACCAACAACGATAGTTCAGGTATACATGCCGACGTCGCAAGCTGAAGATTAACAGATAGAGAATGTGTATGAGGATATTGAAAGGGAAATGCAGTATGTAAAGGGGGACGAAAATCTAATACTCATGGGCGACTGGAATGAAGTTGTAGGGGAAGGAGTAGAAGAAAAGATTACAGGAGAATATGAGCTTGGGACGAGGAATGAAAGAGGAGAAAGACTAACTGAGTTCTGTAACAAGTTTCAGCTAGTAATAGCGAATACCCTGTTCAAGAATCACAAGAGGAGGAGGTATACTTGGAAAAGGCCGGGAGATACGGGAAGATTTCAATTAGATTACTTCATGGTCAGACAGAGATTCCGAAATCAGATACTGGATTGTAAGGCGTACCCAGGAGCAGATATAGACTCAGATCACAATATAGTAGTGATGAAGAGTAGGCTGAAGTTCAAGACATTAGTCAGGAAGAATCAATACGCAAAGAAGTGGGATACGGAAGTACTAAGGAATGACGAGATACGTTTGAACTTCTCTAACGCTATAGATACAGCAATAAGGCATAGCGCAGTAGGCAGTACAGTTGAAATGGACATCTCTAAAAAGGGCCATCACAGAAGTTGTGAAGGAAAACATAGGTACAAAGAAGGTAGGTGCGAAGAAACCATGGGTAACAGAAGAAATACTTCAGTTGATTGATGAAAGGAGGAAGTACAAACATGTTCCTGGAAAATCAGGAATACAGAAATACAAGTCGCTGAGGAATGAAATAAATAGGAAGTGCAGGGAAGCTAAGACGAAATGGCTGCAGAAAAAAATGTGAAGACATCGAAAAAGATATGATTGTCGGAAGGACAGACTCAGCATACAGGAAAGTCAAAACAACCTTTGGTGACATTAAAAGCAACGATGGTAACATTAAGAGTACAACGGGAATTCCACTGTTAAATGCAGAGGAGAGAGCAGATCTGTGGAAAGAATACTTTGAAAGCCCCTGTGAGGGTGAAGATTTGTCTGATGTGATAGAAGAAGAAACAGGAGTCGATATAGAAGAGATAGGGGATCCAGTATTAGAATCGGAATTTAAAAGAGCTTTGGAGGACTTGCGGTCAAATAAGGCAGAAGGGATAGATAACATTCCATCAGAATTTCTAAAATCATTGGGGGAAGTGGCAACAAAACGACTATTCACGTTGGTGTGTAGAATATATGAGTCTGGTGACATACCATCTGACTTTCGGAAAAGCATCATCCACACAATTCCGAAGACAGCAAGAGCTGACAAATGCGAAAATTATCGCACAATCAGCTTAACAGCTTATGCATCGAAGCTGCTTACAAGAATAATATACAGAAGAATGGAAAAGAAAATTGAGAATGCGCTAGGTGACGATCAGTTTGGCTTCAGGAAAAGTAAAGGGACGAGAGAGGCAATTCTGACGTTACGGCTAGTAATGGAAGCAAGGCTAAATAAAAATCAAGACACTTTGATAGGATTTGTCGACCTGGAAAAAGCGTTCGACAATATAAAATGGTGCAAGCTGTTCGAGATTCTGAAAGAAGTAGGGGTAAGCTATAGGGAGAGACGGATCATGTACAATATGTACAACAACCAAGAGGGAATAATAAGAGTGGACGATCAAGAACGAAGTGCTCGTATTAACAAGGGTGTAAGACAAGGCTGTAGCCTTTCGCCCCTACTCTTCAATCTGTACATCGAGGAAGCAATGATGGAAATAAAAGAAAGGTTCAGGAGTGGAATTAAAATACAAGGTGAAAGGATGTCAATGATACGATTCGCTGATGACATTGCTATCCTGAGTGAAAGTGAAGAAGAATTAAATGATCTGCTGAACGGAATGAACAATGTAATGAGTACACAGTATGGTTTGAGAGTAAATCGGAGAAAGACGAAGGTAACGAGAAGTAGTAGAAATGAGAACAGCGAGAAACTTAACATCAGGATTGATGGTCACGAAGTCAATGAAGTTAAGGAATTCTGTTACCTAGGCAGTAAAATAACCAATGACGGACGGAGCAAGGAGGACATCAAAAGCAGACTCGCTATGGCAAAAAAGGCATTTCTGGCCAAGAGAAGTCTACTAATATCAAATACCGGCCTTAATTTGAGGAAGAAATTTCTGAGGATGTACGTCTGGAGTACAGCATTGTATGGTAGTGAAACAAGGACTGTGGGAAAACCGGAAGAGAAGAGAATCGAAGGATTTGAGATGTGGTGCTATAGATGTATGTTGAAAATTAGGTGGACTGATAAGCTAAGGAATGAGGAGGTTCTATGCAGAATCGGAGAGGAAAGGAATACGTGGAAAACACTGATAAGGAGAAGGGACAGGATGATAGGACATCTGCTAAGACATGAGGGAATGACTTCCATGGTACTAGAGGGAGCTGTAGAGGGCAAAAACTGTAGAGGAAGACACAGATTGGAATACGACAAGCAAACAATTGAGGACGTAGGTTGCAAGTGCTACTCTGAGATGAAGAGGTTAGCACAGGAAAGGAATTCGTGGCGGGCCGCATCAAACCAGTCAGTAGACAGGTGAAAAAAAAAAAAAAGCAGATAGCGCTGTAATATTCACAAACGTATAAGTGCGTGGTATCACGTAGCATTCCGCCAGTGCGGACGGAATTTGCTTCGTGATACATTGCCCGTGTTAAAGCGGAAAAGGTCGATATCGTGTTGATATAAGGCTATTGTGATCAAAATGCCCAACGGGCATGTATGCTGCTTGGTATCCTGGACGACATCATCCAAGTGTCAGGACCATTCGCCGGATAGTTACGTTATTTAAGGAAAGAGGAAGTGTTCAGCCACATGTGAAACGTCAACCACAACCTGCAACAAATGATGATGCCCAAGTAGGTGTTCTAACTGCAGTCCCGGCTAATCCGCATATCAGTAGCAAACAAACTGCGCGAGAATCGGGAATCTCAAAAACGTCGGTGTTCAGAATGCTACATCAACATCGATCGATTGCACCCGTACCATATTTCTATGCACCAGGAATTGCATGGCGACGACTTTGAACATCGTGTACAGTTCCGCCACTGGGCACAAGAGAAATTACGGGACGATGACAGAATTTTTACACGGGTTCTATTTAGCGACGAAACGTCATTCACCAACAGCGGTAACGCAAACCGGCATAATATGCACTATTAGGCAACGGAAAATCCACGATGGCTGCGACAAGTGGAACATCAGCGACCGTAGCGGGTTAATGTGTGGGGCGGCATTATGCGAGGAAGGATAATTGGCCCCCATTTTATGGATGGCAATCTAAATAGTGCAATAGAATGAAATTTTCACTCTACAGCGGAGTGTGCGCTGATATGAAACTTCCTGGAAGATTAAAACTGTGTTCAGAACCGAGACTCGAACTCATGATCTTTGCCTTTCACGGGCAAGTGCAAAGGTCCCAAGTTCGAGTCTCGGTCCTGCACACAGTTTTAAATGGTGCAATGTGTGCTGATTTCTTGCGTAATGCTCTACGGATGTTACTACAAGATATTTGACTGCATGACAGAATGGCGATGTACTTCCACCATTATGGGTGTCCGGCACATAGTTCGCGTGCGGTTGAGGCGGTATTGAATAGCATATTTCATGAGAGGTGGATTGGTCGTCGAAGCACCACACCATGGCCCGCACGTTTACCGGATCTGACGTCCCCGGGTTTTTTCTGTGGGAAATATTGAAGGATATTTCTATCATGATCCACCGACAACGCCTGACAACATGCGTCAGTGCATTCTCAATGCATGTGCGAACATTACGGAAGGCGAACTACTCGCTGTTGAGAGAAATGTCGTTACACGTATTGCCAAATGCATTGAGGTCGACGGACATCATGTTGAGCATTTATTGCATTAGTGTGGTATTTACAGGTAACCACGCTGTAACAGCAGGCGTTCTCAGAAATGATAAGTTCACAAAGGTACATGTATCACATTGGAAAAACCGGAATAAAACGTTCAAACGTACCTACGTTCTGTATTTTAAATTAAAAAATCTGCCTGTTACCAACTGATCGTATAAAATTGTGAGCCATATATTTGTGACTATTACAGCGCCATCTATCACAAAGCGAAAAAATTGGTCCAAGTAAAACATTCATATTTCTTTACGTACTACTCGAATAAGTAATAAAAAATGGGGTTCCTATTTTAAAAAACGCAGTTGATATCCGTTTGACCTATGGCAGTGCCATCTAGCGGGCCAACCATAGCACCATCTGGTTCTCCCCTTCAAACTAGACCTGTTTCATTCTTTGTAGTTTTTTCGTTTGACGCTTATTTCGTGAGAAATTTGGCCCTGCCACGATCAGTGGACCACCCTGTATATAAGACTGCTCCAAACATTTTCAGAAATATGACTTCTATGTTTTCCTTGCTACAGCCACTCTGCATTTTATATCCACTATGCCTTTTTCACACGTTTTTGTAACCAAAAAGCAAAACTAATCTACTCCTTTTAATGTGTATTTTCCTAATGTGATACCCTCATTATCCGTTAATTTAATTCGACTGTATCCCACAACGTTTGCTTTACTTTTTTTAGTGTTCACCGCACAGCTTTTTTTCTTTCGCAACCTGCTATTCCAAATTCTTTGCTGCCTCTGACAGAACTGCAGTGTCATCAGTAGCGCTTAATGAAGGGGTAGGCATATCTACCTTCACTTTTGTTATTGGTTAATTTGTTGCAAATTCTGGTGATAATAATCCTTTCACTGACTTCAAAAGTAGCTCATTCTCACCTACGTTTCATTTCATAATGAATCCTACTCCGCCATACGGCCAGACACCCAGGAGTTTTGTTCTGGCGTGCCTTTTCTTTTCATAGCAGGTCCTCTTTGGTTGAAAACATTTGGAGCATTATGGACAGGACCGTCCAACTAACAGTGAACTTTAATGATGTGATTCGCCTATTGGACAGAATTAACCACAATATCCCTCTGGAGGACAACCGACAACTCTTTTCAATCGACTCTAAGCTGAATAAATACTTGTGTAAGGGCCAGAGGTGAACCAACGCGGTGTTTTCTTGCTCATTTTGTCAAGTTCTTTCCCTTGACTAAGTAATCCCAATGTTCAGAAACTGTAAACATTTATTTATCTGTACATGTTCATAACAACTATCCATATCCGTCTCATTTGGATAATTCCTCGGTGGTGTACCCTTTTTTTGTCTTAGAGTGTATGTCGGTTCTGGTTGTCTAGCGGTAAAAACAGATAGATCGCGGCTTAGAACCTGGATCGGACCACTGATTATTTCAGTCTTGGTTTTAACCTATCCTTCAGCTCTCAGCGATGTGACGAGTCACCAGGGACCACACAGGGCTCGGTTTCCACGTTGAACTGTAGGTGCCTTAGCCGGTTCATTATCTGGGGTAGGTGAGGGACACTGAAGACGCCGAAATGACATGCAGTAGAAAGACATCGACAAGGTCACTGAACCATACGATGTTACTAGTACCTGTATATACAAATGAGTTTGAAAGAAAACCTCAAGCGCGAGTCCTACTCATTCATGTATGTTTTTTGTAAGTCTTCGAGCCTCAATCGGTAAAAATGGAATTCCGACAGGAACACTTTGTTGTCCATCTGTCTGTCTGCCCGACTGTTAGGACTACTTTTTCTGAGAAACGGGTAGAAGAATGACCTTCAAATCTGTTTCGCATACTAAGTGCTACTTTCTGTTGAAGATATGTAAAATGTGAGCTACAACTCAATGCAGTCAACAGATACGGCCATTTATTCTAGATTTTGATACTCTTAAACTCACGCATTGAAATTGAGAGACCTAAAATCATGAAATTTGACAAGAAGAAAGATTTGACAGTAGTAGTAAAAGGAAAAAAAATTAGTTTGTATGTACACCTCACGAAAATAATATCTGACTGCCTGTCGTATTCATGTCTCCTTGGCGGTATAATTAACTATTTTCTGAATTTTTCCTTTGCTTGTGCTGTGAAACCTTGCTTCTTGCCAAACTTCATTATTCTAAGGGTATTCCATTTATCTGATGACCGCCTGTCCTGCCCGCATCTCGTGGTCGTGCGGTAGCGTTCTCGCTTCCCACGCCCGGGTTCCCGGGTTCGATTCCCGGCGGGGTCAGGGATTTTCTCTGCCTCGTGATGGCTGGGTGTAGTGTGCTGTCCTTAGGTTAGTTAGGTTTAAGTAGTTCTAAGTTCTAGGGGACTGATGACCATAGATGTTAAGTCCCATAGTCCTCAGAGCCATTTGAACCATTTTGAACCGCCTGTCCGGAAGCCGCGCCTGCGAGTCGAATGGGTCCCACGGGAGCGCACTAACCCCCCCCCCCCCCCCACACACACACATACATATTATGGTGGGTTTTAGCCTGAAGGCAGTACAGACATACGCGCCTTGTCGGCCAGTTTGATTCGAGCAGGAAACAGGCATCACGAATGTAACACTGAAATTTGCAAACGCAAGAATGGCAAGAGTGAATTATTCAAGTCCACAACGAGTGTTTATCTGAGATTCGTATGTGCGTACAGAGTCCGCTCGTACTGTTCGGAGATCGTTTGAACAGAAGTTTTAAGATGTTTGAATTTCGAGTCGTGATACAGTTCACTATTTAGTGATTAAATTTCGTGAAAGAGAAAGTGTTCGAGACAAGAAGCGTACACGACGACGTACAGTGATCACAGAAGCTCGTCTCGATGACATTGCATACCGCCTGGAATATTCCCCTAAAAGGTCTCTTACACGTATTTCGCAGCAAACAAAATTATCGTGCACCTCTGTACAGAGAGGTGCTAAGCTGCTTGGACTAAGGCCCTATAAAGTACAAAGAGTCAGCAGTACCAGCACTTGGGCTTGGTGGTCCAGCGTGCAGGGTTAAGTTTTGCGAAAGTGTATTAGAACGAGCGTATTATGGTGAAATGGATCCTTAGCTCGGTTCCATTTACATGGGTATGTTAAGTTCAAAGCTGTCGACACTGGAGCGCGGATAGACCTGCTGTGCTTCATGAGGAACCCTTTCGAGGTCAGAAAATAGGTGCGTGGTGCGCAGTTAGTAGTGACAGAATAAAATTATTCAAATGGCTCTAAGCACTATAGGACTTAACATCTGAGGTCATCAGTCCACTAGACGTAGAACTACTTAAACCTAACTAACCTAAGGACAGCACACACATCCATGCCCGAGGCAGGATTCGAACCTACGACCGTCTCAGCAGCGCGGTTCCAGACTGAAGCGCCTATAACCGCTCGGCCACAGCAACCGGCTTTTAATCACACGGTTAAGAGTGGAAGATATGTGCAAAACATTTTTCGACCGTTTTTTAATGCACTGAGTGAAAGAGAACGAAGCTTCGCATATTTTCAACAGGATTCGGCAGGGGTTCTTACGGTCAATGTTTCCTTGTACACATTTCACGATGTGTTCGATGAAAGAGTGATTAGTAACAATATCTGGCCCGCTAGAAGTCCTGATTGAAGTTCGTCCGACTTCTATTTGTGGGGTTTACTGAAGGACAAAGTGTACACAACAGATCCTCAGACGATTGAGGAACCCGAGGACAATATCCGTGAATCAATTAATTCAATATCGCAGAGAGAATAACAACGTCTGATGAATAATTTCCTGAGCAGGTGTCAGAAATTCGTGGAAATTAGTGGCAGGCAGTTCCAGTATCTCCTTGTGTAACGTGGGTGGGTACAAGATGTATCTGCTTATATTTTAAATGTAGTCATGTCGTACCGCAGTAGTAGACGGGCGACACGGCATTTGATCGTCGGGCAACGAAGCGCTTGCTGCCCGGTATGTACGGCGCCCCACAGATAAAAGGAACACCCTGTATTTCAACGGAAGTACCCTACAGGATTTGATGAGTAAGTTTTCGAGTATGAAAATATGTGACATAAAAGCAATTGCTGTTTAACATAGCATGTCTGCATGACTGCAAATTTAACAAGATAAATGAAAATATCTATAGCTAATGCCAGATTATGGCAGATACATATTTAAAGCCTTAAATGAAAACATTATCTACAGTTTTTCAGTGTCAAGAAAACATTGAACTTACGACAACATCAGGAGAAAAGAAAAATTGTATTCCAGTGAAGTGTTGCAGCCCACGCCCTCGTCGATGGACCTTGTGTATTTCTTGGATGTTCTCTTAATTTTAGCTTGGATATAAACGACACTTTCTCACATGGAAATGGATGGTTCACCGTTGCCATAGTAAGAGGTGGTAGTGGAGTTCCCTGTGTACCTGGTCTTGAAAGTTTTAATGATAGAGATGTAATTGCCTATCGTACCTATCATATATTTGAAATTGGTAGTAAAGATTTTGGTAAATCAGCTTATGACTCAACATCTCCTCTTGTCTTGTATACTCGTAGAAAAAGAAAAATTAATCAAAATGAGTCTGTATTTATTTGGGTTAAAGGTAAAAGTGCATGTGAATATGTAAAATTTGTATTTATTGTACTGTATATTTCCACAAATAAAGATCTGTAGCGTCAGCCACTAACCGGACAAGGATACATCTAGAACCGTAAGGTCAAGGATGCAACAGTTTATTTTATGTAAACACACTTATCGCTTGGCGTTGGCGGCGCGCCAGCGGGGTATTTTGACTGACATGTGGCCGTCCATTGTCGTGCAACAGCTATTGCCGATGTGGTCGAACACGACTCATTCGAGCTTGAAGTTTCTTCAGTGTTGTCACATATACATCAGAAATTATGGTGGTTCCACCTGGCACGATGTCCACAAGCAAGAGTCCTTCGGAATCGAAAAACACTGTAGCCATAACTTTTCCTGCGGAAGGTGTGGTTTTGAATCTTTTTTTCTTGGGTGAATTGGCATGATGCGACTACATTGATTGCCTCTTCGTCTTTGGTGAAAAATGATGGAGCTATGTTTCACCGCCATTCTCGTACTGTTCCAAACGTTCGCTGCATGCTGTTTTTCTTGTTTCTTTGTGAGCCACTGTCAACATCCTGGGAACCCACCTGGCACATACTTCTTTTAACGCCAACACTTCCAGTATTCTGCAAACACTTCCTTCCCCTATCCCAACGTAACATGACAATTCGTTCACTGTGATGCGTCTGTCAGCAGTTGTAAGTTGTCAGGCAAATCCAACACCTTCCATGAAAACCCTGACATGATAGCAAATCCGGCAATATGTCACATAGCTCCGAATAAATCCTGACATTACATTATCCAAAGTAATACGATCAACGAGTGAGGAAATGGAATACCACAGACTAACACAAGAACATCTAAATGCATGTCATACCTTCCCACCATGAAACAGACGCAGTTCCGAGGGGACAAACGAGAACAGAAGCCGAGAGCAGAACTGTGTAGGTCAGGAGGCCCTACGATAAGAGCGGCACAATGGGACACTCACATCGCTGGCCGACCGCTGGGAGGTTCATCACCCAGCCCATGTTAAAAGATAGCGCCCTCCACAAGAACAGTATAGACCTTACGATAACACTAAAAGGGCCACACCAGTTGCTAGTCTTAGCGTGAGACTATATGCATCTCTGTTACGTAGCAAACATTAAAAACATTGCCCCACCACCAAAAGTAAAACGTTTCTCATTGGATAGACAGAATTTTTGTAGGCGGAGCTTAAGGTTAACATTGAGACACTGACTGGTCAGTTAAAAACACAGCCAGATACCCTTTTCTTAAACTAACTTCGGTAAACAGTAGTAAGGATAAGTTCGAGAGAGTTGCTACCGAGACGGCAAGGTGTGTGGTGCTGCTCCGCCCGCCGCCCCTGATGCTGCCTAACCACCGACAAGGTAATGAACGCATGTGATGCCGCATAAGAGCACATAAGGCTTCACTCAGAACTGTAGAAGTCTCATCTGTAACATTCCCATTTTGAGTAATACTAGTGTCAATCGTCAATTAAACTTCGTGGTATTCACATTTGCTACTTGAAGTTAAAATCTGAGACGCGATGATTTTTCTGTTATATATTTACTGAGAAGCCACACCAACTACTGTAATTTACAAGTTAAATAAGTAATTAAAGATAATTGAGGATCACTGTAGACCATTTTTGACAGTTTCTCTTTTATGAAACTTAATTTAAACCTAGATTATAGATGTGATATGGCATAGGTCATCCTTCGATCCATTATAGAACTAGGAAACCCATTCATGGAATATTCGTTCACATTTTTGTTGAACGCAGTTGGTTTTTATCATCCCGCATTAAAATATTTCCTTTTATCAATAGTAACATTTATAAACAATGTTTCGAGACTAGAATAAAAATTCCAATGGCAAATTTAATTGCTATTTCGACGTTATTTTACCAGATAACTAAAAATACGAAAGCCTTGAACCCTTTCCACTAAATTTAGTTAGTATTAAGATTCTTTTACAGGGAGTGCAGTGGAGCTGACGCCGAAATCATTAAGTATTTTATTACATCAAAGCTAGTCTCACTGATCTCTTCTGAACTCTACATGTCATGTGTGGTCTGGCGTCTCCTTACCAGCAACAGGTCCCAGGTTCAAACTAGTCAATTCCCTAAAAAAACACGCTCAGAGCGTCGTTGCGCGAAAGTGGTAGGGAGACACGACTTAGGACAAACAGATACCACGCAGAACAGTCACCAATTCGTTAACTCTCTGCACATTGTCTGGAGTGTGTGGAGTACGAGGTCTGCCGCTGAGAGGACAATCATCAATATTGCCATGTCTACTATCATCACGTAACCTCCTTGCCCACCGACTAACTGTACTGCAATCGACAGCAGCATCTCCATACACCTTTTCCAACCTCTTGTGGATGTTTCCCACTGTCTCGTTTTCACAGCACAGGAATTCTATGACAGCACGATGCTTCTGACGAACGTCAAATGTAGCAGCCATCTTGAATACACGCTGCGACGGCGGCACTCGCGGGAACAGGTTGAACTAAGTTTGAAAACAAGCGGGAAGGATTTATATAAACACTGTAAAACGTTCACACATGCAGAATGAAAACTGTGTTTTTACAAAATTTGTGTGTATTTCTTTTGGAGGGACCCTTGCATGTACGTAATTAAGATTGTAGGGAACCCTCAGAATGTGAGTGCTACTCGCCGTCGTCCGGTATTTTCCTAGTTAACTTACTGTGAGCACCAGTGTAGTGTAGTGAACGCATAGACGATGCTGTCCTCGTCTGGAACAGCTGCGTCCTTAGGAGAGCCAAAGGCACTGCAGCCATCTCAGACGAGACCAGACCGCCTCGGGCTCTCGCCGGCGGCAGCGGCTGCACTGGTAAATACACGAGGCAAAGATAATCTCCGAGTTCAAACACGCGGCGCGGCGCTGGGGGTCTCATCTGGAATTCTGGCTGAAAGCCACCGAGCAAGGCACACTCCCAGGCTCGGGGCTTTGTAACGCCGGCGGCACCCTGTAACTGTTTATGTGCATTAAGACGCATAAAAATTTCATGGCATCTCCTGTGGCGAGCAGTTACAGAGGCGAAGGCGCTCCAACGGTGGATGCAGAGCGCAACTTTTTCTTCGCATTTCGTCACGTTTCAAACAAATCCAGACCCGCCTTTGAAGGGGGTATCCAGGGAGCGCGAAGTCGCTAGATTAGTGCCGTTTGGTGGATACGGGCGTGAAACAGGAAAGGGAAAAAAAGGACTAGGTGTGATGTATACCTACAACCCTGTGAGGGGCGTTATTTCTGAAATTACATCAAGGGACGACGCCGGGAGTCACCTTACATCGTCACTTTATCGTCCAGAAGCCTTCTTTCGAAACAGAATTCTCAGATGTGTTATTTCAAGAATTAGCTCTCGCGTGAAGTACCGAAACTGCACAGCCAGAACAGCATCGTAGGTTGTGAAACTCTCTTCCAGTTCTAACTGGTTAGGTAAAACTAGCCTTTATGTGAACACGAAAAGGGAAGTCATATAATACACTACTGGCCATTAAAATTGCTGCATCACGATGATGACGTGCTACAGACGCGAAATTTTACCGAAAGGAAGAAGATGCTGTGATATGCAAATGATTAGCTTTTCAGAGCATTCACACATGGTTGGCGCCGGTAGCGAACCAAAGTTCACAGTAGGAACTAAATTCAGTGACAGTGTTAGTGATTGCAATAATAGTCCACTGACATTAAAATCACCATCCTGGTTTCTTACTATGAGATGAGACAACAGAGCTTCCAGACATTTTAGGAAGAGGTTAAAATTTCCTGAGGGTGATCTGTATATAATTACTGTTATAAAGGACTTATTATGAAGTACTTCTTCTATTGCACAAGCTTCTAAGTGCTGCTCTGAGCTAAGTTTATTAATATCAATATTCTTGAAATCAAAACAGTTTCTGACAAATGTGGCAACTCCTGCTTTCCCCATATTTTCTCTACAGATGTAAGAAACCAACATGAATCCTATAACATTTAACATCTCTGTACCAGTGATCACATGATCTTCGGAAAGGCAGATTGTAGGAACTGGTTTACTCTAATTCTTAACGATAAATAAGCACCTCATTAAGCTTATCCCTGAATTCTGGGATATTCTGATGCAATAAGGATAACTGATTTTGTGCTCTGGCTGAATTACAACTGGATGAACCTAATTTTCCTGTCAACCTTCGAGTATCTCTAGTTTCAGTCATAGGCAGTCTGCATAAATTGCGTAAATTATTATTATTATTTTTTATGGCTGCCTGTTTATCAATGTGAATATCATTTTCAGGTGGCTCTGAACATATTTTCCTTCTGTCCTCCCTGCCCTAAAAATGACTGCTGTTCTGTCACTTGTAGCCAATAGTACTTATACTTTACCCCTTGTAATTGTGCCCTCCCCTTTAAGTTATTTCCTACCAGGCCTGATCTTTTTCCCTTCTCTTTCCTGTGGAGGTGAAGGCCAGTCCTAGCTGCTCATATAGTCAACAAGGGCCACATTTGATCCAAGCAGCCGCTGCACCTCTAAATTAACTCTCCTAAAAGAAGAGTTTAAATGAGGCCAGTCATGGCACCTCAGAACAGACACAAGCCCAACACCAGTATGTTTCGTTGCACTAGCTATTTTCACCAGATTAGGGTTCCTGTCTATGCTGCTGCAATACCGACCCACTACTACCACGGTGTCTTCCTTTGTGAAGTCTTTGCAAAGTGAACCTACATCGTCTGTCACCTGACACAAACTTGCACTGTGTCTAACAACCTGACCCTAGTTCATCCTGCAACAGTCGGCCAACACTTCTACCACGTGAACTACGTAACAATAAAACTTGCTTTTTCTTCACGGCGTTTTCTGACCTCTTACGTTTCAAACACTTTGCCGAAATTTGTTGTGTCCTCTCTACTCCTACATCTACTTGTGGCTCATCAGTTTCCAACTGTGACAACAGACCAAACCCGTTTTCCATAGAGGTTCCACAAGCATATATTTGATTCCAAGATATAGACTTAGATCACAATTTAGTTGTGATGAAGGGCAAGCTGAAATCTAATATTGATAATCACGGAAACACGAAGGAATGGGGAGATACTCTTGAAGTTGTCAAAGGCTATAGACACTGCGATAAGGAGCAGTTCATTAGGAAGTTCAGTTGAAGATGAATGGACATCTCTAAAAATGGAAATAAAAACATATGTACAAAGAAGGTAACTGTGAAGAAACCATTGGCAGCGGGCGATATGCTTCACCTGACGATGAAAGAAGGAAGTAGAAAAATGTTCGGAGTAATCCGGGAGTGCAAAAATTCAAGTCACTTAAGAATGAAATGAATAGGAAGTGTAGCGATGGTAAGGCCAAATGACTGCATGAAAATGGTGAAGTAAACGAAAAAGAGATGACTGACGGAAGGAATACACAGGAATCAAAATAACTTTCGGTGAAATTAAAAGCAAGGACGATAACATTAAGAGTATAATGGGAATTCCACTCTTAAATGCAGAGGAGAGAGCACACAGGTGGAAAGAATAGGTTAAAGGCCCTAATGAGAGGGAAGACATGTCTGATGACGTGGTAGAAGAACAAACAGGATTCGATATAGAACAGATAGTGGTCCAGTATTAGAATCAATATTTAAAAGACCTTTGGAATACCTAAGACCGATTAAACACACAGGGATGGTTAATATTCCATTATTATTTCTAAAAATCTTCGTGGGAGTGGTAACAAAACGATTATTCATGTTGGTGTGTAAAATGTATAATTATGTTGATTTAACATCTGACATTCGGAAAAACATCATCCACACGAAACCATCAAGTGCAGAGAAGTGCGAGAATTATCGCACAATTAGCTTAACAGCTCATGCATCCAAGTTGCTGACAAGAATATTATGCGGAAGAATGGAATAGAAAATTGAGGGTGTGTTAGGTGATGATAAGTTTGGCTTTATGATAGGTATATGTACCAGAGAGGCAATTTTGACATTAAAGTTGATAATAGAAGCAAGACTATAGAAAAATCAAGAGACATTCATAAGATTTGTCGTCGAGGAAAAAGCGTCCCACAGCCTAAAATGGTGCAAAATGATTGAAATTCTGAGAAATATTAGGGACAAGCTAGAGGGAGAGACGGGTAATACGAAATATGTGCGTGAGCCAAAAAAGAACAATAAGAATAAATGACCACGAACGAGCTGTTCGGATTAAAAAGAGTGTGAGACAGAGTCATTGAGAGCCGTAAAAGAAAGGTACAAGAGTGGAATTAAAATTCAAAATAAAATGTTATCAATGATAAGATCCGCTGATGACTTTTCTATCCTCAGTAAAAAAATAAAAATGGTTCAAATGGTTCTGAGCACTATGGGACTTAACTGCTGTGGTCATCAGTCCCCTAGAACTTAGAACTACTTAAACGTAACTAACCTAAGGACATCACACACATCCATCCCCGAGGCAGGATTCGAACCTGCGACCGTAGCGGTTGCGCGGTTCCAGACTAAAGCGCCTTTAACCGCTTGGCGACACCGGCCGGCTCCTCAATAAAAGTGAAGAAGAATGACAGAATTTGCTAATTGCAATTAACAGTCTAATGAGTACAGAATATGGATTAAGAATATATCGAAGATAGAAGGAAGTAATGAGAAGTCGCAGAAATGAGAAAGGTAAGAAACTTAACATCAGCACTGGTGATTAAGAAGTAGATGAAGTTAAATAATTGTGCTATGTAGGCATAAAATAGTAATTCATGTTGGCGGGAGCAAGAAGGACACAAAAAACCGACTATCACTGGCAAAAATGTCATTCCAGGCCAAGAGAAGTCTTCTAGTACCAAACATAGATCTTAATACTAATGAGGTATTTTGAGAATGGACGTTTGCAGTGAACAAGTACTACGAGAAAAGCGGGAAAGAAGAGAATCTACCATCTGAGACGTGTTACTGTAAAAAAATTTTGAAAATTAGGTACACTGATACGCTAAGGAATGAGTAGGATCTCCGTAGAATCGTCGAAGAAAGCAAAATATGGAAAACACTGAGAAGAAGAGGATGGATGGTAGTACGTCTGTTAAGACATTAGGGAATGACTTCCATGGTACTAGAGGGAACAATAGAAGGTAAAAACTGTAGAGGAAAACCGAGTGGAAGGTATCTACCAAATAATTGAAGACATAGGTTGCTATTACTGCTTGAGTTGAAGAGGTTGGCACAGGAGAGGAAATCGCGCAGGGCCACATCAAACTAGTCAGAAGACTGATTACGAAAAAAAAAGTTTATTTGCTTCATCCATTGAAAACAGCTTCAAAATAAGCAGAAAGACGATATCAAGACTCTAATTAAAATATTATAGGTCTTCAAAAGCGTCTATTACGTGATTGTATCATCATGTAATGTTTTCTCCTAAGACTGCAGTGATCGTGCTACATCGTTTCTGTCTATTTAGTATTTATGAATTTCAGAAGGAAGTTAGACGATAAGAAGAATTTTGTTGTGTACTACAAACCACCCTCATTCGACATGTAAATTAGGAAATGGTGCAGCTGAGAGCAAGCTATTCCCTAATTCAAATATATAGCAAGGGATCTGCAAGGAAGTATTATAAGCCCTCTTCCGTTCTCAATTCTATGAAAACGATCTGTATTTCAGCCACTTTAGTGTAGCTTACTGTTATTGGTTATGAACTGTAGATTAAAACCGAAGAAACTACAAAAAGGTGGGAATTTAAGGAGATGGGACATAGATAAACTGACTAAACCAGAGGTTGTACAGAGTTTCAGGGAGAGCATAAGATAACAAATGACAGGAATGGGGGAAAGAAATACAGTAGAAGAAGAATGGATAGCATTGAGGGATGAAGTAGTGAAGGCAGCAGAGGATATAGTAGGTAAAAAGACGAGGGCTACTAGAAATCCTTGGGTAACAGAAGAAATATTGAACATAATTGATGAAAGGAGAAAATATAAAAATGCAGTAAATGAAGCAGGCAAAAAGGAATACAAACGTCTCAAAAATGAGATCGTCAGGATGTGCAAAATGGCTAAGCAGGAATGGCTAGAGGACAAATGTAAGGATGTAGAGACATATCTCACCAGGGCTAAGATAGATACTGCCTACAGGAAAATTAAAGAGACCTTTGGAGAAAAAAGAACCACTTGTATGAATATAAAGATCTCAGATGGAAACCCAGTTATAAGCAAAGAAAGGTGGAAGGAGTACATAGAGGGTCTATACAAGGGCGATGTACTTGAGGACAATATTATGGAAATGGAAGAGGATGTAGAGGAAGATGAAACGGGAGATATGATACTGCGTGAAGACTTTGACAGGGCACTGAAAGACTTGAGTCGAAACGAGGCCCCAGGAGTAGACAACATTCCATTAGAACTACTGACAGCCTTGGGAGATCCAGTCCTGACAAAACTCTACCATCTGGTGAGCAAAATGTATGAGACAGGCGAAATACCCTCAGACTTCAAGAAGAATATAATAATTACAATCCCAAAGAAAGCAGGTGTTGACAGATGTGAAAATTACCGAACTATCGGTTTAATAAGTCACAGCTGCAAAATACTAACGCGAATTCTTTACAGACGAATGGAAAAACTGGTAGAAGCCAACCTCGGGGAAGATCAGTTTGGATTCCGTAGAAATGTTGGAACACGTGAGGCAATACTGACCCTACGACTTATCTTAGAAGCTAGATTAACGAATGGCAGACCTACGTACCTAGCATTTGTAGACTTAGAGAAAGCTTTTGACAATGTTGACTGGAATACTCTCTTTCAAATTCTGAAGATGGCAGGGGTAAAATACAGGGAGCGGAAGGCTATTTACAATTTTTACAGAAAGCAGATGGCAGTTATAAGAGTCGAGGGACACGAAAGGGAAGCAGTGGTTGGGAAGGTAGTGAGACAGGGTTGTGGCCTCTCCCCAATGTTATTCAATCTGTATATTGAGCAAGAAGTGAAGGAAACGAAAGAAAAGTTCGGAGTAGGTATTAAAATCCATGGAGAAGAAATAAAAACTTTGAGGTTTGCCGATGACATGTAATTCTGTCAGAGACAGCAAAGAACTTCGAAGAGCAGTTGAACGGAATGGACAGTGTCAATAAGAGCAAATCGAGGATAATGGAATGTAGTCGAATTAAATCGGGTGATGCTGAGGAAATTAGATTAGGAAATGAGACACTTAAAATAGTAAAGGATTTTTGCTATTTGGGAAGCAAAATAACTGATGAAGGTCGGAGTAGAGAGGATATAAAATGTAGACTGGCAATGGCAAGGAAAGCGTTTCTGAAGAAGAGAAATTTGTTAACGTCGAGTTAAGTGTCAAGAAATCGTTTCTGAAAGTATTTGTATGGAGGGTAGCCATGTATGGAAGTGAAACGTGGATGATGAATAGTTTACACAAGAAGAGAATAGAAGCTTTCGAAATGTGGTGCTACAGAAGAATGCTGAAGATTAGATGGGTAGATCACATAACTAATGAGGAGGTATTGACTAGGAGAGAAGAGAAATTTCTGGCACAACTGGACTAGAAGAAGGGATCGGTTGGTTGGACATGTTCTGAGGCATCAAGGGATCACCAATTTAGTTTTGGGGGGCAGCGTGGAAGGTAAAAATCGTAGAGGGAGACCAAGAGATGAATACACTAAGCAGATTCAGAAGGATGTAGGTTGCAGTAGTTACTGGGAGATGAAGAAGCTTGCACAGGATAGAGTAGCATGGAGAGCTGCATCATACCAGTCTTAGGACTGAAGACCACAACAACAACAACTGTGCCCTATGTTTGATGTTTCCTGGCGGTCTCATTCAACAAGATAATACTAAACCCCGAGTTACAAGTTCTGACCTTAAAATCTTCTACATGAAGGAAATTCAACAGTTTCCTTGGCCAGCACATTCTCTTAATGTCTCATTCTCTAAAAACATGTGTTGCCGAAATCACCACTCACCTATCGCTGTGACTGATGAAATGTGATGTAGAATTTGATCATCTGGAATGATGTAGCTGCATCTGTTACCCAACTTCCATCGGACTCAGTGTCCAACGCAGTTTGAGCCGTTTTTCTTGCCCAAATCACCAACGAATTTAATGTTGTCATCACGCCATGGTCTAAATACTTGCCAAAAAAGTAATAAGATGTGCACGGTAGCGGTAAGAAGGACTACATTAGCAGCCAAGGGCTGCAAGCCACCCATATGGTGCCATGTAGAACAGTAGAAACTGACATGCAAACGAGTCGTGTAGTGCAGGCAGCAGATAGCAGGAGGAAACAGCGTAGTGGAGCAATAAGCGCTGCGATAGGCGAAGTGATGACATCATACCAGGTCTGGTCTCTGTACGAAATTCATGAATAGCCACGACGATAACGGATCCAAATCTGGTACAGATATGTATAAATAGTGCTGTATTTTGACGCTATCGAGTCGTCTTAGCCGTGGGTTCCAATCCGGACTGCACCCACCGCCTCTATCGCTAAGATCCTGGTGGGACTTACCGCCCCGCAGCCCCCAGGCTGTCGGCGTCGCCTGCTGG
This sequence comes from Schistocerca piceifrons, assembly GCF_021461385.2. Classification (NCBI taxonomy): domain Eukaryota; kingdom Metazoa; phylum Arthropoda; class Insecta; order Orthoptera; family Acrididae; genus Schistocerca; species Schistocerca piceifrons. Next base: position 670,209,436 of record NC_060141.1, read on the forward strand.
CGCCAGCACTCAGTTTGTAGTGGGTCTTGGTGCCACTGTCTTACTCTTGCCCAGGTGCAGCGGGTCGAATCGCAATCAGAGCTCTCTCTACACCCCGCTATGGTGAACGCACTCGGGCAAGTGGGGGCTGTGTAAAGGGGCTGCCGCCATTGCCGAGAGGAGCAGTGCACCCCTGAGGTCATGGAAGTGCCCTAGTAGGCTGCTGACTGCCCACGGGCCTTCTGTCAATGTCACTGGGTACCAACAGTTCATTCCGGAGGATGCCGCCGCCAATATCTCACCGCCAGCCTGGCTCCATGTTTTCTTCAATGAGCCACAAAGCAATATGAACCAAAGCTAGTAATGACTATTGTAGCAAACAGTGTTTGTTGGGACATTTCGACCACACAGCTTACCACACTGGTTACCCTTCAGGTATTCTATCACACCTACACACTGACGTCTGTGCCCAATATGTAATTTTTTTGTATCTTCTGGTGTTTCATTCTTAATGGTCTCTTATGGAGATAAGCGCCGTAATTCGTACCTGGTTACGGTGTGGAGCTGTGGTGCAGATACACTACGAAACCTGCCTCTGGCACTTGTGCTAAGACTCGCAGAAAATTCTGCTTCAAACTGATGGAACAGCGTCGATGCAGCTACAGTGAACATTACCAAGGCAGACAACGAAAATCAGAAACCACAAGGACTGCACAGAGCCCACAGTGTTGTGTCGGGTATCTGGGCCGACACCGTGAAGTGGAGATGGCTGAAAATGCACGCTAGACTAACGCAGACGGGCGTGAAGTACTGGAACAGGATACGTAATTAATGTTAGGAAGAAAAGTACGGAGCAGGATTAATACTTATCTTTAATATCATGGCAGTACATCGATCTTGACGATACACAGTAGACTTTAAGTTCAATCACTGTATGGCTAATGGCGCCTTGCTAGTTCGTAGCCATTAACTTAGCTGATGGCTATTCTGTCTCTCGGCTAATGAGAGAGAAAGGCTTCGTACATCTGGTCTGTAGCTAGGTTCTCGTACAACTGGGCGGTAGCTAGGTTCTCGTACAACTGGGGCGAGTGCTCTCTCGTATCACGAGACCTGCCTTGGTGGTGGCGCTAGGTCTGCGATTACACAGTGGCGACACGCGGGTCCGACATGTACTAAATGGACCGCGGCCGATTTAAGCTACCACCTAGCAAGTGTGGTGTCTGGCGGTGACACCACACACAGTTCCCAGTCTTGGCGCAAATCGGACATCCAGATATGAGAAACTAAGCGTTACAAGATTATCAAGAACAACTATTTTTTTGAGTCCCAGGATCTCACACTCACTATTCGCCTAAGATTCATGTTCCCGGTATGGCAGACATTTGGCGAACTAGTCGTATCTGATGAGGAACAGAAGATCTGGGACACAACTAAATTTAGGAATCATTACTTTCTGACTGCCCAAATTCATTAAGTGAGGAGATTCAGCATTATTAAAACCGAGTAGCGTGGAATGGAGTAAGAGCGTAGTAGGCAGACGCTGCAACATTATCACTCTTTGAGTCCTATGAGATGATGCTCGATGGGATTACTGACAGGTGCCGTTCCTTGAATAATTACCGATGTGCGCCGTGTATGGGCCTCAGAGAGACCCACCCGAAATGCAGACATGGCAAACTGCAGCTCTAGTATCATTAGAGACAGGTCTGGAAGAAGAAGTGCACATACGAAAAGTTGACCGACAAGGTTGTACGTTATCAACATTACCATTAATCTGCATGTAGAAGAGGCATTTAAAAAGATCATAGAACACTTACAGGAAAACATATGTTAAGAAATGCCAATGGTATATCTTCCCTAGTAGAAAGTGTAGAGGTCTTTCATGAAAATAGTCCTCAGTAAACCTGCCGTGACACAATTCGGACAAAACCCCACACTTTCGTTGTCTTCCTCCATCACTGCGTTTAGGAGCAATGTCTCACTGTCGTGAAAATGGTGAGTCTCCCACATTTACGTCTAAAGGACACCTGTGACTTGCTGGGTTATGTCACCATGATATAATGAAAATGCCACCTACTGGGGTGGCGCAATGTTATCATCATCTTCGATCAGAAAAATGGTCAAATGGCTCTAAGAACTATGGGACTTAACATTTGAGGTCCCCTAGACTTAGAACCAATTAAACCTAATTAACCTAAGGACATCACACACATCCATTCCCGAGGCAGGATTCGAACCTGCGACCGTAGCTGCCGCTTGTTTCCGGACTGAAGCGGCTACAACCGCTCGACCACAGCGGCCGGCTCTTCGAACAGCAACTTTACTAAGCCATCACCTCGGTGAAGAGAATAGGTTTGAATTTCGATTCAGCTAAATGAACGCTACCAGCAGCTGGATGAAGCAGAGCACCATCTTCCTCAGGAAGCAGCAGATGATGGAAGACTTGCTACTGACCGAATTTTAATGACAGCCAAAACATTGAAGATCAATCACATTGTGATAGAAAGCTGATGAATTAGCTGTCTTAAGCGCCTGCAAGGGGGATGCTGTTTTTATCTTCAGCACAACTCAATATCAAAACAAATTTTGTCTGTCGTTGGAGGACTGCATTAACCAGATTCTTATGCGAGATCCTATAATAGCACAAAGCAGGAAGACTGGGCAACTGTTAAAGAGGCCCTACCTATCTGACGAACTTGGGAAGAATTTGTGTTTGTAGGAGACGAAGATTAATCCAAGTGAAATCACAGTCAACCTCGAATTGGTCCCTTGTTTTCGGATGTAACACTAGCTAACAATAGCAGAATTATTAAGACTATTGGCTACTCATTTCACAATTGAAATGTTAAAATTATTCTGACAAACTATGATAACCAAGTATTTATCGTAGAGGGGAAATAATTGTGAAATGGCTGATGAAAAGGCAGTAGGTCATCAAACAAAGCCAATTCGTTCATGGGGGGCTTGGAATAATGAGTACTGATTAGTACCCCACCTCCGTCCATCCCTGATCATCAGGTAACTTGACAATAAGTTATTAATCAGGCCACCAGATTCAAAAATGGTTCAAATGGCTCTCAGCGCTATGGGACTTAACATCTGAGGTCATCAGTCCCCTAGAACTTAGAACTACTTAAACCTAACTAACCTAAGGACATCACACACATCCATGCCCGAGGCCGGATTCGAACCTGCGACCGTAGTGGCTGCACGGTTCCAGACTGGAGCGCCTAGTACCACTAGGCCACATCGGCCGCAGGCTACAAGGCAATGAGACACTGTAGTAGTTCACTGACCATAGGAACAATGAACATATGAACATGTGATTTTCGGTGGAGATGCAGAAAGACCTAGAATGGCCCTTGTTAGATGTGTTGGCCGAATTGAAAGCAGAAGGACGACTCAGAAATTCTGTGAATCTAAATCCAACACGCATATCTGTATCTCAGCGTGTATACCTTTCACTATCCAACTCAGAGGAGAAGGAAGCTGAATACTCTAGAACAGTGAGTCAGGATCTTCTTGCTTTCTTTCAGCAGTGTCCAGCTCCACAATCAGCTATCAAACTTCTTAGCTACGGACTATCTACTAAATACACCGAGCAGGTTTCCATAAATAATACAAATAGTCTCTTCCTTAAAAAGAAACAAATGACCTGGAGACCGCAGTGGATGGGCAGCAGGTGGCTATCACATGCTTCTTAGAGTTCAGTAAAGACTTCAACATTGTTGACTGAGTTTTAATTTATTTTATTTTACTTTATTTATTTATTTTTTGAGTTCACTCCAGTGCCAGCCTCTCCATCTCAGAGAACAGTTCCAAACTACATCGTCAGTTATCAGACTTCCACTATACTTTTAAAACCTACAGCTCCCTCTAGTACAACGGAAGTTACTCCTTGATGTCTTAACAGGTATCCTGTCATTCTGTTCGTTCTTCTAGTCAGTATTTTCTATATACTCCTTCCCTCGCCGATTCTGCGGAGAAACTCGTCATTCCTTACCTTATCAGTCCACCTGATTTCCAACATTCTTCTGAGGCAACACATCTCAAATCCTTCGATTCTCATCTTTTCTCGTATCCTCACAGCCCATGTTTCACTACCATACAGTGCTGTGCTCCAAACGTACATTCTCAGCAATTTCTTCCTCAAATTAAGGACTATGTTTGATACTAGTGGACTTCTCTTGGCCAGGAATGTCCGTTTTTGCCAGTGCTGGTCTGCTTATTATGTTCTCCACAAAAATGTCCAAATGTGTGGGAAATCTTATGGGACTTAACTGCTAAGGTCATCAGTCCCTAAGCTTACACACTACTTAACCTAAATTATCCTAAGGACAAACACACACACCCATGCCCGAGGGAGGACTCGAACTTCCTCCAGGATCAGCCGCACAGTCCATGACTGCAGCGCCTCAGACCGCTCGGTGAATCCCGCGCGGCTATTATATTCTCCTTGGTCCGATCATCGTGGGTTATTTTCCAACCAAGACAGAAGAATTCCTTGACTTCATCTACTTCGTGATCGCCAGTTCTAAAGTTAAGTTTCTCACCGTTCTAATTTCTGCTTCTCAATACTTGCGCCTTTCTTCGCTTTACTTTCATTCCATTCCGACAGATTTTTTAATGCTTCTTCACTTTCAATGACAATAGCAGTGCCATCGGGGAATCTTATCAGTGACATCCCTTCACCAAGCATTTTAGTCCTGCACTTTAATCTTTCTTTTATTTCCGTCACTGCTTCTTCGATGTATAGATTGAAAAGTCGGGGTGAAACACTACATCCTTTTCTTACACCTTTTTTAATCCTAGCACTTCGTTCTGAGCTCTTCGTTCTTTGTCTTCCACTCTTATTATTTCCTCTTAGCTTTTTTACACGTTGTACATTACCCGGTTCTCCATGTAGCTTACCATTATTTTCCTCAGAATTTCGAACAGCTTGCCATTTTACGTTGTCGAACGCTTTGTACAGGTAAACAAATCCTACAAACGTGTCTTGATTTTTGTTTAGTCTTGCTCCCATTATCAACCAAAGTGTCACAACTGTCTCTCTGGAGTCATTATCGTTCCCAAAGCCAAACTGGTCGTCATTTAACACTTTCCCAGTTTTCTTTTCCACTCTTCTCTGTATTGACACTTGGGTGCATGAGCTCTTAAGCTAATTGTGCCATAGTTCTCACACATGTCAGCTCTGCAGTCTTCGGAAATGTGTGGATGAAATTTTTCCGAAAATCGAATGATATAGGGTCAGTCTCATACAGTCTACATACCAACGCGAATAGTCGTTTTGTTGCCACTTCCTCCCAATGCCCCAATGTTTTTAGAATTTCCAAACCTGGCAACCTAAATTTTTCACCAAGTGCGATGCAACGGTTTCTCGCATGGTTAACGCCTCGCTTGCAGTGAATCGTGTCCGTCACCATGACCGCAACAGATCCTTCTTTCCATCCACATCTATCTCATTCTCAGTGGTCTCCCTATCTTATAGTTGCACTGTGAAATAGAATCTGCACTATGTGTTTGTTTTCCTGGTTTCATTGAAAGACTGGGATTTCTCGCTGGGTTGAGCTAATATTACGAACAAAATATCCATTGACATATGTTTTACGGTGGGGTCGACCTTTAGCAAAACACAATTTTATTTGTTGTGCCAAACATGTTTCACTGCAGTTGCAACATTATCAGTGGGTTCTTTATTATGGTGGTTGTTAACATATGTTTTACGGTGGGGTCCACCTTTAGCAAAACACAATTTTATTTGTTGTGCCAAACATGTTTCATTGCAGTTGCAACATTATCAGTGGGTTCTTTATTATGGTGGATGTTAAACATAAGGAATATTCTTCACTGTTTAAATACACGTAAATATTAGTTTCGAAATCGTAATTACAGCTTTTTGAAGAGCGCATAAAATTATTTATTCATACCTTCTTACCACATGTTGTGGTTTTCCTGCTGTATTACGTTTTCACAGTGCCTGTTTTTCTTTAGAGTTTGTCACTTCCAAGGTTTGCTTTTTCGTCATCTTCTTCATTGTTAAGGTCTGTGTATTGAGTAATCTCCGTCTCTGTTTACCAGCTGTAAAAACAAGATGGCGGACAGTGGAACAGTTGAAGATGTCAGTGGCGGTTCTTTTGAGTCTCTCAGAGATGTGTGTGTGTGAAATATATATATATATATATATATATACATATATACATATATATATTCATTGTCAAGTTCTGTGTATTGAGTTGTCACTGTCACTGTTTACCAGCTGTAAAAACAACCAAAAGAACTCCCAACCCCCCCACCCCCACCCACACAGACACACACACACACACACACACACACACACACATATATATATATATATATATATATATATATATATATATATATATATATATATTATTGTGTGTATGTATGTGTCTGTGTGTGTGTGGGGGGGGGGGGGTTGGGAGTTCTTTTGGTTGTTTTTACAGCTGGTAAACAGTGACAGTGACAGTGACAACTCAATAGACAGAACTTGACAATGAAGAAGATGACGAAAAAAAAAAAGAAAGTAAGTGGAACGTAATGTAAATGGATACACACACAGCCACAAACTTTCACATAAATTATTAATTTCATGCATAGCCTTAACAGTTTGGAAACTGTAATTTTTGCGTAAATATTTTGCCAACATTAAGTTGTATATAATTGCAGATGACAAACTGTTATGAAAAACAGACACTGTAAAAACGTAAAACAGCAGGAAACCACACCATATGGTAAGAAGGTATGAATACATAATTCTATATTCTCTTCAAAAATTTGTAATTACGATTTAGAAACTAATATTTACACGTATTTAAACAGCAAAGAATATTCCTTATGTTTAACATTCATAATCATAAAAAAAACACTTATGATGCTGCAACTGCAGTGAAACGTGCCTGAGACAAGAAGCAAAACTGTGTTTTGCTAAAGGCGGACCCCACCCAAAAACATATGTTAATGGATATTCCGTTTGGCCGACCGAAGTGGCCGTGCGGTTAAAGGCGCTGCAGTCTGGAACCGCAAAACCGCTACGGTCGCAGGTTCGAATCCTGCCTCGGGCATGGATGTTTGTGATGTCCTTAGGTTAGTTAGGTTTAACTAGTTCTAAGTTCTAGGGGACTAATGACCTCAGCAGTTGAGTCCCATAGTGCTCAGAGCCATTTGAACCATTTTGATATTCCGTTCTTGATATTAGCTCAACCCAGCGAGAAACTCGAGTCTTTTAATGAAGCATGGAAAACAAACACATATTGCAGATTCCATTTTACGATGCAACTGTAAGATAGGGCGAGTCCTAAATAGGCAAGGAATCACACCGATGTGCCATGAACCCACGTATATTGAGCATATGTTGCCAGCTGTTATAAAGATAATATCGACCAACGAGGGCAAAGGAATCACAATACTCCTTGTGAGTGGGTGGCAATTACGTGGGACGGTCCCCCGTACACTGAGTGTTCACTGTGTTGAACCACAGTGTCACCTCAAGTGCAGGAATTTTTAAAAGTCAGCGAAGGCTGAACAGAGCCTGTTAAATAAACATAAGATTACCTTCGAAAATACGCTGCAACCTTTTGGGATTCTGTGATTTGAGAAGCCGTGATAAAAACTTAAAGATAGACACCGGGTGTACACTTAACAATACGTGGAAGCCTGCATTTGATAAGGAAACAACATACGGGAAGATTTCTTCTAGTTTACCGCGCTGCTGGCGTGTTGGCGCCTCAAGAATTTCTAGACAGAGAACGTAAAGGTAATCTGTGGACGTAGATTTTGACACTTAGCACGTGCGATTCCCGTGATGTCATCATGACGTATTCCAGCCAAGCAGAAGCCGTCTTTGCGCTTAAGAGTCGAAGCCTCACCAGTTTCACGATAGTCGAACTTAGGCGCTGACGACAACGATGGAGTTGGTCATTGAAAGTTTCTGACTTTCTCCGAATCTGAAGCGGCACAGTTACCGACTAGTTCTTATGGAGCTTGAAGATGTGTTTAATGAAAAGGATAACTCTGTGGAGGAATGATATGGAAATAAATAATTCCAAAACGAAATCAATCATAAGGAAGAGAATGCCAAAGTACGAATTTACGTAGGTGGTGAGCTAATTTGAACAAGTAGACTCATTCATTTATTTAGAAAGTCAGGTTGATTGGGATGGTCGGAGCAAATCAGGTGAGAAGCTGAAGCGCTGAAGTAAAAAATGACTTCAGATATAAGAATAAGGTACTGACTTGAAAAAGCGTTAACCCTGAAACCAGGAAAAGGCTGGTCAAGGACTATATTTCGAAGGCGGTGCGCTATGGCTGTGAAACCCGGACTCTAGTGGCTAACGAAGGAAGAAATTAACTGTTTCCTGATGTAGTGTAGTAGACGCATGAGCAAAATTTAGTGGACTGACATGGCTACTGCTGAAGAAACTTGAAGTCAGTTGTCAAAAAAATGATTAAAAATTATTGGCCTTCTAACGGGACGTGAGGGACTCCTGGACACAATAGTACAGGTGTAAGTTAGTACAAGAGACCCACAGAAAAGTCACGACTAAGATACGCACATCAAATTTTGAAAGATATGTGATGTAAGACATACAGAGAAATAAAGACGAAATGGTAAAAACGTGAAGAGTGATGATCTGTGGTCAGCTTAACTGCTTCCAAACCGTCCCAGGATTTATCACTACAGACGAAGACAAAATTACGTGTATGTGTGTGGTTTTACCTGTATGGATCAAACTAAACAACAAAACAGTTGACTCGAACACCACAGTGCTTCACTTGGCATGGTCGTTCAAAATGGTTCAAATGGCTCTGAGAACTATGGGACTTAACTTTTGAGGTCATCAGTCCCCTAGAACTTAGAACTTGTTAAACCTAACTAACCGAAGGACATCACACTTGCTCATGCCCGAGGCGGGATTCGAACCTGCGACCGTAACGGTCACGCGGTTCCAGACTGTGGCGCCTAGAACCGCTCGGCCACCTCGGCCCGCTAGCATGGTCGTGTCGGGGATGGTATGCCATGGGCTTCCTCTCACCTTCTGAATCACGGCAGACATTTCGGTTTGTAATCTTTCACGTAGCTACTGCTTTACATACTCAGTGAATCATCGAGCATTAACCGAAAGAAGTTGTGCCATTTTTTCCTACGTTCTATCGAGTACTTCATCTGTTTTCTTCGTATTGTTCTTCTTATTGACTGCCTCCTGTCTTAGGATCTGATTTTATTCCTGCTTCTCCGAAGTCTGCCTGATCTGATTGTTTCATCCTTTGAAATTTAGTCAGTGAATCTCAAGTGGGAGAATGCGATTTATTTGAAGGCATGCGTCCACTGAAGGAGGTGACCAGTCCTTCACTGTAGCTGCAAGACTTGTGTTTGCTGTTACCCGCTTTCACCGGCGACGAGGAAAAACGCACAGTACGCCCTGACGCTGGTATAACAAGGTTTCTCTAATTTATGAATACGTGACAAAGCGAATTATTCATACCCTGCAGGCACACATTCCAGAACGAATTTCCCTGGAGGGACATAAAATAGTAACGTTCTTGTATTTATGGGACCGTCGAGCAGAAATTCGATTCAGCCCTTTGCCTCTACCGCGGTACTGTGTACTCTACATCTCACCGCGCGCTATTACAGTAGAAACAGCGGCACAGATCTCAAACACAAGCGAACGTGCGCCGGACGCAAATGTACCTCTGAGGTCTCCCTTCATTGCGTTACACTTTACTGCTAGGGGCGTCTTGCCTGATGTTAAACACAGTGCAGTGTATCGAAAAACTGGAAGTGAAAATAGTATGAACACTAGAAGTCTGTACGTTCTGAATGATATAAAATGTAGTTAAATACCATCTGCACGGAACAACATCGAACAGTATATGTCTGATTTGAGGTAAACATGTTATTGAACTGCGTGTCACATTTTTAATTTAGGATTGCTGAGTGATACAGCAATTACCCGTAAATATTTTTGAACACATTCGTTTGATCGCTGTGACCGGATTCTGCGTACTAGATGCCTATAACTGTTTGTACGTACGCAAACCAGCAACCAACCGACAATTATTTTGGTTCACTTTATTCAAATTGTAAAGTTACTGGCTTTTTATATCACCAAACAAATTGCTTTTATCAAAGCACATCGTACCTTGGTTTAAAGTGTGTTGGCCTATGATACACAGAACTAATTTGCAGTTATAAATGTGTTTTGAAATGCAAGTTGCGCTACAATATGCTTTCAACAGTGCTTTTTGCATTACACTACGGCCTGAAGTATGTGATCCAGACCTCTTTCTGCAGCTAGTGACAGTCCACACTAGGTTGGCATAAATACAGTTTATGGAGGTGTAGCAACTATTTACTCTTACGTATACTGAATGAAATACCAAAAACGAAGTCACAAGCTAGCCGAATGTTCACGTTCTGACGAAGTCCAGGGGAATTACTTCCAATTATGATAGAGATGGGTAGTTTAGAATGTACATAAATTTTAGGGAACATTTTGCATTTAGAAAATACATGTGTGTGACATTTGAACTGAACTGTCAACAATACACTACAGTTCAGTATTTCAGCCGCATGCTATCTGCTCCCGTAGTGAGTGAAAGTATTTGCACAGCTCCTGTCAGTTTGTATGAAGTAGGGCTACCTGATACGTATTTAAAATACCGATATGGACGTGAAAGCTCAATAAAGATCTTTCTGTCTGAGACTTAGCTAGGTATTTAGGTGAAAATTTACGTAACCTCGCCCTGTTGTGGAAACTACGCAATAATTAAACTCTAATTGCAGCAGTGATCTGCTCTTTCTACGGGGGCAATCAATAAACTGTTCTCCAACTAATTTCAATACCAAGCGTCAAACAATCAATTATGTTTAAAGGTAATGATAAGGGAAAGAATTAATTCGCCCAAACGCTTCACTTTAGATTTTGCATTGATTGTCACACCTTTCAATGCTAACCACAGAACACGCAAGTCTAATAATGAGAGAATATAACTTAAGAATTACTTAATAAGCAATAGGAATCTATGATTACTCCTTTAAACAAACATATATTTAAGACCATAAACGCATCAAAAGTAAGTCTTTCAGTTCTATAACAACGTTGGATCGTCGAATACGCCGGACTACCGACACAGAAGGCTAAATTTTACTAAACAGCAATTTCTCCAAACCTAGAACCATCTTAATACTGTACAATCCTTAGGTTATCCAGAAGTACTCTAATTCGCCTTTCTTGGGCACAACGGTGGAGTAGATAATTAAACTCTCACTTCATACATCTGGAACATTGAGCGGCAATAGACGCTGGGCAACTCTTACCCCAACGTGGCTCGGGAAAGAGGATGGCTCTACCAGGAAGAGGAAACATTTACCCTAACCGGAAAGGGAACTCGTCAAACACGAGCCATTAAGTTGGACCAAGACCAACTGGCGATTTTTTAATTATTACCCAAAGCTTGCTGGCCATCGGACGAAAATTACAGCGGCAAAGGTAGCTGTATTTGTGCTCACAAGAACTGATAACTTCTGCAAATGAGATTCCGGCATAACTACCACCGTTTTAGCAATACGGGAACTCGGGACTGAGGAGAGCAAGTTAACAGCGGTCTCTAACCAACAGACCCAACATTTCAGACAGACTGAGCAACCGACATCAGACGTGGTTAGGAGGATTACGAAATGGACTCTTCTAATTCTTTCTTTAGCCAGAAATTAGACAGTAGAAAGAAATTATGTTCACGAATTCCAGTACATATATAATTTTTCATCTAAACTATCTCTTTTATGGCTTGTTTATGACATTGATAACATAAATTACACCTAAAATGCTACGCTCCTTAGCAAGAAGGATATAAGTGAAGATACCCTTGTTACAGGACCGTTTTGTGATTACATAATGGCTGTTCAAATCTGTGATCTAGAGGACTGTCAGGATCAGTTAAAGAAGGGACTATCTGTAATCTTAAAGCAGGAGGTGTGTGGCTCATTTAATTAATGCCTACGGAGTAAATTCTCCAAACTCATCACTGCAAGACATGGTGTCAACGCGAAGTTACTATTCCTCCTACACGGAAACGACAGTGTATTGTATTGTATTGTATTGAATGTGAACCGGGGACCTAGAAACGTCGGAGAGGCTCTGGATTTAACCCTGGAATTTCCATTCAACTCTTAATGGTACCGCAGTTGCTTTTAATTTCACCGTTGGTTGTTTTGCCTTTCCTATATGTTGAATCCGTTCTTCCGATAATCATTCCTTTTTCGATTTCTTCAGATTTTTCATGCAGCCATTTTGCCTTTGCTTCCCTCCACTTCCTATTTACACTCCTGGAAATTGAAATAAGAACACCGTGAATTCATTGTCCCAGGAAGGGGAAACTTTATTGACACATTCCTGGGGTCAGATACATCACATGATCACACTGACAGAACCACAGGCACATAGACACAGGCAACAGAGCATGCACAATGTCGGCACTAGTACAGTGTATATCCACCTTTCACAGCAATGCAGGCTGCTATTCTCCCAAGGAGACGATCGTAGAGATGCTGGATGTAGTCCTGTGGAACGGCTTGCCATGCCATTTCCACCTGGCGCCTCAGTTGGACCAGCGTTCGAGCTGGATGTGCAGACCGCGTGAGACGACGCTTCATCCAGTCCCAAACATGCTCAATGGGGGACAGATCCGGAGATCTTGCTGGCCAGGGTAGTTGACTTACACCTTCTAGAGCACGTTGGGTGGCACGGGATACATGCGGCCGTGCATTGTCCTGTTGGAACAGCAAGTTCCCTTGCCGGTCTAGGAATGGTAGAACGATGGGTTCGATGACGGTTTGGATGTACCGTGCACTATTCAGTGTCCCCTCGACGATCACCAGTGGTGTACGGCCAGTGTAGGAGATCGCTCCCCACACCATGATGCCGGGTGTTGGCCCTGTGTGCCTCGGTCGTATGCAGTCCTGATTGTGGCGCTCACCTGCACGGCGCCAAACACGCATACGACCATCATTGGCTCCAAGGCAGAAGCGACTCTCATCGCTGAAGACGACACGTCTTCATTCGTCCCTCCAGTCACGCCTGTCGCGACACCACTGGAGGCGGGCTGCACGATGTTGGGGCGTGAGCGGAAGACGGCCTAACGGTGTGCGGGACCGTAGCCCAGCTTCATGGAGACGGTTGCGAATGGTCCTCGCCGATACCCCAGGAGCAACAGTGTCCCTAATTTGCTGGGAAGTGGCGGTGCGGTCCCCTACGGCACTGCGTAGGATCCTACGGTCTTGGCGTGCATCCGTGCGTCGCTGCGGTCCGGTCCCAGGTCGACGGGCACGTGCACCTTCCGCCGACCACTGGCGACAACATCGATGTACTGTGGAGACTTCACGCCCCACGTGTTGAGCAATTCGGCGGTACGTCCACCCGGCCTCCCGCATGCCCACTATACGCCCTCGCTCAAAGTCCGTCAACTGCACATACGGTTCACGTCCACGCTGTCGCGGCATGCTACCAGTGTTAAAGACTGCGATGGAGCTCCGTATGCCACGGCAAACTGGCTGACACTGACGGCGGCGGTGCACAAATGCTGCGCAGCTAGCGCCATTCGACGGCCAACACCACGGTTCCTGGTGTGTCCGCTGTGCCGTGCGTGTGATCATTGCTTGTACAGCCCTCTCGCAGTGTCCGGAGCAAGTATGGTGGGTCTGACACACCGGTGTCAATGTGTTCTTTTTTCCATTTCCAGGAGTGTATTTCGTTCCTAAGTGACTTTTGTTTCAGTATTGCAGATCTTCCCTCAACATTTTTGTACTTCCTTCTTTCAGCGATAGCTGAAGTATTTCGTACGTAATCCGTGGTTTCTTCTCAGCTGTCTTCCTTGTACCTACATTTTTTCCAAGTTCTGTGATTGCCTCTCTTCAACTGCACTGCCTGCTGAGCTACTTATTATTGCAGGATCTATAGTCGCAGAGAACTTCAAACCTTTCTCTTCATTTCTTAGTACTTCGGTATCCCACTTCTTCCGCAATGATTCTTTCTGACTAATCTCTTAAAGTTCAGCCTATTCTTCGTCACTGCGAAGTTATGATCTGAGTCTGTATCTTCTCTTGGGTATATCTTGCAATTCGTTGAAATTTGTTGCATTATTCGATTAGTCTTTCACTCCTCTCATTTCTGCTACCAAGCCCGTATTCTCTCGTAACCCTTTCCTCTACTCCTTCCCCTACAAATGTATCCAAGTCCCTCATGACTGCTACATTTTCATCTGTCTTTACGTACTGAGTTACCCGTTTAGTATCTTCCTGTAATTTCTTTACAAACGACGTCGACATGTATAACTGAAATATGGTTGTCGGTGTTGGTTTGCTGTCGATTCTGATAAGATGCCTATCACCGTTCACAGTGATTCATTATCTGCCCTATATTCCTTTTCATAACGAATCCTATTCCCATTATACCATTTTCTGCAGCTTTTGATATTCCAAATGTACCGTCTGACCAGAAATCCTCGTGTTTCTTGCCTTTCACTTCATTGACCCTTACTGCGTCTAGATCGAGCCTTAACATTTCCCTTTTCAGATATTCTAGCTTCCCTGCCCCGGTCAAACTTCTGACATTCCATGCCCCGACTCGTATAATATTATCGTTTCGTTGCATATTCGTTGTTTTTCTCATTGTCAGTTCTCTCTTGGCACTCCCCTTCCGCAGATCGAAATGGGGGACTATTCCGGAGTTTTTTGCCAATGGAGAGATCACCATGATACTTTTTCAACTGCATGCCACATGTTCTAGGAATACACACTGTGTCTTTAATGCAGTACTTTTGATTGCCTTCTGCATCCTCATGCCGTTAATCATTGCTGATTTTTTTCACGTTAATGGGCAGTCGCCTACCCACAGGGTAAGAGAGTGCCCTGAATCTCTGTTGGCCCTCGGCTCTCTTTGACATGGCCATTGGCAGAATGAGGGTGACTTCTTATGCCGGAAGTTTCGACCGCCAATGATGATAATTTTTATTAAATATTTAAACGTTGGCAGTGTTCGAAGCCAGCACGAAAAACGTTTGTATTACTAATCAAAACACTACCCCCTTTCCTATTTTTGTAAGGAACACTCCCGGCGCCCAAAGGAAGGTTTGGGGGCAACGTGGGCAGGGGTCAAACCCAAGGCCTGGCCACGATGTCCCGTTCCCACCCTCCAGAAACCAAGGGAACCGTAGGAAGCGTGGATTAGAGGTATAATGAACAACGTGTATTCATTAATTTTTCTTTTCGTTATCATTTGCACTTTTTAAATATTTTTTTATTATTAATACTACTGAGAATATCAGGAAACCGGTGTCACGCGAGGAGAAGAGCGCAGCAAGACATCAGAATAAGAAGAACATTCTAATTACCAGTGAACATATCCGTTCTAATTGTGGAAGAGGCATGAGTCAATTCATCATGACAGGAACACCCCAGCTCTCCAATTTCCCCCTCAGTGTATTCCTTCACCTACCCCAGCTCTGGGATGGGTTAAGGACGACACTGCAGAGGCAATTGGAGAAAAATTCTCTGTATTTTGGATTGCGGATAACTGTACAATGGTGTTGATTAAGGAATTGCCAAAAGTCAAGGACGCATTTCTTGTCATCAGCAAACAAGTTGTGTTCTGAGTGTCCGCAAATCCACCTCAACGAGTTTGCCTTTGCTCGCGGGAAGTATCTCCCGTCAGGAAAGAGGAGTAGTTGAGTAGGTATCTGATGAGGATTCGTGCAGGTAATTAGGGACAGCATCTGTCGCGCCAAGAACCAGATATCTCTCGCCGATCTACATCTACATCTACATCTACATTGATACTCCGCAAGCCACCCAACGGTGTGTGGCGGAGGGCACTTTACGTGCCACTGTCATTACCTCCCTTTCCTGTTCCAGTCGCGTATGGTTCGCGGGAAGAACGACTGTCTGAAAGCCTCCGTGCGCGCTCTAATCTCTCTAATTTTACATTCGTGATCTCCTCGGGAGGTATAAGTAGGGGGAAGCAATATATTCGATACCTCATCCAGAAACGCACCCTCTCGAAACCTGGCGAGCAAGTTACACCGCGATGCAGAGCGCCTCTCTTGCAGAGTCTGCCACTTGAGTTTATTAAACATCTCCGTAACGCTATCACGGTTACCAAATAACCCGGTAACGAAACGCGCCGCTCTTCTTTGGATCTTCTCAATCTCTTCCGTCAACCCGACCTGGTACGGATCCCACACTGATGAGCAATACTCAAGTATAGGTCGAACGAGTGTTTTGCAAGCCACCTCCTTTGTTGATGGACTACATTTTCTAAGCACTCTCCCAATGAATCTCAACCTGGTACCCGCCTTACCAACAATTCATTTTATATGATCATTCCACTTCAAATCGTTCCGCACGCATACTCCCAGATATTTTACAGAAGTAACTGCTACCAGTGTTTGTTCCGCTATCATATAATCATACAATAAAGGATCCTTCTTTCTATGTATTCGCAATACATTACATTTGTCTATGTTAAGGGTCAGTTGCCACTCCCTGCACCAAGTGCCTATCCGCTGCAGATCTTCCTGCATTTCGCTACAATTTTCTAATGCTGCAACTTCTCTGTATACTACAGCATCATCCGCGAAAAGCCGCATGGCGGTGCTCGTCAGTGCCCATTACATCACAGTTGACAGACAAAGAGGTATCTGCGAGGTGAATCCTACGAAGGTGTGACCGGCATACTTGCTTCCCATTATCAGTAAGGCACCATGCAGACTGACGTCATTATCAAGATAAGCGCACACCGATGAACAAATGGGACGCTAGTCGACTTGGGAAAGCTTCCCCTAAACCACATTCGGTGGCCTGCGGTGCTGAAGGAAACCATAGATAGCCTTCGTGGATGTCAATTGCGCTGACACTATCATAGTACGACGTAGCTCAGTTCAAGTAAAGAGTGGTGGAAGTTAGAGAAGGGCGGTGGGACTTCCGAAAGCTGCATAGGTGCTGCGAGAGAGTGTAGTGCAAGGGCCTCCAGCAACAGGCTAGTAACGCACGTAGGACAACGGCGCCACAATGTCATGTGAGAGCCGAGGAAAGGGCTACCACTCTATCAGACACATGATACAGACCTACACCGCCCCTGCACCGCTGGAGGGTGAGGCTTTCGTACCTTACCTTGAATAGCAAGCCGTGGGAAACAAACGTACAAAATGCCTTTAGCGTGAGTCGGGCCGTGAATGGCGGAGAAGGGAGTGTCTGTACCACGTGCGGGGTACGTGATGCCAAATATACATTTACATACTGCGTGCGTTTCAGAAAATCGAGTGCTCGTAAACGGTGATATAAAAGCCCAGCTCGTAGTTGGGAAAGTAGACGTCAGCAGTTGAGGGCAAATGTCCGGCGCAGATCACTTGCGAAATCGAGACCTAAGCATTGGAGAGTTTCAGCTACACGCAAAGGAGGAGCACTGTCCTCGGAAACTCCCGCACCTATAGCCATGGCACTCGATTTGCGGACCTTAAGGCAGCTACCAGGAGCTTTGGCGTAGGTGGTAACCCATACCAGTGACTCCCTGACCCCAGCACTGCTATGAAGAACTATAACGAGATCTTCTGCGTATGCATTGCAGCTGAATACATGATGTGTGTGAATTCCTAAGGGACCAAACTGCTGAGGTCATCGCTCCCTGGACATACAAACTACTTAAACTAACTTATGCTAAGAACAACACACACACATATGCCAAAGGAAGGACTCGGACCTCCGGCAGAAGGGGCCGCGTAGTCCGTGACATGGGGCCTCAAACCACGTGGCCACGTTGATGGAGACCGCGTAGCAACGGTTCCATGGCGAATGCATACAACAAAGCAGAGATCGGGCAGCCTTGACGCACTGGTAGACGGATCGATGTGGGAGGAGAAGGCTGCCACTGTAGGGTGCACAAGACGTAGCTACACGAAGGAGACGCATTAGGACGTCGACGGTTGTATCAGGGTAGCCCATATTCTGCAGCACCCCTTCCAGGAAGTCGTGATCAACGCGAACGAAAGCGTGGCTGAAGTCAAGAGCTGCTAAAAGTCCAGACTTAAACAACGTGCGTGAGAAAGAGCGATTATGTCCCGGTAGCGGCAAAGGGCAGTGCGGATGTTATTGGTACCTGCCAAAGAAGTCTCATCGGGGGAAACCACGTACCAAGCAGCCAACAGCTAAGCAGCCAACAGCCAAGTATACATCTCTGTATCGCTGTTGAGTAACGTCAAGTGGCGGTAATCACATATCCGTAAGGTACCACGAGGCTTGCGGGTGGGAATGAGGAAACCATCGAGGAAACCGTCTGGAATATGCACGAAAGTTGACATAAGGTGCCGGCCGAAGTGGCCGTGCGGTTCTAGGCGCTACAGTCTGGAACCGAGCGACCGCTCCATTCTCAGGTTCGAATCCTGCCTCCGACATGGATGTGTGTGATGTCCTTGGGTTAGTTAAGTTTAATTAGTTCTACGTTCTAGGCGACTGATGACCTCAGAAGTTCAGTCGCGTAGTGCTCAGAGCCATTTGAACCATTTTGTCGTAAGGTAATAACAAATTTCTGTCCACTTTGGCGCCAGAAGGGGGCGCAATGTCCGATAAAACACATGAAGGATGGCGTCAGGGCCAGGTGACCTAGTCGTAGAAACCGCTAAATAGTGTCATGGACTCCATCCTCCGTGCCGTTAGCAATCAGATCCATCGTAGTAT
Organism: Schistocerca piceifrons; assembly: GCF_021461385.2. Lineage (NCBI taxonomy): Eukaryota > Metazoa > Arthropoda > Insecta > Orthoptera > Acrididae > Schistocerca > Schistocerca piceifrons. Next base: position 670,228,163 of record NC_060141.1, read on the forward strand.
CCACAGGAACCGAGCCAAAGGAGAATCTGCAGACCGCCATAATGTCGGCACGGCGGTGACGTTGTTCGCAGTACAGTATAACATAATGTGCATGGAGGCCAGACACGAATCCCGTTCGGTATCAAAATGCTGCCCACCGTCAGCCATAAGAAAATGAATCAAATTCGTCCAACGGTGGTCTCGTTCTGCTATGATGTGATGTGATATGATTTGATACTAACCCATTATGTGTGCGCGCCCTGACCATAGCTCTTTCAAGGTGGCGGCGGGATAGGGATGAGAGCTGTGCCTTGGCACGATTGGCCATCGCCTGGCGCTCTAGCGAATACGTCATCATAGTACATTCCCAGAGAATGGTGACACAGAATTATTGAGTCCGTCTCCACCACATTGCAACCTCCTTTCTGTAACCAGTCACGGCCTTGTGGAGAGCAGGCTTTGCACACATCACCCACCGTGACAGGGCAGACTAATAGGCATCACGGCGTAGACGACAAGCAGCCCACGTGGTCTCGATGAGCTGCCGGTAATCGGGTGAAGTTTGGTGGATGGTGTCCAGTTTTCATGATCCACGGCCTCGCCAGACCCTTTGGTGGTAGAGATTGAAGGCGCAGATATATGCATCATATTCATAGAACGCAGTGGGCCAAACTTCAGCATTATGTGCCCCACTGTCAATATCGCGGGAGATGTAAACACCAGCGAGTGGGCTGGAAGAATGGCTAGTGAAATGTGTAAACCCAGGACGACAGCCGCGAACATACTCCCAAGTATCCGCTTCGATAAGGTGCTGAAGAATTGTCGCCGGCGCTGCGCATGGAGAGTGACGACGTAGTAGGACTTTGGGGGGTGCCTGGATACAGTTGAAATCGCCTCCCATGATCAATCCTTCCTGTCGGCCCAGGTGTGAGTGTCTCCGAGAAGAAGGTGGAAAGTTCAAGGCGGCGACCTGAGCCAGATGGCGTGAAGACGTTGACGACCCTGACGTAACTAAGCATGAGAACCATACCTCTGGCATCAGGGAGATGGGCAACTGCATCAGCGAGGATACTGTCATGTAAGAGAATCGCCATTCCACTACCAGTACGCGAAGCACGAGAGACACGTGTTGTAAACCATGGGGAGCATAGAAAGTTGCAACATGTGTTCCGGCTTAACGACTAACACCGGCACGAAGATCAAGACCGATACTGCAGAGAGGGCTGTGAGACAACGTCAGCCAACAGCACACTGACTAGGACGTAACAGGAGCGGCCTCTAGACGAAGACAGTAAAAGCCGCACGACGCATAGCCGCGCTCACACTAGAACAGAGGACTAGAAGAGTCGCACTAGAAGAGCCACACCAGAAGAAGATCAGTGACTTATGAACTTGTGTGATCCGTTATTAACTGATGAAGTGGAAATTGTATACCTTGAAGGACATTGATTATTTGCATGTCGCCAGTTGCTTGCGACTAATCTTTGTAAAGACACCAAGTTTTGTCAATCTACTTTAATGTAATCATCATCATCATCATTTCCTTGTGCCTTTGTCCCACTTCAACGCGGGGCCGGCCTTATTACTATGGATTTGGCGTTAGTGTCAGAGGGTGGCCAGATGCACTTCCCGTCGCCACCCAGTACCCCCCCCCCCCCCCACCAGGTTCAAATTAGTGTACCCCAGCTGTCTACGTCGAGTGTAATTCATGGAATAGTGCGAATGTGTTCAGATGTCAGCGAATCGTGCAGCTGAGGCAGTACGCGGGGACCAGCCCGGTATTCAATTAGTGGGATGTGGAAAACCACCTGAAAACCACATCCAGGCCATCTTCCGGCGGATTCGATCCGGGGCCGGCGCGCCTACCCGAGTCCAGGAAGCAGCGGCTAACCAGCGGGTAATCTACTTTATTGCAATAAACTCCGTTAATACGATTTGCTCGTATTTCGGCTAGCTATTCAGAAAACAACTTCATAGGCACCCTATGAGAATCGAGAGGGCAGGATCCCACAGTGAGCTCTTCCTGAAGGAGAGCTACATGCAGCATGTCGTGGAATAATGCCAATTTGTGTCGTACGCGATTAGTCTTGACATTGATCATGGCTGTGCGATAAAGCTGGAAAGATTGCATAGCAGCCGGCCGAGTGTTTCTAGGCGCTTCAGTCCGGAATCACGCGGCTGCTACGGTCGTAGGTTCAAATCCTGCCTCGGGCATGGATGTGTGTGATGTCCTTAGCTTAGTTGGGTTTCAGTGTTTCTAGGTCTAGGGGACTCAGAGCCATTTGAACCATTTTGATGCCATAGCCAGGCGGTTAGGCGATTCAAGCACGGAGGAAGCACAGGGAACTAACTGACGGGTCTCCACAGAAGAGCATATCACTGTGTCAGGGAGGGAGCCGACCCCACCAGGGGGGTTTATCGTTCTGTACACTTCATGAATGTTCATCATCAGCATCGACTTCGTCCGCCCGGGAGACAGACGTGTTACCGGGCCACCTCAGAGGAACATTATCAGTGTTGCGCCCACACGTAGCGTCAAACTCAGAGTGTTAGGCAACCGCATCAGACGCAGGCGGCGGAATGTCGGTGTCCGGGAGTGGACGCTAACTTGAGACAGTGGCAGAGAAGGACGTCGCGTCGTCAGGTGTCAGGGCTTCAGAGAACAGCGCACTATCAGAAGCATGGTCGTCATCCTGTGCACATATACGATGGACGCAGTCATCGGAATGGGTACAGCGTCGTCTCTTCCGGTCCCTCGGCCACCGTTGCTTCCTAACATGCTGATGGCAGGCGGCTGTCGTCCGACATGTGGCCAGTTGGCAGAAAGGTACAGCTCCATGATCAACAACCATGGGGTCGGGACGGACAGCTTCTGTCTGCTGATGGTTGTCGTTCATTTGTACTGCCTCTAACAGGGATGTAGGAGACACAGACGAAACATCCACCGCGTTGTCGAGAGGAGCAGACACGGGTATTGTCTGGTTCAGAGAGGGCGTAGCAGGCAGCACCGCCGCAGACGCGTAAGACCGACGTAGCACAGTGGACGCCGCAGGGGGAGCGACGTCTCCGATCGGCGTCTGAACCATTCTACATCGGGGACATTCAGAACGGACATGGCCTTCCTGGCCACAACCTGAACAGGTTCGCGGCTGGCCGTCGTAGATGACGACAGTCGGCAATGACCGTGTAGGAAGGCACGCGTTTCCATAGTTCAGTTTTTATCTGACGGACACTAGTTAGGACACGGTACATTTCGAACGTCTTCCGCGTTTCAGCCACGTCACTGACGACGTAGCCGTACGGTTTAAAAGCGGCCACCCCAGCGTCCGAACGGTTCTTTAAACGGGAGTTCGAAAACCCACAACGTTCGGAGACCAAAACCAGCATGATCAACCACTGCAGTCCCTATATATTCGCCAGAGTATCAAAACTTGAGATAGTCGGCGCACAGCTCATCATTCGCGGGCTTTATGTACAAGTAGGATTCAAAAATGTATTGCAAAAATGTCTTGTGGCGAGAAATGCATTTCATCTCGAATAAAACGATCAACTTCATACACATTCGGTCGTTCGTGATCTAATGGAAAAGTTGATTTAATTGTGGTGTGGCGTTAAGAAAACGTGAGGACCCATGATGACACAAATGCCCAAAAAGGCCTTAAAATGTTGTGTAATGTGGTTAGTTTTGTGAGAGTACTTCCTTTGGTATATTCATGCTGTCTCTCGTCCGTTTCAATGTGCATAGCCGTACACAAACACCATTTAGGCATGTTCTCGACTTGAATACCGCACCATTCTACAGCTTACAGTACGCTACGACAGTCAGACAGCCTGCAACACAAAAGGAACACACGGGACAAGTTCAGGGGAACTGACAATCGTCAACACCATCTGCCACGGCAACCTTGCATTTCTGAACAAGTTTTCAGAGGACCTTTTTCATTATTACCACTGTTGATTCTTAGCTCATACACAATTGATTTTAAACTGATGAAAGTCAAGAGATGCAAGATGAGGGGACCATGGTGGCTATTCGATCGGATTCCACCAACCCATCCAGTGACCTTCAAACTGTTCATCGAGAAACTCTCTGATTTCAGTAGTTTAGTGGGCAGTTGAACCGTCTTGTTGGAAGAAAGTTAGGAAATCAGTCTGCAGATTCAACAGCATTGAAAGCACATAATTATGGAGCACGTTAAGATACCTCTCCCCAGTCAAGCTTCCAGCAATAAACATCGAACTCACGATTATTGTGTGACAAATCCCGCACCAAATCACCACTTTTTTACCACCAGCACCGTTACAGGACACACCTAGTAAGGGTTTACGTCTGACCAGTGACGAATATTCTGTTTGTTTACTTCTACTTACTCATAAAAATTAGCTTCGTCCCTGAACAATAACTGCTGTATCAAGTTTGGATTCCTATTACACTGATCCAGAGCCCATTCTGAGAAATGCACCGGTCTATCTGGATCATCCTCCGAGAGATGATGTAGCAACTGTAACTTTCACGAGTGCCATTGGTGTGTGTGGGCAACCCACGCAGGATTGAACGCTGACTGGTATCGGATATTGCTGACAACGGCGCGCATTACGATATAGACCTTTCACAAACGATGCCACAATTGCTGTAGCAATCTCCTCATCGGTGGCTCTTCTAGGAAGTCCACTAGTGACTTTCGCACCACAGAACCAGCTGCAAGAAATTTGTCCAATAGCTTGGATACTGTCATACGTGAAATGCCATTTCTCTCAGAGTGCCGGGCATTTCAGTCAGCAGTAACCACTCTAGTACCTCGTCCAGCTCTCAGTAACACAATTTCAATGCATCGCTGCTGCGTAACTGCCATTGCGGATCACCTGCAATAGTAAACACAACTGATCAACTCCTTGCAATTTCAAACTTTAACGGGTCTCAACTCCTACAGAAACGAAGATTTCGTTAAACAGATTTCCATTTGCATTCCTGAGAAGCAGGCAGTTCAAAATGATGTGCCAAATATCCCCTTCTCATCTAAAACAGGTAACCCAAATCCAAGATGACGGATTTCATAGTTCCTATGAGCTCCACGCCCACCGACAGACACCTCATACCAGAGGTCATTAAGTTTTCTCACACCGTTCGAGTTTTATAGAGGTGCATCCAGACGTTTGCCTCACACTGTACATTCATTTTGGAGTGCTTTTGTGATTCTAAATTCAGCAATCACCTGTTAAAAAATTGTCAGATGTGTGTGAAATACGAAGAGACCAAACTGCTGAGGTCATCGGTTCCTAGACTTACACACTACTTAAACTAACTTACGTTAGGAACAACACACAAACCGATGCCCGAGGGAGGACTCGAACCTCCGGCGGGAAGGGCCGTGCAGTCACCTGTGTACCAACTTTTACAAAACTTGTGCATCCAATCTAAAACTATTTCACTGGTAATACATAAGTCTTACAGACACCATTCTTCGACCTGGTTCTCCCATAAATTGCTTACCGGGATCACGTCGTAATCTGTACGAAGTTCCACGAATATCAAATGGGTATTCAGATTGCTACCCATTATCTTCCATTTTAAATTTCGAAAAAGTAAATATTCCATCAAACCAGGCACTCGTTTTTCTCTTCTATCTGTACTATCATCTGTTCTTCTACTAGTTTCTTTAGGATACAATCCAGTACTGAACTCATTACACGAATCCGCCTGTAACACTTAGGAGGACGTGCTGAGGTGTAAAGTAATCGAATTTTTTATGTGAAAACTCCTACAGATTTTTAAACAAATCAAACTTTATTAAGATCCTATGTCTTTATTTTTCATTTCTACATATTTGTCTTCACTATAGACACTCTGGCGAAAAACGGGAGACCAGATTGTTTCTACCGTCATTGTAGAATGTTTGCTTTGTTGACGAAGCATCTGCTCCCACCGCCTCATCACTACCAAATTCCTCGATAGCGTTCTTTACCCTTCGGAAACAGATGACTATCGTACGAGGCCGAGATGGCACTGTATGGAGGATAAACGATGACAGTGACTTAGGGAGAAACGTCAGACTGTTACAAATGTCGCAGCGATGAGGTTCTGGATGCACTATGCGTGGACGAACCCTCCCTGCGGTTAGAAACTCGAATACAGCAGGCTGTTTCCCCGCCCGACAAAGTTACGTTACACAGCACCATGTCACACACTACAATTTGGAGTCCTCTCTGGTGACATTTTTTATCTATGCAAGTAACTTACTTTTTAGCACTCATAAAGCGTTTAGTCGCCTTCTAGACTTTATGAAGCCCCTTATCAGATTCCACACAGAACTGTGGGTACAGCTTTCATAAGGTCAAAACTTACATCGCAGTACTTATATTGCCTAGTACTGCAGCCTCACCACTCTTTATTTGTTTGACTGCACGTACAACGTCATCACGATTTGTTGCTGGCACCTCATTAAAGATGACTCACTTTCCAACACCACTGATCCAAAAATTTCATATTCAACTGTACAATATCTTCAGAATTCCTGATACAGCTGCACCCAACGATCCATAATTGTGCTGATAACATCGCCATCTCTATACTGTGTCCTCATTCCTTTGTATATTTTCCAGGCTTTTTTGCCTCTTATATTGCCCCTACAATTTTTAGCTTCATCGCATAACTTTTGACAAGACTCGTTCATTGTTTATATTTTGCCTGGCGCTGTTCATCCTTTCAATATATGTTTTAAGATCCTCATTCAAACTAGTACTCAACCATTTCTAATATTGCTTATACACATTAAAAATCCCCTTTCCTTTCTTTCGTTCCTGTTTTCTCTTCCTTTCTTGTGAACTTCTGGTATTTTGAAATACGTCATATTTCATGCTCACAGCTCACTTGTTATTCCTTTTTTCCACTCCTTTTTCTTTTATTACGCTCATTGTGAGGAGGAGGTAACACAGTTTTCAAACGATCCATCTTCTTCTGGTAACAATTACTGTACAAATATTTTAATTTATATCCATCAACTGTCCCCACATCGAACAAGTTCGTTATGACTTCTAAAACCACACCGTCGTAACTAAACTCCGGATGGTTGTCACACATGGCTTGTCCTAGACATACAAAACACTCCAGCTGTATTCCTCATAGTCCGGCTGGTGTGGCCGAGCGGTTCTAGGCGCTTCAGTCGGGAACCACGATGCTGCTACGGTCGCAGGTTCGAATCCTGCCTCGGGCATGGATGTGTCTGATGTTCGTAGGTTAGTTTGGTTTAAGTAGTTCTATGTTCTAGGGGACTGATGACCTCATATGTTAAGTCTAATAGTACTCAGAGCTATTTGAACCATTTATTCCTTATATTCTAAGTTTCAGTGTCAGCAGCAAGCAAATACGAGTTCACGTTGAATGTATGAGTGTATTGTACATCTACACCAGTGTTTTGACGATCAACTAACGTATTGAACGCTCCTTTTGCGAGCAAACTACCATAATTGACATCATGCCCATAGTCAAGCAGAAGATTGATTAACAGTATTAATGTATGAAGCACATCACAAAAAAACCTAGTTCTATCTATTGATCTTCAAATTTTTTAAATCCTGAGCCGTCAGATGTAACCTTTAGACTACCTGCACGGCTTTCACTTGATGGCTCTATATCTTTCAAAAACATTCAACGTTTTCTGTGACGAATCATTTTAGTCAGCAAGTAATCAGAAACAACCATGTCGTATAGGTCGCATCCATTTTTCTGCTGAACTAATTTGAGCTATGCTGCGGGGTCCTCCTAAAGTCCCCTCTACCTTGTAAGAGGCCTGGTCTCTGTTAACTTTCGCTTCATCCATGCTAGACTTACGACTTTCCCCAATTTAGTTAGTGAGACGTGGCGCTCAGTTCGATATACCGCTAGCGAGGCGGTATGCAACCTTTGCATGCAGAATTGGCTGGCTGGTGGTATGAAGGATGTCCGGGAGAGGGACGAGTGGTATGTCGGAAACGAGTGGGGGTGTGGGATATAGAGGTGTCACAGCTCTGTTAAAAGGAGAGGCAGTTGGGAACTTGGAGTGGATGCGACAAGTGGTCTGTGCAAAGAGGTGGCAGGGACCGTGCCCTGGTCGGTGGGGCGACCTGATTTCCGACCAGGACATCACGGCTACCTAAGTAGCCAATCCCAGTTGTTGAATCTGGTGAGACATTTCGTCCGATAAGTGCGTGTTTACATTTGAAGAACAACGTCCTGCAGTGCTTTGAAGTTCTAGTGGAGCTTGTGGACTAGAATTTTACAATTTGTTGAGGCTTACTAAGACGATATTTAATACAGACAAGCTGTACAACATGCTAAAGTCGAAATGTTACATAGTCGTGACTGTTAGACAGAGCATGCCGCGGTGGCCATGCGATTCTAGGCGTTGCAGTCCGGAACCGCGGGACTTCTACGGTCACAGGTTCGAACCCTGCCTCGGGCATGGATGTGTGTGATGTCCTTAGGTTAGTTAGGTTTAAGTAGTTCTAAGTTCTAAGGGACTGATGACCTAAGATGTTAAGTCCCATAGTGCTCAGAGCCATTTGAACCATTTTGTTAGACAGATCGCTGCGCCCTTGTAAGCCAAATATTCTGCCTTGAGTTTCTACATCTACATCTACATTTATACTCCGCAAGCCACCCAACGGTGTGTGGCGGAGGGCACTTAGCGTGCTACTGTCATTACCTCGCTTTCCTGTTCCAGTCGCGTATGGTTCTCGGGAAGAACGACTGTCTGAAAGCCTCCGTGCGCTCTCTAATCTCTCTAATTTTACATTCGTGATCTCCTCGGGAGGTATAAGTAGGGGGATGTAATATATTCGATACCTCATCCAGAAACGCACCCTCTCGAAACCTGGCGAGCAAGCTACACCGCGATGCAGAGCGCCTCTCTTGCAGAGACTGCTACTTGAGTCTGTTAAACATCTCCGTAACGCTATCACGGTTACCAAATAACCCTGTGACGAAACGCGCCGCTCTTCTTTGGATCTTCTCTATCTCCTCCGTCAACCCGATCTGGTACGGATCCCACACTGATGAGCAAAACTCAAGTGTAGGTCGAACGAGTGTTTTGTAAGCCACCTCCTTTGTTGATGGACTATATTTTCTAAGGACTCTCCCAATGAATCTCAAACTGGTACCCGCCTTACCAACAATTAATTTTATATGATCATTCCACTTCAAATCGTTGCGCACGCATACTCCAGATATTATACAGAAGTAACTGCTACCAGTGTTTGTTCTGCTATCATATAATCATACAATAAAGGATCCTTCTTTCTATGTATTCGCAATGGTATCGTATTCTGCATTCGTGCCACAAAGATGTAGGTGAAAATTTTCATGTCCCATTTAAGAAGTGTTAATGGGCTCTCGATTTTGGGATCGGGATGACCATCCCTGTAACGAAGGTAGTGGAAGCTAAGAGCAGGCCTTAATAGATGAGTCGCCAGTGCGGCGCGGGTAAATACTTGAACGTTCGATAGAGACTGGGGACCATTGCTTTTCACAATATATATAAATGACCTAGTAGATAGTGTCGGAAGTTACATGCGGCTTTTCGCGGATGATGCTGTAGTATACAGAGAAGTTGCAGCATTAGAAAATTGTAGCGAAATGCAGGAAGATCTGCAGCGGATAGGCACTTGGTGCAGGGAGTGGCAGCTGACCCTTAACATAGACACAATTTAATAAGGTAGAATATGCAACTGCGTAAGCCTTCTTTTAATAGTGATCGCACCATGAAGAGGATATTTTTACAGCATCCGTGGGTAATTTAATGCTTTACAAGATATACAGCGTAAGATCATAGTTCGTACAATGTCTTCATACTACCGATTAGTACACAGCGCCTTCATAACAATTTGTTTATCAGAAAAAGTGACCGCATGAGATTTTTGAAAAAGTTTTACTTTAAGTAAGTCGTTATTGCTGCAACTCAGCATACAGCAAATCTGTATTTCTTTGCCCAAGATTTTCTTTTACTGTCTTAATATTCCTAATTGTGGACAAAAATGGGCACTGTAACATTTGCCGCATTATTTGTTGTCATTGTTAACGTTATACCTACTAGTAGCTCCTCCATTATTTGGTAGTAGTTTGCGGAATCATTGTTTTTGTGCCTGAATTTTTCTCTCATTTTTAGGTTCATTAATACCCCTACATGAACTGTAGAGAATACGACATATGTTACTGCAGCAGCTTTATGCTTCAATTTAGCTCTCAGGGGAAATTCCGCACCTCATATTTAGTATCCCTATGTTAATAGGAGTAAGCAGAATGTGCGACACACAATACCTAACATCTGAAAACGAATTGGCACGTTTTGATTAATTTTTTTACGAAATTTGGAAACTTAATACCCACCTTTTGTTGTAGTGTGAAATTATGTGAACAATTAGGGACAGCCCCAGAAATAATTATTCTTCACTGAAAACAATTCGAAACATGGTCTCTGTACGGTCAGCACACTGATAACTGCAGCATACCTCAACATTTAATTGTCAGGTCATCGACAAGAACTAGCACTCAGCTGAACAACCTTGTATTCATTCATACATGCAATGACAGAACTGTAGATTATGGCAGTGATGGACTGTTGAGCGCTGGTAGTTTCAACTATGACGACAACGTTGCCGTTTGCTTCACCGCGCACATTCTGTGAAATGTACAGTGTACTGCCTGTTTTGTCGTAACCGCCTATCTTGGCAAGGTACACGGCTCATGGTGGATTAAACAAATATTCTGTAGGGAATTTGATGAATATTAATACTAAAATAGAACAAATAACTGTCCTAAGTTCAAAACCATAAAAAATCTAACTGTTAGTATTTGTAAATAGCAATATTTCTTACAATTTAAAGAACATAAGTCTTTCAACTGACAAATAGGTAAAAAATATTTGAATATTATACCCCATAATGTCCTTGATTATTACCACATTGAAAAAATGGTTGTAAGAACACGCAATTACCCAACAATCTTCCATCATTCAAAATAATCAGACGGCCATTCCCAAAAATATTTTTTTTTAATTTCGTACCACCAAGAAAAGTCAGTACTGCTTTGATCTAACCACAGTAATTACGGAACGTATTTCAAATGTATGCAAAGACATATCAATCTAATACAGCAGCATTCAACATGAAATAATACTGAAACGAAACACCCGTATTCTAGTCACAAATGATAAAATACGTTCTGAAAGCTTGTTGTTAAAGTTCATGTCAACAGCATACGAACACTGATATGTGCTGATATGCGAAGTGTCAAGTTCTTGATGCCCTGTAACAACTGTTGCAAAATGGTGTGATAATGTTTATCCCTTAACATTTCCACAAAACTGTCTAGACAGTGATTTTATTTTGTTCTTATGATCATGTTACTTCAGAGACCAACAAAGAAATCGCTAAAACTTCGATAATGTAGCTTGAGATCTATTGAAAAACACTGTGTAATCACGCTCTCTTTTCTCTGTGGACTTAGACGTCTAAATAATTTGACCTTCTAAGTATATTGCTTAACGTAAGTTGCTTATAAGCTTATATCATGTCAATCTGGTTTCATGGAATCAAAAGCGTGCACCAGTGCTAACGTATGCATGAGAAGCAGATGTTACAAATGGATCTCGTACGACCAAAACATAGCTACATTAAAGGTGCGAGGTAAGACGGGAGAGAACGTTAAAAATGACCGTTTCACACAAACAGTTTTTTGTTGCTTAAGAGATTCACAGTGTTTGGTTACCTGACTCCGTCAGTAGCACTTAGAAGACACAACATCTGGTGGAATGGGAACAAAGACGTGGCTGGTGTCAACCAGAGCGGTGAAGAACTGTTTTTGTTTGACGTATCATCTTCCGAGTGACGATACGACCAACAACGTTTGCGTAAATTAAACAGGCGCTTGGGTTTATTTTTGTGCTCGCAGATGGCTGAGAGTTCGCCGGCGAGCTTGCCGTGAGCGCAGCAATGATTTTTAAAAATACTTTACATTTCCTTCAGCTATGAATATAATAACTTACCGCTTGTACTGCATCTGACTTCTTCAGTCTACATTTTTACAAAAGACGTTTGCAGTCTCGTAGACAAGTGTTTTGCTTGTCAAGCATATAAACACGCTATGTACGAGTGCAGTTGTCTGGACGAGAAACGTGATTCTCCTAAATTTGCTCGGCATCGTGGGAAAGTTGGCCCTTGTATTTTATTGACAGTCATACTGCACTTAATCGTGCAGAACATTCGACACTTTCAAAGGTGGTTGGTAATTTAGTTGACATGCAGCCGATAGACTGATATGTTTCCTTCATCTCATGGTATCGTATTCTGCATTCGTGCCACAAAGATGTAGGTGAAAATTTTCATGTCCCAGTTAAGAAGTGTTAATGGGCTCTCGATTTTGGGATAGGGATGACCATCCCCGTAACGAAGGTAGTGGAAGCTAAGAGCAGGCCTTAATAGATGAGTCGCCAGTGCGGCGCGGGTAAATACTTGAACGTTCGATAGAACTCCAGCAAGAGTCCATCCAAAGCAGGTAATCTATGGGTTTCTGCTTTAGTGACGGCGTCAAACACTTCCCCTTCAGTACCGTCAGTCTTCAAGGCGTCAGCCACAGTGCTGTGTGACCTCCATCACCGTCAATCTATCCGGATCTTCGGCAGAGTAAGGCATTGTGTAGTGTTATAGAAGTATGCACTGATGACGTGCTGTGTAGAAGAACACTGTTTTTCGTCTACATCAGTGACATGGATCAGCGCTAGCTGGTGCCGTCAGTGTTCTCTGCTAACGTGATAAATGGACGGCCTGTTCACTGCGAACCTATCAGGCGAACGACAGCACCAGCTAATTTTTTTGTACATGTGCGTCACAATCTGTCCTTCGGCCACGTTTACCACTATCTGTCTCGCTGGTGATGGTGACATTGGACTGTAATAACGTAAAATGTTGTAACAGAAGTCCAGTGACGGCCAGTCCCATGTGGCTGTCTAACAGCCGTACAAATTCAAGGTATGCCAGATGATCTGTTTCATACTACTCCAGCATTTTGAGGTATTCTCCTATATGGTGGACACACGAGTGCGAGGCATCCTCAATGGCGAGTCTGCAGTCACGGGACGTCAGATGATCATTGTTAAGCTTCCAGAGGTTTCGGCTCGCTGGTGGTGGAGGGCGAAAATACTTACGTAGGTGATATGATCCATAAAGCCAATTGGCCACATCTCTGCACCCGCAATGCGAGGAAGGGGAACGAGAGACATATATCCTGTCAATGTGGCTGGATGAATGGTTCGTGTAATAGGCGAAACCCCGACAATCTCCTTTTAGATGATCCCAAGAATGCACCAGTCTATGGTGAAGGACTGCCGTAACACTGCTGAAGGCAGACTGCCTCTGCCATCCGAACAAGCCTCCTGCCCAGCCAAAATTCCCACGTTTCGCACATTACAGATTAGTGTCCTCCGCCCATCGTTCTCTAATTGCTAGCAGCTGTTCTCCGTAGTCCCTCAAGGGTCCGGAGGGATGAGTACATCAGCGCAGAAGGTATAGTTTCGTCGTCAAGACGATCGCATTTAAGTATTTATATATGAGGTGTCTGTTTTTTAGACATATGTTGCAGTTGTCTGAGAAGCAACGCCCGTATGACATTGAGATCTGAAAATTACTTTTCCATTCTAATCTGAGGTCAGACATTAATCAATTCCATGTCACGTCATGTTGTGGCACTCCTGCGTGCTCGGGAGAGGGGGGGGGGGCTACACAATGTTTGGCAGGTGTACCAATTTTCTTGGCTTTTCGTTATATGTAGAATGAAAACGTAATTTTCAGATCTCAGCGTCATACGGGCATTGCATCACACACAACTGCAGCATGTGATATGTCCAAAGAATGGACACCTCATATATAAAATGCTAGAGTGAACTGACACCATGATCCTGGTAAGGCTGTCCATAAATCCTTAGAGTACGAGGAGGCTGAGATCTCTTCTGAACAGCACGTTACAAGGAATTCCAGATATGCTCAATAATGTTCATATTTGGGGAGTTTCAACGGAAATGTTGAAGCTCAGAAGAGTGTCCCTGGAGCCACTCTGTAGTAATGCTGGCAGTATGGGGTGTCGCATTGTCCTGCTCTAATTTCCCAAGTTCATCAGAATGCACAAAGGACATGAATGGATGGAAGCGACCAGACAGGATGCTTCGTACGTGTCATCTGTCAGGGTCGTATCTAGACATGCCAGGCATGCCATAACAATCCATCGCACCACAGCATTACAGAACCTCTACCAGCCTGAACAGTTCCCTGCTGATATGTAGCGACCGTGAAATCATGAGGTTCTCTCCATACCATGTACATCCGCTCGATACAATTTGAAAGGAGACGCGTCCGACCAGGCAACATGATTGCAGTTATCAACAGTAAAATGTCGGTGTTGATGGGCCCAGGCGATGCGTGAAGCTTTGTTTTGTGAGAACGCCAAGGGTACACAAGCGGGCCTTTTCCTCCGAAAGCTCATACTGATGATGTTTTGTTGAATGGTTCACACGGTGACACTTACTGATGGCCCAGCACTGAAACCTGCAGCAATTTGCGGAATGGGTGAACTTCTGTCACGTTGAACGATTCTTTTCAGTCGTCGTTCGTTCCGTTCTTGCAGGATATTTCCCAGCCGCAGTGATGTCGGAGATTTGATGTTCTACCGGATTACAGATATTCACGGTGCACTCGTGTGAAGGTCGTACGGGAAAATCCCCACTTCATGGCTACCTCGGAGATGATGTGTCCCATCGATTGTGCGCCAACTATAACACCACGTTCGGACTCACTGAAATGTTGATAACCTGCCACTGTAGCAGCAGTAGCCGATCTAACAACTCTGCCAGACACTTGTTGTCTTATATAGGCATTGTCGACCGCAGCGTCGTATTCTGCTTGTTTGCATATGTCTGTATTTGAATACGCATGCCTATACCTGTTTCTTTGGCGCGTCGGCGTATATGGCTGCTGATCGATACAAATGGTGACCGATCTTTCAAACATGTCCGAAAGAACAGACACCACACATAAACTTACATGTAACGTTGGAAGTAGCGTTGCCATAAAGTTGTTTTCAGTCTTTATTTTTACTTCCGATTTTGGACGACAATTTCTCATCACTACGAAATATTCATTCCTGGCACGAAACTGGTCAGTCCGTAATTTTTTAGTACGAAAGTAGTTGTATGGAACTGTATGGAACGTATGCAGGGCACATATCAACTGGACTCTTATATCTGCTGGCCTTTTGACCTTGTGTATGGAGAGAGTGAGTCACTTACACATGACCTTTTCTTGTGATATTTACTTTAACCGTAACAGGAAAGATACACGAGAACCAGAAAAGCTACTAAACATGCAGACAGAAATATTCGATCAAAGTCAACCGTATATACCTCAGTTACATGAATCTGTCCGACAATCACGACAAACAGTTGTTAAGTTCTTCCGCATAAAACAGAAGTAACGACATAGAAGCGAA
Source organism: Schistocerca piceifrons (assembly GCF_021461385.2). NCBI lineage: Eukaryota > Metazoa > Arthropoda > Insecta > Orthoptera > Acrididae > Schistocerca > Schistocerca piceifrons. Next base: position 670,243,650 of record NC_060141.1, read on the forward strand.
ACACGCGGAAGTTAAAAAGAAATAAAATAATTTGAAGCCGTGTGAGGAAGGTAAACTACGATTCTATATACCGCAATCGTGAATAGATTACTATAAATTTTCCGCATTTCTACTGTAATAGTTTTTACTGAACTACTGAAAGTTCGGCCAATGTCCCATACTCGGGTATTTATAGACGTACAACATAACGCACCATAACCAAGAGAACAGTAGTTAAATTCAACAGATTTACGGTCTTCTAACATGCACATACTTACAACACTCTATGTATTATGGACAGAAACAGTTTAACCGTTTATATTAGTTCTGTGACGCCCGTTACAGTCTGTAAATAAATCATAGGTACAAACGTCAGATATAGTACCACGGATCTGCATGTGAGTGCAGGGGGAATTTGCCGCGAGGAAACCCAGGATGGAGTTACTTTCTGTTACGAATGACATGAGTAACATGATTCATTTCTGTTATTTAAATACAGTTTGAACCATAACTGTGGCTGTATTATATCAGTCAACATGAGGCAAAGGCCGGCCGGTGTGGCCGTACGGTTCTAGGCGCTTCAGTCTGGAACCGCGTGACCGTTACGGTCGCAGGTTCCAATCCTGCCTCGGACATGGATGTGTGTGATGTCCTTAGGCTAGTTAGGTTTAATTAGTTCTACGTTCTAGGCGACTGATGACCTCAGAAGTTAAGTCGCATAGCGCTCAGAGCCATTTGAACCATTATTTTTAGGCAACAACAACAACCTGCGTCGTAAGCACATCAGAGAGTATAGCTACACAACAACAGGTTATTCTTCATGACACCCCTATTCACTAGGTTAAAAATCTATTGGGTAGAAGTAATAATCAGATTACAATGTGTGTGTATGTGTGTGTGTTCGCGCGCGTGTGTTGGTGCATCGACATGGAACGAAGGTGCACATTACAACATTATAGTCATATGTTACTGAAGGAGAACAGCGTAATCCTGAGTGGACTAGGCACTCTCATACTCAAAGATATCCACACGACCCGAGTCGCTTTCCGTCTGATTGGCAAGCAGTCCACATAGAGTAACTTTCTAACAAGTCCTTTAATCATATTTCGGTACAGTTATTTGACTACACAGAATCATTACGAAAAGTGACCACTTGAGAACATTGCTCTGTATGACAATATAAATTAATACCACGATAATAAAAGTGTCAGAGAACATCCTATTAGAGTGAGACAGTCCTTAACGTTCCTGTGCTCAAACGTATTACAATCTGTGACATTTATAAAATGTTAATAGACTCATTAGTACGGGAGACAACTGTTCCTCGTAAACAACACAAATAATTCCGTACTTCTGACGCAACACTATATTTTTCCGATTAAGATATTTTCCCAGAATATCTGTACTCCAAAAATTCTATGAAAATTCGAAATTTCTTGTTCTTTAAAGGGTTTCCTACCACCTGTTGAACATCGTTCGCTTGGCTAGTAGTTTTGTTCCAATTGGTTAATGGACTAGCCAGATAGAAAGAGATTAACAGCGTCATGCGCTATAAGAAAACCTCACGATGAAAAAAAAAATGGCCCTGAGCACTATGGGACTCAACTGCTGAGGTCATTAGTCCCCTAGAACTTAGAACTCGTTAAACCTAACTAACCTAAGGACATCACAAACATCCATGCCCGAGGCAGGATTCGAACCTGTGACCGTAGCGGTCTTGCGGTTCCATACTGCAGCGCCTTTAACCGCACGGCCACTTCGGCCGGCCTCACGATGAAAAACATGTCACTAACAACATGTTTGTATTCATGATGACACCTGGATCTACGTGCAATTCTAAAGCCACGTATGGTCCTAGTTATCTAACACAAAGTGACATTAAAATCTAAGTTATTTATAAGCAGCTAGTTGTGCATATGTTTCAACTATAAATGAGAAGAGGAACTACTGTGTTCTAATTCTGGATTCACACCCAGCCGTGACAGGCAGTGCAAGATAAGCAAAACTTTCGTGCCTGATAGAGATTCAGATACAGCATTGATCGTCATTTTTGAATAGTATCAGTTAGCAAAGCTTAACTTGAAATACCGTACAAAAATTTCCTTGCGGGATCGGGATTCCTATCCAGCATATATTGTCTTTGATAATTAACCACGAGAGATATAAAATATGGTTTTATTAAAAATAACAAATTTTAACGACGTGAAAGCAAAGTTTTTGTGTTTTACGTGGTTCCAAATCCAGAACCATTTGTAACTATTGAATTTATCCTGAAGTAGCTAGAAGTTCAATCCTGAAATAATTTTTAGTCAACCGGAATATGAAACCTTTACCTATTGTCGTTCATTTTTTGCCGCGATTGAACGTTTAACATCGGTGTCTTTCATCAGTAGCGAGATGTGCGCATGTTCGAACTTGAAATAGCCTCACGAGGTCTTCAGTAGTGACCGCGAATAGAAAACCACATATATCGACGTTAACTACACACTGTCGGACTTTTAACTATGGAATTTTTTTTTACCTGAAGCTTGGGGTGGCATGTTTAAACTTGAAATAATGTGAGGAGAAGTCCGCTGTCTCATTGGGAGTCGAAGCGTCACTTACCGTCATTGCTCACAACGAATGAAGACACGTTAAAAATCAAAGTATTTTCCGCCAGCAGTTGGGTGTGCTCATGGTGGAGCTTCTACATCTACATCTACATCCATACTCCGCAAGCCACCTGACGGTGTGTGGCGCAGGGTACCCTGAGTACCTCTATCGGTTCTCCCTTCTATTTCATTCTCGTATTGTTCGTGGAAAGAAGGATTGTCGGTATGTTTCTGTGTGGGCTCTAATCTCTCTGATTTTATCCTCATGGTCTCTTCGCGAGATATACGTAGGAGGGAGCAATATACTGCTTGACTCTTCGGTGAAGGTATGTTCTCGAAACTTTAACAAAAGCCCGTACAGAGCTACTGAGCGTCTCTCCTGCAGAGTCTTCCACTGGAGTTTATCTGTCATCTCCGTAACGCTTTCGCGATTACTAAATGATCCTGTAACGAAGCGCGCTGCTCTCCAGTGGATCTTCTCTACCTCTTCTATCAACCCTATCTGGTACGGATCCCACACTGCTGAGCAGTATTCAAGGAGTGGGCGAACAAGCGTTTGTTTTCGGATTGCATTTCCTTAGGATTTTTCCAATGAATCTCAGTCTGGCATCTGCTTTACCGACGATCAACTTTATATGATCATTCCATTTTAAATCATTCCTAATGCGTAGTCCCAGATAATTTATGAAATTAACTGCTTCCAGTTGCTGACCTGCTATTTTGTAGCTAAATGATAAGGGATCTATCTTTCTATGCATTCGCAGCACATTACACTTGTCTACATTGAGATTGAATTGCCAATCCTTGCACCATGCGTCAATTCGTTGCAGATCCTCCAGCATTTCAGTACAATTTTCCATTGTTACAACCTCTCGATACACCACAGCATCATCTGCAAAAAGCCTTAGTGAACTTCCGATGTCATCCACAAGGCCATTTATGTACATTGTGAATAGCAACGGTCCTATGACACTCCCCTGCGGCACACCTGAAATCACTCTTACTTCGGATGACTTCTCTCCATTGAGAATGACATGCTGCGTTCTGTTATCTACAAACTCTTCAATCCAATCACACAATTGGTCTGATAGTCCATATGCTCTTACCTTGTTCATTAAACGACTGTGGGGAACTGTATCGAACGCCTTGAGGAAGTCAAGAAACACGGCATCTACCTGTGAACCCGTGTCTATGGCCTTCTGAGTCTCGTGGACGAATAGCGCGAGCTGGGTTTCACACGACCGTCTTTTTCGAAACCCATGCTGATTCCTACAGAGTAGATTTATAGTCTCCAGAAAAGTCATTATATTCGAACATAACACGTGTTCCAAAATTCTACAACTGATCGACGTTAGAGATATAGGTCTATAGTTCTGCACATCTGTTCGACGTCCCTTCTTGAAAACGGGGATGACCTGTGCCCTTTTCCAATCCTTTGGAACGCTACGCTCTTTTAGAGACCTACGGTACACCGCTGCAAGAAGGGGGGCAAGTTCCTTCGCGTACTCTGTGTAAAATCGAACTGGTATCCCATCAGATCCAGTGGCCTATCCTCTTTTCAGCGATTTTCATTGTATCTCTATCCCTCTGTCGTCTATTTCGATATCTACCATTTTGTCATCTGTACGACAATCTAGGGAAGGAGCTACAGAGCAGTCTTCCTCTGTGAAACAGCTTTGGTAAAAGACATGTAGTATTTCGGCCTTTAGTCTGTCATCCTTGACAAGACGTGATTAAAACTTTTGTGGCGGACCAGGATTCGAGCCCATACGCATGCGCTACATAAAGAACTTCAGGCGTTTGTAATCTCAAGCAAACAACGAACTGATGGAAGTCGAAGGATATGGAGGTCTCAAATCCCGCGGAATGGAAGATCCAAGTTCGATTTCCTGTCCAGATCCAATAAATTCAACTTTTCAAGCTCAAATGAAAGGTAGAACGTGCACTCAGTGACCAGGCATTTGGTTCATTAACTAAAATACAATTAGTAGTTTAAGAAATTACTGCTGACAGTGTGTCCACATGTCGGCAGTTCCGCCCCTGTCGTGGCCCAAGTTAACCTCCAGTCAGTAGCGAAGGGCCATCATCATTAATGTGAATCTGGACCAACGGTGCAATACTAAGTACTTTACTTGGCATAACCAGAGGTGACAGTAAAATCTTTCGCCCACGGTGAGAACGGAATCTGTACTATGCGTATAGCCGGCCAATGTGGCCGAGCGGTTCTAGGGGCTTCAGTCTGGAACCGCGCGACCGCTAAGGTTGCAGGTTCTAATCCTGCCTATGGCATGGATGTGTGTGATGTCCTTACGTCAGTTAGGTTTAAGTAGTTCTAAGTTACAGGGGACTAATGACCTCAGATGTTATGTCCCGTAGTGCTCAAAGCCATTTGAGCCATTTGAACCATGCGTATAACAATTTTGCACCTAACCACCAGACTATTTAATTATGTATGGGAATTTTGTCGTAAAGCAAATACGGCATGGTGGATGAGAATTCTCCCTGGCTCCGTAGAGTTGATTACAGCCTATTCAGTACCTTCATTTCTTTATTCAAACAACATGACCGTTAAGTAGTTGCTTTCGACTTGATTTTGTACTCAAATAACAGCCAATATTCACCAACTGGCAACTCTGTGGGATGCGAAAGTTCCCACGATAGTTGTTACCTTCCACTTGAACTATTGTGTGTGTGAAATCTTATGGGACTTAACTGCTAAGGTTATCAGTCCATAAGCTTACACACTACTTAACCTAAATCACCCTAAGGACAAACACACACACCCATGCCCGAGCGAGGACTCGAACCTCCGCCGGGACCAGCCGCACTCTTGAGCAATTCTGCTGCGTTATGTGCATGTGGCAAACCAGCAATGAGAAATAAAAGCAAGTTAGTTTTTGAAACATATATCGTCTGCCTGTTGACAGCATCAGGCTGATCATAGCTCACACGTAATTTACTTCATTTCCTAACCATTCAAAGAAACATTATCGAAAATGGCTTTCGGATCCGAAGGCCCACTCGTGTACACTAGATGATTGTACGACATAAAGCTTCAAAAGCTTCAAGCCTCACCTGGGCCCATCAGTACCGTCATTGGACTGTTGGCTATTAGAAACATGTTGCCAGGTCGGACGAGTCTCGTTTCAAATTGTATCCAGCGGATGGACGTGTACGGATGTGGAGACTACCTCATGACTCCACGGAGCCTGAATGTCTGCAGGGGACTGCTCAAGCTGGTGGAGGTTCTGTAATGGTGTGGAGCGTGTGATATGGGACCTTTGATATGAGTGACACGTGATACGTACAGAAGCATCCTATCTGACCATCTGCATCAATTCACGTCCATTGTTCGTCCCACTGGACTTGGGCAATGCCAGCAGGAACATTCGACACCCCACACGTTCGGAATTGCTACGGAGTTGCTCCAGTGACACTATTCTGAGTTTAAACACTTCCGCTGGCCACGAAACTCCCCAGACTAGAACATTATCGAGCATATCTGGGATGCCTTGAAACATGCTGTGCAGAAGAGATCTCCACCCGATTTATGGACCGCCCTGCAGGATTCATGGTGTCAGTTCCCTCCAGCGCTACTTCTGGTCGAGTCCATTCCACGTCATGCTGCGACACTTCTACATGCTCGCGGGGACCCTACACGATATTAGGCAGGTTTAGCAGTTCCTTTGGCTCTTCAGTGTAGTTCCCCTGCTAGGAATCGAGAAAGAGAGCAAGTAGTATCAGAATCCTTTGCTAAATTACGCAGTCCGATTCCTTGCTTACTCCAAGGCTTTATTGTCTTACAGACTGAAGGGTTGCAACAGGCTGTGGAAGTATTGTGGCTTGTAGTTGATTTCGACAGGCAGGGTGAAGCCCTAGGCACAACACACCGAGTTGTTCTTTTGTTCTCCCCTGGCTGGAGGGCGGTTAACTTCCAGTCTTGCGGAAGCATTACAGGATCAAGGGACAGTGCTAGATTTTAGAAATAGCGTTATTGGGGATACGATGTTACCCTGTATCAAAAATTACTACCTTCGCACTCAGAGACCGAGTGAAACCTTGTAGGAAAATATAGAAGCGGTACGTATCGCCATTATGGCTTTAAAACTTCATGTGAATGAGGAGGCGGCGATCTAAAATATTCTGGAATGCGATAAGCCCGAAGCTTGATCGTGTTTGATGTTTATTAATCAACCGGTAACGTTTGCGGAATTAGAAGAATTAATGCTTAAGATAGACTGTTTTCGTTTTGCCGATACTAAGCGGGAAGGTGCGAAGGATTTGCCAGAACAAGCGGCACTTATTCCACAAGTGGAGGAAAGCCGAATGATGGGTTGGTTAAGACCAAGCGGTGTTGTCGCTACGGTGATTCTGGAAACTTGGTGAATCGGTGACAGGCGCCGCGTAATGCAAAAAAATGACTCTGAGCACTATGGGACTTAACATATGAGGTCATCAGTCCCCTAGAACTTAGAACTACTTAAACCTAACTAACCTAAGGACATCACACACATCCATACTCGAGGCAGGATTCGAACCTGCGACCGTAGCCGTCACGCTGTTCCAGACTAAAGCACCTAGAACCACTCGGCCACTGCGACCGGCAGCCGCGTAATGTGCGTCCGGGCAGCTGACCCCGGGAGTTTGTAGGTGCGTTGAAATCTAAAACTGCTATTAAACACTGTAACTCCATTACAGCTGCCGTCAGTTCACTTTTACCGCTTGTTTGGGCTGCGGTAAATCATGAAATAACGTGTGCCTTAACAGATTCAGGCAGCAGCCACTCAATGCTTGAAGATGATTGGCATATTCTCAATCGCAGCGTTTGCAAGCTTTCTACACTACAACCTGCCTTGAATGGATGTCATACTGCAAACCGTTAAGTGTTGCCTCTGATTGATCGTTGTAAGGCGAGTATTTCTGTGCAACGGTGTTCCTGTCCCATTCAATTCGCTATTGGCAAGCAACTTTGCAATAAGGTTCTTTTCGGCTGCGATTGGATTCAGTTTACTGGTTCGGCCTTGAACGTTTTCTTTTAAATTTACCCCCCAAAAGAATTTCAAATTGTGTCAGTGTATTCCGGCCACAGGGTCTAACGACATCTCTGCATGATTATAAATTTAAGATAGGCTATCTTCGTAATTCTGAGGCTGAGGCGACGCTATGCCTTACGTGTGATTTCCCGGATGTCATAACAGACAAATTGGATGTTACCAACAGGAAACTATACAGGATCTGCTTCACTGACGATTTTCCGGTGCTTCAGCCCCCTTACAGGTTGTCACAGCCCAAAATGAAAATCTCGCGACATTTGGTGGAGCAGATCCTCCATGATTGGGTTATTAGGTCTTCTACCTCTCCCCATGTCGTTCCCGTCTCTTTAGTTCCCAAGAGTCAGGGATACGGATATCGAAGGGAGGTTCGTTTTCGACTGCCAAATAAGAAGGTTGTCGTTGAATCTGTGCCACTAAAGCACCACTGTTTCATATGGTTTTCTGGTCGCAGTTTCTGTTCTATTATCTATATAATTAAAACAGCTAAACATTCATTATTACTCTGTTAATTTATTTTGCTAATATTCGCTTTATATTTTAAAGCGTTATTTTAGGATTTATATACTTGTTTTTAGTTTCTCGTTTCTCATACGCGTATATTGTAAATTTAAAACAATAGGCAACTTATCATTCGGATATAAAATCACAATAATGACAGACTGTAAATAAAGGCATAAAACACATAGCCATCATACATCACAGAAATAAAATGGACGAAATTTCTTCACATCAGATACACGAGAGCAAAATAAAGCATGATTTCAAATTGTCTTAGTTGACCCTCTAAATATCCTGATTTGTGTGAGACCTATTTCGGTAAACTGCTCAGCATTGGCGAAGAGAACTGATTATTTACTAGCGACTACAGCTTTATTACATTGTTTCTCTTGTGGAGTGAACTAGATCCTAAAATTTTCTCCAGAATTTCTTCCAACTTTGAAAGCCAAGTACATCTCGCGACCCTACGAGTGCTATCATATCAACAAGTTCTTTGTCTATACAGTTCTTTCATACTGACAGCCTCCAAGAATATAACCACTACACGCATTAATCTAGATTACCGGGAAATAAGATGTCTTCGAGATATCTTTTTCACTGGTCAGGCGTTTGTTTACCAGATGTCGACGCTGTCAGAAGGACATTTGGTGCTTCGAAGAAAGATTCTCGACCCAAACTCATTGTTAGTTTCTTTTAGAATAATGAATAGGCGGATGATCAGTATAAAAAAACCGTTTTGATCACCATACCAGAGTACCACCTCGTCCCAAGCCACACAATCCCGCTATCAAGCTCGCGTAGAGAGCTTCTCATACCGCTTCTAATTCGCTGTACTATGTTGTCCAAAATCGCGTCCAAGCTCTGCGCTATACTACGCTGCGTGGACGTTGTGCTGTGCTACCGTGTCCGAAACCACATCCGAGTGTACGACTGTGTTATATTGCTTGGCTCTTACATTGAACTAACTCGTCCGTATGTGGTATGTTCTCTGGCTCTTATATTGTACTAACTCGTCCGTGTATCGCATTCAGGTTCAGTACCATCTATATCCTCTAGCTAATAGGCTGGTACTACTCCGTATGAAAGAGTGGTTGTCGTGAATGACAGTCTGCCTCCTCCCCACAGATGTCCTGCACGCAAAATGATACAACTGGACTAGGAGTTTACAACTGGAGTGAAAGTACAAGTAAATTTAGAATATATGACAATTACATCACGTGACGTGAAGTGCCGCCACCATGGCTCTTCAGACTATAAAGGAGGATTGATAGCCACAAACAATCAATCTTCTGTGGTAATTAAAAGTGTTAAGATGGATTTCCGTAAAGTGCTAAACACCGCTCAGCTATTAGGGAGGAAGACGAGACCAATTGACGAACACTTGGGTTTGTGGTTATTGCAGGAGAAAGTGGACAATCTTGTTAATGACATTGGTAGCATAAATTACACTGAAAATGACATGCTCCCTAACAAAAATACTTTAAATGTGCTCGTACCCATTACAGAATCGTTTTGCGATAATATTATGGTAGTTAATTTGTGATCAAGTGGTTCGTCTGGAGCAATTAGAACAAGGACGATCCGTAATGTTAAAGAAGGGGATTTGTGGCAAATTTAATTATTATTTATGCAGAAATTCTCTAAGTTGATGTACGAAAGACACGGTGCCAAGGCGAAGCTACGTTTTCTCCTGCATGGCAACGAGAGTGTGACAGCAAGAGGAATACTGGAAAAAATCGGCACGGAAGCACTGCAAATATTAACATATTTTGAGGAAATGTAAAAATCTTGTGGGTATATGAAAAAGAATTAGCTGACGTTGCAGTGGATGCTTTAATGGAAGAGCTACATGTAAAACTGCACCAGCTTTGTGTGGAGGGCTTTTGGCTTGGGCAGAACCCATGTCTCAGCCGGAATTTTTGACAAAATAGAGATGTATGACTAACTAATATCAAACCACGACTTCTCCGTGGAAGGACACTGACAGGGAAACAACAATGTGATGGTGGGCAACGATAAGGCAGTACAAACAGACTGTTTAATGCGAACGACTTCCAATTGTACAGACTTGCTCTTTCCGTCACGGGTTATCTTGCTTCCTACGTAGCTGAACTCCTTAACTCTATCCGGTATTTCGTGATCTCCAGTTCTGATCTCACGTTTTTCGCTGTTCTCAATTCTGTTACTTCTAATTACTTTTGTCTTTCTTCGATTTATTTTCAATCCATATTATGTACTCATTACACTATTTCCTCCATTCAACAGATTCTGTAATTCTCTTTCACTTTCACCGAGGACAGCAATGTCATCAGCGATTCTTAACATAGATATTATTTCACCTTGAATTTTAATATCGTTCCTGGAAATTCCTTTTATTTCTGTCATTACTTCTTCGGCGTATAAACTGAACAGCAGGCGTGAATGGATACGTCCCCGTCTTACACCCATTTAATTCGTGTACTTCGTTCTTGTTTTCCACTCTTAAAAAAATGGTTCAAATGGCTCTGAGCACTATGCGACTTAACTTCTCAGGTCATCAGTCGCCTATAACTTAGAACTAATTAAACCTAACTAACCTAAGGACATCACACACTTCCATGCCCGAGGCAGGATTCGAACCTGCGACCGTAGCGGTCGCTCGGTTCCAGACTGTAACGCCTAGAAACACACGGCCACTCCGGCCGGCTTTCCACTTTTACTGTTTCGTCTTGCCTCTTGTACATATTGCATATTACCCGTCTTTCCTTATAGGTTACTTCTATTTTTCTCGGGACTCCGAACATCTCGCACCGTTTTACACTGTAGAACCCTTTTTCCAGGTCGACAGATCCTATCAGTCCTATCAACGTGTCATTTGTTTCGTCACTAAGGTTTCCATTATCAACCGCAACGTCAGAACTGCCTCTCTGATGCCTTTGTAAGTAGGCTGTTTAGGTTTTTATGTTGGTAACGCCACGTAGCGGTCTGTATGAAAATCACTGACTATACTGTGTGCTGTCTGTGGCTGATTTGCATTGCTGGAATATTCGCTATGGACAGTTGGATGTGAACAGCGCGTAGCGTTGTGCAGTTGGAGGTGAGCCGCCAGCAATGGTGGATATGGGGAGAGAGATGGCAGAGTTTTGAGAGTGGACGATCTGGACGTGTGTCCATCAGAAAAAGGAAATTTGTAAGACAAGATATCATTAACTGATTTATTACCACTTTTAAACACTACTAAGGTAATCATATTGTTTGTTCCTAATCAAAATTTTTCATTTGCTAACTATGCCTATCAGCAGTTAGTGCCTTCAGTAGTTAGAATCTTTCATTTAGTGGCAGTATTGGGGCTCGCTGTATTGCAGTAGTTCGAGTAACGAAGATTTTGTCAGGTAAGTGATTCATGAAAGGTATAGGTTATTGTTAGTCAGGCCATTCTTTTGTAGGAATTATTGAAAGTCAGATTGCGTTGTGATAAAAAGTATACTGTGTGTCAGTTTACTGTTGATCAGAATAAGTAAAGAGAGAAATGTCTGAGTACGTTCAGTTTCTCTCAGCTGTTTGAAAATCAAATAACGTAGGAGGTTTACTAGCACCGTCATTCATAATATTTCGAAGGGTACGTTTCACCTTTACCTTTCCTAAAGCCAAAGTGATCTTCGTCTAACAGATCTTTGAATTTCTTTTCCATTCGTGTGTATATTGTTCTTGTGAGTAACTTTGATACATGTGCTGTTAAGGTGACTGTGAGGCAATTTTCGCACTTGTCGGCTCTTGCAATTTCGGAAATTTTGTGGATGATGCTATTCCGAAAATCTGATGTATATCGCCAGTCTCATACGTTCTACACACCAACCTGAATAATAGTTTTGTTGCCACTTCGCCTAGAATTTTAGAAATTCCAATGGAATGTTACCAACCCTTTCTGCTTTATTTGACTTTAAGTCTTCGAAAGTTTTTCTAAATTCAGATTCTACTAGTGAAGCCCCTATCTCTTCCCACGACACTTGTTTATTCTTCTATCAAGTCATCCAGTCCTTCCCGTCGCAGAGGTTCTCAAAGTACTCTTTCTCCCCTATCCACTCTCTCTCCTAAATGTAACAATGGAATTTCAATTTTCACGCTTAATGTTACTGCTCTTGTTTTCTATTTCACCGAAGGTTGTTTTGACTTTTCTGTCGGCTTAGGCAGTCCTTCCAATAATTACGTCTTCTCTTACCCATGGCATCTTTGCAGTTACCTTCCATGTACGACGTTTCTTTTCAGCTTCTATAGTTGCCTTATTTGGGGACTCCATTCTTCTTCAGACGGACTGCATAGTGGACTTTTCCATATTGCAGTATCCATAGCCTCAGATAACTTCAAGCTTATCTTTTCATTCCTTAGTACTTCCGTATCCCACTTCTTTGAGCACAGATTCTTCCTGAGTATTCTCTTAAACTTCAACCTACTCTTGATTTGAGTCTGTTTCTCCTCCTGGGTACGACTTACAGTCCAAATTTTCTCTGCCTGACCATGATGTAATATAACTAGAATATTTCACTATCTTCCGGCCTTTTCCAAGTATAAGTCCTCTTGTTCTGATTCTTGAACAGAGTATTCGCTATTACTAGCTGAAATTTATTGTAGAACTCAGTCTGTCTCTTCTCTGAGTCCTACTACCAAGCCCACGTTCTCCCCCAACCCTTTCCTATACTCCTTCCCGTACAACCGCATTTCTATTGCCCATAACTATTACATTTTCCTCTCCTCTTACGTATTGAATTACCCGCTCAATTTCCTCATATACTTTTTCTATCTTTTCGCCTTCAGTTTGTGTTGTCGGAATGTGTACATGAACTATAGTTGTCGGTGTTAGCTTTCTGTCAATTCTGAAGAGAACAATCCTACCCCCGAACTGTTCACAGTAACTCTGTCCTGTCTTTCTATTCATAATGAATCCTACTGGCCAGCCGCTGTGAAAGAGGGGTTCTAGGAGCTTTAGTCCGGAACGGCACTGCTGCTATGGTCGCAGGTTCGAATCCTGCATGCCTCAGGCATGGATGTGTGTGATGTTAGTTAGGTTTAAGCAGTTCTAAGTGTAGGCGACTTATGACCTCAGATGTTAAGTCCGACCGGCCGGATTGGCAGTGCGGTTCAAGGCGCTACAGTCTGGAACCGGGCGACCGCTACGGTCGCAGGCTCGAATCCTGCCTCGGGCATGGATGTGTGTGATGTCCTTAGGTTAGTTAGGTTTAATTGGTTCTAAGTTCTAGGCGACAGATGACCTCAGAAGTTAAGTCACATAGTGCTCAGAGCCATTTCTTAAGTCCCATACTGCTTAGAACAATTTTTTTTTTGAGTCCTACTCCCTTTATAACTTTTTCTGCTGCTTTTGATATTACCCTGTACTCGTATCGTCAGAAATCCTTGTCTTCTTTCCATTTCACTTCACTGACACCTGCTGTATCTAGACTGAGTCTTAGCATTTCCGTTTTCAGATTTTCTGGCTTCACTAACAGGTTAAAATTTAGGAGATTCCACGACCCGACTAATCAAACGTTATCCTTTCCTTGGTTAGTGAATATTTTCTAATGGTCGCTTCCCCCTCGGAAGTCCCCTCCAGGGAGCACGAATGTGTGACTGATGTGGAAACTTTTGCCAATGGACAAATAATCATGACACCTTCTCCATTACAGGTCACATGTCCTGCGGATACACATTTTGTGTTATTAAGGGAGCTGTTTCCATTGCCTTCTGCATCCCGATGCCGGTAATCATTACTTATCCTTCCACTTTTTAGGGGCACTTTCCCACCACAAGGGCAAGAACGTCAGTGCGTTCCTTCGCCCTCTTCGACAAGGCCGTTGGCAGAATGAGCCTGACGTCTGATTGCAGAAGTCTTTGGCCGGCATTGCTTATGATTTTTATTCAAAATTTGAGCTATTTTAGACCTTGGTTGCAGCAGAGAGTAAATATACATAATACATTTATATGTCAAACACCACTTGTGAACGTAGTTATCAGTAACCCCTTACAGATTTTATAAGGAGATATGCGACTACAAGAAACTTCTACGTCCTCCTTGGCCAAAAACATGGTATTGCCAGTATTAAAAAATATATCGGCTCAACCACTTGTTTAAGGTGTAAAACGCTAAGATTGACGCGTTTCGGAAATCAAGCTCCCATCATCAGAATAATAACAATTAAAAGAACCTGTTAAAACTAGCTAAAATGGAACATGCACCAGGCACAATAAAATTGATAATAAAATTAAAGGGAAGTAGCCACGATGTTTTAATTTTATTATCAGTTTTATTATTCCTGGTGCATGTTCCATTTTAACGAGTTTTAACAGGTTCTTTCACTTTTTATTATTCTCATAATGGAAGCTTGACTTCCAAAACGCGTCAATCTTAGTGTTTTACACTATAAACAAGTGGTTGAGCCGATATACTTTTTAACATTGACATTCACAACCACGATCTCTCATCCAGTATGGATAAAATCAAAATGGTATTACCAGGCTGGAAGCTTGTTGGGCCCTGTGCAGGACTGTTTAAGTGTTTTAAGCTCTAACAAAGAGTATTTACATGGTGCTCCACTGTACTCTATGCCAATCAGCTCCTTGTGATGTCAGCTGACGAAACCATACAGAACAGCTGTATCTGGTGTTTAAGAACTTTCTGCAATTTTCCTACTGGGGTGATAAGAGTACCCGTAAATAACTTGACGTACAAATAACCCTTCCTGACACTCAAGGCAGATAAAAGCTTATAAATTATGTTCTGTTTGCATACAGTTTTAAATATCTACCAGTAAACTACGTCGAGATTCTCAAAACAGGCTCCAACAAAGACGTTATAAGCATTATGCTGAAGTGCTAAATTGAAACGGGAGAAATATATTTCTCGCAATCAAACGCACTGTTCTCCACAATACGGTCAGATAGTTATTTCCGAATTTGGATTGTTTCCCATAAATAATATTGTGCAACAATCTTGAGAGAAAAAAAGAAAACTCGAAAGAGAAGAGGTCGGATCGAAAAAACTATTGCGGGACTATATAGCGAAAACAACTGCCACAAAGGAGAAATATAAACTGCTACTGGAAAAAGAAGAAGCAACTGGAGATATACAGGTAAGGCTAACATGTTACTTCAGACACAAACTGTAGAAAATCTGTATACAAGGGGAGAATATAAGACATAAGTGTTTGCAGTAAGTTGAAATGATAAGTGTCCATACGCTGGAGTGCCAGCTGAAAATGCCCGAATACAGAACATTTGCTGTATTAAAGGACACACGAAAAATCTGTTTATAAGTCTAGATTACCATCTGGATCTGCTTAAAGAGGATGGTTTAATTGTTCATAAATGTTGCTGACTCTATGTTGTGCACGTAGCAACAGAACAACCGTTTGCAGTGTAAAACTGGTAGATTAATAACATTTTAAGGTAATTCGATGACAAAAATCGTAAAGTTTAAGTTGTATAAGGAATTTCCATAAGAATGGATCTAATGATATCTTAACATACAACGTGGACGATACTAAAGACAGTGTTATGCTGAAAATCGGACAGAAAATTCAAATACCGGAACCCTCTCTTCTAAACGAATGGCAAAAAGAGCAGAACTAATTGTTAAGGGCATATAGAACGTAGGTCTTCAGAAAAAGATTTGATAGGTGCAACAATTTTAGAAGATACCTTCACTGTACTTGTCAAACTATCTGTTGGTGAAAGAAATGTCATTATTAGTAGACTTAAATAATAAGTTAAAAATTAAGACTGAATTTCTATCATATCCATCACTGGCACCACTAATTCAGCAAGAGGAAAAGTTGTCTGGCAGCGCCTTCTATATCACAGAGGGACAGGGAATAGTTTGCTTCTTCGATTCTCCACTACATCCAACGACTGCACCACTCATTGAGCCTTACCTGTGTCGTCACAGAGCGCTGCTGTTCAAAATTACTTATCAACTGACCGCCAGTGTATCGAAGCATGTTAATATTGTTTTAGCACCTGATACAGATGTCTTGTGTACATATACGGTATTGACCACCACTCTCGTAGAAAATATCGTACTTTCCCGTCATTTGTATTTGCTACATTTTTACGGCGGCCAATCGACTTGTACGTTTGTATACATGTGCTTCATTCGCAGATGCTGTTTCTACGTGCTGTCAGCATGTAGCCCTCCAATCCACATACAATTTGTTTTTGTGTTGAATTTTACAAGCATAGCAACTTAATTTTTTTTTCTTCAGGGCCACTGGCCAAGTGACTGCCGTACCGTTGGGAATCGGAACTTTTATCGAATGGCTAGTATGCATGTGGTGTCCTTTCTGCCCACAACTGCCACCAACGTTTGGTTGTGCGTCTGCAGGCTGGGTCTTGCGCGAGATGGCGACCGCGGAGGCAATAGCTTCCCCATGGGTATGCTGATCACGAACTTTGTGACCAAGGAATAGGGAGTTCTTCATGGTAAGGTTTATGTTTGGTTTAGAATTTAAATTAGAGGCTTATGTTGAGGGAAAGCATGTTTGGAAGATCTGTCCCCCCCCCCCCCCCCCCAATGTTTGTTTAAATAAAGACGCTTGTGGAAGGAGAGATTGGAATTTAGAGTTAATAGAAGCAGTGAGGATGCATTGGGGAAAACATGTCAAAATGCTGTACCTGCACAAACATACTTTGTTTCAGATATCGTAGAGCGTGTATTCCGGAAGTTGGATTCTCAAATGACAGAACCTGTCTGCCTCGTATGTATCAGTACGGCACAATTTCACATTTATAGAACTAGTACAATAGGTCTGAGCTATGTTGTCACGTGAGAGAGAGCTATGCCAGAATGCCTCAGTTTCCGTCTTGCATTCCTGGGCAGACGTCTTCGTTCCTGACATAGTTAGGCTCATGCTCGTATCCCATGTATCGGATTGTGACATCATAGAGCCAGGACCAGTGTTCCAACACAGCCATCTTGACAATACATTATTTTGAATATCCTTCCCATTTATATAGTCCTGTTCAGGTTCAGATGTTGAGCAATATTTGTTCCATGTCTTTGTCTTGGTACACCACATAATCTTATGGGGAACAGTCAGTTCACTGTACGGGTCACTGGGCCCAGATATTTGTAGCATCACAGGGGTATGCATAAACTTCAACCACATTCCTACAGTTGGTGCATGTGGACATGTTGCAATACATCTCCACAGTGCAACCCACACGTACCGGATGGGATATTAGTCGGAGAACAGGCAGGTCAGATCCTTTGCCGAATATCCACTCTTTCCAAGTGCTCCTGCAGCTGCACTCTTTGATGCAGTCAAGTATTCTCATCTGTAACTCTGAAGTCTGCCGAATGCAGCCATGAAAAGATACACATGGGGAAGGAGTACAGAGTCACAATAATGTTGACCAGAGAGGGATTGTGTTCAGAGATGTGCAAATTAATACACGAATGGATTGGTACGCCCATTCCTCCGAGTTAAGTCCATCAAGTATGTATGTGATGCCTCCACAGGCACCAACGACAATCCGGCTGTTTTCAGCGGAGGAATGGAGCGACGTACCACAAGAACTCATTACCAGCAATGTGGCCAGTATGGGAGCACGTTCAGAATGTGTACTAACGTCCGGTGGTGATCACGCACCAAATAGTGAGCAATGCCCCACGTTTCGTGATGTACAGGGGTTTATCACAAATCGCTGTGCCTTCACTGTGCTTAACGTCTTTCAATAAGAGCGTCATTTCTGTTCGTCTGCTTGCTTATTACTTTGTAAAGTATGTATGTAGAACTGTAAACGGATCCTAGCCAAGGCTCGACATACGTTACCTACCAAGACGTCCTAACCGCCGTCTGCTTCACGTCTGCTGTGCTGCGAGCTACCTTAATTTAAGTATTAACTGTATTTTTCTTACTTGTCACTTCTTCTTCTGTGTGTTTTTGCTTTTAGGAAGCTTTAATTGTCGAGTGCTATTAATAGTGTTCCATAGATTTCGTGTTTGTTTTGAATACAGTCAGAGAGAGTCCCTTTAGTCAACCATAGTGCCAGTAGTGCTAGTGTTTGGTTTCAATACAGTCCAGAGACAGGTAGTGCTATTTTCATTGTTTACTACAAGAAGTGGCTAGCAACTACAGTTTAGTCAATAATCAGCCGCCTTTAGTAAATTAGCAGTCTAGTTAAAAGTTGATTAACTATCTTCAGTAAATTGATTTCTTAGGGTGGATAGGATGTGTGACTGCTGTGTACGGACGCAGGAGGAGCTGGCCACTGTTCGCGAACAGCTGAACGTGTAGATGACCGCGGTCAGCCGTCTTCAGGCTGCTGCCTCCGAGTGTAGCGGCAGTGGGGAGTCTGGTGCGCCGCAAGTTGCACCCCAGGTCTTACATGCTTCACCCACTGTCCCTGCTGTCGAGACATCTTCTCGGTTACCGGGCGCGGTTGGGCCACCCCCTCCCCAAGGGGAGTGGCGGGTTCAGCGGCGTTCGCGGCGCACCAGGCGGAGGGTAAACGTGGAGGCTGGCCGTGTGGCATCGCCCGCTCTGCCAGTGAGTGGACATGTGGCTGCTCCTTCAGCAAGGTCCGAGCAGGCACACGGGGGGAGGGGTTTATTAGTTATTGGGAGCTCCAACGTTAGGCGGGTGATGGAGCCCCTTAGGGAAATAGCGGGAAGGTCGGGGAAGAAGGCCAGTGTTCACTCTGCCTGCTTGCCGGGAGGTCTCATCCGAGATGTGGAGGAGGCCCTACCGGCGGCGATAGAGAGCACTGGGTGCACCCGACTGCAAATTGTTCCTCTTGTCGGCACCAATCACTCCTGCCGTCTGGGTTCAGAGGTCATCCTCAGTTTGTACAGGCGGTTGGCGGAATTGGTGAAGGCGGAAAGCCTCGCTCGCAGGGTGGAATGAGAGCTAACTATTTGTAGTATCGTTCCCAGAACCGATGACAGTCCTCTGGTTTGGAGCCGAGTGGAAGGCTTAAACCAGAGGCTCAGACGATTCTGCGGAGATCTGGGGTGTAAATTTCTCGACCGCCGCTATCGGGTGGAGAAATGTAGGGTCCCCCTGAATAGGTCAGGTGTGCATTACACGCCGGAAGCGGCTACAAGGGTAGCGGAGTACGTGTGGAGTGCACATGGGTTTTTTTTAGGTTAGAGAATTCCCTCCCTAGGCCCGACAAGACGCCTCCTGTGACGCGGCAAGGTAGGAGTAGGCAAAATGCAACAGAGAATAACAGTATTAATGTGCTAATAGTAAACTGCAGGAACGTCTGTAGAAAGGTCCCAGAACTGCTCTAATTAATAAACGGTCACAACGCCCATATAGTAATAGGGACAGGAAGTTGGCTGAAGCCAGACGTAAACAGTAATACAATCCTAAACTCATATTGGAATGTATACCGCAGAGACAGGCTGGACAGTGAAGGGGGAGGCGTGTTTATAGCGATAAGAAGTGCAATAGTATCGAAGGAAATTGACGGAGATCCGAAATGTGAAATGATTTGGGTGAAGGTCACGGTTAAAGCAGGCTCAGACATGGTAATTGGATGTGTCTATAGGCTCCCTGGCTCAGCAGCTGTTGTGGCTGAGCACCTGAAGGATAATTTGGAAAATATTTCGAGTAGATTTCCCCACTATGTTATAGTTCTGGGTGGAGATTTTAATTTGCCGGATAGAGACTGGGAGACTCAAACGTTCGTAACGGGTGGCAGGGACAAAGAATTTAGTGAAATTTTTTTGAGTGCTTTATCTGAAAACTATCTTGAGCAGTTAAAGAGAGAACCGACTCGTGGCGATAACATATTAGACTTTCTGGTGACAAACAGACCCGAACTATTTGAAACAGTTAACGCAGAACAGGGAATCAGCGATCATAAAGCGGTTACGGCATCGATGATTTCAGCCGTAAATAGAAATAAAAAAAGGTAGGAAGATTTTTCTGTTTAGCAAAAGTGACAAAAAGCAGATTACAGAGTACCTGACGGCTCAACACAAAAGTTTTGTCTCACGAACAGATAGTGCTGAGAATCAGTGGACAAAGTTCAAAATGCGTTAGATGAGTATGTGCCAAGCAAGATCGTAAGAGAGGAAAAGAGCCACCGTGGTACAACAACCGAGTCAGAAAACTGCTGCGGAAGCAAAGGGAGCTTCACAGCAAACATAAACATAGCCAAAGCCTTGCAGACAAACAAAAATTACGCGAAGCGAAATGTAATGTGAGGAGGGCTATGCGAGAGGCGTTCAATGAATTCGAAAGTAAAGTTCTATCTGCTGACGTATCAGAAAATCCTGAGAAATTTTGGTCTTATGTCAAAGCGGTAGGTGGATCAAAACAAAATGTCCAGACACTCTGTGACCATAATGGTACTGAAACAGAGGATGACAGACTAAAGGCCGAAATACTAAATGTCTTTTTCCGAAGTTTCGTTCGTTTTGGTTTTTTTTTGTTTGATGCTTATTTCGTGAGATATTTGGCACGATCACTATCAAATGGACCTCCCTGTATACTGTAGATGTTGTTTCTATGTATGGTCTTAGTTTCATCGAGCTATGTTACTAGTCAGTGACACTTCACGCGAAAGCTACTTTCGTCCTTAAGTTTTGCGCACGAATTTATTTTCCAGCAAAAACTTTCCGTTCTAGAAATTTCACACAGAATTGAGAATTCTGAACGAAACTGAATGAGATTCAATTAAGTTTTGGCGTTTTCCTTGGACCACCACGTGTCGATCTTCCGTAGGAAAGTATCGCATACCTTTACGAAGACTGCAGCCACGGAAGAGGCGCGCGACTGTCAGAGTGGGAGCGCAATTTGGTGGCGAGCGCGCCAGAAAGCAAGCGCTGCCGCGGTCGCAGGGCGAAAGTGAGAGTTTGCAGAAACGAAATTAGAAACCGGTAATGAGAAGCGGCGGACTTTTTCGCTCCAACCACCTGCAGCAGGCGCCTGAAAGGCGCTTCCCCACCACCACCGCCACCCATACCCGCAGTCGCGTTAACTTCCGCTGGGAGCTGGCCGACATGGACCTTCCCACCCCCTCCCACCCACCCCTCGCCAACCCCGTGCACACACAATTCAAGTTTTATCTCGACGCTGAGCAGCTGCTGGTGGCGCTACTGAGACACCCTCGGAAGCGCTAAATGTGACGCCATTCTCACATTCTCTTTCTCTCTCTCTCTCTCTCACCCCTCCCATCTCTCTCTTTTTATCTTTTTTATTCCCTCTCGCTCACTTGACGTCTCTTTATCTCGTGCCTTGTGGTACCGTCCTTCGCTGCATGACACCGTTAATCTCACTTTCCCCGCTGCGTACCTTGATTTTGCAGCACAATTGCTAAGTAACGCAACTTTCGTGGGAAATTAAATCCTCGCCACAATTATTATAATTGCTACGTGGGTGAGAATTAAAAATTGTGCAGGTACCTTCAAAGTCGTAGGCTTGTTAGGGCCGTGGAGGCCCACTTGCATTTTCATCTTACACTCACAGGCTCGGCTCCTTAATAAATTAAAAATAAAAGTTGGAAACCCACTCCTATTTTTTGTCGAGAGCGTTGAGATTTACACTAAGCATTTTTCTGAGACGCCTTAGCTGTTACGAAGTATACATTCGCAATTTACTTTAAATATTCGTTTGTTTTTAGGAATTTCCGTTCTAATTCGAATATGTGTGAAGCTGTGGGCAGACTTTTACAGCATTTCGAACTTTTCGTAGGGTAATTTTGGTGTCATAGTTAAATATATATTATATGATTTTGATAGTTAGGCCCTGATAGATTATTAACTGAAAGTAATCTTTTGAAAAAAAAAAAAAAACAACGAAGTTTTCTGTCCTGCAGAACGTCCGGGGATCAGCGTTATAGTCGTTACTTGATGTGACTACTGGTATATTTCATTTAATTCTCAGGCATGCAAGAATGAGTACACAATAAGTCTCTCGCAGCAGCAGCAGCAGCGGTCAGCCTTAGATTTTCATCTCAACACCGTAGACGAAACTTTAAAAAAAACACGTACTACTTTCATTATGGGTCACAGTAATGCACTAGAGATAACAACAGTGAGCCGTGGCGAGCTGGTGCAAGTCTTATTTTGTTCATGTATCGTTGAGATCGATTGTGATTGAGGTAAGTTATCTTTGTTTTTCGCGTGTCTTATCTTGCTGCTTCGGAGGCGAAGCGTGTTGGTTGTTAGCCTTCGACGGGTAACCCTCGAGATCTCGTGTCATTCGCGGGGGAGACGAGTGTCAACGGCTGCCGAACGAGTGTGATGACCGTCACAGGTTGTGGTCTGAAATTAGTTGGGCGTTTTGCCGACATAGGCAGCTTGGAGATATAAGCTCTGTGACTTCACTGGGAACAAAATTTGAAGGGAAGCGATGAAGCTGTGGAACCCACTCCCTCGTATTGTGTACCTGATTTGGAGTAAGTCGTCGTAATTGTTTGTTCACCGACGCACTCAGAGATTTTAAACTTTATTATTATTGTGGGAGACTTCCTTGGCCTAGTTAAATGGTGGCCGAAGTTTTTTTGTGTCTCCTGCAATAAAATGATTTTATGTTGCTGTTTTTAAAGCATTTACTCTATTAATACAGTTGTCCATGTGTAAGTGACTCAAAGGTTCTGCCCAGTGTTTCTATATATCAGAGTTACTGGAATGTCTTTGTGATTAGGGCAGAAACTTTTAATTGTCAAGCGCCTTCGCGGGGAGTGAAATGTCATCCGAGGTTTAGGTCTGGCAGTGTTTAAGAACCTGGCCACTTCCCGAGTCGGTCACATATACCCTTCCAAAGTTTAGTATTTATCTTCCTTCCGCCAAGGCGGGTCAAGCTGGTAGATATATATTTTGTATGTAACCTGCTTGTATACGAATTTGTTTTCTTAAATATTATGGACTGGCAACTGGCTAAATCTTAAACTGTGTAGCATCTGCTGAGTTCCTGGTGCACCTTTTTCTAGTATTTTTTCATTAATACGTCTGAGTACGTAAACATTTATTTTTTAAGGATCAGTGGCTCTGTTGTAGTTTTTTTTAATTAAGTAATTGTGTCATGTTATATAATGGCATCTTAGTTGGGCACTAGTGCTCAAGTGTTATTAAGTCAGCCTTTATCTGTAATTGTTTCATTATATCTATTTTGAGGGATGTCCTGTATGGGAGTTTCAAGTTCTCGAGTTTACTAGTAACCCCATTTTCTTAATTTGGAATTGTTTGTTAGAGTACTGACTACGTCGGGTTTCTAGTTGTATTTGCAAGGTTTTACCTAGTGGCTAATCCACAATTTGTAATTCTCAAATTATTTTTTAAACTCGTAATGCCAATAAAGTGTCTTAATTATAAAGTGTGACTATCAACCATGATTCCATCCCGCTTCCTTTTTTATGGTATTTAAGATATACTGTGCAAGTGTGGTACGACTAAGGAATGATGTATCAAACAGTTTTCTTGTTTACCTTTTTGATTTGTACTGTCTTGGCATTACGTATCCATCCACACAAATAGATTCAAACTTGAATACAGATTTGACAATGCAATCCCTTCTTTGTACAATAAGAGCAATCACAGGAGCAACTAGGATTCGTATCGCACTATACTTCATCGAGGCCGAGATAAGAAAAGAAGTGACAAAAGATAAAACAACTCCTAAAACACGTGATGATACAAGGATTGGCTTCAGCGATATTATGTCCTGGTCGACGTCTAATGCCTTGGTCGACATCGAATACAAATATAAGTCAATTCCTTAATAAATAAAAACATAATTTCTCAATACAAAACTCAACAAATTTATGCAAAGCTGAAATGGATACCACATACACAGTCACATGGAGCAATAGAGGAGCAGAGGCGCATCTACAATATCCTACTGGGTCGAATAGCAGCAGGAACGTCCTCAGAACTGTTTTGTTTGACAGTATCATTTCAAGCAGTTAGTTTATGTAGTTTAGCTATCATTTGTTACTATCATATGCAGCTGGATATGTAACACAGCAGGACCCTACGAGTGAAACAAGCTCTTATTACGCAGCAGCAATAGCGATTCACTAGACTCAATGTGGCATGAGGCACATCTTCTACGTTACCGGTATCATTACCGTCCAAAGATCTCATACGACATGATGGAAATTTTGTAAGTAATGTAAAATAGATTGTCCGACAATCGATTTCACGACCGACGGCAATGTACAGATTTAATTAGTTCACACATTTGGAATTTAGCACTGTCCTTCTACGTACCGTTCGTCGACAGATAAGGGCTATTTGAACTTTTCATTAACGTTTTAGATACGTTACCTTACTATGATGTATTGAAGGCTTTTTTTTTGTACGCTGTGTAATCTTAGTCTCTCCTTTTTATCTCCAAAGCTGATCAGCCGGGATATATACAGCTGTTTGCAATTAAATAATTGTTACTAGGGTTTGACATATCGTCCACAACATGATTATTAGAGATGGAGCACCGTCCGCGACAGGGTAGGATGTGAAAGGATACAGCCGTGTCTTTTTTCAAACAATGACCCATCATTTTCCTTAAGCGACGTAGCAATAAAATGTCAACTTAATCTGAATGGTCGGAGGAAGAATTCAACTTGTTGAAAATCACACTAATTACTTAACCAGTCCACGACTCGAAAACCTTTTAAAACGTTTCAAGATGGGACCCTGACCAGTTAGGTCTGATTCAAGAGATTGAGAAGGTCCAAAGAAGAGCGGCAAGATTCGTCACTGGTACATTTACCCATCGCGAGAGCATTACAAATCTCATGGAAAGTTTGAAGTGGGACACACTTGCAGATAGACGACTCGCTAAACAGAAGGGGCTGCTCACTAAATTCCGAAATCCAATCTTCACCGAGGATGTGGAGCATATATTATTACCACCGACTTTCAAATCTCGTAATGATCATCATTCAAAGATAAGGGAAATAAGAGCTCATACTGAAGCGTTCAGACAGTCGTTTTACCCTCGCGCGATCCGCGCGTGCAACAGAGGGGGGGGGGGGGGGGGGGGGGATATGACTTTGGCGCGAATTGTGCCCTCCGCCACACATTGCTTGGTGGCTGGCGGAGTATATATGTAGATGAATGAGTGTACGTTGTTGCCATAAGTTTTTAAGTAGTGGAGATGACGTCTAAGTTGAGAGATTCGTAGCAAATTGATTAAACGGAGAGTATTTGTTACGGAGAACAGCAAGAAATCTAGCGCGACTCTGCTCTGGAGCAGTAAGATGTTTAGTGGGACACAAGACAGTTAGCTCTCTCTTACCACATACTCCTTGCAGAAGAAGGTTCTCTGAACCTCATTTCTTAGTAAATTCTTGTATCTGTCCGTTCCTGTAAATCTCTCCTCTTTACGTTTAGCTTCTTAGTAACCACCGAATCTACATTTTTCTTTAGCAACACATTGGTTCACTCCAAAATCTTACCACTGCCGAATTTAGCTTCCGAGCAAACTCCACCATCTTAGGAAATACTTAATGAGAACGTTTCAGACATTAACAGTCTCTCTTATTTTCACTTGAGTCAGTAAAATTGAAACGTAACTTGTTTGGGGCTAGTGCATGCAAGTAGGTGACGTCACCTTCGTGATACGCGTTCTGATTTCGGTGTGTCTTCAGCGAAGCAACTTCTTATCGTTCTCCAGTAATCAGCGTGCTATGACTCCAGCTGCCTTATTGTTTTGGAAGCAACCTGGATGGGCCGCAATGTACAATATGTGTAATGCCCTCAAGGACAATCCTTAAAATTTGCTGAGCTACTCAGGTCTCGTGATACTCACCAGCTGCTTTTGAAAATAATCTCTCAACCGATATTTTTATTTCTCGATGTTTGCTGGGCTAAAGTTACATGTACGCTTGAGTTACGACACATATACGGTAGACTCAGGCAAAATCTTTTTACCGAAGAGAATAAGAACTTCAGGTCAGAAGAATACAGGGTAATACCAACAGCAGCAGAAAATGGTATAGCAGAATTCATGATGAATAGAAATGTAGATCTGACAGTAAGTTACTGTGAACAATTTAGTGATAGGGTTGTTGGCCGGTCGGGGTAGCCGAGCAGCTCTAGGCGTTTCAGTCTGGAACCGCACGACCGCTACGGTCACAGGTTAGAATCCTGCCTCAGGCATGGATGTGTGTGATGTCCTTAGGTTAGTTAGGTTTAAGTAGTTCTAAGTTCTAGGGGACTGATGACCTCAGAAGCTAAGTCCCATAATGCTCAGAGCCATTTGAAACATTTTTTTGATAGGGTTGTTCCTATCCGATTCGACAGCAAAGCAGTGCAGACAACAATAGCTCATGTATATACGCCGACGTTGCAGGCAGACGAAAGTATATGAGGATACTGAACGGGTCATAAATTACGTAGAAGGAGGAGCTATTCTTATAATAACGGGAGACTGGAACGCGGCTATAACGGAGGGAATGGAAGACACATTAGCGTGAGTAGTAGGAACGAGCACGAAGAGAGACTAATTAAGTTCAATAACAAATTTCAGATGGTTTTAGCGAATAGTCTATGCAAGAATCACAAGAGTTGGAGGTATACTGGGATAAGATCAGGAGTAACTGGAAATTTCCACCTTGAATACGTCATGGTCTGATAGAGATTCCGAATTCTGTTATTGGAATGTAACGCATACCAAAGATCATGTACAGATTCAGATCACAATTTAGTAATGATGAAAGATAGACGGAAGTTTAAGAGAATCATCGAGAATAACAAGTGTGGAAGGGATACAGAATTACTCAAATTCATTACAGATTTGGACATTTTGGCAAGGAATACCACTGTATGCATTTCAGTAGAAGAGCAGTGGACTGCTAAGTGCACTCATAGATAGGGAAACATAGGTAAACGGAAGGTAACATTGATGAAACTTTGAGCGGCAGGAGAAATACTTAAATCGACGAAAGAAGTAAGTACAACAATTTAAGGGAAAAAAGGAATACAAGTTATAAATCACTAAGGGATGAAATAAATAGGAATTGTAAGGAAGCCAAGGCACAATAGCTGTGAAGAAATAAAAAAAGGAACGATCATCGGAACGAGTGATTCAGCATGTACGAGGTCAAAACAACCTTAAATGAAATTAAAAGCAAATGCTGCATTATTAAGAGTGCTAAGGGGATCCAACTGAACAAGCAGAGGAGAGACCGGACTGGAGGAAAGAGTGCACAAAGTCCTATTGTGGGTGGGTGTGGGGGGGGGGGGGGGGAAGGTGGAGAAAAATTGTCTGACGGTGTGCGAGATGAGGAAACAGGAATAGATATTCAGGAGGCAGGGGATCCAATATTAGAGTCCGATTTTAAAAGATGTGTGGAAGGCCTGATATAAAATTAAGCAGACGGAAAAGACTTGATGAAATTGTAATTTATAAAATCACTGGGGAAAGAGGCAACAAAACGATTATTCACGTTGGTGTGTAGAATGTGAGAGACTGGCGTACACCGTCAGACTTCCGGAAAATTATCTCCCACGTATTTCGAAGATAACAAGAGCAAATAAGTGCAAGAACTATCGGAGAATTAACGTGACAGCGGCGCGGGCTTAGCCGAGCGATCCGGGGCGCTGCAGTCATGGACTGTGCGGCTGGTCCCGGCGGAGGTTCGAGTCCTGCCTCGGGCATGTGCGTGTGTGTTTGTCCTTAGAATAATGTAGCTTAAGTAGTGTGTAAGCTTAGGGACTGATGACCTTAGCAGTTTAGTCCCATAACACTTCACACACATGTTTTGAATTAACGTGACAGCTGACGCATACAGGCTGTTGACAAAAATAATATATGGAAGAATGGGAAGAAACTTGGGGGAAATGTTAGATGATCAGTTTGGCTTTAGGAAAGGTATAGGCACCAGAGTGAATGTTAAGACCTTGCGCTTGATAAGGGGAGCAGGACCGAAGTAAAATCGATACACGCTCATATGGGTTGTCGTCTCATAAAAGGCATTTGACAATGTAAATTGTCTAATATATTCGGAAATTGAGAAAATAGGTCTGATCTACAGGAAAAGATGTGTGACATACAAAAAGAACCAAGAGGGAAGAACCTACTATTCAAGCTATATGTAGAAGATGCAATGACTAAAATAAAATAAAGTTTCAAGAGTGGGATTAACACTTTCATCCTCCATCTTCAAGCTGTGTGAGAGTTGTAAGAATGAATCAGCAATACTATAACCCAATCAAGGGTGACTCAGTTCTAGTGAACTTACATCAGAGCCAAACTACACAATTTTTATGTTTGCAACCAGCTAGTGGTTTCCATTACGCACTTTGGTGACGCTACTGATATCCGTACTTACTTTTCAGGGAATTTTAATTTAAACCACTGACCACTGTAGCAATCATTGGTCGTATTTGCAACTCATTCTAAGGGTTATACTTTTATTATGGTCACCCACATATGCCAAGGACAGATTTCACGATTATAATCCTTTGTCTATTTATTTTTTGTGGTTAGCTCGTATGTTGGTGGTGTACATTACTAAACCTAATTGTTACAGTGATCACTTGCTTTTCTTGTAGATAGATGGCGCCCTTCGCAAATATATCCATATGTGGGGCGATACACATACAGCGTGTGCCGGCCGGTGTGGCCGAGCGGTTCTAGGCGCTACAGTCGGGAACCGTGCGACCGCTGCGGTCGCAGGTTCGAATCCTGCCTCGGGCATGGATGCGTGTGATGTCCTTAGGTTAGTTCGGTTTAAGTAGTTCTAAATTCTAGGTGACTGATGACCTCAGAAATTAAGTCCCATAGTGCTAAGAGCCATCTGAAACATTTTTGAACTTACAGGGTATACATTAAGTCGGGGAACAATTTCAGTTATTTATTTCACAATAACCAAACATTGTACAGATATCATACATATGTCATTTTGAAGAGAAACATGAATGTTTTTTTTCATGTTTACCGCCACATCGTATTTGGTAATTTTCCGATAGTCAGCGCTTGTCGCAAACGTTCCGAGTTTAGTTGCGGAGCGAACTGTTTCATGAAAGACCTCCCCGATCACCTGATCTCACTCCGTGTGACTTTTTTCTGTGAGGACACATTAAAGATCTGGTGTATGTACCACCTCTAAAACGTGATGTAGCAGAGCTCCGGGAGGGAATATGGGAAGCGACTGCCAAAGTCGACGATGCCATGCTGGGACGTGTATGGCAAGAATTCGATTATGGCAAGAATTCGATTTACGTCTGCCCGGTCACTCTTGGTTCGCATATCGAACGTTTGTAAAAAAAAAAATACTTTCAGATGTATGACATCTGTATAATGTTTAGTTCTTGCGCAATAAATAATTGTGTGTTCCCGAACTTGGTGTACACCCTGTATTTTCATGCGCCACTGGGTCAGCCCTGTTAGTTATCACTCAATAAGACATTTCCGTTGCGCCAAGTTTACTATTTGATTAAGAATTGCATGATATTTGTTGTGACGCTACTCACGACTCCAGAGAGTACCGCACCACAATTGATAAGTAGCGCTTGAAACAGGCGCAGCACGGCAGCTGCATGGGTTCGCAGTACGAACTCTACCGAGGTTTTTCAGGAGCCACAGCTGCCAACCCATGGGCATCATGTGTGTGGATCGCTATTGGTTGATGCCTCGTTAAATACTGGAGCTCTGACCAACGACGGACGATTCTCGTCTCCGAGACATGGGCACCGTAGGCATCGCAGGCCATCTCTGGACTTTACGTAGGCGTCACTTGGAGGTACAGAGGCAGGACTTCAACACTTTAGAAGGTGTGTAATAATTTCAAACGTCTAATTACACTGGACTTTCTACAAAAAGAGGAACATCATTTAAGTTGGGAATGTTTCTGATTGAAGGTAACATACGCTGTCCTCCTACATTCCCTTCTTTGTGCGTCACCAGGAATCGGACTTATAGCATCGTAGGAGTTTGCTAAACACCTCACCCACCATCTCAGAACTGGTATTAGCCTATCAGACAAAGGCTCAGATCGTCACTCTACTTAGTTTGCCTACATGGAAAATCCAGCACACTTTCACTGTATTTGATTACAAAATTTCGAGAAGTAATCAGATGATGCAGTATTTTCTGAGTTTTAAACGAATCATAACATTACACTCTACGCAAATTTCTTCAATAATGTAAAGCTATCCTTACCCGTTTTGTTATTGAGTATCAATATATGTTGATCTGATGTAGTGTGAAAGGTAGTAACATTCCAGTTAAGCATCCCATCTTTTGAAAGGTCGCTAGATACACAAACTCGAATTGTGATACGAAGGCCAGTGAATCGAATGTGCATACTGGAAATGAACTGTATCAAGCATTAAGCTTGTTAAGGAAGCCATGAAAACTCTAAAGCTGAACTGGAGATATAGCTATCAATTTTGGTGTCCTTCTTGTCTAGTCTACTATCGCAACTGTGCACAATATCTCATCGTAAATACTAGTACTAGTCAGACCCTCCGTCTAGAGGCCTACCAGGACCTAAGGGGAGAATGCTGATAGGAGGGGCGTAGGGTCAGCACACCATTCTCCCGGTCATTATTATGGTACTCTTGACCGAAGCCGCTACTACTCGGTCGGGTAGCTCCTCAGGTGGCATCACGAGGCTGAATGCACTCCGAAAAATGGCAACAGCGCATGACAGCTTGGATGGTCACCCATCCAAGTGCCGACCACGCCTGACAGCGCTTAACTTCGGTGATCTCACGGCAATCGGTGTATCGACTGCGGCAAGGCCGTTGCCAGTACTAGTCAGACAGAAAATATTTTTCAGTTGCGCATTCTTATTTGTGAGTAAATGGTCTCTAGCACATTACTCATGTCCATACTATATTCGTCAATTCATTGATCACGGATCAAGTTTTATGACGCTTAAAAGGAGGAGTACTGGGTGAATGTGGAAATACTCATTGGCGAAAGGGGCGCCGCGCCGTGAGGCTAAGAATCTGTTAAAAGTTGTGTTCATATACCGATCCATTGCACGCGTTGCTTCTCTCACTTTCTTCATATCTCTGTTGAGTGTCTGTCCTAAGAATCGCTAGGCACATTTTGTTCTGGTGTTTCGCCAGATATCTACCCTTTTATTTCTTCAATGCTTAGCTGTAATTTGCCCAAAACAGGTACTGCTCATCACATCTTCCTGCAACGACGTGACGCCTAGTGTCGAGAAAAGCATTGGTATGTCTCCTATTACAAACCGAATGATATTTAAAGTGGAATTTTACGTGCTCATTTTATTGAACTGTTGAAAATTACTATAGTGCGATATTCGTTTTATTGATATTGATTAAGCAGGACTGTGACACACGTAGAATAACCTGTACTCCAGCAGTGAAAGCAGCGCCCTGGCCGGCGCTGACTGCTAACGCCAAGTAGCAGTGCTGATCGGTGGCTATTGGAGTGCCGGTTGCTTTGCATCTACTGCTGTACCTCTTAATAAATATAGATAAAACGAATATCGCACTAGGTTAATTTCGAAGGCGATGGAGATTACCGCTGAAGGGTCGAAGTTCTAGTCTAAGTTGCCACAGAAGAAAACCGTGAAAGGGGTGAAGAGAAACAGTTATCAACTGTGAAAGCTAAAAATTGATAACTATAAACAGGAATATGAAAAAGAACGTTATATGGGATTATAGCTCATGTGCCTAAGTTTAAACGCATGGTTACATTTGGGACCAAGCTCTTAATTTTACAACATAAAATTAAAACTAAAAACATTGTTCCCATACACCCCATAGATAAGGGTGAGTAGAAACAGTTGTGTTTATCTCACTACTTTTTCTGTTTTTTAACCTTTCTTGCTAATATGAGCGTCTTTTAGTGTCTAGGAGTACAGTATACAAAATATACTTGGTTCATAAAAGTTTTATTCAATAGAAAACATGTAAATATTGCGTTGATTCTGATTTGTTTTACATTTTTCTCGTAAAAGTCGTATACTTCCACTTATCTTGTAGTAATATTGAATTGATGAACATATTTTTTCGTTAATATAAATAAGTCTAAAAATGATGACTTTGAAACTACAGGTCCTACGCCAGGAGTAACGAAGAGCTTATGAAAATACCCTTAACTAAAAAATGACTTCTATTACAAAAACCTGTCAACGCGCACATTTTTAAAAAATAGGTCACCATAATCTTTGCCTTCTAAATAACGAGTGTGTTATATGTCTACAGTTTAAATCAATGTTTGCTTTTTGAATTACTTTAATCACAGCATATTCTCTTAGGCTGAGAACACTGCTGGGCAGTTCTTCATGTCCGTCGAATTCTTGGTCTTCTTCAGAAGAAACTTTGGCGATTACTGCTTCTCTTCACTGCACAAATTCCGAAAGCACACTCTTTCATTGTGAATTATCCGAAACGCAACTGAGATTAAAGTAAACTTTAAAATTGAATTTTGGTTAATGAAACGGGATTGAAATTTATATTTATATTTATACTTACAAATAATGTGCGAAAAAAGCAAATTCAGAGCGATATCTACTGCTTGCTTTAGAGTGAGCCAAACGTCAGCTGAAAATGCTACCTAATTTGAAACTTGCATTTTTCTTCTTTGGTTGAATCACTACCAAGCTAGGCAAACAAATTTTTTAGTGATATTCCCATTTGTTTTCTGGTGCGAGAGCAGAAAACTTTGTTGGAAGTTTCATATCTCCTCTTATCACAGTTTGTGTTCACGCCGTTTTTATGTTTTTCTGCTGGAATGTCCTCTATTCGCCAGTCTACACTGCCCAAATGCATCTACTGCGTCATTTTTCTCTCAAGTTAATAAAGGATAGCCTGAAAACACTAATTCGTTACAGAATCTCAAGAGGCCAGAGATTTGCAATAGTATTTGTAGATTTCAAAAAAGCATACGACTCGGTAGATAGAGAAACATTACTGAAAGTATTGGAAGAATTTGGGGTCGATACGAAAACAATTCAAATTATCAAACAGACGCTAACAAACAGTAAGGCCAAAGTTAAATTTATGGGTGAAATTTCAAGGAAGTTTGAAATTAAAACAGGTGTTAGACAAGGTGATGGTTTATCCCCAATCCTCTTCAACTGCGTACTGGAAAAGATATTGAGAATATGGAAAGAAGAACTCAAAGGCACCAAGAATGACATCAGAATTGGAACAAAAAAAGAAAAAATAGAAGTGGACTGTTTAGCTTTTGCAGACGATCTGGCAATAATTACAGAAAACGAAGAAATAGCTCAGAACTACCTGGAGAAACTACAAGAAGTTTCGGCCAGAGCTGGACTGCAGATTTCATTTGAAAAAACCGTGTATATGTCTAATCATAGAAATAACAAGAAAAATCTTATTACTAAATACGGCAATATTAAGAGAGTAGAAAAATTTAAGTATTTAGGTGAAATAATTCAAGTGAATGGTTTAGACAAGAGTGCAAACCAGGCGAGAGCAAGGAAAATGGAATTTGCTTTTCAAAAAACCAAAGACATATATAACAAAAAAAACATTTCGATTCAAGCTAAATTAAGACATTATAAAACTGTCATTAGACCAGAATGCCTGTATGCATCGGAGTGCCTAACTCTTAACAAAAAGGGGGAAATAGAAAACATGGAAAAGAAAGAAAGAAAAATTTTGAGAAAAATATTAGGAGCGAGAAAGATTGGAGAAGAGTACAAGCTAAAGAGTAATAAGGAAATATACAAAACTATTGAGAAAGTGAGTGAGGCAATGCGTAAACGCAGACTAACGTTTTATGGTCACCTGTCGAGGATGGATGGAAAAGACTAACAAGAAAAGTGTTTGAACATAGTAACAGGAACGAAAAAACCAACAATAAATGGATACAGATGGTGAAAAAGGATTTGGCCTATTTTAATGTCACCCGTGAGTCAATCAGGGACAGGGAAAAGTTTAGACAAATAGTGAACGAAATTAAGTGTTTTCCAGAAGAAACGAAACTAAAGAATAATAACAGGAAATGGTCGGAAGAGCGGAGGAGGAACCACTCGAAAATGATGAGGAAATATTGGGAAGAGAGAAAAAAATATCAAAAAGCCGGGCAAGTGAATTGTTGAACGTGGTCCAAAGATGGCCGAAATCGAAAGAAGAAGAAGAAGAAAGGATAGCACACCGCCAGTTGCTGATAGTTATGTTGGTTTATCCTGCGGAACAGACGAAAAAGCATATATCAGTCATATTTATATTTCTGCGGGTCATATAGACAGCGAACTGAAAAGATATAAGAACTAATAACGATATTACGGAAATGGAAAGATGTTGAATCATGTGAAATGATGCAGAGTGTATGAATATATGCACATAGCAGCCGAGTTCTGTTATTCCGGTAGAAAATTGGCTGGCGACTGCAAAAATAGAGTAACTAATTTAGACTAGCAATAGCTAGAGATGTGTTCCTGAAAAGGAGAAATATTTGATGGTTAGAAACAAATATTTCGTTTCGTAGTCTTATATGGAAACTTAAAGTGGATCATAAAGAGTAAAGGCCAAAAAAAATAGATGTTTTTGAAATGCGTTGGGGCAGAGGACTGCTAAATATTAAATTGTTAGTTCCAATAACTATCTGAACAGCAGAACACAAGTAATCGTTTTAAGAAAACTAAAATCCAGAATATAAAAAATGGTTCAAATGGCTCTGAGCACTATGGGACTCAACTGCTGAGGTCATTAGTCCCCTAGAACTTAGAACTAGTTAAACCTAACTAACCTAAGGACATCACAAACATCCATGCCCGAGGCAGGATTCGAACCTGCGACCGTAGTGGTCTTGCGGTTCCAGACTGCAGCGCCTTTAACCGCACGGCCACTTCGGCCGGCTCCAGACTATAGCACCGGCTCCAGACTATAGCATAGCCATATTCACAAAATAATTTCTTATTATTTCTTCTACCAGAAACAGGACTTCCTCAAAATATGAGGGAAATAAAATTCCCTTCAAACTTCAAAGGACAACTAATGGGATATCTTCTGTCACAACATCTGTGTCTCCCATATACTCGTCTGCTGTTGATTCCCTCACCACTTTCCCTTCCCCTTGCCTGTAGATTCGTCTTCTGAAAGTCTGTTTTTGTCTTACCAGCTTTTGTCACTGTCTTTCCAATATTCTCCTCTTTCATTATCCCTTCGGTTTAGAATGCCCTGTATTATTATTATCAATGCCAATTATTAATATTACTCACCGTCTTATTTGTGTTGGCGATTATAATTGTAAAACTTTCTCAGCAGTACATAATAGCACCAGAATTAACTATACTCATTGATAACGGTTTTGTGACTTTTATGGTACGTATTCTTACTTGTCTTTTATATGAGAGTGCCTTGAGACGCTACTCTGGTCTAGCTACATAAAGTGTAAACAAATGTATAATGAAGAACTGTGAAATAGAGCTAAAGCGAAATTAGTTTTACGGTACATAATGATGAAAGGAAGCAGGACATAACTTATATATACGTAATTTGGTGATAATGAGCAGTAGGCGGGGAGGCAATAATATTGCAGAAGGAAACCAAGGACTGAATAAGGTAAGCACCTACTAATCCCCTTGTGTTCGACAGACAAGCGTGAGAGGTGCATCGAGCCACTCTTCGGGCGTATGACTACAACAGCAACACACTTTTTGGTTTCGCTTTCCTACTGTTGCTTACAAATCTATTACGTTTCAAAATGCAGATTTTTTATCGGCTGTCTGAACCAGCGTTGTGGTACAGGGATTGCAGGTAGAACGGAAGTTGTAATAGCTGAAGAACCATAACGGTGTTAGGCAACTACGGCAGTAGCCATAGGTCAGTGACGATCCCAGCCGTAACGATAACGGTGTTCACCTCGCCGACGTCCACAGCGGCCGTGGTGGGAAGGCGGAACTTTTCTTCAATAGCGGGGAGGCGCTATTGCTGTGCCGTGGCGGCACCAAGTTCTCGACCCTGGACGTAATTCACCCAAGCTTCGAGGGCGTAATGGACAAACTTGGACGGGACGTGTCGTTGCGGTATTGAGCGGAAGCGGTTATTAAACGACCGTCTTGCCCGCGGCAGTGACCGCCGGACTGCGGGACGGAGCACCGAACTTGGATCGCCTCGTATCCGGCGTCAGGCATCCTGCTATGGTGGGCAACGCGTACAGTGATTCAGATACCGCCAGCCGATTTGGCTCATATTTGCCAAGTCGCTTGTACAGCGCAATATGAAGGACTTGCAGATATTTTGCTCAATTACACCCGTCCGCAGCTCGTGGTGTAGTGGCTAGCGCTGCTGCCTCTGAAGCTTCGGGTCCTGAGTTCGATTCCCGGACGGGTTGGAGATTTTCTGTGCCTGGAGACTGGGTGTTTTTGTTGACCTCATCATATCATCATCATAGTCATCATTGCATGTGATAGTGGTTACATTGGATCATGTAACAATTGGACTGTGTAGAAACTGGGTTATTGTATGGGTGCTGATGACCGCGCAGTTAAGCGCCCCAGAAACCAAACATCATCATCATCATCATCATCATCGTCATCATCAATTACACCTTCCCCTCTCTCCTCCCCCCCCGCAAAACATCATCATCATCATCAATTACACCTTCCCCTCTCCCCCCCCCTCTAAGTTCCATAGTGCTCAGAGCCATTTGAACGCCCCCACAGCCCTCCACCACGCGTTTCTGAGAAAACAGCACCAAAGCTCATGAGGCACAATCAGTATTGGCGCGATCGACAGATCACTGAAAACTGAGCATCTTTCATTAACATATACGATCGAGTCACATTTATGTGATCATCAGGCAGAAACCTGAATACCACCCTTTTGCAGCGCGGACGCGCAGGAATAGATTCATTGAGGTTCTGGAAAGTACATACAGGGAAGTGGAGCCAGTGCGACTACAGTGCCTTGACCAGGTGCGCTAGGTTTCTCGATTAAGGATGCACGGTGAGAGTCGGTTAAATTCAGTAGACTTTGGGGATAGGGGAGTGTGGTAAACTCATCCTGGGGATCTTCGAAACTCCCATGCACACGGCGAGCTGGATGACGCGTTACATCGTCCTTGGTAGATGGCATCGTACCGAGGTAAGCACAAACTGCATGCAGGGGTGGAACCGTTTCAAAACGGTAGATGCAAACTTGTGTTCATCCGTTGTGGTATCCAGAACGGGGAGATCACCCAGGGAGTTCAAAATGGTTCAAATGGCTCTGAGCACTATGGGACTCAACTGTTGAGGTCATTAGTCCCCTAGAACTTAGAACTAGTTAAACCTAACTAACCTAAGGACATCACAAACATCCATGCCCGAGGCAGTATTCGAACCAGCGACCGTAGCGGTCTTGCGGTTCCAGACTGCAGCGCCTTTAACCGCACGGCCACTTCGTCACCCAGGGAGTGCCACGAAAATATTCCCCAGATCATACCACGCCCTCCACCGGGGTGGGAGCTTCTGCCTATTGTTGCAGGGTGTTCACTTTCAGACGTTTCACGTCAATGGAGCATGAAACAGGATACACCCGAAAAGGCTACATTGGATGTTCAGTTGCGATACTGGCGTAAACAATCCAACCTTCGTCCCCGACGAATAGCAATCAGCATGCTACGGTGGCCCAGACGCAGTGACGTTCACTGAACAGTCGTTGAGCACACCCTGTTAGTGGCTCCTTGGTTCATCTGGGAATTCAGCTGGACAACAATTGCATGTCTGTTCGTCCGTACGCATCTCCGCAGCCGTCGTTCACCTATGGCCAGTAGTGCACAACAGTTGCCTCGGTGTCGGGCTTGGATGGGGCCATTTAGCCATGCAGGATGTATTTCAACCACGGTGGCATGCGAACAATTTACACACATAGTCGTTTAGGAAATGAATCCACCATTGGCCCGCTTTAGGAAGTCAGTTAAATCACTCCGTTTCCAAATTACGCCAAGAAACACATTGTTCTCCCGCGTGTCCCCCCCCCCCCCCAACAATCTTTATGCAGCCTACAATGTTGGTGTGCCTACCTGACGTCTGTGAGAAGGATTTGTACGTTGAAGGTAGTCAAAATATCGTGAATCTAGCGTGTATATGGAGCCCATAAATGCATATTTTTCTAGAAATCGAGAAATAAAGTGTCGAGTACTTTGAGAGGTTTTAGTAAACACCAAACAAGAAAAATAAGTGCATTAAACATGGATCCGGAAATGCATACTTTCTGCGATACACGCGTCTTTACAGGAGGTGTTCAACGTGGTGTCCATGCACCCCTCTGCACAGTGAATAGAGTAGGTAATATTGGTCTGGATCAAATTATGGCATTATTGCTACAAATTAGCGAAGATAACAAACAATTTAAGGAAAATTTCAAACAAATAGATAACAGTTCCAAACAACAGAGTGAAGATAACAAACAATTTAGTGAAAATTTCAAACAACTAGATAACAATTCCAAACAACTTAAAGAAGATCTCAAACAACAACTTAAAGAAAGTAACGAAAATCTCAAACAACAACTTAATGAAAAATTGGACAACAATTCCAGACAGTTAAATGAAAAATTAGACAACAATTCCAGACAGCTTAGTGAAAAGATTAGAGCCGTTGCCACGCAGTGTCATGATACTAAGGAACAATTACGTGAGGAAATTGAGGCTTGTGCTAGGAAAAGTAGCGAAGAAATTAGATCTGTTGCGCAAGAATTAAGGGATATGCAAACAACTACAACAGAATCACTTAGAGACGAAATTAGTGCAGTCGGTAAACAATGCTCTGAAAAAGCAATACAATTACGTGATGAGTTTAAATTAATGACAGCAGAACTTTCGCGCACAATGGATGCAAAGATAGAAGCGAAATTCTACCACCAGAACACTCAAATTGACGAACGTTTTAATCTTCACCTACAAAACAGTGAGACGCGTTTCCGTAAATTTATACAGGAACAGAAGAAGGTAAAACGACAAGTCATGGAAACAATCACTGCACAGAGACAGGAAGATAACCGTAAATTGTTTGCGAAAGCAAAAGCATACGTAGACAACAATATTGCTACTGTGTCCGACGAAATTAATACCATCAAACAGTTGAACACAGAATTACGTGGTGAAATTTCCGATCTTAAATCGAAAACAGACACACACACAACAGACTTTCAGACAGTGACAGACAGACTCGAGCAATTAGAACTAACATAGGATTCCGATGTCATTAAAGCAGACATTAAAAATTGAGTGAAACCACACGTAAAATACAAAAACAAATTAATGCTTCTGACACTAAAACCGATGATCAGGTAAAAATACTGACTGAAAAATATGATGAATTGGCCAGTCATATTGACGTTATTGAAAGTAATAATGACAGCAAATCAGACGATACTGCACCGATTTTGTTTAACCAAAATTTACAGCAGACGATCAATGAGATAGATTCATCTAATAATACATTATGTAGTAAATTGTCAAGTTTACAGCAAGAGGTAACAGAGATAAAAAATATTTCAGTTAACAACACTTCACAGCATACCGCACATTCCGATCATTTGTCACACTCACACAGGCAGTGGAACGTAGGTAATTTACAGAGACTACGCGACTTAAAATTCGAAAAGCTACGAGACTTGAAATCCGAAAAGATGCAGACAAACAGATTCTTTTGTAATCGTGAACCTGTTCACACATTCAGAGACGATAACGTTTATTACGAGCAGTTTTTATCCGTAAGAAAATCTAAGGAATTTAATAATGACAGAGCACAGGTACACGCATTGAACTGGACACGTCGATTTATTTTTGTACTTCTCCGACATTGGCTGTAATGCAGAAATTAGAATTAGCATGGATACAGCAATTTGCTTTCGAATTTTCACTGGCACTGCCTGTACCACAGAAGCTAAAATATATTTGCAGCGCGTAATTGACCTCAGGGGATTCATTACGCTTTAATGAGTATGTGCCGTAGCGTGCACAGGGCCCCGAGCCGTAGTAATGCTGTTTCATCTTTAGTTTTCTGCACTGCTGCCTTCTCTTCTACTATCCTTTATATCTATCAAAACAGCTCTTTAACTATTGCTCTACCTAGTATTAAGAAACGCGTCAAGAAAACCCGATAAGACAAATTTTACCGAAAGAGACAATTTTTCATTAGACGTTCCAGAAATGACAACCACGAGAACTTTAATATGAGAGAAAATTTTAATCATCAGTATGTGTAAAATTATTAGAAATAGCGAACGCATTTTTGTAACAATAGAGATTTTTCACCGCAATAGCAACAAAACCAGCCGGTTAGCATACCTAACCAACAATGCAGTCTACAAGGTCAACCAAGCTTTAATGTTTCGCCGCGTACACATATAGTCTCAGCCCCAACAAATTGTAGTACACAGCAACAAGGAAACCAGTATGTACAGAAAAACACACTGCTTCAATTCCTATCGCAATGCACCGTACAGAAATGATTATCACGACAAACGTAAAAATAAAGAGCACAATTTTCAGCGTACATATAATAACAGTCGGTCTTATCAGCAGCAAGAACATCAGCAACAACAAATAATCATGAATGAACCAGACAGTAGATATCATCCAGAACGTAATACTTCAGGAAGAAATAATAGAACAGTACAAATAGTTGAAATGCCACAGCATCCTCCCGAAAATAATAACACGTCAGATAGAATTTGGTTAAATACAGTACAGGTTGCATATTCCAGTAACGCAAGCAATACTTTTGACACACAGAATCTTGTTCACGAGAATGTTATTTGAAACATGCTTTGTTGAATGCACCACTTTTATCGCACCCAGATCTTACTGGAGATTTTTCCGTTGCCACCGACAGTTCTAACACCGCTTTAGGCATACACATTTTTCAGGAAATTAAAGAAGATGGTTGCACAGTAATTAAAAACATCGCTTTTGCAAGTCGCATTCTGTCAGCGGCTGAGCGCAATTATTCCGTTACAGAACTTGAAACATTATGTGTTGTTTGGGCTTTTACGAGATTTCGGCATTTTCTTTATGGAAGACATACCACAGTTTACACAGACCAAAGAGCGATACAGTTTTTACTTTCGGCTAAATTTACTCACAACAGATTAAGCAGATGGAAACTTTACTTGCAGGAATTTAATTTTACAATTGTTCACATTCCCGGCACACAAAATGTTGTAGCAGACGCACTATCTCGATCTCTCAGCAACAATCAGCAAGACATCGCAACCAACTTCTGCAAAGCAAATTTCAGCGTCATGTACAGTCAACAAGTTGCATTTGAAAATTTTATTTCGTCGTCATTACAAGACATAGCACAAGAGCAGAGTAAAGACAACGTATGGAAAGAGATTAAACACCTTTGGCAAGATAGGAAAAATGTTACGATTAGAAACCATTACACTGTACGCAATGACATTCTGTTTCGCCGCTCTAATCCTGACAGCAACAATTGGTTATTATGCATTCCTGACGAACTTGTTAATAAATTAATCTGGTATACTCATTTAAGTTACACACATTACGGAGCCAGAAAATGTTTTCTTATACTGAGACAGAACTGTTATTTTACGAACATGGAGAAACGTATTCGACGAGTTTTAGCGTCATATAAAATCTGCCAGAAAGCTAAATCAGATACGACTTCACATATTCCTCCATTACATCCCATTGTACCTGTTAAATTGAGACATATGGCCGCTGTAGACATTTTTGGTCCGGTTCCCAGAACTAATAGAGGTTTTTGCTACATCTTTGTCGCTGTTGAACTCACTTCAAAATTTGTTACCTTCACTCCGTTACGTAAAGCTACTGCTAAAACTGTTTCGAAAGCATTTGTAAAACATTTTGTATTTCACGTAGGGCATGTGTTGAAAGTAATTTCCGACAATGGATCAGAGTTTCGATCTGCTATATGGACACGTATGTTACGAGCTAGAAACATTTCTCCGATCTATATATCCAGGCACCGTGCTTCTTCGAACCCTTGTGAACGATTAATGAAAGAAATTGGTAAACTGTGCGGAATATACTGCCATAAAAAACATATTGATTGGGACACATACATACACTCATTCCAGGATGTAATTAATTCCATACCAAATGAATCCACAATGCTATCTCCGTCTGTTATACTGAAAAATGTTGAACCACATAACAAAATTAAAGAATTGGTAAACTTTCCTACACCTCGTCGACTACTACACCATGAAATAGTTGACATTGCGCTGAACAACATCAAACGTGCAGCAGAGCGCCGGAGAAGACAACAAAAACAGGTTTGTATACGCCGTGACTTTCACGTTGGACAGAAGATACTAGTACGTACACACTATTTATCCAACAAAATAAAAGGTAGGTGCAGTAAATTTGAACTTCTATACGCAGGTCCATATCGGATTCGCAGAATTCCTCACCCCAATGTAGTACACGTCGAAACTTTGTGAACCAGAAAATCCAAAGGGAACCACCACGTATCCAACGTCAAACCTTTTATTGAATGAAGATACTTTATGATTTATCACACTGTAATGCCATTTCATAATTTTTTATGAACACTTACTGATGATTATCGTATTTTATCTTGACAAGTGCTCGGCAAGGTAAGGTTAGCAGGTCGCTTTTCTTGTCGTTACACATCAGACCGTGCACATTTTCCATTTTTTATGTATGTATGATTGTTTTCTTGTTTGTTTGTATGCATTATGACATAGTTAAGATATAGCAAACACCAGTTGACTTAGACATTTTTGCCCTATGATATCTCAACATCGTGACTACTTTTACATTTTTTGCTGCTGCATTATGATATTCTGTGTACATTTTTGAATCTGAACACTGTCCGTATTTTTTGACATAATAAGTTTTCTGTCATGCTATGCTGTATGCTTAATTATATCACTATAAACCAGTTTTTATCTAATGGGTATATGAATTAAATGCAAGACATTAATCTTTGTTCATCATTTTCAGAAAGAAATAACGTGTAAAGGAAATAAATTAAACAGAAATGGGAATTTCACCTACGGAATAAACGAAAGAAGATGCAAAAACGTTATTAGGAAGAGTAAATGGATCAGAATTAACAAGCATTAACAAGAATATACTATACACATCGTAGAATAGCAGTCTTAACTAATTTTTTCTTTCAGAATACGAAGCGATTGATGCAGGCTGTCAGACAGAACTTCACATCTTAGTTTTAGTGATGAAATATGCTAGAAATAAGGAATAGTTGTGTAATGAGTAATGAAGTGACTTTTTTTCAGATGATTATGAATGGTGATGAATAATGGTGAAGAATATGCAGCTATGAATAATGAAGTTTTTCTTTACAGGTGATGATAATAATGGAGTTATGATAATGAAGTGGTGGATAATGAAGTTTTTTCTTTACAGATGAGGATGATGTTGAAGTTTATGCATTTATGCTCTGTAGTCATTTAAGTATTTGTTGCAGTTCGTTTTGACAGTATGTGTTGTATTGCATAGTATGATGACTGAAGGTTTTGGAAAGGACAGCTAGGGAACACATTTTATACACATTTCACTACCTGTTAATTCGAAGCTCACTACTTTTCAGCATAAAATGCGTTTCTTCTTTCAGTCTAATAATCCATTTTTGTATATTTTGCAGGAGAAATTATTCATGAAATTAATGCACTATAAGCAGTTGTTCATTAAACCCATGTCATTTATCAATGTGATTACATATACTCTACTTGTTTCATAATCTTCATACAGCTGACTCATGACGAATGACGTTATACATCTTCATTTGCAGCAATAACTCAAAAGCAAATATTGTTATTAATTATCGATCCCAATGCAATGCATTGCTAGCACAAAAAAATGCTTTGTAACTGGCAAATGAATGTCACTGATTAATGTAATAAAATGAACTATGAGGACAATGTTTACTATAATTAGATTAATTATGCCATTTATTAACTCATTTTCAATGATGACTTCTGATAGTTTGTAACTAGGCAATGAATGCCAATGTTCTCTGTAAATGACTTCTGATGGTTTGTAATTAGGCAATGAATGCCAATGTTCTCTGTAAATGATTTCTGATGCTAATTAGGCAATGAGTGCCAATGTTCTCTCTAAATGACTTCTGATGGTTTGTAATTAGTTAATGGGTGCCAATGTTCTCTGTAAATGATTTCTGATGGTAATTAGGCCATGAGTGCCAATGTTCTCTGTAAATGACTTCTGATGGTTTGTAATTAGTCAATGAGTGCCAATGTCCTCTGTAAATGACTTCTGATGGTTTGTAATTAGGCAATGAGTGCCAATGTTCTCTGTAAATGACTTCTGATGGTTTGTAATTAGTCAATGAGTGCCAATGTTCTCTGTAAATGACTTCTGATGGTAATTAGGCAATGAGTGCCAATGTTCTCTGTAAATGACTTCTGATGGTTTGTAATTAGGCAATGAGTGCCAATGTTCTCTGTAAATGACTTCTGATGGTTTGTGATTAGGCAATGAGTGCCATTGTTCTCTTTAAAGTTACTCATGAACATTATTCTATAATACTACGTACATGGTACAGAAATGTTCAATGACTGGGCAATGAGTGCCACCCATTACTAGTGTAATTTTCAATGAAGACTAGTATGTGACTTAATATCCTTTACCTTCTAACCTAATTACCTGGAATTACTGCAATATCCGTTTATCCAGTATATCCTCATGATCATGGAGCACTATATTTGGTTTTTGCACTAACTCTACGTTGCTGTAACAGACAAGAACATGGTGTTGACACGACATGCTCTCCACCACAATGAGCGATGAGATGCTATTATGGTCCCACTGTTTGGTGTACCTAATGTACTACCAAAAGGATAACATGGAATATT
Source organism: Schistocerca piceifrons (assembly GCF_021461385.2). Taxonomy (NCBI): domain Eukaryota; kingdom Metazoa; phylum Arthropoda; class Insecta; order Orthoptera; family Acrididae; genus Schistocerca; species Schistocerca piceifrons. Next base: position 670,288,499 of record NC_060141.1, read on the forward strand.
ACTACGGCATTTCAGTGTCTTGGCTACGCTGATTAATACTTCTGGGAAAAGAACTTTAGATTGCCTCACTTGATAGATATGGATTTTCAGTGCAGCTGCATGCAACCTAAAGTGCTACAACCATGATGCAATCCTTCCCTTTCCTATCCTAATTCTTGTAACATATTAAAAATCATTTAGTTATTATCATGATTTGTATTCATGGCCTATACATTTTGTGATTTGTTGATATGTTCTGAACTAAAGTGTGTGTGCACTTTTGCCATTTGTGAATATGTTTTGTACTCATTGTATATATTTTGTCTTTGCCTGATATGTTCTGTACTCAGTGCATGTGCACTATATTTACTTCATGTTCTACACCTATATATATCTGTATATATTCTGTAATTGTAAAGTTAATTAGTTAAGAAAAATTTTGTTGCTCATGGCAAGTCCAAATGACTCACAATCGCTGCCAAATTTTTGCCCCCCCCCCCCTCCAGTGGAGGGTTATGAAACGCATACGTTTCATATGTATTCATTACCAGCGATGGCGAGGCATGACAGAATCTCTGACCTGAGAGTTATTTACCGTGGCTAGTCTGCGCTTGACCGCGCGAGACGACAGTACTAGTGTGTGACGAGTCGGCAGAGGGAGTAGACAGTTGGATAGTTGTACTCAGTCAGTGCTAGTGTGTAGCGAGTCGGCATGCGTCCGCGGTGTGCTCTGCCCACGAGTCTGGTCAGGAATGTGGTGGACGATGTGTATATTATTGTAGAAGGTAATGAAGCAGCATTGCGCTCAGCTAATAACGTATGCTAATTGTAATTAATTTGTTCAAAATGATGCCCCAATAATAACTTTTTATAAAGTAACTCATTTAAAGAAAAAGATTCATTTCAAGCTAAATAATATTTCCTATGCATTCCCTCCAAGAATCAAAATTAAATATAAGCCAGCATTGCACGAAGCTATGCCGAAAAATAAGAGCAGATATAGATGCAGTTTCACTGAGGTAAGAATTGTGGTTTAAATATTTCACAGGGCCGTAGGTCAGCGCTGCTATCCTTATAAAATTTGTCAGGTTTAATTATTGCTGTTGAGTTGTTACATTCAGTTCATGGTTCATTATTTAATTAATGTTATTGTGGGTTTGTGATCAATCTTCATCCCTTAACGATATTTTGTGGGGAGTTTACATTTGCGCAATTTTTATTCTTTAATTTTGCAAGGATGTTACGCTTGGCTCATTTTATTATTCAGTTGATATTGACTAACTTTATTGCGGGGACGTTACAAACATGTTTATTTTCCTCCGAATCTCCGGAAGGAACGTTGTAGGTGTGCGAATAACGCATTTGTTATACGTTCTTGTTTCCACTGGTGTATTTAGTCCCAATGATTTTATGACAAGTATGATCTATCTAGTTGCTAGAAGTTAGTTGCAGACTCGCAACAGAGTGAGTGAATGGCTCGCAGTCAGGCGGCCAGGATTAAATGTTTAATTCTCTGTTAATCAAAGTTGTTTGAGAAATTTATTTACTTATTCTATTCCTATTGCTTTACTTAACTTGTTAACCGTCCCGTACATACCAACTTTCAGCGGAAAAAAATGCAAATAAAGAAAAAAAAACTGGGAATCGCACTCAGGTTCTCAGTCTGCAACCAGATGCCTTGGTTGTCACCCCACTGGCGTTTCGTTGAATCGTTCATACGCTATGGGTACATAGCAACAGTCGGAAAAGTTTCTTTGCTCGATTTCATTGAAAATATGCGTTTTCGGACAGATAAAATACTTACAATGAAATGAATACACCTGACTGCATACAGGCGTTGTCAACGGGGACAGCTGAAAATGTGTGCCCAGACCGGGACTCGAACCCGGGAGCTCCTCGTTACATGGCAGAATCTATCCATATTTTTCTTTTATTCATTTTGTTAGATATAATTTGTTGCGTCTGTTCTGGGCGGACGTCACAATACATCCTTTCAAGTTGATCATTGATTCCTTGACTCATTGTTTTTATTACAGAGAGCGCAAAGCCCTCTGATCGAACACGCTGAGCTACCGTGCCGGCGGATTCATCTGAGCCACCAAAGGACACAGAGGTTTGTGCGACTGCAGGTACGTATCTCTGGCACGCCTCCTATGAGACCCACATTCGCAACTTATTGTCCCGCTCTCTATTCATAGTGCCCCTGCCCATTGTACTCATTATTCGCGGCTTTACTGCCGATTCCCGTAAATCTAGGCGCTTCAGTCCGGAGCTGCGCAACTTCTACGGTCACAGGTTCGAATCCAGCCTCGGGCATGGATGTGTGTGATGTTAGTTAGGTTTAAGTAGTTCTAAAGAATGGGACTGATGACCTCAGATGTTGTCCCACAGTGCTTAGAGCCATTTGAACCATTTGATTCCCATAAGTGTTCGTGCACTGTTTGTGCATCTGCACAGAAGAAGATGGTCAAATGGGCGGTGAGCCTTAAATATATATATGTGCGAAGATGGAATCTGTTCTTTCGGACATGTCTGAAGAACAGATACCGTCTTCACACACACACACACACACACACACACACACACACACATATATATATATATATATATATATATATATATATATATATATATATACTTATTTTTCAGTTTTTTAGCCATCCTGTCGTTAGCGCGTCATGAATTTTAGGTTGCAAATAACAATGAGCCAAATCAGTTGGCCGTGTCCGAGGTCTTTCCCTTGTTAGAGAGAGCATCGTGCGTCATATAAGAGACATAGCCAGCACATCACTGGCGATTCATGATGACCTTTATAAAATGGTCAACAATTTCAGTTATTACCAACAATTTACATACAAAACGAAACAGGATTTATCTCTACATACTTTTTCAAGCAGTATGAAACGGGTAAACTACCCTCAGATTCCAAATGAATGCATTAATTCTTTATTATCAATCACTGACGCAAATTTGCGTCACTTTCGCTTGATTAATTAATCTACGTTAGATGTAACAGCTATAATCCTTGACAAAGATGTTAAATCGCTGCTGCGATTCTGTCTGCCAGCACTGATCTAATACGTGTAGATTTTATCACTCTTCCTGTAATATCGCTACTGTCTAAATGTGCTTTCGGACAATACGAAAATTTTGGCTCCTGAAATGCCAACTGCAAGGATAGAACCTTACTAAATTATGCTGACAGACTATGAGTGATAAAAAATAGATCTAAGGTAATTCGTACTCAGTTGGTACTTATTTGTGGTGAATGACTTATTTCTAGTGCACCGGACACTATCCAATGTTAATAGTTTGAAGTCTTCATAAAAGTATACCAGATAACTGCGGCGTCACGCATTACTGATGCAGTATCGTGCTGCAAAAGATATGTTGTAGAGGTATCGTATACTGTTATCCTCGCTCATCAGCGGGATTAACATAAAGGTTGGATCTACACTACGAATTACTTCATCTAAACTGATACTCAAACTTAAGGAAAATACAAGAATCTTTCTCTTTATAAAAACAGAACTTTCAACCTTTGACCTTCATGTACATTTTTACCGGCAGACATAATGAAATATCTGTTCTTATTAGAAGACCTTTCATCAGTAGATAGATTTATATAAATCCTCAGAGTGATTGGTTTCAACATAAAACAAGATATTGGCTTTATGTTTAGTAAAGAAATTACTACCACAAAATTCTTATAAGACCCACATGAGAGCAGTTTTCTGATATATCTTCTAAGCAACTTCGCTTAGACTATTTCGAGTAAGTGTATCTTAATTATTTATTATTTACTATAATATTAATAATAATAATTATTTTTATTATTATGGTTAGTATTGTTATTGCCTATTCATGTAGGTTTTTTATTAGTCTGGAGTAATAATGGTAAGAAAAAATAGCCCAAACTGGTAACTTTCCATTGCAAAGGTGATTATTGAAAAGGTGGTTTTGTCTGCATAGTGCCCCAGTTAAGTAGCAGATGCCACTTGAGGTGATTTTTACAAGGAATTTCAATCCCATGGTTTTCACATTAATGGAGTCACTTACACTTAATTTAGGAGGTGTTGAGCTGAAGGCAGAATTATTCGCCATAAAAACCGCTGCAGTGTTTCTCACTGCAATCCGCTATCAGGTAACGCTGCTACTCCAGATGCTACAAACTAAATTTTATGGTCCGCGCTTGGCGTGCAGGTTTCGTGGTATTAGGCACTTAAGGGACGTTTTTATAGCCAATATATTTTTTCATGGCTCGTCATTCTGGTTCGTGTGGAGTGTTACGACCAGTGAAAATTTAATTCTCATTTCGTTTTAAACGTCCAGCTTCCCCTCAAGTGGGGAGCGCGTGCAGAAAATCCAATTTACGGCGACGAAAAAATTTCCTGGGAAACAGCTGAAGAGCTCTGTCAATATACGGCTCAGGCACCGCCAGATTTCGGTTTGAAGTCTTCGGTTTGTGCGTACGCTGTGAAGAAGGCATCATGAAATATTCCCACAGGCTTTTATGCATGTTACCAACATTTCCATGTGCTCATAGGTGGTGCCAGAAATAGAAAGATTGAAGTACAATTTCTAACACATTCATTAACAATGGTGATTAAAATCAGGGATAGAATGTTGGTCAGGAAATAAAATTTCCCTCTTGACGGGTTGTTATCGCAGCAGAGATGAGCAAAAATAGCGCCGTCGGTTGTATCTGGGTAGAAACATTCCTTGAAGCTCGTAGTTGTCCGTTGTAAAAAAAAAGTGGTTCTCTTTGGCAAGAGAATAATATCACACGAGTGGCTACTTCCAGTGTTCTCCCCTACAATCAAAACACCATCCTCTCCAACTGTTATAGTTTTACAGTGTCTGCTACGTCCGAACTGATATTCGTATTTTTCGACATAAATAACTACTTCAACAAAATATAAGACGCTGCTCTGATTAAATACATCAACGAAACAGAATTCATATACTGTGTGGAGAAAATAGACTCTACTACAAGAACAATAATTTCTAAATCTGCCGAAGCAGCTCAAGTTTCAATGTGAGATATCACGAACGTCAGCCATTGCTTCACAGCGGCTAGATAAGTGAAAAACCGTTTTCACGTTACTACCAACGAAACATTTAGTTCACAATAAAGTCCGAACAAGTATGTGTGACCGAATGAGTATAGTAATTAATGGATCCATAATCTTACAAGTATGACATGAAATATGGAAAATGTATGTCGACAACTAAATATCCGTGGAGCCTGGCACCTTTGTGATATTCTACTCCACGCATGATAGCATTTAGCTGTAGAACGTATCCTGAGATCAAAAGTTATCAGTACATAGAACAGAATTAGGTCCTCCGCAAAAACAATCATGGATTTAGAAAACATCGATCACGTGTAGGCCAGCTAGTACATTTTTCGCATGATATCCTGGAAGCAAAGCATTAGGCAGCAGAGTAGATGCAATTCCGAAAGGCACTTAACTAAGTACAACACACACGATTGTTTACTGAAACGACGGTTATATGAGGTATGAAGCTAAATTTGTTACTCGATTCAGGACTTCTTGGTGAGATGAAAGCAGCATGTTATCTTGGCTGAAGAGCATCGGAAGTTATAGTAGTTTCAGGTGTGCCCCACGGAAGTGGGCTGGGGCCCTGGCTGTTAATGTTGTACACATTAGTACTCTTAGACTAATCATAGATGATGCAATTACCTGTAATGAAGTAGGGCCTGAATAAACTCGCACAAATATGCAGTCAGATTTTGGTAAGATATCAAAGAGCTGCAAATAGTGGCAACTCACTTTCAACGTTTATGGATGTGTATCTATGTATTAGACAAAAAAAAAATTAATAGGTCAGACCTGTCATTGGTCAGCTCATGCAGATACCAGAACGTAAAAATTTTTTTGCGATGCGAAAAGGAACCATCATATAGTCTCACTCGTAGGTAAGGCAAGTTGCAGAACTTCATGGATAGAACAGTAGAAAAATATCATCAGCTTGCAACGGAGATTCTAAAAGAAACACTCATCCGATCCATTCTAGAATATTGCTCACGTGTGTGAGACTCGTGCTAAATAGAACTATCAGGGATACTGAACTGAACAAAAGAAGGAGAACTAGCGCGAATGGTTACAGGGTTGTTTAACACATTGGAGAGTGTCACGGAGATGCTGAAGAAATGAGATGGAAGACACTTGATAACAGACGCAAACTGTACTGTGAGAGTATACTTACAAATTATCTAGACCCAAAAATAAGTGATGAATCTAGGAATAAATTCGACCCCTTTTTGTATGCCCCTAGCAATAATCGTGGCAGATAGAGTAAACTAATTACAGCATGTACAGAGGTATTTAGGCAACCATTTTTCCCGCGTTCCAGATGTGAATGGAAGAGGAAAATACTCTACTAACTGATATAAAGGGAAGCACCTCCCACACGTTCACTTTATAATCTTTGGTAGACTATGAATGCAGATGTATACTTGGCACTCCTGCATGATTCCTAATCACATCCATCCACAAACGAATTCTAAAAGAGTCCGTTTATCGCTTTTATTAATTTCTCAAATTTCTGACCCACAAGTCGTTATGCTTCCCACAATTGTATGCTACACAATATTTTTTAACTTCGTTAGTTTTTTAATTCATAAAGCACAAGGTTGTCAGCTAGCCTTCCTACTGTTTGTACTTGACTTTTTATCCCTTCTAACAGATAACGTTACCCCAAGAAATTTAAAAGCGTTACTTCCTTTCATCTTGCCATCATCAGTTAGCAAATCCACTGCCTCGTTTTCTCCCACTGCAAGATAATCAGTTTCAACAATATTTATAGAAAGAGCCCACTGTTCATACTGATCACTGAGTTTCCAGAACATACATTCCTAATCACCAACATCAGTAGCAACGACCACTTGCTTGTTCACAAAAACTAATACAACGTTTATGTTCCTACAGGAATTCTCATGCTCACCATTTACATTTCTATTTTTGTGAAGCATTTTCTAAATAGATTTTGAACAAAGTAATAGCTATAGTACGCTGTTGTCGGAGTCCTTTTGTAATTCTAAATTCAGCGAATACCTGTTTGCCCATCTTTACACAACTGGTACATCTAGTACAAAACCCTTTCACACCTAATACATAAGGCATACCGACAAAATCATTCACATGCTGTGTCATAACATACTTAGCGGGACCGTGTGGTAAGCTTTATGTAGTTCCATGAATGTAAATGAGTATTTTGTATTTTCAACCATTCTCTTCCCTATTAAATTTTGTAAAATAAATAGTCCGTCTGCAGCAAGGTGACACGATCCAGCGAATCTTTCGGTGGTTGTTCTGATATTTTGGGGCAAGAATACCAACCGAGAGACCTCATGAACTCAGAAACGTAACTGAATTTGTAGCACAGTACACCGTATAATGAGACAGAAAAATCTCTCCGCACATATTGGTGTCAGTTCTTACAAAATCACCTGGACTAGCTTTCCTCGTTACTGAATTGACAGCATTGGTCCAAATGAACCCCAATTTCATTTATCTGCCAGGAAAACACCTCAGATGGAACCACAGTTTCATGATATTAATAAAACATAAAAACAAAATGAAATACAAGCGGTGAACCTCAGGACAATTTAACTGAGCATAATAGGCCCACAATGGATGAGTAAGGCAAATAAAGGACTTCGGTTTCTAGGGAGACTTTTAGGAAAGTGTGGTTCGTCTGTAAAGGAGACCGCATAGAGGGCACAAGTGAGACCTATTGTTCAGTATTTTTAGTGTGTTTGGATGCTGCACTGATTAAAGAAAGACATCGAAGCATTTCTCCAACTATAGAAGCCTGAAATAGATTGTTAGGTACTCTTCTCATTCAACACATGAAAATTACAAAACTGGTACAAAATAACAAATATACGCATCATATAAAATATATTATAGGGAAAGCAGCAAACATACACAGACAAGTCAGAGCTCAATGTTATCAAAACTCATACATAAATCTTGGGGTTAAACAAAAACATAATCATGTATCATTAGTAATTACTTTACAGAATATATTGGCATCTTAAGAGAATTCACACGCTATTTCTGTGCCGTTGCACTTCTCCAGTGCTTAATCTCCAATGGACCTTCGTTTATGAAAATGATGACTTTACACACAGCTGTTTTGAATCATACTTGACAAATAAAATGTAAAGGTTGTCTGAATAATTCAGATAGTTTTGGGAAGTTAGAAAATTATAGTGAGTGGGGTAAAATCGCCAAGGGGGTCCCACAGGGTTAAATTTTGGGTCCACTGTTATTCCTTACATGTGAGAATGACCAGCCACTTAACATGCAACAAGCAAAACTAGTGATTTTTGCTGACAGTACTAGTTTTGTAACAAATCTCACTATCGAGAAAGCAACAGAAGGATTAGTAAATGATATTTTCCAAAGAATTATTAAATGGTTCTCTGGAAGTGCACTCTCCCAAAATTTTGAAAAAAATCACTCTACATTCATTTATGACAATAAATGGATTCATAACAACTACTGATGTAGCATGTGAATCAATAAGTAGTGTAGAATGTTCCCAATTTTTGGTTGTTGTATGGATTAATTTTCTGTGGTAACTCATCAGTTTCAAAGAAAGTATTGCTCGCACAAAATTGAGAACTAAGAACAATATGTGATGTTAACCCACGGATCCTTCTGGAGAAGCTAGACATTTTAGCGGCGCCATCACAATACATAAGTTAGTTAAAGAAATTCTTCATAAATAAACCACACAATTTAAGAAGAATAGTTATGTACGCATCTACAACACTTAATGGAAAAACATGCTTTATTGTTAAAGCTGCCATAGGCTGAGAGAGGAGTTAAATATTCAGCATTAAAATTTTTAATCATTTGGTCTACAACATAAACTCTCTTAGAGGTTGTGAAGCAAGTTTTAAATCCAGTTTCAAATCGTTTCTCTTGAAGGACTCCTTAAATTCCATTGAATAATTGTAACTTAAAAACTGATAGCCAGTAAATAAATTGTTTTTGAGTTTAGTTTCATGAGTAGAAATCAAACGATAATGTGTTCATTAACGTTAAGACTGATCATGTATACATATCTTGTAAAATGACTCACTCCATGTAATTTCGACAAAAGAATCGTTTAAATGATCTATGGAACAGGTAATTAGCTAATTGTAAAATAATGTGGTGCAACTGAAGGAGACAACGAAAAAGAACGTCGTATAGTATTCCTTGTGTATATCATCATAAAAAAACTGTGTTAAGTTCACTTAGTGCTATACAGTCACTGTGTTAACTAGAAACGTTCCAAGTTTCACACAGAAAATTTAAAAAGAAAAGGCATACATAACATGTGAGTCACATTCCAACACTAAGTAGTTTTACTGTCTAGCTCAAAGAACGGTAACACAAAACTGGCACTTACTCACAATCTAACTCCTATCAAAATTATGCTCTCAACCTTTTTCAGCCAAGATCGGACTCAGGTCCATAAATCACAAACACAGACACATAAATACAGGGAGGGGATGAAAGTTCAAATCCAAAAGCCTTACCAACGCGTTGACATCTTCATGCACTTGATACTCAGGCATCAGGATACTGGCATCGAAGTTCTCCTAGAGGAGAAGCGGACAGGGTCTTGTTGCTACTTTCACAACGAGATAGGTGAGCCAACAGCACTGGCGATAGAAGAAGGGTCTTCTTGATGGTTTCATTAGCAGTCAGATGCTCGTCATTCTGAAGAGAAAGCAGGTGTCATAGACTCTACAAGGACTTGTGATTCTCAGTATGCAGTAAAACTCTGTGAGACGTAGTAGGCTGTGTAGGGCCACTGGTAGGAGGCAAATTCCCCTATGACACCCGAGATAACCATCCATATCGAATTTATTTGCAGAGACAGGGTAATGAGCCTCCTCGCTGTTGTCACGAATATTCACGCCATGACTCATCGGTCCCCTCATGAGAGCTCAGTTAATCAGTCATGTTTTTTCTGGCTTGAATGAACCAGTTGCCACGCTCATGAGCACTCAACTAATTCTTCAGTGGAGGGCCGCTTCTGTGGTGCACTGGCTGGGTAATTAATCGTTTCCGTAAAAATGAGAGTGCTCGACCCCCATTTCCAACCATAGCCTGTTTCCTCTCTGCAGGCAGCTAGCGGTGACGTTAAGCCCCTTGTCTTGGCGAGCCGTGCTGCAGTGAGGTGTCGGAGCTTTTGCAGGAGGTATGGGCTCACCTCCGATTTCCCTTGTGTCTGTCTCTCCTCCAGAGATTCTTACTTCCATTGCTTGGCCCTGTTCTTGTGGCTCGGTGTCCATGTGCTAGTACATAAATTTTAATTACAATAAATATATACATATACACACACACGCATGCGCGCGCTCGCGCACTCATCTCTGTACACTGAGCTGACAAAAGTCGTTGGATAGCCACATGGACGTATAGAGATGGCAGTAATATCGCGTACACAACGTATAAAAGGGTAATGAATTGGCGGAGCTGTCATTTGTACTTGGGTGAGTCGTATCAAAAGGTTTCCAATTTGATTAAGGCAGCAAGATGAGAACAGACTCTCGTCGCGGAATCGTAGTTGGAGCTAGAAGCATGGAATATTCCATTTCTGAAATTGTTACGAAATTAAATATTCCGCGATCCACAGTGTTAAGAGTGTGCCGTGTATACAAAATTTCTAACATTACCTCTCACCACGGACACCGCAGTGGCCGACGGCCATCACATAAGAACCGAGAGCAGCGGCGTTTGCGTAGAGGCGTCTGTGTTAAGAGACCAGCAACAGTGTGTGAAATAACCGCAGAAATCGTTTGCGGCGTACGACTAACGTATTCGTTTCACAGTGCTGCGAAATTTGGCTTTAACAGGCAGTGCAGCAGACAATCGACGCGAGTGTCTTTCCCAACAGCATGAAATCGCCTCCAACGCCGCTGCTGGGCTTTTGACACGGTCGGCTCTACCCTAGAATACTGGAAAACCGTCGCCTGGTCAGATGAGTTCTGACTGTTGTTGGTAAGGGCTGATGGTGAGGTTAAAGTGTGGCACCAACCCCCCTAATCCATGGACCCAAGTGGTTCAAATGGCTGTAAGCACTATGGGACTTAACATCTGAGGTCATCAGTCCCCTAGGTTTAGAACTACTTAAACCTAAATAATGTAAGGACATCACACACATCCATGCCCGAGGCAGGATTCGAACCTGCGACCGTAACAGCAGACGGTTCCGGACTGACGCGCCTAGCGGCCGGCATCCAAGTTGTCAACAAGGCTTTGTGCAAGCTGGTGGTAGATCCATAATGGTGTGGGCTGTGTTTACATGGAGTGGCCAGCATCCCACGGTCCTAGTGAACACGTAATTGACGGGAAGTATGTTTAGGTATATTTGCAGCATTTAATGGACTTCCCGCTCCCAAACAGCGATGTCATCTTATTGGGTTACAACTGTCCGCAATTGGTTTGAAGAATATTCTGGACAATTTTTGCGAGTGATTGGGTCACCCAGATTGGCTGAAATGAATCGCATCGAACATTTATGGGATGTAATTGAGAGGTCAATTAGTGCATAAAATTCTTCACCGGCAACACTTCAACGATTATGGACAGTTATAGAGGCGGCATGGCTCAGTAGTTCTGCAGTGGAATACAAAGAGTTGTTGGTCAATGCCGCGTCGATTAGCTGCACTACGCTGGTAAAAATGATGTTTGACACGATATTAGGAGCTATCCAATGACTTTTCTCACTCCAATTTAATGAAAAGTTAGTAGCTAAAACGTCAACAGTTTTTTTTCTACTCAGTCTGGTAGTTTGATTATCAATATCCGTATTTACTTATCCTTCTTGAAAGAAATCGAAAAGTAACGTTCCTGGAAATAGTTCTGGCTGCTCACCCTGATATGTGCGTTACACTGGCAACAATGGCGTAGTTATCACGGCAGTGATGATATAATTGATCATCCGATAGGCTTTACAGGTAGCACTTTAATACAACTGCGTCCAGCAATAATAAGTGGATTACACCCACTCGTTCATCATTCAATGCTAGTCAGTCACTGTGTTACCAAACTGGTTGATTCATAATCTATAACATCTACATCTACACTGATACTGTGTGAATCACATTTAATTGCCTGGCAGAGGGATCATCGAACCACCTTCACAGTAATTCTCTATTATTCCTATCTCGTACAGCGCGCGGAAAAAACGAACACGTGTATCTTTCCATGCGAATTCTGATTTCCCGCATTTTAATATGATGATCATTTCTCCCTATGTAGGTCGGAATCAACAAAATATTTTCTCATTCGGAGGATAAATCTGATGATTAAAATGTTGTGCAATGATTCGGCTGCATCGAAAAACGCCTTTGTTGTAATGATGTTCACCCCAAATCCTGTATCATTTCAGTGTCACTCTTTCCCCTATTTCGCGATAATACAAAACGTGCTGCCCTTCTTTGAACTTTCCCGATGCACTCTTTCAATCCTATCCGGTAAGGATCCCAAACTGCGCAGCAGTATTCTAAAAGAGGACGAATAAGTGCAGCGTAGGCAGTCTCTTTAGTAGATGAGTACATTTTTAAGTGTCCTGCCAATAAAAATCGGTGTTTCGTTACCCTTCTCCGCAACATTTTCTATGTGTTCCTTCCTATTTAAGTTGTTTGTGATTGTAATTCTTAGGTACTTAGCTGAATCTGTGGCCTTTAGATTTCACAGATTTATCGTGTAACCGAACTGATTCCTTTTAGCTCTCATGTGGACGACCTCACACTTTTAGTCCTTTAGGGTCAACTGAAAATTTTTGCACCATACAGATATCCTTTCTGAATCGCTGTGCTGTTTATTTGGATCTTCTGATGACTTTACTAGTAAATAAGAGACAACATCACCTGAAAACAACCTAAGACGGCTGCTCAGATTGTTTCCTAAGTCGTTTATATAGATAAGGAACAGCAAAGGGCCTATAACACTACGTTGCGGAGCGCCAGAAGTCACTTCTGTTTTACTCGATGGTATTCCATCAGTTACCACAAACTGTGACCTCTCTGGCAGGAGATCACGAATCCAGTCACATAACAGATCACGCGAGTTCACTACAAACCGCTTGTGTGCTACGGTGTCAAAACCCTTCTGGAAATATAGAAACACAGAATCAACTTGAAATCCATTGTCAATAGCACTCAACACTTCGCGTAAGTACAGAGATACCTGTGTTTCACAAGAACGATGTTTTCTAAATCCGCGTTGACTGTGAGTTAGAAGACAGTTCTCTTCGGTGTGATACGTAATGTTCCAACACATTATATGTTCCAAAATCCAGCTGCATATCGACGATGAAGATATGGGCCTGTAATTTAGTGGATTACTCCAACTACCTATCTTGAATTTTAGTGTGACCTGTGCAACATTCCAATCTTTGGGTACGGATCTTGAGTCGAGCAAACGGTTATAAACGAATGTTTTTGGATCAGCATATTCTGGAAGGAACCTAACTGGTATACAGCCTGTACCGGAACACTTGCCTTTGTTATGTGATTAAAGTTGCTTCACTACTCCGAGGTTATCTACTTCTACGTTATTCATGTTGGCAGCTGTTCTTCATTCGATTTGTGAATTTTTTGTTTTGATTTTTTATTTATGAAGCAGTTTCGGAAGGCTGTGTTTAGTAACGCTGCTCTGTCAGCACTGTCGCCGATCGTATTTCCATTGTTATTGCGCAGAGAAGGCACTGCTTATGTATTGCCACTAACATACTTCACATACGACCAGAAACTCTTAGGATTTTCTGCCAGGTTTCGAGATAAAGTTTCATTGTGGAAACTACTATATTTATCTCGCATTGAAGTCAGCGCTAAACTTCGATCTTCTGTAAAAGATCGCCAATTTTGGAGATTTTGGCCGCTTTAAATTTGGCATGTTTTTTCCGTTATTTCTGGAACAGTGTTCTGACCCGTTTTGCGTACCAAGCAGTGTCAGGTCCGTCGTTTGTTAATTTATGTGGTATAAATGTTTCAGTTGCTGCCGATAGTGCACTGAAGCGCCAAAGAAACTGGTTTAGGCATGCCTATTCAAATAGAGAAATATGGAAACAGGCAGAATACGACGCTCCGGTCGGCAAAGCCTATAAGACAAGTGTCTAGCACGGTTGTTAGACCGGTACCTGATGCTTCAATGGCAGGTTATCAAGATGTAAGTGAGATTGAATGTGGTGTTACAGTCGGAGCATGGGCGATGGGACACAGCATCTCCGAGGAAGCCACGAAGTAGGATTCTCCCGTACGACCATTTCACGAGTGTACTGTGAATATTAGGAACCAGATACAACATCAAATCTTAGACGTCGCTGCGACCCGAAAAAATCCAGCAAGTACGGGACCAACGACAACTGAAGAGAATAGTTCAACGTGACAGAAGTGCAACCCTTCCGCATATTGCCATAGATTTCAATGCTGAGCCATCAACAAGTGTCAGCGTGTGTACCATTGAACGAAACATGATCGATATGGGCTTTCGGAGACGAAGGCCCAATCATGCAGCCTTAATGACTACACTACACAAAGCTTTACGCCTCGCCAAGGCACGTCAACCACGATGTATGACTGTTGATGACTGGAAACAAGTTGCCTGGTCGGACGAGTCTCGTTTAAAATTGTAGCGAGCAGATAGACGTGTACGGATATGGAGGCAAACGTCATTAATCCATGGACCCTGCTTGTCAGCAGGGGACTGTTCAAGCTGGTGGAGACTCTGTAATGGTATGCAGAGTGTGCAGTTGGAATGATATGGGAACCCTGATAGGTCTAGATACGACTCTGAGAGGTGACACGTTCGTATTTATCCTGTCTGATGACCTTTATCCATTAATGTCCATTCTGCACTTGGATGGACTTGGATAAGCAGAACAATTTGGCATTCCACAAGTCCAGAATTGCTACAGAGTGGCTCCAGAAACACTCTTTTCAGTTTAAACAGTTCCGCTGGTCACCAGACATGAAAATTATTGAACATATCTTGGATGCCCTGCAAGGTGCTGGTCAGAAGAGATCTCTACCAGCTCGTCTTCTGACGGATTTGTGGAAAGCCCTGCAGGATTCATGGTGTTAGTTCCCCGCAGTACTACTTCAGACCTTAGCCGAGTCCATGACAAGTAGTCTTGCGGCACTTCTGCGTACTTGGGGGGGGGGGGGGGTTGTACACGATATTAGGCAGGTGTACAAGTTTCTTTGGCCCTTAGCGTATTTCTTTGAATTTAAACCACATCGGGTCTAACTTACATTATTAATTTAGAAGGAGTGGACATTGTCTCTCACGAAGGTGTCAAGTGAGTTTGTATCTGCTTTTTTGAATAGGTATATGTTTCGTTTATTATTGGAGGACTTTCTTTCATACAGAGTACATGCGAATTTAATCAATACAACACTCAATTGATGAAAAACAAAACAAAATTAGAGTTCATTTTACATCCAAACCTTACTTAAATTAAATCAATTGCTTCGTTTTGACTCATTGCTTCTGGTTTCTACTCTTTATTATCATACCGTTTCACCTTTTCTTGTATGCTTATATTCAGTCATTCATTGTTCATTCCATACCCGTTTCCTCTTTCTACTAGTACTCCTTTCTCCCTTCCAGTGTCTCTTTTTTGAGATGGTGATGTCATACTACTTCAGTGTAGAACAACACTGAACAATTAAATCTCTAGTGAAATAATTTATCTACGAAAACAATAGCGTAATTATTGTCCTAGATGCATAGAGAAGAAAGACGTAAAGTTTAATTCTTTGATAGTTACATTCTTAGTTTGATGGCATTTCCTTCCATAGGTTGCTTTTCCATCAATCCATGTACTCCTCAGTATTATACATCCATTCAAAAATCATTCCTTCAGTGGTGTTGTCGCTATCAAAATAAAGCTATTTACAGAGGAGTCAATAATGATTTGTTAAACACATGTTACCGCTTCGTTTTTATTAAGCTCTAGCTATAAGCTGTTGAATGACTTATTCTTTGATTGGTTTCCAAACGATATTGTGCCCGACTCTTATTTTGTGTCTCTGTGTGGCAAGAACATTGTTTGTGAATGTCAAACATTCCTGGTAATAGCTACTAAACAAAAACGTAAAACTACAGTCCAAACGCGAATCTGCCGTGGACATCAATATACCTCAAAATCCTTCCATAATCCGTTGGATGGTATGGATCCTATGCATATCTAGCATGGACATCCATATAAACGTGCGTCCAAACATGCATCCAACGTAGATTTAACATACCGGAAACTCTTTATGTTCCTAACATGAGTCTTCTTCCCATCTGTAGAGGACAAGGGGTTATTTTAAGGAAATACGGTGCGAAATTGTGATTTAGTGTGTTTGAGTGCGCGATGCGCCAGCCTCACGGCAAACGGCGGACGAAGGCTGGCCGGCGCGTTATGCGGGTGACACAGTGTTGCAACGGGCGTAGGTATGTGTGTACGTGCGCGGCAGCCATCAGAACGCAGCATTAGCAGAATTACGAGGGCGCGGGCCGCGTGTGGTGCGTTTACGTTAACCAACTCATCGAGAACCTTCTAATAAACACGCCGCCGCGTAACCGGCGGATTCAGTAGCGGCCTGCACTATTTAAGGTCGTCGGCATTCCGTTGGGCCGACTGGGCGCTCGGTCGCTGTCACGTCGTCGTCAACAGTGATGCTGTCTTCGAGGACCGGTCGGCGGGGGGCGTTGCCCGCTGCTGCATCGGCGACTCCCAGCGTCGTCACGAGCCGCCGCGTCTGCGAGCTGGGCCGGGCCCCGTGCCGCTAACCTCCTACCGCCTGCGCAGCCGCTGACCGAGCGCGGTGTCGCGTTCCCCAGACTGCGTGCATCAGCTCGTCTCCACCACGACACGGGCGACACGCCTTACAACCCTGACCATGTCACCCACTCTGGCCATCCAAGAAGTGAACAAACACAGAAAATCGGGCACCGTATAAATCCTGAGAAAAAGGCAAGAATAGCAGAGTCACTATGCAACTTAATCTCTCTCTCATGAAATCCGTCAATTAAATATCCAATTGGCGCAAAACCTGCCACAATTAAACATCATATACACAGTCCACTTTCCTTCTCCTCTCTCCACATATGACTTGCTTACCCGCTGTACCAGTATAAGAGGAAAATGCACTATTCGTTAAAACATCACCTCTTAACGGATCACCTGAAAAGAAGACACAACTTTACCAGGAAACATCACAAATATCCACAGGAGAGAATATACGACAAAAATCGATGTTCTTGATGATCTAACAAAGTACATAATACAATTACATCCTACTTCTCACTAAGATACATACAATAACGAAAACTTTTCACAGGAGAAATAAATTCTAAATGCCACATTTCAACAGAGAAATAAATTTTAAATGTCACAGACAAATGTTAGCCATTTCAATGTTTTGTTTTTAGTTGACCCAGTTTCACAGAAGTTTCCAGATATCGAAGACTGTTGAACGATTGCAAAAATGTAACAGAAACAACACCTCATTCTCAGAAGGCTTTCCTGGATATCAGTTGCCGCCAACTTTTGTAATTTCGTCACTGAAATGGGAGAAGGTGGTGACTGAATCGATGTGATGGTGGGCATTGCTTTTTGAGAAGGTTTGCATATTGACAATATTCAATAAAATACTTATGTTACTAATATGATGCACACTCTATGAATTCTTTCACTTAATTCCTTCCACTTAATCTGCTTTCACATACGCAGTCCTCCGATTCCACAGCGATCCACTATACAAAGAGATAAACTAGTGATACAATGCTTTTTGTTCATTTGATGACTAGCGCGACCTCACTAAAACCTTCTGACCCACTGTGAACTACCTTACAGCTGCCTCCAGGTTAGTACATTCCTTCCGACTTCTTGTGGCATGTTTAATGTGATGTAGAGGCAGTGATTATACAAACTTACGGCATAGTGACCGTTGCTTTGAGAAATATACCCATTCCAATGGACACTTGATTCTTTAGTACTGTCGTTGGTATAAGTGGTGTGGTAGCTCATTCATAACATCTTGGAAGTCTGTTAGGGAAACATGCTGTTTGGTGTGATACAATCTTCACAGAGTGTGTAACTGTCACATAATACTCCCTTCGCAATTTGAAGTTGGGTGGTAAATTGAAATGAAAACTGGCAGTACTATTAGAACCCACTGTCTTGACTTTAATAGCAATGTATTTTCGGAAATCGCCTTTTCCACAAGTACAACATCATTTAAAAAAATTTTGTGACATGTATCTGCCCGCAGCCCTGGCAGTGGTGTTCCACAGTTCAATCAAAGTTGTAAATTTGGACGTCAGTGGCTACCAAACTATAATAGAAACCAACCCTCATTCTTCGACAGGCGCCCAGGAGATGAGTTGCGGTTTACAGCCGTAAGTCCAATGGAACAACAGAAAAAACTGGTGCTTAATTGGATGCAGGTCCTTCCCTTGTGATAATCTTTGTAGAAGGACAGTATTTTTGGGACTGATGACCTCAGCAGTTTGGTCCCTTAAGAATCCATCACATTTGAACAATATTTTTGAAATACAGGCTCCATACAGTTCAAGTGACATGACGTTTTCTATCTAAGGAAACACTTCTGGTAAGGTATAGTATTGTTAAGCAGGGTATATGAGCTGCTGCGGTGGAACGCTGACCCTATTTGAGGATACAAAAATTCATTTTCACCACGTTAATTAAACCAGAGCAATGGTAACAATACAATGATCAATTAGCATTTGCAAATTGCGGTGAACTTCACCGATTATCCAATCGTGTAAAAGCAATGAGAATAATTCAAAAAATATTGAAAGGAAAACAGCCTTATGGTCCCACCTTTGAATTAATAAAAAAATTACTTTACACAAATATAACTTTAACCTAACTGCATATCTGAGCTCACTAGTTGTGAAATTAAGTCAATATCAGGCCTTGTGAAAATGAAAAATAACAATTTGTAAAAGCTGTTAGATTCCAAAAATACTCAAACAGCAAGATCATGTAAATATGTGAATTAAATATTACGTAAGACATTCGGCAATATGATCTTAAGATAGCCTGAAAATTCTACACAAATATCAGCATATTCTCGACGACTGTCAATCACATGGGGCACGCGTCTGAATTCCGTGCTCGATACCTGCAGTGAAAACAACAGGCAACAGGCCTGCACACCCCAATTACAGCTTTTAGAACACACAAACCCAGTATTGAAACACAGTTTACTAAGACACTAAACCGACAGCCAAGCACTGGGTAGCGCCAAATGCAGGAAGAGATGTTAAACGTTATGGTGTGACAACAGCAGTTAGTATTGAAGCAATGGTTCATTAATCAATATCCAATGACGTGAAATTTCACTTGATAAATTTATAAACCACGACTGTTAATGACCAGACAATTCACACACAACCTTAAATACCAAAGCACCGGTCGACGGCTCAAAATTGTTAGTATTATAGTTGCCAACAAGGAAGAAGTTTGTAATTCCAACATAAATTAGCGGCTTAAGTTTTGTACAGAGAATAAACTTTGATTCATAAATTTGACATTTTACATATTAACAATGAATGAATGAATGAATGAATGAAATAGCCTGTGTTGTCCCACGGAGGGCAAAGGCCTCCTACAAGTAGGGGTAGCTGCTTTTAAAGACTCACGCGGTGAGCTAGTCCGCTAAGAGGGTGACGCACACTACTCATTGAATTACACTTGATAACTTAGTTGTAATTCTAGTTCTTTCCACTCCCTTCTGTATTTAGCTATTCTGGTCCACTGTTTTTCTGCTTGTTTCTTGAATAAGTCCGACCATTTGCGTCTTGCTCTTCTTGGGAGTCTCTTGCCGATGTAGGGTTCCCATGTTAACAACAATAACATATTAAAAATAATAATAAAAAAAGGAATCGCCGAGAATCGTCCACACTTGTAATTCAAGAGAAATGCAGTGGAACCAGGACTTGCAATACTATGTATCCCGAAACTACGCTCAACTGTCTTGAGGAATGACTAGCGAAAATCAAAGTGGCTACACGAAGCAGTCACATACAAAAGTTCCACCATAAAATGGCTCTCCATTTAAAGTTAGCCCTGGAGCTCCCTGTTAACATGCACGCCAGGGTAAACTCCCGCGCTCTCCTCAGGATTCGAAATAGACACCACTCTTTAAACAGAGCGTATGGTGACTAGTGCCGCCTCCGCACTTTAGTTCTAGAGATGGGTCGTTCGCGAACTACCAGATAAAGAAACGGTTCCCCAAGAAGAACGGAAGGAGCGAGGAACGAATACCAAGGAACGGTCTTTCATAGGTCACTTCGGTCGCTGCTTTCTACCTATAGTTCCTGGGAACGGAAACGGTCGGTCACGTTCCCTCATCGACACGTCGGCCGGTCTCGTTGTAGCCTCGGTCCCGTTGAAACCAGCCACAGAGTGTCTTACAGAGTGGGCTCAGAGCTGTCAGAGTTATTAATGCGGAGATCTACAAAGCGCTGCCAACATAGAACACATAAACAGCCTACTTACAATGACACCTGCTGCTCTCACAAAATTTTACAAAATAGTTTGGGCAGTGGCCAAGACTAATTTGTTAACAAAATTTCATAATAACAATATCAAATAGATTAAATGCACACAATCAAAATACACTGTTGATCAAAAAAATAAATTAAACTTCCTGGCAGATTAAAACTGTGTGCCCGACCGAGACTCGAACTCGGGACCTTTGCCATTCGCGGGCAAGTGCTCTACCAACTGAGCTACCGAAGCACGACTCAAGCCCGGTACTCACAGCCTTACTTCCGCCAGTACCTCGTCTCCTACCTTCCAAACTTTACAGAAGCTCTCCTGCGAACCTTCTGTAAAGTTCATAAATTTGACATTTTACATATTAACATATCGTCGCACACTCCGCTGCAGAGTGAAAATCTCATTCTAAAAAAATAAATTGTCCTCACAGTCCCTAAAGACAGTCCTAATCAATCATCAGAAGAGTAGCCTATGACAGTTTTATGCACAAAGTCTGAGTAATAAACGAAAATGCACTCCTAAGTAGTGCTCCTCCATGCAGTATTGAAGAAGTAGTGTTGTCCTCCCATGGGAAACACAGTGCTGACTCTTGACCTGAAGATTGGTAATGGGCCACAACAGAGCAAACCCACAGCAGAGTCAGTCGAAGTCTTGCAGAATATTGGTAGAAATGGAAGGTCACCACAGAGCAAAACCCACAGTACTTCTTGTAGAAATTGTGGTAGTAATGAGCCACCAAAGTTGTAAACCAACTGTAGTCCTTAAAGAGGTTATGGTAGTAGTGGTCCAACAATAGTGCAGACCCACTGTAGACCATTGAAGAGATGGCCATCAGCCATCCGTTGTGACTGTGTAGGTGCACAATCACAATTGAAGAGTTTTGCGGATAATATGGCAAGTCCGTAAACCACCACTTGTGCACTCACTAATTTTTTGCAATATCCTTAGGACCAGCAATCCTGTTAACCAGTCCCTTATTGAATTATCAACAAATGTGCAAGCACTAACACAGTCATACAACCTTTGTCATTTTATACATATCGTATGACCAACAGAAATCTGTGCAGTAAAGTGAATCCCAACTATTTACTTGATTTGAAGAACTGGTGTCTATACATTACGGTTTTACAGCATAAGAACACAATTAGAAAGTACAGGAAACATCATTACAGTAAAGAACATGATAATACAAATAACATTAGTAGTAATTCTGGCTTTACAAGGAATAGAAATAAACATATACATGAGTATTACAAGAATTATGACCCATAAGTAAATAAATAAAAAATGAGAATATTCTTTGAAACATTAACTTGATCATGAGCATTAACAGAAAACAGAATAGAAAAAATAATGCCTGAACATCTTTACAAAGTAAAGAAAATGTCACAAAACGAAACTAGATTTGGGGATAACAGTCCCATCACTGCTGGCGATTAACTTCCAACTGCAAGTCCGATCAGCCATAGAGTCTCTTACACAGTGTGCACAGCACTGTCACAGTTATTAGTGCAGAGCACTACATAACGCTGCCAACATACAAACGCATAAGCAGCCTGCTCCGTTCCCGTCTCTGCCTCGGTCTCCCTTGGCCGGACTCGCTTTTCTTCGAGTGGCCACTCGTCGCAGTTCCACTGCCGACTGCTCCTAGTTAGTTCGGTACTGAGTTGTTCGTTTCGATCGCTACGCGTGCGCATCTGTTTCAAACCTTTTTTGAACTCTGGGCGTCTGGTTATTTTCGTATTCTATTTAGCGTGCACGACTGCTAGTTAAGAAGTATTTTATAATTACATAAATTACAAAAAAATTACTTGGTTTGTAATACATACATCTATTCAGTTAACAAAAGGGCATATAAATTTGCTTCACTATTTCGATAAACAGCGGAAGACCTACTTATAAAAAGGCAACTTTTTTGTTATTACATACGCAAAAGACGTCGGCACAGCACACAGGAGTGGCCTTTTTTCGTCTTTTTTTGATCCAAAGTAAAACAGCATGTTCATTGTTATGGTAGGCAGATCGGCTTACAACCGAATGAAGCCCACGCTCCATAATCGAGTGTCTGGTGTCCATTTTGTAAAGAGGACCCGGTAACTTCTACAATATTATTTCAGTGGTACAGGGTGGCGCACAAAAAATCGGCCCCGAGTACTAGACTGCTCATTGTCGTCCCCCAATCATCATCTGCTGTTTCGAAGTTGTTTGCATTAGCTTGTTTGTTTTTTGTTTGTTGCGTAATCATTGCATATTTAGCTATTCTGCTCGTAGCTGTCAACAAATCGTGCGTAATTAGCTAGCAGTCTGTACTCGGGGCCTGTTTTTCTTGCGATCGTTCAAATAACGCTACAGTTGGCTAAACGAGAGATTTTGCAGAATCACGAAAATTACTTCTACAAGTGTATGTGAATTCTGTAATGAATAAAAACTCTGTACTCCGGAGGGGAGGCAAGTGCCACTCTCAGCACCTTCCATATTCAGTCACCTAGGCCACTAATTTTCAAAAATGGCTCTGAGCACTATGGGACTTAACATCTGTGGTCATCAGTCCCCTAGAACTTACAACTACTTAAACCTAACTAACCTAAGGACATGACACATATCCATGCCCGAGGCAGGATTCGAACCTGCGACCGTAGCGGTCACGCGGTTCGAGTCTGAAGTGCCTAGAACCGCACGGCTATGCCGGCCGGCACTAATTTTCAGTTTTTCATTAGAACCATATACCATGCTCATATGAACGGTGAAGGAGTAAAAATGAACGCTTCCCAAAAAAGAGCGATCACCAGTGAACTAGTTCGCAAGGATGAACGAGTTTGCCCGTCTGTATTGTGTATGTGCAATACGAGTTTGTTCAGTAACCCATCTGCTGTACACAACGTCCAGAGTAGAGCTTCAGTTTTTGGCAACGAGGCGCTGTCATGTTGAACGATCGGATTTCTGCCAGTTTCTTGCACGATTTTTCAATTGAGTGACTCACAGTCCTTTCAAGTGTTGTCTGATACTGCACTTGAAGAAGACAGCGAGTCACGCAGTTGAAGTATCATGGAAAAAAGACACGGATAACCGGCAGAAACTCGATCGATCAATGTGATAACATCCAGTGACTGATTCAAATTCGTATATCGAAATAGGACCCCTTTCAAGAATAAGTAGTGCTACCTAACTACAGTTTGCTCTTTATTTCCACTTACGTTTTTGAAATTCAAACGGGAGGGTTCTCCTTCTTGCTTCTTTGTAATTTCTGCTAGAGCGGTAGACACATAATTTTCATTCACGGCATTCCTTAGCTAGTAGAGGCTAAAATTTCTTTCTTTTAGTTATTTATTTCTTTTTATCTTCTGTACCCTCAAAAATAGCAATAGTAAAGCATTAACTGATTATAATATTGCTAGTGACAGACACCTGCGTGTGTGTGAGGTTGAATTCTGAAGATATAACACTCACCGGGCAGTTTTTCCTTGTGTGACTTTTGTGGTTGCCAATAACTGCAAAGCCTTACGGTTTACAGATGCTCCTAGAAACGTGTTGTTGTCTGGCTTATCCGGCAAACATTAATGTTATTGATAACAGTGGAACAAGTGCCAAAAATATAAAATACGTCGTCTGCATAGAAATATTTATCTCTCTAAATATCATTTTTTGGTTGACAAATATATCAAACGAATCTATTGCAAAATATTGACACACGATTTGTATCAGAACTGGATTAAGTTTATTTGAAAAAGCGTAATAACAAAGGTAAAATTTTGTTACATCCTCTATTCATTATTTACGGCTAATAGTTGCACAAGTTGCACAGGTTACAAAATAAAAACACAACTTCAATAAAATTCAGAATTCAGCTAGCGTAACCCAATACTCAGCTGCATCAACTGATGGTAAAACACCTTCAATAAAATTCAGAATTCAACTAGCGTAACCCAAATCTCAGTTTCATCAACTGATGTTAAAATACAGATACTCAGAATATTTTATTATATCACAAAGCGCACCCTCATCCACAAAAACAGAAAAATTTCTTTTGCTGAACTCTAGCTGGTGGTTGATTTCCTTACAATACCGAGAATATGTACTATAATGTAATAAGGGTGAAGTACAGTAACAATTAAATTGACTTACGAACGTTAAGTTGGTCATTCCATATTCAAAGAATTGTTCTGATTTTAAGATTAAACAGAGAGTGCGAAATAGATCCCAATCCACACACAATTCAAAATGGTAAGACTAGATGCTTATTGACTATAGGATTTCTCCTATGGCAGGGACACACAAGAGGGATAATAGTTGGACACTGCAGCAGGATAGGAACGATATGTCAAAACTGTGGGTGTAAGGAAGCAAAAGTGGTACTGTCGGGAGGGCACAGCAGAAACTACCTTCTTTGGCAGAAGAATAGAGAAAGAATAGCATCGACGACAAAGCGTAAGGATAAAAATCGGATGGAGGTCGGGGGAAGGCAAAATATATATTGTGTAGCCAGCAATGGCGATCGCCCACTGATGTCGACAGAACAGACAAACTTCCCAAATTGCCGAGTGGTCCCTCTGTCAAGTGACTGTGAGCTGTGAACAATCACCTCAGGCGGGAGCGCCCCCTTCTGAAGGAGAAACCCAGTTGGAAGCAGCGCGCCATTCGGGACGCTGGCAGTCTTTTGGGATTTTCATGCAATGAGCCAATCAACTTGTTTACAGTCAACGTCTGAGAAACGTGAACAGTATGAGGCTAACGATTCAAAGACCGTCCCAGCTGCACCAGGTGCCTCGTGGTTTCACATACTGAAGACGGTCATTTCCTTGCTATGGCAAATCCGATTATTAATCAGAAAGGTGCTGAAGCAGTTGCTGGCCCTGTAAAATCCTGCTCTCGTTTACGCAACGGCAGTTTGCTTTTTTAAACCACTTCCGACTCTCAAGCACAAAAACTGATTACAGCTTCGCTTCTCCACGGCTATCCTGCTCGTGTCGAGCCCCATTGAACGCTGAATTCTTCCAGTGGCGTTATTTCCACTAGGCTCCACGAAGGTCTGACCGAGGCAGAAATTCAAAGTTACATCACCGATCAGGTGATGAAAAAGGTAGATGCCTCCTTAGTGCTGACATGGACTTTCTCACTTTTGATGGTGTGGTGCTTCCATCAAAGATAAAAACATGTTTTGAATTTAGCAGACATTACATTCCTAATCCGATGCACTGCTACCATTGTACTCGTTACAACCAAACTCGAGTCGACATACGACAAAAAGTGTCACCTGTGGTAGGGATGCTCACAAGGGCTACTGTCTGCCTTCTCCCTGCTGTATTAACTGCAATGGCGACTATGCCTTCTCCTCCCGAGATTGTCCAATGTATCTCGATGACCGGGCTGACCAGCAGATCTAGGTGAAGGAAAAAGAGTCTTACACGGTCGCTCGCAAGTTGTTGGCTAGTCAGAAACTCTGCATTATACCATCCGGCACTGTCAGTACTGTTGTTGGTGCTTCTCGCTCCATGAAGAACGTGGCCACGCAGGCATACGACCTCAGATTCAGCACTGCGGTTGTAAAATTCGGCAGTGTCATGGTAGCAGCCACGTCTCCCGCTCCGGCTGTGCAACAGGCCACCAAACTTCCGCCCCATCGCGCGAAGTCAACTGCTATACATGTACAATTAGCAGGCCCGAAAGGTCAGGACGAACATCTGAGTCTCCCTCTGCCAACTCGAAAGATTCCAAGCAGCCAAACAAAGGCAAATGGTCTTCTCCTTCAGTGACGAAGATCCTCTTCGATGGTGTCGCCACGTGGTACCCTCGCCCGGCCGACGTTCATGTTGTCGTTGCACGCTGCAAACCGTTTTTCTGCCCTGGACGCCACAGACCGACAGAAGGATAATGCTGACACCTCTATAGATCTCGTGTAGCAGGTTCTTCCAGCCTCTGTGCCCTGCAGCAATGAGTCTTCATCGGTTGTTACTTCCAGCCTCCGATGTGACAACCCTTCATTTTTTCCCTCCTTCCTAGTCATGACTCTTCTCCAATGGAACATTCGTGGCCTTCAGTGCAACAAACAGGACTTATGGATGCTCTTAGAATTGCAGTGTTCACTTGGTATCTGCCTCCAGGAAACAAAATTTCGACCTCAGGTACGTTTTGAGATCCCACAATTCTTCCCGCTCAGCTTTGCCCATCTCACCAAGGACGTCATTCCATCTCATTGGGGAATCATGCAGCTCATCCAGGATTATGTTCATAGTCGTCCCATCTTCCTGACTACCCGGCTTCAGGCTGTTGCCGTTCGTCTTTTCCTCCCTTTGTATTTCTTACATTCCTCATTCATTCGGTGTCACCAGGGGAGACTTCCTCCAGCTAATTAAGCAATTCCCCGCCCCCCTTCTGCTGCTTGGTGACTTTAATGCACACCATCCCCTTCGGGGTTCTCCCAGAACGTGTCACAGAGGTGCCCTCTTGCCTGACCTTCTCAATCAATTTAAACTCATCTGCCTTAAAATGGGAGCAACGACGTTCCTTTCAGTCTCCACACACACCTATTCCGATTTGGACCTCTCCTTCTGCACTGCCCAGCTTTCCCATCGTCTCGTGTGGTCCAATCTCTCTGACACGTACTCGAGTGACTATTTCCCGTGTGCTACCCATTTACAGACACCTACTCCAGCTATGTGGACACCCAGACAGTAGCTTTCTAAGGCCACCTGGAGGCTTTACTCCTACCTGGCGACCATCCACGAACCACATTTTCCTTCTTCTGATGACCATATAGACTATCGTATATACGTTATCCTTATCACCGCACAACTTTCATTCCTTGCACTCCCTCTTTAATGTTCCTAATTATGGAATTACTGACAGTAAAGTAGTAATTACTGTTGCACTTCAAAATGATATTTGACCTCAAGGTAAAACATATCCTATCCTGAGCCCTTGGTGGACGGAGGTGTGCTGCAACGCCATTCGCGTGCGGAGACGTGCTCTCCACGTTTTTAACCATCATCCTACAATGACAAACTGCGTTCGTTATTAACAGATTGTGCACGGTGTCGTCGTGTTATTCTTGATAGCAAAAAACCTAGCTGGATTTCATTTACTATTTCTTTCAGTAGGTCCACCACCTCTTCTGTCGTGTGGGTCAACCTCCGATGGCTCTCTGGGACCAAGGTTCATTCACCAGTTTAGGCCTGACGGCAGCAGATGATGTCATAGTGGACCCTATTGCTATCTCCAACATCTTGGCCGCTATTTAGCGGTGATTTCTAACTCCTCCCACTATCATCCTGTCTTCCTCCATCGTAAACGAGCGGACGAGGCTGGGGTGATACCCTTCTCTTCCCACAATCGTGAGTGCTGCAGTATCGCTTTTACTATGAGGGAGGAAAATAATGCTCCGATTTCATGACAGTCCTCCGCCCCAGGGACAGACTATGTTCACGCTCTGATGTTGCAGGACCTCTCTCTGGCGCAGAAGCACTTTCTCCTTCAGAATTACAATCACATCTGGGCAGAGGGCACGTTTTCCAGATGCTGGCGTGAATCTGCTGTCATACCCATACCTAATTCCGGTAAGGACAATCACCTTCCTTCTAGTTATCGCCCCATTTCTCTCACCAGCGGTGTTTGCAAAGTGATGCCCAGATGGTATGGTGGCTCAAGTTTCACAATTTACTGGTCACTGCACAGAGTGGATTTCGAGTGCGCCGTTCTGCAGCTGACCATCTCATCACCTTGTAAAACATCTGGAATACCAGATTTTAGCCATATTTATTGATTTGAAGTAAGCCTACGTCACCCGCTGGAGAACTGGTATCCTCTGTACTGTCTACACATGGGGCTTCCATGGCCGCATGCCCGATTTCCTTCAGGAATTTTTAAAAGACCGAGTTCTCAAGTTATTTGTGGGTTCCGCTTTGTTGGACACGTTTATCCAGAAAAACAATGTGCCACAGTGTTCCGTCATGAGCTTCATCGCCTTTGCTATCACCATTAATCCTATTATGGCCTGTCTCCCACTTGGTATCTCTGGCTCTCTTTTCATTGACGATTTTCCTGGGACTCATGGTCGATAGGAAACTTTCTTGCTCCTCCCACGAGTCTTACCTGGCCGCTCGCTGTACTCCCTCAGTGTTCTGAATGTCCTCAGTAGCACTTCCTGGGGAGCGGATATGGCCACACTCCTCCATTTGTACCCGTCCCTTGTCCATTCAAAACTAGACCATGGGTACTTCGTTTATGCATCTGCACATCGGGCCATCTTATGCCACCTCAGTAAAATCCACCATCGTGGCATCCGTTTGGCCACTGGGGCCTTTTACACTAGCCGTGTTGAGAGACTGTATGCAGAATTTGCTGAAGTACCGCTGTCATACCACAATGACTTGCAGCTCAGCAGATACGCATGTGGTTTGTCTGCCATGCCTGGCTACCCATGCTATGCCTCCTTCTTGGATGACTCCTTTGATCGCCTGTATGGGTCACATCCCTCTTCTGTGTTACCTCCGGGAGTTCGCTTTCGGCTCTTGCTCCAGCAGCTTAACTTCACGCAACCCTCCACTTTGGCATCAGCACCGGTCCTCCCTTCATCGGAACAACTCCAGGAAATTTAAGCTCTCCGAGCAGCTTGGACGACCTTCTCTCTGCCCTCTCGCCATGAGCAGGTAATTTTAGCTTGGTGGAGCACTGGACACTCTCTATTCAGCCATCGCCATTTGCTAAGTGTTGCATCCCCACCACTTTGTGCTCACTGTCCTCAATCTTTGACGGTTCGCCATTTCCTGACGGAATGACCTGTTTTTTAACCACTTACGTTCCAATTTGTGTTTAACGCCTGAGTTAATGGCCACTTTAGAGAACGCCGCGTGGGCTGTTGGCCGCGTCTTACTTTTTATCCGTCACGGCAATATCACGAAGGACATTTAATCTTTAGTTCAGGATCTCTGTTTCCCTATGGCGCATTTTACGGACCTTTCTCCAAGTACCTGATTTTAGCTGTTTACCCTTCCGTTGATTGGGCTTAACGTGCAGCCACTAATTCAGTATCACTCTAAGTCCCTTCTGCAGAACAACACATGACAAACTGCTAATTTTCATTAATCTTAGGTGGTAAAATTTGAAAATACATCAGACAAGTACAAAATACATAGGCATGGAGAAACACATGGACAAAAATCTAGAAAAGGTAAATAAAATGTAGGACTCCTTACAACAAAACTAAATACATGGTTGCCCTCTTCAAAAAATTGAAATAGAGGAAAGGAAAGAATGTACTAAGTCCTCAATCAGTTCATAAAATACAGGAAGGTTCGCAGTTTAGATGTGGTTAATCACGATCGACGCGCTCATTTGTAAACAGACTTCCTAGTAACAGACTGATGGCAAAAAACCAGAATGCCGAGCCACTGAAGAAGAGAGACGTTTGTGACGTCACTGGGGACAGTAACACAGTGATGACCAGTTATGTGTGAACAAGGGGATACGGCTTCCAACAGGAGACAGACGTTTCACAGGAGGAGTAGTGGGAGAGGGGACAGGCACGTTGTTGAACGGGCAGCAGGTTGGGGGTGGGAGTGAAAAAGGCTGTGGAGGGAAAGTAGACGGGACACAGCGGTGAGTTGCGTAACTCCCAGTTATTGGCAATAACAAGAATTCGACCACTGAATCAATTCACAACGTTGTTTGATGAACTAGAAACATCGCGTACGACTTCAGACTGATTTACTTCACTTAGGACTGATATCAGGAATTTCTAGGTGGGTCAAATGGCAAGATACTTTGGATTCCTTGTCAGCCAGTATCTCGTGCAGCTGTGGATAATAAGTGTCACAGCTTAATTACTAGTGTCAGATCGCACTTGGAGGCCTTCACGATGGTGTTTGCTACTCTGAGAATTACACTTAAACTCCGCCGTTCGAACAGGCCTCGGAAGGCGCAACAGTACTGACCGACCGCCGTGCCATCCTTAGCCTATAAGCGTCCTTGGATACGGATATGAATGGGCATGTTGTCAGTACACGTTCTCCCGGATGTTATCAGTTTACGCTTGCTGATAGTGCTTGGCACCTATCCAAGTGCTGGTCAAGCCCGACGGCGCTTAACGCCAGTGATCTGATGTGAATCGGTGTTACCACTGCAGCACATCTTTTGGCAATTAGGCCTACGCTTAAAGGAAGTTCACTATTCATAAGGACAAGGAGAGTTGACTCCTCGGCACTGTGTTGAAAAGATGGGAGACGTGGAGACAGTATGATGTCTGGTGACACTGCGGAAGTTGAAAGTGGCGAATGGGAATGTAAGTTCCAGTTCGCTACAGGAAACGGAAGAAACAATATAAGTGGCTCGCTACGGTATAAACGCTTCCTAACCGTCTAGTGCTCCCGGAGTGTATGCAGTCATAGTAAGTTCTGATGTTTGTTCTGCTTCCATAGCTTCCACCAAATCGTTAAAACTTTTGCTAAGCTGCGATTAACACATTGCCCATTGGTGGTTCCAGCTCTTCTGCTCCACAAACTCCACAAAAGCAGCCGCACAGTCTAGGAAAGTGATTAGCGACTAATTATCGCATCTCACAACGCAGACACATACCAACAAGTTCCATCTGTCGATGCAGCCCTTCCAGAAACGCAATTGGTACAGCACAGAAGAGAAGGTAATACGACCAGCGAGACAAAATGCAGTAAGTGCTACGTATCGACGCAACCCACTAAGCTGTCTTCACCCATGGTCGTGTAAGTTGCACTGCTAGTTTATATAAACGCCCAACAAGCCCACTGGCAACGCATAAATTCTGTGGAACACAGGGGACACTACCACTGTGTGGTCCAACAAGTGGGACTAACTGTACCAACTACAACTCTGCTTTTCTCTTGCTCCAGAGGGTCCCAACACATACCCACCAATGTGAATGATGCATTGTACTGTAAGTTAACTAATGTGCCCACTCCAGTACTACAAGCAGATTCGAGCCGGATGTCAGTACAAAATATGTTTTCCCCATTCCTTACACCCAAAATGGCCTACAAAATCATCCAATGGAATGCAAGATCGCTCAAGGTAAACAAAGATAACCTGCGGCGTGTTCTGCTCCAAACCAGTGTGGACGTTTGGGTCATCACCGGTATATGGTTAAAACCGAACGAACCATTCACACTCCCAGACCAGAGAAGATAGAGTCGATAGCTACGGAGGTGCAGCGTTGTTGGTAAAACGAGGTATCGAGTACTGACACTCAGCATGACCCACTGAACATGGTGGGTATCCATTTGTGGGTGAAGGACCTCCACCTCAATTTCATTTCAGCATACAAAGCACCTAACGACAGACATTTCAAAGAACAGTTAAGAACAATTATTGCCTCTCTAGGAAAACGTCTTCTGCTGCTATGTGACGTTTACGAGTACCATGCACTGTGTAACTGCTGAAATGCCAACACAATGGGAAAAATGCTAGTGTATGTACTAGATTCGGGAATCCTTATAGTAATAAATGATGGTTCAAGTACACGGTTACTCTGACCAAATGAAGCCCCGAACGCAGAAGATTTGAGCATAGCATCCCTAGCACTGTCTACCGGAACAACAAGATAAGTGATACCGGTTATTTTAGGATCGGATCACTTGTCAATTGAAATCGTAGTTAACGCACAACACAGAGAGACTTGCAGACACGCAGTCAGCCGCAAATGGAACGTAAAAAAGGCTAACTGGAACCTATAGGAAATGTTACGGGACGAAAAACTGGATCGATCATCGATATAGGAAATTCCGGAATAGACTGTAATGTCTTGGTATGGGATATTAATGAAGCAGCGGAAACCTCGATAATTCAAAAAGGACAGAAGCAAACTATTCATTGGGTGTCACCCTGTTGATGAGATTCAGAATGTGACGCAGTCCTCAAGGAACGAAGGGAGATATTAAGAAAACACAAAATACTCTCTAATGGCATAAATTTTCTTGTTCTTAAGAAAGCACAAGCTGCAGCCAAGAAAATATTGAGGCAAAGAAAAAAGAAAAATCATGACACAATTTCTTCACTGCAGTCTGCAAAAAAAAATATATTAATCAGGATCTGAAATTTAATGCGGATCATTAAAACAAATTTGTCAATGAACATGCATATACAACTGCACCATGCGGAGAACTTCTGGAATCATTCTTGTGTATGATAGCTCCACCTGACGTAATGGACGGGAAGACGAGGCGGAACGTGAATAGTAAAACGATGTCGTCACACAACTCCTTTCGCTGGAAGAACTCCAGACTGCCCTCTCCGAAGAGACGAGTACTGCACCAGACCAAGATTACATTGACTGCCAACTGAAATCCTTTTACGGTTAGATAGTGAAATACAGTAACTTCTCTCGTAATATTTAAAAACTATTGTTAATACTTCATTCTCTTTCCTTCACCCCACTGGCACACACACACACACACACACACACATATATATATATATATATATATATATATATATATATATATATATATATATATATACAGGGTGAGTCACCTAACGTTACCGCTGGATATATTTCGTAAACCACATCAAATACTGACGAACCGATTCCACAGACCGAACGTGAGGAGAGGGGTTAGTGTAATTGTTAAATACAAACCGTACAAAAATGCACGGAAGTATGTTTCTTAACACAAACCTACGTTTTTTTAAATGGAACTCCGTTAGTTTTGTTAGCACATTTGAACCTATAAACAAATACGTAATCAGTGCCGTTTGTTGCATTGTAAAATGTTAATTACATCCGGAGATATTGTAACCTAAAGCTGACGCTTGAAACCTCCGACGTTCAGTTGCGTGTTGTAACAAACACGGGCCACGGTCGGCGAGCAGCATGTGCAGGGACATGTTTACGATGACGACCGTGTTTACGAGTGTGGCTGTAGTGCACTGTTGTGCTTTGGTCTGGCTGTCGGAGTGTCCGCATGTAGGGTTTGCTGCTATTGTTATTCTGCATTCGTATCCGCACGCAGACCAACTGTGGTACACCGTGCTACCAAACGTCTGTGATAGTGTAGTGTTGTAGGAACTGTGACCATGGTGTATTCGAACTCTGAAAGGCGGAGATGATACTCAGCTATGGCGAGTGTCGACGAAATGCAGCTGAAGCCTGCAGGGTGTATGCAGAACGGTACCCGGACAGAGAGCATCCAACGTGCCGCACATTGCAAAACATCTACCGCTAACTGTATGCAACAGGTATGGTCGTAGCACGCAAACGGGTCCGTAACAGGCTCGTCACAGGAGAAGCGGGTGCAGTTGGTGTGTTAGCTGCTGTTGCCATGAACCCACACATGAGTACACGGGACATTGCGAGAGCCGGTGGACTGAGTCAAAGTAGTGTCATGCGCATACTGCATCGTCACCGCTTTCACCCGTTTCATGTGTCGCTACATCAGCAATTACATGGTGATGACTTTAATCATCGAGTGCAATTCTGTCAATGGGCATTAACAGAGAATGCGTTGCAGTTCTACCTGTTTCCGATGAAGCGGGTTTCACAAACCACGGGGCAGTGAATCTACGGAAATGCATTACTGGTCCGTGGACAATCCTCGCTGTCTCAGACAGGTAGAGCGACAGCGACCGTGGACTGTAAATGTATGGTGCGGAATCATTGGCGACCACCTTATTGGTCCTCACTTCATTGCAGGGGCCCAAACAGCTGCAACATACATCGCGTATCTACAGAATTATCTGCCAACGTTGCTCGAAAATGTCGCACTGGAGACGCGTCGACGTATGTGGTATCAGCATGATGGTGCACCTGCACATTCCGCAATTAACACTAGGCTGACACTTGACAGGATGTTCGACGGGCGTTTCATAGGACGTGGAGGACGCATAAATTGGCGAGCCCGTTCTCCTGATCTTACACCTCTGGACTTCTTTCTGTGGGGTACGTTAAAGGAGAATGTGTACCGTGATGTGCCTACAACCCCAGAGGATACGAAACAACGTATTGTGGCAGCCTGCGGCGATCTTACACCAGACGTACTGCGGCGTGTACGACATCCATTACGCCAGAGATTGCAATTGTGTACAGCAAATGATGGCAACCACATTGAACATCTATTGGCCTGACATGTCGGGACACACTCTATTCCACTCCGTAATTGAAAACGGAAACCATGTGTACGTGTACCTCACCCTTCATGGTAATATACATGTGCGTCAGTGAAAAAGACCAATAAAAAGGTGTTAGCATGTGGACGTAATGTGCTGTTCCAGTCTCTTCTGTACCTAAGGTCCATCACCGTTCCCTTTGGATCCCTACGTAATTCGGCGCTCTCCGATACACACGATCGAACAGTGGAGGAGTGGTACTCAAGCGTCAACTTTAGGTTACAATATCTCCGGACGTAATTAACATTTTACAATGCAACAAACGGCACTGATTACGTATTTGTTTATATGTTCAGATGTGCTAACAAAACTAACTGGATTCCATTTAAAAAACGTAGGTTTGTGTTAAAAAACATATTTCCGTGCATTTTTTTATGGTTTGTATTAACCAATTACACAAGCCCCTCTCCTCACGTTCGGTCTGTGGAATCGATTCGTCAGTATTTGATGTGGTTTACGAAATATATCCAGCGGTAATGTTAAGTGACTCATCCTGTATATATATATATATATATATATATATATATATATATATATATGTGTGTGTGTGTGTGTGTGTGTGTATGCGTGCCAGTGGGGTGAAGGAGAGGATGAAGTATTAACAATAGTTTTTAATCTTATCTTACTTATACACATAAGAAATTTACTGATTTAGATAGTTAGTCTACTTACAGATTAAATTAAAAATATAATTTTATTTACAAGTTGGGTATCATTATTCTGTCAGTTTCAGGCGAATAAATTTGGAGTAATAGGCTAATATACATATTCGGGAATGTTGAATACTATTGATCGTCATGGGACTCTGTGGACAGCCAGAAAATGCACGCTAAGTCATTTCAAAGGAAATACAGTCAAAGACTGTTATTTGATTTGTGAAGCCAGTATACCTAACGAAAACACTGAGAACCATATGCCTTGTATCCCGATCTACAGGGAAGAGATGCCGCACCTCGTGAGTATGTCCCGCGTCCGGCCATCCTGATTTAGGTTTTTTCGTGATTTCCTTAAATAGTTGTAAGCAAATGCTATAATGGTTCCTTTGAAAGGGCGTGGTCGATTTCCTTCCCCTTCCTTCGCCAAACCAGTCAACCCAAATTCATGACCTTGATAGCTAAGATGGCAGCACTAGAATCATAACAAGCGCGAATATAACTTTCTTTTAATACTACCACTCAAACATTTGGAAATGCTTGACTGTTTAGTATATATTAAGAACTAACCGTGACGCTGAAAGAGGTTTTGAAGGGACGTTTACAGACTTACGTCAGTTATTCCCCGGAAGCTTATATAAAACTTCTTCGATAAGCACTTTTATTGTGGTGTGGCTTCCACTGAACAACTGCAGTGCCGATACGTGCACAGTGTCGGTATTTGCCGAAATTACGAGAGGTGCGCAGTCGATTCGTTAGCAGCATCTCTGCCGGATTTACCCTACAGAACATGCCGTAGACACAACACTACTTTCATGAAAACCACAGATGTACTAAAAGACCAACATATTCTGTTACTTATAATCCGTCTTGATTACAAATTTTTTAAATTCATATGACCGGTTTCGGTTCATTCAAAGCCATCTTCAGATCTGATATTACAGTTACAGGAGTAACACATGTGAAAGTTGCTGGATTACGACGGGTTACTCCTGTAACTGTAATATCAGATCTGAAGATGGTTCTGAATGAACCGAAACCGGTCATATGAATAAAAAAAATTGCAATCAAGACGGATTATAAGCAACATTATAAAATCACTGATTGCTGTTATCCCATCAGACATTTGTCTGTTTTTGCAGAAACCAATATATTCGCCAGTCTGCTGTCCATTTAATCGAAGAAGTAAGCCAGAAAACTGCAAGTTTTCCAGATATGATCAGACTGCATTTGGAACACTGATCAAAGTTGGTTTAACTGTGAAATAAGTTCTGATGCAACACTACTAAAAAGGGGGGAAAATCATTGGTTTCGTTAGTCCAGTCTGCACACAAATCAGTTCTCATTTATACAAGTGATATTGGATTTTCAACGTTGATCGTGAGGGACAAACTTTCGTCCAAATGTTAAAAAGGCTATCGAAAACAATCTTACTACCATAAACATTCATCTGGAGGCTAGCACAACAGATCATTTAGAATACTTTTTCGTGAATGTTGTTAATGACAATGTCACAAACAAGCAGAAGTGTATACTACGTTGTAATTCTTGGTCTGCTCACAAGGACAGCAGCAAATGGTTAATTTGCCTGTAAAGACACTGAATGCACTATCATTCCGCCAAAAGTAGCAGAATATGTGCAGCGATTGGGCTGGGTATGTTTCTTCCGGCAATGTAAAGTAAATGCAAGAAGGGTTATAGAGTCTACAAGGACTGTTTGCACTGACATCGACACTAAATTAGGAAACAGAATTTTCATAATGAAAATGCATTCTGTTGTTTACAACCAGCTCTGCTTCAGTGTATCAGCCTATGCTTCAATATTTCTAGCATGCAACCGGGTACAATACTCCCCCCACACTTTTCTGAATGCAAAAATATGATTCAAGCTGCATTTGATTTTTTCAACTCAGGGATACGATTCTCAGGATTGTCCAGATACTGCTTTCGCCAAATGGCTCCAAGCACTATGGGACTTAACATCTGAGGTCATCAGTCTCCTAGACTTAGAACCACTGAAACCTAACTAACCTAAGGACATCACACTGCTTTCACCAAATGCGTGTTGTTTCATGCACTTTGCTGAGGATTATCACGTACGTTTTTAAAGTCCGATAGTGGGGAAACTAAGAGTACGACCGTCGAATGTTCTAGCCATCCTAATCGCAGTGGTAAGTAAAGTTTCTAAATAAAATCAGAACACCGAATTTCTGTTCGAACCCAGAGACTTGCCACTCATCTCAACTCATACAATTAACAACATAGTTTCGCTTTATTTACGTTAAACTTCCCAACTTCCACTTACGAAAGGCAAAAGGCATCTACAGAAATTGAATAAAACACGGAGAGAATTAATTTAGTGGGATGAAGAAAAAAGAGAAAGGGAAGACGGAAAAATTTCAATGCTTTTGATCCACAGTCCAGCATGTCAAACAACGTCCCAACTGTTTCGGTAACACAAGTGCTAATCGTGTAATAAAGACTGTGTGTACGCTAGGGACCTATATTCACCTATCCCATCAGTAACCTCATAGACAGTACCAGATTGGCCACAATCTAATAGTTTGCCTACATGCGGATTTTACATGTGTCTTCTCTTGCAATTAAAACAAATTCCCGTCATTGTTCAAATGATTTAGTGCACTAATGATTGCAGAAGGCTTGCAGAGGCGGTACGGAGCCTCAGACGATCATAGAGCCCTTGAAGTGTTCACTTGTGGAGCAAGGAGGAAGGAACTACTTTCTTCGGGGGTGCACAGACATAGTGCTTGTAGGAAAGATGAAATAAAATAGAACGGATCATGACACCAAAGCGAAACGGAAGAAATTGCCATGAGCGGCTGGGACAATCCGTGGTTGCCAGAGACATTTCGTTAGCTTCAAGTCCCTGAAGATTAAGAGGAAAATCTATCCTGGAGCCATATTAGCACACACTGTAATACTGTAGAAAATGCAAATGAGCGTATGGCATCGTTGGCCCGGACGTCCTATCGGCCGCCAATGGGTGACTTGCGCCCCGGTTATGAGGATTAAATGATGACGAGGACAACACAACACACAGTCCCCGAACGAAGAAAATCTCCAACCCAGCCGGTAATCGAACACAGGCCCGCTTGCATGGAAAGCGAGCATGTTACCGCCCACCTAAGCAGGCGGACAACAGTCGAAAATGAACCTATAGAAACTTCTTATCATGAATTACAACTAAGCATGAAATACTTCAAGGAAACCGGGGTACACCAAAAGCGTACAAAGTTCCAACAGAGCTGTGTGTCTAAATTAGACAAGCGTTAACTACCCATCCAACCTACCTCTACATGCTAATCTAAAAACAGTTACGCATTCAACATATCTCACAGTAAGTACACTGAGAAAAAGTTACAGCTAAGTCCATCCTAAGTAAAGACTTCTCTAAACAAAAGACAATAACTGAACAAAATTTAACCGTATACATTGTATTTCTAAGTAAAATGTTAAAATGTGTGTGAATTCCTAAGGGACCAAACTACCAAGGTCATCGGTCCCTAGACTTACATACCATTTAAACTAACTTAAACTAAGAACAACACACACACCCATGCCTGAGGGAGGAGTCGAACCTCCGGCGGAAAGAGCCGCGCAGTCCGCGATAAGGCGCCTCAAACCGCGCGCCAACTCCGCGTGGCTGTTTCTAAGTACTGATAGGAAGAAACCCACACAAGCAACAACACTAATGTGGCAAGAAAGCGCAGCCAAGTATCGCAACGTCCAAGAAAATTTTCTAAGAGTATATGGGGCTGTCATGAATTGTGCAGTGACCTTCTAGCACAATGATTCTGACACACAGCATTTTTACATTACAGCTAATTGGGGTCAAAGTAATAGCATTTCATACCAAAAAAATGAGATCTAAAAATCACAGTAGCTACTTCGTCATTTAAAACTATAATTTACTGAACTGAGAGACCTTATTCGCTCTCGACGTTCTCCTCAGAACAAACGGCTAAAGTGCCTAAGTAGGTAGCAACATGTAAGCCCCTGGAAACGATCAAGCATTTTGTCAAACTTGGCTATCTTTGCCAAATATTTGACCATGCACGATGATGTTTGATGTGTTTTTCAAGCATGTATCGTGTTTGACGGGTGCGCGAAAAATTTTGACTGACGGGAAGTTTGACAAGAAGGCGGACGTTGTTTCTGTCGATGTTTCGCCGCATATGTGTAGTCAAAAGTTGTTTTATTACCATCACTCTCACTGTATCGTGAGTTTCTACAACTAAAGCTACGAACACGGATAAATTCCCAAAACGGTAGAGGCATTATATCTTTTCTAGACGTATATTTGTATTAATCACGAAAAGATTGTGAACAAAATCATTATTTTACGCAATACACACAAGCGGGAGTGCATTGAAATAAAAGAAACCGAGTTTCTCCGGTTCTCCTAAAGATGATGTAGGCCACTTCTTCGCACGTAGTAGTGTTTTAACGAGCTGTCATGAGAGTACGATGAAGAATGCAAAAAAATTTTCACATTCCTGCGTCTTCTTTCCCAACATGAGGGCAAAATAAATCGAAACAAGTTATTTAACGTTTCACTGTCTATCTGCAGGAAGTTCATGTAATCATCCGTTTCTGAGTGCAATATTTCCATTAACAGGTCTTCTCCTTATTTTGAACAGTTCCGTGGCCAAGCGCCTTGTTTTCTTTTTCGTTCTTCTTCTTTAAACACATTGCCAGAATCAATGATAGAAACCCTTTATGGGCATTTGTTGCCATCCTCACTAGTGCCAAAATATATCATACACGAAAAGCGTCTTCTTCAAGAGCCAGGTTAAATTTACAAGCTTTCTTCGTACGTGTACGGCCTGTTTCACCCAACTATAGTGAGTTTTGTGGCGGTGTTCGTAGCGACAAGCAATTCGCTGTAGAAATGGCTTACGAAGTCACCGCCACACTTTTAATAGCGGGCCGACCGGTCCGCTGGAACAGTGAACAGAAAGATGAAAACTCGGTGGCGAGTATACAACTGAGCGGCGAATACAGAACTGTCCTAGCGCTCGCGACTCCAGCGCTTAAGAAACCCAGAAGCCAGCGGTGGCGCGCGCAGACTTGCGGCGATTTCCTGTCTCGATGGCGCTGCTTATGCGGACGGCGTCCGGACTTTGATGCTGCCAACCTTTTGGCAGCGGGCTCGGGTGGCATTACTGGCTAGGATGTAACACTCCTCCCCCCCAAATCGCCGCACCGTCGTTGAATAATGACGTGGCGAGCGTCGACGGCGGGGGAGGGGTCGGGCCGCAGGCGTAGCAGAAGAGACCGGGGCGGAGACTGTTGTCGGTGGCAGTGCCCGGTCCGCACCCCAGCATTGGCTGCGCGGGGCCTCGGGAAACACCGACTGAAAACCGAGGTCAGGGTGCACGCCTGTGACCACGGGCGCAGCTTCTGGTACTGGACGCGACGGGGCGTCGGGACCCACGAAGAGAGGCAGCGTCACCTGACGCTGCGTTGACGGCTGCTGAGTGGGCGCCGGACAAGACGCTGCGGTATCAGACTCCTTGGGGGTGCCCAAGGAAAGCGGCTGCAGGACAGGCTGCACAGCCACCGCTTGGGAAGGCGGCCCGGCTGAGGGGTCGACGTCCATCAGCTCCGAAGGCGGTGGCGACTGAAGAGGGACCGCAGGCGCCGGAGCGACCACCTGGGGCGCTCCCGGAGGAAGCTGCGCGGGAGGCATCAACGGGACGGGCAGTCGGCGTGGTAGCGGCGACGGCTGCTGCTGCTGCCCTGGGGGCGGCAGCGAAGTCGGAAGGCGCGGCTGGAACCCGCCGCGGACCAAATCTGTGGACAAAGAACGAGCGGCAGAATCCGGGCGGCCAGCGCGGCGCAACTGGTTCTGATGCCTCCTGTGCACCACAGTAGCACCTTGAACAGTATAAAAACCGCGACCCTGGACACTTATCACGGTACCACGTTCCCAACGACGGCGACCGTGATAAACCCTGAAAAAAACGGCGTCGTTGCGCTGAAAACGCGTGTGATGCTCAGATGCGGCGGGTCGATCCGGGGGGTGCAACAACCGTAGTTGGGTGCGATGACGACGGCCGTGGAGAAGCTCCGCAGGCGAAGGGCCGTCGCGTGGCGTGGTCCGGTACGACGACAGGAACGTGATGAGGGCCTGCTGACGAGAGTGCGTAGCACGAAGACGGTCCATATGATCCTTGAATGTACGTACAAAACGTTCCGCTGCACCATTCGATTGAGGGTGGAACGGCGGAGTAAGAACATGGCGAATGCCATTGGCAGAACAAAAACTTTCAAATTCAGCAGAGGTAAATTGTGGACCATTGTCAGACACTAAAACTTCTGGAAGGCCCTCAATACAAAAAATTGAAGTCAACGCCTGTATAGTTTGTGCAGACGTTGTAGACTGCATGGGCACAACAAACGGAAAATTACTAAATGCATCTATCACGATGAGCCAACGAGAATTCCAATATGGACCAGCGAAATCAATATGTACCCGCTGCCAGGGACCGGCAGGGCGTGCCCACTCAAAATAGCGTTGAGGCGGAGCAGATTGGTGTTCGGCACACGTCGAACAATCTGTAGACATCTGCGTAATCTGCTTATCAATGCCGATCCATGTACAATGACGGCGGGCAAGCTGCTTGGTGCGGACCACTCCCCAATGACCTTGATGCAACAAGTCGAGGACCTTGGATTGGAGCACTTGGGGAACCACTACACGAAGCTGGTCATTCTCGGTGCGTAACAGCAAAACTCCGTGCGAAACAGACAACAGATGACGTTGCGGATAATAGCGACGAACCACAGGATCCGATATATCCTTTGCCTTGGACGGCCAACCACGTTGAACAAAACGTAATAGTAAACTCAGATGAGGATCCGTAGCTGTCTCACGTGCCACCTGACGATAATCAATCGAAAAATCCCATCCTCGTCGCCAGTTTTGTGGCGGTGTTCGTAGCGACAAGCAATTCGCTGTAGAAACGGCTTACGAAGTCACCGCCACACTTTTAATAGCGGGCCGACCGGTCCGCTGGAACAGTGAACAGAAAGATGAAAACCCAACACTCTGATCAAATAAAAGTCGGCACTTATCTTTATTAACAAAGATACAGAAACACAGTAGTGAAGTCTAGTTCGAGTCGGAGCGGCTAGGTCAACGTCGGCTGACGACAAACAACAACTCTGCTGCGATGAACACACAACTGTCTAGCAAGTACACAATTCGGTGGCGAGTATACAACTGAGCGGCGAATACAGAACTGTCCTAGCGCTCGCGACTCCAGCGCTTAAGAAACTCAGAAGCCAGCGGTGGCGCGCGCAGACTTGCGGCGATTTCCTTTCTCGCTGGCGCTGCTTATGCGGACGGCGTCCGGACTTTGATGCTGCCAATCTTTTGGCAGCGGGCTCGGGTGGCATTACTGGCTAGGATATAACAGTGAGGGCTTAACAGGTTTGGTTCAAATGGCTCTGAGCACTAAGGGACTTAACATCTGAGGTCATCAGTCCCCTAGAACTTAGAACTACTAAAACCTAACCAACCTAAGAGCATCACACACATCCATGCCTGAGGCAGGATTCGAACCTGCGACCGTAGCGATCGCGCAGTGCCAGACTGAAGCGCCTAGAACCGCTCGGCCACACGGCCGGCCTTAACAGGTTTTTAAAAGTTGCTCTAATCATCGTGTTTTTAGAGTTATAATGTTGTTCGTATATTTCCCTGAGTAGATTTCTCTCTAATTTTAAGCCATTCCCTGGACAAGCGTTGTCTACTTCTTCTTTAAACACAGTGTCAATGTCAATGCTACGACTGCTTTCCCTGCATGTGTAACCATTCTCGCAACTGTCAGTATCCAAATAAACTGGTAAACCAGCTCAACACCGTATAGGTCCTCCCGAGTGCGCAGAACTGCCGCAACAGGACGTGGCATGGACTCAACTGACGTCTGAAGTAGTGCTAGAGTATGGATCCTACAGGGCTGTCCGTGAATCCGTAGGAGTACGAGAGGATGGAGATATCTTCTGAACAGCACATCTCAAGGCATCCCCGATATTCGCAATAAAGTTCATGTCTGGGAAGTTTGGTGGCCAGCGGAAGTTTCTAAAATAAGAAGAGTGTTCCCGGAGCCACTCTGTAGCAATTCTGGACGTGTGCGGTGGCGCATTGCCCTGCTGGAATTACCAAAGTCCGTCGGAATGCACAATGGACATGAATGGATGTAGTTGATGAGACAGGATGCTTACGTACGTGCAACCTGTCAGAGTTGTATGTAGACGTAACAGGGTTCCAAAATCAATTCAACTGCACACGCCTCACACCATTACAGAGCCTCCACCAGCTTCAACAGTCCCCCGCTATGCAGGCTACATGAATTCATGAGGTTGTCTCCATACCGGTATATGTCTATCCGCTCGATACAATTTGAAGCTTCCATATGAAACTGACCGGGCAACTTGTTTCCTGTCATGAACAGTCGGTGTTAACGGGCCCTGGCGAGGAGTAAAGCTTTGTGTCCTGCAGCCATCAAGGGTATACGGGTGGGCCTTCGGCTCAGAAAGCTCATTCGATAATGTTCCGTTCAATGGTTTGCACGACGACACTTGCTGATGACCAAGCAATGGAATCTGCAAAATTTGCGGAAGGGTTGCACTTCTGTCACGTTGAAAGATTCTCTTCAGTCGTCGTTTGTCCCGTTCTTGAAGGTTCATTTTCCCGCAGTATCGATGTCGGAGATTCGATGTTTTACCGGTTTCCTGATATTCACGGTACACTCGTGAAGTGGTCGTACGGGAAAATCCCCACTTCATCGCTTTCTCGGAGATGCTTTGTCACATCGCTCGTTCGTCGACTATAACACCACGATCAGACTTACTTAAATCTTGATAATCTGCTGTTGTAACAGCAGTAACTGATCTAACAACTGCGCAAGACACTTGTTGTCTTATACAGGGTGGTCCATTGATAGTGACTGGGCCAAATATCTCACGAAATAAGCATCAAACGAGAAAACTACAAAGCACGAAACTCGTCTAGCTTGAAGGGGGAAACCAGATGGCGCTATGGTTGGCCCGCTAGGTGGCGCTGACATAGGTCAAACGGATATCAACTGCGTATTTTTAAAATAGGAACCCTCATTTTTATTACATATTCGTGTAGTACGTAAAAAAATATGAATGTTTTATTTGGACCACTTTTTACGCTTTGTGGTAGATGGCGCTATAATAGTCACAAACGTACGTGGTTTCGCGTTACATTCCGATAGTGCGGACGGTATTTGCTTCGTGATACATTACCCGTGTTAAAATGGACCGTTTACCAATTGCGGAAGAGGTCGATATCGTGTTGATGTAAGGTTATTGTGATCAAAATGCCCATCGGGCGTGTGCTATGTATGCTGCTCGGTACCCTGGACGACATCATCTAAGTGTCCGGACCGTTCGCAGGATAGTTGTTATTTAAGGAAACAGGAAGTGTTTAGCCATATGTGAAACGTCAACCACGACCTGGAACAAATGATGATACCCAGGCAGGTGTTTTAGCTGTTGTCGCGGCTAATCCACAAATCAGTAGCAGAAAAATTGCTTGGGAA
Organism: Schistocerca piceifrons; assembly: GCF_021461385.2. Lineage (NCBI taxonomy): Eukaryota > Metazoa > Arthropoda > Insecta > Orthoptera > Acrididae > Schistocerca > Schistocerca piceifrons. Next base: position 670,333,413 of record NC_060141.1, read on the forward strand.
TCGGGAATCTCAAAAAACGTCGGTGTTGAGAATGCTACATCAACATCGATTGAACCCGTACAATATATCTATGCACCATGAATTGCATGGCGACGACTTTGACCGTCGTCTACAGTCCTGCCACTGGGCACAAGAGAAATTACGGGGCGATGACAGATTTTTTGCACGTTTTCTGTTTAGAGACGAAGCGTCATTCACCAACAGCGGTAACATAAACCGGCCTAAGAGCTAGTGGGCAACTGAAAATCCACGATGGCTGCGACAAGTGGAACATCAGCGACCTTGGCGGGCTAATGTATGGTGCGGCATTATGGGAGGAAGGATAATTGGCCCCTATTTTATCGATGGCAATCTGAATGGTGCAATGTATGCTGATTTCCTACGTAAAGTTGTACCGATGTTACTACAAGATGTTTGACTGCATGACAGAATGGCGATGCACTTCCAACATGACGGATGTCCGGCATATAACTCGCGTGCGTTTGGAGCGGTATGGAATAGCGTATTTCATGACAGGTAGATTGTTCGTCGAAGCACCACACCATAGCCTGCACGTTCACCGGATCTGACGTCCCTGGATTTCTTTCTGTGGGAAAAGTTGAAGGATATTAGCTATCATGATCCACCGACAACGCCTGACAACATGCGTCAGGACATTGTCAATGCATGTGCGAACATTACGGAAGGCGAACTACTCGCTCTTGAGAGGAATGTCGTTATACGTATTGCCAAATGCATTGAGGTTGACGGACATCATTTTGAGTTTTTATTGCATTGATGTGTTATTTACAGGCAATCACGCTGTAACAGCAAGCGTTCTCAGAAATGATAAGTTCACAAAGGTACACGTATCACATTGGAACAACCGAAATAAAATGTTCAAACGTACCTACGTTCTGTATTGTAATTTAAAAAATCTACCTGTTACCAACTGTTCGTCTAAAATTGTGAGCCATATGTTTGTGACTATTACAGCGCCATCTATCACAAAGCGAGAAAAGTGGTCCAACATTCATATTTCTTTACGTACTACACGAATATGTAATCAAAAATGGTGGTCCCTATTTTAAAAAAACGCAGTTGATATTAGTTTGACCTATGGCAGCGCCATCTAGCGGGACAACCATAGCGCCATCTGGATTCCCCCTTCAAGCTAGGCAAGTTTGGTTCTTTGTAGTTTTTACGTTTGACGCTTATTTCGTGAGATCAATGGACCACCATGTATAAGCGTTGTCATCCACAGCGCCATATTGTGCCTATTTACCTATCTCTGTATTTGAATAGCATGCCTGTACCAGTCTCTTTGGGGGTTCAGTGTATTCACGAACACGGACAGCGCCTGCTTCAAAGTGAAGTTAAAGTGACAGACTTTTTTTTTGTACGTGCATAGTCTTGAGATGCCTGCGGCTAGAGAAGGGTACGTTTGACAAACAAGTGTGCTCGGCTACGGGGGCCGTTAGGGTACAGGTGATATGTCTTGACGAGTGGAGAGCGGTGGCGATGGCGACGGCCGGTCGGCACCTGTGTGCGGCAGCTAAGGACCATAACACACAAGATAACCACGTGGCTACGACTGTGTGGCGAGGGCAGCTGACTGTACGACGGCGAAGATAGCCGCCCTCGTGTTGAGGACAGGACCTTCACGGAGATGGGAGCAGGAGGATGCCCAGCAGCAAACGTGGGGCGTCGCGGGGGCAGACGGACCTTGAAGGCTGTTGGTAGCAACAGCATACCCCGCAGCGCAGACATCACGGCTGGCAGGCCTCGTTTCTGCGCTTGCGCACCGTGGCGGCAACGCAGCGTCGCCAGGGCAGCTGCACTCACCGATGCAGGTGGCCGGTATCCGGTTGGCGGACGCCATCTTTCGGCGCCAACCTTATTTAGGGCGCTCGTGCAGTTGGAGACACGTCAGCACCACAGATGTATCGCACAGTAAGGCGCTGCTGGTGTCAGTCAACTGCGCCCAGGCTGACGTTAGTTTAGGGGTAGGAGAAATCGACTGGTTATAATCGGGACCAGTATTTTAGACCTGAATAAATTTTTTGGTATTTGTATCGTCTCGATTACAACAGATGTTTTTCATTTCGTACTATTAACAGAATAAGAAAACCGAAGTATCAATTAGCCGTAGAAGCAGTGGAAAAAATTTTCATTTGTAAATAAATCCTTCATAAAAAGGAGTCATTTTTGTTCTTAAAAATTACATTGTTTTGAAATACTGAGTTACAATACAAAATGGGAAAAGCGATTAGTGCTCTTTTTACAACACTGCTCACAGAAACAAACACATGGCATAAGAAATGGTACAGAATTGCTGAGAGAATAATGTCCCTGTAGGCGTGTGTCTGTGTGACACTTAAGGTGCGCGGGTGTGCAAGACTTCACACTCCTCCCCCCCTCCCCCCGCCCAATGCCACCCCCCCCCCCCTCGCCCCCCCCGCCCTCACCAATTGGATGGCAGTTTCTCGCTGCCGTCACCAGATATACATTGTACTGCAGAATGGCACCAAGCCTAACAACTAAATTCTGTCCGAACAGGTCTCGGAAGACTCTAAATACCGCGTCATCATCAGCCTATGCGGAATGGAGGAGCGTGAGGTCAGCACACCAGTCTTCCGGCAGTGTTGGTTTTCGTGATCGGAGCCGCTACAGCTTCGTTAAGCAGCTCCTCAATTGCTGAGCTCTGACCGCTTGGCAACAGCGCGTGGCAGACCAGACGGCCGCCCATCCGTGTGCTAGCCGAGCCCGACAGCGCGTAACTTAGGCGATCTGAGGTGAACCGGCGTTACCACTGCGGCAAGGTCGTTGGCCGGCACTAAATCTCGCCTGGAAATATTTTTACGAGTGACTTAGCAATAAAGTACATTGCTTCACTTTCTTTAACAATTAAAGATTGGTCTGGCATTTCTGAGAAATAATAAAAGGGGATGGAAATTTTGACAACAGTAATAAATTACAAATTCAACAGCAATTCACTCAAGTCATAGAATAATAACAGAAAGTGGCTGGTCCGCGGCGTGTGTATACAAAAATGCCTTTATCTGCTTGTAGCCCATGAAAAAGGTCAGATTAGCACGAAAAAAATTCTTCAACCTCAGTTTTAGCACTGACTATTTATAATGCCCAAATAGGGGTAATATCGCGGATTATATCGTGATTTTTGAGCAGAGTTTAAAAAATTTGTGTCAGTAGGAGAATACTAGTGACTTTTTGTGGTATTCGTCCACGTAACATTTTTCGAGAAAAGAAGGGAACAATGGACGGACTAAGTTTTCTTTTATTTGCTTATTTAATTTCAGTGCTGATTCTTTTGTTGTTGTTGTGCTTGTTGTGGTCTTCTGTCCCAAGACTGGTTTGATACAGCTCTCCATGGTGCTGCATTCTTTGTAAGCCTCTTCGTTTCCGAGTAACTACTGCAGCCTACATCCTTCTGAATCTGCTCAGTGTATTCATCTCTTGGTCTCCCTCTACGATTTTTACTCTCTTTGCTTCCCTCCGGTACTAAAATGGTGATCCCTTGATGCCTCAGAACATGCCCTATAAACCGATCCCGTCTCATCAAGTTGTGTCATGAATTGCTCTTCTCCTCAATTCTGTTCAGTACCTCCACATTAGTTACGTCACCTATCCGTGTAATCTTCAGCATTCTTCTGTAGCACCACATTTCAAAAGCTTCTCTTCTTGTCCAAACTGTTTATTCTCCATGTTTCGCATCCACACATGGCTACACTCCATACAAATACTTTCAGAAAATACACTTAAATCTATACTCGATGTTAACAAATTTCTCTTCTTTCGAAACGCTTTTCTTGCCATCGCCACTCTTCATTTTATATCCCCTCTACTTCGACCAACATCTGTTATTTTGCTGCTAAATACCTCATCTACTGCTTTAAGTGTCTCACCTCCTAGTCTAATTCCCTCAGCATCACCTGATTGAATTCGACTACGTTCCATTATCCTCGTTTTGCTTCTGTTGATGTTCATCTTTTATCCTCCTTTCAAGACACTTTCCATTCCGCTCAACAGCTCTTTTGTTACATGTTTATTGCAAACGACATACGGGGTACGCTGCAGCCGTGGATACAAGCTACGGCACCAAATCTTTACATCAGCTATCTTGCCCACGCGCTTTGTATTATGGTAGCTTGCGTTGGGGATCTATCACAATCTTATGTTTCCGTAGCAATGATTTTAAGCTACATCGCTGCTTTCAAAATTATTTTCATTGTTTATACAGTGAAACAATAGAGTTTTATCAGTTCAGAATATGGCCGACTTTAGTTCTGTGCGACATAATATGGCGTGCAGCCATTAGTATTCAAAATTCCACCATTACTTTCGACAATTAATTTTCTTGTGGAGACATTGTCGCACAGCGAGATGAATTTTTACATTTGTTCTGATAACACATAGGAGTTTAAATTTTTATTGTGTCAAGCATTACGTGTGGCATGGTACTGACGAGAAAACAATTACAAAGATAGAGAACCGGAGGCTACAAACACAGGCGCAATCCGACTCTGGCATGCCATTTAATAATGAAGGTGACTTGGCGGTTGACTCGGATACTAACGAGCGACATATTATTGACTATTCTCGTGACTTAAATTCAGAAAATAGACCGTCTACCTGTAATATGCCTAAATTTAGTTCCGAACGTATTTTGGTGTCTGACGTCATGTATAACGACATGGCGGGGGCGGAACAGTTGCACATCACTAGTATTGCCAGAATGTTTGATGCTATTTTGAAACAAATGACACAACATAACCAACAGATGACGTCTGTATGAGCCACTTTGAAAAACGACGAGACGAAAACACGACATGATGAAATTAAATCAGATTTAGTTGCACTTAAAACGTCAAACGACACTTTGTGTAGCCGTGTTGACTAGATAAATAACAGATTGACTGGACAAGTGTCCGCCCTCAACGAGAAAGGTTCAGAGCTTTCATTACAACAACAAAAATCACAAATAACGATGTAACAGATATGAAACCTCAAGTGAACAATCTCAGTAAAACATGCGAGTCTGTAGGTAGTCAGACTAAATTTTATCCAGCAGTGCATGATGATATAAAAACACGTATTCCCGATGTCGAAAACAAGGTTGACACAATTGACAAACAGTTTTCTGACAACGATTTCTCACACCTCAGTAGAGAATTTCACAGTTGGATAGAGCAAAAAGACAAATATTTTGACTAGTGTTGTCCCCGACAATGTCGCAGAATTTATAAGTAAGAACAAACACCTTATCAGTCAAGCACCACAATCCGCCGCTGCGCAATCGAAACAGTTTGACAATTACGCACAACCAGTTTGCAATGACGGTACTAGCAACCAAAACACACAGTTTGCAATGATAAAAATAGCTCTGAGCACTATGGGACTTAACATCTATAGTCATCAGTCCCCTAGAACTTATAACTACTTAAACATAACTAACCAAAGGACAGAACACAACACCCAGCCATCACGAGGCAGAGAAAATCCCTGACCCCGCCGGGAATCGAACCCGGGAACCCGGGCGTGGGAAGCGAGAACGCTACCGCACGACCACGAGATGCGGGCAGTTTGCAATGAACACAAGTACATTTAAGACGCGTACACACCGCACACTACGTACTCACAACAACAGTGCACACCTCGACATGACTCTGCATTGAAGTCGTGATAATTATCAACATTATATTCCTTGCCATTCGCCAGTTGAACCTTACAGTAATAATTCTGAAACTAAACATTACTATAATGCAAAGGAAGAGGAGAGCCTCCTAAAACACAGTAAATCTCAGCCATTTACACATGGAAAAGAACCGTACATCCTCTCATCAATTCAGAACTGCATTTCCTCGTATGTGGAGGGACCGTAAGAGGATATTTTATGGTATCGGTTATATCCAAGGCGACGCAGCTGTATGGGCGTATAATGAAGCCGACGGATGCGTCACGTACGAACAATTTGAAAGAGCCTTTTATCCAAATTTTGGTCACAATCTGTACAGGAACGACTTCGTAGGCAGACTGTGCATCCTTAACCATTCAGTCCTAAGCACAGCAATTGGCGGAGGCATTTGAGAGTAAATATGGGACATTTCCTTGACGAGCCGGTTGCAACGCGCGACATCCTCCGCGCATTGAAGGCAAGACTGCCGTTTAATATCAAAGAAAAACTTCTGCACTTCCCAGACAACGACGCAGAGTATTTTCTCACAGTGTCCGATTTGGTCGACACGCTTTACGAATACCACCGTTCCGTAAATTGCCACAATGTTTACACCAGCGCCATGCAAAATACGCAGGGTTGCCAACTCAATTCCGGCGCACCGGCTGCTGTCGGATACGCAAGCCAACAGAATCAACCGCTTCAAATGGCAAATATATATACACAGCAGAATCAACATTTTCAACATAGCACAAACAGCAATTATAACACTCCTTACCCTAATGGCGGCAATCCAAATAAGAGACCACGCAACAACAACAACTCCAACACTAATATTAATTAGCAGAATGGTAACAAAAAATTTAAGAGAAACAAAAATAACTATCACTCCCCAGCAAACGAGCAACGGACATGGAGTAACAACTACGCTACCCAGTGTCAGAACACTGCGACAGCACAGCAGCAAAAAAATAATACAGGCCAGTGGCAATTGCCGCCGCCGCAAATGCAAACTCAGAACTGGACTGCAGGTACGAACCCGCAGGTGAGTCAAAATATTAAAACGTAACGACCGCCACGGTTCGGAGATTGGAATAAACAATATTGAAATATAAATATTATCGAAGTAACTAATGATATTCCACCTCCGTCTGTGCCTGCACCCACTACAAATGTGACGTGCCCCAGGTCCTGGTTGTGGAAGAACTGGGGTAGCGACCTAAGTTTAAATTTATTATTTGACGCACCCACTTTGCAACGGCACAATTATCATGTGCCTGACAGTTGTATAAAGCAACCATTATTATTCATAAAGTATAATCATGACGAAAACTTGTCTGATGAAAAGTTGCAAGAGAACACACAATCTCCTTCATCAACCAATGAAATTGTTTTGGCCTCAACTACTGGTGTTGTGGGTGTTATTCGCACTACTATTATTCTGGACACAGGAGCGGCTGTTAGTGTCTTGTGCTATGATTTTTACAAGAAAATGTGTGAGTTTTGAAGCTATACAGAGTATCCTGTCCAGAAGTGTAAAATTTTAACTGCCGTAGGCAATAAATCTTCTTGGGTTAAGAAACAGGTACTTGTGACAGTCAAGGTAGTTAATGGAATCGTACAGTGGCCGTTTCTCGACATCCAAAACCTGGTCATTAATTGTATTTTAGGTTTAAATATATTGTGCGAGAAGGACAGGACTATTGATTTCTTCTAACGTAAATGTACACTTAGAGATAAGGGCAGTGTAATTTCAATTGGCCTGGATATCAGGACTCTCAAGCACGATAAATATTGTACAGGGTACAAGGTTCAGTTAACACAGGACACGGATGATGTTGACACACAGAAAAACGCACCTGATGCCGAGTTTGAGGACTTGAAAACTTTAATTAGCTGTCACACATGATGAACGTAATGAACTTTATGATGTTTTGTCCAAGTATATAAAAGTATTTAGCAAACGACCAGGTACTATCAACACATATGTGTATAAAATAGAAGTTAAGTCTCACTAGTTTTTTTTTTCCACAAAACCTATAATGTACTACTACCCCAACGACTGGCTCTGTGGCACGAGTTGAAACAGATGTTAGAGTGGAAAATTATCTAACCTTCCGCGTCACCTTATTGCAGCCCTTTACTTATTGTAATGACTTTTCGTAATGTAAGCCAACGGGAATATCAGAGTTGTTTTGGATTCTCGTGCACTTTTACCTGTTCGCACGAATCCTGACAATTTAGTGGAGCAATTCCAGAAATTGTTCAATTGTAAGTATTTATCTACGATAGAGCTGACCAATTCCTTCTGACAAGTCCCAATCACGCCAGATTCTAGAAAGTATACTGCATTTCTAACCGGCGGTGGGGGCGAATCTATCAATTTTATGTCATTCTCTTCGGTCTGAACGTCAGTTCAGGCGCTTTTATCACCGCATTGGATACTGTACTTGGTGATGAATTGGTTGAATCGTTTACTCACTACATTGATGACCTGCTCACAGCTAGTAAGAGTTGGTCTGAACACATTGATACTTTGCAAAAGATTCTGCGTAAATTCGCACAAGCTGGAGTGACAGTCTCAAAAAGTCGAAATTTGCTTGCAGTGAAATTAAGTATCTTGGACATAGTATTAATGCTCAAGGTATACGGCCTGACCCAAGTAAGTTAGATGTAATCAAGACTTTTCCTAGTCCACGGACTAGAAAGCAATTATAATCTTTTCTTGGACTTTGTTCTTTCTTTCGAAAACTTTTACCACACCAACTTTTAAAAAGCAAATATCTAAGGAACCTACTAAAAAAGAATCAGATGTGGATATGGTCTGACCAGTGTCAGAAAGACATTAATAGCATTAAGCATGCTTTGGTTAATCCAAACATTTTGGATCACACTGATTTTAATTTAGATTTTTATATGACATGTAACGCCTCATCCTATGGCTTAGGCTGTTGTCTGTTTAAGTTGTAAAATGGAGAACAAGAATATGTGAAAATTATTAGTCTTGCGATCCGTGAATGTACATACTCTACCACAGGACTTGAAACACTCTCTACAGTGTGGGCCTTTTAGAAATTCAGTTATTATTTGTATGGTAAGCACAATAAAATTTGTACTGACCACTAAGCTCTCACGTTTCTGTTAACTTGTAAGCTTGTACATCCCAGATTATCACGTTGGGCTTTATCTTTGCAAAACTATTCCTTTGAAATTGTATATATTAAGGGCAAGGCAACATCATTGGCGACGCTTTGCCTCTTCTGCCTCAAGGATTGAATGAGTGTAACTTTAACCTGGAGAATGGGGATGATTACCGAATACTTCTTATGCCTCATAAGGTGTATCACCAGTATTATATCGGCTAATGTAGAAATATGTCAACGTTGCAGAAAACTGATCCTCGCTGAAGTAAAGTAAGAGTTTCACTCACAAATCAACCTGGCCATCCTCTGTCCAACCTATATTTGATACATAATGATGTGTTATTTTATCGCCGTCATCCTGAAGCCACAACTTGGTGTGTTTGCATTGCTAAGGATTCCGAACGCAACCTAATTTGGCAGTCATATTTTGTTTGGGGTAATTATGGCACCAAGAAGTGCCTAGCAAAGCTTAGTACCTATTGTTACTATGAGACGTAAGATCCATAGTATGCTCAAAACACGTGCGATCTATCAAAAATGTAAACCCCTGAACCTGTGTACGAAGATTGATTTCCATTCTATTCTGCCCAGTAAACCTCTAGAAATGGAAAGTTGTGACGTAAGTGGTCCATATCCCTCAAAAAGTGGTGATGTGAAATATAGTTTTAGATTTTAAGGGTTTATCCTCCAAGCATGTTAAATTGTATGCTATATGATCTGCTACTGACACTGCAATCATTCGTCGTTTCTCTTGTGACTACATTCCTCTTGGGGGACAACCAAAAGCTGTTTTATCCGACAATGCTGCACACACTACAGGGTACAAGTGGCTTAAATTTCTCAAAAAACAGTATTAAGAGTATTTTTTATCTCAAGGTATAGTCCCCACTGCAGTCCCACTTAACGTGTGTTCCGTGAGATTAATAGGTTTATGAGAACCTACATTTCTACCAAACATACCAATTGGGTAACATATTTGTCTTTATCTGAAGAGGTATACAACAACCTCAGTGTTTATGAAACTCCATACACTATTAATGAGCTCATGTTCGATCGCAAGGAAGACAACGATTGGACAATGGCGTTACCAAAACTTCAATTTCAGCTAACAACACACGACGAAAATTTAAGTGAAGTCTTTGTGACGCTTACTGCGGAAGCCAAAATTAGGAACAAAGCTTATTCGCGCACTGTCAAGAGGAAGCAGGAATAATAGTGCTTTTCCGTACTCACCTTAAGTCGTCTGCTTTTCAGCGTCGCAACAGGAAGTGGTGTCTGCTGTACGACGGTCCTTATGTTATTGTCAGCATTCCAAATCCCGGTGCATCTCTGCTGCAGTATCCTAAAACAAACAGAATTGTTGCACTATATGCTCACCGTGATCTTAGAGTATACCATGCTCAACAGTGAATACATCTATGGATCATGCTTAAGTTATACGCAACTATCAAATACACCTAGCTCACAGTACTTCTACAGAGAAGCTATGTAGTAACAGAGTTTTATTTCAGCTATTCTTCCCCGCAGCAGAACGAGGAAGAAGAAATTCGTCTTCGCCGAATACTTACAGAGTCACTTATAATTTTAAAGTAAATTTTATATTAACATTAATACAGGAGTGAAGAACACATATTTTCAGCCTGTGAGACTGACTATGTGCACCATCAGTCTTCGACTACTAACGACTGATTGACGTGAATACTTAATCATTCTACACCCTACACTTTCACCTTCAAACTGATAGGATACGCATCTAACCATTGAACCTACACATACGAATAGCTAAGGCCATGCTTACATTGCACACTTACACTCGTGTCGCGAGTATTTTTTGTGTTTGATGTTAGTTCATTGCTTTTGCTATTTGCTTATTTTCAGTTGTGCGCTTGATCTTCTTCCTGGTGTGGGGTGTCGTGTCTAATCCTTCTCTATTTCAGGTGACATAATTTGCAAAAGCAAAAACATAGATATCTAAACTTGTAATGATTGTAAATACTATAATTATTGTACACTTGAGTAAACTATATGAAAAATATTTCTACGAGAGCAATCATACTTGTGTGAAAACAAGAGGAATATGTCCCTATTTTTATGTAAAGCCAATATATAATACGTTTGTATCTATTTGTACCTACGTAAAAACCTATATGTAACATATTTCCATGTATTTTTCTGTATTTAGCTAAAGCTAAATGATATATGGTTACTTATATATATGATCTGTACTTGTTATATGTGCCCATATGTGAAACGTTGTGAGACTTACATAACCTGTAACTATTTGTGGACGTTTACCTTACGTCGCTGAACTTGTGACTACGAGGAAACTGATGTGCAAAACCGCATAATTGAAAAACACTATTCGTGTTATAATACTACGTACGGTCGTGCTCAAAGGTATCCGAACGACCTGAATTGCATTTCGCCTCATTAGCATACAACCCTCATAACGCCGCTGTCTAGTAGGTCCTCTAATCGCTTCTCGGTACAGTCGTTTGACTATTGATAATGGTTCCAACAAATCACCACTAGAAAACACTGCTCTCTATCGCAATAACTCAAGATGTAAAGTAATACCACAATACTACAAATATCAGGGAACACCTTATCACAGATAAGACTGTCCTTGAGGCTTGTAAGCTCACATTTATTACAATAAATGAAATACCTGGAATGTTTCCACTCTCATCATTACGTCGTATAGGTAATGCACGTAGTAAGTTGGTTGTATTCATGATTTCCTCTTCAAAGTAACATACTATACTTATTATTTAACAAAAGGACATTAAAAATTTAAGTTTTCACGAGCTGCAAGTTGAGAATCTCTTTGAACTTCAAATGACACGACGAACTGTCTCGTTCTGCATATGGATTCAAACCCAGGTCATGCAGACTAAGCAAAGATTTCGTGACTGACGGAATCTAACAGTCATTCTTGACTAGGCATACAGAGAGTGATGTACGTCGATTTTAGACTGTATCAGCTGGGAAATATCAACATAAACTTGGCATTATGCGCTCTCCCCATACACATTACAAAAATTTCGAGATTCATCTGCTGCCTGGCCGTCTGTTAAACCTGAAAAGAACAAAATGTCGCAGTAGTTGGCCCCTTTTCCACATGCGACTATTTTTGGTTGAGAAGTGAAGGGAATTATATTCAAAGTTCCATTAGATTGTTAACTTCAGCAGACAGCAGAATTGCGTTTTAAAAAACAGTAGCAGTGAATGTATTTGAACTCGCGACATTTCGTCTATGGTTAACTACACTTACCATTACGCTACCAGCTAAACCACAGCTACACCGACTCCAGAAGTCAACAACAATTCCTCAAGAACTTCCTCATTTCACAGTGTTGTGAGATAATGCATATGGCCGGATGTAGACTTCTGAGAAACAGACAGTCACAGCTTTTAATTTACACTCCACGACGTTTTCAACAAACAGATGGCGCAATACAGTAGCTCAAGTGGAAAGGAACACTTCCTATTTAAGTTTCTGCATCCTGCACTGTTGGCAGTTCTGCGTAGGTGGCAGTTACGCGATTTTATTTCGGCGATTACAAAATAGAGTCGAATGTATGCACTGGGTAGCCGAGACAGCTAGTTCATGGCGATTTGGTCAACCAAGTTAATGAATGTACTGAACATGCTGCAAACCACTACAGGGAGCCTGTGTGTCAGAATTCTTATCCAGTGCGGCGCAACGGCGTTACAATAGAAAAATGAGCCAAGGAGAAGAGGAGTTGGTGGTCTGTTGGATTGGTGATAGATTCATGTACTCATGGTGTGGGTACGATTCCGACTTCTGCCAATGATTTTTGATAGGAAGAGACAGATTCTATTGTCTTCTGGCTACGCCAATTGAAGACGCTATAATGGCATTGTGGTCTGAAATTCACATTAAACATGATATTCCTTCTCTACCACGTAGACATTAGGTTGAACCACAATAAAATCAGGAGTGCGACATGTAGAAACTCCATCACCAGTAACCTTTCTTATACTAGTTATTTATTTCTAGTCACGATACAAAGACTATGTAGGGTCACAGGACACTTATTCCATCTTTTATCTTTTATTTATTTATTATAGTTAGATGTGTTGTAAATGGGTTTACTTATTTGGGAAAAGACGAAACGAGCCCTGCTTGTTCTATCCTGACAGAACACACAACGCTACGTCTCATGGGACCTTACTTGCGAAAGGGAAAATGTTACGGCACACATCTTCTTCACTTCTCTCAAGCTGGCAAAAGGACAGAAAAAGAGGGATACATGCAGTTTTCACACATAGAAACGGAGTAAAATGGAAGTGCCTCCATCTTTGAGGAATGGACGAGATGTACTTCATTCAAGTGCTGTTTACAAGGCTGACAATCTTACTCTAACATCTTACCAGGGAAAGAGGAAGAAAAAATGCTTATTCCTAGTTCTCTGCACTTCAGAGAAACAATCAATGAGGCTCCAGAAACAAACACCCTACAAACAGCCCATTTTTATAAATTCGAGGCAGAACAATCACAGGTAAAAATAATGTAAGAGCCATGATGATGAACTGGCCAGTACATGTTTTCTATAACATTCTGCATCTGACTGTGATCAACGCTCACATCCTGTACAAGTTGACAGCTGGGTCTACTATCTCCCGACTGTCTTTTATAGTGAAAAGTGTAGCATAATTACAAATAGCCTAAATTAGAACGATCACATAGATAATATTGTGGGTTGAGCAAACCAAAGACTGCGGTTCATTGGCAGAACACTTGAAAGGTGCAATTGGTCTACGGAAGAGACTGCTTACACCATGCTTGTCCGCCCTATTCTGGAGTATTGCTGTGCGGTGTGGGATCCACATCAGGTGGGACTGACGGATGACATCATGAAAGTAAAAGGAAGAGCAGCTCGTTTTGTATTATCGCGAAATAGGGAGACAGTGTCACAGACATGATACGTGAATTGGAGTCTCAATCATTAAAACAAAGACGTTTTTCGTTCCGACGGTATCTTCTCATGAAATTTCAATCACCAGTTTTCTCCTCCGATTGCAAAAACATTCTGTTGGCATCCACCTACATAGGGAGAAATGATCATCACGATAAAATAAGAGAAATCAGACGTCGCACAGAATTATTTTTTTAAGTGCGCGTTTTTGCCGCGTGCCGTTCGAAAGTGGAACTCTAGAGAGACAGCTTGAAGGTGGTTCATTGAACCCTCTGCCAGGCATTTTATTATAAATAGCAGAGTAATCACGTAGATGTAAATGTAGGATTATTAGTACCACTCAGAAATTCTCGTTCTCAGCAACTACATACTCCATCTACTTTGACTGCTGAAGGTGAGGAAGGTTGGCTCAAATGGCTCTGAGCACGACCACGAGATGCGGGCGGTGAGGAAGGTGGATCTAAGCGAACTAAATAGAAAGCTTCCCAAGTTGGATTGTGCAACAAAAACCAAACTAGAGATAGTTGTTTTATAAGTAAAAAATTAGCAAGTGGTTTATTTCAAAGTAAAAGAATATGCAAAAAGTGCACTTGATTAGTCCAGTTAAACATTACTTACTTGTTACAGGATAAAAGTACAATTTCGAATAACTAGGCAATTCTGAGGTTGTAATGTTTGTCACGTGTTGTTGTAGAATTTAAAACACACACATGCAAAACATAAGGAATTTTTACCTCTGATACGGTAAAAAATAAAGTTCATCAGGTTCAAATAACAATGTGCCCACAATGTTGCTATATATAAAAATAGGTAAATCATTTTAATGACAAAACGTACGAAACACCGTTAAATTTTCTAAATTAAAGCTTTTTGAAATGTGATAAAAATCTTAGGGTAAACTGACATCCACTGGGTGATCTATTAGATAAATCTAAGCTAGACGTTCTAGTGTTAAAAGTAATTCACAAAGTGTATGAGGGCTTTTCCGGGCTGGACTATAGAGGTGTATGCCAGTCTGGGTGTTTGAAATATGAGGGAATAGCAAGGAGAGAGACATTTGGTTCACATTTGTACCAGCTGGTGACCTGTCAGAGAGAGCAGGGACGTAGGCTGGTGGCAAAAGGCCGTCTGCTCTGACAAGAAGCTGGAAAGGAACCGAGAGCGTCTGTCCTGTCTGGAAAATTGATCACAGGAGAGAGAAGCGACAGTGTTCTGCTCCCTACGATGCGCCCAGTAGCAACTACGTGACACCTTTCTCAGGCTGCCCATTGGCTGATCAAAGACGAAGACACCTTTAGTGCTTTCAGCATAAGGCTGAGAGTGTACCCTGTCAGAAACCATTACTAAAAAGAACAGCTTTTTTCCTGAAGGAAGAGGTTGGTAGGTCACATAGGCCCTGCAAGAACTCATTCTATATTTCAAGGCTTTACTTCGGTTGCAGCTACATGTATGAAAGAAAATTTTGAAGTCTCGATAAACTGGCAATAAATTACACCCGATTATCCGAAATGACCAGGCGCCATGTACAAGTGGAATCACATTCTTCTTGAAACAATACACTGCCTGTACCGATTTTCGCGATTTCTGTGCTGATGCAGAACTCACGCGATTAATTAGGTACTCTAAAACAAAGTCAGTAATGAGTGAAACAGAAATTTCGACGTCAGTGTAAAATTCCCAGACCGTCTTATTTTCCTGTCAGTTCGCACAAGAGAGGTGTTGATAATGTCACCACACTGATGATTATAGAAGGTGAGGAGGGTCTGTAGTGAAATGAAGTGTTCTTACGGCTAAGTGACTGGGAGTCTCCTTCTGGGTAGTTCAGTCACCTGGTGCAACAGTTTGCATTTGACGCCATTTCAATGACTTGCGCCCAATGTTGATGAAATGACAATGAGAACAAAGCACAGTTCCAGTCCTAAGGAGGGAAAATCTCTGACCTGGTCGGGAAGCGCATCTAGGTCCTCGTGACTGATAGCAATGCTAACCACAAGACCATGACTATTGTCAGATTAGTCCTAAGTATCTCTTAGTGTTTTGGTACCTGGACATTATCCGATGGCTTAAATTCTCGATAAGGAAGGCGATATTCTTTCCCTTGCAATGTATGTGACCAAAACACTTTATTTGAATGCAGCCAAAACAGAATTGTTTGATGTTTGCAGTGACATGTTGTTCCAAATTGCGTGGAGCAATGATCCCCGTTCCTGTTAGTGCTCTTCCCAAGAATACTTCACTATTATTATGTTGTTAATGTACCATATTACCCAGTGTTGTAGCGAAACATCAAGGAAACTGATCATACCGTTAGTTAATGCGGCGGAGGAAACTTTTAGTCCAGAGGGAGACATCGTGTCCAGCTCCATTTCCCAATATCTATACTGTATATCAAATGATCAGAAAACTTGAAAGCCATGAAAATTCTGTAACAGCTCTTCCAAGTTCTCTGGTCGGTCGGTCTCTGGCACAATGTAAGAAAGAATTTGGCATAATCGTAACAGGAGGTCTATTGTGTCATCCTTCATGGGCACCACTAACCAAGGGCTGTCATAAGATAAAATCTCCAGGTCGGTCACATATTGATTGACGACTGCCCAGAGTTCTTCAAAGAGCTTTAGGACCATACAAAGAGCTGTAGGACCATACAAAGAAATTTTAATGCTCCATTCCTTAAGTTTATACTGAAAACTCTTTGTGACACCCAACTTTGGTAGGGAAATTATCTCATTATCCTATAGCATTTCAGATTCCTCATCTGTTTCATGTGAACTCATATGCTCAATTGCCTCTAACATTTCCAGAATTTTGGGTTAACTACTTTCTTCACGTACTCAATAATTTGGGATACCGTTATTCGTCCGGAAGAAGGCTCTCAGGCCATGCATCAGTTCCCTCGGTCCTCGAGCTGTTGTGTAGAACGTACGAGTCTGGCAGTACTCCATCTGACTTTAAGAGAAACATCTTCTACACAGTTTCCAAGAATGCAAGAGCCCACAAGTGAGAGAATTATGGAACCATCAGCGTAACGGTGATGCATTCAAGATGCTTACAAGAAAAATATACAGGAGAAAGGAGGAGACAATAGAGCAATTGTTGATCAGTTTGGCTTTAGGAAAGGTAAAGGCACCAGATAGGCAGTTCTGACGTTTCCGTTCATAATAAAAGCAAGACTAAAAAAAATCAAGACGCCACATAGGATATGTCGACCATGAAAATGCATTCGACAATGTCAAATGGTTCGAAATTCTTGAGAAAAGTTGGTGTACGTTATAAGGAAAGAGAGGTAATATTACAAGAACCAAGTGGGAAGCACAAGAACGAAGTGGTAAGTTTAAAAAGAGTGTAAGACAGGGGTGTAGTCTGTCGCTCCTACCTTCAGTCTTTACACAGAAGAGGGAAAGACGAAAACAAAAGAAAGGTTGAGGAGAGGAGTGAAAATTCAAGGTCAAAGGATATCAGTAGTAAGATTCGCTATTGATGCTCAATGAAATTAAAGAATTACAGGATATGCTATGAGGAAGTAGCAATCTAACGAGTACAGAATACGGTCTGAGAGCAAATCGAAGAAAGACAAAAGTAATGAGAAGTAGTAGAAGCGAGAACTACGAGAAACGTAGTATCAGGACTGATGATCACGATGTAGCTGAAGTCAAGGAAGTCTGCTACTTAGGCACCAAAAAAAGACGTCACAGGTAGACCAAAGAGGACATAAAAAGCGGACTAGCACTGGCAAAAAGAGCATTCCTGGCCAACAGAAGTCTACTGATATAAAACATAGGCCTTAATCTGAGGAGGCAATTTCTGAGAATGTAGGTTTGGAGGACACCATTGTATGATAGTGAAACACGGACTGTGGGAAAACCGAAAAAGAAGAGAATCGAAGCATTTACGATGTTGTGCTACAGGCGAATGTTGAAAATTAGATGGACTGATAAGGTGAAGAATGAGGAGGTTCTTCGCAGAATCAGCGAGGAGGGTGATGTATGGAAAACACTGCCAAGAAGAAGGAACATGATGGTAGGACATCTGTTAAGACAGCAGAGAATAAGTTCTATGGTACTAGAGGGAACTGTGGAGGCTAAACGCTGTAGACAAGAACACAGATTGGAATACCTCCTGCAAATAATTGAGGACGTAATTTGCAAATGCTTCTCCAAGATCAAGAAGTTGGTACAATAGAGGAATTCGTGGCTGGCCGCAGCAGACCGGTCAGAGGGATGATGACCCCCCCCCCCCCCACAAAGAAAAAGAACGTACTGCTTTATCACCACTTACAGCTGGCACATGTTTAAACGCTCATTTTTCTGCCTCAGTATTCTACAGCTTGCACATTCAACTCTATCTCTTTCAAGAGTTGCTGATAACACTGCAATCAACTGTCCATACAAATTGTACTTACACCAGCCCAATATCTATACTGTGTTCATATTGATTTGAGTATTTCCCAGATTTTATTGCCTCCTATATTGCCTATACAATTTTCTACTTCATTACATATTTTTTGCCAACATCATTCCTTATTTTTGTACCCTTTGACAGGAGCTATTCCTTTTTCACGAGATGTTCTAAGATCCTCATCCACTTTGGTAGTCAGTCAATTCCAATATGACCACATACATACTACCATTGACCGAAACTGTTGTTCAGTTCTCTTCTAAATTCATCTAAGGTTTTCAGAAAATTTATGAAGAACTCACACTATTCTTCCTGTCTCTACCTTTCACTCTTCACTGTTTTCTGTTGCCTTTTCATTTCCTTCTATAGCTTTTGTTCTTCTGCGCATTTGTCCAGAAACGTCCTCATGTTAAAATATACACTTTCATAAATTCTACAAGTCTTAAATGAACACTGAACGCTTTTCGCAGTGCACAAATTACGGGGACTACTGAAATCATACAAATGCTCTACACAGCAAATTACAAATTAGTAGATCGTAATACGTAGTCTTTACTGCAAAAATGAAACCTTCTAAACTGTCGTTACTTACACTGTTCTGTTTTCTTCTTTTACTCAGTCTGAAGCTATTGCAGCACACCACTTGCAACTAACTTGTCTCTACACAAACACAGGTGTCCAAATAATCGTCGATTTCTCCTTTGAGGTGCTATTGAATTCCAACCATCCAACCTTATTTAATTCTACTAACAACAGTTCTTTATTTCCGTCGGCTGTACAGCACGAAGCTTCTGGCTGGCTGAGAATTGGAAAACCAGACCAGTACTGCGTAAATACTGGGAGAATCAGTACAGTCATTAGAAGAACAAACGATATTGCAGACTGATAAAGATAGGAAACCTGCATGGAGTGAAAGGCGGCAACTGAGTAAAAAATGAAAAGCGTGCTGTCATCCACATGAGTAATAAAAGGAATCCGCTAAATTTCGGTTACATGATAAGTCACGCTAATACAGAGGCAGTCAATTCAACGAAATTCTTGGGAATTTCAGTTAGAAAGTATTTAAATTAGAATGGTCACATGGATAATGTTGATAGAAAGAGCATCAAAGACTGCGTTTTACTAGAAGCAGATCTAATAAAGAAACTACCTACACTACGCTTGTCCGTCGTCTCTGAAGTATTGCTGCGTGGTATGGGACGAATATCTGATAAGATGGACGGAAAAACTCGAAGAAGTTCAATTCGTAACTGCCGTCTGCTTCACATCTGCTGTGCAGTGAGATACGTTAATTTAAGTATTAACTGTATTTTTCTTACTTGTCACTTCTTCTTCCGTGTGTTTTTTCATTTAGGAAGCTTTAATTTTCGAGTACTAGTAATAGTGTTCCATAGATTTTGTGTTTGTTTTGAATACAGTCAGAGAGTCCCTTTATTCAGCTGTAGTGCCAGTAGTGCTACTGTTTGTTTTGAATACAGTCCACAAGCAGGTAGTGCTTATTTTCATTGTTTTCAACAAGAAGTGTCTAGTAACCACAGTTTAGTCGGCTGGCAGCCGCCTTTTGTGAATTAGCAGTCTAGTTAAAAGTTGATTAACTCTCTACAGTAAATTGATTTCTTAGGATGGATAGGATGTGTGACTGCTGCGTACGGACGCAGGAGGAGCTGGCTACTGTTCGCGAACAACTGAGCGTGCTGATGGCTGCGGTCAGCTGCGGTTAGCTGTCTTCAGGCTGCTGCCTCGGAGTGTAGCGGCAGTGGGGAATCTGGTGCGTCGCATGGTACACCCCAGGTGTTATATTCTTCGCCCACGGTCCCTGCTGTCGAGACATCTTCGCGAGTACCGGGCGCGGTTGGGCCAACCACTCCCCAAGGGGAGTGGCGGGTTCAGCGGTGTTCGCGGCGCACGAGGCGGAGGGTCAATGTGGAGGCTGGCCGTGTGGCATCGCCCGATCTGCCTGTGAGTGGACATGTGGCCGCTTCTTCAGCAAGGTCCGAGCAGGCACACGGGGGGAGGGGTTTATTAGTGATTGGGAGCACCAGCGTTAGACGGTTGATGGCGCCCCTTAGGCAGACAGCGGAAAGGTCGGGGAAGAAAGCTAGTGTTCACTCTGTCTGCTTGCCGGGGGGTCTTATCCGAGATGTAGAGGAGGCCCTGCCGGCGGCGATAGAGAGCACTGGGTGCACCCGACTGCAAATTGTTGCTCATGTCGGCACCAATGACTCCTGCCGTCTGGGTTCAGAGATCAGCCTCAGTTCATACCAGAGGCTCAGACGATTCTGCGGAGATCTGGGGTGCAAATTTCTCGACCTCCGCTATCGGGTGTAGAAATGCAGGGTCCCCCTGAACAAGTCAGGCGTGCACTAGACGCAGGAAGCGGCTACAAGGGTAGCGGAGTACGTGTGGAGTGCAAATGTGGGTTTTTTAGTTTAGGGAATTCCCTCCCTAGGCCCGACAAGACGCATCGTGAGACGCGACAAGGTAGTAGTAGGCAAAACACAACAGGGAATAACAATATTAATATGCTAGTAATCCATGCAAAAGAAATAAAAACTTTGAGGTTCGCCGATGACATTGTAATTCTGTCAGAGACAGCAAAGGATTTGGAAGAGCAGTTGAATGGAATGGATAGTGTCTTGAAAGGAGGGTATAAGATGAACATCAACAAAGGCAAAACGAGGATAATGGAATGTAGTCGAATTAAGTCGGGTGATGCTGAGGGAATTGGATTAGGAAAAGAGATACTTAAAGTAGTAAAGGAATTTTGCTATTTGGGGGGCAAAATAACTGATGGTGGTCGAAGTAAAGAGGATATAAAATGTAACTGGCAATGGCAAGGAAAGCGTTTCTGAAGAAGAGAAATTTATTAGCATCTAGTATAGATTTAAGTGTCAGGAACTCATTTCTGAAAGTATTTGTATGGAGTGTAGCCATGTATGGAAGTGAACAATGGTTGATAAATAGTTTTGACAAGAAGAGAATAGAAGCTTTTGAATTGTGGTGCTACAGAAGAATGCTGAAGATTGGATGGGTAGGTCACACAACTAATGAGGAAGTATTGAACAGGATTGGGGAGAAGAGATGTTTGTGGCACAACTTGACTAGATGAAGGGATCGGTTGGTAGGACATTGTTGAGGCATCAAGGGATCACCAATTTAGTATTGGAGGGCAGCATGGAGGGTAAAAATCGTAGAGGGAGACCAAGAGATGAATACACTAAGCAGATTTAGAAGGATGTAGGTTGCAGTAGGTACTGGAACATGAAGAAGCTTGCACAGGACAGAGTAGCATGGAGAGCTGCATCAAACCAGTCTCAGGACTGAAGACCACAACAACAACAGTAAACTGCAGGAACGTCTATAGAAAGGTCCCAGAACAGTTCTTATTAATAAACGGTCACAACGCCCACATAGTACTAGGGACAGGAAGTTGGCTGAAACCAGATGTAAACAGTAATGACATTCTAAACTCAGATTGGAATGTATACCGCAGAGACAGGTTGGACAGTGAAGGTGGAGGCGTGTTTATATCGATAAAAAGTACAATAGTTTCGAAGGAAATTGACGGAGATCCGAAATGTGAAATAATTTGGGTGAAGGTCACTGTTAAAGAAGGCTCAAACATGGTAATTGGATGTCTCTGTAGGCCCTCTGGCTCAGCAGCTGTTGTTGCAGAGCACCTGAAGGAAAATTTGGAAAATATTTCGTGTAGATTTCCCGATCATGTTATAGTTCTGGGTGGAGATTTTAATTTGCCGGATATAGAATGGGAGACTCAAACGTTTGTAACGGGCGGCAGGGACAAAGAATCCAGTCAAATTTTTTATGTGCATTATCTGAAAACTACCTTGAGCAGTTAAACAGAGAACCGACTCGTGGAGATAACGTATTAGGCCTTCTGGTGACAAGCAGACCCGAACTATTTGAAACAGTTAACGCAGAACAGGGAATCAGCGATCATAAAGAGGTTCCTGCATCGATGATTTCAGCCGTAAATAGAAATATTAAAAAAGGTAGTAAGACTTTTTCTGTTTAGCAAAAGTGACAAAAGGCAGATTCCAGAGTACTTGAAGGCTCAAAACAAAAGTTTTGTCTCAAGTACAGATAGTGTTGAGTATCAGTGGAAAAATTTCGAAACCATCGTACAATACGCATTAGATAAGTATGTACCAAGCAAGATCGTAAGAGATGGAAAAGAGCCACCGTGGTACAACAACCGAATTAGAAAACAGCTGCGGAAGCAAAGGGAAATTCGCAGCAAACATGAACATAGCCATAGCCTTGCAGACAGACAAAAATTACGCGAAGCGAAATGTAGTGTAAGGAGGCCTACGCGAGAGGCTTTCAGTGAAATCGAGAGTAAAGTTCTATGTACTGACCTGGCAAAAAATCCTAAGAAATTTTGATCTGATGTCAAAGCGCTAGGTGGTTCAAAACAAAATGTCCAGACACTCTGTGAACAGAATGGTACTGAAACAGAGGATGATAGACTAAAGGCCGAAATACTAAATTCTTTTTCCAAATCTGACTGCACTATAGTTCCCTCTCTAGATTGTCGCACAGATGACAAAATGGTAAATATCCAAATAGACGACAGGGGAATAGAAAAACAATCAAAATCGCTCAAAAGAGGAAAGGCCGCTGGACCTGATGGCATAATAGTTCGATTTCACAGAGAGTACGCGAAGGAACTTGCCCCCCTTCTTGCAGCGGTGTACCGTAGGTCTCTAGAAGAGCGTAGCGTTCCAAAGGATTGGAAAAGAGCACAGGTCATCCCCGTTGTCAAGAAGGGACGTCAAAGAGATGTACAGAACTATAGACCTATATCTCTAATGTCGATCAGTTGTAGAATTTTGGAACACGTATTATGTTCGAGTAAAATGACTTTTCTGCAGACTAGAAATCTACTCCACAAAGACGATCGTGTGAAACCCCGCTCGCGCTATTCGTCCACGAGACTCAGAGGGCCATAGACGCGGTTTCCCAGGCAGATGCCGTGTTTCTTGACTTCCGCAAGGCGTTTGATACAGTTCCACACTGTCGTTTAATGAACAAAGTAAGTGCATATGGACTATCAGACCAATTGTGTGATTGGATTGAAGAGTTCCTAGATAACAGACAGAGTGCAGCATGTCATTCTCAATGGAGAAAAGTCTTCCGAAGTAAGAGTGAAAATGACCTTGTGTATAACATCGGAAGTTCACTGAGGCTTTTTGCGGATGATGCTGTAGTATATTGAGCGGTTGTAACAATGTAAACCTGTAGTGAAATGCAGGAGGATCTGCAACGAATTGGCGCATGGTGCAGGGAATGGCAATTGAATCCCAATGTAGAAAAGTGTAATGTGCTGCGAATACATAGAAAGAAAGATCCTATATCATTTAGCTACAATATAGCAGGTCAGCAACTGGAAGCAGTCAATTCCATAAATTATCTGGGAGTAGGCATTAGGAGTGATTAAAATGGAATGATCACTTAAAGTTGATCATTAGTAAAGCAGTTGCCAGACTGAGATTCATTGGAAGAATCCTAAGGAAATGCAATCCGAAAACAAAGGAAGTAGGTTTCAGTACACTTGATCGCCCACAGCTTGAATGTTGCTCACCAGTGTGGGATCCGTACCAGATATGGTTGATAGAAGAGATAAGATCCAACGGTGAGCAGCGCGCTTTGTTACAGGATCATTTAGTAATCGTGAAAGGGTTACAGAGATGATCGATAAACTCCAGTGGAAGACTTTACAGGAGAGACCCTCAGTAGCTCGGTACGGGCTTTCGTTGAAGTTTCGAGAACATACCTTCACTGAGGAGTCAAGCAGTATATTGCTCCCTCCTACGTACATCTCGCGAAGAGACCATGAGGATAAAATCAGAGAGATTAGAGCCCACACAGAGGCATACCGACAATCTTTCTTTCCACGAACAATACGAGACTGGAATAGAAGGGAGAACCGACAGAGGTACTCAACGTACCCTCCGCCACACACCGTCAGGTGGCTTGCGGAGTATTGATGTAGATGTAGGTGTAGGAGGTCAGCTGGTTATGTATTATCGCGTAACAGGGGAGAGACTGTCACAGATAAGATGATTTGTGATGGCTATCATTAAAACAAAAGCGAACGTGGTTGCTAAGTGATCTTTCCAGGAAATTTCATTCACCAACTACCATCCCTGCATGTGTATATATGTTGATGACGCCCACCTGCACAAAGAGAAATGATCATTACAATAAAGTAAGAGAAATCATAGCTCTTACCGAAAGATTTACATATTCTGTTTACCCCCTCGTTCTCTGTGAATGGAAATGGATATAAATAGTCTGAAGATGGATTCATATCCACTCTGTCAAGCACGTAATAGTGAAACGCAGAGTACTCCTATAGATCTAGATGTCAAAATGATATATTTAGGTATTATCGTACTAAAATTACAGTTTAGTAACTAAACTGAAATTCACTTGCGTTACACTAAGCCTCCTGATTTCAAGCACAGGTAATATTTATGGAAAAAGTCACACACAAGTGCTTGAACTGATAGCCAGAAATTTGAAACACCTGACGCCATTAATAAATAAAATCTCTCTTCATGAATTAGCGGACCAACCCACGTCGGAAAGTGTCCTCCCAGGCTGGATTTTTTTCAGAAGGCTGCAGCTACGTGTCAGTCAATCAATACTGCACCTGGTGGTACAGTCGTTATAAAGAAGTTATTACCATACAATACCTTCTTTGGACATTCGTTAACAGGCTGCAAGACTTAACGTAAGTGGATATTGAAACAAGCATTTACTTTAAGATAGAGCACTGAGCTACATATACTGTGACTGGAAAAGGAAAGCTAAATTTCACTTTGCTAATACATGAATTGTTTTACAATGAAATGCTGCTCTAAATAAATCCTTGTAATGAAGTAGCAAAACCACTTTTTAATGCTTTAAAAGTCAGTCTTGTAAATTAAGACAAAATATTCGACAAAACTCACAAAAGTTTATGTCACATAATCATACAACACATTGTCAATTTTGTACGTTTTTAGTTTTTTTTCTGCGGGGAAATTTGTAGAACGTAGAAACTGGCCAACTGCTGAGGTCATCGGTCCCTAGGCTTACACACTAGTTAATCTACTTTAAACTAACTTAATATAAGGACAATATACACACCGATGTCCGAGGGAGGACTCGAACCTCCGACGGGGGGAGCCGCGCGAACCCGCGCAGCTTTTAGTTTTTCTTCTACTTTTCTGAGCTTATCATTCAGAGTTTGCGATTAACTTTTTTACGTCGCTGTTCCCGGTACTGTGTGAAATATTTATTGTTTGTTATGAGAGCTGTGCTGTGTGTCGTACGAGAGTTCAGAGATCTTGCTCTGCCTCGCGTTGTCCATGTTAGAAACAAAATAGAGGTACGAAGCTTTAGAATATTATCTCGTATCCATGCATCCGTTCGTTACTCATTTACAGATAAAAATTAAAGGAAACGAAACATTTTACTTAGAGTTATATACGCCAGGGTAAACTATGACCAGACGATGCCTCTCTCCTTGGGCCAAAAAATTTGTGGTACACTGCCTGAGAGAAAGACTGAAACACCAAGAAGTGGAGGAGGAGACGCAATGAAATTTCATGAGCTGAGAGGAAAAGTGATGCTATGGTGGCACCTAAAAGAACAGAGTCCAGTTTACAAAGAACTTGGCAGTATGAGGCCACTTATAAGTATGATGTTGCAAGTATGATGTTGCTACTCTCTGGTTGGAAGGAGTCTTAGGTGCATCTGAACATCGCGCGGCGCCGAGTGAAAATGTGTACTGGACCAGGATTCGAATCCAGGATCTGCTGCTGACAAGCCAGGTGCGTTACCCACTGCGCCACCAGGAACACAGCTTTATTACAACTGCACATGCTATCTCCGCACGCCCCATGGTAGATTCACATTCCCATCTAGCGCCACATATCCACAGTACCTGCCCATTTCCCCCATGTTCACTACTCTGAGATTCCCACTGGAGGTCATATGTATTAGTGCATCCACACTGATGAAGGTGGATCAGTTGCCCAGCTAGGTGAGTCAGTTATAAGGATGCGTGTTGTCTGTCCTTTCGACATGTCCAAAAGAACAGACACCACATATTCATCTAAACAAAATTTTGTAACTGTTCCCTGAATTTCTAAATACTCACGCTACTGGTTCCGTGCACATGCTATCGGAGCCAGATCTGAGGACTTCGCTAACTGTGAGAGGGAGTACCTCAACATCATGCCGACAGATCATAGAGATGTCCCCCATGTGTGAACAAGCACTGTCGTGTTGAAAAATGTTGCCGTGACACTGTCACATGAGAGGTAGTGCGTAACGACACAGCATGTGCGTGATGTCTTGATGTGCCGTCAGATCTGCATCAGTCTCTAGCAGCTGTGACCTGAACTCATACCTGAAACCTCTGCACACCATGACGTCATGAGATAACACCGCTGTGCCTATCCATAAGATAGAAGGAATCAGAGATTTCTCCAGCTCTCCGCTACACTCCCCAATGATGATAATCCAGGATTGTGCAGACCTGTGATTCATCGTCGAACACAGTGCGAGACCATTCATCATCACTATATCCTTCCCCACTCCAAATGAAGCTTTTTGTGTGTGGTGATAATAGCAGCCTACTGATGAGTGGGTACTCCTTAGGTATGCTGCTGCTATTCGCCGAATAATGATGTTGGAGGGTACAGAACGGTGCAGGGATTCCATTACTTGTCCACAGACGGCAGGTGCAAATGTGAACTGATACGATATGCTTGGTGAACAACTCGTCCATTCTCCTTGTAGTTGTCAGATGTGGTCGAGGAGAACCTTGACGACGAGAGTCTGCTACCACATTCCCCTTTAGTCCAACAGCTGGCCAATGTCACATCCCATTGCCCCACAAATCTGGATACTGCACGGTTTGACCAACGTGCCGGCTCGTATCGATTGATCGGTCGGGTCAGCATGGTGTGATCTTTGGGCTCGGCCGTTTGACGTGGCTTTTGGCCGCGGCAGGCGTGGGGGCTAGAAAGGGGACAGCCGGGGACCGGCGCGGCGTGAGAATCGGAGGAGAGCGTGGTTCAGCAGGCCGGGGCACGACGCAGAGATTGTGGTGTGTTTCATACGTTTGCGAAACCGAACCTTGTTTGTAGTGTGGGAACTGGACTCAGCCACATTACCCGAATCGAGTCGTGGGGCCCTGATTTGGATCCGTAAAGGATTTTATAAAAGATTTGTGTGTTATAGTGTACTGTGTGCGGCACCCTGTCCAGCTCGCCCGCTTGCTGTGGGTTCTGCGTCTAGCCGCCTCTGGCCTGGGTCCAGTGGGCCCCCCTTCTACTACTTCAATTTGTCCGTGCCTATGTAACGTCACCTGTTTTGAAAATGGGTCACGAAGAGGTGTATCTGTTGGTATTTTCTTTTGTGTTAAAAAATTGTGATATCCATTATTGGTTAAACTTTATCTCATTGTTGTAGTCTCCTTTTGGAAGCTTTACTGTGTATAGAATTTAATTAACTTGCAAGTCACTTAATGCTTGGTTAAAGATTAATGTTGTTGTTTGAATAGGGCGGTTGCCCGTGCTTGTAAGGATTTTGAATTTTGAAGATAAAATTTCATTTAGCCAAAGAAAAGTTAATAAAAATGTTGTTGTTATACATTGTGAATGTTGCTTATGTGGCCCGGCCCTCCCGGCAACGGCAATTGGCAGATTAGGGTGGATTTTTCACCACACCGTGAACAGCACTAATGCACTCTGTTAGCCATTCCACTGCTTGTGGAGAATAAACAACACTTACCTTTCACAAAATACCTGTAGGGCGTGCATGTAAAAAGTTACATCGACATTCAGCCGTGTGTCCAGGTAGTTTCACTTCTTTTGTCTGGCAGTGTGCAACGAGGTTAATGACACAAAGTGAAACTGGAAACAATGCCTCACCAGAGTTAAAAATTGTAAGAAGTAACATCATACTCTGTCTCCTTCTGTCTCCTCTATTTTAGGATACCCACTCATTTGGGCCACGGGCAATCTATGTGTTAGAAATGCTGATTCCACAGATAGGCCGTCTTCTGAAACCTTTCCGCTCAGCAAGCGAGCACAGGCGATGTAGCGGATGTCATGACCGCATCCTCGGCTTTCTCTGTGATGAATAGTTAATTTACTTAAACAAACTCCGTAGGGAATGTTTCCTCCTGTATCATCAGCAATTCGAGGAGCGTTCGCGCATATGTCTGTCGCATCTGGATTTCTGCTGAGCTCTGCGCTCGGAAGACTAAGTTAAACGGGTCGGGCGGCGGCGGCGGCCAAGTTGCATGAAATGTGGTTTCTGCCCTCGCGGCCGGAAGCTGCAGAGCCGCTTCCGCCGGGTGACTGATGGCTGGGTGGCAAGCGAGCGCGGCGCGCGGCGCCTCTGGACTGCTGTCAGCGCCCCCCCCCCCCCACCCCCCCCCAACCAAACGCCGCCGCGCTAGAAGCTCTCGGCACGCCTCGTCTGCGGAATGCTGCGTATGCTGAGCACCCATTCGTCATCCCACTCGAGCGGCTGTGCTCCGTTGGGCGCTCGTGGGCGTCCGAACACCGAGTAATGATGGAAGATTGATTAGTTTCCCGGCCCGCTCTGGTCGTCCACTTCAACTGTTTTTCCGTACCACTTTACTTAATTAGAAAACAGAGACAGCCAATAACGCAGGAAATGGATGACCATGTAGGGGGTATTCACAGACCTGTGGTTTGTCTCCATGACATATGCATTTTTTTTTCTTTCAATAAACCTTTCCTCTTCTGTGATGGTAGCAAATTATGTGCCCCGTGTCTTACGTCATCTATGTATGCAATACGTCCAATTCGAATTGGTTTAACCTTTGACATCGTAATAATGAAAATATATATTTGTATCACATCACCCGCACCCACATCCCACGGGCGCCCACACAAAGTTTTCAAAGAGGGAGCAAAATTCTTTAATAGCCATTTTCATTGTAATTGATTTCGTGAGTTGGAAATGTTGGTGTCCCAATTACCGTGTTTGAAAAATAGCATACAAGACTAATGATATATCAGAAGACTGGTAATCATGCGCACAATACCAGTTATTTCGTCTGTAACATGTATCTCTCATTATAACATCCAAATTGTGGAGGTGATTTTTCTTAAAATGTGGCATTAGCATTCTTTATTAGACCCAGATAGGCCAACCCTTAGTATTATGACAGTGATCTCAGCATCTCCTGACCGCTACGGTCGCAGGTTCGAATCCTGCCTCGGGCATGAATGTGTATGATGTCCTTAGGTTAGTTAGGTTTAAGTAGTTCTAAGTTCTCGGGGACTGACGACCACAGATGTTAAGTCCCATAGTGCTCAGAGCTATTTATTTCAACATCTCCTTCCAAAACACTGGCATGTACTGCACAGTTCAGTATCATCTGTTAATGAGTGTGATTTGTCATAAGTCATGTAGGGAGTAACACACCACAGGAAATTTGTAGACTGTGCTAACCTAATATCTACTCGATGCAATATCGGCGTGTATTACATGAAACGTAGTTGGTTCCGTTAACATCTGTAACGCTTAGGAAGTCGGGATTAGCATGGAAGCTCAAGGCAACTATAATATCACTCCTTAAACACAGCAACTAGTAGATCAATAATTTATTGAAGACCACATTTATAAAAACAGCTTACAACCAACATATGGCCATCATTAAGACAATATCGACAAATGACAGCTTCCTGGCCGGCCGAAGTGGCCGTGCGGTTAAAGACGCTGCAGTCTGGAACCGCAAGACCGCTACGGTCGCAGGTTCGAATCCTGCCTCGGGCATGGATGTTTGTGATGTCCTTAGGTTAGTTAGGTTTAACTAGTTCTAAGTTCTAGGGGAATAATGACCTCAGCAGTTGAGTCCCATAGCGCTCAGAGCCATTTGACCCATTTTTTTGACAGCTTCCTTCTTAAGCAAGCAGGAAATTACAATTACTTAACGAACAGTAAATAACATCAGAAGTCATTCAAAGAAATGTGGAACGTGTCTCCAAATATATATATATATATATATATATATATATATATATACCAGGTGATCAGAAAAATCAGCATAAATTTGAAAAGTGAATAAATCACGGAATAATGTAGATACAGAGGTACAAATTGACACACATGCTTGGAACGACATGGGGTTTTATTAGAACCAAAAACATACAAACGTTCAAAAAATGCCTGACAGATGGCGCTTCATCTGATCAGAATAGCAATAACTAGCATAACAAAGTAAGACAAAGCAAAGATGATATTCTTTACAGAAAATGCTCTATATGTCCACCATCATTCCTCAACAATAGCTGTAGTCGAGGAATAATGTTGTGAACAGCACTGTAAAGCATGTCCGGAGTTATGGTAAGGCATTGGCGTCGCATGTTGTCTTTCAGCATCCCTAGAGATGTCGGTCGATCACTATACACTTGCGACTTCAGGTAACCCCAAAGCCAATAATCGCACGTACTGAGGTCTGGGGACCTGGAAGGCCAAGCATGACGAAAGTGGCGGCTGAGCACACGATCATCACCATATGACGGGCGCAAGAGATCTTTCACGCGTCTAGCAATATGGGGTGTTTTTTTTTTTTTTTGTTCTGATAAAACCCAATTACACATGCGAGTTTATCAAACGGGTAGTGACTCCCGGCTGACCTGGGCACAATGTGACTTAACTTAAAATTCCAGAAGCAGCAGAACAACCATCCAAACAACGCCTAAACGCCAGGGCCCAACCGGGAGTCACTTCCCATTAGACGACACTCACAGATTCTGTGCACCGAAGCGGGACGTGGCGCTCCACCCACGCGTCCCAATTCTCAGAAAAACTGGAACACAAATAGACCGCAGAAAACACGCCAGACACCAAGCAAACATCAGTCAATATAAGTTAAGAACCAATAAATAATAATTTTAAGAAAACCAATAAGTACTTTCAATAAAACGTCCAAGATACCAGATTTTTACACTCTCATAGGCAAAGAATAGATGCACGTGTCATTAAGGCTGACAATGTTTACAGAGATGAAATGTAAATTATTTCAAGATAATATTACGTTATTCAAATGCACAAGTGCAGCACAAACTAGGTATTGTGAACTTTAATTTCCTTGCATAGGTCTGCAATTTACTGTCAATAGTGTAAGCTTGGTATACAGAAAATTACAATTAGTCTATGGCCTAATAACGTCAGTAGCTTACAGTTACTACTTGTTTTGGAGACGTTGATTTCCTTAAAGGTAGTAGTGACTGCTGCTCTCCTTACGATCATACACCTTACCGGCTGCTCTTACTTCAACAACACACATTAGGGCAACCAACAAACCCACAAGTGACAGTCGCTACAACGCAAATGGTTCCACGAAACAAAGGCACCATGACAACTTACACCTTCGATGGAAAGCGTTGTTCGAGATGGTCTCGAGGAAGTGGTCTTATCCCAGAAAACAGATACCAAAGCAAGGCGACGAGCAGCGCCCGGAGTTGACATGAGGGAGGTGCAGCACTAACTCGCGACCGTCCTGCAAGGTTAACCGTCCGCGCCGCTGCTGGCCGAGACCGCGTGTTTTGCTCCTTCGTCCCCTGAAGCACGTCCTAGCGCCTCGTAGCGAGTCCTACGACCAACTCTCCGACCGCAAATACTCGCCACCAGATCACAACAGGGGCAAAAGATCGTAGTACAGCCGGCTAATCGATAGTCGTCCAAAGAGCTGGTGTCACAGAAAAGGCGCACCTCGGCTCAATAGCTTCTATAATTCGTCTACTGGACCCACATATCATAATATGATGTGATATTATCACTGTGATTTAGGATACATTTAGAAAAAACTGGAATCACAGGAAGTAATCGGAATTTATAACAGAAGTTGGGGAGCCTTCATATAAGTACTAGCTGTATAGTAGTGTTATGACACCACATACTATGTGTGCTTTAATAGGCCGACGGCGACAAAGCATTCTAACTTACACATCAAATTACAAAGTGCGTGGGTCGAGCCAACTATGTAAGATTACGCTATGAAATAAGATAAAACGACAATATAGGGGGAAAATGACGTCACATAGGGGATGCAAGTATTGGTCAGGCAGTGGCATGATTCTCTAAGGAGCCATCGGAACAGTTTGACAGTTGGTCAGTGTAAATGGTTCAAATGGCTTTGATCACTTTGGGACTTAACTACTGAGATCTTCAGTCCCCTAGAACATAGAACTATTTAAACCTAACTAACCTAATGACATCACACACATCCATGCCAGAGGTAGGACTCGAACCTGCGACCGTAGCGGTCGCGAGGATCCAGTCTGTAGCGCCTTGAACCCCTCGGCCACACAGGCCGGCTTGGTCAGTGCACCTCGTGTGGGATCATACTCGTCGAAAACGTTGCATGTAGGTTGGGGTTTTGCAGTAGGTAACATTTTGCTGCATGAGGTCATAGATGTCTGTCTATAAGAAGGTAGCGGACTGCAGAGGATCGATGATTCCTACGCGGACTTGGACACATGTAAATGTAACAACACCGTGTCAATAGACGAAGAGAGCAATTCTGTATCTGTTACACAATTAGTGAGAAATCACTTGTGGCTGTGAAATAACAGAGAGGAATCAACCTCACTGGTCTAGAGTGTAATGATTGTATATTAGAGAAGGTAAGAAAAGTGCATTACAGAACACTTATTCCACAATTTTTTTAAGTATTGTCTGCCAGTCTTGGTCTTTAACAATGCTGGATCAATATGAAATCCAACCAACATTGGTACATTTTGTCACGGGATCGTTATGGAGATGTTCAATAGAGTCCATAGGCGGTCGCTCAAAATGAGGCATTACGTGTTATGGAGAGGTTTACTATTGGAAAACTCGGTAAGGGTATGTTGTGGGTAATATATTACCTCCTTCAACAAGGAGAAATTAGGGCTGATGCAGGGGTTTTACAATCATTCTTTATATATGAATGGAGCATGTGCTTGGGTTAAAAGTCACATGTAAGGTGGTACGCAGTTGTCACACGTCTCAGTTCTCGATGTATACATTAGCATCGCTTGGGAAAAAACGGTGATTGCATGAAAAACAGTCCGGTCATCCTCTGTGCTCGAGCTCAACTGTCGTAAATCCCGTCCATATGTCTCTTAAAAGCTGTAAATTACAATTCGTCTCCATCTTTGGAAAGATTTCTAAGTAATAATAGATACTATAACCAAAATCCGATACCAAAGTCGTTACATTCTCGAATAACAAGTGAGAAAAAATGATTAATTTGCGTGTTATAATCTCGTGAGGAGGATCTTGTTGTACGATGTGATACTGAACTGTCGACGGTGTACTAAGCAGTGTGTAGATTTTACACTAAGCAATGTACAATTATAGATGAAATAGCAAGGCCTGTTTGTTCATTGATCTATTAATCTCTCATGTGTTCTTGGAATATGTTTCATTCAAACTACAGTCTTCCTGAGATTATTTTAACACACAACTTGCTTTAAAAAGCTGTAATGGAAGGGGTATTGCAGCCTGCTTGTGTGGGAACTACATTCTACTGTTCCATAGCTTTTAAGAAAAATGTAATTTAAAATTTCACCTATTCCTACAAGTACTGTAATTCCCCAGGTCATAAGAAAAAAGATTATGTTTTTAACAGGCATAAACAACCCTTTAAAAAATTACTTCTTTAACTATAGTTAGTACCTTATGCCTATGAAAAAGGAAAAAAGGAAACTCGAAGAGAACGAATTAAGAATACGAAAACTTTAGTTCTTGGCGAAGACCACTGCCGTAATGGAAGCATATGAAATGTTACTGGAAAAAGAGGAAACCATAGCACATATTAAGGCTAACCAAACATGTTACTTTGAAAACAGTTTTTGGAGATATCTGGCTACAAGTGGAGAATATAAGAAATTGGCATTTAGCTTAAATGCCAACGGTAAGTGGCCACACATTGGCGTAGTGGGCGAAGGAGGTGGATTCGACCATATTTATTATGCTAAAGAACGCACGAAATATCTCTCTATAAAGCTCCAATCCTGTTTGGATCTGCTTAAAAACGTTGGTTACATTGAACCGATATGTAGTGGGTGGAATGTTGTGCATCTGCAACGGAATAGTTAAATTTATTGCGCACTTATTTGTAAAAGTTCCAGACAAAGATTTATATTGTAATTCCGCAATAATAAGGAGTAGAATAATTCCCAATGTACATCCAAGAAGCTGTGGAATGTTTTATCAATAGTGTAATGCAGGAGATCAGAGGCAAAATCGAAAATACTGAATGGTCTTGGGTAGAAGAGTTGCAAGAAAGAAGAGACGTAAGTTAAAAATAAAGCTGAATATTATTAGAAGTACAGAACAGACAAAGAGAGTGTAAGCACAGATCAATAAATGTTACCTACTGGAAACTTTTTTTTCTAATTTACCACCCTGTCAAATAATCCTCTTTTGGATGTATACGTTGCAAAGCAGTTGCAAGTGGATAGTTCAAATGCTAGTTCATAGAGTTTCGATGAAATGCGTACTAAACAACAACAATTAGAATTATGAATGACTTGGTAAAATTATAAAAGTCATTCGTCTACATTCTAAAGAATCTGTGACTGGTAAGTCTGGAAAGCTCTACGAACTGCATAGTGTAGAAAACATAAGATAGTAAAATCATCAAAAAACGCTGTAGAAGTTTCCATTCAGTGAATACATCATTTGCTGTGAGCGTATGTTAACAGAGAGTAGACGACAGCCATTGTGAGCTTAGGTTAGTTGACGATAGCGGCTAGCTGCTGTGGTGAAATGTTCAAATGGCTGAATTAGTTAGCTACAGGGAGCTGGCGAAAAGTGTTACTGTGCTCTGATGAGCTAAGCCAACGCTTCCAGACAGTGTACTTAGTGAGAAGCTACAGGAGAAGACATCAGTGCAGGAGGCGGGTGTACTCTGTCTGTTTCCAGACAAGCTACCACGACGTGTGGTGAAGCGTGCGCAGCACAACAGCGTATTGTTCACTACGCTGGCGTAGCGTTTTTTGTGTTTCCACGTGGGCGGAAGTCGAGGAGAATGCAGCAGTTCATCTCAAGGAACCTCAGGAAGCTGACGTCATCTGCTGTTGTCACTCGTCGTATAATGTCAACAAACCCCAGAGTCCTTTCAGAGATCTCAGAAGCGTCGACGTCACAGACAATTACTGCAAGCATTAATGAATTACTGGAATCCAAAGATGATAGGTATATTTCGTTGGTGGATCGTTACGGAGATATTCAACAGAGTGCAGAGGCGGTTGCTCAGAATGAGACATTGAGTGTTATGGAGAGGTTTACTGCTGGAAAACTCGGAAGGGGTATGTTGTGGGTAATATATTACTTCCTTCAACAATGAGTGTGTGTGTTTTCACAAAAAAGAACACCTTGAACGACTACAGATGGGACGTTCATATTCAAAGGACATGTACGTTAGTATGTTCTGCATAAATGATTAGCATATAAAAAATGTCGGCCAGCGGTTAACATCGATATCGCGGCTCAACACTACTTACAGGTAAAATGAGCCTGCGGTGCTTATTTCACTATGAAGCGAAGATAATGTATCAGTGTACTTCAGTAGATGTACAGGATGCCTCGCAGACGTGTGCGAGAACAGTAATGTCAATTTGGTGAATTTGAAAGAGGGGTAATATTGACATTAGAGGATGTGATACATCCACCGGATAATCTGTTGCTCGTGTGGGACAAAGTGTTCTGGCAGTGCAACAGGTGTATGCAACATGATTCACGGAAGGCCGTAAAACACGAGATGGGTCAGATCGCTCCCCCCCCCTCCCGAGAAGATCGACATCTCATCCGAATGGCATTGCATAGCAAGTGGTTCAAATGGCTCCGAGCACTATGGGACTTAACATCTGTGGTCATCAGTCCCCTAGAACGTAGAACTACTTAAACCTAACTAACCTAAGGACACCACACATATCCATGCCCGAGGTAGAATTTGAACCTGTGACCGCTACGGTCACGCGGCCGGCTTGCATAGCAAATATGCACCCTCCTCGCCGCTGACGCAAGAGTGAAACAGTGTAACACATCGTACACTATCAGGGGTGACAGTCCGTCGCCGTTTATTACAGCATGGTTTACGTGCGCGGCGTCCACTTCCACCTTTAAGGAATGTGCAGATACATGCTAGACGGCAGTGGTGTATGGCACAACGTCACTGCGGACAGGAATGCCATCTCACAATGTTCTCGGACGAATCCCGTTTCTGTTTGTTTGAAAATCATGGCCGGATTTTGGTTTGACACAGGCAGGTTAGCGGCATCACAGTGACCGCATTCGCACAAGACAGACAGCGCCAGCTAACTCCTTACGGCTTGGGGTGCTGCTGGGTACAACCACAAATCACAGATGGTGCTTATCCAGGGCACAGTGACCAGTGTGATCTACGTGAATGACATCGTGCAACCTATAGCCATACCCTTTCTGCAAAATACCTCAGACGCCATTTTCCAGCAAGACAACGCATGACCACATGTTGCTGCACAAACACGTGTTTTCTTGGTGTCACAGGATGTCAGCCTTTTGCTCTGGGCCACCAATCGAAAATGTGTGTCTAGTGGTGAAACAACAGGGTCAGTGCTGTGACATAATGCCATCCATCATCGATGAACTTTGGAACCAGATGAATGCAACATGGATGGTGTAACCTCCCCACAAAAATTTATAAAGAAATGACAATATTATTTAAGAATGCTAATGGACATTGCTCTAAGTGTAACCTCTCCACTGAAATTTTAAAGACAGAAATAATAAATGAATAGGAGCCAAACGTAACCTCCCTAGCAATTAAATTTAATGACAATGGGAACAAAAATGTGAAATTCGCAATCTGACTCTGGTGTAAGCTCCCACTAAAATAATGAAAGTCCATTCAGTGATAATGATTATTCAATTAAACCGAAATATCGGTCTTTGGCCCTGTGCAAAACAATCGGAATTAAAGTCTTACCTCAGAATAACTGGATGTCAAATTTCTGCTCTTATCTTTGCGCACGGCTTGGAAGATCTGCATTGCAAATAA
Organism: Schistocerca piceifrons; assembly: GCF_021461385.2. Classification (NCBI taxonomy): domain Eukaryota; kingdom Metazoa; phylum Arthropoda; class Insecta; order Orthoptera; family Acrididae; genus Schistocerca; species Schistocerca piceifrons. The sequence goes on from NC_060141.1 coordinate 670,370,661, forward strand.
TAATATTCCTTTTTTCTGTAATTTTACTGAAAATTTTCTTTAAAAGAAGTGGAATGAAATGGGAAGTGCAACGAAGTCTTTAGTTCAATAAAAAATAAAATTTTTGAAAAAATGCTTTTAAAATAAAAATTATTATTGGGGCATTTGTTGGAAATTAATTACAATAAATAAATTTTTTACATTATCTAATGATTATATTAATTAACAGTATACCTCATTCAGCATCTTGACCAGTGTTGCCGACCGCCTACATCACACAACCGCACTGGGGTGCTACTACTGACCGACCGCTCTGCATGACGACTACTAGCGAACTGCACTGCACGACTACTACTGACCGACTGCTCGTAACTAAATCGAGCTACAGACTGCCACGACTACAGACAGAGTACTGCTCTGCATAGCGACAACTAGCGAACTCGTCGCAACACTCGCGCGGTCAAGCGCAGACCCTCTGGTCAGAGATGCTGCAATGCCTCGCCATCGCTGCTGCGTTACATACGTGTTTCATAACCCTCCACTGGGGGGGCAAAAATTTGGCAGCGATGGTGAGTCATTTGGACTTGCCAATCGCGGCAAAATTTTTTTCTAATTAATAAACTTCTACAATTTACAGAATATTTAGATGTAGTACAGGAATTAGATGTTGTGCACATGCACTAAGTACAAAATATATAAGACAAAGACAAAATGTGAGTACAAAACATAGTAACAAATCAGAAAAATGTATATACAAATTATTTGACAGATAACAAAGTGCACACGCACTGAAAAAATTCTTTGGCATATTCAGAACAAATAAACAGACTGGCAAAAAATATTATGTTGACAAGTGACATGAGTGCACATGCACTGCAGTTGAGAACATATCAGTAAATGATGAAATGTATATACAATTAGTAACAAATGACATAAGTGCATACGCATTGAAGTATTGAATATACAGAATAGTACAAATCATATTGAAAAATGAGAAAAGTGCACAGGCACTGAAGTTCAGTACAAAACATATTAACACCTAACATAAGTGCACATGCACTGTAGTTCAGAACATATCCTTAAAATAAAAAATGTATACACAATATAAAAGACAAGAGTGCACATATACTGTACTTCAGAACAAATCGAAAAAAAATGTCTTTAGCATTTTCGCAATAAATAAACACAATGGCAAAAAATCATGTCCAAAGTGCACACGCACTGAAAAAAATGTCTTTAGCATTTTCACAACAAATAAACATAATGGCAAAAAAAATAAATCATGTCCAAAGTGCACACGCACTGAAGAAATGTCTTTAGCATTTTCACAACAAATACACATAATGGCAAAAAAATCATATCGATAAGTGACATAAGTGTACTCGCACTGGAGTTCAGCGAATCGAAAAAAAAAAAAAATGTATAACTCACGAACATAAATGATGTTAACCAAAAAAAAATGTTTTTTTTTTTTAATGTGACAAGAATCAGGATAGGAAAGGGAAGGATTGCATCATGGTTGTAGCACTTTAGATTGCACACAGTTGCTCTGAAAGTCCATATCTTTCCACAGAAGTACAACACCAAGTGACACAACTTGAAGTTCTTTTCCCATCAGAATTTATCAGTGTAGCCAAGACACTGAACTGTCGTAGTAATGTTCCATGTTTTCATTTTGGCAGTACACTAGGTGCACCAAACAGTGGGACCATAATAACGTCTTCATCGCTCATGGTAGTGGACAGCATGTCGTGTCAACACCACGCTCTTACAAGGCACACATACGTAGAATTAGTGCAAAACCAAAGATAGTGCTCCATGATCACTAGGATAGACAGGACAAATGGACATTGCAGTAATTCAGGGTAGTTAGCTCATGAGGTGAAGGACATCAAGTCACATAATATTGACAATTACAGACTTAATTAGCAGTTTGCGGCATTCATAGCCCAGTTATTGAACATTTCTGTACCAAGTATGTAGTATTACAGAAAAATGTTCATTATTTGTTTTACATAGAATCAGTAGTCTTCTTTTCCTAGTTACAAAGTATAGCATGGTTAATTAATCATTTGTCATTCCAATAGTATTAATCATTAGCCTTTTCCTAATTATAAAGCATTATTAAACAGTCACATTCCTTTCCAGTTGCAAAGTATAATTAAGAATCATTAACCTTCTCCTAATTACAGTTAATTAATCATTTGTCGTTAATTAATCATTTGTCGTTCCAATAGTAAGGATCATTAGTCTTCTCCTAATTACAAAGCATTATTAAACAGTCACATTCTTTTCTGGTTACAAAGTATGAACATTGAAAACAAGAGCTAATTAATGGCATAATTAATAACAATTCATCGAGTGACATTAATTATTGGCACTCAGTGGCCAGCAAGTATTGAATAGAATAAAACATAGTTCATCATTCAGTATTATTCAGATCATTACGAAGTCATTATTAAAAATCAGTTAATTAGTCATAGCATTAATAATCATGGGCATTATAAGTAGTCTCATTACAATAAACAGTGTTCCTCATTCAGTAGTATTCAGATCATTACAAAGTCATTATTAAAAATCAGTTAATTACAGTCAAATCATTAATAATCACAGGCATTATAAGTAGTCTCATTACAATAAACAGTGGCAGTTATTAGCTAGTGACAAAGCATTATTTTAAATATATACGTTTTTTTTGTCTCATTAAGAGGTCATTACTCAAGTGACATACTATTCAGAGCTAATCAGTATTATTCAGAATTTTCTCAAACTGGTATCACTACTTGGGACTGGTAATACATTTTTTTTTTTTTTTAGCAATGCATTGCGTTGGGATCGATAATTAATTGCTGAGGCATAACACTATTTGTTTTTGACCTATTGCTGCAAATGAGGATAGGTAACGTCATTCGTCATGAGTCAGCTGTAGCAAGATTATGTAACAAGGCAGTATATGTGATCACATTTATAAATCATAAACACAAATGGGTAAAAAATAAAAATGCAAGTACTAGAACAGGTATAATAAGTAACAGGTTTAGTAAGTATCATGAAAAATTTCTCCTGAAAAAAAATACAAAATGGATTATTGACCTGAAAGAAGAAACGCACACTATGCTGAAAAGTAGTGAACTTCGAATTAACAGGTATAAAAATGTGTTCCATAGCTGTCCTTTCCAAAACTTTCCATCATCCTACTATGCAATATAACACCTGCTGTCAAAACAAACTGTAACAAATACTTAAATAACTACATAGCATAAATACATAACTTCAACATTATCCTCATCTGTAAAGAAAACTTCATTATCCATATCATCATAACTTCACTATTATCATCACCTGTAAAGAAAAACTTCATTATTCATAACAGCATATCCTTCATCATTATTCATCAGTATTCATTATCATCTGCAAAAAATCACTTCATTACTCATTATACAACTATTCCTTATCTCTAGCATATTTCATCACTAAAACTAAGATGTGTAGTTCAGTCTGACAGCCTGCATCAATCACCTTGTATTCTGAAAGAAAAAAGTAGTTAAGACTGCTATTCTACGGTGAGTATAGTATATTCTTGTTAATGTTTGTTAATCCTGATCCATTTACTCTTCCTCATAAAGTTATTACATCTTCTTTCGTTTATTCCGTAGGTGAAATTCCCATTTCTGTTGAATTTATTTCTTACATGCATCATTTCTTTCTGAAATTGATGACAGAGATTAATGTCTTGCATTTAAATCATATACCCATTAAATAATGACTGGTTTATGGTGACACAATTAACCATACAGCATAACATGACAGAAAACGTAACGTGTCAAAGACATTGACAGTGTTCAGATGCAAAAATGTACAGAGAATATCACAATGCAGCAGCAAAAAATGTAAAACAGTCACGACGTTGAGATATCATAGGGCAAAAAAAAAAATGTCAAAGTCGACTGATGTGTGTTATATCTTAACTATTTCACAGTGCATATAAACAAAACTGGAATACAATCATACATAAAAAGACAAATGTGACGTTCGTTGTGTTCAGCTTGTATGTAGTGTAGTTAATAGAGGCGAGAATTAAAGACCGTAATGAAAAAAATGTAATGAAATTAACATGTCATTAGCTAACATTGCATAATTAGTCATAAAATACGTAAGTGTGTCTGAAAAAATATGCACGGTTTGATGTGTAACGACAAGAAAAAGCGACCTGCTAACCTTACCTTGCCGGGCACTTGCCAAGAAAAAATACGATAATCATCAGTAATTAGTCAGGTGAAATAATTGCATTAGTGAATGACATCATAGTGTGTTGAATTATAAAGTGTCTTCATTCAATAAACGGTTTAATGTTTGAGATATGGTGATTGCCTTTCGATTTTCTAGTTCTCAAAGTTTCGACGTGTACAACATTGGGGTGAGGGATGCTGCGAATCCGATATGGATCTGCGTATAGAAGTTCAAATTTACTGCACTTACCTTTTAATTTGCTGGATAAATAGTGTGTACGTACTAGCATCTTCTGTCCAACGTGAAAGTCGCGGCGTGTACAAACCTGTTTTTGCTGTCTTCTCCGGCGCTCTGCGGCACGTTTGATGTTGTTCAGCGCAATGTTAATTATTTCGTGGTGTCGTAGGCGACGACGTTTGGGAAATTTTACTAATTCTTTAATTTTGTTTGGTGGTTCAACGTTTTTCAGTATAACAGACGGAGATAGCATAGTGGATTCATTTGGAATGGAATTAATTACATCTTGGAATGAGAGTATGTGTGTATCCCAATCAATATGTCTTTTGTGGAAGTATATTCGGCACAGCTTACCAATTTCTTTCATTAATCTTTCACAGGGGTTCGAAGAAGCATGGTACTTGGATATATAGATCGGAGAAATGTTTCTGGCTCGTAACATGCGTGTCCATACGCTACTACGAAATTGAGATCCATTGTCAGAAATTACTTTCATTACATGCCCTACATGAGATAGAAAATGTTTTACAAATGCTTTCGAAACAGTTTTAGCAGTAGCTTTGCGTAATGGAGTGAAAGTAACAAATTTTGAAGTGAGCTCAACAGCGACAAAGATGTATCAAAAACCTCTGTTAGTTCTCGGAATCGGACCAAAAATATCTACTGCTGCCATGTGTCTTAACAGGTATAATGGGATATAATGGAGGAATATGTAAAGTGGTGTCTGATTTAGCTTTCTGGCAAATTTTACAAGACGCTAAAACTCGTCGTATACGTTTCTCCATGTTGGTGAAATAACAGTTCTGTCTCAGTATAAGAAAACATTTTCTTGCTCCGTAATGTGCGTAACTTAAATGAGTGTACCAAATTAATTTGTTAACCAGTTCGTCAGGAATGCATAATAACCAATTGTTGCTGTCAGGATGAGAGCGGCGAAACAGAATGTCATTGCGTACAGTGTAATGGTTTCTAATCGTAACATTATTCCTATCTTGCCAAAGCTGTTTAATTTCTTTCCACACGTTGTCTTTATTTTGTTCTTGTGCTATGTCCTGTAATGACGATGAAATAAAATTTTCAAATGCTACTTGCTGAATGTACATGACAGTGAAATTTGTTTTGCAGAAGTTGGTTGCTACGTCTTGCTGATTGTTGCTCAGAGAACGCGATAGTGCGTCTGCTATAACATTTTGTGTGCCGGGAATGTGAACTATTGTAAAATTAAATTCCTGTAAATAAAGTTTCCATCTACTTAATCTATCGTGCGTGAATTTGGCCGAAAGTAAAAATTGTATCGCTCTATGGTCTGTGTAAACGGTGGTATGTCTGCCATAAAGAAAATGCCTAAATCTCGTAAAAGCCCATACAACACATAATGTTTCCAATTCTGTAACGGAGTAATTTCGTTCGGCAGGTGACAAAATGCGGCTTGCAAATGCGATGTTTTTAATTACTATTGAACCATCTTCTTCAATTTCCTGGAAAATATGTACGCGTAAAGCGGTGTTAGAACTGTCGGTGGCAATGGAAAAATTTCTAGTAAGGCCTGGGTGCGATAAAAGTGGAGCATTCAACAAAGCATGTTTCAAATAACATTCGCGTGGACAAAATTCTGCGTGTCAAAAGTAATGTTTGCGTTACTGTAATATGCAATCTGTGCTGTATCTGGTTAAAATCTATCGTACGTGTTATTATTTACGGGAGAATGTTGTGGCATATCCACTATATGAACTGTTCTGTTATTTCTTACTGACGTGTTACGCTATGGATGACACCTATTGTCTGTTTCATTCATGATTATTCGTTGTTGCTGATGTTGTTGCTGCTCATAAGATCGACTGTTATTAAATGTACGCTGAAAATTGTGCTCATCATCATTTTTTTTTTTTTTTACGTCTGTCCTGATAGTAATTTCTATACGGCGCATTGCGATACGAGTTGAAATAGTGTGTTGTCTGTACGTGGTTATTTCTTTGCTGCCATGCGTTACTATTTGTTGGGGCTGGGACTATACGTGCACGCGGCGATACATTAACGTTTGGTTGACCTTGTAGACTGCATTGTTGGTTAGGTATGCTAAGCGGCTGACTTTCATGCTGTTGCGGTGAAAAAGTCTATTGTTACCAAAAAATGCGTTTGCTGTTAATTTTACACATACTGATGATTACGATTTTATCCGTTATTAAAATTACGCTGGTTCTGGACTGCCTACTGAAAATTGTCACATTCGGTAAAAGTTTGTCACATCGGGTTTTCATTACTCGTTTCTTAATACTAGGTAGAGCAATAGTTAAAGAGCAGTTTTGATAGATATAAAGGATAGTAGAAGAAAAGGCAGCAGTGCAGAAAACTAAAGATGAAACAGCACTACTACGGCTCGGGGCCCTATGCTCGCTACGGCACATATTCATTAAAGCGTAATGAATCCCCTGAGGTCAATTACGCACTGAGAATAAATTTTAGTTTTTGCGTTACAGGCAATAGCTGTAAAAATTCAAAAGCAAATAGTTGTATCCATGTTAATTCTAGTTTCTGCATTATAGGCAATGCTGTTGTAAATGCAATAGCAAATTGTCGCATCAGGTTCAAAGCTAGCTTCTGCGTTACAGATAATAGCGGTGAAGGTACAAAAATAAATTGACGTATACAATGCAAAGCGTGTACCTGTGTTCTGTCATTATTAAATTCTTTACATTTTCTGGCTGATAAAAATTGCTCGTAATCTACGTTCTCGTCATTGAATTTGAAAACACGTTCGGGTTTGTGTGAAAGTCTGTTTATCTGTGTGATTTCTGATTTCAAGTTGCATAGCTTTTCAGATTTTAAGTCGCGTTGCTTTTCGGATTTTAATTCGCGTAGTCTCTGTAAATTGTTCACATTATACACGCTGCGTGACTCTGACAAATGCTCGCAAAGTGGCGGATTCTGTGACGTATTGGTGACTGAAATGGTTTTCAACTCTGTTACTGTAACACTTTCGTCAATTTGGTTGATCTGTCGTGCAAATTTCTCGTCAACTTCCGTATTCGGAGTGTGTGAAACTTCCACTGACTCTAAATTAATTTCGTCGCGAATCTGTACTTCGTTTCTAGGGCCTTCTTCAGTGACTGCATTAATTTCGTGTATCTCTGTTGCGTTTGCTGAACATTGTTCAGTGACTGCAATAACTTCGTCTTTATGTAATTCTGTTGTGCCTACACGTGTGCTACTTGATTCTTGTGCAACAGTGCCAACTTTTTCATTACTGTTATTAGCACAAGTCTTAGTGTTCACACATAATTGTCCTCTACCATCATAATTTTGCGCGGCAATGGCTTTAACCTGTTCCTCAAGCTGTTCATTCCGTTCACTAAGTTGTTTGATTTTTTTATTAATGTTGTCTTGTTCCTCATTCGATTGTTTATACCTTTCATTAATTAATTCACTTTGTTTGAGACTGTTTTTCTGTATTTCATTTATTAGTTGTAATATTGCCAAAATCTGATCAAATGTAACATCCTCTACTCTACTATTTGTACTATTTGACGGTGTATTTGCAATTGTCGCGTTTTGTGCGACCCTTTGGTCATTCTGTAATTTACAAAAAGATCTGTCACTCGAACGTACATTGTCAGTCACTATTTCGGAATTAAATGAATCCGTCGTATTTTCGGTACACTGTCCATTCTTATTAGAAACATTTGTCTGTACATTACTTGGATTTTCTAAATCGGGTGTGTTAAGCTCGGCAGCGCTCATTACAATAGAGCGTCCCGCGTCATCAATTGTCGTCAAATTAACAGACGAGACAATTGAGTTCGTTTGTTCATCATCAGGGTAAAAGTCATCACTAGTGGTTGGAATGCATTGATTGTCAGTGAACGCAGGATTGTCATCATTACACTGCGTGTCACAATTACTATTGGTCACGTTGTTTAAGTCGGTAATTTCGTTCATAATACCTCGCGATACACTATTTATAGTCTTTCGCGGCATTTTCACAGTAGTCACAATTATTCACAAAACAATAAGCACAATGCAAAAACAACACACAAATACAACAGAGCAAACGAATTGTCGTTGATCTGTGGAAAGAAAGTCACAAGTTAATAAAATCGTAGCGCCAAATCCTAATTATACTTAAGCAAATAAGAGCAACTCTCCGACCGCAAATACTCGCCACCAGATCACAACAGGGGCAAAAGATCGTAGTACAGCCGGCTAATCGATAGTCGTCCAAAGAGCTGGTGTCACAGAAAAGGCGCACCTCGGCTCAATAGCTTCTATAATTCGTCTACTGGACCCACATATCATAATATGATGTGATATTATCACTGTGATTTAGGATACATTTAGAAAAAAACTGGAATCACAGGAAGTAATCGGAACTTATAACAGAAGTTGGGGAGCCTTCATATAAGTACTAGCTGTATAGTAGTGTTATGACACCACATACTATGTGTGCTTTAATAGGCCGACGGCGACAAAGCATTCTAACTTACACATCAAATTACAAAGTGCGTGGGTCGAGCCAACTATGTAAGATTACGCTATGAAATAAGATAAAACGACAATATAGGGGGAAAATGACGTCACATAGGGGATGCAAGTATTGGTCAGGCAGTGGCATGATTCTCTAAGGAGCCATCGGAACAGTTTGACAGTTGGTCAGTGTAAATGGTTCAAATGGCTTTGATCACTTTGGGACTTAACTACTGAGATCTTCAGTCCCCTAGAACATAGAACTATTTAAACCTAACTAACCTAATGACATTACACACATCCATGCCAGAGGTAGGACTCGAACCTGCGACCGTAGCGGTCGCGAGGGTCCAGTCTGTAGCGCCTTGAACCCCTCGGCCACACAGGCCGGCTTGGTCAGTGCACCTCGTGTGGGATCATACTCGTCGAAAACGTTGCATGTAGGTTGGGGTTTTGCAGTAGGTAACATTTTGCTGCATGAGGTCATAGATGTCTGTCTATAAGAAGGTAGCGGACTGCAGAGGATCGATGATTCCTACGCGGACTTGGACACATGTAAATGTAACAACACCGTGTCAATAGACGAAGAGAGCAATTCTGTATCTGTTACACAATTAGTGAGAAATCACTTGTGGCTGTGAAATAACAGAGAGGAATCAACCTCACTGGTCTAGAGTGTAATGATTGTATATTAGAGAAGGTAAGAAAAGTGCATTACAGAACACTTATTCCACAATTTTTTTAAGTATTGTCTGCCAGTCTTAGTCTTTAACAATGCTGGATCAATATGAAATCCAACCAACATTGGTACATTTTGTCACGGGATCGTTATGGAGATGTTCAATAGAGTCCATAGGCGGTCGCTCAAAATGAGGCATTACGTGTTATGGAGAGGTTTACTATTGGAAAACTCGGTAAGGGTATGTTGTGGGTAATATATTACCTCCTTCAACAAGGAGAAATTAGGGCTGATGCAGGGGTTTTACAATCATTCTTTATATATGAATGGAGCATGTGCTTGGGTTAAAAGTCACATGTAAGGTGGTACGCAGTTGTCACACGTCTCAGTTCTCGATGTATACATTAGCATCGCTTGGGAAAAAACGGTGATTGCATGAAAAACAGTCCGGTCATCCTCTGTGCTCGAGCTCAACTGTCGTAAATCCCGTCCATATGTCTCTTAAAAGCTGTAAATTACAATTCGTCTCCATCTTTGGAAAGATTTCTAAGTAATAATAGATACTATAACCAAAATCCGATACCAAAGTCGTTACATTCTCGAATAACAAGTGAGAAAAAATGATTAATTTGCGTGTTATAATCTCGTGAGGAGGATCTTGTTGTACGATGTGATACTGAACTGTCGACGGTGTACTAAGCAGTGTGTAGATTTTACACTAAGCAATGTACAATTATAGATGAAATAGCAAGGCCTGTTTGTTCATTGATCTATTAATCTCTCATGTGTTCTTGGAATATGTTTCATTCAAACTACAGTCTTCCTGAGATTATTTTAACACACAACTTGCTTTAAAAAGCTGTAATGGAAGGGGTATTGCAGCCTGCTTGTGTGGGAACTACATTCTACTGTTCCATAGCTTTTAAGAAAAATGTAATTTAAAATTTCACCTATTCCTACAAGTACTGTAATTCCCCAGGTCATAAGAAAAAAGATTATGTTTTTAACAGGCATAAACAACCCTTTAAAAAATTACTTCTTTAACTATAGTTAGTACCTTATGCCTATGAAAAAGGAAAAAAGGAAACTCGAAGAGAACGAATTAAGAATACGAAAACTTTAGTTCTTGGCGAAGACCACTGCCGTAATGGAAGCATATGAAATGTTACTGGAAAAAGAGGAAACCATAGCACATATTAAGGCTAACCAAACATGTTACTTTGAAAACAGTTTTTGGAGATATCTGGCTACAAGTGGAGAATATAAGAAATTGGCATTTAGCTTAAATGCCAACGGTAAGTGGCCACACATTGGCGTAGTGGGCGAAGGAGGTGGATTCGACCATATTTATTATGCTAAAGAACGCACGAAATATCTCTCTATAAAGCTCCAATCCTGTTTGGATCTGCTTAAAAACGTTGGTTACATTGAACCGATATGTAGTGGGTGGAATGTTGTGCATCTGCAACGGAATAGTTAAATTTATTGCGCACTTATTTGTAAAAGTTCCAGACAAAGATTTATATTGTAATTCCGCAATAATAAGGAGTAGAATAATTCCCAATGTACATCCAAGAAGCTGTGGAATGTTTTATCAATAGTGTAATGCAGGAGATCAGAGGCAAAATCGAAAATACTGAATGGTCTTGGGTAGAAGAGTTGCAAGAAAGAAGAGACGTAAGTTAAAAATAAAGCTGAATATTATTAGAAGTACAGAACAGACAAAGAGAGTGTAAGCACAGATCAATAAATGTTACCTACTGGAAACTTTTTTTTCTAATTTACCACCCTGTCAAATAATCCTCTTTTGGATGTATACGTTGCAAAGCAGTTGCAAGTGGATAGTTCAAATGCTAGTTCATAGAGTTTCGATGAAATGCGTACTAAACAACAACAATTAGAATTATGAATGACTTGGTAAAATTATAAAAGTCATTCGTCTACATTCTAAAGAATCTGTGACTGGTAAGTCTGGAAAGCTCTACGAACTGCATAGTGTAGAAAACATAAGATAGTAAAATCATCAAAAAACGCTGTAGAAGTTTTCATTCAGTGAATACATCATTTGCTGTGAGTGTATGTTAACAGAGAGTAGACGACAACCATTGTGAGCTTAGGTTAGTGGACGATAGCGGCTAGCTGCTGTGGTGAAATGTTCAAGTGGCTGAATTAGTTAGCTACAGGGAGCTGGCGAAAAGTGTTACTGTGCTCTGATGAGCTAAGCCAGCGCTTCCAGACAGTGTACTTAGTGAGAAGCTACAGGAGAAGACATCAGTGCAAGAGGCGGGTGTTCTTTGTCTGTTTCCAGACAAGCTACCACGATGTGTGGTGAAGCGTGCGCAGCACAACAGCGTATTGTTCACTACGCTGGCGTAGCGTTTTTTGCGTTTCCACGTGGGCGGAAGTCGAGGAGAATGCAGCAGTTCATCTCAAGGAACCTCAGGAAGCTGACGTCATCTGCTGTTGTCACTCGTCGTATAATGTCAACAAACCCCAGAGTCCTTTCAAAGATCTCAGAAGCGTCGACGTCACAGACAATTACTGCAAGCATTAATGAATTACAGGAATCCAAAGATGATAGGTATATTTCGTTGGTGGATCGTTACGGAGATATTCAACAGAGTGCAGAGGCGGTTGCTCAGAATGAGACATTGAGTGTTATGGAGAGGTTTACTGCTGGAAAACTCGGAAGGGGTATGTTGTGGGTAATATATTACTTCCTTCAACAATGAGTGTGTGTGTTTTCACAAAAAAGAACACCTTGAACGACTACAGATGGGACGTTCATATTCAAAGGACATGTACGTTAGTATGTTCTGCATAAATGATTAGCATATAAAAAATGTCGGCCAGCGGTTAACATCGATATCGCGGCTCAACACTACTTACAGGTAAAATGAGCCTGCGGTGCTTATGTCACTATGAAGCGAAGTTAATGTATCAGTGTACTTCAGTAGATGTACAGGATGCCTCGCAGACGTGTGCGAGAACAGTAATGTCAATTTGGTGAATTTGAAAGAGGGGTAATATTGACATTAGAGGATGTGATACATCCACCGGATAATCTGTTGCTCGTGTGGGACAAAGTGTTCTGGCAGTGCAACAGGTGTATGCAACATGATTCACGGAAGGCTGTAAAACACGAGATGGGTCAGATCGCTCCCCCCCCCTCCCGAGAAGATCGACATCTCATCCGAATGGCATTGCATAGCAAGTGGTTCAAATGGCTCCGAGCACTATGGGACTTAACATCTGTGGTCATCAGTCCCCTAGAACGTAGAACTACTTAAACCTAACTAACCTAAGGACACCACACATATCCATGCCCGAGGTAGAATTTGAACCTGTGACCGCTACGGTCACGCGGCCGGCTTGCATAGCAAATATGCACCCTCCTCGCCGCTGACGCAAGAGTGAAACAGTGTAACACATCGTACACTATCAGGGGTGATAGTCCGTCGCCGTTTATTACAGCATGGTTTACGTGCGCGGCGTCCACTTCCACCTTTAAGGAATGTGCAGATACATGCTAGACGGCAGTGGTGTATGGCACAACGTCACTGCGGACAGGAATGCCATCTCACAATGTTCTCGGACGAATCCCGTTTCTGTTTGTTTGAAAATCATGGCCGGATTTTGGTTTGACACAGGCAGGTTAGCGGCATCACAGTGACCGCATTCGCACAAGACAGACAGCGCCAGCTAACTCCTTACGGCTTGGGGTGCTGCTGGGTACAACCACAAATCACAGATGGTGCTTATCCAGGGCACAGTGACCAGTGTGATCTACGTGAATGACATCGTGCAACCTATAGCCATACCCTTTCTGCAAAATACCTCAGACGCCATTTTCCAGCAAGACAACGCATGACCACATGTTGCTGCACAAACACGTGTTTTCTTGGTGTCACAGGATGTCAGCCTTTTGCTCTGGGCCACCAATCGAAAATGTGTGTCTAGTGGTGAAACAACAGGGTCAGTGCTGTGACATAATGCCATCCACCATCGATGAACTTTGGAACCAGATGAATGCAACATGGATGGTGTAACCTCCCCACAAAAATTTATAAAGAAATGACAATATTATTTAAGAATGCTAATGGACATTGCTCTAAGTGTAACCTCTCCACTGAAATTTTAAAGACAGAAATAATAAATGAATAGGAGCCAAACGTAACCTACCTAGCAATTAAATTTAATGACAATGGGAACAAAAATGTGAAATTCGCAATCTGACTCTGGTGTAAGCTCCCACTAAAATAATGAAAGTCCATTCAGTGATAATGATTATTCAATTAAACCGAAATATCGGTCTTTGGCCCTGTGCAAAACAATCGGAATTAAAGTCTTACCTCAGAATAACTGGATGTCAAATTTCTGCTCTTATCTTTGCGCACGGCTTGGAAGATCTGCATTGCAAATAATAATATTCCTTTTTTCTGTAATTTTACTGAAAATTTTCTTTAAAAGAAGTGGAATGAAATGGGAAGTGCAACGAAATCTTTAGTTCAATAAAAAATAAAATTTTTGAAAAAATGCTTTTAAAATAAAAATTATTATTGGGGCATTTGTTGGAAATTAATTACAATAAATAAATTTTTTACATTATCTAATGATTATATTAATTAACAGTATACCTCATTCAGCATCTTGACCAGTGTTGCCGACCGCCTACATCACACAACCGCACTGGGGTGCTACTACTGACCGACCGCTCTGCATGACGACTACTAGCGAACTGCACTGCACGACTACTACTGACCGACTGCTCGTAACTAAATCGAGCTACAGACTGCCACGACTACAGACAGAGTACTGCTCTGCATAGCGACAACTAGCGAACTCGTCGCAACACTCGCGCGGTCAAGCGCAGACCCTCTGGTCAGAGATGCTGCAATGCCTCGCCATTGCTGCTGCGTTACATACGTGTTTCAATGGCTATACCACAGGACGCCATTCCCGACTCTTACGAGTTGATTGCTTTACACATGCAACAAGTGATCTGGGCCTATGGCGGACTCTGGGACTACTAGGCAATAGGACACATGCTGAACCGAGGTGACTGTAATGCTAATAATTTCTGCAGAATATATCAATTTACACGTCCTGAGAATAAGGATCTCCAGTCGTTCAAGGTTCTCTGTTGTTTCTGAACATGTTTGGACAATCGTTACAAGTGTTTCATAACGTGATAAAATCTGTTTTGGAGTTGCGTATTTGAGATTGAATCAACTGAAGTTATGAAAATTAATCAATATTTTGGAACGATTAGAGTGTAAGCTGTGCGCCAGGTAGTAGGACCTCAGCTGTGAGTTGTAATAGTATGTAAAAGACAACAGAAACAGAATGTTTATGAATCACTGTTTAAACGAAATTCTCTAAGAGGTGTCTACTGATGTACCACTATTGCTTTTCCTATCCCTTGAAAGTGATAACACCTGCCACAGCATCTGCACTAGTGGATGGTGCATTACTAAAGGTATCTGCTACTGTAATCTCACACTCAGCTCTCATCATGTTTTTCCTTCAATCTCCAGATGGTTCCAGATGATGTTTGGTGTTTCCTCTAGCCATCGTTAAAGTGAAGCGAAAGTTCCATAGTGCGGATGTATCCTGATACTTAATTTTATGTTCCACGGCTCATTTACACGATAAAACTTAATGGTGTGGTACGAGTAATTTTATAGTGAAATCATAATTTATTTTGTAAATGTGGCTACATGTTGATCATTTTATTATTATTTTTTTCTATAAGAATGACATATGCACATCATTTACCAATTCTAACCCAACAGCGTTTATGCATTACACTAACAGAAATTCTTCTACGGAATAGCTGTAGTCAAGCAGAAACTTTTTCGGTTAGTTCTCAAATTTTACTTTTCTGTCTGTCAGAGATTTTACATCACTGGATAAGTGATTAAAAATTTTGTTTGCATCATTGTGCAACCCTCTATGTATAAAGGTAACTAATGTAGCCTAGGGTGTTGTAATTATTTATTTTTAACCGTGGAAGGTTTTTTTTTCTTAAATGTGAGTCACCCCAGAACATTATTCCATATTACATTATTGAATGAAAATATCCAAAAAATATGGCATCTTGTTGATTTGTGCCTTCCTAAGATTTTAAAAGATTCTAGCGGCAACTGAGGCTGAACAAAGTTGTTTTTCGGAGTACCAAAGTGTGCTTCTTCCCTTTTTAAATTCTCATCAGTATGCACACTAGTGATGGGGAGCTCGTGAATGAGTCGTTCAAATGAACGCTTCACTCCAGTGAAGTGTGAACTAACCAGTCAATTACAATGAACTGGTTGGTACTTCTAACTCATCATAGATAGCACACTCCACACTTTTTTCTAGTTCACTCGCTCTCTTCCCCTCCCCCTCTCCCGCTACACCGGCGCTACGTCACTCACTCTCCCTTCACTTCAGTCCGTCCTCTACTGCCTGTCAACGAATCGCGCGGCGTTTGTTGGGAACGATAGGTTTTGGTGGGGTTGGGGGGTGAGGGGCGAGGGGCAGGCAGCGTCAACTGCTTCCGGCAGTGCTGACATCATTACCCGTGACTTTTTGTGCAGTAATACTTCGCGTCTACGGGTAGCCTACCGTTAGCAGCGCTTGCAGACGAACGAATATTAAAGATACAAACGAAGAGGCTGGCTGTGTGAGCACGAACAGCCAACATGAAAATAAAATGCTTACCAAGTGAGTTTGGAACTGAAGCATGAAAGAAAATCGTCCATGTAGGAATGTTTATCTCGTGCACATTATTGAAATAATTACACTAAATATCAATTTTGAATTGTCCTAATCAAATTTAAAAAAATACATATATACTTATGAATAAACATCAACGGATTTGGTGAATGTTCAGAGATGTCCGTTTAAAAACATGATTTGTTCCACTTTTTTCCTGTCAGTCGATTTCGTCTGTCAGTTATAAGGTGTCCTGCCTTCGAGAAAACTCTTTCACACGGCGTGGCGGTTGCAACAATACACAGTCGTATTTTTGCAAGTTCAAAGAGCGAGGGGTATACTGACAGCTGTTCAGACCACCTCTGAAGTGGATTGCCTTGTCTCTGTAGCAGGGCCTCTTGTAAATATTTATCCACTTCCACTATTGCAGCAGCTCTCGGGTGTGGATTACTCTACAGCCTGGAAAACACTTCACCAAATTCGAGCCAGAGACTAAAAGTAGATTCAGTGATTGGAAGAGAGATTGTTGCAGTAGCAGTGGATGTGTTATTCACAAATTTGTCACAGTGCCTGATCCGGTTTAATTTCACCTTCTCAGCAGAATTTTTATCAGAAAAACCATGTAATTTGAACCGGGGATCCAATGAAGTTGCTTCTTCCAAAATGTAATTTTCCTCTATACTTCGAAATCGTCGTTTTAGGTCTTCAGCTAACTTTTCGGCCACCTACTGCACGTCCACATGAATTTCAGTGTTATTAACAAACCTGCAACACCATTTTTTCAACGAGCAACTAAGGAGTATAACTTTAGAAGCAGTGACAACATTTTCACTTGACATTTCCTGAGTGCAGTCTTTGAAAACTTTCAACAGGTCACAGGCTTCTGTTACACTTGCAATGTTCTCTGAAGTCACATTTGGAAGATCCGGATAATTCAGAGTGATAACTGTCATTAGGGAATTCTTAACCTCGATTATTCTTCGCAGCATACCATAGGTTGAATTCCGTCTTGTAACTGTCCCATGTTTTAGTGTTAGAACTGGCTCTTTTAATTGTTCCTGCATCTTTTTCAGTTTTGTGCAGAACTGCGAACTCCTTTTAAAAAATTCAACATTTTTTTTTACTTTATTCAGAATGGGTTGAATTTGCGGGCGCCCATTCTGCACAATTATAATGAGTGTGTATGCAAAGCAGGGGATGTGTTTCCAGGCTGCGAGTTTTATAGCTGCCAAAATATTAGCAGCGTTATCGCTAACCACACATACGACTTTTTCTTCCCTAGTGACACATCGCAGTTCTTCGGAGAGTTTTTCTGACGTGTGCCTTTCGTCATATTTAAAGCGCTCTAGGAGGGAAGACGACAGCTCCAGGTCCTTAACGTACTGTGCTGTCACCAACAAATAACTCTCATTTGTGGTTGAGGTCCATCCATCCATTGTCAGCACAACCGCTTCCGCAGAATTAATTTTGACTCTCACAATATCTTTCATCATGGCGTACTGCTGTTGTAGTAGTTTCTTGGAAATAGTCTTCCGAGCTGCCATTGTGTAAGCACCATTAAGTTTGCCTACAAAACTTAGGAAATGATTGCTTTCCACTATGTTGGAGGTCAAATAATCCTTTACAACAGTCTCCAGAAGTGGAAATTCTATCTCCTGATTTCTATTGTTCGAAAGAGGTTTCGGAAAATAAATAGATAATGTTCCATGATATTGATGTCTGCTGTCTGATAATGAAAGTGATACTGTCATTTTCTGGCAGCGACTGCTGTGCCAGTTGCTGATGTTGGTTCCGGATTGTCCAGGTTATTTGTCCAAGAAATATCGGAAGATGCATTAGCAGGGGGCGCTAAGCGCCTGACTGACAATGACACTGTTGGATGCAGCACTCGAACATCACGCGCTAGATAATGTATTTCCCACTTAGAACAACGGTTGCACTTTGCTTTCCCATCTCCTAAATTGGCGAAGAAACCCCAAATTTCACTACTTCTACGCGATCGCGAGTTGCTAGCCATTGTATAAGAGTGAAAAGACATAAAAACTGCTTTCCGAATAAAATAAAGAGGGACTCTACCTGAAATCGTATCAATGACTACAGGTGACAGTTTACGTTTTGAATTTGGAGAGGGCCGGCCGGAGTGGCCGTGCGGTTCTAGGCGCTACAGTCTGGAACCGAGCGGCCGCTCCGGTCGCAGGTTCGAATCCTGCCTCGGGTATGGATGTGTGTGATGTCCTTAGGTTAGTTAGGTTTAGTTAGTTCTAAGCTCTAGGCGACTGATAACCTCAGAAGTTATGTCGCATAGTGCTCAGAGCCATTTGAACCATTTGAACCATTTGAATTTGGAGTGTTATTATTCTCAACAAAAGCAAAATCTACTGGAAAACTTCTGAATAATGACTTAACATAGGTATATAGACTTTGTGACAGTGGTAGACATACTCATTCTATTTTGGATTAAATTTTAAAAGGAACATATAATTGGATTGCATTTCGTTGGTAGCCGTAGTATTCAGTCCATGAATACAACAAATAAGGTTCGAAATGGCTCTGAGCACTATGAGACTTAACTTCTGAGGTCATCAGTCCCCTAGAACTTAGAAGTACTTAAACCTAACTAACCTAAGGACATCACACACACCTATGCCTGAGGCAGGATTCGAACCTGTGACCGTAGCGGTCGCGCGGTTCCAAACTGAAGCTCCTAGACCCGCTCGGCTACCACGGCCGGCAACAAATAAGGTTTCACTTGGCAGATAAAGACTTTTTTGGGCGCTTCATAGAAAATGACGAGCAAGATAAAATGTAATACCTTCTTTATATGTGATAGGCTTCTCTGTTTATATTTCCTTTGTCCCCTTCGACCATGCTCTATTTAAGTTAATTCAGACGCTTTAAGAGCGTAAAATGTTTCGTGCACGTTACTGCATAGTTCGGCCATCTGTTGGTAAAATTATGAATCATTACGAAGCTTTATTGTACGAGCGAGGCGAAGTGAGCGTAGTCGCGGTTCAGCGGCGAACTGGGTAACTTCGCCAGGCTTCCGTACTTCATGAATGAACTACTTCATTTGAACGCTTCACCGCAAAGAGTGAAATGAATGAAGTAGTTCACGGCAATGAACGAGTTGGACCCATCTGTAATGCACACATGAGAATTTTGAAGTTTCCACTATTTATTATTTCCTCCCCATGTGTTACTCGTACTACGGGTGTGGTAGCTGTAGACGTACAGAACTGCATGTTGGCCTTTTAAAATTAAATCTGTGACTATTCGCAGAGAAGCAGTCAATGATGCTTCTAAGAACACCGATTGCGTTTTCTTGTTTTGCTGTTTTATACTTGGACTGATTACAGTACTAGTGTCATTCGCAATAAGATTAAATTTTGCTTGCTTCATATTAGACGGAAGATCCTTCATCGGCAAAAAGAACTAATTCAGCTTTCTTTATCTCTTTCATGCCCTGGACGCACAATTGTGCGCATCTGGTCTTGACTGCTTTATTTCCTTGTGATTCACGCGTGGAAGTTAAGACCAACAATTCACAATCGTGCCTTCTACGGCTTTAACACGTGCGATAGGTCTCAGTTCCTTTCCTCTTCCCTGGATGGCACAAGCAGTTGGAAAATTTTCAGTTTGAGTGAGGATGGCGTGCAGGAAGCGCACGATCCAAGTTTAGCCTCTGCTGTTGTAACGTAAGTTTACTTTGAATCGCTTTCATGACATAAATCTACTTTAAATAGATAATTGCTCGTAAATACGTCGTAAGTTTCTAGTTTATTTGAATATTGACTTAGATATGAAAAGAAACAATAGCACACGCACAACTGTGCGTGTTGAGCCTAATGTAAGGTTTTTAAGTCAATGGCGCGTCAAGTGAGTCTCGATATCTATACTTGTTTCAAAGTGTGTAGCTATCATTTCTCAAGCCACTTGATCTTGTGATGTTGTTTAGTAATTCCTTTGAAAATAACACGCTGTCTAATATAATTCTCAGAATAAAAAGAAATTACTGGCGTCATTTCAGCACCTTTGAGTGAATCTGCGATCGCTGCTTTGGTAAATTCGTCAGATTTAGAAGATTCAAGCAGTGAGGAAGACACTCTTGATTCTATTTGGCTTCCAACTACAGAGAATAATGCTGAGAATAAAGTGAACCCCTGCAGGATGAAAACCAACAAAAAGAACAAACAACTGCACCAGAAAATGGTAAAAAAATCTAGTGATACACATATTTGCAGAAAGAGGTCTTTTCCATCCCGAGAGCCATAACCTTTCGGAGACGAGGTAGAATAGTACATATTTTCACTTGTTTATAAAGCAGAGATTTTACTTCTGTTTTTTTTTTCTATAGAAAAATTTTATTTCATTTGTTTCAGGATGTTGTCGAAGTGGCCTTTAAAGCAATTTACTTCCTAAAGGCATTACTGTTGCTTAAATGACGTATCTACTTAAGCAACAGTAATGCCTTCCTCTGTACATGAGTGCACTTCACCTCATTGCTTCCCTCTCTCCCCCTCCTTAAACCTCCCTTACCCAAAACTCGCTATACTAGTAAACATCTACTTTACACACCAAAATATTAATGTACATCTGCACAAACCTTCATTACTATTGCGAATCTTTCTCATGTTTGTCATTATTATTTGATTTTTTTTACTGTTATTATTATTGCTTTCACCACAATCTGTATGTATAGCACCTGATGTAAAAATACTGCCAGCATTTACTTTATTAGGTCTTAGTCACGTTTATCATTATTATTTGATTTTTTGTTTTACTGTTATTATTATTGCTTTTATCATAATCTGTATGTATAGCAACTGTTGTAAAAATACTTCCGCATTTACTTTATTAGGTCTTAGTCACTAGTCTTTATTCATATTGTCAGTAGAGTAAGCTAATTTTCTCATTTAAACTAAGTTCATGATGTTACTCTGATGTGTGAAATGCTGCATGTGTGGAACACTGGTCCGATGTAAGAGAGGGCCTGATGGCCCTAATCCGATCAGGTTAAATAAATAAATAAATTATTTTAATGAGCAGTTCTTCCACGAAGCTGCAGCATGTACAAACATTTATTCCAGGACAAGAACGGGACAATAACTTAGAACAACCTTACAGGAAATGAAATGAGCATATGGCATCATTAGTCGGGAGGCCCCATCTGGGGAAGTTCGACCGCCAAGTGCTAGTCTTATTGCATTCGACGCCACATCGCGCGACTTGAGTGTCGGTGATAGGGATGAAATGACAATGAGAACAACACAACATCCAGTCCCCGAGCGGAGAAAATCTCCAACCCGACCGGGAAGGAAATAAAGCAGTTTTTCAGTGTTCACATTCTAATGGGATGTACACAATATTTTCGCACACGAATGTATTGGGAAACACGTATTTCAGCTTCCATTTGTGGCTAATGCTATGTCAAAAAATATCATTTTTTTATAGATGCCAGTGGCTCTTCACGTTACTGATATAGACACTATTTCTGCTGTATAAAACGAAAATAGACGGTGGAAAGTTCAGACAGCTATTGGTGCTGTGAAAGCAATGTACCTTAAGCCGCCGACAATCTTAAGACAGAACTTTTCCATTGATGAACACATGATACCATTTTGCGGTCGTTGCTCACTGAAGCAGTATGTACCAAAGAAATTCAGACGAATGGGATTTAAAAACTTGGTTCTATCCACAAGCAGTGTATTAGTACTGGACGTTGAGATTTACCAAGGGAAGTCCACTCCTTTGCCAAGAACTGATCTTGGTCTTGGGCCAGGAATTGTCTTTCAGTTAGCAGAAACATTTTGACAGGAAGCACACATTTATTTTGATCGTTATTCCACCACACTGGCTTACTTGGTTACGCTGAAATCAGAAGGACACGAGGTGACAGGTACAATAATGAAGAGCCAAGTCATGGTTGTTCATTTATTAGAAGAGAAGGCAATGAAGCGTATTGACGTGGAACAGTTCTGTCGAAATGACGACAAAATTGTTGTTGGCCAGTGGAAGGACTCCAACGCTGTTACCCTTGCTTCAACTGCAACAGGATATTATCCTGTCGAAACGGTTTGCAGATGGAGCAAAATAGAGCCAGAGTATGTCATGGTTCTATGCCCATCAATTGTACGCAAGTACAATCAATCAATGAGAGGAGCTGATATGCGTGACCAGCAGATGGAGCCATACCACAAATACACAAAAGCTAAGAAGTGGACTCTGAAGGTAATTTTACATCTGATACACAGGGCATGTGTGAATTCATGGCTTCAGTACAGAAATTACAGGAAAGCTAATGAAGACCCACATACATGATCTTCTAGGTCTCTAGATGGCTGTGTGGGAATACCTTCTCACATCACAAAGTGGGATGCCATACCGAGATGATGACAAAGAAGAAAAAGAAGAGGACGTACATACACTCGGAACAAACAGATATAAACCGTCATGTTCAGCATGCACAGGCAAGAGGCTGAACAAATCTGATTACTGACATATTGTTGACGATTTAAAATCCGCAGGAAGTTGCCGCAAAACTGGTTTCCAGCGGCGTACAAGAGCAATTTTTTGTAAATATAACATGTAGTTGTTTTCGCTTCTATCACGTATAGAAATAAGGATGAAGACGCTTTAAAGTTCGATACTGTATATCATGAAAAATTGTAGTAAAGGACCAAATCGCACAATTGTGTGAGTGCTAAAATTCTGAACATTTTAGAATATCAATTTATTTTAATTTTTGTAATGAGTTACTCACTGATTTTTTACATGCTAAAAGTTCCTCTTTTCAAAACTTCAACCTTGGGTGTGAAAGCTTTATATCAGAAAGAAGACGGTTTACATATATGAGGAATAATAGTGGACCTATGATTCATTCTTCAGGAACCCCACACGTGATCTCTCCCCAGGTAATGTCCCCTGACTAAATAGGTTGAATTATTAATTTATACTTTCTCCATTCCTTTGGTAAGATACAAACTGATGGATTGGTTAGCTATACCATCAGCTCGTTAAAATATCAGTTAACCCATGATAATATTGTGATTCACACTATCAAATGCCTTAGAAAGGTCGCAGAAAATACCAACCGGCGTTAGAAGGGAGATATGGCTAGCATCTCTTCCTGTGGACCTCATCTGACCATAACGTGCAAACAAGTGACTAGGGGCCAGCTGTTGTTTTATGTATTACGCCTGTCCATGTCGCCACAGATCCGTCACTCCCCATAATAATGACATAAACAATGCATATGTTGACATCAACTTACTGGTGCTGGCTGTCAAACTACAGAGCTGAATGTTAAGTTAGCTTTGTGAGGAAACTTACCCACTTATTTTGTAACACAGCACTGGCAATATGAAATAAAATGGCTATGAGTGGCCGAGGACGACACGTGTAGGGCTACACCAAGATTAGTAGTACCTCCCACGCTTTTCAGTGCGTTTAAATTGGTCCTATACTATGTTTTGCCATAATAAGTAAAGAGTTTAGATTATGCTGAACACCAGTGTATTTATTCGGCGAGTGACAAGTTTCTTGGTGATGTGGTCAAGGAAGATCAAGCTACGTCTGAACTACAAACATATGTTGAGGAGAATGGTTTCGATACATCACCTAGGATGTCTTCACAGGTACAGAGTTGCTGGCAAGGAGACACTGAAGCTTGACCCGTACAAACTAAAAGAAAGTAGTCATATATCTTGGACTCCATATCAACCATTAACTTCGTTATAATACACATATTATAGACACTATCCTGAACAGCAAAAAGCCCGTTAATATATTGACCCTATCAGGGATCTGCTGGGGAGCAGATGCTGGCATTGGACTGAGATGGTATCTTGCCGTAGCACATTTATGCATGGACTATGGTTGCCTTTTTCTAGAGTCAACTCTGGAGATGTGTCTATGACGATTAGGCAGATATCGGAACAAAGGGCTTACAGTGTACCTGCTGGCCATGCAATGTACACCGACTAACGCTCTTTTAGTCACAGCAAATGAGCCTCCCCTGTATCTCCGCCGTGAGTACCAGAGTGAAATTTTTTACTGTGACCAGATATTACGAGACGTCTGAACCTTAACCTTGTGCTACAAGTCCACATACATGCTCTTCAAAAATCTTCTTCCAGTTGTTGCTGCACACATGGGTAGTAGTCCATTTATCAAAAGAAGTCCTTCTGCACGATGATTACTCTACTTTGAAGTAAATTATCGTATCATTGTGTTGAATCCTCAAGTTGTAGTTTACCTGGACTTGTGCTGTGGTTATTCAAATTATGTTTCGATGGTGCACCTCATCAAGCATACAATGCGAAGGTTATCTACACCAAAGCTTCGAAGAATGAAGGTGGCGTTGTACTTACTAGAATGGAATCAGTTTCATTGAAATGAAGTTGATGCAACCTAAGGTACTAACGATTATGATATCGGAGCTTTTGTGGATGTAACGAGTCCTTCAATTCTCCGAGATGCATGTGGGCTAAAAAAAAATCTTTTCTGGATCTGTATCACCGCCAGAAATATTAAGGCATACATCCAGTGGACGATCAATCTATTACAGATCGTAATTAGGTATAAGGTATTTACCATGTGTTGGGTAAAAGTGCAGTACTGTATGCTTGGCATGAAACAGTAGACAAGCTATTGTAGACAATGTTATCGTCTTTGATGGAGACAGATGACACATTTGCTGAATAAAAGCGCGTTGTTGTATTCCTAGCAGTGAAGCAGTAGACAAACTGTTGAGTGCAGTCGTCTATGGCAGAGAGAGGTGACACGTTGGTTTACCCCTTACAGACATTTCAAACGGAACGTAATTAGAGAGAATTAAAACACTGAATGGGAAAAGACCTTGTAATGTCCCAAGTATATGTCACACAATGTAGGAATTGTTCCATTTCATACCGTGGAAAGTATTTCGTTATTCTCTGTCATAAGTTAAAAAATACGATCAGCGTCAAAGCAATTGTGAAAACCTTTATAAAGCAAGCAGTGAGTTCATCAATGAGGGCGCATATGCCATCTAATGGCAGTGGGGTAGAATAAGGCAGTTCGCCGCTAAGGTGCTGCCACCAGCCTATAAAGTACGCAACCAATATTCTGTAACAGTGTTTTAAACGTGTAGCTCAAAACTATGTTTTTTTCTTTTATTAAAAGCTATATATTTTTTAGCAGATTTTAGTTTTGGATTATGAACCTTTGCAATAAAACCTTCAACGGGTCATGGCTTTAGGATTAAGTTAAAATCTAAAGGAACTTCGCTGCGGAAGGCTAAGGCAGGTGAAACATTGCGACAAAAAGTTCCCTAACAGTCCTGTGCGTGCCAGAAGGGTTTTGAAGTAGCGTGTAGTGCAATGCCCATGAACTGTATTGTGTGATGATTGAAATGAGCACCATCATTGTTAAATGACCTTGGATGGACGGATAATTATTGCTACACAGATTATTATTCGGTATGAAGCAGCTACTTGTCAACCAAGCAAAAGTGGAAATGTTATTACGAGGGCCAGTGCGATGTCGTTTCCTGTGGAGGAGGCAGACATTATTTTTCAACATTACTCACTGTACTGGCCAAATATTACGATGGGAACTACGACTTCGTAACCACTGTGTAAAAGCTGCTAAACCATCCAGTAGTTGCAAAATCTTGTCACAGCCTGCCATATGTTGCGCAACCCCACAAAAAGACTCAAGTATTTATTTCTGTGATGAAGTTTAGTATATTCTATTTTTAATAGTGACAGACATATTGTAAAAACCCTGATTCGTCATCCTCTTGTACAAATTAATACAATTTAAATGTTTAAAAGCAACAAACTTTATCACAGTGTTGTTTTTTCATTGATGTTTAGTGTCTCCTTTCCACATACTGTGTTGTTTAATCAGCAACATTCTCAAATCATAAGCTGTTTACAAACAGTAGGCCTATATAAAGTCCTTAAAACTATTATTGCCACATTAAAGAATGAGATAGTGTAAAAAATACCTGAAACGTTACTACATTGACCATCATAATAAAAGCAGCTGCATAAAAGGACATTGCTACAAAAAAGATTATTACTGTGGTGTGCAGAACAAACGATTTTACTGTTTCATGGTGTGTGACAAACTAAATTTATGTTCCAACAAAAGTGCAGGAAAGTGTTTTTGTCATGTTACATTGAAGTACTATCAGTTCCAAAATTCTTCACGTTGAAATTTATCAGGAAACATCAGTGTAAAAACTCATTTTTAGCGAGAGGTGAATTCTGTCTAAGGATAATTTTAAAGAATGATGTTTGTAAGCTATAAAATTATCAATAACCTCACAACAGTAGCTATGCATCTTCAATAATTAGCAGGATCTTTTCGCTCAACATCTCGGTGTTATTTCACATAAAAGTGTCTCAAGGTTAAAATAGATTCATTCTGTACTGATTAAATTGTCTTTTGCTTTGGTAACGAAAGTAATACATGTGTAGGATCCATATTGTCGATATGCAGTGTATGTCGCTATTTAAAAGTGGTTATGACTTATATTGTGTGCTCTTTTCCCCTTGTTTGCTTTTCAGGTTACTATATCGGTTCCAATCATTCGAAATTAAAGATTGTTTGGTAAGAACTTAGTTCCACAGTGCTTAGAGAGATTAGTAAAATTAACATTGAAGTCTTACTGGACACGAGTGCCCCACCACTATGAGTACATTCGCTAACCACGGTCCTTTATAGGCGAAAACTGATCCATATAAGGATAGAACTAGGTGGGACAGCGCAACCTTCAAACACAATGACAAAGATTACGTCATAATGAACTCTGCACTGACTGCTAACATCAGGCACAAGAAACATCGATGCGCCAGAAGACTCATGAGAAACGTAGAGCGTGTCATATTCAATCACAACTGTTACATGAAACATCTACATCGTGTTGGTCTGCTCGTATCCCCATTGTAAGGTTGCACTGAATCACATATTTTTTGGCTTCTCAAACAGACACAACTACCAAAACGTTCACTTGCTATCGGTTGCTGTTGCTGACGTGTGAGACCATACTACTCTGCTTGAAAGAGTTGATATGTGTCACCTTTTATATGCCTTTCTGTTAAAAGAGCAGATCAAGTTTTAATACGACTATAATTTAATGACTGTGCTGATGCACGGTGTATAAAATCCCATTTGTGGTTTACTTCTCTCTGTATTAAACCTAATCTGTAAGACGATGGTTGTTTAATAGTTTCTGAGTACTGCTGGAATGTCAAAACAAGGAAAAAAGAACAGAAAAAAAGTAATTTATTTACTTCCCACGACGATAATCAAAGCAAGCTAATTGCTTTCCCATGTTTAAATCTTTAACAGTATGCATTGAAGAGAACTTTATGCTGTCTTGGTGTGAAACTCTGGTGTCGAACTATAGAACAAGAGTGTGCCTGGAGATTCCTGTGACTTGCAGCGACCACCATATTGTACTTCGGCCAAAGTGTTCAACAGATCTTCCAAGGCTTTTACCGTTCTGACAGAATTACAGTTTCATCACCAAAATTCAAAGGTTTTAATACTTCTCCCTGAACTTTATATTCCTTTGCAGTTTTCTCCATTATTTTACTGCTTACTTAGTTCACACACAGAATAACATTTAAAATAGGATATCATTTGTATTTTCGTTGTAGCATGGTGTAAAACGTAGTATGCTTCCATATTTGTGATCAGTATAAGATGATGTAGTGTATGTGATACGTGCAGTGTACAATAAATAACTGAAAATTTCAATACAAAATTTTAGGAAGAAAAAATTTAATGTTACCTATATTTTTTTTAGTATGAAACAGTATACTGCCCTACATCACATGTGTATGAAAATAATGTGACTTCATCCAATGAGAATCTGTCACCGATTAACCTGGCCAATTGAAATAAGTGAGGGTTTATATTGGCAGCACCATTATGTTTTGCCAACTGTGGACGACTGAGGAGTAGCGACTGAGAGATCTGAGGCAGCTGAATGAAGGCTAAAAGTTTTGAGAGCAGTTTACTTGGGGCAAAAGCGCATACAAAGGTGGTGTTAGTACGTACCTACAAATTTTCATGTTAACTGAACGCATCAAATAGTGTCGTCATAGTCTGTGATGTACAACAAACACTGCATTTATAACGATGGTGTTACAATAACGTATTCGACGCTAGAAGCCGTAGTAACTAGGTAAAAGTAGGGTTTTTCAACGTCCCTAAGAGCAGGCTACGTTTTGTGCTCGGTTTATTGACTAAATAAATTTCGAAGCCAATCTCTAAATGTCATAAAGGATGCAGCATAAGTTAGAGCTATTACAACTTCTCTTTTTGACCAAGTCCTGTACTCCCTACATCATTGCAAGTAATCATGTGGACTTACTAAAGACATATGCCTTAGATCTGAAACTCAGTATGTCAGACCAAATTACTCACTGGTACCTCACTATTAAATTCATGATGGATACCGCTTTCTGAAGCATTTATATTTTGCCATGTTGCCTGCATGTTGAACTGGAGCAGTCTGAGAATGGCTCTTAACAGTTCTGGTAGGTCGCTCCTTCCCATACTTCAGCATAGCGACTGCAATGTTTTACTGCTACGCAAAATAAATTTCTGGTTGATTATATGAACCTATTAAAGGCTGTCACATGTGGTACTCAATATTTCTGGAGAAGAGCAAAATGATGTGTTTTGAAAAACCATGACATATGTCTTGCAACATTTCTAAACTCTAGTGTATTGCACAGGCTGTGTTGCCTTCTTATCCTTTAAGGGTACATTCTGTTGGCCTGTAAGGTAATGCAATGAGACTGACAGACAAACCTGGTGGCACGATTTAAATGATTGAGAGTGAGGGCAATAGTTAGTATACTAATAACATTTAATTTCCAAAAACAAGTCATAAATGATGCTAAACAAGTTATCGATTGAATACCCTAAACGACTAAGAGGCTTTGTCGATGGGACGTGTCACTCTCGACACCCTGCTGAGTCGGTTAGGCTCGGAACGTGCATCGACTGTGGAGCCACGTGACTCACTCGTCCCACGAGAAGTGACCATTTCCCTTTGCAGCTGGTGGTCCCCCACTCCAGGGCTGCTGCAGCTGAATCATTATGGTGGCCCGCTCCGTTCGCCCCTCGCTGGCTGATGTGGACAATGCTGTTGAGTCTGCCATGTTGGTTCTGGATTCTGCACAATCCTCAAGTGAGTTGAAGTGCCATATTACAAAAAAGAAAATAATGATGAGTAATTTTTTTTTGTAATATACCTAAGGACTCAATATCTTAAAATAATTTAATGACTGAACGGCCCTGTTAACGTTGTATGGATGTAAATTATGTGGTGCGAGGTGTCTTTGTTTGTGTGTGCATTTGTCTTTGTTAGTTTTCGGTTAGCTCTACTCCTGTCATGCACCCTAATTTTACGCTGGCTCTACCTCTATACCTCCACCAAACGTCCATACTTCACCCAATACTAATTACTAACTCTTTTGTTTCTCGATGTCTGGTGGTGCTGTATGCTGACGCTGAAGTAGTTAGGAACTGCGTCTACAGACTCAGGCGATGGTGATTTGCCTGAAATCTTTGGAGTGGCATGTAATTTTACATAGTACAACGATGCCTCCTGTCTCCTCTGTCAGGATCGCTGCCACTGAAATGAAACACCAGAATACTTCATTATATGAGTATATATTCCTTGCATGGGGGCTTAATTATATAAATAATGCAAACAAGTAAAATAATATTTAGGAGATAGGTCGGTACCAATTATCTGGGATTAGGAAAGGAAAACACACAAAACACACTCACTCATCTTTCATCCACATTAAGTACTACTGTGTAATTGAATAGTGTTAACTGTGTAAATGCAATTCTGTCAAAGATTTGATGTTCGACATGTGTATCAAGTAGTAGTGGCAGCGATGTATAACAGTCAATAATAGTTAGTCAACGTCATAGTCATCATGTCAAGACCAATGTTTGCCAAGCCAAATCAAATGTACGGTTCTGAAAAACTGTCAGTGTGCCAAGCTATGCAAATACTTTCTCTCTCCAAAAAAAAGTATATACTGCTTAGTGATTTAACAAAGAGTGTGTGTAGACAATCTTCCTTCTACTTGAGTGTTCTAGTCTGCCATCTTCATCCTCCTTGTTCCATATAAACCAACAAAAAAAATATTCTCCTCACTTACTTTACCTCTTATCCACCAAAACTCCAATAATCATCAGCATCACATAATCTTAATACTTCAATAATACCTCTTACGTCGATACATGTAAAACTTATCATCAATATCATTTACCTTACCTCTTGTCCACCAAAACTCCAATAATCATCAACTTCACACAATCTCAATACCTCAATAATACCTCTTCAATACGTCGATACATATAAACCTTATTACCAATATCATTTCACTTCCATAACAACTCTTTCCTCTAGTCAGTCTCCTCGAACAAGTAGAGATAAAATCCTAGTGCAAACTTCAATTCATCATCCGATGCAATCCGAAGACACAGTGTCCACACACAACCTCTGTGTAATCCACCTGACCCAAATCTTCTACTCATTATGAATCATAAAATACATTTTGGTTACCTTGTCCATCATTAAATAAAAGAAATGCATACATGACCTCTAACAGCCTTTAGTTTGAAGAACTTTTAGTAAGTACAATTACGGAGTGTGAATGATCATAATATTTCACAGTGTGTACACCACTTCAAGAATCATAGCAAACGGAAGCAAACATGTGGAGTATTTCTTGTGACAAGTGTCACTTACTATTTCAATTGCTCACGAAGAATGCAGTGTAATAACTGTCAATGGTCTAAACCTAGTGTTCGTGTGTCATGTCGTTAGCTTCCTTGCTAATAACATAAATGTATACAGCTTCCATAAAACCTCCAGCTCATGTGACTTCTATGACGTTTCTTGTACTAATGTCGTTCGTCGAATTACTGCAGTTCATTTTCTTATGTTAAAATATAAAGCACTGAGCGTAAGCAAAACATGCATTAGCGAGTAAATATACCAGTGGAGAACATAATGTCAACAAGTGGATGCAGCACAATTCCTACCACGAGGCTCTGCCAAGCAAACAATCTATAATTAATACCATAGTGTGACCTAAGCTCCATGTTTGTACACCGAATATCAGCATTTCTATATACCAAATTAAAGAGTAGTTATGACAACAAAACAGAAATGCGTAAATATGCAATCCATACGCACAGCAGCAAACATATATCTTACGTAATAAACAGGTCATTAGCATCATATCAGCATAAGTAAATAAATGTTCGTATGTAATCTTAATAAGTAAACGTGAAGGCGCAAGCAGATAAATCACAAAGTATAACTTACATACATATCAGCGCTACTAATCAGGTGATAATTATAATTTAAATAAATAAGCACAGCTGGCACATAATAAAAAAATATGACATCAGTGAAAAAGCATAGCAGCCAAGCGATGCATAATATACACAAGTAACAACCCTGTTCATTAATCAATCATTGTCAAAATCAGTTAATGTACGCAAGCACGTCGCTTCACAAGTAAATTCATAAAACATGAAATTTAGTACAAAGTATAAATCACGCAATCGTGAGCAGCAAATTACGTCTAAAGTACGTACCTAAGTGGAAATATGTTACCTGAAAAATAAACTCAATTAATAGTTACCTTTTTAGTTTATTAGTTTCTTCTTCGAAATTACATTCTTCCTGAAATTTTCTCGATAGCAAGTCCTCTTAACGTCGAACAGACACAGAATTTACCTGAAGTTCTTAAATATTTTATACAACCGTATCCTGAAAAATACTGAACGTTAATAACATAATTTATCAAGTCACTATAGCTTTATACTGAATTTGATCGGAGACTTTAGACTGTGTATTTGTTTACGGCTGTCAGTGCAATCTGAGCGCTCAATCAGCTGTAGGCGCGTGACGTAGGAAGTGATTGTTTGCGGTCAACGACTGCCTTGTGCGGCGCGCAGAACTTGACTGTTGGTTTGAGTCTGTGCCGCCGCCAAAACACAGCGCGGTATCCTTGCGTTCTCCGTGTGTTTACGTACAACTGTTAGTTTCTCAAAAGTATGTCATTCCACAAAAATTTTAACGTTAGATATATCATGTATTCCCTTAGAGCGCCGAGATTTAAGAGTTTCTACTTCGACAGTGTTATCATGAATAATTTTGCAAACTCTATATGGACCGTTATAAAGCAGAAAAAATTTGCGACACAAGCCTTTTCCTTTGTGAGACAAACGATGAGACTTAATTAACACCTTTTGACCAACTGACAAGGTTTTTAAATGACCAGGACGTTTAGCTGATTTCTCTCTCCTAGCAGCCGCAGATGCAATATTTTGCAGAGCCAGGTTGACATCTTCAGAATGCCGCAGTTTCCGTGTAGGCGGAAAAGGAACGATTTCAGAAATGCGATTTGTCGGTGCTTTATTTTTTAGTATCAATATAGGCGGTAAAGAAGTTGAATCATTAGGGAGTTCATTCAGAATGTTTTGAAAAATATGAAGATACTGATCCCACGTTCTGTAATTCTGATGACAATAAAGATGACACAATTTATTGATTTCCTTCATCCATCTCTCTGAAGCGTTAGATTGAGGGTGAAAAAGTGAAATGAAAATTGGTTTAATCTTATGACGCCGTAGATCACGAAGCCAAATTTTAGAGCGAAACTGTGATCCATTATCTGATATAACCTTATCAACATGACCCACTTCTTTAAGAAAATGTTTGATGAAAGCATTAGATACTGAACGAGCTGTTGCTTTGCGTAAAGGTGTAAAACACACATATTTTGATGTCAATTCCACTGCTAGGAAAATGTACGCAACACCATTAGTAGAACGAACCACTGGACCGAACAAATCGACTGCAGCCATGTCCTTTAATTTCGCTGGAATGATAGGAAACAACGGTGCTCTATGAGAAATAGTTGGCGGCTTAGCCTTTTGACATAATTTGCATTTGGCAAGAACAGATCGAATACGTTTTTCCATATTATTGAAGTAGCAATTTTCTTGTAATTTATGGAAGCATTTTCTGGGACCAAAGTGTGCATAACTGAAATGTGTGCACCAAATCAATTTTTTGACCCACTCATCAGGAATACAAACTAACCAAACAGAGTTGTCGACCGATTTTCGCTTAAAAAGAATATCATTGCGAACTAGATAATACTGTCTAATCGCTACGCTTTCCTTTCTCCTCCACTTATCCTTAATGTCCTTCCAGATTGGATCCTTATTTTGCTCTTTAGCGATGTCCTGGAGCGAAGACGAATTAAAATTCTCGAACGCAACGCCTTGAATATACATCAAACAATAATTGTTTTCCTTGCAGTCCTCCTCAGCACTTTGTTTCAAACCCTTAGGTGCACGTGATAAAGCGTCAGCAATAATATTTGAAGAAACCTGTATGTAAACAATACTAAAATCAAATTCCTGTAGATACAGTGGTCATCGTGACAATCTTCCATGTGTTAGTTTTGTTGACGTAAGAAATTCCAGAGCTCGATGATCGGTGTAAACCTTAGTATGTCTGCCAAACAAAAATGTCCGAAATCTTGTGAAAGCCCAAACAACAGCCAAAGCTTCAAGTTCCGTAATCGAATAATTCTTTTCTGATTTAGAGAGAACACGACTTCCAAATGCAATAGTCTTCTGTACTACAACGCCGTTTTCTTCTATCTCTTGAAATAAATGTGCACCTAGGCCTTTGTATGATGAGTCCGTCGCCAAACAAAAATCTTTAGATAAATCCGGATGTGAAAGAAGTGGAGCAGCAACTAAAGCATCACGAAGTCGCTCAAATTCTGACTGAGCTTCCTCATCCCAACACCAATTAGAATTCTTTCCAGATAGTTCACATAAACGAGGTGTGGCCAAATCGTCCAATCTAACAAAGCGTCTAAGAAAATTACAGACACCAAGGAAACTACGAACATCACGTTTTGTGGTAGGAACAGCATAATTACGAATAGCGTCTAATTTCTCTGGATCAGGAACAATACCTTGTGTAGAAACAATGTGACCAAGAAATTTCACCTGAGAACGACCTAATTCAGATTTTTCCAAGTTCACTGTAATGCCAACTCTTGCAAAAATACGTAATAATGAATCCAAAATTTTGTTGTGCTCACTCCAAGAATGTTTAGCAATAAGAATATCGTCAACATATGAAGTAACATTTTCACGAAGATAAACAGGTAAAATTTCGTTTAAACTACGAATGAATGCTGCTGAAGGTACAGTAAGTCCAAACGGTAATTTCCGAAATCTCTTTTGGGTAAAATCGTCATATCCGGTTAATCTTTACCGACTCTCTAGATAGATTGATAGTAGAAGAGTTGTTTTGACAGATGCAAAGAACAGTAAAAGAGTGGGCAGCGGTGCAGAAAACTAAAAGGGAAATAGCACCACTGCAGCTCGAGGCCCTATGCACGCTACGGCACATATTCACTTAGTGTAGTGAATCCCCTGAGGACTTAATAGCCGCACATAATTTCCAGTTTGTGACTTAGTGGCAAATTTGGCGGAAGTGCGTACGCAAATTGACCTGGCCATGAACATGGATGTATGTCATTCTTAGAATTGCGAAAGATCTTAAATTTCCGAACAGTCAAGAAGTGTTTATAGTCAAAGTTTTCTCCTCGTGGCGACAAAGACCTACCGCGACTGTTCCAGTCCGAATGTCGATTATTGTCAAGTTCGCGCGCCTGGCGCTCTCTTGTTGCATCCCGTAAATGAAACAAATTACTTTCTTCAAACCCCTCTGCTATCTGTGATTCTAAATTTCTTTTGCTGTCTTTTCCTACGATTTCGCCTTCAATTTGTTTGACTTGCTTTCGTAATGCCTCAAATTCCCTTTTAACGCGTTCATTAAATTTTCCCTGTTTTTCAACATGCTTATTTATGTTCTGGTACCCTTCGGTTTCTGCACATGGCAATGGAGCTGTATCATCTGAATCTCTGTCCCCATTTAAACTAAGACTTGTCAATTTATCTGAAATCTTCTCAACTCTTTCCGATGAGTAACCTATTTTTTCTTTCTGTTTATTTCCGTCTTCCGTAAGTGTCGCGACTCGGGTTACGGTGTTGTCACATTTAGTAGTTGATTGTTCATACTGTTGCGTTAAGTTATTTATTCTGTCATTTGGTACGGATTCCTCGATTCTCTCAAATAATTCCTCCTTATCGTGTGCACGTTGTAAATTTAACTCTGAAAATTTTTGTACTATCATGCGATCTCTTTCTTCCTGTACTCTATCCTGGTCCTTTTGTCTAATCTCTACTGCAATTAATCTATTGTTGTGAGAATTCAGAATCGGTTGTACTTCTTCTCTAATTTCTTTCTTTAATTCATCTTTCATGTTTTTGAAACATGTCCCTATTCGTGAGTCTAACCGTGTTTCCATTGTTCCCATATCAGTTTCTAACCGTGTTGCCAAAGTTCCCATCTGTGTTTTTAATTCAGATCTTAACTGTGTTTCCATTGTTCTCATATCAGTTTTTAATTCAGATCCCAAAGTTTCCATCTCTGTTTTAATTGTTCCTATTTGTGAGTCTAACCGTGTTTTTAATTCAGATCCCAAATTTAGTATTACACCCATCAACTGCTCCATATTACTTGTTCAAAATTCTTTTCGCCCATAACATTTCCCGCAAAACCAACTTCCTTCGGCATAGCCATAAAGCTATCTGTGTTCGATACTATTCCAGAGTCTTCTGTCGTTAATCTCGTATACTGAAAATGTTTTGATTGTGAAAAATTTTGAATTGATTCCGGCCTATTTTCCCGACTTATTAAATTGTTTTCAACTTCATTATTCATATACTGTTCTTCTGTGTTGGCGAGTTCGCCATGTCAACAGTTTCGTCATTCTGACTATCCATCATTTTTGCCTTTTTCATCGATCGCGTAATCTTTTACAAAACATACAAAACTCGTCACTGTACGAAAATTACACACAATGACTCCTTATCTCCAACAATACCATTCACACGAAATGTTTCCCTCAAACACGATTAAAGAACAATTGAAATAATTGCACTAAATTGTCAAACCTGTGGACAAGACAACAAAAATTAAATTCTGCAAAAAAAATACCATTAGAAGAATGACAATTACCAAATCTACACATGCAATATAGACTACAATTACTAAACTACAAATTACTACAACAGTACTACTGTCTACTATTTTTACAATCAGAAGAATTTCAAGGGACGATCCGAAGCAGCGGTCGCCACGTGCATGGGGGCTTAATTATATAAATAATGCAAATATTTTTAATTTTTAGTAGTTGTCTGTCCGATTACGAAGTCTCGTAAACGGTTGGCCCTGACTAGTTTTAGTACGCAATCTGACTGCATAGAATAACAACAAAGAATGAAAGAAAATTTCCGTTAACACAATTAATTAATTAAGTCCCCACAAACTATAAAACGTACGAGACCAAAACACAAGTGTAACTGTTCTGTGTGTGCAAGTGTTATTCAACGTACACATCTGGCACGGTTCTTCTTCAATAAGACAAGAAATTTTAAATATCATTTAAACTGAAGTAATTAAAAAAATACAAATACTATAATTGCGCAAGAAAACCAGAATTACACTCTAATACAAGAACACGAGCCAGATGCTTTGTTGACTGAACCTGTAATGACACATTATTTAAGACATTGAAATAATAAAAAGAAAAGGGAATTTTTTTACCTTCATATATATTGACGAAATGCACTCTGATCATTACAATATCTCCATTCGAACAACATCTGCTGTCTAGCCCATCAAACAAACTGCATAAAACATGGAACAAGCACACCCTACTACAACATCTCAACACCGACTCACTACTACTACTCCACAAGCACTCACTACTGCCACATCTCGACGAGCACTGCCAGTGGAGGCGGCGGAATAAAACTCTTTGGCGCAATCTCTGGCGCTGTGGCTCAGTGTAGCCACCTTTCATCCTTTTTTCTAATATAAGTCTCATCCGTGGTCCACCATTTCGTTACTGCTTCCTATTTCCGGGCCTGATGTTTGACACTCTACCGCGACTTGCAATAGTCCGTGATAATCCCCATACCCAATATTTCGCCAATGGCGCTCAGATGTCGTTGGAAAAATTCCACCATGAGACAGTGTTCACCGAATGACAGGCGATGGCTCATAACACGCCAAGTCTTAGCGTCGACACGCGCCCAGAGCGTGGACCGCTAGCACCATACGAAACACATCCGAAAATCGAGACGCACATGCTCTATGGCACGATTTACTGTCTTGACACCACGAAAAATATAAAGTGACGTATATCTGTCCGTTGGGCAGTGTACAAGAAACCACGGAAAGTAAACAGAAACCATTTCAGTGGCGATGGTGATTCTTGTGAAGGCTCTTCTATGAGAATGCTATGACAGAGTACTATGCTCAATTGCTGTCAAATTACGACAGGTCTCCTTACTCTCCTGGGATCGGAAATCGGACAAAAATTGTGAGGTCCAAAGAAATAATAGCAGTACTCAGTTGTTTGGTGTACGAAGTATTGCAAAGTGCATGGTTTGGTATGGCACAAAAAGGGCCGTTTGTTGATGACATATAATTTGCAACGTAATTTTGATACAATCTTCCATCTACCAGTGAATGTTGGCGTGAAGATGTCACAAATACGTAACTCATTTGACCATGTTCTACAAGGACTCATGCTGAAAACCGATGTTGAACTACAAAAAATGGAAAAATATGCTAAGCAACACAATATCAACATGAAATTACGTTAAACAGGTCATCCATGGAGACTACTTACAAACTGCACCTTTTCTTCCAGTAGCAGTTCTCTTGTACCTTCGTACTCTAACAGGCTAATATCGCTCGTTCCGATAGTTGCTGCGGCATTGTTCTGACCTGAGTCGGCAGCGGCTATGAATCATTTGCTGTTTGAAGTTTCCCCGCGTGACCCCTGCGATGGGTTATGTGGCCTCAATTATACGTATTCGCTACGTTGGTAATTCCATTGACCTTGACCGTTGTATGTCCCGCTATTGCTTTGCTGTTCGTCCCTAGAATCCTGTTGGTCCTGGTTCGAGTTCTGTTGCTGTCTCCAATTTCAATTTCGTCGGTAGTTGTTGTTGTAATGATTATAATTTCCTTGTCTTCTTCGACTTTCCCATGATGGCTGGTCATTCTCCTTGGCGTTTGAATTTTGGTTTCCATTCGACCAATGTTTTCCCCCATTTCGTCCAGCGTCATTCCTCTCTGGCGAATCCGGCCAGTTACGATCATTATTTCTACATCTTTCCTTGGAGGTGTGAATTTCATTCACGTAATCGAGTTCGCACAGCGCAGTCTTGAAAGCTTCGATTGAATCGCTGCATCTACCGATGAGCGGTTTCTGGTAACGTAAAGGTAATTTAATGTAGCAGTGCTTTAGAATTTCCTTGGGACTGTGCCGTTGAACCAAGGATCGGTTCTTCTTGACAAAGGATTCGAATAATTTGACAGGAGTGCGGAATCCTGACGCTTCTAAGTCGTTTCCTAACATAATCTCCGTTTTTATCATCTCCTGTGTGTCTTGCAACCAGTATATGCTAAGGAATGCGACCTTAAGGATACAGGGTACTATAAATGGTGAAAAAAATCGAATTTTTATGACTTTATTAAATTCTATAGTCTTTCCTGATTACATTGATACATATATTATAGGGTTTCCAATGAAAAATAACCTATATATACCAAATTTTAAAGTTACGGTCATGTATGCCACCATGCACCCATTATTTCTGTTACCTAAACCAGTAATATTTCGAAAATAACTGTGAACTTCATGTTTACAGCGTTTATTCGTATGATACATTACATATGTTGGTAACAAAATGGTCAAATGGCTCTGACCACTATGGGACTTAACTTCTGAGGTCATCAGTCCCCTAGAACTTAGAACTACTTAAACCTAACTAACCTAAGGACATAACACACATCCATGACCAAGGGAGGATTCGAACCGGCGACCGTAGTGGTCGCGCAGTTCCAGACTGTAGCGCTTGGAACCGCTCGGCCACCCCGATCGGCTGTTGGTAACAGTGATTCAGATTTTTGTGTTAACAAAGTCGCTGTTTGTAGTGGATTTGTTGTTGCTGATGTGGGCATCTCATCTTCTTTGTTAAAGGAAGTGGCGGAATGTAAACAATGTGATGGTGTAGGCTGTCTGGAAATAACTGGACAAGAAAGAAGCAGGAAGGGTTTAACGTCAAAATTAGTTGTTCTGTGTAGATCCTGCAATAAGTCTACCTCGGAAATGATTTCGAACCTTGTGCATAATTCATATGATGTGAATTTGAATTTAGTGTATGCAATGCGCGCAATAGCAAAGGTAAGAAAGGCTGCTCAAACTTTTTGTGGTTTGGTGAACCTTCCTCCTCCTCGCAGTAGGTTCAGAAAGTACATAAACGTACTTTTAGGTGTCTAGACGGATGTGTCTAAGGTATCTATGAAAGGTGTAGTGGAAGAATCAGTAAATATTAGTGGAGCCAGGGACGTTGATGTTGCACTTGATGGGACAGGCAACGTCGAGGACATTTTCCTTGAATGGTGTTGTAAGTGCTACTTCTCTAGAGAATGAAAAAGTTGTTGAGTGCTTATCTAAGTACTGCCACACATGCCATGGTAACACTGAAGTAGATACTGAACATCAGTGTACTAAGAATTGTGATGGTTACAGTGGAGATATCGAGTGTGATGGATCTCTATAAATATTTCAGAGATTGCCGGCCGTTTATATAGTTAGATATCCGAAGTACCTAGGCGATGGGGACTCTAAAGCTTTCAATAAAATTAATGAGTTCAGCGTTTATGGTGATACATTGGTATTAAAACTGGAGTGTTGTGGACATGTGAAAAAGAGGATGGGTGCTAGATTGAGGAAGCTACAAAGAGAAATGAATGGAAAGTTGCTATCTGACGGAAAATCTCTTTCTGACGGAGGCATATTGACAGAAACTGAAATAGACCTTCTTCAGAGCTATTATGGACTCGCCATTAGACGAACTGCACCTCTGAATGACGTTACAGCAATGAGAAAAGCTGTATTGGCCACTTACTTTCATAAGTTGTCCACAGATGACCACCCTGTTCACAGACTTTGCCCTAAAGGAGCAGATTTTTGTTGTGCTTACCAAAAACAAAAGATAGAGGTCAAATAAAGCATCATGAGCATTCTCTTCCTGAGCTAGTTATGAATGAAAAAAAAAACTATTTTTAGAGACCTGAGGGACCCTGTTTTGCTTAGTAAATGTCTTCATGGGGGCACCGAGAATACAAATGAAAGTTTCAACCATTGCACATGGGAAAGTTTACCGAAGAATGTTTTTGTAGGACTAAATACATTGAAAGCTGATGTACTAGCGGCAGTGATATGTTTCCATGATGGAGTGATAGGAAGTACTGTGAAATTTAGGCACAAAATGTGGCTATAATGTGGAAGATCAGTTGCTTGTGTGTGACAGACGACAGGTGCATGAAGCTGAAAGATTCGTTCTTCAAGTTGCCAAAGAAGTAAGAAGTACTGAAAGGAATACCAAGAGGAAGCTTGAAGATGAAGAATGTTGCAGGATGAAGACTATGCTTCAGGAATATTATGAGGCACAGTTTGATTGGACTCGTATCTTCATTCAAGTTTCCCACAAGTTATATTTTTCAGAATTCAGGTACAAATATTTCCTAAAGTTTATAAAGCATTGTTTTAAATTTTATCTGTAACTTGCAAAAGTCCATCCTTATGTAGTAGACCTAAGCTTTATTGCAGAATCAACTAAATTATTTAAAAAATAACATTTTTAGGGAAAAAATTATAAAAATTAAAATGTGAGATGTGATATTTTTTATGCTGGTAATATACATAATAGGTGGATTTAAATAGGTCTAGTACCTCAGCCACCATGTCATGCATATCTGGTAAAAATTTGATCTCCTTCAAATTTATAACACTGGATTAAATGGTACCTCAATTTGAGGGTGCATTTTGGAAAAAAAATTGCATCAATTTCTTTGTAATTTTTAATAACCCTAGGCAGGCTCAAAAATATTCAGATTACTTCTGATTTGTTTGGAAAGTGTGCTGCATTACCTGATAATCAACAAAAGATCAGTGAAACATATACATTAGAAACACTGCGTGAAAGAAGTAGGTGTCGATTTTTACATAATATGAAGCCGTTAAGGTACCCTGTATCCTTAAACTCTTGGTAGGAGCGACTACTCTCCGCAACTCCTCACATATGTTCTGCAATCGACCCTTCTAAGAAACCACAGATAAACTGAAGCTTGTTCTTCAGTGGCCAAGATTCTCGTAGCACGTGATTTTTGTTTGTAACGAATCTGAAGATGACAGTAGCTGAAACCGGTAATAGTGAAGTGTAAAAAATTTGTGTGATCAAGATGGACCTGTAAAATAAATTGCCAAAAATATGATCACGGACTCATTTTCAGACTTTATGTCTCCAATTGATAAGTTTGTGCCGAGTCAGGCCAAGAATGTAAAACTGTTCCTAAAAACAAAAATGCGCATTAAGAAAGGTATAATGAAAGCAAGGTTTAACAAATTCTGTTTGGATGAAAAAATTGTTCCTAAATACTTTAATATCAGGATTAATAATAATTCTGCAGCAGCGATACGTGTGAAAGGCATAAGTGAAATTTTGTGGATAAGATCAGGGAAGCATACAAGAATAAAGAAAAATGTAATTCTAGGCAAATTACTCTCGCCATTACAATTCTCAAGTATGTTCAGAGGTGTTTGTAATGTAGTGGACAATGAACAGAAAAGGACCGCAGTGAGACATAGTAAGAAAATTTTCAATTTACAGACCACGAATAATGTAAAATTAGATGAAAAGCGGGATGCCAAAATGAATATGGGGACAGGGTGTTTAACCTCACGAACGTATAAATGACGGATAATGAAATGGATTTTCTGAATAAGGATTTACATTTTAGTATTATTCCGAAACTTAGCCAAGGCGTAATAAAAAATACTATTGCGGAAGTAAAAGTTGCTTGTGACGTGGCTGAACTCAGTAAATTTGATCATAGGGACATAGCAGTAAAAACTAACAAATGTATATCCAAAGTACATTGTTGCAACAGTGCTTATGGAGTACAATAAATGATCACATTTGTAGATCACAAGAGGTTCTGAGGTACAAAGTAGCGACCCACGTTGAAACACCAGCATTAGTACGTAACGTAGCCTCCCGAGGCGGCAGCGCACGCACTTACTCTGGCAGCGAATCGATCGTACAAGTGGCGCATACAGTCCTGGGATACGCTATTCCAAGCCTACTCAACCTGTTCATGTAAGATCTGTTCGTTGTTGAGTCGCACGAGTCACTACTCGTCCCATCATATCTCACATGTACCCGAATGGTGACAAGTCCGGAGATAGTGCTGGCCAGGGAAATTGCTGCTTGTCTTGTAGAGGACATTGAGTTTCATTGGCAGTGTGCTGGCAAGCTTCATCCTGTGTTGCAAGAACGGGAAAATAGCGTGTCTAACAACATTTTGCAAGTACAGAGTGCTGGTTAGCGTCTTCTCCAGAAACACTAAAGGTGAACGAGTACGAGACACCACTCTCCAGGTCGTACACACAAACGATCGTCGCTTGCACGCAGACAGGACCTCCTTTCATCCCTGAGGACCACGGCGCCCCATTCCCAATCATTCTCTGATGGCGTCCGTCGAGCCATGCTGGTAGATGCTTTACCATGAGCGGAAGACGGATTAGAAGTGTGAGGCCCCTAGTTCCACTGCTAATAACCCGTTCCCAACAGTTCGTGTTGACACATTTAGGCTCGCAAACCCTCTTATCTGTGCTTAGCCAGCTGTGCGATCTGCCACTGCTGCCCTTACAATACGATGTTCCTGGTGGGTGTCTGTGGTGTGTAGACGTATAGTAATTCGTTTACAGATGTAAGAGTGTTCACATGACCACTGCTACCAGCATCGTTGCAGAACTGGGGCAGGACAACCAAAAACCCGTTCTGCGACAGGGCCGTCCCGGCACTAGGAAGGCCGTACGTAGTATGACCCCATTCATAATCAGTTACCTGTAGGAAGTACGAGTGATCTACTTGGCATGGTTGCCTGCTTGCATGAAACGTTTATATCCCACTGAGCCTTTTGACTGTGAACATTCCCTGTTAAATCGGAGACACAGATGGCGCAATGGTAACTATGCCACTACCCACTTCGTTGGCGGACGACTTCGAAACCGTTATCAGTACATCTACTATTCCCCAGCTGGCTATTCCGGCATTGGATCGAAATCAACATCGCCTTTCCACGTATGCTAATTTTCTCTGGCAGTGTAGTAATTGTAGTTCTGAAGTTTACACTGAAGTCATCTAGCACGTTAGGGGATTATGGTTCAAATGACAATGAGCACTAAGGGACTTAACATCTCAGGTCATCAGTCCCCTAGAACTTAGAAATACTTAAACCTAACTAATCTAAGGACATCACACACATAAATGCCCGGGGCAGGATTCGAACCGGCGACCGTAGCGGTGGCGCGGTTCCAGACTGAAGCGCCTAGAACCGCTCGGTCACAAAGGCTGGCGCAGGGGATTATGATTGAGTTCAATATAAAAAGGTTTTCTAAGAACAAAAAGAAATTCGTTCATCTGTTCGTAAATATAATAACAGTTCCATTTTCATTTATTTGACACCCACAGTAATCGAAGTGTTTTCCAACACAGTTAACTTTTTCTTTTAACCCAGCGTTTCCGCTCCTGTGCAGTGTTGAGTTCCTAATCGCGTAGCGTCGTAGAAAGTATTTTTTGTAGACGACATTTGTGTTATAATAAATGCCATTAGAGAGAAAGCAGCAGAAGAGTTAGTAAATGATATACGCTGTCAGTTTTTTGGCGTTTCAGTAGTTTGTGCACACGCTAGCAGATTTTAGTTATTGTTGTTGTCT
The DNA here is from genome assembly GCF_021461385.2 of Schistocerca piceifrons. Lineage (NCBI taxonomy): Eukaryota > Metazoa > Arthropoda > Insecta > Orthoptera > Acrididae > Schistocerca > Schistocerca piceifrons. The sequence continues at coordinate 670,414,944 of NC_060141.1, forward strand.
TCGTCTGAAGATTGGTTTGATGCAGTTTTTCATCCTATTCTGGCCTGCAACCTATATCTTTCTGAATCTGATTACTGTATTCAACTCTTCGTCTCTTTCTACGATTTTTATCCCCCACAGTTCCCTCCAATACTAAACTGGTGATGCCTCGGCGTCTCAGAATGTGTGCTATCAAGATGTACCATAGATTTCTTGTCTCCCCAGCTATATTCAGTACTTCCTCATTAGTAACGTAATCGACGCATCTAATCTTCAGTAGTCTTCTGTAACATCACGGTTCAAAACCTTCTATTCTCTCTTTATCTAAATTGTTTATCGTCTATGTTTGACTCCAAACAAATATCTTCAGAATAGACTTCATAATACTTAAATCCGTATTCGATATTCTTTCTTGTCATTGCCACACTACATTTTATATCCTCTTCACATCGGCCATCTTCAGTTATTTTGCTGCCCAAATGGAAATCTCATCTGCTACTTTAAGTGTATCTTTTCCTAATCTGATTCCCTTAGCATCTTCTGATTTATTTCGACTACATTCCATTACCCTTGTTTTGATTTAGATTATCTTCATCTTATACCCTTTCAAGACACTGTCCATTCCGTTCAGCTGTTCTTCCAAGTCCTTTGCCGTCTCTGACAGAATTACAAATGGCTCTGACCACTATGGGACTTAACTACTGAGGTCATCAGTCCCCTAGACTTAGAACTACTTAAACCTAACTAACCTAAGGACATCACACACATCCATGCCCGAGGCAGGATTCGAACCTGCGACCGTAGCGGTCACGCGGTTCCAATGTCCTCGGCTAAACTCAAAGTTTTTATTTCTTCTCCTGGACTTTAATTCTTACTCCGGACTTTTCTTTGGTTTCCTTTATTGCTTGTTCAATGTACATATTCAACAACAACGGGACAGCCAGCAACCTTATCTCACTCTATTTTCAACTACTGCCTCCATTGCATGCCTCTCGACTCTCATAACCGCCGTCTGATTTCTGTACAAGTAGTAAATAGCCTTTAGCTCCCTGTTTTTACCCCTGCTACCTTCAGAATATCAAATAGAGTACTTCAGTCAACATCGTTAAAAACTTTCTCTAAGTCTGCAAAAACATGTAGTTCCTACATTCGTCTGTAAGGAATTTGTGTTAGTATTTTGCAACCATTAATTATCAAATGACAGGTTGGTAATGTCCAGAGATGTCAGAGACTGCTTTCTTTGGAATTGGAATTACTACATTATTCTTGAAATCTGAGGGTATATTGCGTGTCTCATACATCTTGCACACCAGAAGGACGAGTTTTGTCATGGCTGGCTCTCCCAAGGTTATCTGTAATTCTGACGGAATATCTATTCCCGGGACCTGTTTTCGACTTAAATCTTTCAGAGCGTTGTTAAATTCTTCCCACAGTATCATATCTTCCATTCTCATATTCATCTACGTCCACTTCCTCTTCCAAAACATTGCTTTCATCTTCCTAGTATAGAACCCCTACGTATTCCTTCTTTTTTAGGACTCGTTTACCATCTGAGCATTTGATATTCATATAGGTGGTTCTCTCTTCCCCAAAGGCCTCTTTAATTATCCTGTAAGCAGTATCTATCTTTCTCATGGTGAAATATGATTCTAAATCCTTACATTTGTCCTTTAACCGTTGATGCTTAGCACATCTTGCCTTCCTTTCAATCTCCCGTTCTCCTGCTCCATTGGCAGCATTTTTAAGTTTTCTGTTTTCTTCATTTATATTCAATATCTCCAAAGCCACGGACTTCTACTAGACCTTATCTTTTTACTTATTTGATCTTCTGCTACCTTCACTATTTCATCTCTTAAAACCACCCATTCGTCTCCTACTGTCTTCCTCTCCCCTGTTCTAGTCATCAATTGCTCAATGCTCTCTCTGAAACTCTCAACAGTCTCAGGTTCTGTCAACTTATCCGCGTCCTATCTCTTTAATTTCGTATCTTTTTCCAATTTTTTCAGCTTTAATCTAAAGTGGTCAACGTTCACATCAGCTCCTGAAAAATCTGTTTCCTGTATCTCCGTTTAACCATTACATGTCCATTTTGAAACCTTCCGGTCTCTCCAAGTCTCTTACATTGCTTTTATGATTGTTAAACAAAGTGTCAGCGATGATTAAATTATGTTCTGTGCAAAACTCTACCAGGCAGCTTCCTCTTTCATTCCTTTCCTCGTCTATTTCCACCCACTGTTTTTCCTTCTCTTCCTTCTCCTACTATTGAATTCCAGTCCCCATAACAACTAAATTTTCTTCTCTTTTTACTGTCTCAATAATTTCTTTTACCTCATCATACATTTGTTCAGTCTCTTCATCATCTGAAGAGCTAGTCGGCGTGTAAACTTGTACTACTGTGAAAGGCGTGTGCATCTTGTCTATGTTGGCTGCTACAATGCGTTCTCTATGCTGTTCATAGTGGCTTACCCGCATTCCTGTTTCTTATTCATTATTAAATCCACTCCTGCATTACCCCTAAATGACTTTGCATTTATAATCCTGTATTCAGCTGACCTGGAAGTCCTGTTCCGTCTGCCACCGACCTTTATTAATTCCCACTATATCCAACATCGTCGTTGCCATTGCCCTTTTCAAATTTTCCATCCTGTCTGTCCGATTAATGGATCTGAAATTCCACACTCCGATCAGTAGAATTCCGGTTTTCTTTCTCCTGATGACGACATCCTCCTGAGTGGTCCTCGCCCAGAGATCCGAATGGGGGACTATTTTACCCGAAATGTTTTACCGAGGAGGCTGCCGTCACCATTAAACCAAGCAGTAAAGTTGCTTGTCCTCGGGAAAAATTACGCCTGTAGTTTCCCCTACTTTCTAGCCTTTCGCAGTACCAGCAACGCGAGGCCGTTTAGGCTTATGTAACAAGACCAGACCAGTAAATCATCCTGACTTTTTCCTCTGCGACAGCTGAAAAGGTTGCTGCCCTTACAGGAACTATACGTTAGTCTGTCCCTTCACCAGATACGCCTCCGTTGTTGGTGCACCTATGGTACGGCATCTGTATTGCTGAGTCACTCAGACCATCCCACTGACAGCAAGGTCCATAGTTCATGGAAGGGGAGGGAGTGGTTGCAATACATTGGGTGTTGCACACGGTTATTGATGATTTAAGAAAACACACTTTAAGATAGTTGAGTGTTAGCTGCCTGCGTACTTTTGCGTAGATACGTACTACGAGGTAGTTTGTTGTGTTTAGAGTAGTTAATTATCGAGCAGTAGTCTCGGGTCCTAATTCATCAGTGGATCGAGCACAGAAACGCAAGGACTGGGATTCATGGTTGTAGTCAGCGTACTTCGTCCGTAACTAGTAATAGTGATGGGACATCTGAGATAGTAGTAACCTAGATGAACCATTCTGACTCGGAAATTCAACCTGCTACCATAATTTTAGTAGCTGAGCGTGACGAGTGACATTAAATTAGGATTTTGTAAGTGAGAATGCGATAAGTGAACACCTGAAGAGGCAAAATTTTGGAACATATGCTTTTAAATTGGGAGCTTAAGTAATGGTGATGCGTTGATTTTTTTGATTGTTCCTCCCGCTCAGGCTGTGAATAGAGTCTCTCGTTTACATTGGGACGTTTTGAAATATCCTCTTAGAAAAATTTTATAAATGACAGTGCTGGGAAACCTCTACGTTATTTGATTTACAAACAGCTGAGCAAAACTGAACGTACACAGACATTTCTCCCTCTACTTATTCTGATCATCATTAACTGACACACAAAATTTTTTTAGCGCAACGCAATCTGACTTTCAATAATCCCTATAAAAGAATGGCCCTGACTAACAATAACCTATACCTTTCGTGAATCACTTACTTCACAAAATTTTCGTTACTCAAACTACGGCAATAGAGCGTGCGCCAATACTGCCATGTGAATAAAGGATTCTAACTACTGAAGGCACTAAATGATAGGCATATTCAGCAAATGAAAGACTTTGATAGAGAATAAACAATGTATTTACCTTAATATGTTCAAAAGTTATCATATATATGTTCAATATTACAAATCTACTCTTTCTGATGGACACACGTCCAGGTCGTCCGCTCTCGAAATTCTGCCATCTCTCTCCCCACATCCACCACTGCTAGCGGCTCACCTCCAACTGCGCAACGCCACGTGCTGTTCACATCCAAGTGCCCAACACTACAGTAGCAAATATTCCAACAATGCAAACCAGCCACAGATTGCACACAGCACAGTCTGTGATTTTCATACAGAACGCTACGTGGCGTTACCATCATAAAATCTAAACAGCATACTTACAGTTTTTCATTGTAAAAAACCTTACTGAAAAAGAGAAAAAATCTAATGTCCTGCGAGCTTTCATTTCCGTTCTAATATAGAAATCGTTTTACAACTAATTTAAAAGGGAGGGAAGGTAACGAAATTCAGTTTTACCAGCAGCGGGAGCTAGCTATGTCAGAGGTGAGATACAGACTGCAAATTGACAGTTGTTGATTCAGAGAGGTTAGTGCGCAAAAAATCGCTTACTACGCTCCAGTCCATTAAACCAGTAGAAAGATATTTCAAGGAAGTATTGAGATAAAATAAAAGGTGTTTATCATTTGAGAATATTTTACACAATTTTCTAAAGGTGTGACTTAATTTTCTGTCTAGAGGTAGTAATAAGTAAGGAATAAATAGAGAACTGAATAACAGAGGTTGTGTTTAACGGAGTTTGTTGTTGTTGACTTGACTACATGCGAGTCTCTGGATTAAGCGTGAGAACTTTTTAAAAATCCATTAATATCGTATTTGAACAATGCCCTGAAATTTTAGAGGTGTAAGTAACGTATGGTGAGAATTACTTATTTTGACGACAAAAGTATTCTGAAGTACAGACGATACTGGGAGAGGAAAGGAAGTTTCTGGATTGCAGCTGATTCACATTAGTGTATATTTATTCCTTGTAGTACGATAAATACATCGTAAAAGAGTTTGGAAATATTTTTAGGTACGATTATTGAGTGCTACGTTTACGAAGTTTCCTCCTTAGCAACGGGTTGACTGGTACTTGTGTTACTTTACGTTCATGATTAACAGGAAGTTAATTATAAAAGAGTTTATATCCATCTAATCCAGACGTCAGAAATAGTGCTAGAAGGTATAATTACCATTTCAGATAACATCTCTATTATGTGTTGTGTACGTCTACATTAATTCAGTATTTATACTTACCTGTGTACTCCTGATAAATAGGATGCATATCTACGGCGTTTCTCCATTATTATTTAGTAACATTAATTTTTTTATTTATTTTTTCTAGATTTTCTTTTGTACAGGAACCACGTTGTGCCTAAACGGTTTAAAACAGGGCAAATAAGGTGGACATTCGCGGACAGCAATTTCGGCACAATGCAAATCCAGCTGTCGCTGCCACTAAATTAAAACAAGAGAAACAAGAACTTCCAATTCATGACACTGCGCAGCGCACTACTGGGATTTAATTTAGATTTTAACCACAGGATTGTCTGGCAGCACAGTCAGCGCCCACAGTGCACGCGCAGAAAGCGTTTCTGCGGCTCCCGCCAGGAGGCACTATGAGCGCCGCTTTTCTGCAACTGCGAGCGTCTTCTCGTTCATGCGTATTGCCTTGTCCTGGCCTCCAAACTTTCGGCACCGTCTCTGTATTACCATCAGTTGTATCTTGGAGCAGTGACAACAGCAGCTGTAGATGTCGAACAGTTGTATCGACGAGGCACTGTGGAAGCTGCACAGTGTGATCCGTCGGCAAACCCGAGAAGTTTGTTTACAAAGTTTGCTGGTTCCTGTGGAACATGATTTGCTGACTAATCAACAGAAGCATGGGAGAGATGTCACTTGTTAACTGCCGGCTGCCGCCTGAAACGTCGTGTCCACACTGCACTCTCTCTCTCCCTGGCAACGGCTTTTAGACAATAACTTTTACGTCTTTAACTGGGACGTAGTTATTACAGTAATCTTTACGTATTATTGTGATCACTAAGACCAACGGCCCCAGAGACCGTACTGGAAGCGCCCATTTGTGTAACGTACACTGAACACAGAGAACTGGTTAACTTTGAACAAACTCTTTCACTGAGAAAAATCACATCAGATGGCCACATCCTAGCCAACCTGATGTGGCCTGCTTTTGCACCTTGTAACGAAATACCCACTACCACCACAATAATATATCAAGGGTAAATTTCACTTCTTAATTTCATAAACAACGAGCAATTTTTAGTTCGAAGCAGATGATGTTATTTCCAGGGTGATCCAGCAGCACCTAATTCTGGGTTTTCCGCAATCCACAGTTCTACGTGCAAGAGTTTCATGTTTCGACGCTTGCTATGCGCTAGCTGTTAGTCCTACAGAAAAAATGGACAGGACTATTTTGAGGGAAGTTGAACCAATTTTGTACCGGAACACAATTTTGCTGGAAGCCGAAGTTTTCGAGTTATCAAAGAAAAAATGGCGTCTGAAGGTCACTTTTGTACGTTTTACTAGAATAATTCGAAAACTAGCTATAACATATCCCAGTACAAAATTTAGATGCATTAAATTTCCTAAAAAGGTCCTCTTCATTTTTTCTGTTGGACTAATGGTTTCCTGTAGTGAGCGAGGGAATATGGAAATATTGCATGTGGCTTTCATGGTGTAGCGGATTGCATAAGATCCAGGGCTAGCGATAGCTGAATCACTTGTATGTTTGACTATTCTCGCAACATTTAGCAGTCGTCATACTAACTGAGTAGGGAGCGACCAAAGCATTAGGCAATGTAAACTGATGTCACCTGGCATCATTTATCGCATCTGACTAACTGCTGGTTTTGATTTTCTGCATACATCTTGAAATGAATGTTATTTAAAACGGTATTTTTTAATTACCGAATAATTCAGTGGTCAATAGTAGTATGCATAAAATAAGTAACTTAATATTGTTGTCAAAATATCTAAATTTGTTTCGAAGGAGAACAGTACTCATAGGGAGACTAGAGATGCATAGCGTTTTGGAAAAGTACCAGAAATCAAAACCCGTCGTGCCATCCCAACCTGTTCATAGAGTTCTTTGTGAGAGAGTAAAGTAGTCAGTCGTGGACATAGTGCACGAAGGATTTATCTGATATACAGTCGTATAAAATGGTACGTTTCTGTATTATGTAAAATTGCACCATCATTATACATAATGTAGATCAAATACTCCACAGTTATTGAACAGCCAGCTTTTACATTGATGAAATAGACGCCAAGACGTTGCTTGGTCCGGTTAACAGCTAACTGTAGTAAGAAAGTAGTATGTGGGAATGGTATCTACTGGATGGAGCTAACAGGCAAATTTGCTACAGTTGTCGGAATTAAGTATCATCGGTTTTGGAGTCTTGCGACTGATCTTTACAGTGATTACGGTACTCAAATACTTTATAAAAAGAGTTGGGTTAAAATATGAAGGTATAAATATATACTTCCACACAAATGTTAGTGCTTTACTTTTACATATACATACTATACTTTCCAAACAACTGTGAAGTACATAGCAAAGAGTAAGTACGATAGTTATTGGGGTTTCTTCCTGTTCAATTCACATATAGAGCGCAGGAAAAGGGATTGTTTAACTGCCCCTCTTCATGCTGTAATAAATCAATCTATTGTTGTCCACACGATCCCTATGGGAGCTGAAGGTAGGAGGCTGTAGTACTGTAGTATATTCCCTGAGTCATCATTTAAAACCAGTTCTTCAAACTTCGTAAGTATACATTCTATGTATAGTTTTCATCTAGTACAGTTTCTTCAATATCTCTGTGACGCTCTCTCTAGAGGTCAAACAAACTTGTGACCATTGGTACTGCCCTTCACAGTATACGTTCAGTGTAATCTGTAAGTCCTTATTTTGTACAGGTCCCACACAACATTCTTCAATGTGACACGTAAGTGTTCTGTAAGCGATCCTTCTTTATAGACTGATTGAGTTTCCCCAGTCTAACACCTGCTTAACCTACGGCTGCGCCTATCTAATCATACAATTTCATATCCTTACAAAGTGCTATGCCGAGTTGTTTGTATGAACTGATCAATTCCAACTACGACTCAATGATAGTACAGTCATAGGATCTTAAATTTTCTCGTTTTCTGAAGTGCACGCTTTTACATTTCTGAACGTTTAATGCAAGTTGCCAGTCTTCTCACAACTTTGAAATCGTATCACGATCTGATTATTTATGCAGCTTCTCTGAGGCAGCACTTCATTACAGATAACTGTTTCATCTGCAAGAAATGTGACATTGCTATTAAAATTGTCTGCGAAATGATTAACTTACAACATGAACAGCTTGTATCTCAATACACTGCCCTGTGGTATACCTAAAATTACTTCTACATCTGACAATAACTCTCCATCCAAGATAACAAGCTGCGTCTTCCTTAACAAAATATTCTCAGTCTAGTCACAAATTGATAATCCATACGATCGTACTTTTCATAATAAGCATGCATGTTTCATTCAGTAAGATGCTTTCATGAAATCAAGAAATGATATAGCCACATGGCTGCCTAGATCAAAAACTTGCAATATATCATGTGAGAAATGTGTGATTTGGGTTTCGCATGATCGATGTTTTCGGATCCGTCCTGGTTGGCGTGAAGGAAGTTATTGTATCGAGATACCTCATTGTAGTACTAGCAATCCGCCCATGCTACGCAACTGATTAATATGTATAGCAACTAGATATATACCCTATCTCCTTCCCCCTCTCTTAGTTTGCCACTTCCCACTCTCTCCCTCTCTTTGTCCGTCTGCACTCTTTCCACCCCTCTCCCTCCAGCCCCTTCCCTCCGTCCTCCTCCTCCTGCCCTATCTCTATGTCCATTTCCTTTCCCTCCCTTCCTCTCTGACCTCTTACCCATCTCTCTGACCTTGAGCCTAGTTTATTAAAAACAAAATGTTGATTGGGAAATGGAATCGCTTAAGACGAATGGGTAAATCGGCTGGGAACACTGATCTGTGGGGCATGACAGGCATCTCTCCAAGAGATGAATCTGTGAGAATAATTGCTTTGATGACAATATTCCACATAGTTTTAATTAGCGAATAGTAGGATTACGAAGTTTTGGGGGATTCTATTCTGTATAGTATTGTATCCATAAACCATATATACAGCTTCACAGTTTTCTGTAACACCGACGGCGAGGAAGATAACAAAACAGCACAGGTTTGTCTAGGCAAATTTTGTTTGAAATTATGCATAACGAAAAAGAACGTACAGGGCGAATCACCTAAAACTTCGCCGGCCGGTGTGGCCGAGCGGTTCTAGGCGCTACAGTCTGGAACCGCGCGACCGCTACGGTCGCAGGTTCGAATCCTGCCTCGGGCATGGATGAGTGTGATGTCCTTAGGTTAGTTAGGTTTAAGTAGTTCTAAGTTCTAGGGGACTGATGACCACAGATGTTAATTTCCATAGTGCTCAGAGTCATTTGAAACATTTTGAACCTAAAACTTCCACCGCAAATATTATGGAAAAGGAAAGTGCTATTGATGTGCGGTTTTCACAGAATGGATTGGTAGTCATGGGTTCGTATTATTAATCAATAAACAAATTGTAATAATACTCACCTTGTAAAAATATGTACTGTGCATTCTTCGAACTATCGGACATGATTTTTTGTTCAGGGAAACAATGATAAATAGTAGTTAAAAGAGGAGCTAACTCAGCCTCAGATTCAGTAGAGAATCACAGGGATTCCATCGGACCCTGGTCCTTTGTCTTATTTTAACAAGTACCCATGTAAAGCCAGGCTCTGTGTCACCTATGTGAAATTATCGTAGTAACTGCGTAACTGAGACTCCTTCTGTTATTACCTATTTTCGTTTTATAAGCAGTGTGTGATCTCACTCCACTGTCAACGCTCAACATGTTATCCATATTTCGCAATTCTGTGCTTTAATGCCCGACCAACGTAAAAAAGTACATTCAAGCAAGTATTTCCAGAATCAGATTTCTGTCAATATTTGTGTTACGTGAAATGAAAATTAGAACGATCCGGTGTATCTTAGTTAACAGAACATTATTCAAAGGATGCACTGTGGCAAAACTAGTTACAGTGAAGACCATATTTCTCTGTTACGTGTGTTCAAGTTACATCACTAAGTGCTCAGTCCTCATTTCAGAGCAACTTCTCTGTTAACATACTTAAACTACAAAAAGTATTCGAAGTAGTTGAATTAAAAAACGTTATTGCTAGTTCTAATTCTAAATGTTAATTATGTAATCGCACAGATAAACAGAGACAAACACTGCACCATCATTACAGCGCCGTTTACTGCGTGCCTTATTACATATTTGTTGTTTAATACTGTATGCTGTGTTTGGTGATATTATGATTTTATGTGGGAGTGTGTATGGCGTTGGGCAGTGTTACTCAACTTAATGGACCCCATTTATGGTATTTATCTCACGCCCCAGTAATCTCGTCATTAGAGTAAATGGTTTATTGCAGCTAATGAACTCTCAATCATCACTCCCCACCCAAGCGCCCCCCCCCCCCCCCCCTGCATACGGTGTTTTGGTAAGGTTATTAAGTGTAGCAGCTTGAATCAGTTGTCTTATCATTAGGTATATATTACAGAATTAGCTTCCAGGCAGCTGCAACACGCTGTTGCTGTTGTTTCAGTCAGATCCCTCACGATCAATATAAGGAACGGAAGAATAAGGTGAAAAGAGGCGGCACAACCGCATCCAGTGGAACACGTTGTTCTATTCCACTCTGCTGTGTGGTTCTTGACACGCTGATAAGCTGAAGCGCTAATCAAATCCAGGGAGTCAAATCAGATAACCGCCACAAATAAAAAATCAAAACAGTCAGACACCAGAAAAGAACTTACAAGCTATTTAATAACAATCTGGATCGTTGATTCCGGTATTTGAATATAGACGTGCGAGTCTTAGCTGCGTCGATGCCTGACTGAATGATTTCTGTGCTATGAGGCAATTAAGTTTGTTAATTCTTCGTTTGCAGCTATAGAGTGGAGTTCTTTGACTTGTAGAACGTTGATCAGTATGTGCAAAGTTCTTGAACACCTAATTTGTGATGTCTGCGGAATTGTATAAACTGGAGACCAGCTCTTCACTATTCGAAAACGGCATTTGGTAAGAGCTGTCTTCCCCGACAAACGATGATATCATCGTGCAAACTAATTAAATCTAGAAGCATCAGCAGAAATGTTTTGGGAAGGTTCTGATCAGGAGTAGAGTAATAATTTTAGGCATGTGAGCATGAATAGGTAGAGGATTTTAAATTAATTGCTACATTTTCGTTAAGGAATCACCGGCTAAATTAAACAGGCTACTGATAAATGGTATGTATATTATTCAAGCATTCGCCAGTGGTTTAGTCAACACTGCGCAATTGGACGGAGAGTTTGAGAAAAAAAGATTCATCGTCGAAGGAAGACTGAACGGAGGCACACTTGATCATGAGGAGAGGGTATTCTCAGAGCAACGTTAATGTGCAAACTCGGAAGACTGATGAGCTAATCACATGAATCTCTGTACAGGCTTCTGTGATGACTGCTGGCAGTTCTTGCTGCTGTTCTCTAATGTCTTACCCCGACAATGAAAGAACGGTTATTCTACAGGACGAGGAGCAATGTCAGTAGAAGTGTCTTGATGATAAAGTGTGGAGTGTAAAAAGTTTTCTAAAGTGCAGGTTTCGAGGATGACATTTGTTAACTCCATGCAGCGCTCGATATCACAAATAAAATAAATTTGATCATATCCATGATCCCATGTAACGATATCACCGCAAACAACATCGTACCACCTCCATCTCTTACAATACAAGTACATACTAAATACACAGAGATAACCAAGGCGTTTGGTCAGAGGGAGAGAGAGAGTTGAAACATTATGCTCCATGACTGAATGCAACATCGAAACATGGGGAAAAATGTGAATAAACCCCTTGCAGTAACGTTACTGAACCGTTGCTCGATTGTCAGCGTCTACTGGAACACAATCTTTGGCGTGAAGGGGGCGTGGCACCTTTGCCGCGAGTCTCGCTGAGGCCGTTTCCCGGGGGAGGCAGTGAGTGGACCAACACAGACAGTGTAGGTCTGCGGTGCAACGGGCTGGCTGTTTATTCTGCCACGGGTGTGACTGTCAAATTTGTCTGGCTCAGCATCTTCCGGACACGAGGTCCGTTCACCGGGGACGGGAGTGGCCACACTAATCCTTTGGCCGACCGGATTTGGAGGCAGACTGTGGTCGTTGTCATCCATCTCCAGGCGTGTCTACGTTTGTCCACTGTTTGCCATCGCACAGCAGCTTTGGATGCTTAGCTCGTTGCTTCCGTGCCCAGACCATGCTACATTCGTAAAGACCGATCTTGCTCCCCGGTGTGAACGTTATAATTGTGACTTGTTCGTTTCCTGTGCTTGTTTGTGGTTTGCTGCTTCTATATCGGACTCGGTCCAGCCTATCGTTATTGTTCCCTGTTCCTGTTGCAAGCCAACTGATTTCAGGAGCGTGTCTCTCGTATGAAATCATAACAGCTTCAATTTGGTAACTGTCGTAGAGTTGTGGTTTGATTGTGACTTAAATTATCGGGGTTTTGGACTGATTGGGTTTATATATACAAACATATATTTGCATTCAGTATGCCATTATTCGTGTCTATTTTTCATCTGGTACGTTGTGCATCAAATCATGTAGTCACTTCCTTTAGTTGTTCGGAGCACTCAAGTTGTGTTTAACGTAGGTGAGATGCATCAGCCAACCTTTCGCGTCTACCTCCCACCTATGTTATCCGTCCCGCACAGTCGTTATTTATCGTTTCCGCCTAATGGTATGATTTGATGCTGAATTTCTGTTGACACTGAACTTTTTTCTAATCAGGTTACCTTATTCTCTTGTAGAAATGTATCACAACTGTTTTGTCTACGCTGCCAGCGTGTAGCCTGACGACTTAAGTCTTTACTCGTTCTGCTGGAAAGTTACGTCTCTGTTCATCAAGCTATCCTTGTATGATGTACCCACTGTTTGCTTAGGAAAGGTGGAGCGAGCAGCTTATCGAACCTGCATTAAGTAATTTCGGGGCCGTTCGAACAACATTGCTCGATGTGTGGTTCCTTTAGATCAACCAGTTTTATTGTTTTTTTTTTCTTTTTAAATTAAATCTGAGTTATTTGTTGTATTTTAGTGAGACATATTCTACAGACTTTTATTGCCCGCCTGTTTTGATGATGATGATGGTTGGTTTGTGGGGCGCTCAACTGCACGGTCATCAGCGCCTGTACAAATTCCCAATCTGTACACGGTCCAGTCTAGCCACTTTCACGAATGATAATGCAACGATGAGGGCAGCACAAACAACCAATCCCCAGGCAGAGAAAATCCCCAACCCGGCCGGGAATCGAACCCGGGACCGCCGGCCGGAGTGGCCGAGCGGTTCTAGGCGCTTCAGTCTGGTGTCGCGCGACCGCTACGGTCGCAGGTTCGAATCCTTCCTCTGCCATGGATGTGTGTGATGTCCTTAGGTTAGTTAGGTTTGAGTAGTTCTAAGTTCTAGGGGACTGATGACCTCAGATGTTAAGTCCCATTGTGCTCACAGCCATTTGAACCATTTGAACCCAGGACCCCGTGAAGAAGAGGTATACCTGTTTTGAAAACTGTTTTCCTATAATGTTATACTTGCTATAAAACTGTTATTTGGGGCTTTCTTGCGTTTCGTACTCAATCGTTTATACTCAGAACAAAGGTAAACAATTTTTAAGAGATTGGTTTTCGATTATCGGTAATTGTTCTTAAATTGTATCGTCAAGTTGGATGGTTATGCCTTAATATGTGAGGGTCCTGTTTCCTAAAAACGTTACGCTATATAATGTAAATCAGAACACTGGGAGGAGTAGTGGTCTAAATAACAATAGATTTATTCTTTCTTAACGTCACATGGCAAATGATGGCTCAAGAAACGCCATACAAACATTTTTGTCGGACAATCGCTTTCAGTAATATGCGGTCTATGGTGAACAAAGTTATCAACCGGGGATCGACGCACCACACCAACCAGAACTGATCGCTTTATCTTTCATGAATGTGAGTCTGTGATATGGCCAAAAAACTACGCTACTATCAGGCATACATATACTATTGACTAAAGAAAAATATGGTTTCAAAGAACAATGCGCGGAGAGGCATATATTCAGCTTTACGCCATTGCAGCGAATACTTTACCCTTCAGCAGGTGAGAGCGGCACAGCACGATGCGCTCGCCGAGCTGAGTCAGGAACGGCGGCAATGTGTTATTAACGGCACGCGCCCGGAAGTTTTCAAGTACACGGTCTTGCGTTCGGCTGATATAGAACGCATATACTTCTTTACGAGCCTCTGAAGCCCCGGTGGAGTCCAGTGTGCAGGTAAACCCAATTGCTGGACTGCCAAACCAATTTGACTCCGTGACATGCCTACGCGTGATGGAATATGTCAAACGTTTAGACAGCTGACTCAAAGCAAGTATGTATACCCACACATTACTCGTTGTGCGCGTGATGTTAGAAACAGTACCTCTGATAGTTCGGATGGTGACTGGCACAGGCTCTAAGTGGCATACTAGCAAAGGACACAAGTCTCACCGTCTACATGAAGACCTGCCCTTCTTTACTAACAAAATGCCAGTACAAAAGAGACCCTCTCTTTCTCAACAGCTTTCCTCTGCAGCTCGGTAGCATAACACATTTACATGCTTAGACTACACCCACTTTAGCACAAGCCAATCACGAGCTGGAGGTCAGCATTCGAAGCTGGGAGACCACCCCCTTGCTCTGCATACACATAGTTGACCAACCAGCCACTTAAAAAATTAATTAGGAAACAAGGAAAAAAGATTAAGCTACACTCCCTCTTTCCCAAGTGTTTACGTTGTGTCTTCGCTAAAAGCATGACTTGGATGTAACCACAGCCCTCTGTATAAATATCGTTATCTCCCCTGTTGCGTCCAATTCGAACTTTCTGAAGAACGGCTATTAACTCGGCAAAAGCCTTCTGACTTCAGAAATATGTTTTGCAGCAGAGCCGGGACACCTGGGCGCCACTGCCCTGTCACGCCGAATTCACAAAAACTCTCTGCTGTCCTTTCTACCTACCAAGAGCCCATATTCTGCTTTATTGCCAACCATCAGGCTGTTCAATACGTCGGTCAAACCTGCAGCGACGGCTCAGCCCTAGTCAGCCCACCTGGACGCGGTCACTAAGCAACCGGCGCCAACCAACGTGTCTTCACAATGAGACTGGGCAACAGGGCTTTCAGCAAACGTTTTCACCCAAGGTCTGCAGAAAAACCTCTTCTCAGCTCTCAGCCGACGTACGCTTTTACTGCTGCCAATTAACTCGGCGCCCTCTTCCTTCAAACACAGGTAAAGCCTACCGCTATGCCTTCACTACAGCACAAAGGCAAGATTGTCAACTACTGCCAACCATTTCATCATGTGAATGAAGTCAGATCATATCAGATGTAGCAACCAAGTAATAAAGATCCCCTTCCCTATGAACGTTAAGCAGCATGACACCGTATCAATAGTGTGAGTGCCCTGCAATCTCTCACAACCTCCCAGTTACAATTTTTTTCTTGGGGAGTGAGACGATTAAGGTGACACAGAACAGAAGAAACTGTGACACTTTAGTTGGGTGATTATCAAAGACATGAACATGAATCAATCTTTGTTCACCATAAACCCTGTCCATACCACATTCAACCAGGGATCATACACACACTCTCTGCTGCATGCCTACAAAATTAAAGCGAGAAAAAAATGAGATGGGAGTACCATCAGGTCATATTTTTGTATACCCAGAGTTTGATGACGATTACTAAACGGTTACAGGGTCATGCAGATATTTATCTACTCATTCATCCTGAAACTGGGCCGAACAAGGCTATTTCTATAACCAGAATATAATATTGTTGTTTTGAGGATTCCCTGCCCCATAGAAAAGTACTACCCCTGCTCAGTTATACAGATGGGTGCATTCATTCCTTGACAGAACAGTCGGCCATAAACGTTCTCACATGCATTCAATATAAAAGAATCATAGTGTTGTTGTGGCATGTGGCATCTCTTCAGCTTGTTTCTTTTACATGCGTCAGTCTGTTCATTTAGTACAAAAATGTAAGTGTCAACACACCAAAAAAACGTATAAGTATCATAAAAAAGTGAATCTGTACAAAAAACAAAAAATAACACATGCCTTCATTAAGAAGAATTAAAACTTGGTAAGAAAACACAGAAAATACATGTAATCTAGTAAAAATGACAACAGCATGCCACATATAAAACAAATTAATGAAAATCATCGAATATCTCCTACAGTTCCCGTCTCAAAGGTCTTTAGGGAGCCCAATTTTTTAAATTTACAATTGTCACATGAATAAACACAGCACTTCAAATGTGACTGGTTAGATGTGGCAGCTATACGGGATGAGTTTGACAAGGTGGGTTGCCCCTTTTATTTGGCATATACAGTACCGGCACCAGCTTCGGTGTGGCAGGATGTTCTCCTTGTCTGTGGGCAACAATCAGTGAATCACCAGCTGCCATCTTTGTCTGTGTCGTCCCGTGTCTCCAGAGACGTAAGCTCTCCCATTCAGCACTCCGCAGCTTCTCCCTTTGGCCGCACATTTCATTCAGCGGTAGGTCCAGAAAGACCTTGGAAGCTGGAAGCGGCGGCAAAAGTAGGGCACTAGCCCTTTGTTGACAGCTCGTGGCACGCAGAGGCGCGTCCACTCCTGCCTCCCGATGACGTCATGTCGACCAGCTACTACCCTGCTGTCGCTAGGTGGGTCACTGCCCCCCCCCCACCCCCCCCCCGCTCTGCGGCGGACAACGTTGACTGCGCCACTTTAGCACGCCGTCTCCCCCAGCTGTTATGGCTGCCCCGTTGTCAGTGTCCTCTCCAACTGCCTGATGCATCGCCATCCAGTCAGCTACCATAGTCTGCACAATGCTTATATGTGGGCTTAGTGCCATGTTTTTACAAATATGTTCACATGATAGATACAGTGAGAATTACAACAAGATTGTAAGAAACGTTCTGGCAGATAAATCAATCTCATTGAAGACTGTAAAGGATTGCTTTACATGATTAGTCCAAGAAAAGCAAAAAAAAAAAAAAAAAAAAAATGCTTTACAGAGCTCGTTGGACAAAAGATAAAATAAAAACAGATTCTGTTCTACAATTGCTCCTTGATTGTGTTACATCTATAATTTTAAATGATTAATTTTCTGTGTCTAAATCTTTATAATCTTAAGTAGTGGTGAGGTCATGATGTTATAATGTATGAGAGTGTACTCTTAATTTCCCACAACCTTTCATACAACTCCAAGTACTAAGCTGAATTAGACTACACATTCTAATCAGTCTCTCTCAAACCATCTAAATGTACTACTTATTCATGCAAGGCGACTTCTATAAAAGATATACGATCTACTGAAGGTACTACAGATTACTTCCCCATTACTTAGTCCCTATGGTGGCACTAATGCTGCTGTATAGCTTGAATCTCTATGAATGCCGAAGTCACCAGTCTGGTCTCTCTGCTATGTGGACAAAACAATTCTGCTGCGAAATTCTCTTCTTGCTGAAACTGACACAAACATTTCTCAGATTGGTGTCCAAATTTTCCACTGCAGCTGATGAAACAAAGATACAAAAAAAAAAAAAAAGCAGTATTAGCGACATTTGACTGCAGAGCTACATTTCTTCCGTTCCTCTCTTTCTCGGCAAGAACACACCTAAGTGACTCGCACATTCCATGCTCACGCCACGTAGTACAAACTATCGCCCAAGATCTACCACTCAGGCGCTCGCGAACCATGCGACACAAATAAACAACGAAGTTTCCGTTGTGAAATCGGCACATTTCTACTCTCAAGAATTGTAAGTAGTCTGCTCTGGGATGAACATCTGTACATCTACAAACTTGATACGTGTACAGTGGAATTCTATCAATCCCTATCTTTTACAACTAGCAGTAATGGGAGAAGTCATTTGCTAATTACCATTGTAAATCACAAAAAAATGTAAAGTAATGATTGTTGTCTCTAACACTATTATAACTAAACAAAACTTATTCAACTAAGCTTATGTTTAGCTGTCATCGACCATTAAAATACCTGTAGTTTGTTCAGAACAGGAATCTTCCAGCAATGGTTCTTCGAGATGGTCGTATCTAATAACGCTGATGAGGCTAGGTCCGAGTTCTGTTGCAGATGCGTTTTGTGTCTCTTCCGCATTTTCAACTAGTCAGTGACGTTGGTTGTCATATCCTCGCGCCCCTCGTCCTGGGTTCGGTCCCCAAATATCAATTTCCTCGGCCTGGCCTCCATTTTCGTTTCCTCCGTTATTGATTCGCGCACATCTTCCATTGTGATTGAAACCGGATCCATGGTTTCACCATCTGTTGTTTTGTGGTCAGTAGCCTTCATTCCTCCTTCCATTCCAGCCTCTACGGTTCCCATTCCAGTCTCTTCGTTCTTCCACTTCATTACTCCCGACATTTCCCTACCTTGAATGGTTCCCGTAAGGCTTTCCATTTCGTACATTTCCATTACTATTATTATAGATGTTATGTTGTAGACACGACATAGGGCTTAAGACGTATCTGTTAGGATTTCTTCTGTGTTCTCTGATATTTACTGCTCGGAAAGCGTACTCTAATTACTAAAGAGCGTTACGGGAAGTACTGACCTCCGCATGACACCAACCAGCTAATACTTGTTGATATGCTGATGGAAGTTTGGTGTTACAGTGACGTATGATTTCAGCGGTAGAGCATGGTACGTCATGATAGTTGTTCTTGCATAAAGGAACTTAACTAGGATTTAGTAGCCTGAACTCTCGAAAGCTTTGCCAGAAATCATCTCGTACTTTATGCACTCTTGCGTCCACTCCTGCCTCCCGATGACGTCATGTCGACCAGCTACTACCCTGCTGTCGCTAGGTGGGTCACTGCCCGCCCCCCCCCCCCCCCCCCCCCTCCGTGGCGGACAACGTTGACTGCGCCACTTTAGCACGCCGTCTCCCTCAGCTGTTATGGCTGCCCCGTTGTCAGTAGATATTTAGGAAGCTGTCCTTCAGCATCTGGTAAATCCTACATGTCGCTGATATTCCGCACATTTTCTACGCAACTGACCCTTGCAGGTGCCTGCAAATAAAGTCTGATTTGTATTTTAAAGCCCAATTTGGGGGTAAAGAGAGGTCAAATTGCGATATCCAAGTGCGTGGGCGAGTAAATTTACCCTCATCTCGGAAAATTTCGAATTGCCGGACTTGTAATAAATGTTGAAAATCGAATGGCGTTTGGTCGACAACTTTCGTGCTTCGGAAAATATCAGTCTTTTGGATGTCCTCGTTCGACATCCCCTGTGTTGCCTCCACGGCTTCGAGAAAATGCAACGATCATCACAATGTCCCCTGCTAGCTACTAATGGTATGCAGTTATCCTTGCTGCCAGAAGTTGTTTCTGGTCCTGTTACGTCCGCGCTTGGCTGTATTTGAGATTGTTACCTTAGCGCCTCCCCCAATTTCTTCTCCATGCGCGTGTTTACAGCTTCCTGTTGAGATCTGAACAAAAGAAGAGCCCGGATCTCTTCAGTCTCGCTCACTGGAGTCGCAGTTGTCACTTGCGAACTAGTCCCTAATTTGCACAGTTCAGACTCTAATTTGTCTATGGCTGCTGTCGCATGAAGCTCTGTGGCTTTACGTCTTTTCGTGTCAATGCGCAGTTCCGTGTCATTTTGCCCCTTTTCCTCCCCTTCGACCTTCTTGTTCAAATTCATCACTGCCTGTCGTCCTTGCTGTTCGGTGTGTTTACTCGTTTTCGACGCTTTAGCTGTTACTCATCTTGCGGAAGTTGCTACTGCCTTGGCGCCCTCTGCCGTCTTATAACCATCATGTGCCATCTCTAGACTTTTGATTGCTTTGGTGTTTACTTTAAGTAGGTTTTCCTGTAGTTGATTTGCCCATGACGTGTTCCTCTCGCATTTGATTTACCTGAGCAGAATGAGACCGGTGGTCTTGGCTGTCGACAAAAGTTTTCACCCAGGTTCTGCAGAAAAACCTCCCCTCGGCTCTCAGCCGCCGCAAGCTTTTACTGCTGTTAATTAACTCAGTACCCTCTTCCTTTGAACACAGTTAAAGTCTACCGCTGTACCTTCACTACAGCACACAGGCAAGAGAGTTAACTACTGCCAACCATTTCATCATATCAATGAAGTCAGATCGTGTCAAATGAAGCCACCTTCCCTGTGAACATTAAGCAGCATGACACCATATCAAAAGTGAGAGTTCCCTGCAGTCTCTCACAATCATTATTTTGCCCGGTGCTTGCGCACCCGGACCAGTAGCGCATACCACTTACCAGTTAAATTCAACATCTTAGCAGGAATTGCGAGATAAAATATGCCATTTTCCTCTACGAGGTAGAATGACGTGCCTGTTTAGTATCAGAATGAAGAAACCTACAACAAGTAATGGGTAATATCTGGTGGCTGGTATACCCAGTGCCGTTAGTCGAGTATTCTCAAAACTATTTCGCCATTCATGTTTTAAGAGATTCCAGTACATTTGTGCCTTGATTTCACAATGATTTCTCTCATGTAATATGTTAGAGAAAAAAAACTAAATATATAACACACTATTCGCATATATCTGTACTTTATCTGCTTAACTAGAACAACTTATGTATAAATCTCGAGGTACACCATCTCAAGTTAGTACATTACTAATCGCAGGTACCTATTACATGCCGGCCGTAGTGGCCGTGCGGTTCTAGGCGCTACAGTCTGGAGCCGAGTGATCGCTGCGGACGCAGGTTCGAATCCTGCCTTGGGCATGGATGTGTGTGATGTCCTTAGGTTAGTTAGCTTTAATTAGTTCTAAGTTCTAGGCGACTGATGACCTAAGAAGTTAAGTCGTTTAGTGCTCAGAGCCATTTGAACCTATTACAAAGTGGTAGCATTCACCTACATTTACGTCTACGTGATCACAGTGCAATTCACACGTAAGTGCCTGGCAGAGGGCTCATCGAACCACCTGCAAGGTAGTTCTCTGCCGTGTCACTCTCGAACAACCCGCGAGAAAAACGAACACTTAAATCTTTCTGAGTGAGCTTTGATTTATTTTATTATGTAAATCATTTCTCCCCAAGCAGGTGACCGTCAATTAAATATTTTCACACACTGAGCAGAAACTTGGTGTCTGAAATTTCATGCCGCAGAGAGGAACGCCTTTCATTCAATGGATGCCACACCAATTGTCGTACCACATCCGTGACATTATCTCCACTATTTCGGAATAATACAAAACGAACTACCCTTCATTGAAGGTATACGATGTCCTCCGTCACTCCAATCTAATGCGGGTCCCACACACACCGCACAGCAGTACTCCAGAAGAGGGCGCAGAAGCGTAATATAAATAGTCTCTTTAGTTGACCTGTTGCATTTTCTAAGTGTTCTGCCAATAAATCGCAGTCTTTGGTTTGTTTTCCCCACAGCATCACAGCATTATGTTTGCGATCTCTCCAATTTATGTTATTCGTAACTGCTATCCTAAAGTATTTAGTTAAATTAACGGCTTTTGGATTTGTGTGATTTATCGTGTGACCGAAATTTAATAGATTCTTTTTTTTAGTACTCATTGTGATAAGTAGGCACCATACAGTTATACGGTCTAAATCACTTTGCAATTGGTTTAGATCGGCTGGTGACTTCACAAGAAAACATCACCTGCAAACAATGTAAGAGGGCTGTCTCCTAAATTTCTTGTGTAGATCAGGAAGAGCAGTGGGCCTATAACACCTTATTGGGCAACGCCACATATTGCTTCTGTTTTACTCGCAGTGTTTCCGTCGGTTACTAGGAACCGTGACTTTTCTCGTGAGAAATGACGAATGCAGTCGCTCTACTGAGTTAATATATCTAAGGCACGTAATTGCACTAGAAGTCGCTTGTGAGGAACGGTGTCAGAACTTTTCTGGAAACCTAAAAATATGGGATCAATTTGACCACCCCTGCCGATATCATTACTTCGTGAGAATGAAGAGACAGTTTTGCTTCACAAGAACGTATTTTCTGAATCCATATTGATCGTTTATCAATAAATCAGTTTTTTCTTCGAAGTAATTCATAATGTCCGAACACAGTATATGTTTCGAGATCCTATAGCAAATCGGCGTTAGTGGTATGGGCTTGTAATTCAGTGGATTATCACTTTTTCCTTTCCTGGGTATTGGTGTGGGGCAACGGCCTTGACACAGTGGATACACCGGTTCCCGTGAGATCACAGAAGTTAAGCGCTGTCGGACGTGGCCGGCTCTCGGATGAGTGACCATCCGGGCCGCCATGTGCTGTTACCATTTTCCGGCGTGCACTCAGCCTCGTGATGACAACTGAGGAGCTACTCGACCGAACAGTAGCGGCTCCGGTCACGGAAAACTCAGTTGAGGATGACACGGCGGTCGGATGGTCACGGTGGGCCACTTGTGGCCTGAAGAAGGAGTGCTTGGGTATTGTTGTGCCTCGTACAACTTTACAGTCCTTAGGTGCGAATCTTTCGACGAACTAGTTGTTGTATAAGACTTTCAAGTAGGGAACTATTGTAACAGCATACTCCGAAAGGAACCTGACTTGTCTATATTCTGAACTGGAGGCTTTGCCTCTATTAAGTGACGGACACTGAGGTGATGAAAGTCATGGGATACCTCTTAATATTGTCCCGGGAATTCTTTTACCCGTGTAGTGCAGCAACTGGGCGTGGCACGGACTCAAAAAGTCGTTGGAAGTCTTCTGCAGAAATACTGAGCTGTGATGCTTCTACAGCAGTCCACAATTGCGAAAGTGTTACCAGTGTAGGATTTTGTGCACGAACTGACCTCTCGGTTTTCTGCTGTACAAGTTTGATGGGATTCATATCGGGTGATCTGGGTGGCCCAATAATTTGCTTGAATTGTCCCCAATGTTCTTCGAACCAATCGCGAAGAACAGTGGCCTGGTGAGACGTTTGGGAACATGAAGTCCACGAATGGCTGCAGATGGTCTTCAAGTAGCCGAACACGATCATTTCCCGTCAATGATTGGTTCAGCTGTACCAGAGAACCCAGTCCATTCGATGTACGTGGGTGAGTCAAATGAAAACCTTAAATATTTTTTTAAATATTATTTATTGTGCATAAGTGGTACAAAGCTGTATCACTTTTCAACACAATCTCCCTCACGCTCAATGCAAGTCCTCCAGTGCTTACCAAGTGCATAAATTCGTTTAGAAAAAAATTCTTTTGGTAGTCCACGCAACCACTCGTGCACCGCGTGGCGTACCTCTTCATCAGAACGGAACTTCTTTCCTCCCATTGCGTCTTTGATTGGTCCAAACATATCGAAATCACTTGGGGCATGGTCTGGGTTGCTCGCTCTCTTCGTTTCCAGTTGTGGAAGTGAACCCAGGTTTCGTCCCCAGTAACGATTCTTGCAAGGAAGCTATCACCTTCTCGTTCAAAGCGCCAAAGAAGTTCTTGACAACCATCAACACGTCGTTCTCTCATGTCAGGAGTCAGCTGCCGTGGCACCCATCTTTCAGACACTTTGTGAAACTGGAGCACATCAAGCGCAATGTGGTGGGCTGACCCATGACTAATCTGTAAACATGCTTCAATGTCATTGAGTGTCACTCGGCGGTTTTCCTTAACTATGTATTCAACTGCTGCAATGTTCTGTGGAGCCACAACTCGTTGTGTCTGACCTGGACGAGGAGCATCTTCCACTAAAGTCACACCATTTTCGAACTTCCTACTCGATTCGTAGACTTGCTGCTATGACAAACATGCATCACCGTGCTGAACCTTCATTCGTCGATGAATTTCAGTACGTTTCACACCTTCATTACGCTAAAACCGAATAACAGAACGCTGTTCTTCCCTGGCGCAAGTCACAAGTGGGGCAGCCATTTTTATTGTGATACTGTGACGGTAGGTGTGCATCTATACTATGCTGCCACCTACAGGCCATTCTGCACGCTGTTTGTAGCACGCTTACCAACTTACAGGATAAAGACGCGAGACTTCGATTTGTTATTACAAATTTAAGGTTTTCATTGGACTCACCCTCGTAAATACATCCCACACTACTACAGAGCCACCACCAGCTTGCACAGTGTCTTGTTGTCAACTTGGATCCGTGCCTTCGTGGGTCAGTTGCCCAGGAAAGGTGATGTTGTGCTGTTAGCAAAAGCCCTCGCGTCGGTCATTTGCCGCCATAACCCATTAACATTAGATTTCGACGCACTGTCCTAACAGATACGATTGCCGTACGTCCCACATTAATTTCTACGGTTATTTCACATGTGTTGCTTGTCCGTTAGCACTGACAACTCTACGCAGACGCCGCTGCTTTCGGTCGTTAAGTGAAGGCCGTCAGCCACTACGTCGTCCGTGGTAAGAGGTAATGCCTGAAATCGGATATGCTCGGCACACGCTGGCATTGTGGATCTCAGAATATAGCATTCCCTAACAATTTTCGAAATGGAATGTCCCATCATCTAGCCCAGCCTAATATTCAGCAGTCAAAGTGTCTATATTCACGTTGTGTGGCCACAATCACATCGGAGACCTTTTCGCATGTACCACCTGAAGAGAAACGACTGCTTCGTCATTGAACCGCTCTTTTATTCCCTGTGTACGCTATAATACCGCCATCTGTATATGTACTTATCCCTATCCCATGATGTCCGTCACCTCAGTATAAGCTACTTTCCTTCACTGTACATTGGTATGGTGATTAACACGCGCTGTTTAACATTAGGTCTGCTTTTTATTTATTTTTGGATATTTTGTGTTGTTTCCTTGGCCTCTCCCTTTTGTACGAAACTAATATTTCTCCTCCTCTCTCTTGCGACACGTGGCAGCCACCTGTACTTCAGAATTGGGGCACGCTCTGGGAGTTGTAAGCGTAAGGTTCTGAGGCCTATGAAGATAGACAGGAAGCTGGTCACTCGAGGCTTCGCGATCACCCCGCCGGCTCTGCTGTTGAAGTGATCCCAGACAAAAGATATCCTGCTTCTCCCCAGTGAATCCCCAGGGCGCACGCCAGCCTGGTGAAACTTTCATGCGACTTAAAAAGCAGTCTTACGTCAGAGCAGGAGGTAGTAAAAAAGGGCAGGCGGCCCTCCGAGTGGCAGAGCATGTCCGGAATTAAGGATGAGCGCCTCGTGGCAAATTGTCCGCATCTGGACGGGTTTTCTTTCATTTCTGCTTTGTTGAATAGCACGGCGGAAGGAAAAGTCTGAGGGATGTAACTCGGAAAAACTGTAACTGCAGTAACAATTAGTTCCTTTGTAGTAACAGCGAAATTTAAACGTTAAGAACAGCTCATTTTATGAAAAGGTCTCACAATATAACGTCAGAAGGAGCTGGCAGCCAGTCCTTACACTCGACTTCTTGAAAATAGCGAGGACGATTACGTAACTAAAAAAGAACTTTACTCTAAGCTTGATGTAGGTGGAAGTGATAAGATTAGTAGATCTACATGTGATTTCTGACCTTGTACCCATCAGAATATTTGCTTCAAGTTTATACAGATTTATTTATTTGTTTCATTTTTCGAGTCCAGGGCATACAATAATTACAAAAACTAATAAGTATTGATTCACATAACAAATTTGCTAAATTAAATATGTACTTCAGTATTTATGACACAGATTCAATAATATATACAAACAAGCAGCAGATAAACAAGCAGCAAGATGATTATATTTTTTGACGGGCCCAGTATTCGGCGGTTTTTACAGCAGTTTCGCTGGTTGCAGCAAGACTACAGATAGTGCATGCAGCCGGTAGGTCCCTGCAGACTAGAAGATGTTGTTCGTCTTGTACGTCATCACACTGACAAGTTTTCTCCTCATTACTGAAGCCCCACTTCCTGAGGTTGGCTTTGCCCCTATACACCCCACCTCGCAGTCTCTTCAAAGTTCATACTGTTTATACAGATAACTAGAGGCGGGGCTGCAGGTGTTGTGACATAAAATCCACTCTTCTCCTACTACCGATACTTAAACAACTTTGATGCTGAGGTTCAAGCTATAGATTCTGCTTTGCTACCAACTTTGTGTTCGACTATTACATCCTACAATCATCCGAAGCTGGTAGTCATCAACAAAATGGCCTGTATTGTACTCATTATTTAAGGAGCAATATTTGTCACTAAGTACAATCCATCTTGGAATTCATGGTGATGAAGTGGGAAACCAAACAACCGAGAGGATACTATATACCATTGTAATTCATGATAATGACGTAGGAGATCAAATGATCAAGAGGATATGCCATATTGGAATTCATGGTAATGAGATGACAGACCAGACAGCTGAGACTGGTACTTCAATCCAACAAACCCAAAGTCAATCACTGCCATAAGACTCCCTAGCAAAACCAGTAAATGATTGCTTTCAGAAAGATTGTGAAAAACTTTATTAACAACGCATAGTAAAATTAAGAAGCAAGAAGACCTGTTACACAGTGGAAAAGTTACTTCAGAAAATGCATGGCACTCTGAAGTAAGAACAGAATGACTAATCATAAGTCAGGGTTTTGGAGGTAGGTTCTTGCACGAAATCGTACTTTTCATCATCTAAGACGTGTAATGTGCAATAAAGACGTCACCGTGATTAAGTGGTTTAAACTACCTACATGCGAAAAAATACAAAAATGAAAAACAGCGCCGGCCGCAGTGACCGAGCGGTTCTAGGCGCTACAGTCTGGAACCGTGCGACCGCTACGGTCACAGGTTCGAATCCTGCCTCGGGCATGGATGTGTGTGATGTCCTTAGGTTAGTTAGGTTTAAGTAGTTCTAAGTTCTAGGGGACTGATGAACTCAGCAGTTAAGTACCATAGTGCTCAGAGCCATTTAAAACATTTTTTTTTTTTTGTAAAACAGCGTCATGTGGAATATTATGTTGGAAATCCAAATAATCAGTGCCCATAAAGAAAGCACAAGAACATTGAGAATATCATCTTAAGAACATTTATAAAAGTTGGTAAGGTATCTGACAATGTTAATCAGAAAATACTATTCGTGGTTTTGTGAGATACATACACAGACTAAATAACAACGGTTCAAATCGCTCTGAGCAATACAGGACTTAACATCTGCGGTCATTAATCCCCTAGAACCTAGAACTACTTCAAATTAACTAACCTAAGGACATCACACATATCCATCCACGAGGCAGGCATGATTCGAAGCTGCGACCGTAGTGGTCGCGCGGTTCCATACTGAAGCGACTAGCACCGCACGGTCACTGCGGCAGGCGACAGACTAGATATATGAACAATATGATACATATACAAAACCAAAGTGTGGTGGTAGGTGATAATGGAGAGGGACGCACAGCGTAAAATAGAAAACGGAAAACATAAGGTTGCTCGTTGTCGCCGTATTTGTTTAATTCTTTCATCGAAAATACAACTACGAACTTCAGAGGAATAACACCAATTGCATAAGAGTTTGCAGACTACACTGCTGAAACAACTGTTAGTCAAAAACATGCGCAGAGTATACTTTCTTATTTTTGGATCTAGTTCGAGATGCTTTGAATTAAAAATTATCTGTAAGAAAAGCATAATCAAGGCAGTAAGTGAATTAAAGATAACAATCAAGTACACAGACGACAGAAGAGGGCTACAACGGAAACTCGAAAAGCATATGTTGCAAGAAGAGTCGGGCGACGAAAGACGTAGGTTCAAAATCACAAAAAGAATTGTGCAAGATAACAGATATTTCAGATGAGGAAGACACTCTACGTGAAAAAGTAGTTTCTAATGAAAAGTAAATGCAATCTGTCGAAGTATTTGTTTGGAGACTGCTTCTGTATAGCTGTGAAAGCTAGACACTATTGGTGAGCGAAACTCCTAGCACCGACAGAGATGTGTCTTTGTGGAATGACGACTATCAACTTGAAAGAACGAACAACGAAGATATTTTGAAAGGTGTCAATGAACAGAGAAAACTTATACCAATTACACTGAAGGAAAGAACATTAATGTACATGGAGATCGATTTTGATCCGATGACGGCATATGCCAGCTGGGGGTAGTTGATGTACTTATAATGGTTTTCAACATCGTCCGCCAACAGTTAACCGTAGTGGCATAGCTTCTGTTTCAACCCTTTAATAGGGGACGCTCACAGCCAGAAGGCTCAGAGTGGTGCAGACGTGTGAAGCAAGGAGGCAACCGTGCCAGTGGGACACACTCATGCCCTCTACAGCCAGCTGGGTATGATAGGGGTCAAACTTTCGCCTTCTGAGGGGCAGGCTGGTCCTTTCGGGAAACTGCTACACACAATGGACGTGCTGCGTTAGTTGCGCAACGGTGCTGATATTAGCGACCACGTGAAATTAGGAAGTGGGGATGAGGGGTACACTTAGGATGGAAGATCAAGTCCTCTATAATGTCACTCCTTAAACACAACAACTAGCAATTTAAGAAATATATTAACAATTTATTTTAGACCACATTAATCAAATACCTAACATACAACCAACATGTGGGCATCATGAAGACAATATATGACAGCTTAATTCTTAAGCAAGCTGGACATTACAATTACTTAACGAACAGTAAATTACATCAGAAGGATTTAAAGAAATGTGGAATGTGGCACCATATATATATATATATATATATATATATATATATATATATATATATATATATGTATATATGTATATATATAGTAAAAATCGTAGAGGGAGACCAAGAGATGAATACACTAAGCAGATTCAGAAGGATGTAGGTTGTAGTAAGTACTGGGAGATGAAGAAGCTTGCACAGGATAGAGTAGCATGGAGAGCTGCATCAAACCAGTCTCAGGACTGAAGACCACAACAATATATATATATATATATATATATATATATATATATATATATATATATATATATATACTGAGTGATCAAAATGTCAGTATAAATTTGAAAACTGAATAAATCACGGAATAATGTTGATAGGTACAAATTGACACACATGCTTGGAATGACATGGGGCTTTATTAGAACCAAAACTATACAAAAGTTCAAAAAGTATCCAACAGATGGCGCTTCATCTGATCAGAATAGAATTAATTAGCATAACAAAGTAAGACAAAGCAAAGATGATGTTCTTTACAGGAAATGCTCAATATGTCCACCATCGTTCCTGAACAATAGCTGTAGCCGAGGAATAATGTAATGAATAGCACTGTACAGCATGTCTGGGGTTATGGTGAGGCATTGGCGTCGGATGTTGTCTTTCGGCATCCCTAGAGATGTCGGTCGATCACGATATACTTGCGACTTCAGGTAACCCCAAAGCCAATAATCGCACGGACTGAGGTCTAGGGACCTGGGAGGCCAAGCGTGACGAAAGTGGCGGCTGAGCACAAGATCATCACCAAACGACGCGCGCAAGAGATCTTTCAAGTGTCTAGCAATATGGAGTGTTTTTTTTGTTCTAATAAAACCCAATGTCATTCCAAACATGTGTGTCAAATTTTATCTCTCTATCTACATTAATCCGTGGTTTATTAAGTTTTCAAATTTATACTGACTTTTTGATAACCCGGTATATATGCGAGTTTATCAAACGGGCAGTGACTCCAGGCTGACCAGGGCACAAAGTAACTGAACTTAAAATGCCGGAGGCAGCTGACCAGCCGTCCAAACAACACCTAAACGCCGGGGCCCAACCGGGAGTCACTTCCCATTAGACGGCACGTCACAGCTTCTGTGCAGCGAAGCGGGACGTGGCGCCACACCCACGCACCCCAGTTCGCAGAAAAACTGGAACACAAACAGACCGCAGAAACATGGCAAACACCAATCAAACATCAATTAATATAAGAACCAATAAATGGTAATTTTTTAAAAAACCAATAAGTTACTTCAATAAACGTCTAAAATATCGTATTTTACGCTCTCATAAGTAAAGACTATTTGCACATATCATTAAGGCCAACAATGTGTACAAAGATGAAATGGAAATAATTTCAAGATAATATTACGTTATTCAAAGGCACGACTTCAGCACAAACTAGGTTCTGTGCACTTTAATTTCCTTGCATAGGCCTGCAATTTACTGCCAACAGCGTAGGCTTGGTACGTAGAAAATTACAACTAGACTATGACCTAATATCTTCAGTAGTTTACAGTCACTACATCTTTCGGGGGCCCTGATTTCCTTAAAGGAAGTATTGACTGCTGGTATCCTTCCGATCACACACTTTGCCGGCTGCTCTCACTTCATCCACACATACACTAGACCAACCAACCCACAAGTGACAGTCGCTACTACGCGAACGGTTCCACGAAACGAAGGCACCAAAACCACTTACACCTCCGATGGAAAACGTTGTTCGAGATGGTCTCGAGGAAAGTGTCTGTTCGAGAAAACGGGTACCAAGGTGAGACGACGAGCAGACCCCGGAGTTGACATCAGGCAGGTGCACCACAAACTCGCGACCGTCCTGCAAGGTAGACCGGACGCGCCGCTGCTGTCCGAGCCCGCGTGTTTTGCTCCTTCGTCCCCTGAAACACGTCCTAGCGCCTCGTAGTGAGTCCCACGAAAACTCCCCTACCGCCAATACCCGCCGCCAGATCACACCAGCGGTAAAGATCGTAGTACAGCTGGGTAATCCATAGTACTGCAAAGAGCTGGTGTGTCATAAAAGGTGAACCACGGCTTAATTCTCACATCAGTAGAGGGGATTTTCGACGTCCAAGCAACACAGGCAGCCGCCAGAATCGTCGTACTGCCAGGGCAGCAGTGGTAGATCGTACAGCTACCACAGCAAAGATAAGAGGGCTTGTGAGCCCAGCAGTGTTAAAACGAACTTGTAACACCATAGCTCTAATGCTGTACGAATTTATTTTGCCTTTTGTTTTATTTAATGTTACATCGTTGAGCTTCTGTAAATATTGTTTGTTTGAATAGATAACACAGCATTGTAGACTCTTTTCTTTGTTAAGACTTTGATGTCAGGATTTGATTCTATACAATGTAGTGTATCTGTCATTTAAATTCTTTGTCTCATTTAGAGGGAACAAAACTTACTGTATGTAACTGAAATTTCTGTGTGAATAATTTTTTGTAGAAATGTCAATATGTGCAAACGTTCTGTTTCATTTAATGTATTTGTTTGCTGTTATGTAAACTGCTGATCCTCACTTAGGGTTCTTAGTTATTCTGTATGTAAAAGTTGTTGTGGTTCCCCTCGGGAACGGAATTGTGGTTGGCCTAAGTAGAAAAGGTGGAACCAAGAGTCAGTCGGGGACGAGCTACGAGTCGGGGACGAACTCCAAACTGTGAACTCCCATGCAAAAGTTGCATAGTGCTGGCTCCGAGAGAGGCTTTTTCTGATACTTTCCAATGCCTCGGATGGATGGATAAATAGCTGGAACTATTCTAGAATTTGTATCTATCATCGCCACCAAGAAATGACAGAGTCCAGCAATTCTGCCTGCAATTCCACCTACCAACATGCAGTTGCCACCACATTGCGCAATCATTGCATCGGAATGCTATAATGATGTACAGTGAAGGATCAGCTTAATGGATGTGTTATTGTGCTCAAATATAAGGTAATTTATATCTGAATTTATGTACCTACCTTGATTTTTCTCCTCATCATAACACCTCTCAGGTTCCTCTCCTTTTGAACTAAAGTGATATCCGAGTGTCCTTACTGAAAGAACATTAAAGCCCAGTGTTTTGCTAATTGATTCCTCTTGGACATAGTAAAAAGAAAGTTAAAGTTAATGTGGCAAGAGAGTCAGTTAAAGTTAATGATGCTTGATGAAAATAATTTTCCTAGTAAAACTGCTTATTAATGTGTTGTTGCCAACTTCAACTTAAAAGTTCTGAAGACTGAGGCTTATAAAGTTTCGCTTAGTAAATGATCACATTACTGCCTGTTGTAAATCGCAGAAGGTGAGTCAGTATCTTACATATGTTAATTTTGTCTCTCAATGTAGTAAAAGTGGAAAACCACAGTTGTGAAAAGTTATATACTCATGTTTGCTAAGTGTTTGTCTCTCTTGTGTATTGGAAGTGCATATTAATAATATAACAGGATCCACAGTTTGTCTATAGTGTTAACGCTGGGTAGCAAGTAATGGAAAGACCACTAATTAAGAAAACCATAATTTCTTTATTCAAATGATAGTGAGAAGCAACCTGATAGTGGATTCCAGCAAACTTTCGTTTTAAATAGTAAAGTATTTAACTGAGAGAGAGACTTAACCTATATCCAATTAATGATTCTGCAGTGAATAGTAATAATAACATTATAAAAACCATTCAGTTTGTGTAAGCCGTGAAAGTAATAGTGTGTTTCGGTATCTGTTATAATTTTGCAAATAGTTTGTGCTGCTCTAACTGTTAGTTTCAATCTTACCGTAAACGTATGTATGTGTCAGAGTTCACTGCACTCGCGTGTGACAAAGTATAGGTTGTTTTTATCCATTAAAGTTACTAATAACTATTTTCTTGAACGAGAATGTTAAACATTCTCTTGTCTAGTTAGGCTGGCGACCGTTTTCGTTATCCGTTAAACAGTGTAGATAGGCAAAATTTTGTTTGTTACTGTTCAAATATTTACGGAATTCTGACTTTCATTTCCGATAAGCCACCTCCCGTTAGGAACAACTCGGTCAACATAACAAAATTCCTCTCAGAGTGTAACACTCCTCTGTTGCTTTATGCCATAACTGCTTTAACAAAATAGTTTTATTTCACAACCTGTTTCCAGCTTTAAGGTTATGGTACTGCAGTAGCAGATAGGAGTGTTATAAACTGTCACTAAATGCTTATGAGCAGTGGTTCTTTGGGCACGCACACCTCTAGCCCCTCGTCCATAGATGACACAGCTTCGACATGCGTGGCTCTGCCGGTGACGTCAGAGGATCACTTGGAACATGGAACGCCGCGCCGTGGTTTAAAGACACGAATGCACATTCTGACAGCACGCAAGTGATAGTCGTTTGCGCGCACGAGGATGATTTGTTGAGCTCTGTGCATTCGTCCAAGACACACTGGCCTCTCATCAGGCGTTATGCTCTGTGGTTGCGATAAACTACTACTCCACCTTTGGTGTTTCTCTACGGAAAGCTAACTACCGCTAGTTACTTGCAGAATGTTGTTATCCTGCTCTTTTTCCGTTCTTTCAAGAGGAATGTAACGTGTTGTTCCAGCAGGATAATGCTCGACAACACACTGCACGTGAAACTCAACGCATGCTGGAAGATGTGCAGCAACATCCCTGTCCAGCACGAATTCCAGACTCGTCTCCAATCGAGGACGTGTGGTATATGATAGGATGGGAAATGACATTTGTGACTCTTAAAACAACAATTTTTGCAGAGCTACGTCAATAGCTCGAGGTGGCATTTTAGTATGCATCCCAGTGCAATATTAGACGGATGTACGAACGACTGAATGCCAGAGTCAGCCCTTTATTCCCTCCCTTGAACACTGCACCACAAATTACTATGGGTGTTTCAGCATGATTAGGTACCAAGTACCTCTAAACCGCTTGTGGTGTTGATATGTAAATGTAATCATCTCATGGAAGGCATATCAACTGTTACAACAATAAATATTAAGTAAAATGGAATCCTCTAAAAGGGTGTACAAATTGTTTTAGGGCAGTGTATCCAAGAAAGTGACGAATGTTTTCTGTGTTTTACGAGTGCGGCCGTCGATGCAAGCGTAAAAAATACGCGCTTCAGTTTCTCCCTAGCAGACCCATCTATATAATTAAGAATATTTATTCCCTTATAAGTTTATCCAAAACTATCGTCTATTTGGTCAGAAAATATAAACTCATCGGAAAGAGATTTTCTTGGCAGTAACATTGTATATCATATCTGTTTTAGTTTTCCGCATAACCGCCGTTCACATCTACACACTTTCTACAACGATGCACCAGCTTCTTTCAGCCGTCTGCATAGAAGTCTGCCGTCTGGGAAATTAACTAGTTGGTAACGCCAGTCTTCATTTGACTGTCGTTCGTAATAGTTATCCACACAGTCACTTTTTCAAATGCAGGAAAAGTGAATAGTCGCTTGGTGCAAGGTTGGGACTATACGGAGAATGATCGAAAACATCCCAATGGAAATCTTGAATTTCTTGATTTTGGTAGCAGTTTGGGGACGTACGTTATCGCGAAGGGGAAATGAACGTTTTGAGTCACTGGCTGGGAGGCCCCTTACGGGGCAAGTCCGGCCGCCTTGGTACAGGTCTTATTACATTCGACGCCACACTGGGCAACCTGCGCGCCGGATGTGGATGAAATGATGAAGACAACACAACTCCCAGTCCCTGAGCGGACAAATTCCCCGACCCAGCCGGGAATCGAACACAGGCCCCTTAGGACGGCAGTCCGTCACACTGACAATTCTGCTGTCGGGGCGGACGTCGTGAAGGATGATTATGCCGGATGAGAGTTTTCCACGGCTTCGATTTTGGATCGTACGTCTTAGTTTGGGTACCGTTTCTTCGTTGTGTCTAGGAATCCTGAATACTCGGTTCGCTAGACAAAATATCAAACAACTCCCACTAATGAGTTTTACCACAACAATTACAAATACTTAACTTTGAGTATACATGATCATCCACAAGCGTGATTACATCAAAGTGTCGCAAGCGATGGACGACAAACAAAATAATCAATCTTCTTCGTGGTAGACAAACACAAGTAACATTAGTGGTCCTAGCAACCGCTTCTAACAAAATCCATCAAATTAACTGCTGTGACTGCTGATCTCTGAGTTACACTATGTGATTAAAAGTATCCGGACCCCACCAAAAATATACGTTTTTCATGTTAGGTGCATTGTGCTGCCACCTACTGCCAGGTACTCCATATCAGCGACCTCAGTAGTCATTACATATCGTGAGAGAGCAGAATGGGGGGCTCCGCGGATCTCACGGACTTTGAACGTGGCCAGGTGATTGGGGGTCACTTGTGTCATACGTCCGGACGCGAGATTTCCACACTCCTAAACATGCCTAGGTCCACTGTTTCCGATGTGATAGTAAAGTGGAAACGTGAAGGGATACGTACAGCACAAAGGTGTACAGGCTGACCTCGTCTGTTGACTGACAGAGACCGCCGAAAGTTGAAGAGGGTCGTAATGAGTAATAGGCAGACATCTATCCAGGCCATCACACAGGAATTCCAGACTGCATCAGGATCCACGGAGAGTACTATAAAAGTTAGGCGGGATGTGAGAAACTTGGATTTCATGGTCGAACGGCTGCACGTAAGCCACAAATCGTGCCGGTAAATGCCAACCGACAACTCGCTTGGTGTAAGAAGCGCAAACATTGGACGATTGAACAGTGGAAAAACGTTGTGTGCAGTGAGGAATCACTGCACACATTGTGGCGATCCGAGGGCAGGGCGTGGGTAAAGTGAATGCCCGGTGGACGTCATCTGCCAGCGTGTCAAAAGTAAAATCGGAAGGGGTGGTGTTATGACGTGGTCGTGATTTCCATGGAGGAGCTTGCACCCCTTGTTGCTTCGCATGGCACTATCACAGCACAGGCCTACATTGATGTTTTAAGCACCTTCTAGCTTCCCGCTGTTGTAGAGAAATTTGGGGATGGCGACTGCATCTTTCAGGACGATCGAGCACCTGTTCATAATGCACTACATGTGGCAGAGTAGTTGCACGACAATAACACCCCTGTAATGGACTGGACTGCACAGAGTCCTGACCTGAGTCTCATAGAACGCCCTTTTATGACGCCAACTTCGTGCCAGGCCTCACCGACCGATATCGATACCACTCCTCACTGCAGCACTCCGTGAAGAATGGGCTTCCTTTCCCCAAGATACCTTCCAGCACCTGATTGAACTATGCCAGCGAGAGTGGAAGCTGTCATCAAGGCTAAGAGTGGGCCAACACCATATTGATTTCCAGCATTACCGATAGATGGCGCCACGAACTTGCAAGTCATTTTCAGCCAGGTGTCCAGATTCAACATAGTGTTGTAGAGATTGCTAAACATGACGCTGCAATGTGTCAGCTAACGAAATGGCTAGTGTTCAATCTGCTATGCAGGTGGGCTGCCACCAGTTAGGCGCTGCGCTTATGTAATCTTCACCTAGGGGCTGCTGCTGTCGCGGAGTCGTCCTGGAAGGAGGTCAGTTAGCGAGTGATTGGCTGATCTCTTCTCAAAGCCTCCTGTTCTCTGTCGTTCTCGACTGGCCTGCCGGCACTTTCCTTATACCTTATTATATGCCTACAAGGTGTTGGTTCGTAGGACGAGGAACCATCGTAAAATAAATGAATCAGAGTCTGTGTCGGTTAGAGTTAAAGGAGCTGTTAGTTGTAGCAAGATTAAATTTGTCGGTGATGTCACACATTACTATAGAAACTGAAATAAACTACCTATCATTTCCTTATCAGATGTTTATTAAAAACTCAGAGAAATAAATTAATGATTACACACACAGCCAAAAAGAAACTTATTGGGTCATGGTAAATGGCTCGTCCCAAGTCATCCAAATACTGAATCACCTACAAACACTGACATCTCAGATGGACGAACCGAGCCGTTGGGGGGGGGGGGGGAGGGGGCATTAGCACCCATCTTTGATCATATATTACGAGGCCTGTTCAGAAAGTAAGCTCCGATTGATTGCCAAATTGAAACCACAGTGAACATCAGAAATGTTTTACTTGTAACAATTAGCTACACCTTTCAGCTACTTCTCTACGTAGTCGCCGTTCTGACTTAGACTTTTGTCATAGCGTTGTACCAACTTTTCAATAGCCTCATCATAGAAGGCAGCCGCCAGTGCTTTCCGCCAATTCTCCACGCTGGCCTACACCTCGTTGTCTGTGTCAAAATGTTGTCTTCAAAGACAGCGGTTTATGTGACCAGAGATGAAACTCAGGGGGAGACAATTGCGGACTGCATTGTGGGTAATCTCACATTTCAATTTGAAAACGATGCAGGAGCATCTTCATTGCCCCTGCAGAATGCGGCTGAGAATTGTCTTGAAGAAGAAACAGCACGACAGTTATGTAATGTTAGCTGCATAGCTTCAGGCGAAATTTCTCACCAGGCCCTCGTACTTGGCGGCAGACACTATTTTCTAGACATCTTTACGCACTCACTGCGAGTTCAGAAATGAGAAGAGCGACGTGATGCTAACTTGGGTTATACTAGAGACACTACCCAACACAACTGTGCACAGCTTTATCGGATTTTCATAGTCGTTTCCATTCCGCGACCGATCGGAGCTTACTTTCTGAACACCCGTCGTATATACCGTGTACATGGCAGTGGCGAATTTGATTGTGATGTGGCGCTGCAATTCGTCTGTGCCTGAAACGAGGTACATGCATGCGCCAAGTCGATGAAGGATCTCGCCTCGCGCCCACCGTCTGTTGTCGATAAAAATGAAAAACCCAATATCATGCGGCGCGAAGCGATACTTGCGGCCTTCCTTGGGCACCGGATGCTGAGAAGGGTTGAGTAGGGGAAGCAGTGTCCGATGGCGACGGCCGTGAAGCAATTCCGCCGGCGATGATCCATCTCGTGGACGCGAACGATAGTAGTCGAGAAAGTGCTGCAATGCTTGACCCCTGGTGTGTGCGTGCGAAGTTTGACTATCCCCTGCTTCAAGGTTCTGACAAAACGTTCCGCTTCGTCGTTCGACTGTGGATGGAACGGTGCACTAGTTAGATCCTGTATGCCTTGCGTTCACAGAATATTTCAGATTTGTTTGACGCGAATTGAGAGCCGTTGTCCTACACTGTCTTCAGGCAGACCTTCGAGGCAAAAAATAGAGGAAAATGTCTGAACTGTGCTACGTGACGTTGTCGAGTTTATTGGGACAGCAAAAAGAAAGTTGCTACAGGAGTCCACCACAATCCACCAACGAATGTTCCAAAAAAGGCCCGCAAAGTCTATGAGCACACGTTACCATGACGATTGAGACTTAGGCCAAGCAGAGAATTGTTTTGGCGGAGCGGACTGATTTTCTGCCTGTGCGTGACGCTGTGACGCCATCTGTTGTTTTTGGATGTCCATGCCCTGCCAAGTACAGTGTCGACGCGCTGTTTCGTGCGAACAATCTCCCATGTGTCCTTGGTGAAGTAACTGAAACCCTTCGTTTTGCAAAGCTTTGGGGGTCAACACATGTGACTGTTTTGAACAAGAATCACACCGTGCTGTATAGCGAGGCTATACTGACGCACAAAGTATCGGGGCGCTACAGAATTAATCATATACTTATGCAGCGATGGAGACCAAGATGTGCGAATGTATTTCAGCAAAACGTTGAAATCTGAATCAGCTTCCATGGCCTGTGCAGTTTTCCTATAGTTCAAAGGAAAGGATTGAAGCGATTCAAATTCGTAAGCATCTATGTGACAACAAGATGCAGCACAAGCTTCAAAGTCTATACCAGGGCGAATCGGAAGATGTGAAAGTGCGTTCGCATTACCGTGTTGAGATGTCGGACAATACACAATCTCTTACTGGTATTGAGAAAACAGCAGAGCCCACCTTTGCAATTTTTGGGCAGTTAGTATAGGAACCGACTTCATCGAATGAAACAAGGACTGCAATGACTTGTGATCCGTTACTAAGTAGAATTTTCTGCCATGCAAATAGTGGTGGAGTTCGATGACACAATACACAATAACCTATGTCTCATTCTCTATTTGTGGAAAGTTACACTGACCTTTTCACAATACTTTTGATGCGAAAGCAATAGGCCAGTCTTTATCGCCAAATCTATGCGAAAGTACTCGACCGACTCCGTAAGAGAAAGCGTCAACTTGCATCACAACTGGTTTGTCAGGATCAAACTTAACCAAGCATCGATCACTCAGCAGTGCATCTTTAAGTTTTTGAAAAGCTTCTTGGTATTCATCTGTCCGCCGGCCGGGGTGGTCGAGAGGTTCCAGGCGCTACAGACTGGGACCGCGCGACCGCTACGGTCGCAGGTTCGAATCCTGCCTTGGGCATGGATGTGTGTGATGTCCTTAGGTTAGTTAGGTTTAAGTAGTTCTAAGTTCTAGGGGACTGATGACCTCAGAAGTTAAGTCCCATAGTGCTCAGAGCCATTTGAACCATTTTTCTTTTCATCTGTCCAAACAAAGGGGATATTCGTGCAACGCAAGCGATGGAATGGAGCTGCGATTTGTGCAGCATTCGGTATGAACCGAATAGGATAGTTCATTTTCCCTACAACTGACTGCAATTCTGTGACACTGCGAGGAAAGGACAGGTCACGTGTGGCTAACGAATGTGACTGAAGGGGATGAACACCGTGACTGTTTACGACATGACCGAGATACTGCAAGTCAAGTTTAAAAAAATCAAACAGTCGACACTTTATTGCTGTGTCAGATAACATACGAAACAAAGCACGCAATTTTGCAATGTGTTCTTCAGGTGTACGACCTGCTACGACAATATCGTCCAAATAGTTTGAACAGTCTGGCACTTGTGCAGTCAGCTGTTCCGAATACCGCTGAAAAATAACTGGTGCGGAAGCACTGCAAAAAGGCAAACGCAAATATTTAAACAAGCCCAAATGAGTGTTCACAACACACATTTTTTTAAATTCTTCACCTAGTGGTATCTGAAGATATGCGTCGCGCCAATCAATTTTTTAAAAATCGCAACCAGCGCCTAACTTGTCTGTGAGATCCTCCCGGCGTGGCATTGCATAAGTATCAATAACAGTTCGTGGGTTGACTGTAGACTTAAGGTCAACACAGAGGTGAATGCGACCTGAAGGTTTGGGGGCAAAACTAGTGGGCTTGCCCATTGACTACCTTGTACTGGCGCAATAGCTCTGTTATCTTGCAGTTCTTTACGTTCATCATTGTCCCGTAATGCAATGGGAACAGTTCGCGCCCAGCAAAATTTCGGCTGAGCATTGTGTTTCATACAATAGGTGCAAGAAAGTTGTTAGCCTTGCCTAAACCTTCAGGAAAGAGTTCAGCGAATTCTTTCAACAAGCTAGCTACACTGTCTTTGGCATTGAATGCAGTCACTGACAACACATTGTCCTGAATTTGAAAGCCAAACAAATCAAACGAATCAAGGCCAAATATGTTCTCACAATCATGTGGTTGTAGAACAGTGAAAGTCACAGATCGTGTATGGGTGTGACGCATTCATGTATCGGATTATTATATTAGTATTCAGCGATTAAACGTCTTTTTCTACATTAAACCTGCAACTTCCGAGTGGATTTTTTGTAATGGTTAATTCATCTTAGATTACGATAATGTCAAATTTATTTGCGAACTTGATATCCAGATGAGACAAGCGGCTAATAAACGTGGTATTCTGTTCAGTAATTCTACTCTAAAAATTTCTCTCGTCAGACATAGGTAAAGCTCACGGTAGACTTCAGTTGCTAAGTAGGATACTGCGAAATGCAATCTTGCTAAAAAGGAAACTGGGTTAAACAAACTTGTGCAACACATCCTAGAATCTTCCGAAATGTTTTATAAACATACCAAAACACCGTGTACAGTGAAGAGCAGCACAAATGGTCAGAGGCTTGTTTGACAAAAGAGAGAACGAAAGAGAGAGAGAGAGCGAGAGAGAGAGAGAGAGTCAAGGAGTTGCCGAAAACAGTTAACTGGCCGATGCTTCAAGACAGACGGCAACTATGCCGGAAAAGACTACATCCAAGGTGGTACACGGCTAAACCTTACGAATCGTTCCCATTGGTTCCGTGAATATTGGGGTCACTGCGGAATGCAGGAAGGCATTAAAAAGTAGTTATTGCCACTTGTCACGCTCTGTTCGCAAATGGAAAAGGAGGAGGCTTTAATACGGGGTGAAATTAAAAACTTCTAACAGAGAAGATTGTATATCATAGTTTCAAAACTTTTCAAAAGTACAGATGATTGTCGTTCTCCTTTGGTACTATTAATTTGTACGTTTTATTATGTACGATCAAACGCTACAGCAACATGTATTTATTATATTTTACAATATTCAGAAAGTCTTCTTAATTTTTACGATACTTTGCATATATGAACTTCGCATATCCTGTAAAGGCACGTTGTGATATAACGTTGCGTATAAAAGAGTATTATTTTCTGTTACAATGGCGAAACTAATTGAAAGGATTAACAGAATATACTACCTAACATACTGAAATAATAAAATGTATTTATTTTATTAACCTCCGAGCTGAAGAAATCTAGTTCTACATAGGACAAGGAACAACAGAAAATAAAACATTAAACAGAGAAAAATAAATTGAACTGTTCACTCAGAAGATACGTTCACATAATATTTCCTGCATTGTACATCAAGGTATTTATACATATCCATCAAGTCTCTCAATCTGTCAGCAGCTCCTTGTACAAAAAAAGAAAAAGGTCATCAGCCCCTAAGCTTACACATTACCTAACCTAAATTATCCTAAGGACAAACACGCACACCCATGCCCGAGGGAGGACTCGAACCTTCGCTTGGACCAGCCGCACAGTCCATAACTGTAGCGCTTCAGACCGCTTTTTTTTCTTTAATTCACCAAAAACAGTAACAAAAATGGCTACAATGAAATGACATAAATAAGGTGACAGATAATTGCAGTCATAAATTACATCAGCACAATTTAGCACCTTCACTGACACCTTCAACGGGTATCAGATCAGCCGGCTAATCCCGCGCAGTTACACAACAAAGAAAACCTCATAACTGGTATGAAGATGTTAACGTGGAGGTAATTTTATTTTTTGTTTTTAGCCAAGGCGAATGACATTATAACTAACATACAGATACACCACAAGTTTGCCAAAAATATGTTGTACAACCTACATTGACGAAAATATGCAATTACTGATAGAACGCGCTACCTAGACCTTCTCGGTGGTTAGCAGAGAATGTAATGATAATGTTAAGACCCGTAACTGAGGCAGGATACCATGAAAAAGCGTTACTGACCGTACTATCGGATTTTTGTCAACCAGACTGAAGCTTAGCATTGAATTACAAGCAAGCCAATAGGTTTCTCACAAAATGACTTCCACCAATATTTTTTTTTTTTTTTTTGCTTTGTTCTGCGTTGACCATATGGTGTAATTTGTATATGAAGTTCAATGCATTTTTTTTATTATTTTGTACTGCAGAAAGGACTGACCGGCTTTAGGCGTCTTCAATTTAAAAATATGTATCTAAAAGTGTATTCGTACGACATTAACGAAATTTTAATAGGTTGAATACTCATGTATTGGTAATGGAAATCTTAACTTATAGAATTTTTCAGTTAACCTAAAATAAGTTCTTATGATTTCTCTAAACTATCTTTTTCCCAGCCCAGAATAAGCATTTAACAAAAGCGTAGATTTCTTCGGAACGTTTCTTTCGTGTTCGTAAGAAACCGCAACAGAGTGATACGGTTTATATAAAAAGTATTGTTCAACATTGGTTCCGTGCGTGTATGACCTTGCGAATAGCGACGCGCACAACTTTGAAATTCAGAGCAGCGTTGCTGCATACCATTACCTACCACTGGAAGACGCGAAACTGAATACTTGCATGCTATTGTTACTATCTGATTGTCTCCATCATAGTAGCTACAGCATATCATATGAGACCATCGTTGCCGCGGGTGAACTAGCAATGGTTTTAAGTGTTGTTTATTTCTTTCAGAGTCAGGGTATAAGTAGGGGATGGTATGTTTTCTGTCTACCGGTAAGTGGGACGCTGTCTTGGAATATCCTTGACTTCAGTGAAGAGAATATGAGTTACTTCAAAGGAGAATGATGAAAATACGTAGCCCAGGTCAAACAAAAAAACTATGTTTTTCCAGGTTGTCAGAAATTCCAGTCCGATGATATTTATTTACGCACGCTACGATGAATTGTTCACAATTTTTACATGACTAATGTTTCTCCATGATTAAAAACCTCTACCTGAAACTGAAAGAAGATATGGTAGAGTTTCCGGATTTTTCAAACTATAGACCGAGACTCAAAAGAATATTGGTAAGATTTTAGTATTTTAAAAACAAGTAAATAGCGTAAAAAGCTCTTGTAAATATTGGATGCAAGCAATTTTTAAACCAGCCATTGGAGGTCCAAGGCCCTCATGAGGAAAAGTTGAAAGAAAATGGGTTTCCCATACCACAAAACAGAGTCAAGGACTGAAAATAAAAATAAAACTTCGACCCTTCCCAGCCGTAACTCTTATCCCTGATCTTGGAAACGCAGCACCTTATTCCGCTGCCGGCCGGAGTGGCCGAGCGGTTCTAGGCGACACAGTCTGGAACGGCGCGACCACTACGGTCGCAGGTTCGAACCCTGCCTCTGGCATGGATGTGTGTGATGTCCTTAGGTTACTTAGGTTTAAGTAGTTCTAAGTTCTAGTGGACTGATGTCCTCAGAAGTTCCCATAGTGCTCAGAGCCATTTGAACCATTTGATTCCGCTCCTGCGCCCAGTGCTAGTGGCATGTTGCAGTATCTAAACAATAAGTCTTCATTATTACTCTGTATAAATATCCGTATCACACTGCACGCCCACAGTGGGTGCTGTTTGTTACCACAGTGGATGCCGTTTGTTACAACCACATTGAGAGTCCTTGAAAACACAACCGTGCTTTCTGTTATATGTTCATTTTGGACTGAGAAATAGTTATATTAGAAAATCGTAAGTACTTTTATTTGGGTTTCTGAAAAATTCAGTAAGTTGAGATTTCCACTACCAATTATGTCCCTATGAGCTATTAAATTTCATTAACAGTGGACAAATAAATTTTTAGCTACATAGTTTTAAAGAGAACTGTTCTTAGCGAAGATGTCCAAATCCGAACAAACCTTACAACAATCTAAAATAAAAATATGAGTATTGGACATTAAAACCAAATTACTCACTTCTGTCTAAAGCAGAACAGAAGAAGAAAAATATTGGTATAACTCATTTTGCGATAGGCCTATTGACTCGCATGTCATTAAAGCCTAAGCTCGAGTCTCCATAATAAAAAATCCGATAGTAGTGTTAACTTCCCTGGAGGAGTCCTAGACGCTTCAAAGTAACCACAGTGGAAATGCGTTTTGCATTCCAAAAGGGCACTTGGGGCGGCGGAGCGCGGGCAGGTTGCGCAATATCACGTGACCCGTCCCTGCTTGTATTCCATCGCCGGCCGCGCCGGGGGTGTTTCTGTAGGACTACGTGGCGACTGAGTGCTCCTGCTCCTGACCCCCCCACCACCACGTCCGCACACCAAACCCCACCCAGTCCCTGCGCGCCTTTCCGTGTACCATCAAGGCGCTACATAAAACGCCGGTGTAATAGGATTTCCAAAGGCCTTATTAAATTAACAGTCCAGTTACGCTTCGGCAATGGGAGAGTAGGGGCGAACAGGCTCCATTGTGTTCGCTGGCGCCCAAGGAAACGAACGTTGCCACGTCTGTATCCAAACGGCCGTTATCGCTCCGGTCTCTACCGTGAAGCCACGATTTTGGTCAAATCGTAAGTTCGTAAAACAATACGCCTTACCGAATCAGGCAGTCAGTGATTTCATTCATACAACAACAGCGAAATTCGTCGTTCAACGTCGTCCTACAGTGCTGAAGACTTCAAGATAAACCCAGCGAACCACTCGTAAATGCGCAGAAAGACCCGTTATTGTTTGCGTCAGTGGCTATAAATATCAGCGACCAGTCACAATCATAAAATTATCTAACCCTATGTAGACGGTGTACTTTATTGTTGAGCGAGCACACAGAATTAGTCATAAAAAAATTCATGAAAGAGTGTGCTTCATTGGAAGACTCGTAACTTATAAAACT
This sequence comes from Schistocerca piceifrons, assembly GCF_021461385.2. Classification (NCBI taxonomy): domain Eukaryota; kingdom Metazoa; phylum Arthropoda; class Insecta; order Orthoptera; family Acrididae; genus Schistocerca; species Schistocerca piceifrons. The sequence continues at coordinate 670,459,809 of NC_060141.1, forward strand.
TGCTTAAGGGGCATTCATTAGAATTACCTGTCAGTCTGGGACGCTTATAAAGAGAATGTTCAAGGAAAAAGTGCGCGTTTCAACATGATTAGGTCTAGTTGGCTTCAGAGCGTAATGTTTAATGACATTCAGAAGCAAATGATACAAGACAGACATTGCATTCCGCGGAAAGGTACACTATGTGATCAAAAGTATCCGGACACCACCAAAAACATATGTTTTACTAGCGGGGGCATTCTGCTGCCACCTTCTGCCAGGTACTCCATATCAGCGACCTTAGTAGTCATTAGACATCGTGAAAGACAGTTGAAGAGGGTCGTAATGTGTAATCACACAGGAATTCCAAATTGCATCACGATCCACTGCAAGTACTATGACAGTTAAATGGTTCAAATGGTTCTGAGAACTATGGGACTTAACTGCTGAGGTCATCAGTCCCCTAGAACTTAGAACTACTTAAACCTAACTAACCTAAGGACATCACACTCATCCATGCCCGAGGCAGGATTCGAAGCTGCGACCGTAGCGGTAGCGCGGCTTTAGACTATAGCGCCTAGAGCCGCTCGGCCACTGCGGACGGCGTTAGTATTATACTTAGGCGTCGTTTAAGAGGCGCTTTTTCGAAATTCCACCCCTAAGGGCCGCTCGGCCACTCCGGCCGGCTCTATGACAGTTAGGTGGGAGGTAAGAAAACTTGCGTTTCATGGTCGAACTGTTGCTCATAAGCCACAAATCACGCCGGTAAATGCCAAACGACACCTCGTTTGTTGCAAGGAGCGTAAACATTGGACGATTGAACGGTGGAAAAACGTTGTGTGTAGTAACTAATCACGGCACACGATAAGGCGATCCGATGGCAGGTTGTGGATATGGCGATTGCCCGGTGAACGTCATCTGCCAGCGTGTGTAGTGCCAACAGTAATATTCGGGGGCTGTGGTGTTATGGTGTGGTCGTGTTCTTCATGGAGGGGACTTGCGCCCCCTTGTTGTTTTGCGTGGCACTATTACAACACAGGCCTACACTGATGTTTTAAGCACCTTCCTGCTTCCCACTGTTGAAGAACAATTCGTGGATGGAGACTGCATCTTTCAACACGATCGAGCACCTGTTCATAATGCGCTACCTGTGGCGGAGAGGTTACACGACAATAACAGTCCTGTAATAGACTAGCCTGCACAGAGTCCTGACCTGAATCCTATAGAACACCTTTGGGATGTTTTGGTACGCCGACTTCGTGCCAGGCATCACCGACCGACATCGATTCCTCTCCTCAATGCAGCATTCCATGAAGAATTGGCTGCCATTCCCCAAGAAACCTTCCACCACCTGATTGAACGCATGCCTGCGAGAATTACCGATGGAGGGCACCACGAACTTGTAAGTCATTTTCAGCCAGGTGTCTGGATGCATTTGATCAGATAGTGCACATTTCAAAATTTCCAAGGATCCACGTTCCACGATGATTGAATCGACGTATTACTTTCTCCCCGTATAATTCGTCAAACTGTGCTGAAAGTATAAATTTAAAGTTCCGAGCTTAATAAAACGTCTATAGAACGAGCTGCTTCCCTCCTTACTTTAGCGAATGGATCAGTGGACGGAAACGATGGGAAACGGAAGAAAGTGGACCATTATTGTTGTCGATAGCCTTTTACCGCACCTTAAGATGGCTTGCAGCGTGCAAGCGCAAATTTGAATTTAGATGCAAAAGAAAAGCTGTGGATGGTTATGAATGAAAAGAATCGAAGATTATCGAAAGATGCAGCATATATAAAACGATGGCTAGTCGGTGTTTTGAGAACAGGAGTGGTTAAACAAATTCAAAGAGCAATGGGTAAAGACAGATTTCTTTAACCACTAAATACGAAGAGTTTTCACTACTGACTCATGATGCTGCACCTTTTCCACTATAAACGATTTGTATTTTAACTGTAATTGTTCAGTGTGGACGACTGTCATTAATGCGTATAGTCTGAAATTTTTAATTTGAGTTTCTCTTGCCATTGATGAAACGAACAGAAAGACGACAACTGTTGTTATAGAACGTAATCAAATCCTCTCGAATAGCCTCGACAAGCTAACGATTTTAGGGTGTCCAGATATCCAGCATTTGTCCTTAAGGCACTATGATGAAGTTTGCAAGTTATCTTGTAGTACAATTTCGTGATCAATAACTGCACTCCACCAACTTTCCGATACCTAAAACGTACTAGTGATTAATAAAAAATTAAAAGATACTGCAAACCATTTATGGACGAGTTGATTCTGGGTAGAGATTTCTACGAGTTTACACTTTATCTCAAAATAAGGTTCTGTGACTACTAAAGATCAGTTAGATAAAAATGAAGATCAGTGTTCACAATTCTGTCAACGTCTAGGCGCGAACTCGAAATGAGAAAATGTGTGGAGGGAAATCGAGCAGAGTCTTTTCCGATCACTGCAACACTTATCTCACTTGACTTTGGAAAAGCAAGTTAAATCTAAATCGGGACGGCCAGCCGATGAATTAACTATGGACAGTCAGTTCATATTAGGAAAATTGGCTCTATACTAGACTACCAGTGGCAGTAGTCTGCCCTTCGGAAATCATACAGAAATGAATTACAATTACTTAGTTAGTTACTTAGCTGTAGGATCCATAGATCATTTGAACGACTATTTTATCGAAATGGTGTTGAACGGGTCAGTTTACACTGTACACATACATGATTAGTGTTAACGTTAATCGTCACATCATCATTTAAGTCTTTCTAATGCAGCTACACTTAAAAAGCAGTTATTTTCTGGAATCCAGTTTTGAGCAGAAATACATGATTTCAAATTAGATTTGAAACTTGTTTCTCTGTCTATCAGACATTTTATGTAACTGGGCAAATGATCAGCATTAACACTGGGTAGTAAAGGTCTTCGTCTCCGTCCTCTCCCCCTCAAGTGTTGCCACTCTTCTACTAAAACTGTGATAAACTATTTATGACGAAATTCATTAGCAATAATATGTATTGTGACGGCGCAGTTAAAATGCCTAGCTTCTGTAAGAGGTACCTACGTGATGTCCATGGGTGCACACCACATATTATTCTTGTTGCTCACTTTCCTGTATTCAGTACTTTCTTTGTTAAGTGATGAGTTACCACGGGAAATTATACCGTATGACATACTGAGTGAAAATATGCGAAATATCTCTGGCGGTTGATACGATTTCTTCCAGGATTATCTGTTGTACGGAGGGCAAAAGTAGCTCAACTTCATTGTTTGAGAAGCTCAGTGTTATACTTCTTCCTGTTCAGTTTTCATCAATATGTACACCCAAAATTAGGAACGTTCCACTCTACCTATTGACTCCTGCTCAACTCCGTTTCATGTACTACATCAATTGTTGGTATGACTATTTATTGCACAGAACTAATTTAAGTGATTTCTTTTTTCAAAATTTATGGAGACTGCATTTTCACAGAACCATTTAATAATTCTTCAGAAAATATCATTTACTAACTTTTCTGTTACTTTCTCTCCAACGGGATTTATTGTAACACAAGTGTCGTCTGCAAAAAGTACTTGCTACGACGCCACACGATTACAAACATAACACAGTACAGGAGTAGAAACGCTGGATTAATAGAAAGGTTAAATGTGTTGAAAAACATTTCGAATGCCATGAGTGTCAAATAAGGGAAAATGGAACTGTTGTGATGTTCATAAACAGATGAACGAATTTCCTTTCGTTCTTAGAAAACCTTTTTAAATTGAATTCAGTCATAATACACTAGATGACTAGATGACTACAATTACTACATAGCCAGAGATAATTAGTATACCTGGAAACTCGACGTCGATTTTGACATGCCAGTTTGGGAATAATAGATGTACCGACAGTGGTTTCGAAGTCGTCCCCCAACAAAGAGCGTAGTTGCATAGCTACCAGAGCGCCACCTGTGTCTCCCCTTTAACAGGAAATGTTCACAGCCAGAAGGCTCAGTGTCATGTAAACGTGTGATGCAAGCATATATCGATGCCAAGGAGACCACTCGTGCTTCCTACAGTCCATTCGGCGAATCTGAATGGGGTCAGACTGTGGCGACCCGAGTGTGGGGACGGTCCTTTCGGAGAATTGACACACAACGTGGACATGATAAAGGATAATGGTTTTGTATTGCCAATGTTGCCTGAAGATGAGGTATGTACCTCGAAACGTATTGCTTCTTCAAACTATTTAGGCTTAAATAGCAAAATTTGCGACCGTTGCGGTCTCTGAAAAGCCTTTTGATTCTATAACGTTCAATCTGTACTGTGTGTTTCCTACGCCGTCGGCTATTGTAAGAGTGTGGTGTGCTATTCCAAAGAAATGCAAGGTATGCTAAACGATCATTTAAAATTAATTAACTTCCAACAAGGATAGCGGGAGTTGGTTTTGACAGGAAATTATCCAGAAATATTATTAAAGAATTTAATTATTTGACAGATCATAGCTTATATACACAGTTAACAAGATAGCTGTAGGTACGAATTGCACAAGAGATAGTGAGCAGAGCGCTATATCTGACAAGAATGCTATGCAAACGTCTGTACCGCCTACTGACTCTAAATGTCACGTTTGATTGCACAATGGACACTTCTTAATGTCATGCCTATTAACGTTTACGATTTTCTCTGCGGTATAGCTACAGAAGAAGGGTAAAATTTAGGTGGCATGATAAGGTAAGGAATGTGAAAGTTCTTCGCAGAATCAGAGAGGAAACGAATATATAGTAAATACTGGCAAGAAGAAGGGACAGGACATCTATTAAGACATCAGGGGATAACTTGCACGGTACCAAAAGAGCTGCACAGAGCAAAAATTCTAGAGGAAGACGTATTGGTGTACATCCAGCAAATAATTGAGGGCGTAGGCTGCAAGTGTTTGTCTGACATGAAAAGATTGACACTGAAGAGGAATTTGTGATGAGCCGCATCAAGACTGTGGTACTATCTGTCATAGGCAGTAGCTATATTTAAACTGTAATTAAATTAAGTCCCATCTTACGACTACACGTGTACGTAACTTAAAGAATATTCGAGATCAACAAAACTAAATGAGATATGAATAGAAATATGGGCAGTATAGAATATGCTGGATACCGTATCGATAATTCCCTGTGCTGATGTAACCTGTCCATTATGTCGTCGCCTACACCGTTTCACACTGATACAACTCTTCCTATCGTTCAAAAATATAAACAAATGTCTCAGTATCAGAGTCAGTGCGTAAACACACTGCATAGTGGATAAAAACTGTATCTTCGGCTATCCAGTCGTTACCTATGGAATCATATGTTGGAGCCGACAGGCACAACATATGCTAACAAATCTGTAACTGTCTACTAGTGTCATGTAAACGATAATCATTATTAGGTTGATTCTGGTAACGTGTTTGAAAAGATACAAAATAGTAATTATTTGATTAATATGCTGATGGAGGACGTCCGAACAAGAAACTGGTTTAACTTACGGTTACACACGCATACACACACACATTAACAGAATATGATTTTATAGTTACATACAAAAACTCAAGATTTATTTGGCAACATATCTCAGCGAATTGTAGAAGTCGAAGAGGATTATTGCATAAATTAATACTATCAAATTAGAGTACTAATTCAGTGTCAACTATGTTGAATTCTTGGCCAACTGTAATTTCAAGCACTTACGTAGCTTAATATAATGCTACTGCTAAATGTATACAGCAGTTTCCCAGAAAGTGTCAACGTTTACATATTTTACAGATCTACGGATACCGTAACCATTCGAAATATAATTTTCATATATTATAATGGGATATTATTTGTAAAACCTGTACAAGTATGGCTTGTTTTCCACATTTCCTCTAGCAAAGTTAATGGTACCAGTGATTAGGCTATGCGTCAATGCAAATCACTGTTCAATGTGTTGGACCATACCTGTTGGAAAATATGGTTTTGCAGCACTAAAGGACTGTCTTTAAGGCTCAGCCAGTTTCGTTTCGTTATTGAAGCCGAATTTTATGGACTACCATAAATGACAGCCGTGCTAAATCATTTGTTAATCAAATAAGTACTAGTAAATTAAATAGAATACTATAATATAGTATAATACATAAAGATGTCCAGATATATGGTCCAAAAGCGGGAGGGCTCCATGAAAATGAACAGTGATGTTTAGCAGGTAAGGTGTAAATTTATGTACTCAGAACTTTCCTTAAAGATTTTGTGTTTGCTACCGAGAAGAGAGAAGCAAGTAAATTAGATAATATTACCCTTTAGGTGCAGATGTATCACTGAATGATGTTAATTTAAGAACTTTCAGCATTGCAGCGGGTCAGCAATCGTAAGTATCGGAATAATTATGAAAAATCCTTCTCGATTTCACAAACTACCTGGCGTTTACCTAGGTTTCAGAGTGGGTAACCACGCCTTCTTCAGAACAAATATAAAACAGCTTGCCTAAATAGGCATAGTCAAAGGGTAAAATCAACACCTACAGCAGCAAGACCCCATAAAATTCTTTTACAAATACACGGTACATATGTACCAAGTCAATAATATTACTTATCTCAACCCTGTGTGTGCTGCCTCACCCCAGCCAACGTACGATGGTCACAGGCTCTCCACCGAGCTGAGGCACCGCAGGCTGCTCACAAGCGCGGCTATCGAAATCACTGCGCATGCGTGCGGACAGGAAACGTTATTCTCATGCATGTAAGCGGGATTACGAAGTTAACACGGATCGGGACCGAATTGATTGCGAAAAATTGTCGCACAAATAGCGAATTGAGCAAATGATAAAGGCGATGATGCGGGAATTAAGACATATTTAATAGCAACGCACGACGAACTTTGTGCACGGATGGTAAATCAGCCACTAGCTGTAGTTGTAAAAATTCTTTATGGAGTCTTGCCACTGTAGATGTTGATTTTAGCCTATTTAGGCAAGCTGTTTTATATTTGTTCTGAAGGAGGCGTGGTTACCCACGCAGAAACCTAGGGAAACACCAGGTAGTTTGTGCAAACGAGGCGGATTTTTCATAACTATAACGATGTTAATGTTCATGTCACACCACGCAATCTACAGTAATAAATATTCATCAAGATGGCGATGACCGATAAGCAGATTTCTTCGTATGAAGGAGGACGCCATGACCAGAAAGAAACTTCTGGTGAGGAGAAGTTAAGTGTAAGGACCAGGCAGATGAGGCAAAACTAACAGATCTGTTACTTCCGTCTAAAACTGTTTAATGTGCTAACCACAACACTATCGTGTGTTAATGCCACGATCAAGTCCTTAAATACGATCCAGGAGCATCATTCTGTGTTATAATTTACCGTTTTACTAGCAGCAATCACGTAATGCCCATGTCACAGCTAGCGTCTGAAACAACGAATCTCGTGACGGGCATCATTTTGAGGAAATGCTTGTTCTGAGAGATGACGCATTCAGTAGAGAAACGAGAGTCTGCAACACGCAGCGCAACGTCTGCTGTTCGTGAGAGAGACTGTGGAACAACCCGAGTAGGAGTCGGGTGACGGAAGTTAGTCACACCGATAACGCACGAATCTTGCTCGTTGGTGCGTAAAAATTCGTAGCTGCCGTTGCGCGCGCTGATAACCTCGCAGTTGAGCTTCGAGCGCCCATAAACACACACACACACACACACACACACACACACACACATACAGCATTGCACTTCCTGCCCTCTGTAACCATGCAGACTGCTCGAGAAAAGGTCTCTGCATGGTGTTACCATGTAGCACCGCAATTCTGAACGATGTGCACTCCGTAAAAGTATTCTACGATTCCGGTTGAGAAAGAGCTTTGGTCTGTTTGTTATGGACATCACTAAGGTATTCATGCTATATCAGGAGATGGAGAATGTGAGTGAAAGAAAAAAACGCCCCCCCCAAGTTTCTTGTACAGTTAGAGAATTCTGTTGTAGCAAGAGGCAACGTACTTCAAGATATTTTTTCCATTTTGTATTGAGTAGACTTCGTAGACCCCATTATTGCTTGAAAGACATCACTTGCTGAGAAAAAAATCACACACAACACGTGTCTGCAAAGTGTGGGAAGATGACAGTATCACGCCCGAAAGGAAAAACCTGCCGAAAGGAAATGTCTGGACGCTGTCCAAAACATAATGTAGTTCTTTGTACTTCTGAGTGTTGAGAACATACAACACTCTGGCATGGCCGTCCGCAGAAAATTTTCCATTTAGAAGATGCCAAAGTCTAGCTGAGTGATTTTTTTAAAACGTTTTGCCCACAAAAAACTAATTTTTAGAAGTAGACTGCATTTAGGGTAGCTCAAAATATAGATAGTTACCCACTTACTATGTTACAGGGAGATTACTTTGATGCATAAATGATTTCCATATTTCAACAGTATACGCAAAAGACATTTTTGGGTATTATTAAACTGAATATACACGCCACATTTGTGATTCGATCATATGATGAAGTGCAGGATATCCAATGAGCTGTGAAATAAAGGTAAAAGAATTAACCAAAGTTATTTATTCATATTCTCACACTGTTATGGTGAAAATGAATATTAAAAATCTGAAGTAATAAAAAAAGAATAAGCGAGACAATCCTGATAAAAATCATCAAAAGTGCGACATGAATACATTCGAAGTGGAGAAATAGGAAACAAAGTTTAAAAAACGTTTAAAATCCCGTCTATAACACTTTATTTGCTTATAAACCTATGTTTTCGATCATGTTAATAAATGTATTGCATTACTATCACCAATTCTACATTTGAGTGTCGACCAGCGTAACTAAAACTGAACAAAATATGTTCTAAAAGCTTCATTTTTTTGCCTGGCTACAACAACGCGTTAAAAACGTCATTTTTTCGGAACCCAGCAACTGTCACCCATTACGACGCATAAATTTGATATTTGGTTCATAAGTACCAACCGTCTTCCTGTGTTATAGTGCGAAAGCGTGTTGTCCGCCGACGTCACACAGGGCTCAGTGACGCTTCAACTATCAGGGTGTCGACACAAGCACAAAAAGAGCTGTGAAATTCGTGTTAGGTGTAAGGTGGGTTTATGATATCACATTGGCAACACATTTCAACCCAATTCTCCCCAACGCCTTAGTGGACGTATCACATAATGGGCAGGTCGTCAAACTCCGTCTTACCCACATTTCACGCGTTCTTTAGAAGTCTCTCTGGTGGAGGTCAGAAGCGTGATACAACCTTGAAATCACGCGGTTGTCTTCTGAGTACTGGTCCCGGCGGAGGTTCGACTCCTCCCTCGGGTATGGGTGTGTGTGTTTGCCTTTAGGATAATTTAGTTTAAGTAGTGTGCAAGCTTAGGGACTGATGACCTTAGCAGCTAAGTCCCATGGGATTTCACACACATATGAACAGTTTCTTCTGAGTAGCAGAGGAAAACATTTAAGACACACTGCTGCTCAGAATCAATATGAAAAACCTACAGGAGGTGGCATAAAAGGTGACAGTGAAATCACCCTTCCCTTGCGGCATTGATTTCCATACATCTCGCAATCCAAAACCACTCTTTGCGGTGTGATAAGCTGCTCTAGCACCTGAGAACTAGCAATCACGCCGTCTGAGGTTAGGCAACCCCTCAGACACCCATTAGGTAGTGTTGACTACACTCAGATACTAGAGCAGCTGCGAGTGAACACACAGCTGCATCAGTGTAGAAGTCTTTGACATTTACATTTTTATCTTAAATAAGGATATGAAACGGGTAACTCAGTACGTAAAGGGAGAGGAAAAACTAATAATCGTGAGGGACTGGAATGAGTAGGAGGTAAGGGTCTAGGGGATAGGGTTAGGGGAAAATATCGACTTGGTAGTACTACGAGAGAAGAAAAGACTAATTACGTTCTACAGTAAATTCAGTTAGTAACAGCGAATACTCCGTCCAAGAATCAGATAATGACCCGGTTTACTAGGAGAAGGCCAGTACCTACAGAAATATTTCACTAGATTTCATCAAGGCCATGCAGAGATTCCGAAATCAGATGCTGGATTGCAATGCGTATCCAGGAGCAAATGTAGACTCATATCACAATTTAGCAAGGCTGACGTTTAAGAGACAAGTCAGGAAGAGTCAATGAGCAAAGAAGTGGGATACAGAAATACTAAAAAAACGAAGAGATGTTCTTTACTTTCTGTGAGATACTGCGGTAATGAATAGGTCATTAGTCAGTTCAATTGAAGAGGATTGGACGTCTCTAGAAAGGGCAGTAACAGAATTTGAAAAAGAAACCGTAGCTACAATGAAGGAAACTGCGAAGAAACCATGGATAACCGAAGAAATACTTCAGTTGATAGACGAAAGAAGAAGGTACAAAAACGTTGAGGGAAATTCAGGAGTACCAAAATACAAGCCACTTAGGAACGAAATAAATACAAAGCGCAGGAAAGCAAAGGCATAAATGGCTGCATGAGAAAAGTGAATAAATCGAAAGAAATTATTTTCGGAATGACGGACTCAGCATATGTAAAGTGAAAACAACATTCGTTGAAATTAAGAGTAATGGAGGTAATATTAAGAAGAATTCCACTATTAAATGCTGACGCCGTGTAGTCGGTGGTGGTAACACAATCACAGTCACATGCTATTTGATGAAACATGCAATATTAAACTGTATTGCTTAATTGGGTTGACGCTTGTGTACAGAAAACCGAGTACAATATCTTGTTCGTCGTTCTCTAGGAACGAACAGAGGTTACCACACTCTCATGGCAAAAAATCTGAAAATAGAAAATGCTGCTGCCTCACAGATACACGAGGAATAAGTGCGCAACAGATGTCACGAGTGGTGCTTGAAGATTTCGGAAACTCCTAGAAAGTCTGAAACACTGAAACGATAGAAGATAGTCACATTTTGTGAAACCTGCAACAAATGTCTCTGGTCACGTTGTTATTCACATGCGCATTGACTTCTATGACCCTGCATATTCAGTTCCACTAGCCGACTCAATAAATCTGTATTCCTGATCGTTTTCTTTCTTTTGCTTGGTAATTTGTATGTTGTTGTTGTGGTCTTCAGTCCAAAGACCGGTTTCATGCAGCTCTCCATGCTACTCTATCCTGTGCAAGCTTCTTCATCTCCCAGTACCTACTGCAACCTACATCCTTCTGAATCTGCTTAGTGTAGTCATCTCTTGGTCTACCTCTACGATTTTTACCCTCCACGCTGCCCTCCAATTGTAAACTGGTGATCCCTTGATGCCTCAGAATATGCCCTACCAACCGATCCCTTCTCCTAGTCAAGTTGTGCCACAAATTTCTCTTCTCTCCATTTCTATTCAACATCTCCTCATTAGTTATGTGATCAACCCATCAAATCTTCAGCATTCTTCTGCAGCACCACATTTCGAAAGCTTCTATTCTTTTTTTGTCTAAACTATTTATCATCCATGGTTCACTTCCATACATGGCTACACTCCATACAAATATTTTCAGAAATGAGTTCCTGACACTTAAATCTATACTCGATGTTAATAAATTTCTCTTATTCAGAAACGCTTTCCTTGCCATTGCCAGTCTAAATTTTATATCCTCTCTTCTTCGACCATCATGTTATTTTGCTCGCCAAATAGCAACTCATTTACTACTTTAAGCCTCTGATTTCACAATCTAATTCTCGCAGCATCACCCGATTTAATTCGACTACATTCCATTATCCTCGTTTTACTTCTGTTGATGTTCATCTTATATCCTCCTTTCAAGACACTGTCCATTCCGTTCAGCTGCTCTTCCAGGTCTTTTTCCGTCTCTGACAGTATTAAAATGTCATCGGCGAACCTCAGAGTTTTTATTACTTCTCCATGGATTCTAATTCCTACTCCGAATTTTTCTTTTGTTTTCTTTACTGCTTGCTGAATATACAGATTGATTAACATCGAGGATAGGCTACAACCCCGTTCCACTCCCTTCCCAACCACTGCTTCCCTTTAATGCCCCTCGTCTCTTATAAGTGCCATCTGGTTTCTGTACAAATTGTGAATAGCCTTTCGCTTCCTATATTTTAGCCCTACCACCTTCAGAATTTGAAAGAGAGTATTCCAGTCAACACTGTCGAAAGCTTTCTCTAAGTCTACAAATGCTGGAAACGTCGGTTTGCCTTTCCTTAATGTATTTTCTAAGATAAGTCGTAAGGTCAGTATTGCCTCACGTGTTCCAACATTTCTACGGAATCCAAGCTGATCTTCGACGAGGTCGGCTTCTACCAGTTTTTCCATAAGGCTGTAAAGAATTCGTGTTAGTATTTTGCAGCCGTGGCTTATGAAGCCGACATTTCGGTAATTTTCACATCTGTCAACACTTGCTTTCTTTGGGATGGGAATTATTATATTCATCTTGAAGTCTGAGGTTATTTCGCCCGTCTCATACATCTTTCTCACTAGAGTTTTGTTAGGCCTGTCTCTCCCAAGGCTGTCAGTAGTTCTAATGGAGTGTTGTCTACTCCAGGGGCCTTGTTTTGACTTAGGTTTTTCCGGTAATTTGTCTATTGTTTATTATTAGTTTTTGTTTCTAATCGTCGTTGTGAGATTGTGTCGGCGTCCTCAGAGAACGATGAAATCACGTCTAATTTTGAGATGTAGAGGAGATTAGTAAGTAACGACGAATTAAAAAGAATTATTCTATGTGATTTCTAGGTTTTTTTGTTAACGTGAACTAGCGTGGTCTGGCTTGACAGTGTGGCCCCCAGCGGGCACTCCACGTCCGGCTTGAGGTTCTCTGTGTCTTCCAGCAGCCTCACGGCAGTCAACATGTTTACCTGCATCTATCCAAACACATCTCCGCAAGTCACGGTGTGGTGAATGGCAGAGGGTACCTTCTACCACTACTATTCCCAAACGGAGCGAGGAATAAGACTGTCTAAACCTTCGTATGCTCTCAAATTTCTCATATCCTCGTACTCCATACACGAAATGTCCCTTGGCAGCAGCCCAATCTTTCTGTAGCTAGCTTCAAATGACTGTTATCTAAAATTTTTCAGTAGTGTTTAGCGAAAAGATCGACTTTTCTTGAGGAATTCCCATTTAAGCTCTCGAAGCATCTCCGTGATACTTGCGTGTTAATCGAATGTATCAGTAACAAATCTGTATCAATATATTAACAGATCGTTTGACTGTAAGCGAAAATGAGTTTATTTGTTTAGGTTTTACGTGTTAGAGGAAGCGGTAGCGGCATAAGCGTAGCGGTGTGGGTACGTGCCGTACGGAACATCTCTTGTAGAATTTCGGAAGTGGGAGCCATAAGCTCCAGCTGGACGGCTGTTGCCATTAATTTCTATGGCCAGGATCGGAGCTTCAAAGTTCCTTTTTTAGCTCATAATGAGATACCGGATGAAGATAAAGACGGGCGCCGCGAGCGTAGCACCGAGTGACGTGGTCAGACCGGTCCGATTTCTTTGTTGCGTGACGGTAATGGTGCCCGTAAGCAGGTAGCTCGTGCATTGAGGCAGGGCTGTAAGGCCCTCCATTAACGGAGTTCGTGTTGTCTGGAGCTCGTAGGAATGTTGCCGCAGTCTGAATCGAAACTGTCCAGTCCAGGCCACTCACGTTTCATCCAAGATATCGAAATAACTGACATTCTTCCGTGTGATTACGACGGCTACGGCTGCGCCAAATACCAGCTAAATTGTTTTCACATTGCTCCTGTTCAGTCAGTGAATCCAATGAAATCCGATGTTAGCGCGGGTCGTCTATTTTTTTCCTCTTGACTTATTACCAACTGGTGTGAAGCGGATAGTGTCGTATACGTTTCCCGTGTCAATCTTTTTATCACAAAACAGCAATTGACAATGTCTTCATTTAGTCGTTGTATATGTTTCAAAATCGATCTTTCAATTAATGTAATTTTCAACAGACTTATTTATAAATACAAAAGCCTCAAATGTTCAAATGCTCAAATGGCTCTAAGCACTATGGGATTTAACATCTGACGTCATCAGTCCCCTAGACTTAGAACTACTTAAATCTAATTAACCTAAGGACATCACACCCATCCATGCCCGGGGCAGAATTCGAACCTGCGACCGTAGCAGGAGCGCGGTTCCGGACTGAAGTGCCTAGAACCTCTCGACCACATCGACATCGGCCGTCTAATACAAATGGAACTGCGGCTATTTTACGGATATATATATATATATATATATATATATATATATATATATATATATTCGTGCATTGAAACATACATAAATGGATGTCAATGGCATTAAGCAACACAGCACCTAAAACACTTCTGGTTTCTTTCTTCTCGGTTTTGCAGAAGTTCATAGATTGCTTTGATGGAATGCTGCGCTCGAGACGTATATTTCCATAAATTTTTTTCTAGAGTTATAGCCTGTGTTTGATACTAGATACCTACTGCGGGACTGTGCTGGTCTGCTTCTTATGTCGTCCTTGCGACGTCTGCCACTCGGTTTTTACCTTCCGAAGTCCCTAACTGGGCGCCCTCTTCTAGTGTTAAGTTTGCCGTTAGTTTTATTTTATTCGTAAATGGTTCAGAGGTTTCATACCGCAAAGTTGTTACTTCCATGTTTCCCATTTTGACATCTCCTGTCAATTTCGTTGTCTGGCGAATTTCACTTCCAAATTCATTGAACGCTTGTCTCGCTGTTCTCGTTACGTTCATTTTCGCTTCTTTCAGCTTTTTATGTTAGCTAGACTTTAAGATCACTTAAACCCTCCTTGGCACACATTCTTCTGAGGAATATTAAATATTGTTTTTCAATTTTATCTATTCATCTTCCTCAGAAATCAATATTTGATGCTCATTACCGAGATATCCTGTCTCTTTTGATTGGCAAAAGTGTTTTCCCACCTTCCTAACATTCCTTGTAATACCTGTACTCATTGATGCTGACACAGCCTTATGTGCACTGTCAGTTAACTGCCCCTACTGGCTTGCACCTCTGTTTGCATTTTATTTTAATTCTGACTATCTGACGGTGTCCGGTATGACCGCAGCTTTTCGAATTTTTTGGTACGTTATGCTGTAACATTTAGTTTTAATTTTGTTCGTTGGTAGATTGGGGGAGGGAACCAGACAGCGACACCATCGGTCTCATCGGATTAGGGATGCGTGGGGAAGTATGTCGGCCGTGACTTTTCAAAAGAACCATCCCGGCATTTTCCTGAAGCGACTTAGGAAAATCACGGAAAATCTTGCCGTCTGAGTTATCGGCACTTTTAGCAAATAACGCGCCAGCTGTCGACCGCGTTTTACTTTTTATCCGCCAAAGCAATATGGCGAAGACCATTTAATTTTTAGTTTTGGAACTCCGTTTCTGTATGGTGTCTTTATTAGCCCTCTCTTCTCCTGCCTATTTATAGCTGTCTTGTCTTATGTCAATTGGGACTGACGTCTAGTCGTTCTTTAGCTGTTGTCTGCCTTCGTGTTCTATAGTTTTACTTGGACTCATTCTTTTTTTCGCCCTAAGGCAAAAAAAAAGCAAAACCAAACGGAAAATCTATCTTAGGATGGCCGGAGGCGCGTTTGAACCGTCATCCTCCCGAATACGATTCCAGTGTGGTAACCACTGCGCCACCTCGCTCGATAAATGTAAAGGAATGGGCCTAGCCACAGACAGGGATTACTGTTCGAGATTAATATTCGCCAGTAACCAAATTATGTTGGTTGAATATGACTATGTTATATCGCACATGATGATGAATATCTTAGAAACATACGCTATGGCCGGACTAAGAAATTTATCTAAAACAAAATATCCCTCTACAGGAAATCATAGATGAATATGCTATTGAGGCATGTCAGAAACTGCAATCCATCGTTTGCTCAGGTAAAAGTAAGAAAACGACAAATAAAAGAGAATAAGCTGCGTTGCATCATTAGCTGGGGTAAAAGTAAGAAAACGACAAATAAAAGTTCTTTTCGTAGGTGACTGTCTACAGCTATCAAATAATTAAAAAAAACCGCTTGTGCCATAAGCTGTACAACTGCATGTTCATTTTCTACCGGTTTCTATTACTACAATCATCTTCACGGGAGAAAAACAGTATACATCAGTGGATTAAAAATGAAGGAAATATGTGTTTGGTTCATTGATGCACCCTATTTTTCTCCCGTAATAATCAGAACTTGCAGAGAATAAACACACAGTTGTACAGCTGATCGTACAAATTTGTCTTTTCCTTATCACAAAGAAGGTTACGAGATTCAGTTCATTAAATGCAGCAGAAGCCTGAAAAATGACAAATATGCTACAAGAGTTGAAGCAACGCAAATGCATTTTTTGTGAACAGTTACAAAGTTTCAGGGTGAGAGAGAGTCCTAAATAAATAAATCAGGGAGCGCACTGACACACCCGTGTACAGCACCGATTAGTAGGAAAAACTGCAATTAAAATTTTTAATGCACGTGATGAGGTTGTGGGATGAAAGGTGGCCGAAAAAAAGTGCTTTGTTGGCAACGTCCTTACAAGATCAAAAGAGGAAGACTCACTGCAGAATGGAAAAATCAAATGGAGGAGGTTATGCAACGAAGAAATTTGAATCAAGATTTCAACTGGACTCCGAAGGTCTGTATCCGAGGTTTAGGGTTAAGGCCTACAGATCTGTAAGCGTTACGGAAAAAAGCCTTCACACATTGAGTTTAAGCCAAATGGAACCGTTAAAAGTCTCTTGGCTGAAGAGGATTGCTTTGTGTGGGTCTAAAGGGGAAACATATTTTCGATAATCAGAGACAGTTACGCAGGAAATATAGGAAACAAATCATTCGCTGAAAAATTTTATCACTCAATTTTAAATCTACATGCTGCAGTACCATAAAACGTATCATATTATCAAATTCCTACCACCGTACCAGTGTGTTGTGTAAAATACGTAATTCTAATAAACAACAGTAGAAAAATATAATAATACCGTAAAATGAAAGAGATCTTTTATGATGGTTGTCTGAGTAACCAATGTGAAAGGTGGCGTAGTGGTTTGGTTGCTTGTGCGGCTGGCAGACTACAGAGGGCGGTTGTATTCAGCGCTGGCTCGATATCAGGATGCAGTGTGTTGGATTTTATGGCGAGGAGCCGTAACCCCGGGTTTCATAGCGATCATCCAAAAAGCTGTTTTTCAGCGAAAGTGCCGGTAGCCAAAGGGTTCCTCCGATATTGGGGGCTTGTCATTCTTCCACCCTCGCAGGTGACACCGTTCCTCCCAATAGGACAACACGCACACAGCACGTGCCCAGGTAATAAAACGGCATGCATATTTTTTACGGTTCCAGAGGCACTAATCATCATCGGCTCTAGCATCTAGAAATCTGCCATTCATTCTGAAACCTTGTAGTGAAGGGAAGGCAGGATTCGGTTACGATTGTGAACGGTGCCGTTATCAGTTACTATTGGTTGCCTTTTACAGTTACACACAACTTATTTTTAACCAGTAATTCCAGACTCAACAATAAATAAAAAATACCACACGTTATTAGTGAAGGAATTAACAACTGTGTAAATAAAAGTGTTTTCAGTGAGTTACAATTTAGCAAATCACCATTAAATACACACACAGCAGATAGTGTTTTAAAAGGAAGCAACTGTTATGTGGGCAGAAGGCCTTCTACCAACGCCAGGAATAGGAATCAATTAAGAACTGTTTAAAATTCGCTGCAAGTTACAAATTACAGGTATTTAAATATTAAAGGCAGGTCGCCAAAAACACAGCAGAAGGCATCACACGACAGCAATGGCAGAAAATAAGGTTTTAAGGCTTACTGCTAAAATACAAATACCAAATTAGAATTTTAAGGCAAATGACCACAATCACGACTGAAGGCCTTACGCGCTAGGAACGCCAACAATACAAAAATTTTGAAACCTGCTGTAAAACAGCAAATACAATAGCAAAGATTAATTAAAAAAACACGCAACCGATCACCAAACAGGTTAAATAAGATGATAGTGAGCTTTTTAATACAACCCTTAAAATCCATTGAACACTACACTGCTAGATTTATTCCAGAAGGCAACCAGAACTATTAACTAGACATATATAACTTTTAATGTAGGCTTTACAAGGTATTGTAATAAATAATACAATAATAAAACACAAGGACCAGTACATAAGTTCCTTAAAGGATACTGAGGCAGATTATACCCGCAGAAGGCGTGGGCTGAAGGAGCGTTACACTGAACTACTGGCCATCAGACCTCCTTTTAGAACACAAATGTCTTATAAGAACCAAGACGCCACAGACGGTGCTCCAGGAACCGACCTCTGAGAAGATCCGACAACAAACACTTCCGCGAGCGATGAGACAGGCAGCCAACAGTTACACTCACTTCACGAGATGGTAACTCAGACTAGTGGCAGTCTAACGAAACACTAACGATAATCTTGCTGAAGCTACCTGACGTGCGATAAACCAGATGGAACATTACGCCAAAGCCGGAACCGGCGGTCTGCACTCCGTATCCAGAATACTGCGTTGAGAGCTCCCGGGACGAGAAGGAATTACTACCACCAGGGTAGAAGAATCACCACCGGGCCTACAAACCAGAAAGCTGTCAAAACTACACGCCTTACCGGACATCAGCGGCAAGGCGAGGAAACGTACACTGCCGTTGTATACACTAACACCCAGGGCAGGTAACTGGGGCGTTAGCGGCCACTAGGCAAGAAACATTACCGCTGGTTGAACTTAACAAATTGTAACAAGTTGAATGCAGTAAATATTAATAAGAAATCTAGGAAATCCAATCAGATCCGCCTTCCCTAAGCACTCCACTCGCTCCTCTTCGCCTCGGCGACACTACGACTAGCAACACGACTCCAAGTCACTGGAGAATCTGGAGATATCACAATGGTGGAGGTTTCTCTACTTGGATTGGAATGCACTCACCTTAAAGCATGCTGGATCCGGTTTACGGCGAGGTCGTGCACCCTCGTGACCACAGCCCTTCCATCAGGCAGTCTTTGCGTGCCGCAACTGGTCCCGTCTTGTTCTGGCACTGCACGGACCTGGCTCCTCCTTGGTCCCCAACCGAACTGGCTCACTCACATGCCCCTGAACTCGGCCGCTGTGACCGAGCGGTTTTGGGCACTTCACTTCTGAACCGCGCTGCTGCTACGTCGCTGTTTCGAATCCTGCCTCGGGCATGGATGTGTGTGACGTCCGTTGGTTAGTTAATTTTAAATAGTTCTAAGTTCATGGGACTGATGAGCTCAGATGTTAAATCCCATAGTGCTCAGAGCCATTTGAACCATTTTGATAGTCCCGGTAAAACAACGACGTCGCCCAAAAGATACGGCAATAGTTACTACATATCCATAACCGCCGCTGCTGCCACTAGTGGACAGGCAACGCTTGCTAAACCGAGTGGCACCAGTGAATACAAGAAAAAGACAAACAACCGCAACCATGCCAACTAAATGATACCGTCAGGACTCCAACAGAGGGCGGAAACGTACAAACACCACCAACGCGAGCCGTAGCACTGCTGAAATAAACTACTGCTATTCCAAGAGGCATAATAGCTGAAAATTAACTGATGCCGAAGAGAAGCTTAGTGCGTGACGCAACCATTCTGTCCAGGTATATTGAAGGGAATGGAGAGCATACTCAGCGCAGAATGGGGCTTAAAGAAAAAAAGGGCAAAAGACGATTAAGTGCAGTAGAAAGGTGAATTATCACTTGTTTAATACCAAAATTATTAAGAACTCCGCAGTGAAGTAACTGATAGAATTCTCCCACCTATGAAGCAAGGTTACGTAGCATAGACGAAGCAAGGAAGAGATCTTAAGCTGACTGGTACAAGCCAAGAAAGTTGTCTTCAATAAAAGAGATGTACTTTTTCCAGATATGGAAACTGAATTTAATAGGAATGTCTTGTTTGTCTCCTTCTGGAGTATAACGTTGCACGGGGGCATCAAGAAAAGATGAAACTACAAGCATTTTAAACATCGTGATACTAGAGAATGTTAAATGATAAGTGGACAGAGAAAGCACGAAATAAACAAGTCTAACAAATAATACACGAGGAAAAACTTCTATATAAATTGTTACATACCTCTTGGTTCCGCTCGATTGATCAAGAGACCTTGTGGTTGTGTTAATCAGAAACAAGACAACGGTTCTGAAGCAAACCGCAATGAAAATAATTAAAAAAAAATTTTTTATGTAACTCCTTTTTAAATCGAACTGAAAATTATAAAACAATTTCTTCCAGATACATAAAGATTCCTAACTGTATACAGAATGTTCTGAAAATTAGTGATCATGAATTTTTAATAGTTACGAAAGGAAGTTTGTACGATTGATAATTAAAACCGTGAGTAGCATGCAGTTAATTACGGTGTGAGTGTGACCTATTTATGCATCTGTTCTCTATTCATCTACTTATATCGGTGGAAGTGCCTGTAAATATTATTGCATTGTTGCAACTCCTCCTTTGACGACGACTTTAATCGCACTATTTGGCAATTGGTTACTGGCATTGGAATGCTCAACTTGGTAGATAATACCAAGGAATTCGTCAACATATAATGTTACAGGCTTTTTCATTTTGTGCTTCACATATTCCCTTTTTGTCATCGTGAATGGGAATCGGTGAAATAAAACCTGTTGCTATAATACGTGAGACCTTACACTCTCAACCGAGTTGAAGGATTCAAATTCAGTTCTTGACATGACGTCCGATTCCCTAAGTCAAAACATAAAGAGTCATGAAGTAAAGGTGGAAAATTTGCACCAAGAGACACGATATCCTTTCTCAGACTTAGTTTCATAGGTCACAAGGCTTGACATATCGGCTTAGAATATGACAGCTTACTGAAACAATTCTTGGTTCAGCAAAGCAAGAAGTGGTTGTTTTAAGTACACGAATACAAGTGGCAACTTCACGAAATAAGGGCAACTATAGTTCGTCAGATGACCAGCAGCATTCTAAAGTCTCTGTTGATCCATTATGGACAGGGTACATCAGCTGGTCAAGTAATTATCAATGAAATTCGCCAACAGCCGTGTAATTGAGGTGTTATTTTATTTTATTTTGACTACCACTTTCGACATTCCACTGAGCCATCTCCAGGCCCCATATGCAATTCTAGATAATAGACGATATTGTTGTACAGTCCCAAATATTCCTCGATGTCGTGAATTCAAACCGTATCTGAAGTGCTTCTTTCGAAGATTTGAGTTGTAATCAAGTCTTCGAATGAAGCACTTGAGATACGGTTTGAATTCACAACACCCAGGAATGTGTGGCACTGTATGACAGTATCATTTATGTTTGAGAGACGCATATGGGGCCTGAACTTGTTACAGTGGAATGCCGAAAGTGGTAGTCAAAATAAAATAGCATCTCAGTTACACGGCGATTGGTGAAATTCATTGATAAGCATTCTAAAGCGGTGATTGTTATGGAGAGCAAGATTGGCCGCCCCACTGTAGTGGTACATAAGAAGTTGGATGTCTCACCGCCGACTTTCAGACTCTGTCTCAGAGGGTAAATCAGCTGCCTTTGTAAATGGACGACAGGAAGAATCACTGTTTTGAGAATGAGACGCTGGGTGATAGGCAGGTTTTCACACATCCATGCCCGAGGCAGGATTCGAACCTGCGACCGTAGCGGTCGCGCGGTTCCAGACTGTAGCGCCTAGAAGAAGACTAGAAGCCCTGGAAATCTGATGGTGCTCAAGGTTGACGATCAGATAGAGAGAGACAGAGTTACCAATGAAGGCGTGCAGAGAAGGAAACAGGAACGCTGGGATCTTTCGATAATAGGCAAACTCGTAGGATGCATTGCAAAACACAACAAAATCGTTGGCAAAATAGCACAGGGAGCGATTGTGGGAAGGAATTACAGGGGACGACCAAACATGGAGCAGATTATGAATGATGTAGGTCACGTAGAAATGACGAGGATGGCAAACTGAAGAGGGGGGGGGGGGGAGGATGGAATACTACAGCAAACCAACCTCATACTTAAGTCTTCACTTTCCAATAAAAGGGAGACCAAAGTCTCAATACACTCATACATAAACGACAACCAATGTAGGATAACAGTAGTGTTTTTATATTTATTGGGTAGGTAAAATACATTATGACTCGATTCATACAGTGCTACCTTGTTTTAATGTCACTAGCGCAAGTATTCCTACGTAAATTTACGAATTTCTGACCTGTTGTGAACATACCGAAATTCTATGAACCAAAAGATGCGTAATTAATTGTAACTCAGCTGAAACTGTGATTTGAAATACGAGTAACAAGGTTCCTATCACTGTGTTCATATTCGTAGATGAGCAATGTGCTGTTTCGTTAACACAATAATGTTCAAATGTGTGTGAAATCTTATGGGACTTAACTGCTAATGTCATCAGTCCCTAAGCTTACACACTACTTAACCTAAATTATCCTAAGGACAAACACACACACCTATGTCCGAGGGAGAACTCGAGCCTCCGCCGGGACCAGCCACACAGCCCATGACTGCAGCGCCTCAGACCGCACGGCTAATCCCGCGCGGCTTCGTTAAAACAGCAATGTAATGACACAACTGTGCTAACCTTTACATTACTTGCGAAGGAAGCTGAAACAAATAACGAATGTTTTAATGCATCCCTTACCTGTTAATAAAGTTCTACTACTCAAGTTTTCTGCGATAATGCAAAATATCCAACTGCGAGCTATAATATAAATTTTCCCGCGGAATAAGAAAAGTATCTGATATTATTTTCTGAATAAGTATACTATTCTAATGCCCTTTGCTGTTATCTCTATTTATATATTGACGGTAGCACGTTATTCAGTTCACATATAAAGAGTCTTCTGTTTGTTGTCAAAATGGCTGCCAAAAGATGTAGCATCTTTTCATACACCTGAGATGGCATTGCTGTGTCAGAAGATCGTCGCTGCATCTTCGGTACAACAAATGTTTCGTTGAACCAGAAACTTTACGATATAGCGATGCTTGGTTAATGCAGGTATTGAAAATTACGTAAAAAATATTCTCCAACAGATTTTTTTCTTTGAGTCATCAGTCTTCTGACTGGTTTGATGCGGAACGCTACGAATCCTTCTCCTAGGCCAGCCTCTTCATCTCATAGTAACAGTTTGCAATCTACGTGCTCAATTATTTGCTGGATGTATTCCAGCCTCTGTCTTCCTCTACAGCTGTTGCCCTCTGCAGCTCCCTCTAGTACTATGGAAGTCATTTCCACATGTCTTAACAGATGTCCTATCATCCTGTCCCTTGTCATTGTCTTCCACATATTCCTTCCTTTCTGATTCTGTTCAAACCCTCCTCGTCCCTGACGTTACCAGTCCACCTAATTTTCAACATTTGTCTGTAGCACCACATCTCAAATGCTTCAATTCTCTTCTGTTCCGGTTATAGCACAGTCCATGAGTACTACCAAACAATACCGTGCTCCAAACATACATTCTCAGAAATTTGTTCTCAAATTAAGGCCTATGTTTGATACTAATAGACTTCTCTTCGCCAGGAATGCCCTTTTTCAAGTGCTAGTCCCCTTTTAATGTCCTCCTTTCTCCGTCCGTCACTGGTTATTTCGCTGCCTAGACAGTACACGTCCTTAACTTTGCCGGCCGGAGCAGCCTCGCGGTTCTAGGCGCTACAGTCTGGAACCGAGCGACCGCTACGGTCGCAGGTTCGAATCCTGCCTCGGGCATGGATGTGTGTGATGATCTTAGGTTAGTTAGGTTTCATTAGTTCTAAGTTCTAGGCGACTGATGACCTCAGAAGTTAAGTCACATAGTGCTCAGAGCCATTTGAACCATTTGTCCTTAACTTCATCTACTTCGTGATCATTAATCCTGACGTTCAGTTTCTTGCTGTTCTCATATCTGCTAGTTCTCATTATTTTCGTCTTTCGTCGATTTTCCCTCAGTCGATGTTCTATACTCATTAGATCGTTCATTCCATTTAGTAGATCATGTAATTCTTCTTCACTATCACTCAGGATAGCAATGTTATCAGCAAATCATATCAATGATATCATTTCAACTTGAATTTTAAGTCTACTTCTGAACCTTTCGTTTATTTCCATCATTGCTTCTTCGATCGGATTGAACAGTAGGAGCGAAAGACTGGGTCCCTGTCTTAACCGATTCTAATACGAGCATTTCGTTCTTGGTCGTCCACTCTTATTATTCCCGCTTTGCTGTTGTACGTACTGTATCTTACCCGTCTTTTCCTACAGTATATCCCTATTTTTCTTAGAATTTTAAACATCTTGCTCCATTTTACATTGTCAAATGCCTGTTCCCAGTCGACAAACCCGCTGAACGTGTCATGATTTTTCTTTAGTCTTGCCTCCATTATTAATCGCAACGTCAGAATTGCCTCTGTCGTGCCTGTATCTTTCCCAAAGCCAAACTGATCGTCATCTAACAGATCCTCAATTTTCTTTTGCATTCTTATGTGTATTATTCTTGTAAGCAACTTGTTTCCATGAGCTGTTAAGCCGATTGGCCGGCCGTGGTTGTCTAGCGGTTCTAGGCGCGCAGTCCGGAACCGCGCGACTGCTACGGTCGCAGGTTCGAATCCTGCCTCGGGCATGGATGTGTGTGATGTCCTTAGGTTAGTTAGGTTTAAGTAGTTCTAAGTTCTAGGGGACTGATGACCACAGTAGTTAAGGTGATTGTGTGATTATTCTCGCAATTGGCAGCGCTTGTAGTCTTCGACATTGTGTGGATGATAAGTCAGATGGTATGTCGCCAGACTCATAGAGTCTATGACGTGAATAGTCGTCTTGTTGACACATCCGCCAATGATTTTAGAAATTCTGATGGAATTTTATCGATCCATTCTGCCTTATTTGATCTTAAGTGTTCCAAAGCTCTCTTACGTTCTGATTCTAATACTAGATCCCGCGTTCCTTCTAAATCGACTCCTGTTTCTTCTTCTATCACGTCACACAAATTTTCCACTCATAGAGACCTTCAATGTACTCTTTCCAGCTACCCGCTCTCTCGTCTTCTTTAACAGTGGAATTCCCATTCACTCTTAATGTTGCCACTCTTGCTTTTAATTTCATCGTACGTTGTTTTGACTTTCCTAAATGCTGAGTCAGTCCTCCCGACAATCATTTCTTATTAGATTTCTTCACATTTTTCCTACAGCCATTGCGTCTTAGCTTCCCTGCACTTCCTTTCTTTTGCATTCCTCAGCGACTTGTATTCCTGTATTCCTGAATTTCCCTATTCGTTTTTGTACTTCCATCTTTCATCGATCAGCTGAACTATTTCTTCTGTTACCCATGGTTTTATCGCGTAGGTACATTTATCTTTCCAACTTCAGTGAGAGCCCCTTTTAGAGATGTCCGTTGTTCTTCAACTGTACTGCCTAATGAGCTATTCCTTAGTTAGTTGCTCTTGGCAAACGTATTTTTAACAATATTCTAGGAGCCAAATGAGCCTGAATAATACGAAACTCTGATGTCCACGATGAACCAGTGACACAACAAATGAAATAGATTATAGGATAACGTTTCAGCGATAGTTCTGATGTAAGAAGAAGTAGTTTCTGATACTAGCCTGTAACACATAATAATTATTATAGTCAGATAGTTTACACATTGTTGTATGGGAATATTTAGCCGTTATTAGTTTTCACCCCCCATGAACCATGGACCTTGCCGTTGGTGTGGAGGCTTGCGTGCCTCAGCGATACTGATGGCCGTACCGTAGGTGCAACCACAACGGAGGGGTATCTGTTGAGAGGCCAGACAAACATGTGGTTCCTGAAGGGGGGCAGCAGCCTTTTGAGTAGTTGTAGGGGCAACGGTCTGGATGATTGACTGATCTGGCCTTGTAACATTAACCAAAACGGCCTTGCTGTGCTGGTACTGCGAACGGCTGAAAGCAAGGGGAAACTACAGCCGTAATTTTTCCCGGGACATGCAGCTTTACTGAATGATTAAATGATGGTGGGGTCCTCTTGAGTAAAATATTCCGGAGGTAAAATAGTCCCCCATTCGGATCTCCGGGCGGGGACTACACAAGAGAACGTCGTTATCAGGAGAAAGAAAACTGGCGTTCTACGGATCGCAGCGTGGAATGTCAGATCCCTTAATCGGGCAGGTGGGTTAGAAAATCTAAAAAGGGAAATGGATAGGTTAAAGTTAGATATAGTGGGAATTAGTGAAGTTCGGTGGCAGGAGGAACAAGACTTTTGTCAGGTGATTACAGGGTTATAAATTCAAAATCAAGTAGGGGTAATGCAGGAGTAGGTTTAATAATGAATAAAAAAATAGGAGTGCGGGTTAGCTACTACAAACAGCATAGTGAACGCATTATCGTGGCCAAGATAGACACAAAGCCCATGCCTACCACAGTAGTACAAATTTATATGCCAACTAGCTCTGCAGATGATGAAGAAATAGATGAAATGTATGACGAGATAAAAGAAATTATTCAGGTAGTGAAGGGAGACGAAAATTTAATAGTCATGGGTGACTGTAATGCGTCGGTAGGAAAAGGGAGAGAAGGTAACATAGTAGGTGAATATGGATTGGGGGGAAAAAACGAAAGAGGAAGCCGCCTTGTAGAATTTTGCAAAGAGCATAACTTAATCATAGCTAACACCTGGTTCAAGAATCATAAAAGAAGGTTGTATACCTGGAAGTATCCTGGAGATACTAAAAGGTATCAGATAGATTATATAATGGTAAGACAGAGATTTAGGAACCTGGTTTTAAATTGTAAGACATTTCCAGGGGCAGATGTGGATTCTGACCACAATCTATTGGTTATGAACTGCAGATTGAAACTGAAGAAACTGCAAAAAGGTGGGAATTTAAGGAGATGGGACCTGGATAAACTGAAAGAACCAGAGGTTGTAGAGAGTTTCAGGGAGAGCATAAGGGAACAATTGACAGGCATGGGGGAAGGAAATACAGCAGAAGAGAATGGGTAGCTCTGGGGGATGAAGTAGTGAAGGCAGCAGACGATCAAGAAGGTAAAAAGACGAGGGCTAATAGAAATCCTTGGGTAACAGAAGAAATATTGAATTTAATTGATGAATGGAGAAAATATAAAAATGCAGTAAATGAAGAATGCAAAAAGGAATACAAACGTCTCAAAAATGTGATCGACAGGAAGTGCAAAATGGCTAAGCAGGGATGGCTATAGGACAAATGTAAGGATGTAGAGGCTTGTCTCACTAGGGGTAAGATAGATACTGCCCACAGGAAAATTAAAGAGACCTTAGGAGAGAAGAGAACCACTTGCATGAATATCAAGAGCTCAGATGGCAACCCAGTTCTAAGCAAAGAAGGGAAAGCAGAAAGATGGAAGGAGTATATAGAGGGTTTATACAAGGGCGATGTACTTGAGGACAATATTATGGAAATGGAAGAGGACGTAGATGAAGACGAAATGGGAGATAAGATACAGCGTTAAGAGTTTGACAGAGCACTGAAAGACCTGAGTCGAAACAAGGCCCCGGGAGTAGACAACATTCCATTAGAACTACTGATGGCCTTGGGAAAGCCAGTCATGACAAAACTCTACCATCTGGTGAGCAAGATGTATGAGACAGGCGAAATACCCTCAGACTTCAAGAAGAATATAATAATTCCAATCCCAAAGAAAGCAGGTGTTGACAGATGTGAAAATTACCGAACTATCAGTTTAATAAGTCACAGCCGCAAAATACTAACGCGAATTCTTTACAGACGAATGGAAAAACTGGTAGAAGCGGAGCTCGGGGAAGATCAGTTTGGATTCCGTAGAAATGTTGGAACACGTGAGGCAATACTAACCTTACGTCTTATCTTAGAAGAAAGATGAAGAAAAGGCAAACCTACGTTTCTAGCATTTGTAGACTTAGAGAAAGCTTTTGGCAATGTTAACTGGAATACCCTCTTTCAAATTCTGAAGGTGGCAGGGGTAAAATACAGGGAGAGAAAGGCTATTTACAATTTGTACAGAAAGCAGATGGCAGTTATAAGAGTTGAGGGGCATGAAAGGGAAGCAGTGGTTGGGAAAGGAGTGAGACAGGGTTGTAGCCTGTCCCCGATGTTATTCAATCTGTATATTGAGCAAGCAGTAAAGGAAACGAAAGAAAAATTCGGAGTAGGTATTAAAATTCATGGAGAAGAAGTAAAAACTTTGAGGTTCGCCGATGACATTGTAATTCTGTCAGAGACAGCAAAGGACTTGGAAGAGCAGTTGAACGGAATGGACAGTGTCTTGAAAGGAGGATATAAGATGAACAACAACAAAAGCAAAACGAGGATAATGGAATGTAGTCAAATTAAATCGGGTGATCCTGAGGGAATTAGATTAGGAAATGAGACACTTAAAGTAGTAAAGGAGTTTTGCTATTTAGGGAGTAAAATAACTGATGATGGTCGAAGTAGAGAGGATATAAAATGTAGACTGACAATGGCAAGGAAATCGTTTCTGAAGAAGAGAAATTTGTTAACATCGAGTATAGATTTAAGTGTCAGGAAGTCGTTTCTGAAAGTATTTGTATGGAGTGTAGCCATGTATGGAAGTGAAACATGGACGATAACTAGTTTGGACAAGAAGAGAATAGAAGCTTTCGTAATGTGGTGCTACAGAAGAATGCTGAAGAAAAGGTGGGTAGATCACGTAACTAATGAGGAGGTATTGAATAGGATTGGGGAGAAGAGAAGATTGTGGCACAACTTGACTAGAAGAAGGGAGCGGTTGGTAGGACATGTTTTGAGGCATCAAGGGATCACAAATTTAGCATTGGAGGGCAGCGTGGAGGGTAAAAATCGTAGAGGGAGACCAAGAGATGAATACACTAAGCAGACTCAGAAGGATGTAGGTTGCAGTAAGTACTGGGAGATGAAGAAGCTTGCACAGGATAGAGTAGCATGGAGAGCTGCATCAAACCAGTCTCAGGACTGAAGACGACAACAACAACACATTAGTTTTCAAGATGAATGACTGGATTTGTAAGTGAATAAATAAACGGAAAACGTAATTTCTTGCAGTGGAAATGTCGCCATTTGGCTGGAGTTGTGTTTAGCCCTACCTGTTCGAATTTCGTAGTCGTAATTTTACCCTAGCACACTTTACAAAACTTGAGATAATGTTGACCGTATGAATAGAGAATGCTTCTACTCTTCTGTACGCGTGACTTTCGGCGGGACTTGTTTTTTCTCAATGAAACTGTTATCTTTTAAAATACGAGAGTAGGCTATCTACTGTATCCCGATTTCTTCAAGACAGAAGGCATTTTGTATGTTGCACTTTTTTCTACATCATCTCTACTCATTTTCTGGACTACGTACTCATTTTATTTAGCATAGCGTAAGACTGACAATCTATATTCTCGTCGTCAAGCATTTCAGCAAATATTCACTCGGAGACTGTTGTATTCCGCTATTCACAAGAGACACGCGGCTGGTGCTACATCCGCCAACAAACAAATCTATTACAGTACTTCTGCTTTCAGAATCACCAGTGAATTTAGGAATCAGATTTAATCCCATGAGGCGTTTCCGCTTTAACTGGGCCTTGTGAACTTAGGGAATTAAAATTTAATTCCGTGAGGCAATCTTGATGCTAGACGAAAATTCGAGTTCTGAATTATACATTTACTTTCGGCACACATCTAATAAGCGTGGCGTAGGAGAGATGTCAGCCTTTATACCGTAGCTCTGTACTACGGGGACGCAGAGACATTCGTTGGCTGTAGTTTTTTAGGTAGTTCGTTTCATCCGAGACGCAGAGAGATTCGCGAGATACCCTTGTCTAATAGAATGCAGTTTGCAGATTTTATCTTGTTGAGCTCGCACCACGAATTCTCACGGGCATGTTGACGGAAAAGCGACGAACTCCCCCGTCAAATTTTTCGCCGTTTGTCCGCTGGGATATTAATTCCGGAATTGAGCCGGGCCTTTCCGCAGGAGCGGTGATTAACTTCGACCAGCGGGCGGGGCTCAGCGGCGACTACTGGCGGAGGCAGCAGGTAATTAAGACCGGGGCGAGGATTTCCTGCGGGAGCGCCACACGATAGGTGACGAAATTCCTGCAGATGCCTACCCGCGCGCGTTCCTAGAGGGAAATTAAACTCGCAAATCTCCCTGCCCGCTGGTTCGTACAAAATACCTCTGTTTTAATAGGAAACAGCAAACGCGTATAAACTGAACTAGATTCTCCGGTATCTGATACTACTAAAAACGATCAAATATCGCAGATCTACCATTTCAAAAATACGTAAATGATATTTAGCACCATCTAGTTCCCCATCGGTGTCGATAGGTCATTTTCATGCAATCACAAAAATGCTGTGGGAAAATTACATATTCTGATGAACTACATTGCTTGACAAATAATCGAGTTTAGGACTTTCTGTTTTTGTTAACTATCAATACGAGGGAATATCGGAACTAAATGTTTAGTTTTCGATGTATAATTAAATTTAGGAATTTCAGAACGTAGATAATTATTCGCAATATTGTACTACACTTGCACTGAGGCTGATGTTCCAAATTCTTGTTGGCAGCAACGTTAGTTAATAACAGAAAGGACCGGTGCTATGCGATATTCTATGTACAAAACATAACTTCCTATAATTATTTTATTTAACAGTAACGTCTTGATTGTTTTACGGCAGTTTATATTCTTATTTTCTGTACTAGTAATTTCAAATATAGTTTTCATTATCAGCAGTCTCGAAGGTAGAACTAAAAGTGTGAATCACCTTAAATAGTTTTGGTTGCAACATCGAAGTGTCAGTCCGTGATTCTTCCTGCTTATCAATTCCTTTGCATCTCACACTACGCCACATACCTCCTTTACTATTTTTCTTTCAAATTTCAAAGGTTTTACACTGCCCATCGATGTGGTGTTAAGAATCTGGCTTCCCTATAACACCGTTTTGTCTAGCATTGCATCACATACCTTTGGTTTTGATGGAGAACACCTGTGATGTCATTAATTGTTTTTTACCGAATGCGTGTTCTGAATATGCTATTAACACAAGCAAACGGTGAGAAAACCCTTTTTAGTGAAAGTGACATAGTTTTTAGTGCCTCGTGTCGTAATATACGCTGAAGACCCAAAGAAACTGGTACACCTGCCTGATATCATATAGGGCCCCCGATAGCACGCAGAAGTGCCACAACACAACGTGGCTTGGACTCGACTAATGTCTGAAGTATTGCTGGAGGGAACTGACACCATTAATCCTGCGGGGCTGTCCACAAATCAGTAAGAGTACTAGGGGATGAGATCTCTTCTAAACAGCACGTTGCAAGGCATCTCAGATATGCTCAATAATGTTCATTTCTGGGGAGTTTTGTGCCCAGCAGAACTGTTTACACTGAGAAGAGTGTTCCTGGAGCCACTTTGCAATAATCTGGACGTGTGGGATGTCGAATTGTCCTGCTGGAATGGCCTACGTCTGTCGGATTGCACAATCGACTTGAATGGATGCAGGTGATCATACAGGATGCTTACGTACGTGTCACCTGTCAGAATTGTATCTAGTCATATCAGAGGTCCCGTATCTTTTGAAATGCACACGTCCCACAGCCGGCCGGTTCTACGCGCTACAGTCTGGAACTGCGCGACCGCTACGGACGCAGGTTCGAATCCTGCCTCGGGCATGGATGTTTGTGAAGTCCTTACGTTAGTTAGGTTTAAGTAGTTATAAGTTCTAGGGGACTGATGACCTCACAAGTAAAGTCCCATAGTGCTCAGAGCCATTTGAACCACACGCCTCTCACCATTACAGAGCCTCCACCAGCTTGAAACTTGATTGTTGTTGCTGACATCCAGGGTCCATGGATTCGTGAGGTGGTCTCCATACTTGTACACGCCCATCGGTTCGATACAGTTTGAAACGAACTAGGAAATATGTTTCCAGTCATCAAGAGTCCAATGTCGGTGTCGACGGGTCCAGGCGAGGCGTAAGGTTTTGTGTTATGCAACAATCAAGGGTATACGAGTGGGCCTTCGGCTCCGAAGGTCCATATCGATGTTTCGTTGAATGGTTCGCACGATGACACTTCCTGATGGCCCAGTATTGAGATGGGCAAGAATTTGCGGAAAGGTTGCACTTCTGTCACGTTGAACGAATCTCTTCAGTCGCTCTTGGACCCGTTTTTGCAGGATCTTTTTCCGGTCGCAACGATGTCGGAGATTTGATGTTTTATTGGATCCTGATATTCACCGTACACTAGTGAAATGGTCGTACGAGTAACTCCCCACTTCATCGCTACCTCGGATATGCTGTGCCCCATCGCTCATGAAGCGACTATAACGCCACGTTCAAGCACACTTAAATCTTGATAACCTGACATTGTCGCAAGGGTAACCGATCTAACAACTGCGCCAGACTATTGTCTTATATAGGTGGTGCCGACCGCCGCGCCGTATTCTGCCTGTTTACATACCTTTGTATTTGAATACGAATGTCTATAGCAGTTTCTTTGTAGCTTCAGTGTATAACTAAAAAGCAATATCACCCTTTTTTTTACAGTAATGCCTGAATTAGCGTGCTCCACGACCAGACTAGCTGGCGTCGAAATCGAGAATAGCACAAAATATCGATGTTTTTTCAGAACAGTTATTTCTCAGTGCAACCTACTCTGCAACACTCTTACAAGCTTTTCAGACTGTTTATGATCACCTTGGATATATTGTGAAGCTGCAGTTAAGTGTGTTACTCGTGAAGAGCTACCCACATACACTCCTGGAAACGGAAAAAAGAACACATTGACACCGGTGTGTCAGACCCACCATACTTGCTGCGGACACTGCGGGAGGGCTGCACAAGCAATGATCACACGCACGGCACAGCGGACACACCAGGAACCGCGGTGTTGCCCGTCGAATGGCGCTAGCTGCGCAGCATTTGTGCACCGCCGCCGTCAGTGTCAGCCAGTTTGCCGTGGCATACGGAGCTCCATCGCAGTCTTTAACACTGGTAGCATGCCGCGACAGCGTGGACGTGAACCGTATGTGCAGTTGACGGACTTTGAGCGAGGGCGTATAGTGGGCATGCGGGAGGCCGGGTGGACGAACCGCCGAATTGCTCAACACGTGGGGCGTGAGGTCTCCACAGTACATCGATGTTGTCGCCAGTGGCCGGCGGAAGGTGCATGTGCCCGTAGACCTGGGACCGGACCGCAGCGACGCACGGATGCACGCCAAGACCGTAGGATCCTACGCAGTGCCGTAGGGGAGCGCACCGCCACTTCCCAGCAAATTAGGGACACAGTTGCTCCTGGGGTATCGGCGAGGACCATTCGCAACCGTCTCCATGAAGCTGGGCTACGATCCCGCACACCGTAAGGCCGTCTTCCGCTCACGCCCCAACATCGTGCAGCCCGCCTCCAGTGGTGTCGCGACAGGCGTGAATGGAGGGACGAATGGAGACGTGTCGTCTTCAGCGATGAGAGTCGCTTCTGCCTTGGTGCCAATGATGGTCGTATGCGTGTTTGGCGCCGTGCAGGTGAGCGCCACAATCAGGACTGCATACGACCGAGGCACACAGGCCCATCACCCGGCATCATGGTGTGGGGAGCGATCTCCTACACTGGCCGTACACCACTGGTGATCGTCATGGGGACACTGAATAGTGCACGGTACATCCAAACCGTCATCGAACCCATCGTTCTACCATTCCTAGACCGGCAAGGGAACTTGCTGTTCCAACAGGACAATGCACGTCCGCATGTATCCCGTGCCACCCAACGTGCTCTAGAAGGTGTAAGTCAACTACCCTGGCCAGCAAGATCTCCGGATCTGTCCCCCATTGAGCATGTTTGGGACTGGATGAAGCGTCGTCTCACGCGGTCTGCACGTCCAGCACGAACGCTGGTCCAACTGAGGTGCCAGGTGGAAATGGCATGGCAAGCCGTTCCACAGGACTACATCCAGCATCTCTACGATCGTCTCCATGGGAGAATAGCAGCCTGCATTGCTGCGAAAGGTGGATATACACTGTACTAGTGCCGACATTGTGCATGCTCTGTTGCCTGTGCCTATGTGCCTGTGGTTCTGTCAGTGTGATCATGTGATGTATCTGACCCCAGGAATTTGTCAATAAAGTTTCCCCTTCCTGGGACAATGAATTCACGGTGTTCTTATTTCAATTTCCAGGAGTGTATTATTCTTACCATTCACTTATGTGCAATCAGTGTCTTCTTCATAAGCGGTGAGATAGTGTGGAAAATTATTTTATAGGACAAAATTCATTGGAAATATATAAAATATGTCAGGAGGCTAATTTGTTTGTACCCAAGACCAGCAATTACACGAATAGCAAAAATTGCCGAACTTCGTTGTTTGAGTGGCTTTTAATATGCTTCTTGACATCGAAGTTCTCAGAAACTTGCGCATCAAAATATTTGGAACATTCTACTCGTTTTATTGGCTCAAACTCACATGTTACATCAATTGATGGTATGATTTTTTGCTGTACAGCCCTTAACAGAATGCGTTTTCTCAAAATTTGGCGAAAGACCATTTTCAGAGAGCTTAATAATTCCTTACGAACATCATCAACAGTTACTCTGTGTCTTTCTTTCTAATGGGATTTATTTTAGGACCAGTTCTGTCTGCAAAAAGTTCCATTTCTGCTTGATGAATGTTATGTGGTAGGTCTTTCACATATATAATGTATATAGTGAGCCCAAAGTTGAACCTAGTAGTACACCCTGCGTGACTGCATCGATGTCATTAAAATTTTCTCTTCTTCTTGGATTTTTTGAGTTATTCTGCTCAGCTTTCATTATTGTGTTCCTGAAGTGTGATTCGAAACAGTTGGGGTTAAAGCCATCAATTTCATACAACTTAATTTTTGCTAGGAGGGTAATATGATGCAAGTATTATAACACCTTGGAAAGATCGCACAAAGTACCAACTGCCAACATTTTATTATATAAGGGTTGTAATATTTGTTGAGTGAATGTATAGATAGCATTTTCTGTCAAGTAACCCTTCTGGAGTCTAAACTCTGGTTTGCTACATAAATCAGTTTTACTTAAACTGAGACTACTCTTCACTTCACTACATTACTTGTTCGAATATCTTGGAAAAAACGCAGTAAGGAAACCAAATGATAATTATTTAAGCCATGCTCGTCAACTTTCTTACAAAGGCGTTCAAGAATCACATATTGTAATCTGTCTGGAAAAATGCACTGTACCAGTGTTGTACGCAATATAATGTGTTAATATGTCTTCCTAGTTCTGTCCTTCCAGTCGGCTGATAACTGATTTTTTCATTTTTTTATATCATTCTGTTAACATGATACTTCCATTTCACTCCATTCTGTCTGCTAATTAGTTGATAAGAGTTTTAGATGTGAGGTTTTTACTTTTTATCCATTTTATTACATCCTCTTATATACCTCATGGACTTCAGCCTTGCAGCTTGATTTTTCTTTTTTATTGGTCTCATTGATTCGGAGCTATAAACAACACAGGAACAGCTATAAAACTATAGAATTTCATTTGTGTTTCCCCTTTATTCCTGAAGTTCTTCCAGTTGTCTTGGCGATTAATTGAAATTTATTAACTTTCTTCTCAAAGTTTTTATCAGCACTAGTATCACACCCTTGTTAAAAGAAGTGGGATAATTCTAAAATTTTCTCATTGATATTATTTTCGATCTAACTCGGATCATTCCTTTTAAAGCAATTATCTCGGTTTTATTCGTTAATATTGTTCACTAATAGTATAATGCAATTTGGCTCAGTATATATACAGCTCAAAGTGTACTATCTTCTATTTCTGTGTAACTGTTAGGGGATTAGCAAAAGCATTTATTTCTAATATTTTCGACAAAACCATGTTTTCACATTATCAAATGCTTTCTTGTAACAGATAATTGATAAATGAAATTTTAGGGCAAATTCCCTATGTTTTTCAATAGTTTTTTTTAATTGCAGGTATTGCATTATTACACATACATCAATCACTTCCTAAAGTCTGATTGCTCTTGTGAAATTATTGTGTCACAAGTAGCTCGCAATTTTTCATTAAAAGTCTACATTTAGTAAACTTATTCCTCCACAGTTGTCCAATTTTCTTTAGTAAATTCTGAAATAACATCAGCTATGTGACGTTCTTCTGGTACAGAATGATTCTTCCAGCACACATTTAAAAAATGGAGAAAACAAATTTCTAAAATCATTCTTACATGATTGATTAATAAAGCATTAATTCCATCTTGACAGTAGCGTTTATACTTTTTGTGACATTTAGGACTACTTTTAATTCCTTTATATCCATTTGTCCTACACAGTTATAAGCAGTTTCTATGTAATACCTCCCTTCACTATCTTCATAAAACCACAAATTTCTGTTATATTGCGTCCATTAGGATTTTTATGATATTACTGTGTGATGCACCTTTCTCCATTTCATTCATATATTTTATAAGTTTAAACACTGTTTTCTATTTTCTGTGAATGTCATGTTCAGAAGTGCCAATGAATCTTAATTTTTTTGTTTTACTTCTTTTTTCTATAAATCTTTCTCAGTCTTCTTTCGTCTGTCTTTGTGAATAGGCGTTATAAGCAATTTGTTTTGTTTAATGATGTTGGCTATTTCTATATTCAATGTTTTCAAAAGTATTTTCCAGTCTGAAAGCTTACTTTTCGATAGTACCTCACTGGCTATTTTAATCTTTCCCAATCATCGTCATTACTGTCTTTAGTTTCAACGATTTGCAGTTTGTGTGTGATTTTTTGTTATTATAAATTTCTTATCCTTCCTTCTTGCATAAGATGATCTTTAAATTTCTAGTTTTGGCTTTGTGTTTTCTCTACATTTGTTTGTTTTATTTATCCTGCCCTTATTTCAATCTTTAAAGTAACTATAAAGTGATCATAGCCTGTATCATTACCTCTAAACACATAAAGATCTGGAATTTGAGACATTATTTTTATTAGCTCTTTAATAATCAATTACTTACCTTGAAACTCTAGCTTTCCATGTCTTTTTTCTAAAGAAGGTATTTGCAATTTTTAAAGATTAAATGTAGCAAAATCTCTTAACGTCTTGTCCTTTCCAAATAAAATTATTTAACCCAATGTACTTGTTGTATTTACTATCGACACTCTTTCTGTTCTTGTATTTACTTCTCCAGTATTAACAAATGATCGGTCTGATTATCGAATATAATTTTTAGAATGCCACGTCGAACAAAAAGGCCATCGTCCAATGTAGCTTCTACTAGATGACGAATATTCTTGCAGAGATACTTCAAATATTCTCCATTTTTGCGTAAACAGGGATCTGCAAACTCATTTGGCTCAATATAATGTGTAGATTTGTAACAGAATTTCTTTCAAATCCAGAGGGTTCCTGCACAGAGCGAAGAAGGGCCACACAGCTTATAATAATCACGATACACAGGCTGATTTTGCTAATTGCAACAAACTGCAGGAAACGATTCCTCGGATGATAAGGAGCAAGAAAGATCATGTGATCATATGCCAGGAAATTTGTTTCCGGAATTTACACCTGCTTGAAATAGAGATAAAATCTTTTTGATAGTGAGACCGGAATCAGCACCAAGTAGGTGGTCTGCCTGCATGCTGTAATCCAGAACACCATGTAGAAAATTCTGCCATTTTCCGTATTACATTCAGGGCACACATGCCTTATTTCGTATGGTGTAGCCTCCACAAAGACTATTTTGTGGGTGGTCTGTTGCACAGACCGCCACGGTGCTGTTATTTCAGTCACTGAGTCTATTCACACATGGGGCTAACTTTACCAGAGCGGGATCGTCCACCTCTAAAACACCCACCAGCAACATCAATGCAAGGAAGCGTTTATTGGCGGCCGCCTCTTGGGACCAGCCATCCTCCATCAAGCCTCATACATATAGCATTTCTTCACTTCGTGCAGTTGATCTTGGCCTCCCCTGCTGGAAGACATGGCTTTGGTGGTTGAGTGCGCGCGACTATGATGTACAGGATCAAACTCTGACGGCCAACACTGTGAGGAACCACCTCAAATAATCACACAAATTAATTTAAAGCGGCTGAGGTGGATGAAATTAAGTCGGAACTCATCAAATACAGTGGAATGTCAGGTCTTAAATGGCTACACAGGATAATTGAAATGGCCTGGGAGTCGGGACAGGTTCCATCAGACTGGACAAAAGCAGTAATCACACCAATCTTTAAACATGGAAACAGAAAAGATTGTAACAACTATAGAGGTATCTCTTTGATCAGCGTTGTGGGTAAAATCTTCTCAGGTATTGTTGAAAGGAAAGTGCGAGTATTAGTTGAGGACCAATTGGATGAAAATCAGTGTGGGTTTAGGCCTCTTAGAGGTTGTCAGGACCAGATCTTTAGCTTACGGCAAATAATGGAGAAGTGTTATGACTGGAACAGGGAATTGTATCTATGCTTTATAGATCTAGAAAAGGCATGTGACCGGGTTCCCAGGAGGAAGTTATTTCTACAAGATTAGGGAATAGGAGGCAAACGTTTGCAAGCAATTAAAGGTCTTTACATGGATAGTCAGGCAGCAGTTACAGTTGACGTTAAATTGAGTTCATGGTTCAGAGTAGTTTCAGGGGTAAGACAAGGCTGCAACCTGTCTCCACTGTTGTTCATATTATTTATGGATCATATGTAGAAAACAATTGACTGCCTGGGTGAGATTAAGATATGTGAACACAAAATAAGCAGTCTTGCATACGCGGATGACTTAGTTGTGATGGCAGATTCGATTGAAAGCTTGCAAAGTAATATTTAAGAGCTAGATCAGAAATGTAAGGACTATGGTATGAAGATTAGCATCTCCAAAACGAAAGTAATGTCAGTGGGAAAGAAATATAAAAGGTTTGAGTGCCAAATAGGAGGAACAAATTTAGAACAGGTGGACGGTTTCAAGTACTTAGGATGCATATTCTCACAGGATGGCAACATAGTGAAAGAACTGGAAGCGAGGTGTAGCAAAGCGAATGCAGTGAGCGCTCAGCTACGGTCTACTATCTTCTACAAGAAGGAAGTCAGTACCAAGACTAAGTTATCTGTGCACCGTTCAATCTTTCGACCAACTTTGTTGTACGGGAGCGAAAGCTGGGTGGATTCAGGTTACCTTATCAACAAGGTTGAGGTTACGGATATGGAAGTAGCTAGGATGATTGCAGGTACTAGTAGATGGGAACAATGGCAGGAGGGTATCCACAATGAGGAAATCAAATAAAAACTGGGAATGAACTCTATAGATGTAGCAGTCAGGGCGAACAGGCTTAGATGGTGTGGTTATGTTACACGCATGGGAGAAGCAAGGTTACCCAAGAGACTCATGGATTCAGCAGTAGAGGGTAGGAGGAGTCGGGGCAGACCGAGGAGAAGGTACCTGGATTCGGTTAAGAATGATTTTGAAGTAATAGGTTTAACATCAGAAGAGGCACCAATGTTAGCACTGAATAGGGGATCATGGAGGAATGCTCCAGACTGAACGCTGAAAGGCATAATCAGTCTTAAATGATGATGATGATTAATTTAAAGCCTGCATACTGTCACACAGTGGAAGCGCCATATTTAAATGAATATTAACACGGCTAGCCCAATGCAGCATGATGAAAATGATATCAAATCACTCATATGGATATTTTAATGGGAGGATGGATCTTCTATAAATGAAAGCAAATGATAATAGTAACAATTAGCTTCATTGTCTTTAAATATGAAAATTACCAATATACATTTGAGTATTAAAAAGAACCATTGACAAAGGGACAAGGGATTATGACTCAAAAGTATAACCTCGGCACAGGTGGGTTATTGAGATGAAATACAGTTATGTTAATAATACATGAGCGTGGCAAGCGACTGCGTAAGTTGTTAATTAATTTTAGAAAGCTCACGGAACACCATTAGATTATGATAATGCACACTGAGAACAAGCTTGATAAATCGGAAACATTGCATTCATCTGCTGAAGTGAGCGCATTAACTTCATTCCTAAACGGCGAAGGTGCCTGCAGTAGAGACGCGTATTACTGTGCGTGCAGAGTGTGAATAAAGCGGACGGCGGCAGCAGCGTCTGAGTTCCAGATTCAGCCGTATGTCTGTACTTGATACTCAAGTACAGATATTCTTCTGGGGGCAGCTAAGCTCGCCTCATCAACCATCCCTCCTGTCCTGACCTAAGTCATTACTCCGCAGAACCCTAACAAGGAACCCCTTGAATGCGAGGTCGCAAAAGGCCAATTATTTTTACGGCACGCGACGCCCCACATGATGTCTACCATGCATCCACAACATTGGCTACTAATGACAACAGTGGGCGGGACTATGGGTATCCAATGGTGAGCACGGCATGAGGCTACGGAGCGTAATTAAACTGCTTAGTTGACGAGTAACTCGCAACAGTGCTACACTGCTAGTGGTGTTGGTACAAAGCCGAGCAATGGCAACGATAAACTTATCAACAACAACAGTTGCCGAACTTGACATTTAGTCATAAAGGGACTCAAGAAATTTCCACCGAGAAAGCAGTGGCAGATGTAATATTAGCTTTTCTGCAATGTGTGTAGTCGTATAAGCTCGATTGTGTGGACAATGCACGTGAAGAGTATAATCATGACGATATGTACTTAACAAGCGAAAGTGATAGTGAAACAGGTGTCGATCCACGTAGTTCATCATCTCATCCTTGTAGAACCCCGGGGGCCACACACTCTGTCTCCAATGGAACGTAGTAAACAACAAGCGCTACCGAAGGAGCAGGTCCTGAACATAATTACTTATGTAGAAAATCATCCGCAGAACAATGAAAAAAAAAGACTTATGAACAGATTTTGAATAAGTGCGCAGCAAAACGACCTACAATCGTGTTGTGTTTAAGAGAAGCTGCGGATATTCAAGCGAAGACAAGGTGCACTTGTTACAAAAACTGGAGTTTGCGCGTTTCAAGAATTCTCTATACAATTTACGGGACGCGCTCAATAGCGACCTACTAACTTATGTACATAAAATTTCGCGCGACGTACATTATAGTCACTTCAAGAGAGGCAATGGATGGTTGCAAAACTTCAGTTCTACAGAACTGGAAGACATAACAAAATTTCAAACAAAGCTTCATCTTGAATATGCACAGCAAACTGCGGAATCGGCCCAAAAATTTGTAAATGTGATGAACACTTTTCCCATTGTTCAGCAAGAAAATTGTTTTCACCTCCGAGCAACCGGGATTTTAAGATGACATCCATACAAAAGAAACCATGGAAAATCTGGGTCAACGGATTCTTAACCTACTCCGTCCAAAATGTGTCATGTTCACCTTCAGGAGCGTATACCTCATTTGGACTGATTTGTCCGCTGTATGACCATAAGTAATTTTTTGCTCCTTATCCACTCCGCCATTTATACCATCAGTTTGACCATGTTTATTGTCCAGTGCAACCACTGCCACATTATAATTAACTGTAATTTATTATCAAATATATACCATAAAATCGCTAAAATATGATTATGCACTGATAGCTGTGGGTCCATGAGTTAACACTTGTTCAGATGCTCGTCACTAGTTGAAATATGCCTTTTTGGATACGATAAGTTTAAGCTTCCTGAGCAAAAGTTATGTTCCTTCGGTTCGAGGTAACCAGGCGATTAACACGACTGGTGACAATTGCGACAGTGATGCTCAATGTATAAAGAAAGGAACTCACATGACTATTCGAAGAGCTTCAATGTCCACTCTGCGATGAAGTCATTACAGCCCAATCGTAGCCTCGATTTGGGACAGGAAGTCAGTAGTTTCCTTTGCAGGCGAACCATTCTAGAATTTTCTTTGGTAAATGTAGAGACGCCAAGGAAAAATATTTAAAGTACAGTATGCTAAGTGTTCTTGATCAAGACAGTGTTCTGTTTTCTGATGATTGAAGGACAGCTGGCTTTCCGTTAATGATCAATTCTTGCTACATTGTTACGAGCCTGAATCTGTGCATCTTCCACCGTGTTGAAGTACCTCACTTCTTCGCCACCAAATACATTAAAGATATTTTTGGTCTCGTGACTGTCGACTGTGACGTACACTGGTCTCCAAAATTCAAGCAACAAACGGAAATTTTGCAAGGTTGCGTTTATTTTGCCACAAAACAGTATAGACAGCTGACATTGAGTAGACACAATATAAAGAATACGAAACGTAAACAACTGCAACACGCACAACGGTAAACAATTTTTTTTTACTTTTTTTCAACTTAACGTATTTGCAC
This sequence comes from Schistocerca piceifrons, assembly GCF_021461385.2. Classification (NCBI taxonomy): domain Eukaryota; kingdom Metazoa; phylum Arthropoda; class Insecta; order Orthoptera; family Acrididae; genus Schistocerca; species Schistocerca piceifrons. The sequence goes on from NC_060141.1 coordinate 670,501,993, forward strand.
ACGCATTCTGACAACTGGTTAATGCGGCCAGTATGCGGTGTGACATTTGGCACCAATACAGGCCTCAAACAACTGGAAGCGCTGTGAATGAAGTTATCAGTCTCATAGTTGAGTTTATAACGCCCATTTCTGCAGCAGAGATGCCCACAAGTTTTGCAAAGGGGCTCGTGGATGCTAACGTCATGCAACCCGTCTCCCTAGGGCACCCTAGACATGCTCTATGGCATTCAAATCGGGAAAGCGAGTAGGCCACGCCAAGCGTGCAGAATCTTCCATTTCCAAAAAAACATCAACCACCCGTGCTCTATGAGGTCGAGCATTATCGTCCATCAATATGAAGTCTGGGCCTATAGCACTTGGCAACAACTGTGTACGAGATCCCAAGAACTTTTCACGGTACCTGACAGCAGTAAAATCTTGTCGATTCACTCATACAATTTCCTAAAGAGGTGTTTGAGTGCTCAACAAAATCTCTGCCTACACCATTTAGAGTACTCCTCGACACTGGTCTCTCTCCACAATGTTTAGATCTCGAAATCGTGTTCCACGTGCCCTCCAGATGCGACTCCGTCGCGAATCACTCTCTACACCAAATCGCGACTCATCTGTGAAAAGAATACTGGCCCACTGTTCGACCGTCTAGGTTGCATTTTGATGACTGCACTCTTTCTGTGAAGACACGGCAGTACTTAACAGACAGCAGGCCTCCAACAGTATAGGCCACTCTCCTGAAGCCTTCTGTGCCTCGATATAAAACGTCCAGGGGATGCTGCGATTTCAGATGCCAACTGGAATGCAGTAGTAATTGGGCATCTTCATGCCGTTACAACCAAATAAAGGTCCACTTTTTCTAATGTCACGCGTGGTCGGCCCTGTCCTGGCTTCCTCACGCAGTTTCGGTATCCATAAACTATCGTCTCATCCGAGAAACAACAGAACTATTGACATTAGCAATCGGGCGACGTCAGTTTGTGACTCTCTTGCTTCCATTTTTATTTTGGCCCTGCACAAGAGTGTCTGTAGGCATCTTCCCTGTGTCCTACTGTACCATCTGTGACTGTGTCCACGGCGATTGTGGATGTGGGATTACCCTGCGAACTGTTGTGTCTAGGCAAGACAGCCTAGACACAATGCGAGGAAGCCGAAAGGCACGCGTTTACTCACTCAGGGTAGAGATAGGTCTGAAACAGGATACGTAATGAAGGGTAGAGATAGGTCTGAAACAGGATACGTAATGAATGCTATAAAGAAAAGTACGTAGCTGCAGGAATACTTAACTTTAATCCATCCTTTGTATACATCGTTCTTGATGAGACTCTTTAGATACAAGCTATGTAAGGCTAATGGTGCCTTGCTAGGTCGTAGCCATTGACTTAGCTGAAGGCTATTCTAACTATCTGCTCTGTAAATGAGCGAAGCTTCGTCAGTGTGCATCGCTAACTACGTCGTCCGTACAACTGGGACGAGTGCTAGTACGTCTCTCTAGACCTGCCGTGTGGTGGCGCTCGGTCTGCTATCACTGAAAGTGGCGACACGCGGGTCCGACATGTACTAATGGACCGCGGCCGATTTAAAGCTACCACATAGCAAGTGTGGTGTCTGGCGGTGACACCACACGAACACTATCCCGCTTGATAGGTGCCTTGACGTCATTGCTGGCGTTGTTGTCCGTTGATCGGAATGCCATCTTCCGTGCAAAACTCTTGACAGTAAGTGTGATTCTATCGTAAATTGGCACAGGACGGTGAAGTAGCAGTTCGTTGCTTATATTTTGGACACCAGTGTTTATTGTGTACAGTCTGTGGAGTATTCCTTTGCCACCTCAATGGTTACCATCTCAGGACTTCCCCTTTCCTTGTTACAGACCTATTTTCATGTTGAAACTCCCGATACTCCTGTATGTCAGTAGATTTCGCAAAAGACTGTTTAATACATTTCCGTTATAACTTCATAAGAATTTATTTTGATAATAAAGAGGATACAGTGAATTGACATGAAAGCTGCAGGTCATTAGGAAATATGGCTCATACTCAGCAACAACAGATAATTGTAAAAGTCGATAAATCAAATATCTGACAAGCATAATGTCTATGTGACTAAATTGTAGCTTTTCTTTTACAGACAAGATGATATTCTCTTGTGAATCTTGTCTTTGTTTCATACGTCGAGTAGATTGCTCTCTATATCTGGTGCTCATGAACCAAAACACTTAAAATTCAAAATATTAAGAGAGTCAAATTTTCTACCAGTTGATGATCACGTAGGCTGTTAAATGTGTCACAGAAATATGCTCTTTCTACAAGTTCAGGTTTGTTACTAAAACCTGTCATATTTGAAGAGAACACGCAAATGTGCAGCTGTTGGCGGTGTGTGCCATAACATAACTTCTGTGTCCTTTCAACTTATTCACAGGTCAGATCTAAGGACTGTGTGCAGCTGACGCAAACTCCATAGTACGATTGAGAGACTTCGACGTCCGAGCCGTACCCCGGCATGACTGTCACAGCTCTCAGCCTTGCTGCACACTTCCCCCATCACGACGTCATCCTGTCTCAACATAAGGAGGCGGGGGGAGAGGGGGGGGGGGGTGATGGAGAAACTGCGAACGAGCCGCATTTACACGGCAGTGCAGTCACACTGCATATGACTTAGTTTATACTTCACATTTCTCAATAACAGAGATCGCTAACAAAACAAATTTTGAGTATCCTTTGATTATTTTTGGCGCACTGAAAACATAACTTTCTTTGGCACAAACTGTCATCATACGTACTCGGACACAAAATTTCACTGATTTTCGCATTCAGATTGCCACATAGTCATGGCGTATCTAGTTTCATACTCGAAAAAAGTCGTTACCACTAATACATCGATCGAAGTATTGTAGCACTTTTGCAACCTCATTATGACGACATGGAAACTCTAACAGAGGAATGCTTGTAGACGTCCTGGACAGTTTTAATATAAAACGATTTGTCGTTTAAACAGGAATTACCTTTCAGGTCAGAAAGTTACGTTTGCACATGCACATAAGCGCTTCCAAATGAAACGGCAAACGGTCTCGAAACAGATGCAAGATTGACACTGACCACAAAACATTTAGAAAAAAATTATCCTTGTAATTCATTCAAGGCCACAAAGACTTCTTCAAACCACATGTTTTATATTTTAGGCACTGAAATTTGGGAACTGAATTGTGTTTGATAGAAAGTACCCCTTCTATAATGCTATTTGGTTTTTAAATACATCCCCATCAACTCAGTAAGCAGTTGTTTCTCACACTGGAATGTCGTACTGTGGGTAGTGTGAAGACCAGTCCACTTAATGATCCACGTCTGCAGTCCATTCCTGATGTTGCAATTATAGTTCCTTCACTCGTTTTCCTCCATAAGTTCAGAAATAGCGAGTTTCAAAAAGAAAAAATTCGCTCCAGTCATGCCTCTTCATATGAACAACGTAGTCTGCGGTAATGTACGAAGTCTCCAAACACTTCTCTTATTCCCTTTCAAAACTGTTGCAGCTAACAAAGGAATAATCGGTGCGACTTCAGAAAATGTAGTGTTCATACCACAAATTTCTTCACTTGCTGCATGACTGCAAAATCATCATAAAGCGCCTCTTGATGTACAGAACACTGATACCCGTCCTACGATCATTGCAATTATTTTGCTCTCGCATTGTCAGCTAAATTCTTTAAATTCTTCCCGTATGTTACTATGTATAGCACATTGCAGTACCAATCGCTTATGCGATGTATAATATGAATTGATAGTTCCCATCCATCTCTTCTGTCACTTCCATTCATTTTTAAAGGGATGTGTCGAGAGGTCTCTAGACTTACTCTTTTTGAGCAAAGAGCCACTGGAGCTGTGAAACTTCTGAATTTTTTTTGTCATCTGTCTTCTGACTTGTTTGATGCAGCTCACTAAGAATTTCTCTCCCGTGCCATCCTATTCATCTCAGAGTAAGAATTCGAACCTACATCCTCAGTTATTTGATGGATGTATTCCAGCCTCTGTCTTGGTCTACAGTTTTTACCCTCTACAGCCCCCTCTAGTACCATGGAACTTATTCGTTGTTGTTAGAATAGATGTCCTACCATCCTGTCCCTTCTTGTTGTCAGTGTTTCCCATATACTACTTTTCTTGCCGATTCTGTGAAGTATCTCCACGTTCCTTATCTCATCAGTCCATCTAATCTTCAAGATCCTTCTGTAGCACCACGTCTCAAATGTTTAGATACTCTCCTGTTCCAATTTTCCCACAGTCCGTGTCTCACTAGCATGCAATAGTGTTCTCCAAACATACGTTCTTACAAATTTATTCATCAAATGAAGACCTATATTTGATATTAGCGGACTTCTCTTGGACAGGAATGCCCTCACTGCCTAGGTAGCAGAATTCTTCAACTTCATCTGCTACGTGACCATCAATCCTAATGTTCAAATGGTTCAAATGCCTCTGAGCACTATGGGACTCAACTGCTGAGGTCATTAGTCCCCTAGAACTTAGAACTAGTTAAACCTAACTAACCTAAGGACATCACAAACATCCATGCCCGAGGCAGGATTCGAACCTGCGACCGTAGCGGTCTTGCGGTTCCAGACTGCAGCGCCTTTAACCGCACGGCCACTTCGGCCGGTAATCCTAATGTTAAGTTTCTCATTGTTCTCATTTCCACCAGTTCTCATTACTTTCCTCTTCCTTCAATTTAGTCTCAATTCATATTTTGTACACTTTAGAGCAGGCTCGTCCAAACTGCCCCTGGGTCGCTAGCGCCTGCGATCGCCCGCTGCCAGCGTCCCGGGCGAATTCGTGTGTTGTCGCAGTGGCCGAGCCGTGCCGGTTAGCTGGCCTGGCGGACCGCCCTCCGCGCCTCGCTATGCCACTGTACGCGCGCTTCTTTTACGGACGACAGACCGCCGCACCAGCAGCGGTCAAAAGCATTGATACGAAACAATGCTGTTAGTCAACAGACGTAAGGCTACAGTGGATCGAAATGGATGGCCCACAGCAGCAGACAACAAGAAAGAGGAGCGGCGCGTCTACACTATTTAAAACTGAGTATGAAATTAATTTCCTTTGTACTGCTGTCGAAAATGGTTCAAATGGCTCTGAGCACTATGAGACTTAACATCTGAGGTCATCAGTCACCTAGAACTCAGAACTAATTAAACCCAACTAACCTAGGGACATCACACACACCCATGCCAGAGGCAGGAATCGAACCTGAGACCGTAGCGGTCCCTTGGCTCCAGACTGTAGCGCCCAGAACCGCACGGCCACTCCGGCCGGCAAAATCATGCCAAATGTTGAGTATGTCATCGGAAACTCATATATTTAAAAAATTACTCGATGGAACGGCACTTAAATACCTGAAACAAATATCAGTTCGAAAATTTGTCGCAAGAGGAACGCCAGTGATAGCTCGAAGAACTGAAATAAAATTTCAAGCAGCATCACTGTGAACTAGGTGTTTCCTATCGTATGAGTCTTTATTATTTATAAAGATGACAAATAAAAGTATACTTTATAATCTGCAATGTCACTTAGTAATGTGCCAGTTATTGAATATCAGATTGTCAGCAACAAGGAACACTTCTTTACGGTTAATTTTTATATCTGGGTTGCATTAAATCGCGTCACACAGACATAAGAAGAAGTTTCAGGTACGTTATTTTTTGCCACTTTCTGAAAACCCTTCACAAACGCTCTCTCGGGCAGTAAAGTGTCATTAAGAGTCGTTCTTTGTTTTTGTATATTTGTGTTCTTATGGATGGGAAAACATATGTTATAGTTTGAACTATGTTTTCAATTAATTAAAACGCAAATATTCCAATAGATAAAAATTTATTTTGCCACCACATTTCGCTGTCCTCGCCAGCGTCTAACGCCGGTTTTCAGAGGAACTGGGGGAAAACGCACTTAAAACCAATCTTTCTTTTTGTTAGTTTTTATTTGAGTTTCAACGAATGAAACAATTAATTGTTCAAATGATAAAAGTGTTTTAAAAAATAGGATTGCACAAAATTAATTGCATGTTCTTATTTGCCATGGTAGGAGCAGGAAACATGTGGGCAAAGTTTGCGCGCAAGCTACAAATGCTCGCTGAGAGTTTCGAAAGCAGGGAAACCCTTTGCGGCCGGGAATCTCATCAAGGATTCCCCGGTTGACTCGGCGGCTTGTATTTGTCCAGCAGACCTTGAAAAAGTAGCTCGTTCGCCTCAAACTGTTGCTCGCCGAGTTAAATACACTCCTGGAAATGGAAAAAAGAACACATTGACACCGGTGTGTCAGACCCACCATACTTGCTCCGGACACTGCGAGAGGGCTGTACAAGCAATGATCACAAGCACGGCACAGCGGACACACCAGGAACCGCGGTGTTGGCCGTCGAATGGCGCTAGCTGCGCAGCATTTGTGCACCGCCGCAGTCAGTGTCAGCCAGTTTGCCGTGGAATACGGAGCTCCATCGCAGTCTTTAACACTGGTAGCATGCCGCGACAGCGTGGACGTGAACCGTATGTGCAGTTGACGGACTTTGAGCGAGGGTGTATAGTGGGCATGCGGGAGGCCGGGTGGACGTACCGCCGAATTGCTCAACACGTGGGGCGTGAGGTCTCCACAGTACATCGATGTTGTCGCCAGTGGTCGGCGGAAGGTGCACGTGCCCGTCGACCTGGGACCGGACCGCAGCGACGCACGGATGCACGCCAAGACCGTAGGATCCTACGCAGTGCCGTAGGGGACCGCACCGCCACTTCCCAGCAAATTAGGGACACTGTTGCTCCTGGGGTATCGGCGAGGACCATTCGCAACCGTCTCCATGAAGCTGGGCTACGGTCCCGCACACCGTTAGGCCGTCTTCCGCTCACGCCCCAACATCGTGCAGCCAGCCTCCAGTGGTGTCGCGACAGGCGTGAATGGAGGGACGAATGGAGACGTGTCGTCTTCAGCGATGAGAGTCGATTCTGCCTTGGTGCCAATGATGGTCGTATGCGTGTTTGGCGCCGTGCAGGTGAGCGCCACGATCAGGTCTGCATACGACCGAGGCACACAGGCCCAACACCCGGCATCATGGTGTGGGGAGCGATCTCCTACATTGGCCGTACACCATTGGTGATCGTCGAGGGGACACTGAATAGTGCACGGTACATCCAAACCGTCATCGAACCCATCGTTCTACCATTCCTAGACCGGCAAGGGAACTTGCTGTTCCAACAGGACAATGCACGTCCGCATGTATCCCGTGCCACCCAACGTGCTCCAGAAGGTGTAAGTCAACTACCCTGGCCAGCAAGATCTCCGGATCTGTCCCCCATTGAGCATGTTTGGGACTGGATGAAGCGTCGTCTCACGCGGTCTGCACGTCCAGCACGAACGCTGGTCCAACTGAGGCGCCAGGTGGAAATGGCATGGCAAGCCGTTCCACAGGACTACATCCAGCATCTCTACGATCGTCTCCAAGGGAGAATAGCAGCCTGCATTGCTGCGAAAGGTGGATATACACAGTACTAGTGCCGACATTGTGCATGCTCTGTTGCCTGTGTCTATGTGCCTGTGGTTCTGTCAGTGTGATCATGTGATGTATCTGACCCCAGGAATGTGTCAATAAAGTTTCCCCTTCCTGGGACAATGAATTCACGGTGTTCTTATTTCAATTTCCAGGAGTGTATATGGCCTCAGATATGGAGCAGCATTGTTTCCTAAAGTTTTGCGCAGTAATTCTGCCACACGAACATTAGTTGTTGCCTAGATAGTAAATGGTTTGCTTGTTTCACCGCTTATCGGCCACTTTTACAGAGGTGCGCTTCTTCTGCTATTTTGTTTACGTTGGATATGATCGCGGAACAGTCCAGAGCAGTGCTGCACGGTCTCACTCGCTCCGCAGCTCTCTCTCTCTCTTTCTCTCTCTCTCTCTCTCGCTCGTATGGCGACACCAGCGACACACGGTCGCTGACGTGGCGCTGAACTACACTGCCTTGCGCCCGCGAGGCGCGGGCGAGCCCGCCGGGCGCAATTCTTGGTTGAGCCAGCTTTAGACTTCGTTCCAATCAGCAGATGATGTAGTTCTTCTTCACTTTCACTGAGAATAACAATGTCATCAGCGAATCTCTTTAGTGATATCATCTCACCTTGAATTTTAATTCCTCTCTCGAACTTGTCTTTTACTTGCGCCAGTGTTTCGTCGCTTCATAGACTAAGCAGTGGAGGCGAAAGAGTTCATCACTCTCCTCCACCCTTTTTAGCCCGAGCACTTCTTTCTCGATCTTCCACTCTTGTTATTCCCTGTTGGCACTTGTACATGTTTTATACTACCACTCTCCCCCTATAGCCTACATCTATTTTCTTCGCAATTTCAAACAATTGGCACCATTTTACATTGTCGAATACTTTCTACAGGTCGATAAGTCCTGTGAAAGTGTCTCGATTTTTCTTCAGTGTTGCTTCCATTATTAACCGCTACGTCAGAATTGCCTCTGTGATGTATTCAACTTCCCTGAACCCAAACTGATCGCCATATAACAGAATCTCAATTTTACTTCCCATTCTTCTGCAAATTACACTTGTCAGCAACTTGGATGCATGAGCTACAAAGCTGATTGTGCAATAGTTCTCGCACATTCCGACTCTTACAATCTTCAGAATTGTGTGGATCATGTTCCTCAGTAAGTGCGATGGTATATCTCCGGTCTTATACATTTTACACGCCAAAGGGAACAGTCGATTTGTTGCCACTTACCCCTTGAATTATAGAAATTATGATGGACTATCATCTATTCCTTCTGACTCATTTGGTCTTAGGTCTTCCCAAGTTCCTTTAAATTCTGATTCTAAAACTGGATCCCCTATCTCCTCCCTGTCGACTCCGTTTCTTCCACTAACACATCATTAGACAAGTCCTTCCCTCGTAGCGGCCTTCAGTGTACTCTTTCCACAAATCCGCTCTCTCTCAGTGGGATTCGCACGGCATGTTACCGCCTTTGTTTTTAATTTCACCAAAGGTTATTTCGAATTTTCTGTGGGCTGAATCAGCCCTTCCGACAATCATTTCTTTGTCGATTTCTTCATATATTTCATACTGCCATATGGTCTTAGCTTCCCTGCACCTCCTTCATGCCACCAATAAACAGCCACCAATAAATAATTGAAGAGCGTCGTGCCGACCGAAAATGCCACGCCACAATACTAAATGAAATGTCCTGCTGAGCCGGCCGGAGTGGCCGATCGGTTCTAGGCGCATCAATCTGGAACCGCGAGACCGCTACTGTCGCAGGTTCGAATCCTGCCTCGGGCATGGATGTGTGTGATGTCCTTAAATTAGTTCGGTTTAAGTAGTCCTAAGTTCTAGGGGACTGATGATCTCAGAAGTTAAGTCTCATAGTGCTCAGAGCCATTTGAACCAATGTCCTGCTGAACTGAGTACTTCCGGGAAGGGACGAGCGAAGCCGAGAGAGGTCGAGTCGCGAACCCAAGCGACACGCACGCACGTCCTGATTGAAGTTTGGCACCCGTGGCCTCCACGGGAATGCAGTACTGTATAAAGTGATGAAATGGAGGGACCAAAGCAAAGAGTATGATCAGAAAAGCACAGGGAATTATTTGTGACAGTTTCTAGAGTGACTCTCCAGGGTAAGAATTATCTTAGTATACCTGGAATTTATGCCACTGTTGCCTTCTACAGAGAATAGATATGTGTGTACATGGTATCTCCGAAGGGTGTTTGTAGTGCACTGGCGACTGATGACGCACTACTTCTTCTGTCAATGAAGACTTTTATGAGTGACCAAATAAAGCAGAGGTATCAGCGCCAGGTAACCATATGCCAACTCACCTTTAGCCAACTGAGAATCATATGTCTACAGTAGAATGTTTTGCACAATAATGACCTAACTTCAGGCTAGCCCTATTTAGCTATTACTATCATTCTCACAGAATGTTAGTACGCAAAGTAGGAATCAAACAGAGGTGCGATTGTTTTTGAATCTATTGAGTAAAAAGTGGTGGATACCAGTAGAAAAGTTTCGCGAAACAGATCAGATTCAGCGATGCACTTTTCGTCGAATATCCATTCTCCTGCAATTTTTTGTCAACAGTTGTGAGGAAAGAGAATTAATCGTATAACTAATCTCAGGCTGTTACTCATACGGGTAATTATGAATGGCGACTGTTTTAAGATGAAACATGGGCACATCGGTGTAACGAACACTCACTGGTAGTGGATCTGGTATACTAAATACTGCACATTTCACTTGAAACGACAGAAAGCAGACTAGAAAGCAGACCGATGTTTCATCTTACTGAGAAAAACTGCCTTCAGCACATTTTAGGATTTGAATCCATAAAATGAAATGGTGAGAAGGCCAATTGACCTCTACAGATTCTATCACTACTCATATTAGCCTATTTCGTGAGTCGTCAGCCCGTTTTTACTGTACAGTAATTAAGTTATTACTCCACCCATCGCCACTTTATCCTGCCTTAGAGATCAGGATCACCTGGGCAGAGAATTGAAAGGGGAACAACTCCCAGCCATTTTAAACCCTTGCCTTGTTCCGGTGATCGTGAGGGACACGCAGATGTAATTTTGTCTTGATTGACTTACCCGACTCCTGAGATATAAGAAATTAAAACTCCAAATAAAGTAATGGTACCACGAAAGTGCTGTCGGAGAAGTAAATTAGACAACGGAACGTAATCATCTACAAGAAAGGGTGGAAGCTCTTCAAAAACTCGCAGTCCTCTTTTACCCAGTTCTGCTTTTAACAAACTTCTAAACAGCATCCGAAATAAGTATCTAATGTTACAACTAGAAAACATTAAGTTTTATGGAAGAAGCCTAAATGATTAAGAAAACATCACTCACATTTATCGTAATTGGCATCATAATATGCGTTGACAGAGACAATGAGGCGGATTTTGTACCAAAGCCTTCTCAAAGCTTTTGAGTAAATACCCCAACGTCGAGAAAGTATGTTAGTATCGGGTATGTAACCAAATTTGCTATGCATTTAAACTCTGTGTCATGCACAACACAGCACGTACCCTTGGGAGAAGTGTGACATACAGCATAAATATCGTATGATGTGTCCCACGACGTCGTTACAGAGGAATTAATGTTTATATTATAAATTATTTACTTAGATGATAACATTGGTAGCCATTTCCACATAAGTGATTACGATTCACAAGGTTAACCGACAAGGAACGCAGTGATATTCAGTTAGATCTCTACATACTACCATTGTGGTGCAAAGACAGAATCGATCTCTTATCGAAGTCAAACCTTAAGTTACGGAAGAATCAGTTAAAATGACAACCTTTAAATTTACCAGCTTCTGAATTTAGAACTGTTTTGGCACTTTAGTACTTTAATGATTCCTAAATAGATATCCAATCATGTTACACACAGAATGAAGAAAGTCATACTTGATAATTCATCCAGTGTAAGCAGGACAGATTATTCTGACTGAAGAGAAATCACTTAAGGTGGTCCACAAGGTTCAGGCTTAGGTCCACTCCTCATACATTTAGACGAACTTCCGTGTAATATACAACAAACTGAATTGTTTTGCGGATGACACTAGTATTGTAATCAATCCAGATATGCATACATATACCCATATCTGGTAATCTGTTATCCCACTTTATGTGAATACAACTGCGTCTGTAAAGTAGAATTTAAGCTCTTAGTTGCGATCAGCTCTCCCGAATAGAATCCGTTGCCAGATTTATACCTGAAATTTCTTTATTATCTTTATCATTTCTGATTTACAGAGGTACAAATTTACTTTACGTGTACAACTAAAATATGTATGTGCAGTCCGGTGTGAGACAGAAACGTGTTTATAAAATGTAGTAGGAAGAGGAAATATGTTGTAAAGTATCTGAGTTATCATGGGAAGGTTTCTCGAAACGCAATGTTGTAGAACTAAAGCACATGCAAATGTCTGTGCATGTATAATTCAGTCTTAAGTGTAAAATTAGTTTTCAGTTACTTCAAATCTACATAACTAAACAATCAAAGATTTCCTCATCAATGAAGTTTTTTACATATGAGTGACACGTTTCGCTGTGACAGGGAAAAGAAGGGAACCGACGCAAAAATGCTCCAATACGAGCACAAAAAAGATGAACATGCTCCTGTTTAGCCGGCTGGTGTGGCCGTGCGGTTCTAGGCGCTTCAGTCTGGAACCGCGTGACCGCTACGGTCGCAGGTTCGAATCCTGCCTCGGGCATGGATGTGTGTGATGTCCTTAGGTTAGCTGGATTTAATTAGTTCTAAGTTCTAGTCGACTGATGACCTCAGAAGTTAAGTCGCATAGTGCTTAGAGCCATTTGAATCATTTTTATGCTCCGGTTTAAAAGACTAACTGAATAGTGGTGTAGCAGCTGCCGTATTATATATTCCTAAGCTGGTTTAAAAGTTTTCCCTGGAAGTGTAGCATGCGAATATATTCTCAGTTTCTCAAGCTGAAGGAGGCAATGGGAGTGAAAAAGATACGGAAAAGTAATACATACTGAAAAAATAGTGTACAGTGGCTGTGGTAGAAAAAGATCGAAGCAGGCAACGAGAGAGTGAGAGGAAGAGAGTCACACAGTGGAAGTAAAACGTTGTTGACAGTGACAGAACAGTGCCAGGAAAGGAGTGAAGGAGACAGTACCAATGGGACAGGAGTAAAGAGAAGCAGAAATTGGAAGTGGATGAGAGCCGTGATAGAGAGAGAGAGAGAGAGAGAGAGAGAGAGAGAGAGAGAGTATGACAATGACAAGGAGGAAGAGAGAGATAATGACAGTGAAAAGAAACTGTAGCAGTGGGAAGGAATGAATGAGATGATAGCAGTAAAAGAGAGCAAGAGAACACAGTGACAGTGAGAGCAGAGAGTAGTAGCACGACACAACGAAGGAGACCGTGGCTGTGGGACAGAGGACAGTGACAGGAAACACAAAGAGGTAATGACAATGACCTAGGCTGCATGGGTGAGAATGGGCAACTGGGAGTGGGTGGGTATGAGCGACTTACTACAGTGGATTAGCGTGTCTGAGTGAGTTACTGTCACAGGAGCTCGTGCAAGTGAGCGGTGAGCTGCATTTTAAAAAGAGCGCGAATATGTTCAGATTCCAAAATTTTTGGGAAAATTTTTAAAGGAGCTGAGGAAGGTAGAGCGAGGCAGCTGGTACCCAACGTCTGAGCCTGAGACTTTTAAACAGGTTCATGTTCACCTCCTGTGTGCTCCGCTAGAAGCATTTCCCTGATGATATCCTATAGCTGACTGTGAGTTTCACTCCTGCACTTTGTTTTGTTTTTCAACGCCGACGCTTATAATTCGTGAAACGCACTCTCTCTCGACGTTCCCAATCTCTGGTGGATGTGATGAACAGCGAGATCATCATAAATTGAGTAATACACCCCAAACATTATATAAATTGAAATGCTCGTCTTCGTTTATTAAGTTTTCGGCATCTTTGTTTCGATAGCTTTCTTAATTTCGTCCCATTCCATTTCAAGATTACGCTGGAGACAGTATTCGGTCCAGCACCGGTTGTCTACTCAAGTGACCTTTCAATTTGGCGCCCTCTCCCCCGCTGCCCTTTTCCCTCGGACACTTTGACCCATGTCAGTTTTCGCTAGTGATTGTAATAAGTGCTGTACACCAACTTTGATTTCACCAGGACAGTAGATTAACTTAACAATTTAAGGAATGACAGAAACACAGCAATCAGTCGCAATCCCATTGTTTTTTATTATGATTCTTGCACACCCAATTTTCAGCTATAAATGCCATCCTCAATGGATTCGAGTGAGTTAGCATCCAATAAATTGGCAGCACCGCATGTCCCGTATAATTTCACTGGTGTATAGGAAGTAAAGACATATATTTGGGAGTCGCTCGAGCCCGTATCAGCTTGGCGCCACGAGATTCCGCATCTAATTTTGATACGCCCTGAATATAAATTTTACAGCGGTGGCGACTCTGGCGCCCCTCCGTGCTTGGCGTCCCAACGTTACCACCTAAAGAATGTTGATGCCAAACGGCGACTTCCGTCGCTTCGGCCTTACGCCGACCCTGCCTTGATGCAGCTGATTTTCGTGGCTGGTTTAGTAGAGTGTGTCGATGATGTTTCTAGCCATCTCCTCCTGACTCATCTATAGTGTGCCCCACTCAAGATACGGTACGTTGGCATGGTCGGAGGTTTGAAATTTAAAGAACGCTTGGTGCTTGGCACCCTGTATGTGCTTAAGATCTCGCCAGCCACGACATTCATCAAAGCTTAAGAACGCCGAGCACGAGCATCACTCTGGGCTCTGAAAAACGGAAAAGAATCAAACGGCTTGGTAGTTCTTAGGAGTCGGATTTACATTCAGTTCTAAATAGCAATGCGAGACTAGCAATAGTTCATGGTCCGGGTGGAGACCAGAGAGTAGGCATAACAGAAAAAGGAGGCACTTTAAGAAGACGGCTTGGTTGGTCATCGAAATTTTGTGCATAAAATGAAAAAAAAACTCAGCACTATAGCAGTAAGCACACCATCCATTGTACTTCTGCCTCATGTCTGACAATAGGATCACAGATACATTAAATTAAATACAGCGAGAAAGGTCAACGAAAAGGAATGAGCAGTACCGTCGACGTCGATGTGCAGCAGGATTTTGGAGCACATACTGTGTTCAGACATTATGAATTACCTCGAAGAAAACTCTCTATTGACACACATTCAACATGGGTTCAGAAAACATCGTTCCAGTGAAACACAACTAGCTCTTTATTCACATGAAGTGTTGAGTGCTATTGACAAGGGATTTCAGATCGATTCCGTATTTCTGGATTTCCAGAAGGCTTTTGACACTGTATCACACAAGCGACTTGTAGTTAAAATGCGTGCTTATGGAATATCGTCTCAGTTATGTGACTGGATTTGTCATTTGCTGTCGGAGAGGTCACAGTTCGTAGTAATTGACGGAAAGTCATCGAGTAAAACAGAAGTGATTTCTGGCGTTCCCCAAGATAGTGTTACAGGCCCTTTGCAGTTCCTTGTCTGTATAAACGATTTGGGAGACAATCTGAGCAGCCGTCTTAGGTTGTTTGTAGATGACGCTGTCGTTTATCGACTAATAAAGTCATCAGAAGATCGAAACAAATTGCAAAACGTTTTAGAAAAGATATCTGAAAGGTGCGAAAATTGGCAGTTGACCCTAAATAACGAAATGTTTGAGGTGATCCACATGACTGCTAAGAGTTCTTTTAACTTCGGTTACACGATAAACCAGTCTAATCTAAAAGCTGCAAATTCAACTAAATACCTAGGTATTACAATTCCGAACAACTTAAATTCGAAGGAACACATAGAAAATGTTGTCGGGTAGGCTAACCAAAGACTGCGTTTTATTGGCAGGACTACTAAGGAGACTGTCAACAATACGCTTGTCCGTCCTCTTTTAGAATACTGCTGCGCGGTGTGGGATCCTTACCAGATAGGACTGAGACGGTACATCGAAAAAGTTATAGTGGGGCCGCACGTTTTGTATTATCGCGAGATATGGGAGAGAGTGTCACAGAAATGATACAGGATATGGGATGGACATCATTAAAAGAAAGGCGTTTTTCGTTGCGACGGAATCTTCTCATTAGATTCCAATTACCAACTTTCTCCTCCGAATGCGATAGTATTTTGTTGACACCGATCTACATAGGGAGAAATGATCACCACGATAAAATAAGGGAAATCAAAGCTCGTACGGAAAGATATAGGTGTTCATTCTTTCCGCGCGCTATACGAGATTGGAATAACAGAGAACTGTGAAGGTGGTTCGATGAACCTCTGCCAGGCACTTAAATGTGGTTTGCAGAGTATCCATGTAGATGTTACTTCCTTCGATCTTTACCTTTTCTTTACGTCCTCCTGTGAGAATGTGGGTTACTTTCTTTGTGAATGCCCTAGATGTGCAGTATGTACTGACATTATGGCAACGAGGCGTCGAGAGACATTTTGGCATTGATAGAAGACGGGCAATAACGGGACAGTGAGGCACAACGGCAGTGCGCTGTTTTCTAGTCTGGGAAATGCTAAAACTTATTGTAATGACATGTAAATATGTCTCTGACTGAAAGGGAAGGTATGGCACCCATTTTAACTTATTTAGGAGTGCGCCTCGATCGGTTTCCAGTTGCGATTTTATAGCGTTTGTCGAATTACAACACATTTCAAACAATTAACTGTTGACAATACACCCTTCAATAATATTTAATCTTAAATTGCATGCCAATTGCTATAGCACAGTCACGAACACATTCACATCCCTCAATTATTATGTCCCAGAAAAGTTGTTAATCTGAAATAAGCCTTTGCGACGGAATGGCATATTGTCCCATTATGTCCCGTCAATATTGCATGCAAGTACATTTCAGACTATCTGTTTCCCTTTCCTATTCCTTTTCCAGGCGGTGCTAACTTACTTCAGAAGACTAGTAGACAGCTATGATATTCTGAATCGATGGAAATGGCAGTTTCAGGAGTTATGTCTTCTCAAATGTGGTTTTCAAAATGGGTTAAAGAACTTCGTGCAGCCAAATAAACGCAGGAAAGATACCTTGTAAAACTATGAATAATTCTGACTACAGAGCTGACAAATCAGAAGAGAAATTTAAAAAGTGTTCGCTGCAGAGTGACTGTCGAATTAACTGATACTCATAAGAATGAACCACAGGATGCTGTTGTAAGCTCAGAAAAGACAGAAAGAAAAGAATGCAAGCTAAAATGTCTAACTGTACACACAAAAAAGAGAGAAGATGAAGCGCCTTGAGTACAATAAGAGGATGAAGGCGATGGAGGAGAGTGAATCACACGGAGATGAAGCTGAGTGTCTTCACTGTTCGGTCTTCTACTTCGTTTATGTGGGCTGGTTCATAAGTCAGAAATGTTTCAAGCGAGAACACAATTTGTGTGCTGGCACAGAGTGAGGATCAAGAAGGAACTGTGATTTGTGAATACTGTTACAAAAACTAGTACATAGTTATTAGTTTGATGCTTATTAAGCATTAAAGATAATTGTACAGTTTCCGTAATGATACTACAATATTTTCTTATTCTTATTACAGATTTTTTGTAGATTACTTATTGCACAGTCTAAACTGTGCATTAAACATCTTCCTGTCTTAGTTTCAAAATGATACTACTAATTATTTCAAAGTTTAGAAGTAATTCCAACGCCTACGCAATAATTTCATAAAAATTTACGTATACCTTTCTGCCCCGTGGGTAAGGCAGGGCGGAAAATGTATATGCATTTGTTTGAAAATATTAAAAAATACAAAATACACAGTTTTAAGTTATTTTCAAGCAAAGTGCGTTATATTGTACTGCAAGATGATAAGTGTTCCCTTATCATTTAAAAAGCTGTTCAACATTAAGTCTCTCGTTCCGCCCCACACTCTCTGTTACGTAAAGGCGTCCTGCGTGCTCCCGTTGCGGTCGTAAAAAGTGATAAGCTATAGCTAATAGTTAAAAGTCTGAAGGACAGTTCCAGCGTTTCGATATTCGTCTATGTACATTACACAGAACTGATTAATATAATTTTCATTATTGTCAGTTATTTTATTATCATTTTTCTGTACTTTATTATTATTATTATTATTATGTTATAGTGCTTATTTCTGGAGCTGGCGACGTGCTCAGGCGCTGCTTGTTGTCAAGACGATCATCTTAATGACACGGTGCTGCTCAGCATGTGCAATCAATCTGAAGTTGGCCAATGTAAAGGTGGTCGAAACCAGTCATTTCATATTAGTGATATTTTGCGATCGTCACAGTGTTTTCATCAGTAATTATGTCAAGTATGGGCGGTCACAAACCAAACCATGTCGGTTAAAATCATGCTTGTGCGTCAGTCGATATCGAATTAACGGTTGTAGATTGTTTGGCAGGATTTCGTAATGAAGGAGCGTGGTTGCTGATGGTTTACCTATCTCACTACTTAAAAACTGCTGAATGTGTCGAGTAAACCGTATTGCTACGGATAGCATCGGGACAGTGATTAATGAAAATTAACTGCGAACTCCGTCGCCCACTGATGTGGCACAAGGAGTTTGGTGAGAACTTTACGCAGTTCTTCAATCGAGAATTTGAAGCCAAACATCGTTTTCTTTAGTAAACTTTATCGGAGCAGATGTTGACATAGGAGCCCATGTTATAGTATATACTTTCACTTAATAAACATGTTGTATTTCTTACATCGAACTCTAGGTAAATTTTTTTTCTACGCCATAAACTCTTAAAATTTGAATACCTATTTCCAAATCCTCTATCGCCAAACAAGTGGCAATACACAAAACCCAGACCGAAATGCATACGTAAGACATACAGTTTCAATAATCATATGTCGTTAGAAGATAATAAGATTAGTGATGTGAAGTGAATAGTTCAGTTGCGAAGTGACATATGGGGACTTTTAAGAGCATTCTTCTTTTTATACATTAGTTGACCGCAGCATTACTACACCTGGGAGTGTGGGTGCTCCGAACATCTCCTGTTTTGCCTTTTCCGCTTGAAGCTAATCAGAATGTGACCTGCTTCTCTGGCGACCAGAGAACTCACCCGTGAAAAATGGTTCAAATGGCTCTACCCACTATGGGACTTAGCATCTGAGGTCATCAGTCCCACAGACTTACAACTACTTAAACCTAACCTAACTAACCTAAAGATATCACACATATCCACGCCCGAGGCACGATTCGAACCTGAGACGGTAGCAGCAGCGCCGTTCCGGACTGAAGCACCTAGAACCGCTCGGCCACAGTGGCCGGCACTCGTGAAGCTATTCGGACTTATATATCGAATACGACAGCTGAAAAAATGGATATGGTTGTTCTTTCCTGTAATGTCACCCGTGTTTCCGTTAATGTACACGGGACGACACGTTCAGTAATATCATGGTTAGGGTGGTGTGCTGCTACATCCTCAACGATATTTTATAAACCACAAACAATATGAAACCTCGAGATATACTGCCAGTGGCTGATTTCTACGTGTTATATGAAAACTATAGCCAAGCCAACAGCGGTCGAACAGATTTGTTGCCTGAACTATTTCATATTACAATCATAAAGTGGAGTTGTCACATAAGGATTAAAAAAAAAAGACTTTAGTTGCAGAAGCGACAAGGGAATCGTTGTGCACCTGCCGAAATGGTCATGAGGGACCTGTTACAGAAATTTGACGGTGCAAGTACATTTCACAAGGAACAAAATGCAGTTATCTTCAAATCATCCTCCACCTTGCCGTGTGAGAGTTACTGGATCAAGTGTAAATTAGAATTTACC
Source organism: Schistocerca piceifrons (assembly GCF_021461385.2). Classification (NCBI taxonomy): domain Eukaryota; kingdom Metazoa; phylum Arthropoda; class Insecta; order Orthoptera; family Acrididae; genus Schistocerca; species Schistocerca piceifrons. The sequence goes on from NC_060141.1 coordinate 670,521,311, forward strand.
AGCATGTGTCTTGGTCACATTTTGCACGTGATGTTGGAAACCACAATGATATCAGTTTTGGTCGTTGATCTATTAGTCGTTTCATGCCGACGATATTGCTTATTCGATCCTGAGAGGCGACACAGGTAGATCGCTTTTGGTGGAGACAGTTCAAGTGTCTATCTTTGAATCTACGCTGAAGAGCCAAAGAAACTGGTACAAGTGCGTAATATCATGTAGGGCCCCCCTCGAGCGCGTAGAAGTGCCGCACGAAGACGTGGCATAGACTTGACTAACGTCTGTTGTAGTGCTGGAGGGAACTGACACCATAAATCCTGCAGGGCTGTCCATAAATCCGTAAGAGTACGAGGGGATAAAGATCTTCTCTGAACAGCAAGGCATCCCAGATATGCTCACTAATGTTCATGTCAGGGGAGTATGGTGGCCAACGTAAGTGTTGAAACTCAGGAGAGTGTTCTTCGAGCCACTCTGTACCGATTCTGGACGTGTGGGGCGTCGCATTGTCGTGATGGAATTGCCCAAGTTCGTCGGAGTGCACAATCGACATGAATGGATGCAGGTGACCGTACAGGATTCTTACGTATGTGTCACCTGTCAGAGTTGTATCTATACATACAAGGAGTCCCATATCACTCGAACTGTACACGACCCACACCATTATAGAGCCTCCACCAGCTTGAACAATCCCCTGCTGATATGCAGCGTCCAAGGATTCATGAGAGTGTCTCATGTACACGTCCATCCTCTCGAAGCACTTTGAAACAAGACTCGTCCGACCAGGCAACATGCTTCCACTCATCAACAATCCAATGTCAGTGTTGACGGGCCCAGGCGCGGCGTAAAGCTTGTTGTTGCGCAGTCACCAAGGATACAAGAGTGAGTCGTCTTCTCCGAAAGCCCAGATCGATTATGTTTCGTTGAATGGTTCGCACGCTGACACTTGTTGGTGACCCGCATTGATATCTGCAGCAATTCGCGGAAGGATTGCAGTTATGTCATGTTAAACGATTCTCTTCAGTCGTCGTTGGTCCCGTTCTCGCAGGATCTTTTTCCGGCCGCACATGTCGGAGATTTGAGGTTTTACCGTATTCCTGATATCACGCTACACTCGTGATATGGTCCCCACTTCATTTATGCCTTGAAACTGCTGTGTCCCATCGCTAGTGCACCGACTAAAGCTCGCGTATATCTTGATACCCTGCCATTGTAGCAGTAGTAAACGATCTAAGAACTGCGATACTCACTTGTCTTATATAGGTATTGCCTACAGAGGCGCCGTATTCCGCCTGTTTACATATCTCTGTATTCGTATCCGCATGGCTATACCAAGTTCTTTGGCGCTTCAGTGAATGATCGGCACCAGTACGCCTTAAATTTGTATCATACCTCCAGTACTGAGCTCCAAAATTTTACGCAAAGCTTATCTTTTCAATAATGATTAAGCTGTCTTCACGAAAGAGATCTGTAGACTATTAGAAAGAATTGACAACTACTGCGATAAAATGGTGTATCTTTGGCTTAATATTATTACACTCTTTACGTAATTAATTTTGTCGTGTTCTCTTCCGTACACTCTTTACTGGAACAATTGTCATAATTAGTAATTAATTAAATTAATTCCAAAATTAAAAAAATACATCTTTTACAACGATGTGATTAAAATCGGTTCTGTTTATGGATAATTGGCTGTTACTCTATCACTGAGAGGAAAAGTAATCGCTACAACACTTTTATTGTAAATATGATACTGGCCTTTGACATTGCACTGTGCTCATTATTGCTTTACATTCGCTCTGGGGCAACTGTTAAATTTCCATGTCATGTGATCGCACATAATTCGAAATTTGTTGTTATTCCCCCTCTGATGTGATAAGCATTGCGACACACCAGCGTATCTCAAGCCAGAAGAAACGCTATGAGGGAACATGGAACAATTGTCTTCCCAATAGATAAAATATATGAAAAAGAGTATATCACGTGCGTTTATCTACAGCAGGTCAATTGTATCCCTGTTAACAGAAAATGAGAAAGGAAGCACTATGTCAACTTATGTCAGTATACTGGCGGATATATACGTTGGTAAGCTTCCTTTAAACATCATCAGGATATATAAATTCACAACTGGAACGGCAGTCGGAAAAGAGCTTTCATATTAAAAGAACTACTCTCAACAACCCACGATTTCTTTTCAATATACTCGGTAAACGAAAATTTAAAGTATGTTATTAACTCACTATTTATTTTATTCGTGTTAAAATCATGATGGGATTTCTAATATAATAAATGAATCGTCCAAACTTAGCGACAATTGTTTTTCGGGTGTTATTACGCTGTTTGCCTCAAGTGCTGATAGAAAATTGTGAAATGTAACGGAGGGATGTAATAGACCAAGACTGAAAGTATGTTTGGTTAATCTATTCTAATGAGATTGAAGCAGCATATTATCGACGCAACGAAAGTAAATACATTCCTTTATTCGGTAAATTAAACAGAATTATGAAATTTAAGTTTCCATCTCCCTGATATCGAAACAGACACTCCATGCGATAATGTTAGTGCCTCTCTATATCTCTCTCTCTGTCCCTCTCTTGTGTGTGTGTGTGTGTGTGTGTGTGTGTGTGTGTGTGTGTGTGTGTACACACACTGTGGCATCGTTGCCTGATTTCTTCAAACTTCTGGTACAGAGCAAGGTGGATAAGAAACTATCGTCGAATTTGAAACATTAAGTAAACAAATAACAAATTCGTAAGACATTGGTATAAATCGAAAACTTGTTTGTTCTATTTAATGTCTCGGTATAAAATAATAATATCGCATTCCTAGATCATACAGAACAATTTCCTAATATTTATTCGCTTCTCCCATGACTTTTAAATTCTTCGCCTTTGTAATAGAGGTGACAAGTGGAGAAACCAGGAGCGATAGCGATATACACCCCGAAAACGTGTGTCTTTGACCGGAAAATATCGCATCCAAGCGATATAATTATGAATCTTCTACAGTCGGGAGGAGGTTCTTTATTACCATGTGATTACGACTTTCGGTAGTGAGTTATGAATTTTATGTGTGAGAAGCATCATTGTTGTTGTTGTTGTTGTTGTTGTTGTTGTTGTGGTCTTGAGTCCTGAGACTGGTTTGATGCAGCTTTCCATGCTACTCTATCCTGTGCAAGCCTCTTCATCTCCGAGTACCTACCGCAACCTACACCCTTCTGAATCAGCTTAGTGTATTCATCTCTTGGTTCCCCCTCTACGATTTTTACCCTCCACACTGCCCTCCAATACTAAATAGGTGATCCCTTGATGCCTGAGAACATGTCCTACCAACCGGTCCCTTCTTCTAGTCAAGTTGTGCCACAAACATCTCCCCAATCCTATTCAATACTTCCTCATTAGTTATGTGATCTACCCATGTAATCTTCAGCATTTTTCTGTAGCACCACATTTCAAAAGCTTCTATTCTCTTCTTGTCCAAACTATTTATTGTCCATGTTTCACTTCCACACATGGCTACACTCCATACAAATACTTTCAGAAATGTCTTCCTGACACTTAAATCTATACTCGATGTTAGCAAATTTCTCATCTTCAGAAACGCTTTCCTTGCCATTGCCAGTCTACATTTTACATCCTCTCTACTTCGACCATCATCAGCTATTTTGCTCCCTAAATAGCAAAACTCCTTTACTACTTTAAGTGTCTCATTTCCTAATCTAATACTCTCAGCATCACCCGATTTAACTCGACTACATTCCATTATCCTCGTTTTGCTTTTGTTGATGTTCATCTTATATTCTCCTTTCAAGACACTATCCATTCCGTTCAACTGTTCTTCCAAGTCCTCTACCGTCTCTGACAGAATTACAATGTCATCGGTGAACCTCAAAGTTTTTATTTCTTCTCCATGGATTTTAATGCCTACTCCGAAATTCTCTTTTGTTTCCTTCACTGCTTGCTCAATATACAGATTGAATAACATCGGGGAGAGGCTACAACCCTGTCTCACTCCCTTCCCAACCACTGCTTCCCTTTCATGCCCCTCGATTCTTATAACTGCCATCTGGTTTCTGTACAAATTGTAACTAGCCTTTCGCTCCCTGTATTTTACTCCTGCCACCTTCAGAATTTGAAAGAGAGTATTCCAGTCAACATTGTCAAAAGCTTTCTCTAAGTCTACAAATGCTAGAAACGCAAGTTTTCCCTTCCTTAATCTAGCTTCTAAGATGAGTTGTAGGGTCAGTATTGCCTCACGTGTTCCAACACTTCTACGGAATCCAATCTGATCTTCCCCGAGGTCGGCTTCTACTAGTTTTTCCATTCTTCTGTCAAGAATTCGCGTTAGTATTTTGCAGCTGTGACTTATTAAACTGATAAACTGATGCATCATAAAAGTGAATATTGGTCATGGGTAATTGGACATTCGAATGATGAAAATTATTAAAGGGGCATCGGTAGACAGATAAATGGATCTGGGATCAAATTGAAGTGGAAGATGTGAAGCGGGGAAGGAGGAAGCATGCAGAAAGGTAAATAAATGCTAGGCAGATTAAGAAAGTTGTTTACTGGATCCTGAAAATGAAAACTTTTATAAGAATTTTCTGAAAGAAGTCTACCGTAATTCTACAGTAAACTTCTATAAAATTATGTCCAGATTCCAATACATGTTAAGATACGATACATTTCACTTCTGTCGAGAAGAGTTTGAAATTACTTGTGTAGATTTTCAATCTGATGAAGTTCATTGTTCGTTTGTATCATGCTGTTGCCAGACATACAGCTCAACAGCTGTTGCGAAAAATCACCCTTGCCTTATGTATAGTTTAAACGTCCTATTTGCATCAGAGCCAAATTGAAGATCGTTGTGAGTGTCGAAAACGCAAATAGCGAGGTAGAGTCATATTATTCATATGAAATCGGGTATGTGTTATTGGCTATTGCTTGGGAAACAGTGTTAATCAACAAGGACTGTCATACGAAGAACGATATCCTCTGTGCCGCATCCTGAACCATGTTGAACAGATTGATCCAGTGACTCACAGGCAAGGTACCACTCATTTGAAACACAAGGAGATAATCCAGGGGAAAAAACGTGCGGAGAATTGCGGTTGAAGAACACACATACCGCACTCTTTGCAGGGCATTTCTGCACCAACAGTTACAGTATTCAAATCAATTCCAGCCTCTGCTGTCACTATAGATTAAGATTCTACGCACGGATTCTATAGCTGAGATGTGAACGTCAGCAACTACAGCTTCATTTGGACTGTGTGTGAGTCGGGGATTACATACACTAGGCTAGTAAGTTACCACCGCAACCATGCGTGGGAGAAGTAAATACTTGAGTGATTGTGGAATTAAAGTAATCATGGTCGGATTACTAATTATAACGTGTGCGAGGGAATTATGGACGTAAGATTCACAGAATAATTTAACTTTGTTGGAAAAATTAGCGAGTTCTGTATATTATTCCTAGATGACAAATTATCTCTGCCGCTGGAAAACACTTCCACTCAAAAATCTGCACCTCGTACAGCAGTATCTAACACAAACAATTAATGTGCAATGATTAGTCAAAGAGGCCCATTAGAATGTATGGCCCTTGCGCCTGATATTTACCTTTTCATTTCTCGCTGTGGAGGCATATAAGAGCATTGGAGTACCCCACATCAACCGGCGACTTGATTAGTGTCAAGTAACAGCTGGCTGTCTTACGAAGGAATTACCGACAAGTTAATTAGTATTTTTCCCCAGATATATCCGTCGGTCCGAAGTGTTTCGGAGCTGGATTAATAAAAAGTATATAGTCTATTCACCGAGAGTTGGGACGAAACAGAAACAGTTTCACGTGACCTACCACCACCTGTTGCAGTGACAGCAGAGATGTCGATAAACGTTCACCCACTCATTTCAGTTGGCCACTGGGCTGACGTGACATCGAAGCTTGTATCGCTTATTATAAGAAACCCTATACCATGAAATTGGGCAATAATGTAATGAAAGAAAGGGTAAGAAACCGACAGGAGTCATAGGACAGTCAAACACAAGTGTTTTTAATAACGACACCAGTTACAATAATGTTAGAGGATCGATAAGGCCACGCGGAGTGGCAGCGCTGTTAGAGGTGCCAGGTCACGGATAGCGCGGCCCCTCCCGCCGAAGGTTCGAGTCCTCCCTGGGTATTGGTTTGTGTATTGTTTTTAACATAAGTTAGTTTAAGTAGTGTGTAAGTCTAGGGACCGATGACCTCAACGGTTTGGTCTCTTAGGAATTCACACACATTTGAACATTTTGCTCGATTAAACTAATGTCATTCTTTAAAACTTGATCGGTTTTGATACAGGTTGATAAGAAAACACTCTTCCCTCGTCATTATAATGCAGCCCAATGTCCATATTTGAGTTGCAAATTCTTCCACTTCGTGTAGGATACACTTGTTCCACTCTTCTGCAGTCACATTTCTTACTGCTCGTTCTAATGGTTTTTAACTTTCGACTTTCTGTATGTTCTATGCTTTTCCTGCGCCACAGCCTTTGTACTGTCTCAGACGAAATCGACGGCTTTTAATTCGTAATAGTACGGAGGAATTTGAAGAAGTTTTCTTTGCATTCTTAGCTATTTTATCTACTGTGAATTCGTTGTGACCTAACTCTAAAAGGATTTCTAATAGTTATTTTTTCAACATATCGTCTTCAAAAGCAATATTCTTATATTTTAGCCATTCAGATATATTTTGCATATTGGAATTCCATTGGGAACTTTTGCTTTTCGGCGGGAAGAGTTCGGCACGTTATCAAGAGCAGAAACTACGTTTTCCTGAAGCCGAGGAGCAACATCTTGAAGCAGCTTCTAGAAAGTGTTGGAGCACATCGCTTTACGATAATCTTCAGTGTTTTTGGATTCGAAGAAACCAGTAACAGCCTTCGACTAAACGTGCTTTGCTCCCAACGTGTGTGATAATCGGGCGTTTTCCATTACCTGGTGGACCGTTGTTCCCGATGGGCGACCCGGGCGAAAACGTTTGTATAGAGGATTGTATGGCGTTATCTATTGAGACGTTACTGCAGATGTGTCCTGTATTTAACCCTGGCTCATCCAAATAGTACCTTGGTCTTCCTTCACTGTTCCAGGATTTAATGGTTCGCAGATCACGCCACCTCCACAAAATGATATCCCTGTCTGTTAACATACTATCGTGTGAACGCCGAACATATTTAAAACTCATTTCTTTTAATAGTTTAAAATGTTGTTCTCCGAAAATTTCCCCAATCTCGATCTTCGTTCACGGTAGCAAGCACTTTGTCAGTTGGTGGTTATTCATTATGAAAAAAAAAAAAGTTTATGTAATTTACTTCCTATCGCATTTCTGTCTAAGTCAACACTTTCTGTAAGCTTCTGCCGCGATTTTTCTTTCTTGCGTGTCTTCGAAGAGTATGTGACCTTGTACTCATTTATCACACGATACAGTGAAGAATGATCAGCACCTCCAGATGCAACTATTTTCAGAAGAATGTCAACCATTGTCTGTTCTGGAGACAACAGTTCCATTGTGTACACACTAAGAACCATGTGCCTCTCTGCTGAACTTACTGATTTCTTCTTTGGATCGCTTCTTGTGTGGATTCGTAACTGACATATCACCTCGCTGGCTGTGGTCGTGGAGGATGACATTGTGGGTTTACTCGTGCGTGATACTTACGGGACAAAAAATAGATTTTGTGTGAGCACAGAATCAATGAATGTTGAATGTGACGACAAACATTTATATTTACGCTAATGATAAAAATTGGTCTTTCAAACGTGATGAACCTTATCAGATTCGAAGACCAGACTATAACGACTCATATTCACAGCGGTTGCGACCACATTGTATGAGAGCTCCCTGTACAGTTCACATGTCGATGGCAGCGCCATGGTCACGCGCCTTGATATGTTAACAGGCCATCTCTGGTTTCGGAGAATGGCGTATAGAAATCTTAATATGGTATATTTAATGTTTCAGGTGTTGTACATACTCAACCCCTCACTCGAGTACAATACGTATAACGTTCGTACAACCATATGGAACTGTGAGGAAGGTACTTCTTTGGGATGTTTAACTAGAGCGTCGCATTGCCTTGACTATGAGTTATTTCGTCAAAACATTGACCCTTCATGTGAATTTCTGCACTTTGTTGTAATTTCGTATTGATGACACCAAGTCCGTCACGCGTGACGTTTTTTTCTGTTAAGAGTTATCCGTGTTTTGTATTTCGATAAAGTCTCGGCAGTCGTCCGTGAGGCATTCTTTTTGTTCGGCAGTCAACATTCGACGGACAAACACTATAAACACTCTACTCTATTTCAAATCATTCTGCTGAGTGGCTTGAACACTTTAGTGACAATGTTCCACAGCAGCTGGTAGCACAATCGCTACTGTCGCACGTCCACTATTTGACAGTGCCTGCTCACAACTCACTTGTCGACTGACTGCTCACCTACTGTGTGCCGTTGTTAGTTCAAGGTGCCGCCGTAGTTACCACGCTGACGTAGCTTATACGCCGGGAATAAACGCAGTCTCGGAACGTTTGCGACGGGCGGTGAATGTTCTTCAGACTTATTCCTTCATTTTGCCTTTTTTTCTTCTTCTTTTACAACCATTCATGTATCATTGTGTTCTCTCATTGTCAATATTTAATGCCAGTAACTCTCTTAGTTCGTACAATACCGATTTTTATCTGCGCCAGTCTATGTACGATAGCTACTTTGCTTTGTAGTAGCATAGGACTAGAACAGCATTCCATATTCAACTTCGTTCCCGTTCAAGTCTACTACGACATAAGATTTGTTTTTAAATGACACACTGTTTAAAATTATCTGGTTGTAGGCAAGGACTTGAAGATGGCGCATCGCCGAAATCAGCTGATTTCGTGAAGTAAATGACTCAGATTATAATACAACCAAGATGGAGAAAGGATTTCTCTTTTAATAAATTTGTGGCTGTCGCTCCCGATATGAGAAAACTTACGGGGTGGATGTTTCTCCACAGAATGGGGAATGAGAAACTACTCGTTGTGATCTAATATCTGTTACGTTTCTTGTGGAGCACTAACACAATTTTTTCATAATGCGGGGGCCACAGTCATAATATATTTCTTTAAAGCCAGTTCCGCCATTAGACTGGTGTTTATTTACAGTGTTACATTTACACTTACAGAATCATGATTTCGGCTTCTAAGTGCCATTATCAAGTGTTTCAAGTGTTATAAATTTCCTAAGATGGCATACTGTCGTCTATTTTAATACGTCAGTATGCATCATAGGCAATTTATAACACTTGAGACACTTGTTAATGACACTTTGAAGCCGAAATCATGATTGTGTAAGTGTAAATGTAACACTGTAAATAAACACCAGTCTAATGGCGGTATTAACTTCGTCGTGCTGAAACAAACCTTGAGATACCTAACCTCAAAATACAGAGAGTCCTCGTCCTAAATCGCTGTAACCGTATGTAACACCCTGTTTAAAGTCAACTCTAATCTAGTTCGGGGAAGTAAGATCTATTGAGATATAATTTTCAACTCATCGGTTTGAGTTGTGCAGGATCGTCATATTTCGTAGAAGTACAGGGTGCTTCCATGCGATGTAGTCGAACTCCAATATGTTGCTTATGATATGGGGGACAATCGAAGACAAAAGTTAGTTCATGCAAAGGCTAGAAAAAGAAACCACTGGTTACTGGAGAGAGAGGAGATCTTTTATTTGTTTCCGCTACTGTACGTGCAATGAACGCCTTTAATTAATTACACGCACACAACTCAGTTAAAGCAGGGTGACAAATAGAATTAAAGCAGTGTTATCAGTTCTGCCACATCCATTTGTCTTTCTTTACAATTAAAATGGGACAAAATATGGGATTGGAACTGAAAACAAAGATGTCGCAATCCCTTTCATTGTTGCATTGCAAGTCAGTCCGTCCTGAATTCCACCAACACTGAGAGTCGGTTGGGCTGAAACATTTTTTTAGTAATTCGTCAGTTTCAGATTTCATAAGAACGCAATTTTCGGTCTTCAGGATCTAACGAGAAACTCGACACGCCATATCTCAAGAGCGAACTCACCACCAGGCGTCAGAACTTGACCCAGATCGACCAGCGTCACGTAGGTAACAGGACGGCACAGAGCTCTAAATTGCTGAGGGTGGAAAAAAGGAAAGCCTAAGCGATTTTGTTCTTAAGAGAGATTTGAATAGCTAATGTTGTCCGTGGAACGCTTCTACCTTCATGTCTCTACATCTACATCAACTTGATTACTCTGCTATTCTCAATAAATTCCGTGGCAGTGGGATCAATTCACCGAAAATAATTGATTTTTAAAGCACAACAAGTAAAGACATATAATCAGCAGACATTATATTTAAATTGAAGGTGGGAGGGAGAGGGAGGGATCACTGGCGTCAGCTGCGTTAGGACATTACGCGGAATCGGCGGCGACAAGCGTAAGTGTGTATCGGGTCTCGGTTCGAACCTGGGACGTGCTGCTTTCTAGGCAGGTGCGGTAACGACTGCACCATCCGAGGCACAGTGTTACCGGAACTGCACGGACTACCTCGGCACGCCTCACGGCCCATCCACACTCCCACTGAGCGCCACCTATCCGCAGCCCCTATCCATTCACATAACTAGCCGACAACTTAAGTATTTCATCAGAAACACATCCACTGAGCAGGATCCATTAAAAATTTCCATAAAATATATTTCTGGTATGAATCAAAATAAAATGTCTTCTCCGACAACGTAATACAAGTCGTTTCACGCAGTTGGTACTTAGCAGCCTATGCACAACTGGGCTATAGTACTTCAAACACACACACACACACACACACACACACACACACACACACACACACACACACACACAGCACCTAGAGGTATTGGTTAACGCACAATATTTGTGGGACTCCACAAGCTACAGTTAACAAACATTATAATATCAGAGTCAGTAACATAACCTAATACAGATACTACATTGTACCCTGTTGCTGGAAGTGGCTGCCGCGAGTTAGTAGATCCACTAGCGGTCGCTCTCTACGCTAAACCATAGCTGAAGTTTAACTTTGGTCGTACATTCCATGTTTATTAACTTTAATGTCTGTGGTTTCACTTAAAGCTAAGGCAGTAGCCATTTGTCAAACACTATTACAACTATCGGGAGATAACGCATTTGTAACGATAATTTTGATTTCCCGTTTACACCCGTGTTTATCCCTTTATATTTAGACAGGCTTTAGCTTGATCAACAGTAACAGCAACACAAAAGTGTATTGTGGTGGTCTTGCTAGTAGTCAGCACATAACGCTGATTTGTCATTGGTAGAATTAGAATAGCTCTTGGTGAAGGAGTTTGTTGTTAGCAGTCAGGATACCCACTAAGCTAGCGGATTGTAACGCGATGGCTATCGAATGTGGTTCCCTAGAACAAATTTTGAACACTTGACAGTGCTGAGATGTGGTGCCATAAGCACATTGACAGTACTCAAACGAGGCACTGATCAGAGCAACCAAACACCTTGACACTGTTATGCAGCGGTACCACCACTAGGCTCTTCCAACAAGCTTAAGAAAAGCTCATAAAACACAAGCAACCAAAACTCAATCTTCACTCGACGCAGTTGTCGTAAACCACACATTTTTGACTGTCCAGTCACCGACACACACGACCAAGTCATACCACACAGGTGCAGCCGATCATAATTAAGACAACCACATTCAGTTACGGTTGCCAAAAAGCGTTATAAACAAGCAAGATTGACTGATCGTTTTCTTACAATTACGCGCAGAAATCATTGGCTGCCAATAAAACTACTAAGTGAATCACGTAGCACTCATGTAAGGAATTAGTACAAGGTTTCACCACCTGAAAATTTACCAGTATACAACTGACAGTACACAGCTCCAGACAAGTAGCTGTTGCTAACTGATCCTGTCGTATCTTCCAGAGATCGCGGTGTCACATCAGAGTCAGCGACGCGAATAGACGCCACAGACATTAGCGAGGGCTCGCTGCAATCCGCATCTCCATATGGGTTACGTTACTGAAGACCATGCCTTCCCTCTCAGCATAGCGGCGCCCTCATGCTGAGATCAATACACCCTGAGGTGTCAAAAGTAATGGGATAGTGATGTGCACATATACAGATGTTTTGAAGACCTCAGCTTCAACAGTCGACAACATTGAGTAGTGTTCGCGAAGTTCAGATGGACATAAGTGATACTTTGCTACTCCATGACAAATGTAAATTATTCAGTAGTCCTGGGCAAGGTAGTAATTCTAAGTTAAGTAAACCATTTGTTTGGCTATGTAATAAAGTGAACTAATATCTGATCTGTAACAGATAACAATGAACCTCCCCCCAGAGCACTCAACGAACCCACATTTATGGGCAGATGATTGTTGTTTCGTCTGGTTCACTTGGTCTGCGTCAAGTGGAAAGACAACGTTAATGTCCCGAATCACCAACCACTCGACGTTGCAGACACCTCTCAAAACGAGCCGAAACCAATCTCCCAAAACGTGATAAAATAATTTACCAGAAACACGTAAGCTCACCGCAAAATCACATAGAAATCGGCTTGTCACTTCCTGCAGCAATGAACAAACACCAAACCTCCGCTGGTACAATATGACCGCCGCTAGCTGATGTTTTCGGAGTTGGGAATGAATAACTAAACCATGGGACAGCTAAGAGAGACAACTCAGAAACAATTCCACTTGCTTGAGAATACTCCACTCTCGTAAACACGACGGCCTGATGCCTCTCTGTTACATCGACCTCTTCTTCTTGTCTCAGTGATTCAAGGAGGAAAGCACCCTTCACCACAGCTGATAGAGGAGGCCCATACTGCTAGCGAGTTCCGCTTCTGTGCGCGTCACAAGAAGATGGACCAGAGTTCCGGCCGCCGCAAGCTTCAGAGCGCTGAAACAGTCGCCAGGCAGCGCCAACTCGAGAGAGAGAGTCGCGTGCAGTACGAGGCAGGACTTCGAAATCTTCATAAGCCCGGGCCACTTGGTTCAAATGAAACGCCCTAGCAGTCTCCTGATGATCGCTTGCCTTAATTCTTGCAAGCAGGTCCCTCGACATTGCACCACCCGTTTGTCGACTGTACAGCGGTACGCCCACCGTTCGGTAACAAACGTGGTAGCCGAATTCAAGACACAACTTCACCATTACGATGGAGAGACTACCTCGTGCTGGGGGGTCTACACACTACGTCTTTTCCAGGAGCATGGAGACAGCACCCGGTATGTCGGCGAAGGTGATCGATCAGTGCGAGTGAAGAACTATCGTCGGTAAATCACCGTCCGCTGTTGTAGCCACCATCGCCAGGCAGCATCATTCAAGGCAACCGCCTGCCATACGGGTCCTCCACCTTGCTCCGATTAGACCGTGGGTGGATCTAGGACCATACTAGGCAGCTCCCGGTTACCGACTACCGTCACATGACACCTGCAGCTAGAGGTCAGGAGGCACCAGAGTTCGCTGTAGGATACAAAACGACCGCGACGCACGGCTGCGTCACCAGCACAGACTGAGCGTCAGATGTCGTTGCTTTCCTGTCCAGAAAGAACGCTCCGTTTAGAGTCACGCTGTGTTGTTCACAGCGCCAAGGAGCGCGGATTCGACACCACTTCTCGCCCGCTCGATGTGGAGCTGGACGTGGACCTGAAGTATCGCTGTAGCATGACCAGTGTTAAGTAATTTATTTGGTTTTAATTTGAGCGTTTTTCAATTTGTCCTGCATCTTGCCAGAGAAGCCACAAGCTCTTCGTAATGAGGCCGGAAGGGCTACCCTGACAAACCGAAAGCCACACTCCGACAGTGCCGACATTACCAAATGCTGCCGACTCAGTTACAATACCAAGAATTTGGAACGCAAACTTGCGTAATCTCTTCTACTGTCTGTTTAGTGCACTGACGCTGTTATCTCAAAGCATTTTTGTGGTACAATCTGTACAGCTGACCCTCACGGTGCATCTGGGTGTATTCTGTTCAATGAACGCTTGTGAATATAGTCACAACGTCTCTTCGTACATAACATGCGGTTTAACAGTAACCCAGATTCGGTAGTTCTGTAAGGGCAGTGCACCATGTAGTTGAAATGTGGTTCGACACTCCTCAGAATATTGCCCTATCGCATGTCATCAACTTCAGTCTGGGCCACAAACCGAATAGCAAATTCAGAACGTTGTTGTGTATCACAAAGCTTCGTCGTGCACAGTCTGGATCTTGTACGGGTACCAGTGTAATACAGACCGCAAAACTTTCCGTACTGTTGACCGTGGGATGCACAACTCTCGTGACAATGCACGACCCGTAGGACTACCCATGGCACGTGTTGCGTGGTCGGTTACTGCGTCAGGATCCTCGCCAATAAATTTCAACGGGACAGGACGGCTTCCTCTCCAAGGTGCCACATCAAACTCACCTGTTTCTTCGAATCTGATTAGTATCTTCTTTAAACAGTTTAATGACATCGGTCCTTCTCTCAGACCTTTCTGTCTGCTATACTCTCCCAAAGCAGCACTGTAATTGCTGTCATTCACGTGAAACCGTTCCACTAACAGCATGCGGTGTCTATTCTCGATAGCTACACTGTTCACTCATGTTATGGCCTGTCAAATGACAGCATTGATGTGTTATATTCATGTAAGCAGTGTACAGCGCCAGATCTGCGCTTGGTGGCCAAATTTGAGCTAATTTTTTTCCAGCATTAATCTTTTCCGCTGTAACGAATTAGCGTACCTACCAAGTTTCGTTGTCATACTTTAATTACAGTCTACGCCGGACCTTCGTGAGTAGCTGCACTTCATGTATAACCACTCGGTAAATATTGGCCTCTGAACAAGTTTTGAGGGAGAGCGGTTGGCGTTTTTGGTTGGTAAACTCTGGGATGAAATTTAAACTATTTTTCGTTACTGGTGTTTCTTTTAAATTAAATTTGATTAGTGGTCTAAACTGTTTCTCGGCGTATTCAAATGATTCCTTCATATTGTTCCTTAATGGCACTTTTACAATATTTTGGTTTTGGGGGTGCTACAGAACAGTAGTTGTATTATTCAGAGAAAGGTGCTCAGGTTACCAACGTGTAGCCGGCCGCGGTGGTCTAGCGGTTCTAGGCGCTCAGTCCGGAACCGCGCGACTGCTACGGTCGCAGGTTCGAATCCTGCCTCGGGCATGGATGTGTGTGATGTCCTTAGGTTAGTTAGGTTTAAGTAGTTCTAAGTTCTAGGGGACTGATGACCACAGATGTTAAGTCCCATAGTGCTCAGAGCCATTTATTTTACCAACGTGTACTTGATGTAAATTTAGTGTAGTGAAAAAAAATTGTTAAGTATTCTGTTGAGTCTGGGCTCAGTAATTCACCACTCCCAGATTCCCACATTCTTAAACATTTCAGTGCCTATCTAGTTTCTCATGTTCTTCTAGCTCTCTCTCTCTCTCTCTCTCTCTCTCTCCAGTGTCATCCCTTTACATCAATTGCTGCAACGACCAACAGTGTAAATGTACCATACCTACATTTCACATTTATTATACTTTTTCAATTACTCAGTTGTTGCTGTTCCTAAAGATTATTTTCCATTCTATATACAAGGCAATTTGTAAAACCATGTGATAAGAGAATATAACTGCAAAATACATAGAATTCCTAATTACACGTACGACGAGGCATTATGGCTTCATCTTCCCAGGATAGGGTTAAATTTCAAAGGACGGTAAGTATTAGCCTTTTCTGCTGACTTACGTGGTCATTACGACAGGGCTTTTCTGTTTCATCTATGACGCAGCTAGGCTGCCGACCGGCTGGTATCTCGAAATGAGAACGCTTATTCTCTGCTTCTCTAAGGGGTTTTTATAGTTCACTATAACGGGATCCGCTCCCACTAGATGTTTCTCCTAGCATTCCCAGTTTTGGAACAGAGTAGCATTTGATTTCAATGTATGTAGATGTTGGAGATGACGCTACATAAATTTTAAAAGAAGACATAGTACTGCAGCAATGTATATAAAACCACTTTATAGTATTGGTAAAGGTCCTGCTAATTCAACTGCTCTTAAATTCTATCTTTTCTTAGATAACAAGTTACAAATATCATCTGTTTGTCTGACTGTATAGGGTCTTACTGATTTGACAAATCCGCAGAGTATTTGGAATTTTCCGACGACGTTGTGTCATATTATTCAACGAACAAGTCTCTTGTAATTGTTGTACATCTATTAACATTACAGAATACCCATAGTTCATGTGGGCATGGCAAAAAAGAAATTACATATATATCTTTCACAAATTACATATATATCTTTCCTTAATTAACTGTGTATTCGTTGCACATCTTTGTTACATGTGTATGCTTGTACCAGGTTTTATTCTTAATTATTCTCCATATTTGATCACTGTGTTTCTCTTTCTTTACTGTCTAGTATCTTAATACCTTCCACAATGCAGTAGTTAAAATGTATTTCCATAAATTATCATTCATGGAATCAGTTTTCGTCAGAGTATGGAATTCAGGAGTATGGAGTAAGACCAATTTCTATGTACTCCATTTTGATATGGTCGTTCTCTATGCATAAAATAACCGAGGACGTGCCGAAACCCAATGCCTCCTACGTTTTTCTCGAAATCGGTTGGGGTCTGAAATGCCATGCATATTACTAGGTCGACTTCCCCGCTTCGCTGCCACAAACCCTCTGCCGCAATAGCGCTCTCAATTGTAGAGCGTAACATGACGGTGAGTAACTTAACTACGTCAGTGCATGAGAAACAGAGAGCTGTAATTAAATTTCTAACCGTAGAAAACATGCCTCCAGTGGAAACCTATAGAAGGATGAAAGCTGTGTATGGTGATGATCGTATCGGCATCAGTAATGTACGATTCTTGGTTGTTCGTGCTCGTAATGGAGGAAATGGTAGTGTCAACCTCACCGTGTTACGAAGCTCACCGACGCTGATAAGGTTCCAGACCATGCCATTGGCATGAAAAATCATACCCATAGTGTTTTGAGATGTTCTAGGTTTGGTGCATTTGTAATTCACGACATCGATCATCCTCCTTACTGTCTTGACTTGGCTATGTACGGTTTTCATGTGTTGCCAAAACTTAAAGAACACCACCGACGACATCACGTTTGTAGGGTAGAAGCCGTGCCAGCAGAGGTGACGTTGTGGCTCAGTAAACAAAATCAAACATTCTGCTGTGACGGTGTCAACGAACTGGTCTCTCTTTGGGATAAATGTGTTGGTTGCGAGGGTGATTGTGTGGACAAATAAATAAGTAGACATGAAGAATAAAGATGTAGAATTTTAAGTAAGTTTGTTTTATTGAAACAGCTTTAAGAGTTTTTTAGCATGCCCTCGTACGTGCAACATCCCGCAGTCGCCAGGGGCCAACAGAAATAATCACATACATGTTTCCTCTAGCAAACTCTCGCACATACTCAGATAGCTAGTTTCGGAAACGACTATTCCTCCCATGAGACCTTAGCGATATAACTAGTTTAGCCGGAATTCGAGTGCAACCAGACACTGCACGGAAATTCGTTCTGCAGAGGAATAAGGTCACCTTAAAACAGGGAGCAGGGTGAATTTTGTTACGACAAAACGTGAAATTTCACTGTGCAGTGTATTGCCAAGACCGAGAAGAGATTCGTTGAATCTTCCAAATGTACTTTGAAACGTTAATTATCATAAGTTCGATTTGTACTACGCAGACAGTGCAAACCAGACGCCATGTCGAAGTATTTGTGTCTTGTTTCGAAGCTTAAGAGTCGTAACAGGTGGCTATTATGCCGGAACTTGCGTGCTACGAAAACTTTTTTGTATAAAAGTATAAATTTAGTCACACCAAACAAGAGATTAGTCACTTCCTACGACTTCAGTTTACTGCCCTGTATTACCATGTTTAGCCTTCATATTGATCTCAGGTCGTCGACGAAGAGAGCCCACAGATTTCTGTTGGTACACCATGTCCTACCGGAGCCAATCTTTGTTAGTCCCGCAGAGCTAATATGTTGCAGAGATAGTGATTGCCACGATTCAACCGCTACTGCAGTAGTCCCAAGAATTTTCCAAAGGATTAAAGTGGGGTACAATTTTGGAATATTAGAGATGTTATAAAGTGCCACAATGATTAGTTAGCGGACCAGGAACACACGTGAGCATCGCTGTGGACACGGCTCTATCATACAGCACCAGATGTTCAGAGCATACTCTAGGGTTCATCATCGAAAATGGTAAAATATATATCCTGATCCATGATCACATACTGTGAATGAGTTGGCACAAATCATGCAGCGAAAGACACCTCCAAAACATAACAGAACCACCTCCGGCCAGAACTACGCCCATCTAAAACTAAACTCTGCCCGAACAGGCCATGAAAGCCCAACGGTATCGACCAGACGCCGTGTCATCCTTAGCCCACAGGCGTCACGGGAAGCGGGTATGGAGGGGGATATGGTCACCACACCGCTCTCCCAGCGATATGTCAATTTACGAGAACGGAGCCGCTACTTCTCAAAAACGTAGCTCCTCAGTTTGCCGAGGGCTGAGTGCGCGCCGCTTTCCAACAGCGCTCGACAGAGCAACTACGCTCTTCACACATTACGAACTAACTGCGTCATTCAGCAGTCGCTACAGTGGACGCATTGCTTAATTTGAAGGGTAAAATTCTGTTTCTTCGAACCACAGAAAACGCCCGTGGGTATCTACCACAGTATGACACGTGTAGTCAGCACACTGCCGGTTCTGTTTATTATGCACCGCGATGATGGCGCTCCAAGCGGACATCATGTCACACTCCTGAATACGATAACTGATGAGGGCGAATGGCACTGTTTATATCGAAGTGTAATATAGTTTCAACAAGAGAGTTTTACAATAATGAAATAAAAATCGACACTGACTAAAATATGACACCACCTTTGTCATTCTTTCGTTTCCTAAGCACTCTGGGATGTATGAACGCTACGTTACACGGGAGCTGTTTTACGATTCTCTTGTATCGTACGGATATGTAGTGAAGAATGTCGTATTCTTTCAAGATGAAGGAAATGGCTAGTAAGCTGACCTTCTGCGGAAAGACGTCGTATATCTACTCAGTAACGTGAAGTTTTCTCACATGTCCATTCAACTATGTGAATCTAGAAGTAGGAAACAGGCGTGGAATACAATACCTACGTTATTTAACATATCAAATCATCCATCACATCTGTAGCTGAACGGAAAACCACACTGAAGTAATAGTTAAACATCGAAAGCAATAAAACTTTTCCGAACACAAGCGAAGCCACTCCCACAATTATGGCTACATCTGAGCCACAAAAGGCCAACAATCTTAAACACTCTCACTTTTGAAGAAAAAATAATTACTTTTGATAAAATGTTTTTGTATTAGAAGGTAGAGTGAAATCTACGAATGTGCTAATCATTATACTCCATAAGAAGTTGTTACATGCCAAGCAAAGAGCCTAGCATCATGAAAACAAGACAAGAACAGAAATATATGCTTCTCACGCATAAAATGTGTGTTTATATTCTCTTGCTTTCAGTTTTTTTAAATTTCATACCCTTCGATTCATGCGGGAAATGGGTGGGCTCTCAGAGGTACAATACTCGGCTCTTCAGCCAGATTCAAACCGTCGGTGGGGTAGCTTGCGTCCCTCAGCGATACAGATAGCCATACCACATGTGTAGCCACAACGGAAGGATTTCTGTTGCGAACTCAGACAAACACATGGCTCCTGAACAGGAGCAGCAGCCTTTTCGGTAGTTTAATCCGAGTACTTCGTATTTGGTCGTCCACTCTCATTATTCTATGTTCCCTCTTGTATGTACTGTATATTATCCGTCTCTCCGTCTATCTTATCCTTATTTTCCACTGTCAGGTCGACAGTTCCTATGAACGTATCTTGTTTTTCCTTTAGTTTTGCTTCCATATCAATCGCAACGTCAAGTTATTTTTCTGTCCTTCTCTTTTCATAAAGTCAAACTGATCATCAGCTAACACATCCTCAGTTTTCTATTAAATTGTTCTATATATTATTCTTTTCAATAAACTGGATACATGAGTGTCAAGCTGATTATGAGGTAACCGTCGGACTTGTCTGCTCTTGGAGTCTTCATAATTGTGTGGACGATGTTTTTCCGAATGTCAGATGGTATATCGCCAGACTCATACAGTCTGCACACCGCCGTGAATAATCGTTTCATTGCCACTTCACCCAGCGATTTTCAAATTATGATGGAATGTTACCCATCGCTTCTGTCTTGTCTGATCTAAAGTCCTGCAAAGCTCTCTTAAAACTGATTCTAATACTGGCCGCCATATCTCTTTTAAATCGACTCCTGTTTCTTCTTTCAACACATGAGACCAATCTTCCACCTCACAGAGCCTTTCAGTGTACTCTTTCCACCTAGCCGGCCGGAATGGCCGAGCGGTTCTAGGCGCTTCAGTCTGGAGCCACACGACCGCTACGGTCGCAGGTTCGAATCCTGCCTTGGGCATGGATGTGTGTGATGTCCTTAGGTTACTTAGGTTTAACTAATTATGAGTTCTAGGGGACTGATAACCTCAGACGTTAAGTATCATAGTGCCATTTTTCCACTTATCCGCCCTCCCCTCTGCATTTAACAGTGGAATTCCCGTTGCATTATTGCTACCACCCTTGCTTTTAATTTCACAGAATGTTGTTCTGACTTTCCTATTTACTGAGTCAGTCCTTCAGATGATAATTTCTGGTTCTATTTCCTGACATTTTTCATGCATCCATTTCTTCTTAGCTTCCCTGAACTTCCTAATTATTTCATTCCTCGTCGTCTGTATTTATGTATTCCTAAATATCGCGGAACATTTTTGTGCTTCCTTCTTTTATCGATCAGCTGAAGTATTTCTTCGGTTACGCATGGTTTCCTTGCAGTTACCTTCTTTGTACCTATGCTTTTCTTTCCAACCCACGTGATTGCCCATTTTATAGATGTCCATTCCTCTTCAACTGTAATGCCTATTGAGGTATTCCTTACTGCTATAGCTATAGCCTTCGAGAACTTCAAGCGTATCTCGTCATTCCGTAGCACTTCTGTATCCCTCTTTTTTCGTATTGTTTCTTCCTGAGTAATCTCTTTAAACTCCAGCCTATTCTTCATCAGAACTATTGTGAACTGAATCTGCATCTGCTCCTGTGTACACCATAGAATCCAGTATCTGATTTCGGATTCTCTGTCTGTCCATTATGTAATATAACTGAAATCTTCCTGTATCTCCCAGCTTTTTCTAAGTTTATTTCCTCTTCTTGTGATTCTTGAACAGAGTATTCCCTATTAGTAGCTGAAGTTTGTTACGGAACTCAATTTGCCTGTCTCCTCTCTCATTCCTTGTCCAAAGCCCACATTCTCCTATAATCTTTCCTTCTTCTCCTACAACTGTATTCCTCTCCTCCTGGACTATTAGTCTTTCGTCCCCCTTACAATATCCTCATATACTTTCTCTGTGTCTTGAACTTCAGCTTGTGACGTCGGCATGTTTACCAGGACTATCGTTGTCAATGTTATTTTGCTGTCCATTCTGATAAAAACATTGTTATCACTGGACTGTTGACAGTAATACATACTCTGCCCTGCCTTGCTGTTTATAACGAATCCTACTCCCTTTATACCATTTTCTGCTGCTGTTGATGTTAGCCTATACTTATCTGAACAGAAATCATTGTCTTCTTTGTATTTCACTTCATCGACAGGTACTGCGTCTGAATTGAGCCTATACGTTTCCCTTTTGAGATTTTCTAGCTTCCCTATCACGTTCAACTTCTGACATTACACGCCCCGACTCGTAGAACGTTTTTGTTTCGTTGGTTATTCATTCTTTTTTTTTCATGGTTACGTCACCACTGGCAATCCCCTCCAGGAAATTCGAATGGGGGCTATTCCGGAATCTTTTGTAAATGGAGAGTGATCATGACCCTTTTTGAATTACATGCCATATGTTTTTGGATACACGTTATGTATCTTTAATGCAGTGGTTTCCATTGCCTTCTGCATCCTAATGCCGTTGGTCATTGCTGATATTTCTGCCTTTAGGGGCAATTTAGTCAAAGGAATTACTAACGTAATTTAAATGTTTATTGGCTGACAATGGAGAAGAGCGAAATATAAATTCCAATAGCAATGACATTTTAGACCTTATAAAAGTGGAAGAACTGCAAAAGTTGATGCAAGTAAGAAAAAAGAAAACATAAATTCACCATGCACTGATAGTACAAACAGAAAGTCATGAATATTTACAGTTTAGGTGAACATGTGCCAGATGAAAGAAATAAAGCTTTCGTACGTCCTGTTTAGAAGAAAGACGAGAAGTCACAATGAACTACTTTAACGAGGAATATGTCTCCCAAATGCCTGTTAGAAACTGTTTGCTAAAACTATAAGTAAGAGATTACTACCAGTAGTGGATGCACCTATGTTAGAGGTAAAGTATGATTTCAGGAAAGGCAAATCGTGTTCTGATTGTCTTTTCACCTCGTCACAAGCAACTGACAAAAAAGGTGAATTCGCCCTAACAGTTTACTATGTTCTCATAGATTACAAGAAGACATTTGACAGGGTAAGGCGGAAAATTCTACAGGAATCATTAAAGCCAATGGGAGTTACAGCACATCTGATTGCGGAAATTGAGGCACTATACGACAGTAATATAATGAAGATCCGTACTGTGAGGAATGAGACAGAAAAAGCAGACAGTAAATAAGGTGTTAGACAACGCCTCCCGCTGCCTCCCATGCTTTTCAATGTTTATATCGACGATAAGATTCATAAATGATTCGCTGGGTTAAAAAAGACATTAAGAAATGACGATTTTAGTTTTATGACACTGTTTCTTTTCCCAGGATTAGTTCTTACTAGGAAAATCTGAAGAAGTGTTTCAAGCTGTACTAGAACCGTTGTGTCAAATTACCGATAATTGTTGATGAGAATTTCGATAGTTGGCAGATAAAGAACTGGAAATCATAAGAGCCGAAAATTTTAGAGGTGACCCAAAAATTTACCGGGTAAGAAAGTTTAAATATCCAGGGATCAGATATACCGTATAACTCGCAAATTAGAAAATATACAGCAAACATTGGCCCGATTCAGACATTTCAGTTGAACCATTCAACATACCATGAAATACACAATAAGGAAAGAAATACTAATAAAATAGTACAAAGTGATAAACTTCTCTTTGATACTCTGTGTTATTGAATACTGGAGCATAGCATGAAGTGCACCGCGATAAATCGAATTATCAGAGATGAAACTCCTCATCTTTGTTGCAGGATACAGACCAATGGACCATAATATAAACAGATATGTTAGACAAGAGCCAAACAGGGAAACCACTACAGCTACAATTAATGTATACAGACTCAACTGGAAAGATCATGGTTAACGTATGACAACTGATACTATAAATAAAGCTGCAACATGGTATAACCCAACACTATAGACAAACTCTGGATGTCTTTTAAAGAAATTGCGTGAGAAATTCTGGGTGAAAGGTGCCTAAAGGCGTAAACTTTGAAGGCGATGACGGAGATGATGTTGAGGGATTTCGAGGAGGAGATGCAACACTTATGAAGCTCCTTTTCGTTTGTGTGAATCACGTTCGTATCTACACTCACGCTCATAAATGAAGGATAACTGCAGAATGTGGCGCCACACAAGGTGGCACTACACATAACTGGCGCTAATAGCATAGGCACATAGGGAACACACATGACACAGATCTGTAAGTCCACGGTATTGGTGATAAGTTAAGAAAACCGTCCGGAAACACATGTGCTACAAATCGTCACTGTTTCCTGCGCATGTACCCCGACATCAATATGGGATTTGATCACCATGCACACGTACATAGGCCGCACAACCGGTTTGCATACTCAGGATCAGGTGGTTGAGCAGCTGCTAGGGTCTAGCATCTCTTTCTTGCACCAGTGCCTGTCGGAGCTCCTGAAGCGTCGTAGGGGTTTGAAGACGTGCAGCAATACGTCGACCGAGAGCGTCCCAGACGTGCTCGATGGGGTTTAGGTCTGGAGAACCGGCAGGCCACTCGATTCACCTGATATCTTCTGTTTCAGGGTACCCCTCCACGATGGCAGCTCGGTGGCGCCGTGCGTTATCATCCATCAGGAGGAAGGTGGGACCCACTGCACCCCTGAAAAGGAGGACATACGGTTGCAAAACGACATCCCGATACACCAGATCTGTTAAAATTCCTCTGCCAAAGGCATGAAAGCGTGTACGTACACCAATCACCCCACACCATCAAAAAACGACCTCCGTACAGGTCCCTTTCAAGGACGTTAAGGGGTTGGTATCTGGTTCCTGGTTCACGTCAGATGAACATCCGACGAGAATCACTGTTCAGACTGTTGTGTCTAGACAAGACAGCCTAGACACAATGAGAGGAAGCCGAAAGGCACGCGCTAAGCCAAAGCAGGATGGCGTGAGGTCTGAAACAGGATACGTAATGAATGCTATAAAGAAAGGTACGTAGCTTCTGAAATACTTAACTTTAATCCATCCTTTTGGTACATCTGGAGATTGTGGCGATACAAGTGAGACTCTTTAGATACATGCAATGTTACGAATGGCGCCTTGCTAGGTCGTAATGGCTCTGAGCACTATGGGACTTAACATCTATGGTCATCAGTCCCCTAGAACTTAGAACTACTTAAACCTAACTAACCTAAGGACAGCACACAACACCCAGTCATCACGAGGCAGAGAAAATCCCTGACCCCGCCGGGAATCGAACCCGGGAACCCGGGCGTGGGAAGCGAGACCGCTACCGCACGACCACGAGCTGTGGACTTGCTAGGTCGTAGCAATTGACTTAGCTGAAGGCTATTCTAACTATTGGCTCGGCTAATGAGCAATGCTTCGTCCATGTAGTAGCTAGCAAAGTCGTCCGTACAACTGGGGCGAGTGCTAGTCCGTATCTCGAGACCTGCCTTGTGGTGGCGCTCGGTCTGCGATCACACAGTGGCGACACGCGGGTCCGACATGTACTAATGGACCGCGGCCGATTTAAAGCTACCACCTAGCAAGTGTGGTGTCTGGCGGTGACACCACATTCCTCCCCCGCAAATCGGCGAACGGTCGTGTTATAAGGCTTCCGCCCGCCGTGGGGAGGACCCCATGTTGACGTATGCGAGGAGGTGGGGAGCCTAACAACAGGCGAGGCTGTGCCACCCGCACCCGGCCATTCGGTCCGAGGGGAGCTAGGAAACGCCTGAAAACCTAGTCCAGGGTGCACGTCAACATGCGGTGTAGGCGCCCGTAAAGAGACAGGAGGGGCCGAAGGGTCGACCTCCATTGCGTCGGGGTATCCGACGCGCGATGACGTCATGTGGTCCGGAGCGGGCAAGAGTTCCATGGCGGAGGACAGCTGGTCACGGGAAGCGATCGGCGGCGCGTGACCCAGGGAGGCGCTTGGCGGCTGCAGCGAAGCGTCCACTGCGGGCGGCGCCGGCTGGCAGGATGGCGTGAGGTCTGAAACAGGATACGTAATGAATGCTATAAAGAAAGGTAGGTAGCTTCTGGAATACTTAACTTTAATCCATCCTTTTGGTACATCTGGAGGTTGTGGCGATACAAGTGAGACTCTTTAGATACATGGCGGCGCGTCGCCATGGGGCAAAATGCAAGGCATCGTCGGTAACACCTGGGGATGAGGCGAACCAGTAGATGGGTCCCCAGGGCGCTGACCGGACGGCACCGTCGCTCAAAGCAGACGGGGAGCGGCAGAACCCGTGCGACGACAGAGGCGCAGCTGATTGAGATGCCGACGCACCTCACCAGAGGCCCCCAAAACCAAATACATCGCGCGGCCGAGGCAGCGAAGAATGCGTCCTGCGAGCCAACGCCGTGAACCTCGATAGTTGCGATAGAATACAACGTCGCCTGGAGCAAAAGCAGGAGTCTGCCGCTGCACAGGAAGCTGATGAGGCGGATGCAGCAAAGACATCAAGGTGCAATGAGGACGTCCGTGGAGCAACTCAGCTGGCGAGCGACCATCTCGGGGCTGAGAGCGATACGAAGACAAAAAGAGCAACAACGCGTCCTCCCGAGAATGCGACTCTTTTAACTTCAACATCTGTGACTTGAAAGTCCGGACCAATCGTTCAGCGGCACCGTTTGCCTGAGGCAAAAACGGCGCGGATGTCAGATGTTGAATACCATCGGCCTGGCAGAATGACTGAAATTCTGCGGACATGAATTGTGGGCCATTGTCGGAAACAATAGTCTGCGGAAGACCTTCAATGCAAAAGATAGCAGACAACGCTTGGATGGTGGCAGATGACGTCGTGGAAGACATCCGGACAACAAAAGGAAAATTACTGAAAGCATCTACCAGAACCAACCATCGAGCATTCCAGAATGGACCAGCAAAATCGATGTGCAAGCGTTGCCAAGGGGAAATGGCTTGCGGCCATGCAAAGAATTTCCGCGGCGGTGCGGATTGTTGTTCGGCACACGCCATGCAAGAAGAGCACATATTCGTAATCGCAGCATCGATGCCGAACCAAGTACAGTGCTGACGAGCAAGTTGTTTCGTGCGCACTATACCCCAATGTCCTTGGTGAAGAAGCCGTAAGACAGAGGACTGTAACGAACGTGGGACCACGACTCTGGACTGATCATTATCAGAACGCAACAACAAAACACCACGTCGAACAAGAAGTCTCTCCTTATGAGCAAAAAATCGGCGAACCAGCGGATCCTCGATCCGAGACTTTGACAAAGGCCATTGCGTAGCAACAAACCGCAAAACGGTAGCAA
The DNA here is from genome assembly GCF_021461385.2 of Schistocerca piceifrons. Classification (NCBI taxonomy): domain Eukaryota; kingdom Metazoa; phylum Arthropoda; class Insecta; order Orthoptera; family Acrididae; genus Schistocerca; species Schistocerca piceifrons. The sequence continues at coordinate 670,548,164 of NC_060141.1, forward strand.
GGACAGGGTCAGCAGCTGTGGCTGTAGCTACACGACGAAAATCATTCGGAAACGAGTCGACCACGTCATCGGTTTCCGCATCAATGAACAGGCAAGCAAGTTCAGAAGAATCGAATGCTCTATCCTCAGCAACAGGCAAACGGGACAACGCATCGGCGTTTCCGTGCTTAGCAGTGGCCCAATACAAGATATCGTAGCAGTACTGCGAGAGGAAAATAGACCAGCGAATGAATTTCTGTGCTGTACGTGGAGGCACAGGCTTGTTCGGATGAAAAAGCGACGTCAAAGGTTTGTGGTCTGTGATGATGGTAAAGTGACGACCATACAAGAAATCATGGAACTTAGTAACACCAAACACGAGAGCCAAAGCTTCTTTCTCTATCTGGGAATACTTTCTTTGCGCAGACGAGAGCAATTTGGACGCAAAGGCAATAGGGCGATCATGCGATCCATCTTTGTGCGCAAGCACAACACCGATCCCGAAATCCGATGCACCTACCATCAACAAAAGGGGTTTCTGGGGATCGAATGGCGTAAGGCAAGTATTTGAAAGCAACGCCGATTTCAACTGGCGAAAGGCGCGTTCGCATTCCGTCGTCCAGACGAACGGAACACCTTTACGGCGTAAGCGATGAAGCGGAGCCGAAAGGGAAGAGGCATTGCGCTCATTCACTCACACCTTGTGATTCTAAATCGTTTAACGTTCTTGCGACCTCATCACGCAATGCGTAAGGAACATTGCGCACTCTGAAAAATTTCGGTTGCGCGTTGACTTTCAGTTCCAAATGTGCTTCATAGTTCTGAGCGCAACCTAAGACCGGCACAAAAATGTCTGCAAATTCTTCACACAGACGAGAAACACAGTCTGAAGGCACAGTCTGATTCAATGATAGGACCTGATTGACTATAGACATGTTAAACAAGTGAAATAAATCTAAACCAAACAAGTTCACTGCAGTAGAAGAACGAAGAACGTAAAATGACACAAGTTTTGTTTGTCCCTTATATGTTGCAAGAAGGCTGCACGGTCCTAACACAGAGATATTCTGACCTGAATAACTATTTAACTGAACATTTGCGGCACGCAACGGAGGTTTGTCCAGTTGTTTGTACGTGTCGTGATTGAGCAATGAAACTGCAGCTCCGGTATCGAGCTGGAATGGTATGACCTTGCCATTAAAGTCCAAATCTACAAAAAGTTTATTGTCCTGCTGACGACAAGAGCGACTGTCTTGTGCAATTTGAACTGACACTGTTACAGAAGCACTTGCGACTTGACGCGATTTCCTGCGACGTCGACGCACAGCATTTGTGGGACGAACACAGTCACTGTTAGAGAAAGTGGCACTGGACGAAGTGGAATTAACTACATGAATGTCCATGGGCGAAGGTTCATGAGCCTGAGTATTCTTGGTTCGATTCCGGCGCGAAGCAAAGGGCCTGGAATGGTTGTGAATGTCTGATCTGAGCTTTTTCTGGCAAACACTTTGAACATGTCCTTTTTTATTACAGTAAAAACAAATAGCTTGGCATGACGGGCAATTGTCACGCGAATGTCTAGTAGCACACCGCGGGCATGATTTCACTGCATTTGTATGCTGGCGCGGCACACCTGGTTTAGAGAGTGGCGGCAGCTGCGCGGACGTGTGCGAGGGCAGTTTACCGGGCCGTGCAGCGCGCCCGGCGGGCCGGTTAATGTGACACACGGCTGGCGAAGTTGCAAATGATTCCTGAGCAAAGTCTAGCGTGTCTTGTCTATCCAATATATCTATCACTTGCTGAAGGGAGGGATTAACTAGTTTCAAAATCTGTTCCCGCATGCGAACATCAGAAACGTTCTGTGCAATTGCATCACGTACCATTGTATCTGAATAAGGGAGTCCACATTCACATTCAAAAGCACAATCCCTGGTAAGGCCTTGCAATGTTGCAACCCACTCCCTATTATTTTGATCGGCCGTACGTTTTGTACGAAAGGAAGTGTACCTTTTTGCAACGACATTGACTGTTTCTTTGAAATAGTAGTCCAATGCCGACAAAATTTCTTCGTAGGACAGAGTTGCTACGTCGCGTCGGGGAAACAATTTCACTATCACACGGTAGGTTTGCACCCCTACACACGCCAATAAATGAGGCTGCCGCTCGTTACCTTGAATTCTGTAGGCGGCGAGATGAAATCCAAATTGGCGTGACCACTCCGTCCATGACTCCTGGGCTGAATCAAAAGGCCGAAACTGGGGTGCAACTGCATGTTGTGGCTGAGGTAGCGGTGAAGCGGCGGCGGCCGCATCGTTTTGCAGTGCACGTTGACCCTGGACGAGCTGTCTTAGGGCATCCAATAATGCCTGTGTCTGCTGATTCTGCAAGCGATAAAATTCGGACATTACATCTGGCGAAGCCATGACACAAGTAAATGCAAGCAATTAGAAAGAACAAGACCCTTTCCGTTGACTCGTCGCCAAAAATGTTGTGTCTAGACAAGACAGCCTAGACACAATGAGAGGAAGCCGAAAGGCACGCGCTAAGCCAAAGCAGGATGGCGTGAGGTCTGAAACAGGATACGTAATGAATGCTATAAAGAAAAGTACGTAGCTTCTGGAATACTTAACTTTAATCCATCCTTTTGGTAGATCTGGAGATTGTGGCGATACAAGTGAGACTCTTTAGATACATGCAATGTTACTAATGGCGCCTTGCTAGGTCGTAGCCATTGACTTAGCTGAAGGCTATACTAACTATTGGCTCGGCTAATGAGCTATGCTTCGTCCATGTAGTAGCTAGCAAAGTCGTCCGTACAACTGGGGCGAGAGCTAGTCCGTATCTCGAGACCTGCCTTGTGGTGGCGCTCGGTCTGCGATCACACAGTGGCGACACGCGGGTCCGACATGTACTAATGGACCGCGGCTGATTTAAAGCTACCACCTAGCAAGTGTGGTGTCTGGCGGTGACACCACACAGACTATACATGGACTCGTCTGCGGGCACTGATGGTGAGATATCGGTCTTCTTGTGGTGTAAACTGTGGACGTCCCGTGCTGTTACGCCTGTCCACTTTTCCCGTCTGCTGGAATCGTTGCCATAATCCTGAGGTCACACTTTGTGGCACACGGAGGGCCCGTGCTATGACCTGCTTTGTTTGACCAGCCTCCAGTTTCCCTAGAATTCTATCCCTCATAACGTCATCAATATGTGTTCTTTGAGCTATTTTCAACACACCGTCACCATTAGCAGGTCCTTAAGCGTCTGCACTCTTACTCGCTGCAGCATACTCTGACGTGCACCAACATACCTCTGCGTATGTGGACTACTGCCAGCGCCGCCGTGCGACGACCGCAGGTCATATGCACCGCATGGTCATACCCCAAGGTGATTTAAACCCGCAAACCGCCCACCAGAGCGTTGTTTCACTATGTATCAGTATTATCCTTAATTTATGAGCATGAGTGTATAAATGTCTCCACAGTCTGGAATCGGTCATATCTCTTCCCACCTTCGACGATTGTATTGAAGTTAACAGAACTGTTTCACGGGAGAATATTGAAGTTTCTGTTAGCATTGGTGAAAACGATGAGCACGATCAGATTTGAATCGTTACCACCCATTTAATACAGCAAATCAAGAATCAGTAATATCTGTACTCTCTTGTCTCATATGACGACATCCGTCGCCTGAAAATGTGATTTTCGGTTGACGTAGCTCCAGAAGCTATACGAATACATTATCAGTCCTATGCGAAAAGTAAGGAGGAAATGAAAATATTAACCAACTCAACCGGTAACAAAATTTTATAGGCCAGAAAACCACCAATCAGCGGTTCACTGTTAATCTGTGACAATCACTTAAATTAATTTCACTCTCAATTTTCATACTTTGTTCTATGTAACTGTGTGCCGCCCATTTAATACACTTGACTTATGAAACATTACGATAAACAGAAAGTGAGATTGATAGGTACAAATTTGCTAATTTAAGGGGCAACTGGTGCTGAATTTTCGCTTTAACCCAGGGAAAATACGTAGTATCCTGCGGTCGGTAAGATGTACTTAGGTTAGTTAGGTTTAAGTAGTTCTGATTTCTAGGGGACTGATGTCCTCTGTTATTTTCCCATAGTGCTCAGAGCCATTTGAACCATTTTGTACCCCTCTCGCAATAACATCAAGAAACTCAATAATTCTTGTAAAAACCAGATAAGAGTACAAGACGAAAGAAATAATGACCAAAATACTTCTCCACCAATTACATAGATACAAAGCGCTACTCAATGCTACCGCGATTGTCTACTATGCTTTTTTTTTTTTTTTTTTTTTTTTTTGGTCATCAGTCTACCGACTGGTTTGATGCGGCCCGCCACGAATTCCGTTCCTGTGCTAACCTCTTCATCTCAGAGTAGCAGTTGCAACCTATGTCCTCAATTATTTGCTTGACGTATTCCAATCTCTGTCTTCTACTATGCTACAACCAGCGTAAATATTGGACAGAGCTTCCTAGTTGTAGGTACACACAGCCGGTCTGACTCTCTTGGCGTGCTTATAACGCCGATTCGGCGGAGTGCTACACGTAGTCACATGAGTTCCACTTGATGGATCACTGTCACATGTCTTTTGGAGAAGTACTTCCGTGTTTATGCGGAAAGCCGGTTACTGTCTCCATCCACTGGCGATGTTTCGAGCTGAGCTCCTGAAGGGAGGCCGGCAGCGCACCTTGCTTGACTATTGTGCAGACACTCTAACTGGTAAGGAGCCGCTACGATATTTCTCCCCCTGGAAAAAGAATGCACAGCACCACAAACATCCATAGGAGTAGGGATGTCCTTACCGATGTCCATGGGTTAGAGGCCAGCAGGGGCAGAATGCGGCGACGCAGCAGGGGCAGCTGGCGGCGGAGATAGCTGATGAGTCGGAGACGGAAACGAAGGTTCCATCACTGTGCGGCTGGCGATAGGCACTGGCAATCGCCCCGGCCCGTCGTGGTCCACGGCTGGTTGAGGTGCCGGCGGGCGGCGGAACCGTCGTACCACTGGAGAGACGCCGTCGCCCGGCCACAGAGCTTGCTGGTGACTGCAGGTGCCCGACGCACCCGTGGATGAGAGAAGATCCGTGCCCAGACCTCCTGCCCGACGTCGAAGGAGTGCACTGCAGTGTGGCTGGGACGATGAGAAGCATAATATTTTTTAATGAATCAGCCTCAGATGCACAGATTTTCTGGTCTTTACCAGGTTTCGACTAAGTTGATCTATCCTTCTTCAGAAGCATATAATTACTATAACATGCCTGAGTAAGGCACAGTCTACATTAAAATTAAAACCTATAGTACCGTGGTACCATGTCGACATGGTACCACGGTACTGTAGTTTTAATTTTAACATGGTAGCAGGGTACTATAGGTTTTTAGGTTTTAATTTTAATACTGACTGTGCCTTACACAGACATGTTATAGTAATTTTATACTTCTGAAGACGGCTAGGTTAATTTAGCCGAAACGTGATAAAGACCAGAAAATTTGTGCAACTGAGGCTGATTCTTCAAAATATTAGTTTATCACAGTTGATGACGGGGATGCAATATGCTAAAAATTCTTAGGATGAGAAGCCTTTGGAACAAGGACAGATAAGGGAAAGCGGAACGGTGGACCGTGAAGTATCTCCACTGGACTATTACCGGCATCGGAGGCGGTGCTGTATTTGGCTAAAAAAAGAAGCACACCCTCGTTCAGCGGATGATCGCTCAACAGCTTATCGAGCTGGGTCTTGAACGTCCACAGAAAACGTTCTGCTCGGCGTTTGACGCAGGGTGGAACGGACTAGTATGGACGAGGGAAATTCCATTAGCAGTACAGAACTGCTTAAACTCTGTCGAAGTAACTGTGGACCGTTATCCGTAACGATCGTTTTGTGGAGTCCCTCGACAGCAAAGAGGAGCCGGAGAGTGTTGGTAGTCTCAGCAGAAGTGTTTATCATGCAGAAGACATAAGAGGAGCAGCTGCACCCGGGCACGAAAAACACTGGCCCAGGGGTGCTGCCTCACGTGTTTGGCACGTGATAAAGGCTGACGCAAGGGAGGCAAAGTCTTTTTCCAAACCGGGCCAATAAAGGCGTCAGCGGGCCAGCTGTTTGGTGAAGAAGATGCCACAATTTCCAGTATGGAACGAGGTCGAGGACACGGCAGAGCAAAGTATGCGGTATGCCTACCTGGAGAACGTCTGAATCGCTATGCAGAAGGATGACGCCACTGCGGAAAAAGAGACTGTGCCGATGATCCCAAAAACGCAGGATCTCTACATCGCGTATGCTACGACGGCTGGTCGGCCAACCCACAGTGATTTGGCGGTGGACAGCTTGCAGCGTCTGATCCTGAGCAGTGGCCCGCCGCCCAGTATCAGCATCCAACGGAAGCGCGTCCAGAGCTGCGTCCACGTTCTGTTCCATATGGAAACAAACCATGGGGGAGTCCGTTCAGAAACGCGAAAGACAATATCAAAGTCGAACGTCACCAGGAAAGGCACCCAATGCTGGAGGTGGCGTACTGTCCAGGTGGGCACTGTCGCACCAGTGTTAAACAAAGAAATCAAAGGGTTGTGATCGGGCTGCTGCGTGAAATGACGACCATTCATGTAATCGTAGATTTTCGTTAGGGCGAAAACCATCGCCAAAACTTTCTCAATTTGACTATATTTCGTTTGAGCATTAGTCAATCTTTTGGTGCGAAAGCCACTGGCCTCTCAGCGCCGTCGATCACTTGCGATACGACCACACCCAGCCTACAGTCCGATGCTGCGATGAGGGGCAGGGAAGGATAGTAAGCGGCCAGATAAGGAGGGCGGGAGGGAGCTGACTTAAGACGTGTGAAAGCCTGCTCGCAAGTCGTGTCCCAAACCCAACTGACACCTCTAAACAATAACCCGGTCAGGGGCGGTGAACCCTCGGTGGCATGGCGTATAAAACGCCGATAATAGTTGATTTGACCGAGGACGTTGGTGGGAGGAGGCAGGTTTTGAATCACTTCGACATACTCCTTAGAGGCGTGTAGGCCGCGGGCATTAATCGTGAACCCGAGGTAATAAACCTCTAGCGTAGAAAAGTCACACTTTTCTTTGAGACAACGCCGGTTAGCCTCGGGAAAAACCTGTAACAGCCTGTCCAGCTCGTCCGCGAGGTCCACCGCGCACGAAACACCGACGATGACATCGACCAGACAATCTGCCGCACCGGGCACCTGGCGTGTGAGGCGTTCAAAATAACGTTGGAAAATGGCGGGGGCGCTGGCAATGCCAAACAGGAAGTGGTTGTAGCGAAAAAGGCCACACGGGGTATGGACGACTAGGATCTGCTGCGATTCCTTGTCCAATGACAGCTGCAAATATGCATCGACCAAATCAATCCACCGATGGGACAGGATATCCATCGATCATGGCCTGAGGATTGAATGTGAGCTTAAAATCGCCACAAATGCGTAAAACACCGTTCGGCTTGTCGACTATTACGATAGTCATCGCGCAGCGACTGTGCGTCTTGTAAGAGGCGAAGTTCCACCTGGTGCCTGTCCAGGGGAGCAAAGGGGACTGTGCGGGCCTTAAAAGACGAGGGACAGCAGAGGGAAGAAGCTGAACATGTGCGGTGAAACCCTTCATCCCTGGTGTGCAGGATGAGAACAACGTTTCGTATTTGCTGAGCAACGGGGCGAGGAGGGTATCCGCGGAGGGGACCGTCTGTAGGTCGTCCAGCACTGATAAGCCCAGACAACCAAAAATGTACACACCCATCGACTCATAGAGATAGGGTGATTACTGAAACTACACAAGGCACGAGTGTACAGGGATAGAGCCGACCCGCCCAAGTATTGGTATGTGGCACCATCCACAACAGAAACGGATGACGCCATATCAATGTGGAAGACCACCGGAACATGCACGACCTCCAAGGTAAGGAGAAAACGGGCCTCCGACTGGAGAATGATGGAGAATACTTCCGGTCAACGGAATGCGAGGCTTCCAGGTCCGGGAGTGCCGATTCGTGACGAGCCGGGGTGTCCGTAGGAAGCGTGGCATCTATGTGATGTTCCTGCGAAGCTTGACACACCACAGCGATATGGCCCACTCGGCTGCAGGCCGTGCACCTTGCTCACCAGTGGGGGCGCTCACAAATAGTCCAGACAGGGTGGAAAACGGGCAAAATACCTTCTGTCACCGGATGGACAAACGTATCGACGAGACTCCCACTCGGCACCAGGCAACTGGAGAGCTGCAAAAATCGCTGGATCAAGACGTGCCGGTGAGACGCACGAATTATCGGGAGACAGGTGTCGGAGAACGGGTCCTGTAACATGAAAATATCAGCCCGAAGAACCTCGTCTGGTGCGTGAAACACCAGCATATTCCGAATCAACAAAAAGGCATAAGACTGCTTGCAGGCAACGTTGGCGCATCGGTATTTACAATCGAGGGAGAGATCCTGGAGCGTCGTAATCCTTTCCTGATACGTCTGACCTGGGAACTTTCGACGAGAAAAAAAGTATGACCGACCGAGGTGACGTGTATTTGTGCATGAAAGTACTCAAAAAGTCAACCCTGAATATGGGTAAATCAGAGATCACGAGGGCATTCCTGAGGATTCAGTTGCCTAACGATATATCTGTGGAGCGACTGTTGCTAAGAAAAAATCCCGATTTAGATTTTTGTCGTGGAGCCCAAGTGCCAGTAAATGATGTTCCAACCGTTCGACATAATTTGACCATGGTTCGACAGACCTATCAAAAGCAAGAAACGTCGATGGAGCCACGTGTAAAGTGTTCAGTTTAGCCGCAATGGAATCAACTCTGTGCGCTACCTCTTGCCAGGCCCGGGGGGTGAGGGAGAAGCTGGCTGAATCTGCTGTAGAGTTTCCACAACGGACAGGACATTTCGTTAGAAAATGAAAGTTTTATCCTCGTCGCCAATAACTGTAGTGTCCTGCTGTCGCCAGGAAAGAACTAACAATCAAGACTGAACATACTTTATTCACTTTATTATAATAAAAAAGCGTTCTTGGCGTTCACTACTTCCCAAATGCAATAACAACAGGAAACGCAACAATTCTTGTGGTGGCAAAACCAGATAAGAGTACAAGGCGAAAGAAAATAATGATCAAAATGCTACTCTACCTATTACGAAGATGCTACGGCGAGTGTCTACTACGCTAGAGCCGGCGTAAGTATTGGCTGGAACTGTCCTATCTATAGGTACACACTGCGGAATGCTACACGTAGTGATATGAGTTCCAATTGGTATGTCACTGTCACATGTCTTTTCGTGAAGTAATCCCGTGTTTATGCGGAAAGCCTGTTATTGCTTACATCCACTGATGATGTTTCGATCTGATCTCTTAAAGGGAGATCGGCCGCCCACCTTGCTTGCCTGTTGTGCGGGCCCTCTAACAGGTAAGGGGACGCAACGATACATACGGTATTACTGACAGTAGTGAGAATCTATACTTCCATTTAGATACTCGTTGTATTGAAAAAAAAATCACAATTATTTTTCGACAGTTGAAATGTGTCTATATATCAGACAGGACACGAAAAGTTAGAGATATATTGAACATTATACGCTGTGGGAAGCTCATTATATACATCTCATACAGCAGTAACAGATACCAGAAATATTAAGTATGTTTGTTAGAAACACAGCTACTTTTGATTTTATGTAAAATGTACTTACGTGAAATCAATCATAAATGACTTAGTTACACTTTGAATTCTAAGTAAATGCTCTTTTGTCCCAGAAAAGGTTAAAAGTACATTACAATCAATACCTGGCGTTACAGCCACGGGCATTTGTTTTATCGACACTTTCGTTCCGATGTGATCCAGGTATCAACACGTTTTTAGGCATGCTGAACCCAGAAAATTTTTTGTACATGATATCTTAATTTTTTATTGTTTCTTCAGCTGCAGCCAGGGAGTAGAGGCTACCCTTGTCGACGTACCAATCAAATAAGCCACTGGGCAGCATTGTTGACATCAAAATACTCTGGAAGGACAGTGTTTGTCTATCGGACACGTTCGAGGTACATTGAATTCATAAAGTAGGTGGTTACAGGTATTATTATCGATACCAAATACCATATAAAATCTGATACCGAAACGTCTATACACCGTACATATAAGATTTCTGGCTGTTTGTGATGTGCTCTAGAAACTTTAATAACTTGTTTTACAGCTGCATAATTTGGGGTTAAGTACACAAGGGCTCAGGAACCTTTGAATATTGATGCTTTGGTGTCAAACACTTTTCACAATAAAATTTCATTATTTACGCTCACTAATACCAAAGTCAAAGGGCCCTGGCCTAATAATTAAGGAATTTATTTGTTGGTTGTCATTGTATCAGTGGGGTCTTAAATCTCATCTAGAATCCAGATTAGGATTTGCTTCTGCTGATTACCTGAGTGGGATTCTCTAGGAAGGTTGCTAATGGAAAATTATGATGAAGAGCACACATTCAAGTCAGTAACACGATTACTTAGTGAAACACGAAAACTGGGAAAATCTTTTAGATTTACAATGGAAATAGACTTAAATACAGTTGAACTTGTACTACATACGAGAGAGCCAAAGAGACTTTTTTTGTTTAATGAGACAGGGAATTGCCCCAAGACTTATAGAAGAAATTAATAATATCAGTACCAAAAAAGGTAGGTCTTGAAAGGTATTAATATTAGCGAACTCTCAGTTTAATAAATCATGCATAGCACACTATATGAAAAACTGTGAGAAGCTGACCTTACAGAATATCATTATGGTTTCTTGAGGAATAAAGCAACACATGAGACAGTGTGCCTACTGACCCAACGATGTACCTTAGAAGACAGGTTACACAAAGGGCAAACGTACTTTTACAGCATTTTTAGACTTAGATAAACCTTTGGCAGTGATGAATGGAACTCATTCTTTCAAATTGTAAAGATAGAAGTAGCAAAATTCGGGAAGCGAGAGGTTGCTTAAACCTTACATAGAAACCAGGCTGGAGTCTTGAGAAATGATGGCCCAAGATGAAGTACCGGTTAAGAAGACAGTGGAACATGATTATAGATTATCCCTGGTGTAATTCAACATTGAACTTGCGATGAAGGAAACAAAAGAAAAACTTGGAGAAGGAATTAAAGTTCAGAGAGAATAAATAAACACACTGAGATTACCTGATGATTTGCATTTCTCTCAGGAAACGTTAATGACCTGGAAAGGGTAGTAAACGGAATGGACAGTGTCTTGAAAAGCAGGATGTAATGTGAAAGAAAGTAACGCTAACGAACTGCAGTCGAATTAAATCAGGTATATCTCAGGGAATTAGATTAGGAAATAAGACCGTAAAGGGACCAGATAAGTTTTGATATTTAGGGCAGTAAAATAACCGAAGATAGCCCATATAGAGAAGAAGTATAATGCAGACGAGCAATGGGAACAAAAGTGATTCTGAAGAAGACATGTTTACAAACATTGAATGTGAGTATAAATGTTTAGCTGTCTTTTCTGAAGGTGTGTGTATGGAAGTGAAAGAAGAATGGCGAGTGGTTTAGACAAGAAGAGAATAGAAGCTTTTTAAATGTGACTGCTGAAGGTTATGTGGGTAGATCATGTAGCTACTGAGGAATTATTGGGTATAATGGGCGAGAAGAGAAATTTGTGGCTGAAATTGACTAAAAGAAATAATTAGTTTATAAAATACATTCTGAATCATCAAGAAATCATCAACTTAGTACTGGTAGCATGTATGGGACCCTAAAACTGTAGAAGGAGACCATGAGGTGAATACCATAAGCTGATTCATATGGAAGTAGTTTGGTATTAGTTTTTTTGCAAGTGAAGAAGATGGCACAGGATAGATTAGTCTGGAGAGCTACATCAGGCCTTCCTTAGCACTGAAGACCACAACAACGACAGTTTGATTAATAAAAATTGGCAAATCACTTTCATGTAACAGAATTTTGATGCAGATTATTGATCCTGTTAACTTAAACCTCTCACATTCACTTTCTTGTAACACGAGTACATTGTTATTTCTTGAAATGAGTTAAATCCTGTGGAAACTGTTGTAGCCCATCTACTTCATTTCTCTAATATACATCTACATGCTGTTCAAACAATATATTACCATAGCTTGAAGAAAATGCTCTGCAAGTACAAATAAAAAAATATTTTTGTGATTTAAAAAAAACCTACTCTCTCATAGTGGCCTTTTTAATATTATTATTATTATTGTTATTATTATTATTCAAATTATTAAGTCCTTGAATTCCATTAATTTGAAGGGTAATATAATAATGGTGAAGCTAAGCATCAATTTTTGCATGAGGTTGTAACTCATGCTGATGAAGATGTAGCTGATGTAAGCTGCTTACCTTGTCTTAAGTTGCCTGAAATATTCCCCGGACACTTTTACTTTGCCCACTTTAAATGTATAGGAGGCACCAAAGTTCGCACACTCGGACGCTACAATCTCGCATAAAACAGCACAAAAATGTCTGTAAAAAAACTTGCTTTCGTGCATATTTTCGGTGCCAAATGGACGACAAACAAAGACAATTTGGCAACACTGTAAACATATTACGACAAGCACTTCGTTTCAGTACTTGGTAACTCCGCTGTCGAATTAGGAAAGTGGATGTTCCAGTTTTATTTATATTTTGTTTTAAATCTCTAATTTTATGCTGCAACATTTGGTATCTGGCTTCTTAATGGTTGTACAGCAATATACACGACATGTGCAACTACACTGAACAACACAGTTAAGGGAAAGTTTCTTCAGGGCACCGTCATTGTTTCCCAGTGTGACGTATAAGCTGGAAATTTGGCTCAAAGATGTCTTCGAACTTCTTCTGTAATGCTGAAAAACTGTGGCGCCCTGCGATGTGCTCCTCGTGCTCGTCGATGCTTCGAACAGCGAGGTGCCTAAGCATTCGAAAAGAAGACCAGCGCTCAGAAGTTCGTATCAAGTGTAAATGGTGTTAATTGTATCAAGTTGGCACCATATTTCACTACAACTCTGATCAACACCATCGTGGACGTGTCACACTATAGGAAGCTCGACACACAACCTCTTACCCATGTTTCACCAATTCCTTTGACGCTATTGAGATGGAGGTCAGAGCCGGAACGCTCGCCGTTGAAATCTCACCGTTTTCATATGAGTGGCTGAGGAAAACATTTCAGACACCCCCCTCCCCCCATCTCAGAATCGACCACGAAAGTGCATCAGCAGATGGCATAGAGGGGGTCAATGTAAACACCCCTTCCCTTAGAGGGTCGTTTCCCACTCATCGCACGGTCGTAAACGACAGTTGGTAATAGTATGAGCAACACGACTGCCGGTAATCCACGAACGATTCAATTTTTCTGTAAGCACATCGTGGGACTCGAACCTCACTGAACGCGTACTGTCCCATCTGGAGTGCAGACCGACAAATATTTTTGCTGTGGTATATAGCCTGGCACCACTATACAGCTTAATAAACCATTCGAAGAAATCTGAACGTCACCCGAGGCGCAAAGCGTGTTGAGACTTTCGTACCACTTCTTTCTAGCGCCGCCGTGTGTGTGATATAGGATGGGTGCAACGTTGACGCATGCATGAATAAAATGGTGTTGGTCACCCTTAAAACCTCACCAGCTCGGCAACACCCTTGGTGCCATTTGCTCACCTTTGTTGCACACTTCGAAAATGTATGCGTCGGATTTTTTACACATATTCTCCTGATTAGCGATCCGCCGTTACACTAGAGCATGAAAGCAGGCCACCTTCTCGACACTCTTTAGATCCCGCATGCTGCCTTTTTTTTTTTTTTTTTTTGCGCCTTGATATTTGATGCATCACCTCGATTACATTCTTATAGAGGAAGTTCATAGGTAACTTTGAGTGTAACTTCAGACTTATATGTCGTTATGGAAAACAGTTACGGAATTTCGAAAAAGTGTTCCTTTATTTATGTTGAACGGTATAAGCAAGAAAAAATGTCTTCGTTTTTCCCGCATAATGTCAAGAGTGGAACACTAGAGAAAGATCTTAAAGGTAGTTCGATAAAACTTCTACCAGGCAGCTGATTATGAATTGCAGGGTAATCATGTAGATGCAGCTTCAGATGTAGACATAGATGGAGATAGGTCCGCAAAAGTATGTTCACGAGCTACCACCTCGAGACCACTTTCTTCACGTGGCGCGCAGCGGAGAATAACTCTTAATATTGGCCTCATCAAGCGGTTGTGATGATAGGTGTTTCCCTTCTTGAAATTCTGACGCAAAAATTGACATATGTAGATGCTGATGTGACAGGTACTCATCAGGTTATTGTAGGAGGTTGGAGTTACGAACTATTCAGTGTTTACTTAAACGTGGATGTGTTTTTGAGTGTTCTTTCAGCTGTCCGATGGCTTGGTAACTCACTCATGAATTGACAAAACACTACCTAGCGGCAATATATTCTACCAGCTGTAGTTTAGCGTCGTTTCCTGCTGCAGACACCGACAAGCCAACTTCCAAGTGATTTTGTGGTGATCTCTGTGAGCGCTTGTGTTCCTGGTCAATCATGACATCATGTCATGGGAAACTTGTTCTGGCTTGCTTGTAAGGTTTTCCCAACGACGTGTTGTTGTTGATATGGGAGATTTACCTTTTCGCATGTGAGCCCTGTGGATGTCCACTTTATGTACCATCAACTGTGTATTGAGATGTTTGAGTTTGTGGAGTATTACCGAGATCTTGTACTAGTTCCCTGTTGCAGTGATTGCATATTCCATTTAGTGAGTTTATTGATGGGTAATAAGGTCTGCACGTCATTTGGGAGGAAGAAATTAGAATGGTATGCAACCGTAATTGAATGTTATTATCTTAATTAATTTTAGCTGCACCACTGTCAATTAATCTGTCAGTCCGTCGGGTGTGCCCCTGTTTGGATTATCCATGGACGTGTGGCAAGCTGTGTCCAAGGAAGCATTGACTTTTGGCTGGCTCTGCTTTATGAACCTTTCTTAATCTTACTGGTTGTAATTAGTGAACTTATGTGTGTGTGTGTGTATCTAGGTTAAGTCGCTGTATCGTATTGATAGGTATGTATCTCGAAAGTTGTCGTTGTGTGTCTTGGCATTACATTTCAATAACTGTCAGGCAGTGGACACAGATTGCAAGGAACAATGCAGGTTCGTTATTGCATTTCATCCCTTTTCTCAGAGGGTATCTTACGCTTTTAACCTCTTAAACTTACAGTTGGAGCCGTTTTATTTTTTTAATGTTAATGAGACTTCTGGCGTTTGATGCGGCCCGCCACGAATTCCTCTCCTGTGCCAACCTCTTCAACTCAGAGTAGCGCTTGCAACCTACGTTCTCAATTATTTGCTGGATGTATACCAATCTCTGTCTTCCTCTATAGGCTTTACCCACTGCAGCTTCCACTGTTACCATAGAAGTCATTGCATGATGTCTTAACATATGTCCTACCATTCTGTCCCTTCTTCTTCTCAGTGTTCTCCATAGATTCCTTTCCAACCGATTAGCCAGAGAATCCTATGGTTCCTTACCTTATCAGTCCATCTAATTGTTGACATTCGTCTGTAGTGTCACATCTCAGATGTTACAGTTCTCTTCTGTTTCGGTTTCCACACAGTCCATGTCTCACTACATCACAATTCTGTGCTCCCAAACCAAAGTTCCATAAATTTCTTCGTCATATCAAGGAATAGGTTTGATACTACTCTTTGCCAGGCATGCAATTCTTCACACTGCTAGCCTGCTTGTTATGTTCTACTTGCTCATCATGGATAATTTTGCTGCTGCGTAGCTGATTTCCTTAACTTCTTCTACTTTGTGATCACAAATCCTTATGTTAAGTTTCTTGGCACTCTCATTTCTGTTACTTCTCATTACTCTCACCTATCCGCAACTTTCTCATCATACCAAAGACAAATCAGCGTTAACAGGCCGACTAATAGCAAGGCTACTGCTGTATGCTCCGTCTGTTTTGTCGGTAGTTATTTCAAAGGGTTTATTTCGCAACTTTAAACTGAAATAGACAGGCTAGTGCCGCCGTATGATAAGAGAGTTATTGCCAGACGGATGTAATCGACATCTTTCGACAAACGGCTACTGTCTTTGTTGTAAGTGAGGCGTCAGTCATTGAA
Source organism: Schistocerca piceifrons (assembly GCF_021461385.2). NCBI lineage: Eukaryota > Metazoa > Arthropoda > Insecta > Orthoptera > Acrididae > Schistocerca > Schistocerca piceifrons. Next base: position 670,564,303 of record NC_060141.1, read on the forward strand.
GTTAATAAAATTCGCATGAGACCTCTTGGTGTTGTGTCTGTGTGATGCGGCATAAAAACAGATTCTACGTGTATTAATAATTACGACGTCTATGATAACTGCCTGAAGAGAGTTGTCTGCTATGACATTTAATGTTTATTTTGATTATAATTTTAATTACTTGAATTTTTTTGATTTTCTATCTGTCAACGAATTGCTGCCCAATTATTTTAATCGTTCATGGGTTAAATGTTTTATTAGTTGTGTTTTTAATGTGAAGGTTGCAGCCATTTGTGTTGACCGCTGGAGAGCTTTTTTCCACACGCTGCATGATGTGAAGAATGTAAAGAAATTTCTTGAGCTTGGAAGGATTTAGAGGAACAGTTGCTGCAAAGTTTTCTTCGAAAGGAGACTTTACTCGTCACACAGAAACTCGACTTGCTGCAGCGACAGTGACGTCAGTGGCTCACGGAACCGGTGTCGAAAGCTGAGGCTCATCCTTCACTCTAATGGCCACAAAGCACGTCTCCTGTCAATCACTCTAGCAACCCTCCTGTTCCTCCACAAAAATAGAACGCCTTTCCTTGGCGGCTGGCTTCAGACATTATCCTGCACTGGCGTTGTGGGCACACTCCTTCAGCGAACAGTTTTGTATGTTACGTATTCCGCTGAGGAAAATTTTGCACGTGGCCTGTGAGTGACATTATTTCGCCCTCGAAGACACTTCCTGCCTCAAAAAGCGAATATAACACAAAATGCACAGCGACATGCAACTAAAATGCGTTTATCGGCAAATGTGAGCCTCAATTACGTCACTGATTGGTTTGAAATCACATCCTTGGCTCTCTCTATATAAAATATTTATAAAAAATATATTTCCTCTGTAGCACACGTCCTGTATTTTTTTCCTTTATTGAATTTCGATTCCCTTAGTACGCTGCACTTTAACCTACAGAATTTTTAAAGCATAAGAAGATAAGAAACAATAAAAGCAGGCGATAAAACGGTGCTTTAATTGTAAAACAGTGGAAAATTGTAGAAAGTTAAAGCATAAAACAAAGGTTTGTCGATGCTAATAAAATACACAGGAAGCAGACAGGTATAATAGTAGAGAGACAATTAAAAAACACGGCGAGAGTCTGGTTTCTGTTCGCAAGAGATATAAAAATCACACCCAGTGACAGTATGATTTCGGTTCGCAACACTTCGGAAAAGACGCACAACACTGAACACTGAACACTCACTGGAAACACAGCACTAAAAAGTCGGCACGAAGATGACACACCACAGCAAAGGCCATATGGGGGGGGGGGGGGGGGGGCTGGACAGATGAGGGGATGAAAAGGGAGGAGGAGAGGGAAAACGAAGGGGGGGGGGGAACGACGGAGAGAGAGGACTCATAAGGGGGGCAGTGCAGGCTCGAGAGGGAATGGGGAAAGGCAGAGGAGGGATATGCAAAAGGACTCGGGGGTGAGAAGGGAGGCAGCGAGAGGGTAGGCGGGGATAAAACAGGATGGTAGGAGGAGGAGGAGGAGATTAGTGTTTAACGTCCCGTCGACAACGAGGTCATTAGAGACGGAGCGCAAGCTCGAGTGAGGGAAGGATGGGGAAGGAAATCGGCCGTGCCCTTTCAAAGGAACCATCCTGGCATTTGCCTGAAGCTATTTAGGGAAATCACGGAAAACCTAAATCATAATGGCCGGAGACGGGATTGAACCGTCGTCCTCCCGAAAGCGAGTCCAGTAGGATGGTAAGGTGGGAGAGGAGGAAGCCCAGGAAAAGGACAGAGGAAGGGATAGGGAGGTGAGGATAAATGGAGGGAGAGAGGGCATCATCCGGGAGGGGGAGTCGACGGAAGCCACTGTAGTAAAGGAGATGAAAGGTGTAGAGATAGAGGGTTGGAGAAGAGAGGAGCAACTAGGGGAAAAGGGGGAGATGTAGAGTATGTGGATATGTTCGAGGAAAGGAATAGGAGCACATGAGGCACATGTCCTGAAAAATATTCGTATGAATACCTTATACTTTAGCTGCAGCTACTGTTACTGGTGTATAGTCTTCCATGAAGTTCCACGATTCCAGTCAGATGACGTCGACCTCTTGCCAATATATTTCGGTTGACAGCCACTCAGCCATCTTCAGGTGAGTATGTTGCACTGGAGGTTACTATTTTACATCGCTAAGTGTATACCAAAACTTTGGCACTGAGACGCAAAGACAGCCGCTGCATAAGCGACCTCAGTCGACTTTCGCGCCCTCTTCGAATATTGCTCCATCTATAGGGCACAGGCACATGGATAACGGTTATACTGCATGGGCGGACAGCGTGCTCGCGGTATTAAAATTAAAATGTCATATTAATCAAATTAACAGTCGTTGGATGTGTGATTAGTTTTGAAATGTTTTCTATCAGAAGATATTAAAGAAATCATTGCGTACCAGGCCTTATTCAGTTGATAGCCTCAATGACGATGAATAAGATCTTTCGCCAAATGTATTTCCACCAAATCCTTAATAACTGAATCCCAACAGTATCTCGCAGAGGTCAAGATCTCCATGGATGGCTATTTCATGGAATGTCCTGTGAGATACAGTGCTCGGGCGTAGCTGAATTACTGGGCTGCGGAAGGCGAGTATGGCGATCACATTCAACGCACTTTTCACACAATATGCGTGTTGTCTCATCAGTATAGGCTTTGTCACACTGGCAAGATATTCTGTAGATTCCAGCCCTCAACAATCCCATATCGTCCTTTGCTGGACAGAGCACAAGTCTTTGTAGGCGGGCGGAAAGTTACTTTCACATGATCTTTGCCCAAGATTCTGCCAAATTTCGACGAAATATTGTCGGCATACGGGGGGAACGCCCTGGACTTGAACGGCTCCTTCTCCTCTCCATCTTGTGGGTGGTCACGTTTCATCCTCCTTCAAGGTGTGCTGATCTGATGTGGAGACTATCCATCACATTTGAACACGGACTGCGTGTTCCAGATACTTTGAAAGGGCCGTCTCCATCAATTACAAAATGTTAGCGGTGCACCAACGTTACAAGGACTTCCATAATTTGTGATTGGCCGCGGCAGCCAGAGCCCGCAAATACAAGTCTTTATGTGTAGGATTACGTTAACGGAAAGCCCCAATGGCCAATCCACTTTCAAGCTCACCAAGATATCTCGACGGCAGACTACCGCCCTTCTCCTCTTGTATCTTAGATTTGATATTTTCGTGGATAGAATTCAGGTGCTGTGGAAAGCGTGACCATTCTTTTTTACCGTCAGGTCACAATAGAAAAGATTTTTGGTTGAAGTTCTATCGGTTTAAGTTCAGTGTTATCTGCCAAGAAAAACTTAATAAACATCAGAATATGTCATAGGATTTGTCAACCTAGGAAAAGCGTTAGATAATGTAGGAGGGTTCAAACTGTTGGAATTTATGAGGAAAAGTGGAGTAAACCACAGGAAAGAACGGATAATACAAAAGAGGCATTCAAGGAGTTTCTGTGCGAAGGTCGTGTGGTTTGGAAGTGGTATGCCAATTGAGGCAGTAATCCAACATGAGCAACAGGTTGATGATACATGTTTGATAAACCATCGTGTCCTGCTGCGTAAATAAGTCCGCATCTACCTCGTCGGAAACGAATCGTCGACTTTTCGAGGTCTATTTCAAGGCACCAAAGGCGACATAATCGCAGTGGAAGAGATCAGGACTATAGGACGGTGGTCAAGTGTCTCCAACTTAAGTTGGTATAACCTACGATACGACATTTGCGATACCGGGACATGCATTAACATGATGCAGGAGCAACCCTTGTCGTAGTTTCCGTTCCACAACGTGTGGTTTTCGAGAGAAGAACAGCTGATTTTCAGTTTGAATTCCTTATCAGCGCTCTAATCTTCATAAGAATAACACGGCAGCCGTTTGATTTTCCAGCAACAGAGGACAAGTAAATATAAGGCGCGCTCTCAGCGTCTAAGTCCGTCGTAACGAGGTAGTGATAAAGCATTACAAGGATTGGAGTCGTACTATGACAGAGACATTATCGCCTATCGTACTTTTTCAATTGGTGTACAAGATGATAGGAACTATGGAACAGGTGTGGTACATACTGATAAACCATTTTCATTATATACAAGAAACAGGAGACGTGTTAATGCTAATGAAAGAATTAATGTTTGGGCCAAGATTGATGGTACTTTATCAAAAATGGTTCAAATGGCTCTGAGCACTATGGGACTTAACTACTGAGGTCATCAGTCCCCTAGAACTTAGATCTACTTAAACCTAACTAACCTAAACATCACACACATCCATGCCCGAGGCAGGATTCGAACCTGCGACCATAGCGGTCATGCGGTTCCAAACTGACGCGCTTAGAACCGCACGGCCACACCGGCCGGCGGTACTTTATCAAATTATATTAAAGTACAAGGTGACATTACTGTATATTACCATTCCTAATAAAGAGAACCATCCTTATCTATCCCGTGAAATTTAAAAAAAAAAAAAACACTAATTCAGCTACTGAAGCATCTGTCTCTTCTGTGGGTTGCGGGGGTTACGACCCCTGGGGAGGTGGGTGGGTTTTATTTCATGGCTATGTGACTTGTCCTTATGCTAGTGTGTAAGGCGTGTGACCTAGAAGGGGACTTAGCCGCTGAGCGAGGCAGCCGGGCAACAAGGGCCCTAGTATTACTAGGCCCGTGTTGCTGGAAAATCAAACAGGCGATTGCGCAATCGGGACTGATAAGGCGCGCTGGCGCTGCGCGGACGGGTGGGGGGCAGGAAGTACATCCTGTTCTGAGGCAGTAGCAGTCTCATTCGACTCGAGGCAGCCGCACGAAGCACACAGCCATGCCGTACAGGAGGAGAATGTATAGAAGAAGGAGCAGACTGCCAGTGTACAAGACAGTGGACACTTTTAGTTTTGTTCCTAATAATGTTTCTCAAGAAGAGCTACTTACTGGTTCTACCACATTTGTTGGTTGCAAGATTAACTTTTCATGTACTACTACTGAACTTGTTCCTGGTAATTCATGGTTAACACTTGCTGTAGTACGAGGTAGTGATAAAGCTTTACAAGGATTGGAGTCATACTAGTCGCCCGGTGGGGGACAGGAAGTACATCCTGTTCTGAGGCAGCAGCATGCTCAGTCGACTCGAGGCAGCCGCACGAAGCACACAGCCATGCCGTACCGTCGTAGAATGTATAGAAGAAGGAGCAGACTTCCAGTTTACAAGACAGTGGATACTTTCAGTTTTGTTCCTAATAATGTTGCTCAAGAGGAGTTACTGACTGGTCCTATCACATTTGTTGGTTGCAAGATTAACTTTTCATGTACTACTACAGAACTTGTTCCTGGTAACTCATGGTTAACACTTGCTATAGTACGAGGTAGTGATAAGGCATTACAAGGATTGGAGTCGTACTATGACAGAGACATTATCACCTATCGTACTTTTTCAATTGGTGTACAAGGTGATAGGAACTATGGAACAGGTGTGGTACATACTGATAAACCATTTTCATTATATACAAGAAACAGGAGACGCTGTTCTATACACATTCATTATCCGTTTGACGTCTACTGGTGTTTTTCCTTCGGTAGCCATGAAAAGAATTAGAGCACGTTAGTTCTGTTTGGACGTATTTGACAATAACGACGCACATCGGAAGGATACGAATATCACGCTGATCCCTTGCAAACAAGTCGGTGCTTAGGCCTTACAATGATGAGCCAAAACATTATGATCACCTGCTTCATAGCTTGTTTGTCTGTCTTTGGACTGAAATACATAACTGATTGTGCGTACGAGGGACTCGACAGTTTGTTGGTAGGTTTGTGGAGGTATGTGACCGCTGATTTACGTACGCGGTGGGGCCGCCCGATACCGACCCAGATAGGTTCTATAGGATGTACATGAGGCGCATTTGGTCACCGAGGCATCAAACTCAGTTCTCTATGATCCTCCTCAAACACCTATAGCACGGTTCTGGCTCCAAGACAGGGTCAGGTATCCTGCTGAAAGATGACATAGCCGCCAGGGGAAGACATCAAGCATGAAGGCCTGCAGATGGTTCGCAGCTGTCAGCATGTCTTCAATTACTGCCAAGGACACAGGCGAGCCCAGGATTATGTCCCCTATAGCATAACACTGCTCCTTTCATCCTGAGCCAGTGGCGTTCTGCACGTTTCGTGCAGCTGTTCATCTCGATGATGGCATTTGTCGAGACGAGCGCCGGCCTAGTGTAGCAAACACTTGCGCATTCACCAGCAGTGTTCTGTTGTAGCGGAGATGTCACAGATCACCATCTGTCCTACTTTACAGAGCAGACAAGCCTCCAAACCCCACGTTGTGTAAGGAGTCATCGACATCCAGCCATTTAGCGCTTATAATCTGTTCATCGACGGAACAAACCTGATGTAATCAAACACAACCGCGATGACTGGTAGGCGTAGCACACGTTCTTGGAAGTGCGTTGTACTTGGGTATCTTGTTATTAAGTTCCCTTAAGATGTTCTAATGAATTAACAGCTATCAACGTTTATCTTAATCACGCTTTAGCTCTGACTGTCGTGTTGCTAATAAGCAGTATGAAAATGACTGAGGCTGCTTCCTGCTCCATAGTGAAGCACGCGTAGAACACTGTTAAAAATGGCCGAAATATACGCTGTTCTTAATGTTTCTCACATCTGATATACGTAGCTACATACTATATGTATCGGTAGTGTAGTAGCCTCCTACCGTGGTGCAGTCCGTGGGTCGTTTGTTGAAGACTTGCGTTGATCATCCCTTTTTTTTCTCAATTTGGAATACATGTCGTAATTGTAAAATTCGTCATCATTTTCTTCATGAATAATACACGTATTATTGTTTGTAATTACATATCGCACATGAAATTCTTGTTTTCGTTTCAAATATAAATTCTTAATTATCGCTATATTATGAAAAATTGTTAATAAAGGTAGTTTAAATTAAGAAGTCATAACAATTTAATTTTCTAGGACAAAAATGAAAAAACCGGATACTCTTTATTTGGGGTATGTCCATTGTTTTATACCAAGATGTAGTCCTCCACGAACCAGAATGATGAGTGTCATAGAAACATTATCATTTTCACAGAATCTCATACGCCGTACAAATACTGCATTTTAACATTTTCCGCTGCACCATTGCAATATGAACCCAACAGAACTGATCTAGAGCCACGTTAAGTGATCTGTCACGAGAAATATCAAGACTGTTAAGCTGCCAGGTGTACTGAAACTAACGCGCGCAGCTTTTTCTCGCGTCACTGTCGAAATCTGGCTGTCTATAGAACGGCACGTCAGAAAAGAAGAGAACAAAATGCGGAGCCTCGGTGGCTTCGTGGATTATGTTGTTGATCGACTCGTTACCAACTTACCAGACGAGGGTTCTAGAGGTGAAATGTATTCCTCGGATTCGGATAAGGAGGGAGTTAAGACATTACCAGGTGACTGTGATTAATTTCTTCAGTGGCGTCAGTACTCAGCATTATGGTGAAATCCCTGCAGTATGCTTTTGCTTCACAGCTCACTGAGAAAGATTTACGTTAGGAAATTTCATCACTCTTGTTTGTAATTAGAACAGTATGTTAGTTAAGAACGAAGAGCATTTATGCTTTCCGTCTGGTCGACTAAGAAGCTTGCTGTAGTGCAGGAGTTTTGCGTAATATTATTACATTCTCTTTAAAAATTAAATGACATTCGAAACTATATTGTTTCTCTGCTCGTCTCTTTTTACGTCTGAACTGCAGTTGCTCATACCATTGCAGTTTTGTGGGACCAACTGCCTGTCCAATGCTTAAGTAAGCCGACAGAGCTGCTGTCCCGCATTATCGCTGAGTCTATGTGCGTGTAACACAGAGTAAAAGTTAAGGGATTTGTCGCGACAAATAACAAGCCTGTTAATCTGCAGACGAGCTGGAACCAAAGAACTGTACTGGACATAGCTTGGCTTCCGCTTCATGTGAAACGAAATTCAAACAAACGAGGAAGAATATAGAGCGTAATGTTTACGTCAGGTCTATTCTTATGATGAACACAGTATAGTAGTAGTTTCACAGTCCTACCTTTTTCCGTAGATGCTCACAATAGTAGCACGTGAACATTCGACCAGCTTCGCCGTTTTAATGATACTAGTTCTCAGGCTCCGTATTATAATAATTTGTCCCTTGCCAAAGTTTCTTATCTCAGTGGATTTCCCCATTTGCAGCCCATATCTCCGCCAGGATGATCCTCCATCCATGTCTGCTTCGCTTACATGCAGAGCGTCCCACTTGAAAGAGGCCCCAGAAACATGCGTAGCAATGCCGCTGAAATTGCACGTTGCAATTTGTGACGTTTGATGAGGCAACAGGTGCACTCTGCAATATGGTTTGAACCAACATTATGTTTCCGTGCATCGCTGTGGCTGGAATTCACTGTTCAGTGTTTAGTGACAATGTATCTCTAGTCGGTCGAAGATGGTGTGTTTCTTGTGAAACAATATTGGGTTTCTGGTTCCATTAAGACATGTAAGTGAATATTTGTGGAACGATTCGGTGACCAGCTTATACCGTCTAAATGCTGCATACAAAAGTTAGTGAACAAGATGGAGAGAATTTTAACGGTGTTGGATCTTCATTGCGGGGGTCGACCTCCATTACCGGAAGGAAAAGTGACTGACGTGAAACAACGACTGTTGGCCTCTTCTGCAAAGTCTATTCCATGTTTGTCTCAGGAATGTGGAATGTCACGGAGAACATGTCACAGAGACTCGAAAAAAGGCAGCATGTTTGCACACAGATTTACAGTTGTTTAGGAACTGAGTGTCAATGACACAATCTAACGTATTACGTTTTGCTGTAGGCTACAGGAATTTATTGGTTAGACGCCTGGGATATTGCTCTACACATGGTTCAGTGATGAGGCGTGGTTCTACATCTTTGGCTATGTGAAATGACAGAATACCGTTTCTGGTGTAGTGGGATCCTAATTTCTTCTAGTCTGCTGTGACCTGTACAGTTTACATCGAAGTCTCTTAAGGAATTAGTGAAGCAATAGGACATGGATGGTGCAATGTCTCTACATAATGTAATCTGATTGTAATATTCCAGCTGTGATGTACAAGTGAGGATGCGCTACCGTAATTTGATACGACAACACTCTTTGCTGTGGTGAAAACGCTCTTTGCTAAAAGAAAAGAGAAGCATGTATGTTTTCTTGTAATTTTGCAGTGAACACATGGTGTGTCGTGGGTCGATCACTCAGTTTTTAAAACAATTGAACAGCCACGATCGCTTCAATATCGTTTACTAGATGACCGGTTTCAGCACACTGAAGTTGCCATCATCGGATCTGTGAAGGTATAACATAACAGGTTTGCGGGAGGTCTTACATGAGGTAACTATATACATTAAAATTATTACGGAACCACATACCTGAAACATGGATTAACATTTATAATACCATATGGACGTCATGGCACGTGAGGTAGACCATCTGATAAAAATCATTGTGACAACCATTAAAAATAATAAAAAGCTGCTCTCATGGTCGTTCTTTCCATAAAGCATAAAACTGAAGTCACCAGATGAAACTACCACTGCTCGCCTAACACCGGTCGGCATCATCACTGCCCTATTCCTCGCAGGCTTACCTACTGTTATTCTAGCGGTTCACATCCGGCCACCAGATAGCGCTGTCCAAGCAGCGCACACACAGTCCCACAGAATTACCACTCATTACTTCTAAAACACAACTTTGCTGTAACTCCTTGTCACATTCCCTTGCAAAGCACACATTTGCGCATACATTTCCTGTACATACTATAATCACTATAAAGTACGACAAATACAAAATAAGAGCATCTGAGGGACAGACATTATCCATTGGCGCCTTACAAAACTACATACTATAATTTACCTCTATTCATATTGTAAGTAGGTTGTTTAGGTTTTTATGTTGGTAACGTCACGTAGCGTTCTGTACGAAAATCACTGGCTGTGCTGTGTGCAGTCTGTGGCTGGTTAGCACTGTTAGAATACCCGCTATTGTAGTGTTGGGCAGTTGGCTGTTAACAGCACGTAGCGTTGCGCAGTTGGAGGTGAGCCGCCAGCAGTGGTGGATGTGGGGAGAGAGATGGCGGAGTTTTGAGAGCGGATGACCTGGAAATTGAAATAAGAACACAGTGAATTCATTGTCCCAGGAAGGGGAAACCTTAATGACACATTCCTGGGGTCAGATACATCACATGATCACACTGACAGAACCACAGGCACATAGACACAGGCAACAGAGCATGCACAATGTCGGCACTAGTACAGTGTATATCCACCTTTCGCAGCAATGCAGGCTGCTATTCTCCCATGGAGGCGATCGTAGAGATGCTGGATGTAGTCCTGTGGAACGGCTTGCCATGCCATTTCCACCTGGCGCCTCAGTTGGACCAGCGTTCGTGCTGGACGTGCAGACCGCGTGAGACGGCGCTTCATCCAGTCCCAAACATGCTCAATGGGGGACAGATCCGGAGATCTTGCTGGCCAGGGTAGTTGACTTACACCTTCTAGAGCACGTTGGGTGGCACGGGATACATGCGGACGTGCATTGTCCTGTTGGAACAGCAAGTTCCCTTGCCGGTCTAGGAATGGTAGAACGATGGGTTCGATGAGGGTTTGGATGTGCCGTGCACTATTCAGTGTCCCCTCGACGATCACCAGTGGTGTACGGCCAGTGTAGGAGATCGCTCCCCACACCATGATGCCGGGTGTTGGCCCTGTGTGCCTCGGTCGTATGCAGTCCTGATTTTGGCGCTCACCTGCACGGCGCCAAACACGCATACGACCATCATTGGCACCAAGGCAGAAGCGACTCTCATCGCTGAAGACGACACGTCTCCATTCGTCCCTCCATTCACGCCTGTCGCGACACCACTGGAGGCGGGCTGCACGATGTTGGGGCGTGAGCGGAAGACGGCCTAACGGTGTGCGGGACCATAGCCCAGCTTCATGGAGACGGTTGCGAATGGTCCTCGCCGATACCCCAGGAGCAACAGTGTCCCTAATTTGCTGGGAAGTGGCGGTGCGGCCCCCTACAGCACTGCGTAGGGTCCTACGGTGTTGGCGTGCATCCGTGCGTCGCTGCGGTCCGGTCCCAGGTCGACGGGCACGTGGACCTTCCGCCGACCACTGGCGACAACATCGATGTACTGTGGAGACCTCACGCCCCACGTGTTGAGCAATTCGGCGGTACGTCCACCCGGCCTCCCGCATGCCCACTATACGCCCTCGCTCAAAGTCCGTCAACTGCACATACGGTTCACGTCCACGCTGTCGCGGCATGCTACCAGTGTTAAAGACTGCGATGGAGCTCCGTATGCCACGGCAAACTGGCTGACACTGACGGCGGCGGTGCACAAATGCTGCGCAGCTAGCGCCATTCGACGGCCAACACCGCGGTTCCTGGTGTGTCCGCTGTGCCGTGCGTGTGATCATTGCTTGTACAGCCCTCTCGCAGTGTCCGGAGCAAGTATGGTGGGTCTGACACACCGGTGTCAATGTGTTCTTTTTTCCATTTCCAGGAGTGTATATATATATATATATATATATATATATATATATATATATATATATATATATATATATATATAATGACTTTTGAACACTATTAAGGTAAATACAGGGTGTTTCAAAAATGACCGGTATATTTGAAACGGCAATAAAAACTAAACGAGCAGCGATAGAAATACACCGTTTGTTGCAATATGCTTGGGACAACAGTACATTTTCAGGCAGACAAACTTTCGAAATTACAGTAGTTACAATTTTCAACAACAGATGGCGCTGCAAGTGATGTGAAAGATATAGAAGACAACGCAGTCTGTGGACGCGCCATTCTGTACGTCGTATTTCTGCTGTAAGCGTGTGCTGTTCACAACGTGCAAGTTTGCTGTAGACAACATGGTTTATTCCTTAGAACAGAGGATTTTTCTGGTGTTGGAATTCCACCGCCTAGAACACAGTGTTGTTGCAACAAGACGAAGTTTTCAACGGAGGTTTAATGTAACCAAAGGACCGAAAAGCGATACAATAAAGGATCTGTTCGAAAAATTACAACGGACTGGGAACGTGACGGATGAACGTGCTGGAAAGGTGGGGCGAGCGCGTATGGCAACCACAGAGGGCAACGCGCAGCTAGTGCAGCAGGTGATCCAACAGCGGCCTCGGGTTTCCGTTCGCCGTGTTGCAGCTGCGGTCCAAATGACGCCAACGTCCACGTATCGTCACATGCGCCAGAGTTTACACCTCTATCCATACAAAATTCAAACACGGCAACCCCTCAGCGCCGCTATCATTGCTGCACGAGAGACATTCGCTAACGATATAGTGCACAGGATTGATGACGGCGATATGCATGTGGGCAGCATTTGGTTTACTGACGAAGCTTATTTTTACCTGGAAGGCTTCGTCAATAAACAGAACTGGCGCATATGGGGAACCGAAAAGCCCCATGTTGCAGTCCCATCGTCCCTGCATCCTCAAAAAGTACTGGTCTGGGCCGCCATTTCTTCCAAAGGAATCATTGGCCCATTTTTCAGATCCGAAACGATTACTGCATCACGCTATCTGGACATTCTTCGTGAATTTGTGGCGGTACAAACTGCCTTAGACGACACCGCGAACACCTCGTGGTTTATGCAAGATGGTGCCCGGCCACATCGCACGGCCGACGTCTTTAATTTCCTGAATGAATATTTCGATGATCGTGTGATTGCTTTGGGCTATCCGAAACATACAGGAGGCGGCGTGGATTGGCCTCCCTATTCGCCAGACATGATCCCCTGTGACTTCTTTCTGTGGGGACACTTGAAAGACCAGGTGTACCGCCAGAATCCAGAAACAGTTGAACAGCTGAAGCAGTACATCTCATCTGCATGTGAAGCCATTCCGCCAGACACGTTGTCAAAGGTTTCGGGTAATTTCATTCAGAGACTACGCCATATTATTGCTACGAATGGTGGATATGTGGAAAATATCGTACTATAGAGTTTCCCAGACCGCAGCGCCATCTGTTGTTGAAAATGGTAACTACTGTAATTTCGAAAGTTTGTCTGCCTGAAAATGTTCTGTTGTCCCAAGCATATTGCAACAAACGGTGTATTTCTATCGCTGCTCGTTTAGTTTTTATTGCCGTTTCAAATATACCGGTCATTTTTGAAACACCCTGTACATTGTTTGTTCTCTATGAAAATCTTCATTTGCTAACTATGCCTATCAGTAGTTAGTGCCTTCGGTAGTTAGAATCTTTTATTTAGCTGGCAGTATTGGCGCTCGCTGTATTGCAGTAGTTTGAGTAACGAAGATTTTTGTGAGGTAAGTGATTCATGAAAGGTATAGGCTAGGTTATTGTTAGTCAGGGCCATTCTTCTTTAGGGATTTTTGAAAGTCAGATTGCGTTGCGCTAAAAACATTGTGTGTCAGTTTCAGCACAGTAATTTATAATTTTTCTAAAGGGACGTTTCAATATAAGGACGTCAGGAATATGCGGTTAAAGCCTGTGTGCTGGGATTTACCTGTCTAGGCACTATGGTCTTGCGTATTGTAAGCACTAAAGAACGTATTATCCTTCTACAAAGTCTCTCACCATCTATACATTCGTTATGAGCAAGGTACGAATCAACTACGGAAACCTGCTTGGACAGCGCTATCTGGTGGCCGGTTGTGAACCGCTAGAACCACAGCAGGTAAGCCTGCGCGGAATAGGTCAGTGATGATGCCGACCGATGTTAGGCGACCATTGGTAGTTTCATCTGGTGACTTCAGTTTTATATTTTATGGAAAGAACGACCACGAGAGCAGTTTTTTACTGTTTTTTATTGGTTATGACAATGATTTTTATCAGATGGTCTGCCTCATGTGGCATGATGTCCATATGGTTTTATAAATATTAATCCACGTTTCTGGTATGTGGTTCCGTAATAATTGTAATGTATATAGTTAACTCACGTAAGCCCTCCCTCAAACATGTTATATTGTATCTTCACAGATCCAATGATGGCACCTTCAGAGTGCTGAAACCGGTCATCTACTAAACGATATTGAAGCGATCGTGCTTTTTCAATTATTTTTTGTAATTGTTGGACATAAGTTATGCCGATTGGACATTGTGCCTTTATGAGGTCAGATACGTATGCATGTAGAGGTAATGTGAAGTTCAGAGGTCAATACGTAATGGCGATAATCAAGAATAAAAATTTAGTTTGTGAAAAAAAGAGGTAAATATTTTTCCAACCTTCATTTGATGTTGGATCCTCGGACCTTCGTAAAAAGTATTAGTGAGTTAAGCAATACAGTACATAGTGATTTCTTGGTGAATTGACAATACTGGGCGAATCTGCTACCATCACGGTCCGAACGACGCGCAATATTTCACCGTCAGCTTATGTTCAAGACGTTCGCTAAGTGACCAGTTTGTTAGTCAGAAAATCTGATACTGTCACTGTTGTTCAACCTTTTCATTCTGAAAGAGTTTTCCAGAAAATAAAATCTTACGGCGATTGTGAATATTGTTGTTGCTAAGAAAGGCGGCGTCTTTATGGAGAGTTATATTAGTTTTCTCCGACTCTGCCTGGCGTTCTCTGAGAAGCAGAAACCTCCGACTGCCAGCTCATCCTATACCTTACCCGTTCTCTCCTTACAGCAGCCACGAAAAAACACATTCATCTATAGTCAAATATTTTCACAGATTGTTTGTATTAGACAGGTAAAATGTATGCATCTAGGCAAAGAAAATTAAAAAGAGTTTTTTTAATGCAGTACCTGTTCCATCTGTGTCAAAGACAAAAGTCAATGTGCAAGTTAATTAATTAATTAATTTTTCCTTTATGAATAGCAGTTTCATTTCAAGAAATTAATCTTGGCTGGTACTAAGAGGATGGCGCCACATGCCACACGTCTCAAGTGACCATGACTGAGGTCGAATATTTTTCCCCGGCAGAGTGATTTCGAAAGGAAAGTGGCCCCCAATGTCACCTGTTTTAAAGC
Source organism: Schistocerca piceifrons (assembly GCF_021461385.2). Lineage (NCBI taxonomy): Eukaryota > Metazoa > Arthropoda > Insecta > Orthoptera > Acrididae > Schistocerca > Schistocerca piceifrons. The sequence continues at coordinate 670,579,322 of NC_060141.1, forward strand.
CACCTGGCTTTTTCTTCTGGGGCGGCCTAGAAGGCAACGTCTGCAGTTATGAACCTCACAACATGAAAGATTAACAAGAGAACAACATCCTTGAAATCCAGGCAGTGACACCAGAGGTTCTCCCAGCGACAGTTTACAAGACGAGGGCGGTAGTTTCCAGCACTTTTTGTAATTCAACTTCATTTCCACATGAACAAGGCATGACATGTTCGTTTCATTTCATTTCCTGTTTGTTATGTAAGGCCTTTAAGGGTAATTTAAGCAAATATTTGTTTGTAGGTCCTCTTTCGAGTCGTTACTTTTGTTACTGCGTCACGTTACCACAACAGGCGGCATCCCGATGTCGCGAGGTTCAAAGGTCATAATGTTTTGGCTTAATAATACGTACTCTCACCGACGTCGTGCTATGTTGCTTATACGTTGCTGCAACGACCTCAAACGACAACTTTTTGACCGTCCCCTATACAATGTGTACAAGAATCAAGAGGGATAAATAACAATAGAAGACCAAGAACGATGTGTTTGGATTAGAATGGGTGTAAAACAGGGATACAGTCTTTCGCCGCTATTGTTCAATCTATAGAGTAAAGAAACAGTGATAGAAATGATGGGAAGTTTCATGAGTGGGATTAAAATTCATGCTCTAAGGATATCAATTATACGATTAGCTAATGGCAGTGCTATCGTCAGGGAAGTAGAAGAAGAGCTACAGGACCTGATGAGCAGAATGAATAATCTAACGTGTACGTACTGTGGATTGCATAAAGACTTGCATAAAGACTTGTGACCAGGAAGTAGACGAAGTTAAGGGATTCTGTTATGTTAGAAGTGAAATAACATATGCCCGACGAAGGAAGGAGTACCTGGAAAGCAGACTGGTAGATGCAGAGAGGACATTCCTAGCCAAAAGACGTCTACTTGTATCAAATAAAGCCCTTAACTTGACGAATAAATTTATGAGGACGTTGATTTGGAGCACAGCATTGTACAATAGTGAATCATGGAGCGTGGGGAAACCGGAGTAGAAGAAAATCAAAGCGGTTGAGGGATGACGCTATAACATATTGACGAAATGTAGATGTGTTGATAAGAAATGTTGAGAGTCTCCGTAGAATCGGCGAAGACACTAATATATGGAAAACGGTGACGTGAAGGAGAGAACGGTAGAACATGTCATCGGTGAATAACTTCCATGGTACTAGAGGGACGTGTAGATGGCAAAGGTTGTAGAGCAATACAGAGATTGGTATATAGTGTACGAGTAATTGGAGATGTAAAGCGCAAATTATAGTGTGAGAGGTTGGCGCAAGAGATGAATTCGTGGGTAGCATCAAACAAACCACAGTAATGACTGAAAAGCACTGCTATTACCAGACGTAAATATACAACACAATTAATCATATGTAGCGGTATGTAGCGGTATAGGTCTGCTGTGATATCGCAGCGTCATCAACTTGCAACACGTCAGTGTGGATCATCCCGAGTTGAATGGCATCAGAGTATAAGTGGTTTATTGTGCTGGCTGCTGCCTGTAGTTTTCCGCCGCCTGTTACGCTGATGCGCAGGTCAAAGTTCTTGTCGGCGTCTGGTAGGTAACGCCAACGGCAGCGGTTGGTGTTTAAGCTAAATGCCGTCGACAAGTCGACCGCACGGACACGTCCTCGTCTCTGAACTGCCTGCTAATGAACCTGCGCGTCCTTGCCTCTCACCCTCTCCCTCTCTCTCTCTCTCACTCTCTCTTACTCTCTCCCTCTCTCACTCTCACTGCCTGTGTACCTCTGAGACCGCAGCTGCAGGTACTGCCGCCGGAGGAGTTATGCAGTCCCACTTCCGTCTTAATTCCAGCTGGCTTTGTGCGCGCATTAACCGCACGGGAGGCGCCCCGCCTCTCACAGCATTATCGCCCATAGAGATGAAAGTAATAACTTCATGGCCGAGAAACTTGACGCTCCATCGTACGGGAAGTCTTCCCAACTGTTCCAGTTAGTTTGGAAGCAATTTAATTTCGCGCCACCAGCCGTGGCGCTTACAAACCACAGTAAAGGGTCCGGTTCATTGCAACCGGAAGCCCAGTTCCTCTAGTGATTCTTAATTACTACCTCCCACAAAGTCAGTTTCATCTCCATCTGCAAACATACCTCTCATGCCACTTCACACTACGTGGCGAAGGATATTTTGTACTGTTCCAAGTCATTGCCCTTCGTATAGTGCTCGCAAATTGAGCTAGGAACAATTACTGTCTATACAGCTCGGTGCGGTCCGAAATCTGCCCGTGTTGTCCTCGTGCCCCCTACGTCCCGTACGTAAGAATTTTGGAGATGGAATCTTTCTGCAGTCGATTGTGAATGCTGAATGTGAACTTACTCAAAAGCATTTCGCAAAAGGAGCGTCCTCTTGTCTCCAGGAATGTCCATCTGAGCTCATTGACCATTTCCATTGTGCACTTCTACTTATCAAAAGAATCTGAACTGCATCAGTGTCTTTCTTTAGTGGTACCTGGCGGATATCCAAAACACACGAGCAGAATAAACTGCTAATTTCACAAAGTATCTTGCATTACTGTAGGATATATGTCTGGTTAAATTCAAAGTGAGGGAAGTAAATACAATTAGACAAGGATATTTGTATAATTGATAACATTTTCTGTCGGTACATATGTAACCTGATACCAGTATGTGGTTTATTTCAAAACACAATTGATTACAAGATCAGACTACTCACTACTAAATTTATGGCTTACATTTTCTTCTACTGACCCCTTTAGTTGGCCATATAACTAACTCTGTCAACAGTCCACGTTATAGGCCCGCTATACTCTCTCTAAACTTTCCCAAGCATCCGCTGTGGGCTAGTCACCAAAGAAAGGCCTTCGATTTTTGTGGAGGAAGTGAAGTATTGCTAGAGTGACTGACAGAAGACGTGCTTCGTGGTCATTACAGTGAAGGATGAGCCTTAGCTTCCGACGCCGGTTCCGTGAGCCACTGACGTCATTGTCGCTGCAGCAAATCGCGTTTCTGTGTGACGAGTAAAGTCTCCTTTCGAAGTAAACTCTGTAGCAACTGTACCTCTAAAACCTTCCAAGCACAAGAAATTATTCGTTTTATATTGCTCCGCAACTTTCCGTCTCGATAATTAATCGATATAATGGAGTCAAACAACAATTCGTTAATACTTCACCCGAATCTTGCACGATTGTTTCTCCTATCCATCGAATTTAGTGAAACGTATTCACTTCTAAAACACGCTGCCTTTCTCTGCAGAAAATATACATTCGATCAAAGTCATGCTGAATCACTCTACAACCACTCAATTATGACACATTAACATTGTCATCACCGAACAGTCTAATGTCAGATTTCTGCCCATTCTGTTGAAAATATAGTTGATGGTGCAAGACTACAGTTGACTCGTGGTTAGATTTGAAAAGCTACAGGCTACTGTAAGCTTACACTCTGGCAGCAATCACTTCAATTTGTAAGCCTTCCACGTGTCTACCTGGTCATGTGTCTGCTAAACTGATTCTGCCCTCTGACAGTGGTTGTTGTTGTTGTGGCCTGCATTGGAGGTTATCACTTTCATCAGAAAAATAAAGCTTGATACTGAAATAATTTATCGAGATGGTGGCCATGTCATTATTATAGTCAATTACTGATGTCTAATTAATACATCTCCAAAGAATTAATATTTTACGAAAAATGGATAATTTTTATTGATCATAAAATAGGACAAACAACACAGGTTAAGCGAGTTGACAAATAAATCATAAATTGTTGGTAACAGAGATAGAAAACAGAAACAATTAGTACCTCACTGGGTGGCGTTTGGTTGCCAAAGACCAAGGTTTATCTGTTTGGTCTGTTTACTCTCGCTCATAACATGGATAATGGACTCTGAAATTATCTAACGCTGAGTAGACTTCCATACATTTATTCTACACAGAATATATACTAAGTTGGTGCACCTGAGAACAAGTGGTGAGAATGTGATTCCGTTTGCCCTTACAAATTGGAGCAACAATACTAAACCTCTTTCTCGATGCATAGCGCTGTGTCAAGTAACAGTAATGGTGGTGAAAGTGTCTGCAGAGTAGTGATATGTAGCGCCTGTAATTCGTTACCATGGGCATGAAATGGAAAGCCATGGCTGGCGATTTGTTAGACAGATCGCAATTATTCTCTCATTGAGCCCTGAAATCTCAGCAGATTCCAGTGTGTGACACTCCCAATCACCAGTCATACCATGGACCAATTTGGGTCCCTCATTTCACAGTGCACACAAAGAGATCAAACATCAAGAAGACAGAACTGATACGAATAATGTCGTCCTTGGTACAGTGAGTTGTCTACGTTGATGAAGTGTAAACTGTTAGTACAGCTAAGACTTCACCATATGCTCCCCAGTCAAGACCAATGCCAATGGAAAGTCACGATCAGGACAAGTGTCCTAAGAGCAACCTGCTCATAACAAGAGTGCAGACCAGAATCTCCTCTCTAGACTGGAGCCTAAATCAGATGGCCTTATCAAAACTCGGTAAAGTTGAAGAAACCACCCACACAACTGCCCTGACAAGGGTTTCAGGCCAATTACAATGTTCCACAAGCACGTTGTCCTCCCTCTCGCTTGCTTGCTCTACCCTCCGGCCAGTCCTAACCAAAGTGAAGCCAATTAATGACTCGTAAATTCCTACACACTTATGAGAAGGCGATAGCACCCGAACTGATTTTCCCAGGACCTCTTTAGACAGTTCCCACATAGGCCTAAATTGAACAACACATTTATAACAGAGATTATAATGTTGACAGGCCAAACATGACAGTATGTCCGACCAGAGGCCACGGCTAAACTAAGAGAAGTGCTTCTGTATCCCAACACAGACCCTTTCACAGCCACAATAAATGTTCCATCCTAAATTCTTCCAAAGGACTGCGGCTTCTAAATTCTCAGGAGGCAGAGGGACGACACCGCCTGACGTGTTCATCGATCGATAAAATCCAGTCAAAGGTGAAAATGAAAACACATGCATATTTATGGCCGCCATCCATTTACACAATAGGCGTTTATGACAGTCGAATCGTCTTGGCCAGGCATTCTACTTCTCTGCTGCATCGCTGACACTGCGAAGGCCAGAGACGGTTAATGGGTAGACCCAGGTAGGCAGTTTTTCGTCTCTTTGGCCAAAAGCATTATTTGCACATCTGTGCAAGGAACTCCTGAGACCAGCGTTCTGTCCCCAGCAAGTGCTTTGAGATGTTCCTGTCCTTAATCGTTTCACGTAGCCAAGTTAACTAAACACTATAAAACAGGCCATTCCGGGCTGGTCTGCGGCACAGTGCCTTTTGCGCTGTGACTTCATGTGGCAGACAGCAGTCAGTGTGTAAATAGCGCATGTACAATCAAGACGGAACATGAGACTATATAATTATTGTAATGGTATAGCGAAAAGGGACGAATAAAATACAAGTAATTGTGCAGTTACAAACTGTAGCAATTACGACCGTAAAACTAGTGATGTACTATATCATAGACTCCCAAGAAATGCAGTATAAATGGAGCGGGTAGCTCGTTGCAAGTGAGCAGATAAAATCAATGTTAACAATCTACTCAATTCATTGAAAATAGAGATGGGCGAAAGAGAGCAGTTGGGGCCTTGGAATCTGTGTCCCCAAAGAAGAAGGAAGTGGAACAAGGTACAATTACAGTGCCCATCTGTGAACTCACTGATTTAAGACATAAGGACGAGAAAATCAAAAGACTGACTAAAGAAACAAAAGTTTTGAGGAAGAAAAAAGGGTGTTAGAACTGATCTTAAAAGGACCTGATCTAGTCCTGACAAGGGTCAAAGCCGTCAGACAAGTGTTGTTAAAAAAGAGAAAATTAATACAACGACGAAAGAAAGTGAGGTAAGGATGAAGGTAGAAAATGTGCTATCGAAATGTTTCACTCCGGGACCAACTCGCTGTTTGTTACATGGCAATAGACGGGTTAAATGGAGTTCCCAGGATATTACCAATACACTAACTTTAAAGGCCTTTTCTCGATTCGCTTATATGTAGCTCAAGAAGCATAACATTCCTTCGCCCTGTCGTGCAATGCTTAAAAATTTTACTAGAAATTTTAAGTGCAATCGAGGCGTTTCGGAAGAAATTGTGACAATTTTTAGAGCAAAGACTCATACATTTACAATGTTAGATAATACGAATGTGCTGTGTTTTGACGAAATGAACATTGTCGGACCCATCTGCTATGATGGGACGGAAGACAAGGTCTTACGACCTCACAGCAACGTGCTAGTGGTTTATGTAAATCTTGGGAGCAATCAGTTTATTACGATTTTGATGTGACAATGAACAGTAACCTGCTCCAAGATATAATAATGAAAGCTGAACGTTAAGTGCTGCATGTGGTGACCGTACCGTATGATACGGGAGGCAAAAATTCTTGCGTTTGGAATGAGGTTTGCTTCGGCGCGACCAAAATATTTTTCACAAATCCAGCGGACAAGGAAAGGAAGATCTGTGTTTTATACACGTGCCTCACTTACTAAAGCCACTCAGAAACCACTTTTTGAGTGAAGGAGTAGTTCTACTTAATGGAACTTAAGTAACGAAGAAGTTAATTGACAGCCTTTTAGGCTGTCAGGAAAATGGCCTGAGTATAACGCACCACCTATCAGAAGCTCACGTCAGTGTCACAGGTAGAGCACAACAAAATGTTAGCAAGCTGCTCATTTATTTTCACACCAAACGGCTAAAGATCTGTTTCATGTTCTAGGAAAGGAACGGGAATTAGTTATGTGTTCGACGTTTCTAGAGTTTCCTGTGAGCATCGCTGGTCTCTACATAATGGGTTCGGTCTAAATCTTCCAAGCCACGAGAACACTTTAAGAAGGTTTCGAAATGCATCCCTTGGTATGAACTTTGGAAACAAAAAGTGTCTGTTGTCGTTTCAGAATGGGTTTATCATCTCCATCACATCACTTCTAAGACTGTTTGAAGAAGTAAGAAAAGATAAAGGAAGGTACATCCTAACATCTCGACTAAATCAAGACTGTCTGAAAAATTAGTTTTCAAGAATTCGCGGTGTTGGTGCTTTCTATAACGACCCTTCAGAATTCGAGGTCAAGCACAGGAAATGGAGACGAAGTACCGTTATCTAGCAGTGCGATCAGTGGCTAATGAGAAAACCAGAACTACAGCTGCTTCAGACACCGAAACGCACGATGGCGAATTCATGTAATTCATTACCAGTGTATTTTGTATTGACATGACAGAGGAAACCAAGTGAATGCTCAGTATGCATGTAGTTGCGACACTGCTCACATTATGAAAGGGAAAGAAAAAATTGTGAGAACAATGCATGAAATAGGAGAAAAGAATCTGATGAAGAGGACGTTTCGCCTGACTCTGTACACTACATGGCAGGCATCTTGCATTTAAGTGCCGAGCCACTGACAGATCCTTGGGGTCTCGAACTGAAATATGCTCCTTACCTGAAACAAGCTCTGATTGCTGGATATCTACTGTTGCTCGAGGTTGTCCTTTAAAACCAACAACAGACTGGGTGAACTCAGTAAGTTTGAAATTATATTTTCCGGGTTTCATGGACACACCATTTCTATGCGTGACAAAGCAGTTAAAACTTTGAGGTCAACTATCAAGGCTAAGTTTCCTCTGGTGCACGAAGGTATCATTAGTTTGTATGCATAAACGAGAAATCGCATTACTACAGGAAGTACACTTGGCAACACCTCCAGACGTCGCGGAATATAACGCTTATCCTTCTCCTGGTGACCACCTGGGACGTGGCGTAGCCATATGAGCCCGAGAAGGCATTCCGGTGGCTGATATCACATACCTTCCTTCTGCCAGAGGCATGGCCGTCACCGTCATGGGAACGCGTATTGTCAACATTTATGCTCCGTCAAGGTCCACCCGCAGACGCTACAGTTCACCAATTCGGAAGAAATCGCCGCTTTGTTTCTTGGACGCTGTGACCATTACTTTGTGGGGGGTGATTTTAATTGTGTCGGGCACCATATGGATCAAATGCCCCACTACAACACCTGTCAAGAGCTGCGCCTCGTCCTCCGTGATCTGTTGCTCCTCGATCCTTCGGAAGTTCGGCACGGCGACGCCCCTAGACATACTTACGAATCACTCCACGAGACGCCTTGATAGGATTTACGTCTCTCGGGATCTCACACCAGCAGTCCAAGATGCTGAACTTTGGCCCATGGCGTTTTCGGACCACTGTGCTTACATCTGCAACGTTCTCCTTCTCAACAAGTGATCAGGCGCAGTCGTGCACCGTGAAAGCTAAACACCTTTGAACCGTGATTTATTTTCAAAGAATATTCTTAAGAATTTATTTTATTTACTAGCGATTCATCAAGAACGTTAACACATTTAATCACACTATGTAATTATGGAAGTAGTTGGCAGGGAGTAACTGATGAAATCATAACCAAATTCCTTTTAACAAATGGGAATTTTATTCACTTTAATAGTGCCTAACAGTATTTTTTTTAAAAACAGATTTAAAATTATAATCAGAAAGCACCCTGTAAATATCAAAGTTATAATTTATTCAGAGGCAGAAAGAAACAAGTTTTGACTTTATGAGCTTCCGGGCAGAACCTTGCCGCTCCCTTTTGACACTGCCGTAGTTACGACCGCTCACAACAGCCTCTGAAAGACTACACTGGTGCAAATCTGCAACACACCAGATATCTTTAAACTAAGAGTTTTAACAATTTACACAAGCACGCAAACTATGCACCCCCCCTGTAGGAGGGATGGAAATGGTACAAAACACTAACAATCAAAATATTAATCTTGCCACCGAAGGTGCAACTTGATTTTAACTTCTATGAAGAGGTTAGCCATACAATATTTAAGATGCTCTACAGTACACAGATACCGCCTCTCAAGATCATAGGCAATAATATCAAAGTTTCCAAAGATCAAAACATATTTCAGGTATTGGGCCGTTACACTCCAAGCAATAAATTTGTTAACACAGCAATCCGACAAACATGACAGAGGCAGCTACTAACGTACGGTAGATTGATAGGGAGATTACCGAACAACCCGAACCGCAGGTTGCTCTAACCCGCCCCTACTCCACTAGGAAAAAACGGACCACCCAATTTATAAACAACCACCTTCCCACGGGAGGGCAAACGGAGAAGAATGGTGGGACGACCCCAAAGCAAAGCGGGTGGTGACCTCACCTAGAAAACAAGTAGAATTTAACAAGAGTAAATCAAACAACATATCACCTGTCACTTAACTTCTAATAAACTGCGATTTCTCGAGAACATCTGGCGCAGTACCCCCAAATCGCTCTCCCAAACCGTCCGCTGCCAGCCGCTTCAACGTTCGCAGGAAGGCTCGCCGATCTCCCGTCTCACGGCGTCGCAGCTCGCACCGGCCAGACTGATGTCGTGGGTTGACTCCTGTTGCTCTCGTGTCGACCACGAAGTCACTACCACTCGCTACACGCCGCGGCCCACTGGACTAACGTGCGACGTCACATGCGCCGACGCTCAAGACGGACAAGTCATCTCGTGTCTCAGTGCGCGACCGACCAACCGATCGATCCAACCGCCAATGACCATTGCCTGAGCAAACTCGAGCAGACTAGCGGCATAACGCGCAGACTCAGATGCAGGGCGACCACTCGCTGAGTTATGGCGGAGTTCAAATGGCTCTGAACACTATGGGACTTAACATCAGTGGTCATCAGTCCCCTAGAACTTAGAACTACTTAAACCTAACTAACCTAAGGACATCACACACATCCATGCCCGTGGCAGGATTCGAACCTGCGACCGTAGCAGTCGCGCAGCTCCGGACTGAGCGCCTAGAACCGCGAGACCACCGCGGCCGGCTTACTGGCGGAGTGGAAAGACTCATTTTGCCGGCTTTAAGATTGATCCGAACGACAGACATACTAGCACTCCGAACGACAGACAGACACTAACTGCCTAACAAATGCGGACGAGAGACAGACTAGCAAGCTGGGGACGGGAGACTGACCCAGACTGACCCACTGGCGAGCTCATAGCGCCCCTTAAATGCACGTGAACAGGCAACCTTTCCCCTTTCCACCAGAGGGAGACACCATAGCTGCGATTGCCACAGCGGCGCCATCGCCACCGCCACCGCCAGAAACGGAGGGCGACTGCTTCACACTACGCGCTGCGGCGCGCTCTTCAAAACAGCAATATTTTACCGCGGCTCAACCTCCAATCTTCATGTTCCCGAATGTCTTCAACGTGATACCGAGAAATGGGCCACCTTTGAACGTCGCTTACCTAAGTACTGCACAACCTTGACTTGGTGGCTGGAATGTGCTAAACGTGCCATTCGATGTACCTTGATTCAGTATGGCAAGGAAGCAGCTGCGTGACCCCGGCACACTACCGACTATTTCTACACCGTTCTCCGCGGCGTGGGCGCCCAGCCGCCCACCCTTGAAACCCAGACGGAACGCAGCAGGATTAAGGCCCAACTTATAACGTTGACACGCCATAGACTGCAGGGGGTGATGGTGCGGACCCGACGTCAGGATTCGGTGGAACGAGAACATCCCACCATGCATTATATTACCGCCGATAGGAAACACTGACAACAACGCATCACCGAGATCTCCGCCTGTCGCTCCCAGCAAGTCATGTGCCAGGCCGAAATCGTCAATGACTTTTAGACCACTACAGCAGAATGTACCAGGAATTCGTGTTACCACCAGTAACTCGCACCCTCGCCAGCGACGAAGTGGAGGAGCTGATGGAACCAGTTACGCGCGACGAAGTCCACAAAGCAATCAACATAGGTGCTCTGTATAAGTCACCTGGTGTCGACGGGTTACCGATAGAATTTCATCGCGCCTTTCTCGCGCTAATAGCTTCACGGTGGACGACGATGTTTCATTAACTGATGACGATGGGGTACGCCGTACCGCCGTCCTTTGTTACAGGAATTATTATACCCATCCACGAAGCGACACCGGGGGTGACGACGGCACATTACCGTCCCCTTACTCTGCTTAACGCAGACTATAAAATATTTACACGACTCCTGGCGACGCGATGTCGCAAGATTCTGACCAGCGTTCTATCCCCGGAACAGACAACTCCGGGTGGCTCAGTTAATGTACAAATGGCCACAGGATAATGTTGTGATTTAATTGCACTGGCAGCGGCGTGCAGACTCTGTGACCCGGTGGTTGCCATTGATTTTGACAGCGCATTCGACAAGGTGCGGCATCGTTTTCTGTTCTCAGTACGGCACTGCCGAATCGCTGATTCACGTCAGTGGCTATGCGGACGACCGCCTCTGCTTGGTCCGCTCACGGAGTGAAACACAAACGGTGCTTGATTTGAGAATAGCGTACGGAACTGCAGCGGGCAGTAACATGAATGTGGAAAAATCCCCCGCGATGTCCATTGGACGCGGCCCATCACACGACGACTTAGCACCTCTCCTGTGTGTACAGACACTACGATACCTTGGCATTATTCTCACCTCCACCGTGCGCCGCTCCACTACGATCAATTTTCGGCGTGCACTCCAAAGTATCCTCACGGCGGTGAGACCAAATCTCATCCGCCGACTCGATTCTTTACAATGTGACCAATACTTCAATCAACATGTGGCGTCTAGAATGGTTGACATTGAACAAGTCTTCCCGCTGACATCATCTATTGGACGCAGCCTCCAGGCTGTCTACGGATGCTTTCGTACTTCCGCGGTAGGTCTGTTACGAAACGCTCATCCTCCCCCACCCCCACCCCCATCCCCACCCCCACCACCCTCGGCGAGCGGGAGGCCTCGGCCTTGTCAATTTGCGACTTCGAGCGGCGTCCTTGTACATGTCAACCATGCACATGCAGTGGAACGGGGGCCCCTCCCTTATGCGCAGCTTGCTGGAATTTCTTATGCCCACGATGATAACACCAGCACCAGACGCACATTTCTGATTTCATCGTCGACTTCAGTTATGCTCACACACACTTACCGAAATGCGTTTTCATCGGCCTAAAGATTTTTACACCCCGCTGCTACGTTAAATATCCAGCAACAACATCGAACTCAGACGTCCATCGTCGCGGTGGCCCACGGTATGGTCTCATATACACCAGCTTGTCCTTCCCTCCAACGTCCGGGCAAAATGGTACCACGTCGCATGTGGAAAATTCGCCACAAATCAACGTCTTCACGTCATAGGACTAAAGGACCCTCCTTTTTGTTTAATGTGCCACCTCACGGGTGACGATGTCCACCAACTGCATTGTGGTGTCACCAGTGGCATTTGGAAACTTGGGCGACAGTTCGTTGCCTGTTACCTCCGCGTTCCGCCGTTCGTTGCCTGTTATCTTCGCCTGTTATCCCCACCAACAAAAATCATGGAATTGTGTGGGTAAAGGGGATGGACGATCACCTACATGCATAATGATGTCTACCAATCACGCCTTGACCTGTGGCAGTACTTACAAATCGCCCACAGTGAAGTCGAGCACCAACCGCGCTACCGTGCCTTCTTCGCCAATTACCTACACGCGTACTTTACGTCACCGCCGGTCAGCTGGATGGTGCCACACGCAGACGACACTCCCCCCTCCCCCGCCCCACCCCAGTGCTGACATCTGAGTGGAGTACGCGCTTGGATAAGAGCCTCTTTTCTTTTACACCCAATACCAGAGCACGCTGGTCATTCCCCCAACCCTACTATCCCCTCCTCTTTGGCTTCTACCCTCCTTTCGGGCGCTTCTTCCCGGTAGCGGTGACGGGGACACAGTGGCCACGCCACGCATGCTGCCCACTGTCCAGGCTCCATCTGCCGGGAAGTCTTGCCTGCAAGTCTTGTCATACCCCCGCATCTTCGTCCCTTTTTGTCTATTGCCACACACCTCTTAGCTAGATTCGCTATTATTCTTCTTATTTTTTTCCGCCACCTTGTTAATACAGACATCTGCTCGCCTCTTTCGAGTGTAAAAAACAAACAAACAGAAGGCGGTTAAAGCGACTTCTCGCGTAAAGTGGGAAACCGGGTTCGAGTCCCGATCCGGCATACATTTTCATGTGTTACTGGTAAATCGTATAGCTGTTCCGCAATTGAAAGAGTTGAAAACAAGTAAGTTGTCAGATCACCATGGATTCCCAATACGTTTCTAGAAGAATGCTCAATGGCATTCACCCTTTATTTAGTTTGCATTTATCGTGAAACTGTGGCCCAGCGCAAAGTTCCAAGCGACTGGAAGAAGTCCCAGATGACTCGTGTGTATAAGATTAGATTATATTAGATTAGTTTTTCGTTCCATAGATCCGTGCTGAGGAGATCCTCGTGGATGTGGAACATGTCAATTTTTTTTAAAGTTGAAATAACAATACTAATAGTATGAATGTATACAATACATCATTTGTGTCTATTAAAATTTCGTCAGTGGAGTACAAGGAGTTCGCCACTAGTAAATCTTTCAGGCTCCTGATCTTTATTTGTAACTAAATTTTTTATCTTTACTGGCAAATTATTGAAGATGAGTGTGTAAGAGGTCCGAGCAGATGTAATTTTATGTAAGAGGTCCGAGCAGATGTAATTTCGATGTATTGCTCATGCGCTGCCTACGATATGCAAGGTATAAGAGAATCTCTGACCAGAGAGCAGTGTTGACTGCAGTAGGAACTGTGTAGCTGTAGCAGTAATTTGTTGCTAGTGAGCAGTCTGCTCTGGTCTGCTCTGGTGTATCGTGTTGGCTGGGCCGGTCGTCGTGCAGCGATGTCGGAGCCTGAGTATTATTGTATATGGTAAAAAGCAGCCTCGCACATATGTAGTAATGTCATCTCAAGTCCCATGTAAATGTTTTAAAACATCTCGTAATAATAATCTTTCTCATAAAAAGTAACTTTTAACAACCATTCATTTCAATTTAAAATATTTACTAATTTCTCCCATCCCTGATCATCCCGATTGTTGCAAAAGAAAAATTAGTTGCTTCCTTTCATAAATTACAAATCTATCGGCCAGCATTGCACAGGGCTGTGCCAGAAAACATTATTTTAAGAGCAGATATGTATGCGTTATCCGGCGACTTCATTGAGGTAACAATTTTTCTCTTTTTTATTCAGAATGATCTTTCAGGGCCATGACGCAGCACTGCTGACGTCCAAAATTTACCAGGTTAAAGTCACAGTCAATTATTGAAAAGTTATAAGTGAGCGACAATTTAATTGAGAGGTTAGTTGCATTGTATTATTAGCAGGTTACTGAATTTTTTTTTTGTTGGGACGTTACACTGAATGTGAACGACATAATTACAATTTTTACTGTTGAGAGGTTTAGGAATTTTTCTGTTTTGAGCTTACATTAAATGAGAAAAGAATTTTTTGGGTAGATTAAATGAGAAAGAATTTTGTGGGGAGGTTACACTTGGCGACAACCGGCCAGGATCGTATTTTCTTTGTGAATTTCTCAGAAGTAGTCATATATCTCCTCTAATTTACTTAAATGTAGTTTGCATCTGGCGCAACGCATTTACTATTTTGTCACTCTTCCTTCACAGATCATCGGCAAATTATTGCTCTTTGTTGTAATTGTATTTGTTCCATTTTTGCTTTGACTTTGTTTCATTTTGTTCTTAATTTTGATTTGTGAAAAATGCCGCGAAAAACTGTTAACAGTACATCGCAATGTGCAGTGAGTGAAATAGCCGACTCGAATAATTTGACCGATAATTCTTGCGGCACTCAGTGTAATAGTGATAATCGTCTAATTACAGATAATCAGTGCCTGCCGATCACTAGTAATTATATTGATCCTAATGATGAGCAAACAAATTCAATTATGTCCACAGTAAATTTAACAATTAATGACGCGGCACGTTCCGATACAATGAACGCCGCCCAGTTTGACACATCCGGTTTGTAAAATTTGAATTGTGAACAGATAAATTTTTCTCACGAAGATAAACAATGTAGTCAGAATGCGTCAGATTTATTTGATTCCGATTTAGTGACCAATAGTGCACATCCGATTAGCAAACCTTTTCAAGAATCAGAGAATGACCAAATAGTTACACAAAACGTGACAAATGCACATACACCATCACACAGCACTGAAAATACAGCAGCTAATTTTAGCATGGATCGAGTTATGGCATTATTGATACAACTTAATGAAAATCTTAAACAACAACTTAATGAAAAACAACAACTTCAAACAACTTAATGAAATTCTCAAATAGTCGAATGATAAGCAAGACAACAATTTCAAACAACTTAATGAACAGAACAAACAACTTAGTGAACAGATTACAGCCGTTGCCATGCAATGTCATGATACTGAAGAACAATTACGTGAGGAAATTAAGGCTTGTGCTAGGAACAGTAGTGAAGAAATTAGGTCTGTGGCACAAGAATTAAGTAGTACACTTGTAGCCACAACGAAATTACTTAGAGATGAAAGTAGTGCAGTCGTTAAACAATGTTCTGAAAACGCAACACAGTTACGCGACGAGTTTGAATTAATGTCATCAGAACTTTCACGCACTCTGGATGTGAAAGCAGACGCGAAATTTGGCCAACAGAACAGCCAAATTAGCGAACGTTTTAATCAGCACCTACACAACAGTGAAACGCGTTACAGTAAATTTATACAGGAACAGAATAAAGGAAAGCAACAAGTCATGGAAACAATTACTGCAGAAAGACAGGAGGATAAGAGTAAATTGTTTACGAAAGTAAAAACATACGTAGACAACAATATTGCTACAGTATCAGACGAAATCAAACAGTTGAACACCGAATTGCATGATGAAATCTCCGATCTTAAAACAAAAACAGACACACACACATTAGACTTTCAGACAATGACCAACAGACTTGAAAAGTTGGAACTAATACAGGATCCCGATGCCATCAAAGCAGATCTTAAGTAACTGAACAAAACCACACGTAAAATACAAAAACAAATTAATGCTTGTGACACTAAAAACGACGATCACGTAAAAGCACTGACTGAAAAATATGATGAATTGATCAGTCGTATTGACGTTATCGAAAGTAATAATGACACCAAATCAGACGATACGTCACCTGTTTCGTTTAATCAAACACCCGAATTCCAAAATTTACAGCAGACGATCAGTGAGATAGGTTCGTCCAATAATACATTACGTAGAAAATTGTCAACTTTACAGCAAAGAAGTGACAGAGATGAAAAATGTTTCAGCCTTTAACACATCAAAGCATACGCCACTCTCCGAACATTTGTCAGACTCACACAGCCAGTGTAATTTAGGTAATTTACAGAGAGTATGTAAGGTAGATCCCGAACAGTCACAGACAAACAGATTATCATACAACCCTGAACCTGTTCATACATACAGAGACGATAATTTTGATTACAAGCACTTTCTATCCGTGAGAAAATTTAAGATATTTAATAATGACAGAACACAGAGTCACGCTTTGGACTGGATGCGACAATTTGCTTTCGTATTTTCACTAGCTTGGCCTGTAATGCAGAAACTAGAATTGGACTGGATACGACAATTTGTTTTTGAATTTTCACCGGCATTGCCTGTAACGCAGAAACTAATATTTATTTACAGCGCGTAATTGACCTCAGGGAATTCATTACGCTTCGATGAATATGTACTGTAGCATGCACAGGGCCCCGAGCCATAGTAGTGCTGTTTCATCTTTAGTTTTCTGCACTGCTGCCTTCTCTTTTACTATCCGTTATATCTATCAAAACAGCTGTTCAACTATCGATCCATCTAGGATTAGAAACGAGTAAAGAAAACTTGATATGACAAATTTTACCGAAAGTGACAGTTTTCTTTAGACACTCCTGAAATGACAAGAACTATCGGCGTAATTTTAATAACAAACAAAATTTTAATCATCAGTATGTTCAAAATTTTCAGCAATCGCAGATACATTTAGGCAACAATAGAGGCTTTTCCCACAACAGCAACAAAACCAGCCGGTTAGTATACCTAACCAACAATGTAATGTACAAAGTCAACCAAGCTTTCATGTTTCGCCGCCTACACGTACAGCGTCAGCTCCGCCAAATAGTAACGCACAGCAACAAGGAAATCAGTACGTACAGAAAACACACCATTTTAACTCATATCGCAATGCACCGTATAGAAATGACTATCTTGACAGACGTAAATGTAATGAGCACAATTTTCATCGTACGTTTAATAACAGTCGGTCTTACCAGCAGTAAAATCATCCGCAACAACAGATCATCATGAATGAACGAGACAGTCGATTTCATCCCGAACGTAATACGTCAGGAAGAAATAACAGAGCAGTACAAATAGTAGAAATGCCACAGCATCCTCCCGAAAATAACAGCACGTCAGAAAGAATTTGACTAGATACAGTCCAGGTTGCATCTTTCAGCAACGTAAGTAATACTTTCAAGACAGAGAATCTTGTTCACGAAAATGTTATTACTTTTTTGACGACATCCAAGACACACTTTCGCATGAAAAACCAGTTACTCAAAAAACCATTTCCTACCCTGTCATTGAAGTAAAGATTGGATCATCCAAATTTTCAGCAGTAATCGATTCTGGATCACCTATGTCAGTTATAAATTAAGAAACTTTCAACGAATGTAACAAAGAGAATACCTATCCTACGTTACCATTAGGCAAAACTAAAGTAAAAGGAGCAACATCTGGTAAAGGAGTAGATGTAAAGTTCCAGACACTCTTATCATTTTGTATTGCAGGTCATACGTTTCACTCAAATTTTTGGATTGTTCCCTTATTGACAACAGACGTTATTTTAGGTACGAGTTTTTTGGTACAACAAGACGCAGTTATCGATTTTCAAAATTCGTATTTAATGTTAAAGGATGAAAATGTACAACTGGCATTCGAATTTCAGCACTCTTTATCTGCAGAAGAACAAACAATTAAATCGTACAGAGGTCATTTCTGCATCACGTAACATAGACTGTCATTCCACATTGTTCACAGATACGTACGTACACAACTATAATACTCCAGACGAAGCCGACTATGACGTTATGCAGATGATTTCTGATAAAGTTAAACAGAGCAGTGCAAATACAGACGACGAACGCACGCAACTACGCAAAATTCTTTTACAGAAAGCTCCAGTTTTTGACAACATCCCTGATACTATGTCCGGTTTTATGTATGAATTTCAAGTTAAACAGCACGACACGTTTAAAGCCAAACATTATCCCATTCCATACATTCACAGAGATCAAGTTAAGAAAGAATTACAAGCTATGTTAGACCAAGGAATTATTGAACCGGCAGTTAGTCCGTACATAAACCCGCTCCATATTTTAAGAAAAAGAATGGTTCACCTCGCCTCGTACTAGATTCGCGTCACATCAATGACATTATTATTAATGAAACAGATCGCCCACAGCCACTAGAAGACCTTCTACAGAAATTTCATGGTACTGCTGTTTATTCCACGTTAGATTCGAAATCGGGATTTTGGCAAATTCAGCTCCATCCGAACTGCAGAAAGTACACAGCTTTTCACTGTTTTGGTGACTGTTATCAATTTTGTAAATTACCGTTCGGTTTAACTATTTCTTCAGCAGCATTTATTCGCGGTTTGAATAGTATACTTCCGGCAGAACTTAACGACAGAATCACAACGTATGTAGACGACATTCTTATTGCAGAAGCTAATTGGTCTGAACACAATCTGATTCTTGAACAACTGTTACAAACTTTTCGTGCACAAGGACTCACAGTCAGTATTAGCAAATCGCACTTTGGTAAAACTTCCATATAATTTCTTGGTCATGTAATTTCAGCAGAAGGCATTGCGCCTTACCCGGGAAAACTTCAAGCTTTACGTGACATTACTCTTCTAACGACGAAGAAACAGCTTCGCAGCTTTTTGGGTTTAATTAACTTTTTTCGTAAGTTTATTCATTACTCTGCTTTACACACCCCTAGATTATATCAATTGACGGGTAAAAACACTATTTGGTCCTGGGATATCCAAGCACATTCTGAATTTGCTAATCTAAAACAAGCTTTGTTGAATGCACCACGTTTATCACATCCAGATCATACTAGAAATTTTTCCATTGCCACCGGCAGTTCTAACACCGCTTTAGGCGTACACATTTTTCAGGAAATTGAAGAATATGGTTCTACAGTAATTAAAAACATCGCGTTTGCGAGTCGCATTCTGTCACCTGCTGAACGCAATTATTCTGTTACAGAACTTGAAACATTATGTGTTGTATGGGCATTTACGAGATTTCGGCATTTTCTTTGTGGAAGTCATACGACCGTTTACACAGATCATAGAGTGATACAGTTTTTACTTTCAGCAAAATTTAGACATGACAGATTAAGCAGATGGAAAATTTTACAGGAATTTAATTTTACAATTGTTCACATTCCCGGTACACAAAATGTTGTAGTAGACGCACTATCCCGTTCTCTCAGCAACAATCAGCAAGACATTGCAACCAACTTTTGCAAAGCAAATTTCAGCGTCATGTACATTCAACAACTGCATTTGAAAATTTCATTTGGTCATCATTACGAGACATAGCACAAGAGCAGAGTAAAGACAACGTATGGAAAGAAATTAACACCTTAGGCAAGATAGGAATAATGTTACCATCAGAAACCATTACACTGTACGCAATAACATTCTGTTTCGCCGCTCTCACCCTGACAGCAACAATTGGTTACTATGCATTCCTGACGAGCTTGTTAACAAATTAATTTGGTATACTCATTTAAGTTACACACATTATGGAGCCAGAAAATGTTTTCATATACTGAGACAGAACAGCCCGCATCCCGTGGTCGTGCGGTAGCGTTCTCGCTTCCCACGCCCGGGTTCCCGGGTTCGATTCCCGGCGGGGTCAGGGATTTTCTCTGCCTCGTGATGGCTGGGTGTTGTGTGCTGTCCTTAGGTTAGTTAGGTTTAAGTAGATCTAAGTTCTAGGGGACTGATGACCATAGATGTTAAGTCCCATAGTGCTCAGAGCCATTTGAACCATTTTTTTTGAGACAGAACTGTTATTTTGCCAACGTGGAGAAACGTATTCGACGAGTTTTAGCGTCATGTAAAATCTGCCAGAAAAATAAGTGAGACACGACTTCACATATTCCTCCGTTACATCCCATTGTACCTGTTAAATTGAAACACATGGCCGCTGTAGACATTTTTGGTCCGATTCCCAGATCTAATAGAGGTTTTTGTTACATCTTTGTCGCTGTTGAACTCACTTCAAAACTTGTAACCTTCACTCTGTTACGCAAAGCTACTGCTAAATCTGTTTCGAAAGCATTTGTAAAACATTTTCTATTTCATGTAGGGCATGTATTGAAAGTAATTTCCGACAATGGACCACAGTTTCGATCTGCTATATGGACACGTATGTTACGAACAAGAAACAATTCTCCGATCTATATATCCAAGTATCACGCTTCTTCGAACCCTTGTGAACGAGTAATGAAAGAAATTGGTAAATTATGTAGAATATACTGCCATAAAAAACATACTGATTGGGATACACACATACTGTCATTCCAGAATGTAATTAACTCGATACCAAATGAATATACTATGCTATCTCCGACTGTTGTATTGAAAAATGTTGAACCACCTGACAAAATTAAAGAATCAGTATCCTTTCCTACATCGCGTCGACTACGCCACCATGAAATAATTGATATTGCACTCAACAACATCAAACGTGCCGCAGAGCGCCGGAGAAGACAGCAAAAACAGGTTTGTACACGCCGTGACTTTCACATTGGACAGAAGATATTAGTACGTACACACTATTAATCCAACAGACGAAAGAGCAGGTGCAGTAAATTTGAGCTTCTATACGCAGGTCCATACAGAATTCGCAGCATTCCTTACCCCAATATAGTACACGTCGAAACTTTGAGAACCAAAAATAGCAAAGGCAATCACCATGTCTCCAATATTAAACCCTTTACTGAATGAACATACTCTATGATTTATCACAATGTAATGCCATTTCCTGATTTTTATATGACCGTTAATGCAATTATATTTATATGAACTCTTACTGACGATTATAATATTTTTTCTTGGCAAGTGCCCGGCAAGGTAAGGTTAGCAGGTCGCTTTTCTTGTCGTTACACATCAGACTGTGCAGATTTTTCCAGATAAACTTACATATTTTATGACCAATTATGCAATTCTACCTATGTGATTATTTACTGATGATTATCATATTTTTTCTTGGCAAGTGCCTGGCAAGGTAAGGTTAGCAGGTCGCTTTTCTTGTCGTTGTGTATCAGACCGTACACATTTTCCATTTTTCGTGTATGTATGATTGTTTTCCTGTTTTGTTTGTATGCACTACGAAATCTTTAAACACCGGTTGACTTCGACATTTTTCGTTATGATATCTCAATATCTTGACTATTCTACACTTTTGGCTACTGCATTATGAGACTGTGTGTACATTTTTGCACCTGAACACTCTCTATGTGTTTGACATAATACGTTTTCTGTCATGCTATGCTGTATGCTCAATTATATCACTAGAAACGAGTTTTTATTTAATGAGTATATGATTTAAATACAAGATATTAATCCTTATTCATCATTTTCAGAAAGCAATAACGTGTAAAAGAAATAACTTAAACAAACCACAGTGGAGTACTATGAAATGGGAATTTCACCTTCGGAATGAACGAAAGAAAACGCAATACATTGTCATGAAGAGTAAATGGATCAGAATTAACAAGAATTAACAAGAATATACTATACACTTCGTATGAAAGCAGTCTTAACTAATTATTTTTCTTTCAGAATACGAGGCGATTGATACAGGCTGTCAGACAGAACTACACATCTTAGTTTTAGTGATGAAATATGCTAGAAATAAGAAACTCTATACTATGAATAGTTGTATGAAGTAAATGGTAATATGAATAATGAAGTGTCTATTTTTGCAGATGATAATGAATGATGATGAATAATTATACGAAGAATATGCTAATATGAATAATGAAGTTTTTCTTTGCAGCTCATGATAGTGATGAAGTTATGGTAATATGAATAATGAAGTTTTTCCTTGCAGATGAGAATAATGATGAAGTTTATATATTTACTGTTAGTTAAGAAATGCTATGTAGTTATTTAAGTATTTGTTGCAGTTCGTTTTGACAGTATGTCTTATGTCGCATGGTATAATGACTGAATATTTTGGAAATGACAGCTAGAGTACATACATATTGAGTACACGTTTCATTACCTGTTAATTCGAAGTTCACTACTTTTCAGCATAATATGCGTTTCTTCTTTCAGCTCAATAATCCATTTTGTATTTTTCCAGGGGAAGCTATTCATGAAATTAATGTGCTATAAGCAGTTACTCATTAAACCTGTTCTAGTACTTACATTTTTTTACCCATTTGTGTGTGTCATTCATGAATGTGATCACATATACTCTACTTGTTTCATAACCTTGCTACAGCTGACTCATGATGAATGACGTTACTAATCCTTATATCCAGCAATAAGTCAAAAGCAAATATTTTCATGCCCCAGTAATTAATTATCGATCCCAACACAATGCATTGCTAGCACAAAAAAAAAAAAAAAATTTTACCAGTCCCAGCTATTACCAGTATACAACCAAATAATGCTACTAGTTTAAGATGTATTTCTAGTTCTAAATATAATAAAAATTTCTCAGATGTATTGAATCCATTATTTCTATGTATTATTAATGTATTATTAATACTTCAGGGAAGAGAACCTCGGATTGTCTCACTTGGTGTTGTGCTTCTGTAGAAAGATATGGACTTTCAGTGCAGCTATGTGCAACCTACTGTGCTACAACCATGATGCAATCCTTCCCTTTCTTTTCCTAGTTCTTGTAAAATGGTAAAAATATATGCAGTGCGTGTGCACTTTATGTCATTTGTTAATTTGTTTTGTACTCATTGCGTATACATTATGTCATTTGTTAATTTGTTTTGTACTCACTGTGTATACATTATGTCATTTGTTAATAAGTTTTGTACTCATTGCGTATATATTTTGTCATTTGTTGATATGTTCTGTACTCAGTGCATGTGCACTCTATTTCATTTCATGTTCTGCACTTACATATATGTATATACTCTGCGACTGTAAACTTAGTTAATTAAGAAAAATTTGTTGCTCATGGCAAGTCCGATTGACTCACCATCGCTGCCAAAGTTTTCCACCCCCCCCCCCCCCCCCCCCCCCACAGTGGAGGGTTATGTAAGAGGTCCGAGCAGATATAATTTCGATGTATTGCTCATGCGCTGCCTACGATATGCAAGGTATAAGAGAATCTCTGGCCAGAGAGCAGTGTTGACTGCAGTAGGAACTGTGTAGCTGTAGCAGTAAGTTGTTGCTAGTGAGCAGTCTGCTCTGGTGTATCGTGTTGGCTGGGCCGGTCGCGGTGCAGCCTATGTCCGAGCCTGAGTATTATTGTATATGGTAAAAAGCAGCCTCGCACATATGTAGTAATGTCATCTCAAGTCCCATGTAAATGTTTTAAAAAATCTCGTAATAATAATCTTTCTCATAAAAAGTAACTTTTAACAAAATGGTTCAAATGGCTCTGAGCACTATGGGACTTAACATCTGTGGTCATCAGTACCCTAGAACTTAGAACTACTTAAACCTAACTAACCTAAGGACATCACACACATCCATGCCCGAGGCAGGATTCGAACCTGCGACCGTAGCAGTCTCGCGGTTCCGGACTGAGCGCCTGAACCGCTAGACCAACGCGGCCGGCAACTTTTAACAACCATTCATTTCAATTTAAAGAATTTACTAATTTCTCCTATCCATGATCATCCCGATTGTTGCAAAAGAAAAATCAGTTGCTTCCTTTCACAAATGACAAATCTATCGGCCAGCATTGCACAGGGCTGTGCCAGAAAACATTATTTTAAAGAGCAGATATATATGCGTTATCCGGCGACTTCATTGAGGTAACAATTTTTCTCTTTTTTTATTCAGAATGATCTTTCAGGGCCATGACGCAGTACTGCTGACGTCCAAAATTTACGAGGTTAAATTCACAGTCAATTATTGAAAAGTTGTAAGTGAGCGACAATTTGATTGAGAGGTTAGTTACATTGTATTATTACCAGGTTACTGAATTTTTTTTTTTTTTTTGTTGGGACGTTACAGTGAATGACAACGACATAATTATAATTTTTACTGTTGAGAGGTTTAGGAATTTTTCTGTTTTGTGCTTACATTAAATGAGAAAAGAATTTTTTCGGTAGATTAAATGAGAAAGAATTTTGTGGGGACTTACAAGTGTTCCTGAGTAGTGGACCCCTTTTTGAACTAAAGTAAGTGCTTTTAAGTCCTTGTGCAGATCATTTTTGTTCCTCGTATTGTATGTATGAACTGAGCTGTTTGTTGGAAAAAGAGATACATTATTTAGGACAAATTTCATTAAGGAGTAAACACACTGAGAGGCAGTAGTTAGTATACCCAGTTCTCTGAAGAGGTTTCTACAGGACGCCCGTGAATTTACTCCACAAACAATACGTATTACACGCTTTTGAACTCTGAAAACTTTTGTTTGACTTGAAGAGTTACCCCAAAATATTACACCTTATGACATTATGGAATGAAAGTAGGCAAAGTATGCAAGCTTTTTCATTTTTATGTCGCCTATGTTTGCTAACACTCGAATTGCAAATACAGATTTGTTAAGGCGTTTCTGCAGTTCTGTGGTATGCTCCTCCCAACTGAATTTATTATCAAGCTGTAATCCCAGGAATTTAAGACTGTCTATCTGCTCTTCTTCATACTTTATGCATATGCTGGGTGGAAACCTCTTACAGGTTTACGGACATGCGAAATTAAAGACCAGTATCCCTGACATCGGTTTGCTAAGAATCCTTGGAATATAGTAAACCTTCCTGAGACCGAGAAACACATATCCATGATTTTAAAAAGTATCGCTCGTACAAAACACAGCTTGCTCTCTTCTTACATAATACACTATCGTCAGTAGTACCCCAGGAAACTGCTATAAGAGTGATATTATTCTGTATATACGTAAATGAACTGGTGAACGAAGTGGGCAGCAGTCTACTATTGTTCTCTGATGACGCTGTAGTGTACGGAAAGGTGTCGAAGTTGTGTGACTGTAGGAGGATACAAGATGACTTAGACAACGTTTATGTTTGATGTGATGACAGCCAACTAGCTCTAAGTGTAAAAGAAAGTTAAGTCAGTGCGGTTAAGTAGGAAGATCAAACCTGCAATGTTCAGATACAGCACTAGAAGTATCCTGCTTGACACGTCGTTTAAATATCTGGGCGTAGCGTTGCAAAGGATGTAAAAGAGCATGTGAGCACTTTGGTAGGGAAAACGAAAGGTTGACTTTGATCTATTGGCATAATTTTTGAAAAGTGTGGTTCATCTGTAAAGTAGGCCACATATGGGGCCGTAGTGCGACCTGTTACTGAGTTCTACTTGAGTGTTTGGGGTCCGTACCATGTCGGATTAATGGAAGGCATCGAATGAATTCACAGGCAGGCTGCTAGATTTGTTACCGGTAGGTTCGAAAATACACAAGTGTTACAGAGGTACTTCGGGAACTGAAATGGGGATCCTCCGAGGGAAGGCCAGGTTCCTTTCGAGGAACACTATTGAGAAAATTTATAGAGTACCGTATTTGAAGCTGACTGCTGAACGATTCTACTCGCGCCGACATACGTCTCGTGTAACAACCACTAGATCTGATACGAGAAATTAGGGCTCATACGAAGACATACAGACAGTCGTTCTTCCCGCTCCATTGACGAGTTTAACGAGAAATGGAATGAGTAGTATTGGTACAGGATACCCTTCCTCTGCGCACTGTATGGTCGCTTGCGGAGTGCACTATGTATGTAGGTGTAGAATCGTATTCGTAATTAGCTAATGAATTTCATAACATTTGGGAGACTTTATTTAAACGTCATGTGGACTGTGGTTAACTTTGAGTAAACTGGACTGTTTTACGAAACAAAGTAGATAAATACGGGTATCACAACTGCTAAAACGTGAGTGAGTGAACGCGCAATTATGGTCCGTGTTTATGCCACATGTGTTCAGGCTTTACACATTTGGAAACAATGTCTATACGATAAAACCAAAACAAAAGCGTTGGAACGTGACCTGCAATGCACGGTGAAACGAACTGGAGTATTTATTTTCGAATTTAAGCTCCCTCAATGTCAACCTCGAGCCAGTTGTCCTCACAGGGCATTGGAATACAGCCGCAAGGTAAAACGAGGGCATTTGTAAGAAATATATAAAATGTATTCGCATTGCGAATAAGAACAGCAATTTGTTCAAATGGTTCAAATGGCTCTGAGCACTATGGGACTTAACATCTGAGGTCATCAGTCCCCTATAACTTAGAACTACTTAAACCTAACTAACCTAAGGACATCACAACACATCCATGCCCGATGCAGGATTCGAACCTGCGACCAGAGCGGTCACGCGGTTCTAGACTGACGCGCCTAGAACCGCTCGGCCACATCGGCCGGCCAGCAATTTGTTGTGTAAGGGAATGTGACAATGAAAATTTGTTCCGGAACGGGATTCGAACCCTGATTTCCAGCTTTACGCGATTAGTTATCTTAACAGATTGGGCTACCCATGCGCGACTTTTGGCCATACTCAAACTTCGATATGCTGTCATTCTTGCATCAGAGCCTGTGCTCGTACATACATTATGTAATTCCCGTACAGGTGAGGGCATTTTACTTGAAAGCCGCTGCCTAGTATCGGCGGATAAATACCATCTCCAGTGCCTTACTTGTTAAGAAGAACGATGCAGTGTTCCTTCAGACATGCATTCATGTCAGAACGAACGTTACATTGTTGTTCTTAAAAACACAGGTACCGCAATATGGTATTTGTAACAGAGTTTTACGAAAAGACCCCATTTTTTCCAAACTGCTCATTATTCTATTCTTAGCAAATCAACTAGGAGTGTTGCACACGCTGAATCTTTCAAAATTTAAAGCAGTCAGACTTACTGTCTTTCATTACAAGGTACAATGATGAGTCAAAACATGATGAGCACTAAAATTTAGTCAGTAGCGAGCCAGTGGTTGTGTTGGACCTTCCATCGAGCTACAGACCCCCTTGAAGATGTCCTCCGCAGACGGGGACGAAACGTTTGGAATTGACACAGAACTCATCAACCGACCACGACATAACACCCCGGATAATTATAATGGACGTGACATAATGAGCACAGCCCACTGCAACGTTGATCGCCTCCTGCTGGCGTTGGGCACGTGACGCAGTAAGGTACGAATGTGAGCGGAACAGAGACGAATGGGCTATGATCATAGTGAAGATACCGGCCACAAACGCAGAAATCCACTGATATAAGACGTTTTCAAAAGGGCACGTTGTTGTGGCTCTGTGGCAGGAAACGAGGATATCTGAAACGGCTAAGCTGTTGTCGGGCAATCCCGCACTGTGATAGCAGCGATCTGTGGCATATCTCACGACAGAGTACGATGCTGGTCCAGACACAAGTGTTTCGGAGGACACCGTTCAAACGCCTTTGTTGAACGTGAAGCTCCACATCACACGACCCCTGCGTGTACCTGTGTTGACCTAACGATATCGTCAGTTACGGTTGGAGTGGCCGCAGCATCATTGTGATTTCACCGTGGATCAATAGAAACGTGTTGCCTGTCGAATGAATTGCATTCCTTGTTACACCAGGTATAAGGCTGAGTCCTTACACTCCGCCTTGCAGATGAATCACCACTTGAAACGTACCACAGTTGCAGGCCAGTGAGAGCAGAATCATGCTATGGAATGCATTGAGTAGGGCTTCTATGTGATCTGTGGTAGTACTCGTAGCCACCTTCACAACAGTGAACTACGTGAACCTTCGTAGAATGTAGGCTTTCACGGGCGGTGTTGTCTTCAGTTGAAACTTCCGGTCTGAGAGGTCGTGGTCGATGTATAAAATTTCCACCTAACGTTTCATCTCCATCTGTGGGAGACATCTTCAGAGGTCGTCCGGCTACTGCAGATCACCTGCAACCTTTCATGGTTGAAGTATTCTCTGATGGTTACGAAATCTTCCAGGAAGATAACTCTCCGCCACACGAGACTTGAATCTTGCAGCAGTGGTTTGTCGAGAATGACAGTGAACTCACACAGATGTCATAGGCAGCCGATGCTCCTAATCTGTACCCACTGGAACACATAAAGAGCGCCAGCGGCGTGCTCACAAACCACCGTCCCGTAATTTGCGGGAATGTAGTGACCTGTCAGCAGGCATCCGGAGCCATATACTTCTCTAACCCTATCAAGGACTAGTAGAATCCGTGCCAGCAGAATCGCTGCTGTACTGTGTTTGAAAAGCGAACCAGCACGCTACTAAACAGGTGGTCATAATGTTTTGGCTAATCGGTGTGTGTGTTCTAGCCTATCATAAAGAGTGATTTGCTCTTTTCGGTTGACAGTGGCAGAAGACGCTTTGTTCAGATTTGAAAGTTCGTGAAAATATGGATCCGTTGATTTAGTTTACATTTTTACACGATCTGTTAATATTTGAGGGGTTAGAGTTCTCTTCTCAGTGAATGTACAAGAAACTATTTTCAAAAGACTATTTGTATAGCATTTCTTACACGTTTCTTTATTCTTCTTCGTAGTGTCCATCTTTGTTTAAACACTTGTCATAACGGTCTACATGCTTTTATATCCCTACTCCATTCAAATCTGCCGCCTGTGAGAATAACAAGTCTTTCATTAGCTGCTTCTTTCACCTCATCTGTTCCGAAGCGCTTGTCATCCTTGTAAGCTCTCACCCACTTATGCACTTTGCTGTCACTCATCGCAAAAAATGGTTCAAATGGCTCTGAGCACTACGGGACTTAACTTGTGAGGTCATCAGTCCCCTAGAACGTAGAACTACTTACAGATAACTAACCTAAGGACATCACACACAACCATGCTGGAGGCACGATTCGAGCCTGCGACCGTAGCGATCGCGCGGTTCCAGACTGTAGCGCCTACAAACGCTCGGTCACACCGGCCAGCACTCATCGCATTCAGACTATACACACCCCTTATCTTCCGATGAATTACCGTTCCAGTAACGTTCCTTGCTGTCAGAAACCGAATCACAGACCGTGTTGCACAGTGGGTGGGCTGATAAATTGCTTTAAACATTTTGAACTGACGTTGTAAGGGGAACACTGCGACAGTATCAATGCAAGTGGCCTCGTTTGACGAGCAAGGCATGCCAGTAAAATGTATGCACGTTTCAGTGTTCGCACGACATTTCATTATCTACAACGAATCGGTCTATATTTTGCGAGTAACCCTCATACGTTCAGGAATCCAAATTTTTTGGCGCTGACTGTCAACTATGTAACGTTTAGATTCTAAGCTTTAACGTGTGGGGATCTGTTTTGATTATCTGAGTGAGAATATACAGCCAGTGTATGACTCACAATTGCCTAAAGGCAGTGTCATTAAGTGACTTATAATCACCCGTTGGGTGTCCAAGTTTCGATATCAATCGCAGTTTAATTTTTTTCTTCTTTTTGATGTCAGTCTTCTGACTGATTTGATGCGGCCCGCCACAAATTCCACTCCTGTGCCAAACTCTTCGTCTCAGAGTAGCGTTTTCCACCTACGTCTTCAATCATTTGCTGGATGTGTTCTTATCTCTGTCTTCCTCTACAGTCTTTGCCTTCCACATCTCCCTCTAGTACTATGGAAGTCACTCCATAATGTCTTAACAAAACTCCTATCATCCTGTCCCTGCACTATTCAGTATTTTCCACATACTTCTTTCCTCTCCCATTCTGCGCAGAAACTCATCATGTCTTATGATTCCACCTAACTTTCTACACTCGCCTGCAGCGCCTCAGCTCAAATGCTTCGATTCTCTTCTGTTCCGGTTTTCCCCCTGTCCACGTTTTACTACCATACAATGATGTGCTCCAAACTTACATTCTCAGACATTTCTTCCTTAAATTAAGTTCTATGTTTAATACAAGTAGACTTCTCTTGGCCAGGAATCCCCTTTTTGGCAGTGCTAGTCTGATTTTGATGTACTCCTTGCTCAATCCTTCATTTGTTATTTCGCTACCTGGATATCAGAATTGCTTAACTTCATCAACTTTGTGACCATGAATCCTGATGTTAAGTTTATCACTGTTCCCATTTCTGCTACTTCTCATTACCTTTGTCTTTCTTCGATTTACTCTCAATCCACATTCTGTACTGATTAGGTTGTTCACTCCTTTCAGCATATCATATAATTCTTCTTCACTTTGCTGGCCGGAGTGGCCGAGCGGTTCTAGGCGCTTCAGTCTGGAACTGCGCGACCGCTGCGGTCGCAGGTTCGAACACTGCCTCGGGCATGGATGTGTGTGATATCCTTAGGTTAGTTAGGTTTAAGTAATTCTATGTTCTAGGGGACTGATGACCTCAGATGTTAAGTCCCATAGTGCTCAGAACCATTTGAACCATCTTCTTCACTTTCACTCAAGATAGCAATATCATTAGCGAATCGTATCATTGATATCCTTTCACCTTGAAATTTAATTCCACTCCTGAACCTTTTTTTATATCCATCGTTGCTTCTTCGACACACGTATTGGACAGTAAGGGTGAAAGACTACATCCCTGTCTAACACCATTTTAAATCCGAGCACTTCATTCTTGTTCGTCCACTCTTATTATTTCCTCTAAGTTCTTGTACATATTGTGTATTACCTTTCTCTCCCTAGAGCTTAGTGCTATTTTTGTCAGAATTTCGCACACGTTCCACCGTTTCACATTTTCGAACGCTTTCTCGAGATTCACAAATGCTATTTAATTTTTCTGCAGCCTTGCTTACATTATCAAACGCAACGTCAGAGTCGCCTCACTGGTGCCTTTACGTTTTCTACAGCTAAACTGATCGCCTCTAGCACATCCTCAATTTTCTTTTCCATTCATCTGTATCTTATTCTTGTCAGGAAATTGAATGCATGAGCTGTCAAGATGAGTGTGTGATATTTCTCTCACTTCTCAGCTCTTGCAGTCCATGGATTTGTGTGCATGATATTTTTTCGAAAGTCAGATGGTATGTCGCCAGACTAGTTCTTTTGTTGCCACTTCGCCGAATGATTTTTAGAAATTCTGATGGAATGTTATCGATTCCTTCTGCCTTATTTGATCTTAGGCCCTCCAAAGCTCTCTTAAATTCTGATTCTAATATTGGATCTCCTATTCTAAATCGACTCCTGTTTCTTCTTCTATCATATCACACAAATCTTTCCCCTCATAGAGGCCTTCAATATACTCTTCCCAGCTATCTGCTCTCTTCTCTGTATTTAACAATGAAATTCCAGTTGCACTCTTAACGTTACCACATCTGCTAATAATATCATCGAAGATTGTTTCGACTTTCCTATATGCTTAGTCATTCCTTCCTCAGTCATTTATTTTTCGATTTTTTCAAATTTTTCATGCAACCATTTCGTCTTAGCTTCCCTGCACTACCTATGAATTTCATTTTTCAGAGACTTGTAATTCTGTATTCATGAATTCTCCCGAACAACCATCTTTCATCGATCACCTGAAGTATTTCCTCTTTTAATCAAGGTTTCTTCGTAATTACCTTTTCTGTACCTAAGTTCTTCTTTCCAACTTCAGTGACTGCCCTTTTTAGAGATATCCATTCCTCTTCTGTTGTACTACATACTGAGCTACTCCTCATTCCCGTATCTACAGCCTTAGAGAACTTCTAGCGTGTTTCGTCATTCCTTAGTACTGCAGTATGCCACTTCATTGCGTTCTGATCCTTCCTGACTAGTCTCTTAAACTTCAATCTATTATTCAAAAAGCTCCGTCCGAGCAGGCCTTGTAATCCTCAACGGTACCGACCGGCAGCCGCGTCATCCTCAGGGTACTGGATGCGGATGTGGAGGGGAATGTGGTCAGCACACCGCTCTCCCAGCTGTATGTCAGTTTATGAGACTGGAGCCGCTACTTTTCAGGCAAGTAGCTCCTCAGTTTGCCTCACAAGGGCTGAGTGGATCCCGCCTGCCAACAGCGCTCGGCAGACCGGATAGTCACCCATACAAGTGCTAGCCCAACCCGGCAGCGCTTAACTTCGGTGATCTGACTGCAACCGGCGTTAACACAGGGGCAAGACCGTTGGCAACCTACTATTCATCACTACTAAATTGTGATCTCAGTCTATATTTACTCTTAGGTATGCCATACTCTTTAGTATCTGATTTCGGAATATTTGCCTGATCATGATGTAATCTAAATGTAATCTTCCCTTATCAGTCTAGAATTTTCCAAGTATACCTCCTCCTCTTGTGATTCTTCAACAGAGTATTCTCTATTACTAACCGAAATTTATTACAGACCTCTATTTTTCTCCTCTCTCATTCCATATCCCGTATTCTCCTGTAACCTTTTCTTCTATTCCTTCTCCTACAACTGCATTCCAGTCCCCCATGACTATTAGACCTTCGTCCCCCTTTACGTACTATATTACCCTTTCAATGTCCTCATACACTTTCTCTAGCTTTTCATCTTCAGCTTGCGACGTCGGCATGTACACCTGAACTATTGTTGTCCGTGTTGCTTTGCTGTCAATTCTGGTACGAACAATCCTATAACCGAACTGTTCACAGAAACATACTCTCTGCCCTACGTTCTTATTCATAACGAGTCCTACCTTCGTTATATCATTTTCTGCTGCTGTTGGTATTACCCTATACTCATCTGACCAGAAATCCTGGTCTTCTTTCCATTTAACTTCACTGACACTACTATTTCTAGATTGAGCGTCTACATTTTCATTTTCATTTTAGGATGCACGGATTTAGCGGTTTCGCTTTGTATTACGTACAAACAAATTGCTTTGCCTCTTTCTAGAGGTTTTATTTATATTTGACGTTTTGGCTAATAACAACGAATTTATTGCGTTTGAGCTGTGATTTGGGTCTTTGCTTATTACTTTATGATTTAGTTTGCGAATAGAAGATTTTCGAGTCATTTTTAATACACCAGCTAAAAAACTGAGGACTGCGCAGTCTCAAGAGTCCAGTGAAAATCATGGGGCGAGACTTCCTGCGGGTAGAGGTCATCAGGCTTTAATTACTTCCGAAAGCGAGGCGCGACTAACTCTGTTCGACCTTATTATCTCACTACTCACTAAATATTATAAAAGAATGGTCCCGTCATAGTAATTAAGGGGCGGCTCGCTAGTGTTCTTTAAAAATCATCAGCAATGCCACCCAGATGCGTGTGGTAGAGTAAGTCACCCTCGTTTTGCCATTGGGTTTGTCAAGAGGTCTACGGAGCAAACAGATGTTGGGGGTGACATCTGTGGTGTCACCGCCAGACACCACACTTGCTAGGTGATAGCCTTTAAATCGGCCGCAGTCCCTTAGTATACGTCGGACCCGCGTGTCGCCACTATCAGTTATTGCAGACCGAGCGCCGCCACACGGCAGGTCTTGTCTAGAGGGACTCCCTAACACTCGCCCCAGTTGTACAGCCGACTTTGCTAGCGATGGTTCAGTGTCTATATACGCTCTCATTTGCAGAGAAAACAGATTAGCATAGCTTTCAGCTACGTCATTTGCTACGACCTAGCAAGGCGCCATATTCAGTTACTATAAGTACTGTCTACAAGAATGTATTCTAAACAGATAATATTGTGACTCATGTACCGTCAAGAGCTACGTTCATCATTAATGGATAAAAGTTAAGTATCAAACTAATTATGCCCGCTTTCTGAATTCTCATACCTTCTCATGTTCTAGACCTCACGTCAGTATAGTTCTTCCCTCTTCACGCCAGCCTGCGTGAGCTAAAACGCGTGCATTTCGGCCTCCACTCGTAACAGGCGTAGGCTCTTCTGCTAACACAAACCATCTATCCCTTGGTGTGGAAAATTATCGCTAAAAGGCTGAAGACTCAACAATGAAGTACAATATGAGGATGCAGAACAAATGGAAACAAACTGCATGAAAGAGACGTAACGTCATTCCATTTGGCCTATGATGGAAAAGTGTCACAATCATCTCTCCATTCGAAAATGATTCCATGTTTTGCTCAAGTCTATTATCTGCTCGATCCCGACAAACACTGTTAAGCGAAACTTCTCTGTTATTGCAGTGCCTCTCGCTTCTCATTGACAGTATCAGCACTCAGATACACTCACTCTCATACCACACAGTAAAAGATGTTGTTGTTGTTGTTGTCTTCAGCCCTGAGGCTGGTTTGATGCAGCTCTCCATGCTACTCTATCCTGTGCAACCTTCTTCATCTCCCAGTACTAACTGCAACCTACATCCTTCTGAATCTGCTTAATTTATTCATCTCTCGGTCTCCCTCCACGATTTTTACCCTCCACGCTGCCCTCCAATGCTAAATTTGTGATCCCTTGATGCCTCAGAACTTGTCCTACCAACCGGTCCCTTCTTCTTGTCAGGTTGTGCCACAAACTCCTCTTCTCCCCAATTATATTCAATACCTCCTCATTAGTTATGTGATCTACCCATCTAATCTTCAGCATACTTCTGTAGCACCACATTTCGAAAGCTTCTATTCTCTTCTTGTACAGACTATTTATCGTCCATGTTTCACTTCCATACATGGCTACATTCCATACAAATACTTTCAGAAACGACTTCCTGACACTTAAATCTATACTCGATGAACTTAACAAATTTATCTTCTTCATAAACGATTTCCTTGCCATTGCCAGTCTACATTTTATATCCTCTCTACTTCAACCATCATCAGTCATTTTGCTCCCCAAATAGCAAAAATCCTTCACTACTTCAAGTGTCTCATTTCCTAATCTAATTCCCTCAGCATCACCCAACTTAATTCGACTACATTCCATTATCCTCATTTTGCTTTTGTTGATGTTCATCTTATATCCTCCTTTCAAGACACTGTCCATTCCGTTCAACTGCTCTACCAAGTCCTTTGCTGTCTCTGACAGAATTACAATGTCATCGGCGGACCTCAACGTCTTTATTTCTTCTCCATGGACTTTAATACCTACTCCGAATTTTTCTTTTGTTTCCTTTACTGCTTGCTCAATATACAGATTGAATAACATCGGGGACAGGCTACAACCCTGTCTCACTCCCTTCGCAACCGCTGCTTCCCTTTTGTGCCCCTCGACTCTTATAATTGCCATCTGGTTTCTGTACAAATTGTAAATAGCCTTTCGCTCCCTGTATTTTACCCCTGCCACCTTTAGAATTTGAAAGAGAGTATTCCAGTCAACATTGTCAAAATCTCTCGTTAAGTCCACAAATGTTAGAAATGTAGGTTTGCCTTTCTTTAATCTATTTTCTAAGATAAGTCGTAGGGTCAGTATTGCCTCACGTGTTCAAACATTTCTGCGGAATCCAAACTGATCATCGCCGAGGCCGGCTTCTACCAGTTTTTCCATTCGTCTGTAAAGAATTCGAGTTAGTATTTTGCAGCTGTGACTTATTAAACTGTAATTTTCACATCTGTCAACACCTGCTTTCTTTGGGATTGGAATTATCATATTCTTCTTGAAGTTTGAGGGTATTTCGCTTGTCTCATACATCTTGCTCACCAGATGGTAGAGTTTTGTCAGGACTGGCTCTCCCAAGGTCGTCAGTAGTTATAATGGAATGTTGTCTACTCCTGGGGCCTTGTTTCGACTCAGGTCTTTCAGTGCTCTGTCAAACTCTTCACGCCGTATTGTATCTCCCATTTCATCTTCATCTACATCCTCTTCCATTTCCATAATATTGTCCTCATGTACATCACCCTTGTATGACCCTCTATAAACTCCTTCCACCTTTCTGCTTTCCCTTCTTTGCTTAGAACTGGGTTTCCATCTGAGCTCTTGATATTCATATAACTGGCTCTCATTTCCCCAAAGGTCTCTTTAGTTTTCCTGTAGGCAGTATCTATCTTACCCCTAGTGAGATAAGCCTCTACATCGATACATTTGTCCTCTAGCCATCCCTGCTTAGCCATTTTGCACTTCCTGTCGATCTCATTTTTGAGACGTTTGTATTCCCTTCATTTACTGCGTTTTTGTATTTTCTCCTTTCATCAATTAAATTCAATATTTCTTTGTTACCCAAGGGTTTCTACTAGCCCTCGTCTTTTTACCTTCTTGATCCTCTGCTGCCTTCACCACTTCATCCCTCAGAGCTACCCATTCTTCTTCTACAGTATTTCTTTCCCCCATTGCTGTCAATTGTTCCCTTATGCTCTCCCTGAAACTCTGTACAATTTATGGTTTAGTCAGTTTATCCAGGTCCCATCTCCTTAAAATCCCACCTTTTCGTAGTTTCTTCAGTTTTAATCTACAGTTTATAAACAATAGATTGTTGTCAGGGTGCACATCTGCCCGTGGAAATGTCTTACAATTTAAAACCTGGTTCCTCAACCTTTGCCTTACCATTATATAATCTATCTGATACCGTCTAGTATCTCCAGGATTCTTCCATGTATACAACCTTCTTTAATGATTCTTGAACCAAGTATTAGATATGATTAAGTTATGCTCTGTGCTAAATTCTACCAGACGGCTTCCTCTTTCATTTCCCTCCCCCAATCCACATTCACCCACTATGTTTCCTTCTCTCCCTTGTCCTAGTCTCGAATTCCAGTCACTCATGACTACTAAATTTTCGTCTCCCTTCACTACCTGAATAATTTCTTTTATCTCATCATACATTTCGTCAATTTCTTCATCATCTGCAGAGCTAGTTGGCATATAAACATGTACTACTGTGGTAGGCATGGGCTTCGTGCCTATCTTGGCCACAATAATGCGTTCACTATGCTGTTGGTAGTAGCTTACCCGCTCTTCTATTTTTTTATTCATTATTAAACCTATTCCTGCATTACCTCTATTTGATTTTGTATTTATAATCCTGTATTCACCTGACCAAAAGTCTTGTTCCCCCTGCCACCGAACTTCACTAATTCCCAATATACCTAACTTCAACCTATCCACTTCCCTTTTTAAATTTTCTAACCTACCTGCCCTATTAAGGGATCTGACATTCCACGCTCCACTCCGTAGAACGCCAGTTTTCTTTCTCTTGATAACGACGTCCTCTTGAGTAGTCCCCGCCCGGAGATCCGAATGGGGGACTATTTTACCTCCGGAATATTTTACGCAAGAGGACGCCATCATCATTTAACCATACAGTAGAGCTGCATGCCCTCGGGAAAAATTACAGCCGTTCGCAGTACCAGCACAGCAAGGCCGTTTTGGATAGTGTTGCAAGGCCAGATCAGTCAATCATCCAGACTGTTGCCCCTGCAACTACTGAAAAGGTTGCTGCCCCTCTTCAGGAACCACACGTTTGTCTGGCCTCTCAACAAATACCCCTCCGTTGTGGTTGCACCTATGGTACGGCCATCTGTATCGCTGAGGCACGCAAGCCTCCCCACCAACGGCAAGGTCCATGGTTCATGGGAGTAGGCAGTAAAACATAAATATCAATAAAAGGTAATTATAGAATAATAAATTATAATAGTTCTTATTAGTAGAGTAGGTATTTACGTAAGTGCCAGGTACCGAACAGTGTCTGTAGTTAAGACAAGGTGGAATCGCGAACGTTAGAGTTAGGAATCGAAATCTCTAATCTAGTTTTACGTGTGTTTAAACAGCACTGTAAGTTAATTTTCAAACATTTTCGTAAGTATTAACAGTGTAATTAAGTTACACATGCACTCCTAGACTGCAAACAGAATTTCACGAAAATTCGCGTAGCTGAGTTGTGTAATATTAGCTTGGTTCTCTTTACAAAGTTTCGCGCAGCGAGTTTGTTTTAACCTACGCTGTTTAACCTCCTGCTGCAAAAGAACGTTTTAATTTTCCATGTATTTATTGAAAAGCCCTGACTTTGCAGTAATTGTTTTTTCTGCGTCATCGCGAAAGTTTTATGTTATCGTTAGGGATGCCGCCACAGATATACTGCATGATTCACCTGCCATAGTAGAAGACAGTTGCTGATAGCGGGAATCTGCATCTGGTATCTCTGGACCACTCCCTTTCTGCTGATCTGAGGTGGCTGCAAGGTGGAGGGGGCTGCGCTTCGAGTTTAATAAAATCCACAGATAATTAATAGACTGAAGGCTCCATTCGTTTACAGTAATTCAAACATTTTGAATAAAAGACGAACAACTGGTCTATAGGTGTAAATGAAATACCTTGCTAAAACACAGCTACTGCTAACATTTTGAATAAACGACGGAAGATTCTGTATACTCTTAGTCAAGCACCCTGTTAAAATACAGCTGTTTGTTGCAACCGTCATGAGTATTCGCCTGGGTGGGATGCACTTCTACTTAAAATTTTCACACACACACACACACACACACACACATACACACACACACACACACACACACACATGTTGTATGCCATCGCGGTTAACTTAGTACTTTTAAATTATCCTGCGTACACGAGAGTTCTCACAACCCTTGTATTTTCACAAAATACTGTTGTTTGTTTGCCACAACTCGCTTCACTGCACAGTCGAAATACGCATTCCACTTTGCCGCCCAAAAAAGTTTTCGGGACCTCATGCTGCGTAAACAAAGTTTATTCACTGCTCCAGTTCGCCAGATTTATATCAGAGTCCAATTACTGTTTCAGCTCCTCCGAAGCAACGCATCTACCATCCAGCTTTAAACAATTCTTAATGTTATGTTCTTCATTTCTCTCTTGCGAGTCTTCACAAGTAGATTATTGCCTCACCTTAAAATTATTGCCGATAGTCCTTCCGTCTTTCAATCGTCTTTTATTTTCTTGACATACTGCCACCCTCTTTAAACAACTTGGCATACGCGATGGCGTGGCCTACTTTCGTTGATCCTTTCTATCAAAGCATCATTACCGTCCGCAACAACATTCCTAATTACGTCTTCAGTCTCTCCAAACTACATCACTTCAACTGCATCTCGCTACTCTACCTTTTCCTGCACTCTCAGCTACAAATCACAGTCTAAATTACCTTTATATTACTTTTTCATTCCGCATTACATGAATCCTTTTTACTATTAATGCACATCCATGTCTCTTACAACACTTTTCCACTTTCAGCTATCTTCTTAGTAATTTGTTGATATAGACAATAACGATGCTCTAATAAGCGTTGGACTTCATCAAATAAACCATAAAATTTTAAATTACTATTACCCAAAAATATAACCAAAAATAAATTTACAACCACAGTTTCATAAATTCAAATAAACACACTTTACTCTTTGTATGAAATATGTCACACATAAAATTTGACCTAACTTAACATTGACACCAAAGACACTAAATAAAGCAGAGAAGGCTGTTGACATTAATTACGTAAGACGAAAGCCCGCATCATATCTGTATGCGAAACTCTGTATTAAAGTTCAAGAAACTTCATGAAAATTTCTAAAACTGACAGTCATTATTTACAATAGCATTACAATTTTGGTGATTGTAAGCAATTTCAGTTATTTCCCATTTAAATCTGCATTCATACGTGAGATCAGTGCCTCTCTGCCTCTGAAAGT
Source organism: Schistocerca piceifrons (assembly GCF_021461385.2). Taxonomy (NCBI): domain Eukaryota; kingdom Metazoa; phylum Arthropoda; class Insecta; order Orthoptera; family Acrididae; genus Schistocerca; species Schistocerca piceifrons. The sequence continues at coordinate 670,618,924 of NC_060141.1, forward strand.
TCGCGGTTAGCCGTTGCGCTTGATACTCTTTTCGTACAGACAGACAACTTTCTCAGGCATCAAGCACAAGTCAGTATTGAGGCGCTCTGAGCCAGTGGTCTTTACATTCTCGCTGGACTCATCTCTCTCGTACGTAAACATTACGAAATTGAATAAATATTGCAAGGTTTAATAATAGCAATAGCATACACAGAACAATCCAGTATATCTCGTACTGTAAAATTGTTACTTGTTATCGTCTTCTCGTAGCATCGTGACTTATTGTTAGATGTAAATTAGCATACCTAACTGACCTCTTCCACATACTGGTTTCACCTGTTTATGAGTTGGCTCTTTAATTTGTTATATATGATGTTACTACACCGTTACTCTGTCTTGGTAGTGGGTACTTTCGGTCATGCCTTCAGCTTCTATCTGTTCCAGCATGTCTAAACAGATTTTGTACATACCAATAATATTATTTTAGCTGCTCAGAATAGATGTACCCAGTTAGTAAACAAATATTTGGGTGCTGTACCTCTGCGACTTCGTCTCTTTAGATGTGTATGTAATAGTGGCTGTTTAAGATAAGGGAAGGTAAACCTTCCATAGTGGATGTACACCATCACTAAAATGATCAGTAAGAGCTTACCATAAACTGGAAAAAAGCACATCCACTAGTGAAGGTGGACCATCACTGTACTCAGCATCTCAGCAAGGGAGAGTGTACAGTAGTATATTATCTACTAGTGAAGGTGTACCATCGCTGCTCCCGGGCGCGTCCAACAATGCTAGCACGAATCAGCATGAATGTAATTGTCGTCAGCTCGTTATTGTTATGTTATACAGCAGTGCACTTACGGTTGACAGTAGTACAGTTACGGTTTACAGTAGCGTATCTGTAGTTGACAGTAATGCAGTTATGGTTCACATCAGTGAAGCTATGGTTGAATCAGTGAAGTTCTACGAACACTTTAGAGTGAGTCACCTATCAGCAAGACTAAATCACTAAAATATGGACGAAAATGGGACAGCAACGATACAAGTTTTTGAAGAGATAAGAAGTGTTGGAAGTGAAAGGAGTAACAAAATTATTACAACCTATAACTGGATAAGGGAAGATTAAATACTGTGTTTATGATTAAGAACTGTATGATATTGTGAATGATGCTCATGTAATGACTGGCCATGGTGGACGTGACTAATGGATGAAATGCTTGAAGTCAAAGTTCTGTAACATAACATTCAGAGATGCCCAAATTTATATTAGTTTATGTGAGCCTTGTTTACAAAAGCGAAATGGCTAGAAAAAAAGGAATAGTAATGAAGCCAATGCTGTTCAAGGAGCTAAATTCCAGGTGTCAAGTTGATCTCATCGACTTCCAATAGCAACCAGTTGGAGATTACATATTCGTGATGGTTTAGGAGACCAGGGCTGCCAGTCAGTTGCAACGCGTCTGGAGCGCAGTCAGGACTTGCCAGTCGGGGAGTTGCATGCGGCACTATTGCAGTCGGGTTGGAGCTGTGAGGTTTGCATCGATATGGCTCGCCGGACCGTTGCTTCCACTCGTCACTTGAGAGGGGCCACGGTATTGATGGATCGTTGGTTGGTCGTCCTACCGAACGACGCGTTTTGGCTCGCCGACCGTTAATGAGTCGGCTGTGTGTGTGTGTGGGTATCGACTCCCGATTTGTCTTAGGGTGTGTTTAGTTACTGTTGGGTTTCTTTCACGTCTCCGTGCAAGTGTTCGTCAGGTTGTGTGTGTAGTTGGTATGATTTCCTTTGACAAGTTATTTTAAATGTTGTCGTACTGAAACTGAGAGATCGGTTGTCTCATCGGGCGACGTGTAACTGGTTCTCTGAGCGCTTCTGGGCCTCTTTAGTTACCAACTTGTGGAACTTGGACCGGTCCTTTCCTGGTGCAGGGATGCCATTTAGCCAGTGGGCGTGTTTCCTCTGCATGGTTCGGTCCAATCCAGTATTTCCGCCGTCGTGTGTCTGCAAGTGAGTGGGAGACGCACCAGCAGTGCAGTCGCGACGGTGCAGCAGTCGACGACGGACACGCGGCAGGCAGTCAGTCGGTTGCTGGGGACCTGGAAAGTTATCTCCTCGCGGTGCAGTCATCTGGGTCTTCTGGCAGTCCCTGAACACTGTCAGAGTGAGTGTGGAGCTGTACGATCGCTACGAGCTTCGTGGTTCGCGGCCCAGGACGTCAAAGTTGAGTAGTGGTTTCAACCACCCAAGCCACGTCCATTCATGTTGTGGTGGTTCGTTTCGGTGGTTCACTGTTGGGGGGGTTTTTATGTGAGCAACACCGAATGTTTCTATTGCTGAAATTTAGCCGCCATGCTGTGCAATTCACTACATTGGTTGACTACAATTCGAATGCACCAGCGGAATTTTCTGCCTTGTGGCCCTTAGTGTTCTGATTACTTACAATGGCCCCTGACGTAAATTCAGGCTGTCTTCCTTTTGAGTGAAGTCAACTATATTACCGTATTACAAATTCAAGTGTACCAGCGGAATTTTCTGCCTTATGGCTGTTGGTGTTCCAGTTATGTGCCCTGACCTGTAACCTAATTTATGGCAGCGTCCGTTCCTCATCTGTTGTCGCTGTCCAACATAGTGTGTAGTTTTGACAGCTAATACAAATTTCAACGTTCGTAACTTTTGTGTTTGAGTTTTCATGTACTGATTGGTGGTAAACAAGTCGTTGTGTCGGTCGGTCTATGGCTGTTCCCTGGTTGGGTTCCGATGGATCAAGTGTTGTTGGGTTCACCACCTGTCTCACCTAAGTGAACGAGGGCAGACCGACCTCCGTGGGGGCTTCTGAGTGCCGTTTTCTTTATTGTCCTCCTCACCGGTGTTTAATTGTTTGTTTATAATCTATCATAGCTAATGGTTTAAAGATTCTAGTTTTTACTCTGCTTTATGTATTTTTGAATTTTGGAAAATCAGTTGTGGGCCTTAAGCCGCTTAAAACCTTATTCTTGAAATTATCTTTTAAGCAAAAGCATTGCGGCCTGCTGCCGTAAAGGGTTATGGTAATACATTTTAAAATTTGAAATTTAATTGTGGCTCTCAGCTGCATGTATTGCACCTTGCATATGTATGTTATATCTACCTTTCCTTCAGGCTTGACAGCCTAGCTGTGATACCATATACGAGTATATTAGCTGAGGGCAATAATTAAATTTTAAAATATATTACTATAATCTTTTAACGTAGAAGGCCGCAAAGTTTATGCTTAGAGGATAATTTAAAGAATGAGGTTTTATGCGGCTTAAGGCCCACAATTGATTTTCCAAAATTCAAAAGTACATTAAGTCCAGTAAAAACAAGAATTTTAAAATCAGTGGCTAAGATAATCTCTGTATCCGGATTACGCTCCAGCTACTGCTGGGTCTTGGTGCTGATGAGTCCTCTCCATTTGGCTCGGTCCTCCCACCGCTTTCCTTCCTCCACTTGCTGCCAGGTCACACTTCTCCTTTCCACAGATATTCTCACTCCCATTTTCCACCGTGTTCTTGGGCGCCCTCTAGGTCTTTACCCATCCATCTTTAGTTCTTTCATAATTTTGGGGAGTCTCTGCCCATGCATTCTCTTCACATGCCCATACCATCTTAATCTCCTTTTTTCAATTTCTTCTGTCATACTTTCTTGTTTAAGGTCGTTTCTAATCTCTACAGTCCTTACTCTGTCCATTTTTGTTTTTCCCTTAACTGCTCTGAGAAATTTAATTTCCCCTGCTTGCAACCTGCTCCAGTCCCTTTCTGTCATTGTCCATGTTTCTCCACCATAGGTGACAATAGAGAAGTAATAATTCTTATACGTAAAGAGTTTTGCTTTCTCTGAAACTTCCTTATTCCAAATCAGGTATTTTATTGTTTGGTAGAAATTGCCTCCCTCCTGTAACCTCCTATTAATTTCGTTAGTTATTCTTCCATCCCTAGATATTTTACTCCCTAAATAAGTGAAACTTTCTACCACTTTTAGGGGTTCTCTAATCAAGGTAATATTTCCGTTGATCCCTTTCTCTCTTCCAAATACCATTACTTCACTCTTACCTTAATTTATTTTTAATCCATACCTTTTCATTATTTCCTTCCACGCATCAAGTTGTAACTGTACATCTACCTCTTTATCACCCAATATTACCATATCAGCTGCAAAAATCATCTTTTTTTTTCTTTTTCTTTTACTATATCTTTAACTGCCGTATTAATTCCCTCCATCACAAGATTAAAAAGTGCAGGAGATGGAACACTTCCTTGCTTAAGTCCTTGTCTTATTTCGAAGTATTCAGAATTCTCCAATGGTGTTCTAATTCTACAATTGTGTCCTCTGTACATTGTCTTTATATCATTAATGTATCCAGCTTCTATATCTATCTTCTTCACTTCTTCCCAGGGTCTTTCCCTGTTAATTGAGTCATACGCCTTTTCTATGTCTACAAAAACCATTATCACCCTTTTATTATACTCCCAACTTTTTTCCATGAGTTGATGGATAGAAAATATCAGGTCGATCATGCTTCTTCCTTTCCTAAAGACATGCTGTTCTTTACTCAGTAAAATTCTTTCAAAAATATATGCTGTATGACTCATAAGGGTTATTCCTCTGTAGTTCTTACAAGGTCTTTTATTGCCTTTTTTGTAAATGGGAACAATGTCTCCTCTTCTCCAATCGTCAGGTATTGTACTATTTCTCCACACACTTGATAGTACTGTATACAGCCACTGCATTCCCACTGGACCTGCTGCTCTTATCATATCCACTGATACTTCGTCAGGTCCTGGGGCTTTCCCCCCCATTCATCTCATTCGCACTATTTCCATTTCTTCCAGTGTAATTTGTCCTGATTCTGCTTCCCAACTTCTCTCAATTTCTTCACTATTTGTTGTTTCCTCGTCTACCTGCTCCTCAGCGCGTAACAGTTTCTTAAAATGTTCTTTCCATAGATCTTTTATATTCACTGGATCGTCAATCACAGTACCGTCCTCTGTTTCAATCTTTACTGGTACTTCAGAAGCCTTCCTTTTATTTTTCATCATTTTATAGAACCTTTTCTTATTGCTCTTCACATCTTCTTCAAGTTTTTTTGTAAACTCTTCCCATGCCTTTTTCGTTGCTGTTTTCACTATTTCTTTGCACTTCTTCTTGTCCTCTATATATCTCTTATGATCTTCTTCATTTTTAGTTTTGCACCACTTTCTCCATGCTCCATTTTTTGTTCGAACTGCTTGGATTGTGGTATCATCCCACCAACTTGTATGTCCTACTTTTTCCTTTCCAGATGATCTACCACATAGTTTTTGTACTGCTTCCACTAAAGTGTCTTTCAATAAACTCCATTCGTTTTCTACATTGCAGAAAACTTCTTTTGGAAATTTTTGTGTGCTTAATTCTCTGTACTTCTCAGCACTTTCCCTCTCCTTCAGTTTCCAATCCCGTAACCTCATCACTTTATTCTGTTTTCTATTTTTCACATACTGATTCATTTTCCATTATCCCACCAGTCAACTATGGTCTCCATCTGCACTCACACTTGGAATTACCTTCACATTTGTTACTTTCTCTCCTCATACCCTGTCTACTAGAATATAATCAATTACACTCTTTGTTCTTCCTTCCCAACTGTATCTGGTGTTAAAATGACTTTCTCTCTTCATAAACCAGCTGTTTGTTATTTTCATTCCATTCCTCTGGCACAAATCCAGGAGTCTTTCCCCTTCTTCATTTCTCCCTCCATATCCAAAACATCCAAACACATGCTTAAATCCCTTTCTGTCTTTGCCTACCTGTGCATTAAAATTTCCCATCACTATATTAGCACACTGTATATGGTTTTCTTACTCATTTTCAAAGTCCATCTTCTCTTCTTCGCTACATCCCACTTTAGGTGCATCAATCTGGATTACTTTTAGTGTTTATTTTTGGATTCTCAGGTTTAAGATTATGATCCTGTCTGTTATATATATCTCACACTTCCAGTACGGCTTCGTACATTCTTATTCACCATCACTGCCACACCATTTCTTCCAAACCTGTTATTCTCACTGCAGTACAGTTTCCTCCTCCTCTCAAATTCTACTCACCTTTCCCTTATAAATAGACAATTAAACACCGGTGAGAAGGACCATAAAGGAAACGGATCTCAGAAGCCTCCAGGAAGCTCGGTCGGCCCTCGTTCCCTTAGGTGAGACAGATTGTGGGCCCTACGACACTTGATCCGTCGTAACCCAACCAGGGAACAGCCACGGACCGACCGACACAACTACTTGTTTGCCACCAATCAGTACATGAGAACTCAAAAACACAAAAGTTACGAACGGCATTATCCACAATGAAATATGTATTAGCTGTCAAAACTACACACCATGTTGGGCAGCGACAATAGGTGAGGAAAGGACGCCGCCTGAAATTACGTTAGTGTCCAGGGCAGGTAACCAGAACACTAACGGCAGCAAGGCAGAAAATTCCGCTGGTGAACTCGTATTGTAGTCAAACAATATAGTTAATTGCACCGCATGGCGGCTACCTTTCAGCAATAGAAACGCTCGGTGTTGCTCACAGGAAAACCTTCTAAACATCGAACCACCGCAACGAACCACAATATAAATGGACGTGACTTGGGTAGTTGAAACCACAACTCAACTTTGACGTGATGGGTCGGTGAATGACGAAGCTCTTAGCGGTCGGACAGCTCCACACACGCTCCGACACTGCGCAGGGACCGCCAGTGGACCCAGCCGACTGCACCGTGCGGAAATAACTTCCCTGGTCCGCAGCAACCGACCGACTCACCTCAGAATGCCGCCAACAGTGAAAATCGTCGTGAAAATAATACCACCTACACACACAACCTGGCAGACACTTGCACGAAGACCTGAGCGACACCCAACAGTAACTAAACACGCACGAAGACAAATCGGGTGTCGATGCACACACGATTGACGAGCCAAAAAGCGTCGTCCAGTAGGACGACCAACCGACGATCCAACAAAACCGTGTCCCGGCTCAAGTGCAGCGCGGCGACAATGGTCGGGCGAGCCATGTGGACGCAGACCTCAATGCTGCTCCACCCGACTGCGCTAGTGCCACATTACAACTCCCTGACTATCAGGTGCGGACTGCACTCCAGACACGTTCCAACAAACTGGCAGACCCGAACTCGCGACCTGAACTCGCGACGAACTCGCTTACTACAGACAACTACCGAGAAGTAATAGCAGTTGAGCAAAGATGCTACGATAGGGGATATATCGATACGCACTGCTAGCGCCGGTCATGGTCATTCAAAACAGTAACTCAGTGACAGTAGTAATTTAAATTAACGTAGTGAGGTGGAAGTACGTTAAAAACAGAGCGTAAAACACATGATGGCGGGAACACGAGCCACGCACGGCTCAGGTGGCACTTCTGTAACATTTAACGATTCTCTTTAGTCGTCGTTGGTCCATTCTCGCAGGATCTTTTTCTAGCCGCAGCGATGTCAGGGATTTGATGTTTTACCGGATTCATGATGTTCGCAGTACACTATTGAAATGGTCGTATGGGAAAATCCCCACTTTATCGCTACCTCGGAGATGCTGCGTTCAATCTATTGTGCGCCGCCTATAACACCACGTTCATACTGTCTTAAACCTGCTAAGCTGCCATTGTAGCAGACGTAACCGATCAAACAACTGCGCCAGACACTTGGTTTCTAATATAGGCGTTGCTAACCGCAACACCGTGTTCTGCCTGTTCACGTATCTCTGTATCTGAATACTGTTGCCTATACAATTTCTTCTGATGCTTCAGTGTAGGAGGGGCTAGCCGTGGTGTAAACATATCCAGCGCACGGCTAACTGCCCGAACGTTGGACATGTCTGTGAGCATGGTGCATAAAATCCTAAGAAACATACTGTATTGCTATCAATAAAAAATCACCCATGTACGGGAGTTGCTTTCTGCTGAGCTGCCAGTAAGACAAACTTTCGCCCCGGATTTTCTTCTGCGCATGAAAATGAATAATGAATGGCCACGGAACATTCTGTGAACAAACGAAACCCTTTTCTATCTCCAAGGAAATGTCAGTACGCATAACTGCAGAATATGGGCAACGGAATACACGCACACATATCATACTTGACCAGTTCATTCTACATAGGTGCCGGCCGGGGTAGCCGAGCGGTTCTAGGCGCTACAATCTGGAACCGCGCGACCGCTACGGTCGGAGGTTCGAATCCTGCCTCGGGCTTGGATGTGTGTCATGTCCTTAAGTTAGTTAGGCTTAAGTGGTTCTAAGTTCTAGGGGACTGAGGACCTCAGAAGTTAAGTCCCATAGTGCTCAGAGCCATTTGAACCATTTGAATCTACAAAGGTGACTGTGCGGTGCGAGTTGACGGCATAGTTCATTGTAGGGCCGTATTTCTTCGAGGAGATGCGTCTGCGGGTGCTGTTACATGTACAGTCCCTGGTAAATGTTATGAGATTCTTTTGCACACCAACGTCAATCCAACACTTCAACATTGCTGATGTGTGAGTAGTCATATTTCCGGAATATGGTGTCCCTCAGCACGTTCCACAACCAGTGAAGCGGCTAGTGAAGAGGCATTTCGAAAGTACTACATTTATTAGCTGTCATCTCCCTCCTGCCTCGCCGTCCAGATCATCCGATCTTAATCTTGCGTCCGTGGCGTTGCCTGAAAGATTGTGTTCAGTGCTGCGATTACAAACTTAATGTAACTGAAGGAACGCGTTGTGCAACACATTCTGAACGTCATCCCTGACACACAGCTATGTGTTGTGGAACATGCTGTTTTTCGAGTTCAGCTTGCGGCATAGAACGGTGGACGCCACACTTAACGTGCCTTGTGACACTCTCACGAGAGTTAGAAAGCGAAGTTATTATGGTTTTTATGCGGTTTTCTGCCTCAGAAAAATTAAAACCGATTTTTCCCATGTCATGTCGTACGATCTAAGAGTGCCATAACTTTCGTCTGCCGAACTTGTGCAGTGAAACATATTGAACAGTACGGAACATTGTGTATGTAGCGCAAAAGATAGCTACCATATATATAATTTGTAGCTGACCCCTTTTACGTTAAGACGCTTACGGCGCTATCTGTTGGTATAAAATTTTGATTTCTGTTTCTTGAGATTTCCCCATGCGTCAATAATATTTCTTTTTTTTTTTTTTTTTTTTTTTTTTACTCCATTCTAAGCACTGGTTCTCTTTCTACAGCGTTTTGAAACTGGAACTTTAATTATGGATTGATCCAAACTATACTTAGATTGATCCGTCGAATTTTCGTTTTTAGACGTTCTACGTTTCCTACCCCGTCCACACTTCGGACATTCCACGCCCCGACAGCACTATCGTTTCGTTGGTTATTCATTCCTTTTCTCTCGGTCATTCCCCCCCCCTCCCACCCCACCACCACCACACGACCCCTCCCCGCGTCGGTCCCATCCCGGAGATCATAATAATGGACTATTACCGAATATTTTGCCAATTGAGAGATCATCATGGCCCGTTTTTCAATTAAAGGCCACATGTTCTGTGAATACAGATTATCTGTCTTTAATTCAGTGCTTTTCATTGCCTTTTGCGTCCTAATGCTGCTGATCATTGCTGTTTTTTCCGCCTTTAGGGGTGGTTTCCCACTCCAGGGGCAAGAGAGTACCTTGAACTTTGGTCCGATCCTCCGATCTCTTTGATACGACTGTTGACAGAAGAGGATGGCTTCTTATGCCAGAAGTCTTCGGCCGCCAACGCTGCTCATATCTTTTGCGCTGCCAGACATTACTAACAGACTGCGTTACTTCAATACTTGAGCCAAGTTCGTAACGGTATTTCGCAAAATCTAGAAAATTTGGGTAAGAAGGTCCATAACGGTAATGGTCCCGATATATCGGGACGGATGACCACTCCTATTTTACTGACCAACAAAGTTATCGGGGCTTGACACTCTATAAAGACATCTCCTTTTCTGCTCACCACATGTAAGCAAGAGTCTAATCAGCCGATCAGTTCTTCAAATGCGATGTATCTATCGTCAAATATTGCACAATTTTGGAACTTCGCTGTCCTTCATTTCTCCATATCAGACTTTCACCAGAATATTATATCCGTTTCTCGCTCCGTCTTCCCATCGGATTCCTTTCTCGTTACACCTTCGGCGCTACAGTACCTCTTTCTCTATTTTTCTTCATTGATCGTAGTCAACACCATGTCTTAATTTGCTTGTTCCTTTGCCATTACATTAACCTTTCGGTCTCTTAACGTACTTCCATTTCTCTCACAACATGTCTCCACTGTCAACTGTCCTAGTAATGACAAGTTTACGAGCGTAGTACCTCTTTACACGGATCACAAAACTTTACATAAAAGCACACAAAAATACAAAAAAAGAGTGAATTTAGAAAAGAAATTCGATTCATCCATATACACATTTTACAATTGCTAATAATGAAATCACGAATAAAATATAAGACAACACTGAAAGAAAAGACACTCAACGAAGCAGTAAATATTCTTGAATTGGCGAATTAGTTATATAAGACGAAAATCTCCATCAGAAGAGGGCTGTCAGAGGGGAGGAGGCCACGAAAAAACTATCGAATAACCGACGAAAGTACAAACTTCTTCAAGTGGGAGTTTAAAATGTCAGAAGTCTCAATACGACAGGAAAACTAGAAAATCTGAAAAGAAATATGCTAATCGTCGTCTAGATATTGTAGAGTTCACAGAAGTGTAATGGAAAGAAGGAAAATCTTGAGTTATTTTGTTAGTCAGAACGTAAAATTATAAAAACGCCCGGCAAAGATAGCTGCAAAACTCTATACAAGGATTAACATTATAGAGAAACCACGTCGCACGACATTACACCCTTCAGCCTCTTCTTTACGGACTATAGCCTTAACTCTGGTTTATTCGGTTGGAGAACACTGTTTCACCATCTGGCTCAACAGTCCTACACAAAGAAAACAGACTTAGAACTAAATCACATACGCTTTCTGGCACGATTAAGAGAACTTCCAGCTCCTGGCTTTCAGAACTTCGTACAAACACGCCCTGATGTCCCTATGGTACCGACCGACTGCCGTGACATCCTTAGCCCACAGAAGTCACTTGATCCGGGTATGGAGATCCATATTCCAAGCACACAGTTGTCAGTTTTCGAGACCGGAGCCGCTGTTTCTCAGCCATGTAGCTCCTCTATTGGCCTCACAAGAGTCGATTACCCCGCTTGACAACAGGGCTTGGCAAAATTCTCAGTAATTCTGAATGGAAATAGAACCATCCATGGTAAAGGTCAGCCTCAGTGTTTAAATGAAAACAGAACTCATCACCAAAGAGCGATTGCGCAGCCGATGGGCAGACAAGCTACTATATAGCCTAGAAATGGTCGCTAACATCTTACTCTGTACAATCCGTAGACTTCCAAAATAAGATTGATAGTAGAGTCAAGTACACTGACATGCAAAACAAAAGGACGAAACAAAATTTCGCTTGGTGTGCAATCGCCAAGTAACATGACTCGATGAATCTTGCTGCATACATAAAAAGAATCGGTACAGAATAGTGCAGGGGTAACCAAAAGAAATACGCAATGTAACGAAAAAAAATTAAACTTTTATCAAATACAACAACTGCAGTGAATTTATTGCAATTTGTGATTGTCAGCTAGGCATGACATTTTTCTTAGTAGGTAGTGCAATAACCACAGAGAGCAATACATGCTCTGCAACGTTCTCCCATGTTGGCCACGATATTGGTAAGGAGTTCTTATGGTGGGCCGTTCCATCACTCCACCACTGCGGATAACAACGGTGGGTCGTTGGTGCTTGTGGGTGTACAGCAATACGTTCCCCTCCCCCACTCCCACACATGTGCTCGAAACGGTGTTTAAGTTGGGGGAGTCGGGTCAATGGCGAATGCTCGCCTGAAAGCTGCGCAACCGGAAGGAGTACATTTCCAAAATACCGTTGACCGGTAATTGTACAGTGTTCAAGGTTTTGGATGTCAGTAAGCCATCCAATATAATGCACCCACACACCATAATATCTGGACCTCTAAAACGATCAGGTTCGATAATGTACGTGGATGCATTACGTGTACTCACCTCTCGTCATTGGCGGGTACGTCGGCCATTATTACTAAGAATGTAACTACATTCATCTGGGAAAAGCGTGCTACGCAACTCCTCATTGGTCAGGTCGCTATTCTCTTGGAACCATTACAAACGGTGTCGCCGAAACGCAGGTGTCAACGGAACATCACGTACTGACCAGCTGATAAAGAGACCACTTTCGTGCCGTCACCGTTGTCACTGTGAAACCTGAGAATTTGTGCCTTGTAGTCCTATTAAATGCTGTTACAGCCGCAGCTGCTGTTTGTCGTAGGTCCCTTCCTGTCTGCTGCATATTATAGCGGTTCTCTACTGCTGTAGTTGACCTCCTCATATCCTTGCAGCAGTTTCTGTGTTTCGGAGCGTTATACATTACGTAAAGCAATGCAGTGATCAGTACCACACTCATGGGCTACGTTCGACACACTTCGTCCTTCTTCCACGTTCCCGATAATTCTTCCCTGAATGAAGTCTTCCAAATGTTGTCTTTGTGCCTTGTTGTAAAGAAGAACACCGCCTCAGCGCACACGCCTCAGTCATTGACACAAACTGTTTTTTGCCCTCCCTTCAGCTGTTTCGTAGTGAGGAGCCAGCCCATTCGGGGCTTCAATCGCGCAGAGCTCACATGCGACGTCCAGATTCCTGTGCAGTGTTGACAGAATTCAGGAACCTAGGATGCTGGATAGCACGCGGACGTCCTGTATCATGGCCTGATACACTACTGGCCATTAAAATTGCTATACCAAGAAGAAATGCAGATGATAAAGGGGTATTCATTGGACAAATATATCATACTAGAACTGACATGTAATTACATTTTAACGCAATTTGGATGCATAGATCCTGAGAAATCAGTACCCAGAACCACCACCTCTGGCCGTAATAACGGTCTTGATACACCTGGTCATTGAGTCACACAGAGCTTGGATGGTGCGTACAGGTACAGCTGCCCATTCAGCTTCAACACGATACCACAGTTCATCAAGAGTAGTGACTGGCGTATTGTGACGAGCCAGTTGCTCGGCCACCATTGACCAGACGTTTTCAATTGGTGAGAGATCTGGAGAATGTGCTGGCCAGGGCAGCAGTCGAACATTTTCTGTATCCAGAAAGGCCCGTACAGGACCTGCAACATGAGGTCGTGCATAGTCCTGCTGGGATCGGATGAAGGGTAGAGCCACGGGTCGTAACACATCTGAAGTGTAACGTCCACTGTTCAAAGTATCGTCAATGCGAACAAGAGGTGACCGAGACGTGTAACATGACACCCCATACCATCACGCCGGGTGATACGCCAGTGTGGCGATGACAAATACACTTTTCCAATGTGTGTTCATCGCGATGTCGCCAAACACGTATGCGACCATCATAATGCTGTAAACAGAATCTGGATTCATCCGAAAAAATCAAGTTTTGCCATTCGTGCACCCAGGTTCGTCGTTGAGTACACCATCGCAGGCGCTCTTGTCTGTGATGCAGCGTCAATGGAAATCGCAGCCATGGTCTCCGAGCTGATAGTCCATGCTGCTGCAAACGTCGTCGAACTGTTCATGCAGATGGTTGTTGTCTTGCAAACGTCCCCATCTGTTGACTTAGGGATCGAGACGTGGCTATCCGATCCGTTACAGCCATGCGTATAAGATGCCTGCCATGTCGACTGCTAGTGATACAAGGCCGTTGGGATCCAGCACGGGATTCCGTATTACCCTCCTGAACCCACCGATTCCATATTCTGCTAACAGTCATCGGATCTCGACGAATGTCGCGATACGATAAACCGCAATCGCCATAGGCTACAATCCGACCTTTATCAAAGTCGGAAACGTGATGGTACGCATTTCTGCTCCTTACACGAGGCATCACAACAACGTTTCACCAGGCAACGCCGGTCAACTGCTGTTTGTGTATGAGAAATCGGTTGAAAACTTTCCTCATGTCAGCACGTTGTAGGTGTCGCCACCGAAGCCAAATTTATGTGAATGCTCTGAAAAGCCAATCGTTTGCATATCACAGCATCTTCTTCCTGTCGGTTAAATTTCGTGTCTGTAGCACGTCATCTTCGTGGTGCAGCAATATTAATGGCCAGTATTGTATATCACCCCCTGGATTTTTATCTCTGGTTGCACCTGAGTATCGTTGTGTACGCTGAACCATTTCCTCATGTGCAGCCCCTTCAACATGGTGTTTCTGACGCCTGCGTCACTACATCTACATCTACATCTACGTCCATACTCCGCAAGCCACCTGACGGTGTGTGGCGGAGGGTACCTTCAGTACCTCTATCGGTTCTCCCTTCTATTCCAGTCTCGTATTGTTCGTGGAAAGAAGGACTGTCGGTATGCCTCTGTGTGGGCTCTAATCTCTCTGGTTTTATCCTCATGGTCTCTTCGCGAGATATACGTAGGAGGGAGCAATATACTGCTTGACTCTTCGGTGAAGGTATGTTCTCGAAACTTCAATAAAAGCCCGTACCGAGCTACTGAGCGTCTCTCCTGCAGAGTCTTCCACTGGAGTTTATCTATCATCTCCGTAACGCTTTCGCGATTACTAAATGATCCTGTAACGAAGCGCGCTGCTCTCCGTTGGATCTTCTCTATCTCTTCTATCAACCCTATCTGGTACGGATCCCACACTGCTGAGCAGTATTCAAGCAGTGGGCGAACAAGCGTACTGTAACCTACTTCCTGTGTTTTCGGATTGCATTTCCTTAGGATTCTTCCAATGAATCTCAGTCTGGCATCTGCTTTACCGACGATCAACATTATATGATCATTCCATTTTAAATCACTCCTAATGCGTACTCCCAGATAATTTATGGTATTAACTGCTTCCAGTTGCTGACCTGCTATTTTGTAGCTAAATGATAAAGGATCTATCTTTCTGTATATTCGCAGCACATTACACTTGTCTACATTGAGATTCAATTGCCATTCCCTGCACCATGCGTCAATTCGCTGCAGATCCTCCTGCATTTCAATACAATTTTCCATTGTTACAACCTCTCGGTACACCACAGCATCATCTGCAAAAAGCCTCAGTGAACTTCCGATGTCATCCACCAGGTCATTTATGTATATTGTGAATAGCAACGGTCCTATGACACTCCCCTGCGACACACCTGAAATCACTCTTACTTCGGAAGACTTCTCTCCATTGAGAATAACATGCTGCGTCCTGTTATCTAGGAACTCCTCAATCCAATCACACAATTGGTCTGATAGTCCATATGCTCTTACTTTGTTCATTAAACGACTGTGGGGAACTGTATCGAACGCCTTGCGGAAGTCGAGAAACACGGCATCTACCTGGGAACCCCGTGTCTATGGCCGTCTGAGTCTCGTGGACGAATAGCGCGAGCTGGGTTTCACATGACCGTCTTTTTCGAAACCCATGCTGATTCCTACAGAGTAGATTTCTAGTCTCCAGAAAAGTCATTATACTCGAACACAATACGTGTTCCAAAATTCTGCAACTGATCGACGTTAGAGATATAGGTCTATAGTTCTGCACATCTGTTCGACGTCCCTTCTTGAAAACGGGGATGACCTGTGCCCTTTTCCAATCCTTAGGAACGCTACGCTCTTCTAGAGACCTACGGTACACCGCTGCAAGAAGGGGGGCAAGTTCCTTCGCGTACTCTGTGTAAAATTGAACTGGTATCCCATCAGGTTCAGAGGCCTTTCCTCTTTTGAGCGATTTTAATTGTTTCTCTATCCCTCTGTCGTCTATTTCGATATCTACCATTTTGTCATCTGTGCGACAATCTAGAGAAGGAACTACAGTGCAATCTTCCTCTGTGAAACAACTTTGGAAAAAGACATTTAGTATATCGGCCTTTAGTCTGTCATCCTCTGTTTCAGTACCATTTTGGTCACAGAGTGTCTGGACATTTTGTTTTGATCCACCTACCGCTTTGACATAAGACCAAAATTTCTTAGGATTTTCTGCCAAGTCAGTACATAGAACTTTACTTTCGAATTCATTGAACGCCTCTCGCATAGCCCTCCTCACACTACATTTCGCTTCGCGTAATTTTTGTTTGTCTGCAAGGCTTTGGCTATGTTTATTTTTGCTGTGAAGTTCCCTTTGCTTCCGCAGCAGTTTTCTAACTCGGTTGTTGTACCACGGTGGTTCTTTCCCATCTCTTACGATCTTGCTTGGCACATACTCATCTAACGCATAATGTACGACTGTTTTGAACTTCGTCCACTGATCCTCAACACTATCTGTACTTGAGACAAAACTTTTGTGTTGAGCCAACAGGTACTCTGAAATCTGCTTTTTGTCACTTTTTCTAAACAGAAAAATCTTCCTACCCTTTTTAATATTCCTATTTACGGCTGAAATCATCGATGCCGTAACCGTTTTATGATCGCTGATTCCCTGTTCTGCGTTAACTTTTTCAAATAGTTCGGGTCTGTTTGTCACCAGAAGGTCTAATATGTTATCCCCACAAGTCGGTTCTCTGTTTAACTGCTCAAGGTAGTTTTCAGATAAAGCACTTAAAAAAATTTCACAGGATTCTTTGTCCCTGCCACCCGTTATGAACGTTTGAGTCTCCCAGTCTATATCTGGCAAATTAAAATCTCCACCCAGAACTATAACATGGTGGGGAAATCTACTCGAAATATTTTCCAAATTATCCTTCAGGTGCTCAGCCACAACAGCTGTTGAGCCAGGGGGCCTATAGAGACATCCAATTACCATGTCTGAGCCTGCTTTAACCGTGACCTTCACCCAAATCATTTCACATTTCGGATCTCCGTCAATTTCCTTCGATACTATTGCACTTCTTATCGCTATAAACACGCCCCTTCACTAATCGTGAAATAGGCCGGAAAGTGCAAAAGAGTGCGCCAATCCATGATGGGACTTACGAACGCGTGGGTTGCATTCCATGGAGAACACTCTGAACATCTGTTATAACGTGTGCGTGATGCAGCTCTTTACCATGTTCCGACACGATTTCTTGTCACTACACGTGCACCGTCCGTTTCCGGACACATGTTCACAGGACCTTTTTTCCTCCACTTCCAATCACGAATGCGTCCCTTCAGTTTGTCGTTTTTATTAAAATTCACCCTGTATAAAAGGCCATGTCCCGACTGACTGACTCATCTTCGCTTAGATCTAACCGCTAAGGAAAGGAACCTGAAATTTGTAGGCGGTGCTAGTCTTCCACTTAGGCGTCGTTTAAGAGGAACTTTTTCGAAATTCCACCTCCTAAGGGGGTGAAGTAGTAGAAGAAAAGTTTTTCGAAAATATGCCACTCTTACGACAATCTAGAAAGTAGACCTGCAAGCACTGCTATTTGGTTTTTCGGTGAGAAGTAAAGAAAAACGTCTTTCTGCACTTTTGGAAATTCAACCCGTTTGCGGGTCAAACTGTGAGTGAAAATTATTTTGAAAACGAGTAATTGTTAAATATCAACTGAAGTATTTTTAAAGCTACATATATGAAAATTGGTGTTTGACTTCTCGGCTACCAATAAAAAATACGTATTTCACTGTTTTTGCAAATTCAACGCCTAAGGGGATAAAAAATGGAAGGAGAATTTCTAAGAAAATATTTCGTTTCCTTAAAAAATATGTTTCAACCTAGATCTATGAAAACTGGTATTGCGCTTCTCGGTTAGAAATAAAGAAATCTGTTACGGGATAAAAGTTTCTATAGAAATATCGCAACGAGTATGCGGAAAACATTATTGACAAAATCTTTCGGCTCCACCAACCAGAATCGCTTTTTGGCCCGAACTACATTCTGAAAAGACCGGTCTTTTATGACCTTAATTAGTGTGGAAAAGTTTAGAAAATGTTGCAGTTTATGTACATACGGTTAGAGGAAAACAGCAAAAAATATGTGCAGACCATACAGCCCACGCGAGCGAACCTGCGAGCGCTAAGCTAGTTATAAATAAACTTATTGGGACTCCAAATTCCAACGACACATCTAAAACTAATCATTTGTAGGTCAGTGAGGCAGATTCTTAACGTTGAGGCGCCTTTAACAATGAAATTATGAGTCATGTAAACGCACATCCAGCTCTTGTCACTGCAGCATATTTACGCACATCCTGTGTTCGCTACGGTGCTGCACAGTATACGCCCGAGCACTGCACCCATCCCCTGGAGAACAGTGTTCTGTGTGGTGGAAGACAAGCGCAGAGCAACTGCTGACGGGGATGTGGGGCGAGGGTGACGCCGCCATAGCGGAGCTGCCCAATAACCATTATTCTGTGGGACGCGAAGAGCGTTTCGCGGGAGTGCCTTTTCACAGACTACGGCGCATGCGCCTCAGAGCCACATACCGAGCCCTCAATTTTTAACGGACTCATCCCGGTTGGAGGGGTCGGCGATGGGCAATCATCCGCGCCGAGCCACTCACAACTTCCTCTAACGCCCGCGCGCCCCCGCGTGTATATCACTGTTCCGTTTCACACGCAGCATAACACCGATGTCTAGAGCAGGGCTCTGCCAAAACTAGTATTTGGGAATTTTGGTACACTAGATAAATGACGAAGTGGAAGGTAGCATTACTGACAGTATTTGTAGTACTGCTAGGGAAAAAAAAACCTAAATGCATGGGCAAGAGAGGAATTTGCAGCCGACGACTTATATTTGTGTTTTGTTTGTTTATCTGTTTTGCACATAAATAAGACCGCACAACATTCAGTGTTATTCCATTCTGTATTTTATATCCTTACAGTAAATCAATAAATAATAAAAACTAGTTGATCGCGTAAGTTCTGGACCTTTATGTAACTAAAATAAGTACTTCTCATGTGAGTACATGCACAAACATGAAAATCGTTTATGATTATTGTTGTTATTTTGTACTAAATAGAATGTTCTTCATCGTGCTCAAATGCAAGAGTTTCCTGTAATTACTGACAAATGCGAAGGTTGTTTATGAATAAGAGGAATATGTTTTATGTAAGTCACATGTAATACTGAAGCGATATTTGATATATTTTTGCTTTCGTTTTCTTATTTTTCCGTTTTCTTGAGGAATTCGCGTTTTCTAGAGCTACATGAAAAATCTGTATTGTTTTTTTTGTTGTTTTTTTTTTAAGATTCAGCCGTTTCCCTTTACATATTAATAATTTTCGAATAAAACCTGAATTCAATGTTGATCATTTCAATTTTGCTATAATTACTCTTTATTTTTGTATAACAGACATGAGGATAACAATGTACAGCAAACATATTCCATAGGTTACCTGGTCCTTCATATATCCACACTCAGTTTCTAGGAAGGGTAATGCTTCCGGGGTTAAGGGAATCGAGTAAGATAATGATTGCATGCGTAACAAAAAAAAGTGCATATTGTAACCCCGACGCCTGATAGCTATGCAACACTCCTGACGTACAGATAACGCAGGTACGACCTTAAGGGGGGATGTACTGGATTGTGGTCCAAAAAATCGATTTTTAAAAAACGTTTTTTTCTAGATCTGCACAGTTTAATCTATGTTGTGCGTGAATTTTTTCGTCATAGTAGTTTCAGAAATGCTTTTAAATTCTTAAACTCATTAATTCTGCACTGGCGGCCACTCGCATCATTTCCGACATTTGGGAAATTACTTGCTTCAGCGGTATTTTTGTCAGTGTGAAGGCTATTTTCTTTCGATAGCATTGGCTGACATCTATATCTTTGACTGACATCAATGTCTTTGCATGAAATCTTTCTTGCATGTTGTTTATTTAAGTTTTAACAATACAAACACATATTAGTAGGTGGAAGGTTGAATTCACAAACCTGTCATTGGGCGCGTGCGAAATTTGTTGAAAAGTATTGTGAAGCGTTTCAGGAGATTCGTAAGGAACGTCGTGCGCTGTCGCGTTGTGAAGTCAAGATTGATGCACAATGGGTGGTAAAAAACCTATGTTTAGGAAACGGAGGTTTCATGGAAATCGGTTTATCAACAAAAAAGAGGAAGCATCTCGAAATGAAGAACAGAAGGTCTCAGCTTCAACATCGAAACTTGGGACAGGAGATTTCTACAGGTGCGTGAATGATGTTGATATGGATTCCATTTGATTCAGACTTCTATTCCCGGCTGTTCAAGTGTTAGCTGTAAAAATACGGAAAGCCTGATAGTTGTTGATGAAAGAAGAGTGGGAATAGCTTGTGATTTTAAATTGATTTGTAATTCATGTGGCTATGAATTTTCTTTTTCCTCCTCCAAAAAACTGACACTGGTACCTATGAAGGCAACTTTTGGTCATCATATACTCTGAGATGCCTTGGACCGGGTAGGGAAGGAGGTAATTTATTGTGTGGTTTTCTGAACATGCCTCCACATTGTGCAAGGTTTGAAAAAATAAATAAAGAAATTTCTGATGCTGTATGCGATACTCACAAAATTTATATAAAGAAAGCAGTGGAGGACCTGGTGGAAATAAACCAAAAATAAATAGATCCTTAGGTAGATATTCATGACAGTGCACTTCCAAGAAATGTTACTGATCTGTGTGTGTCTGTAAATGGGACCTGGATGAAAAGGGGTCACACATAGAGTTGCATCTGTTAATGGTATTGACTCAGGTAATGTTTTAGATGTAGAAATTATGTCTAAATATTACCACCAGCCTGTAACAAGGAAAATGGTCAACAATGAAGACAGTGAGAAACTGTGGCTCGAAAAGCATGGAGTAGCATGCTCTAAAAATGATAGTGTCTCAAGTGGGAGCATGGAGGCTGCTGCAGTTGTGAGGATGTTCTCCAGATCTAAGGACCAGTATGGTGTCAGATATACTAAATACCTTGGTGATGGGGACTCCTCTTCATTCAAAGCTGTAACCGATAAAAATCCGTACAATACAACCAAAGAATATTTTGGCCACATCCAGAAGAGTTATGGATGGAAAATCACTAGGAGAAAAGGCAGGCTTACTCTGAAAGAAAATGATTCTCTTCAGTTATTTTATGGGAGAACTATCAGGGAAAAGATACATAATTTATAGGCAATGAGGCGTGCAGTGTGGGCAAATTTTTTACACAAACTATCCACAGACCAAACATCAATGCACAGTCTGTGTCGGAAAGACGTTTGGTGTAAGTTCAGCAACAGCAATGGGACGTACTCACATAAAAAATCATTACCAGAATCTGTTATGAATGCCAGTAAGTCTACATTTCTTGCAAACCCTGATTTATTGAGGAAGTATCTTCACGGAAAGACACAAAATGCAAATGAAAGCCTCATTAATTTAGTTTGGATTAGATACTCAAAAAGGACATTCTGTGAACTTGATGTACTCAAAATAGGGGTCTATGATATGGTTTTATCTTACAACAACGGAAATAACCGCAGAATTGAAGTGCTGAAGAGAGTTGGTGTACATCCTGGTGTGTTTACAACAAAAGCATTCTACTCGATCGACGATAGCAGGGTCAAGAAAGCTGAGAGATCAGTGTCTTACCTGCAAATACAGGCCAAGCCAATACGAAAAGCAGAGAAGAGAAACCTGGAGGACGAGCAGTATCAATATGCAGGATTTTAAAGTTTTGTTAAGCATATTGCATGTAGAAGTATTAGAAGAAAATCTTTGAAACTCATTTTCTCTGTTTCACATTTTTTACTTTATTAAAGGCCTTTTCTCAAAAAGTGTATGCGGTAATTTTATGAAAATGTGCAGAACTGTTCGCTACGTGTTGCTGTCTCGCTGGAACAAAATATACGATATCCAGCAATTATATGCCGATTTTTAGATGACTGTACGTGGAAAAAAGTTAATTTTGGATGTGCAAAATTAAAAACTCTGTTAATGATACAATTTGTACCAAAAATTTATAACTGTAGTGCAGTGGTCTTATGTCCTTCCGAGGACAATAAAATTTTTATATTAATAGCATGATTAGAATTTGAACTATGGCTTTTAATAAAAAAATTAATAATTTCTGGTAAATTATTAATCATGCATATTTTATTACACTTTTCCGTTAAAATACAGCTCTTTTGATTTCCACGTGCAGAATTTTAGGTTTGTACATTAGTAAATGTGGCTGTAATGATATTTTAAATAAATCTATACATTTTCCTTTACAACCCCCCTTATGCAACACTCCTAACGTGCAGGTAACGCAGGTACGACCTTAACTGAACAAAACTACGGGAAAACAACCTAGAGAATGTTTAATTATGATAGGCTGCAGTAGCCAATGGAAGTTTTACAACTCTACCCTTGTCTTAACTACCACAGCAGTTGTGCTTGTATGACGAGCTCTTCATACTTATTAGTACCGTTTAAAGAAATAACTACTATAAAGAGGGAACTGGAGCAGAGCAAGAGCTAAAGGTAGTTCAAAATTTCAAATTCCTCAGATTAATTCGCAATCGTAATCAGTATATATAATTAAAGTAATTGTTCAATGTGTGTATCGCTAGAACACAGAAACGAGTCCCGGTACTATCAAGGGAGTTCAGTAGAGAAACGCCAGGATTTTGTTGCATGAATGGAAAAATTCGATTACCACCGTGGAAGCACGTCCGCAGGAATTTTTACATTGCATGACTAGGCAAACAACAGTATCAAAACACTTTCTTCAAAATATAAAAGAGTACAACGCTTCCTTCCGAATAACTTCTTTCGGTGTCACTTCGATCAAGACAACAGAGACGAAATCGAATATGTTTTTTCCACTCAAGGACAAATCTGTCACAACATTACCACTACCCAAAGGAGGCCATAAACAATGCACAAATACCAGTGCACTGAAACGGAGAGGTACAGAGGATCTCACACGAATACAATCAGCTGCTTTACATATCCAAAACAGCACTAGACTATGAATTTAAAATTCGAGCCGACAAAAAACCACTTCGAGAACACGAACGTCGATTTAATGCACTTCAGATGGATGAAATCGCCATCGTAGTCGTGGACAATGAAACCACATGCGATGAAATAAATGTACAACGAAGAAGAGAAAGACTACAGAGCATTGCAGAGACACATCATAACCTCCAATATCGATTAATATTTCTGAACAGAAATGACGGATATCGCTTTAATCCAACCTGAAGCAGCCATAGGAAGAAAAAAGTCACTTCCAAAGAGTCCTGTGCTTACCGCAAAAAGATCAGACACAATGAACCATTCAATCACATTCTCTCAACCCTCGCCGTGTAGTCCAAAAATTCCTGGTAGATATGCACGCAAAAATAGAAGGGGAACAGGTGCTTTACATGAGACAGAATCAGAAGAAACTACTCACGGAAGAATACATCCACCTTCGAAACGCTGTCATAAATGACGGAAACGTTGACGAAATTAGAACAATAGTAATCGTACGCTCATCATGCATAGGAGGTGAAAGGCACATGCACGAATACACTCAAAATATCGTGACCCACATAAAAAAAATATGGACGACCTGCCCATTACATGTACACTTTGACATAAAACTCGACCGGCGGCCGGCCGCTGCAGAGGCTAAGTCCACGCCGATCGCGACACAAATTAACTGACCGACTTTCTGATTCTCTAAGTCCGATTATCTGCACAATCTGGCAACACTGTAGACTGCTGCACTTCCTGGAGGAAATCTTGTCCCATGATAGAGAAACTGCAGGCTGTGGATGCCTGAGGTCTAGCGGTAAGGTGCGTTGTATCTGTTCACAATGTCAGTGGATCGAGAGCAGCTGGCACAAAGTGTTCTTATAGCCTCTTCAGTCTGAATGCTGCAGATGTGAATGTAATTGTAGCGCAGATTCAATCTATTTCGCTTTCAGACACACCGATATCAAAATTTTATCCAGTAACGATTTTGCGGCATATTTCTCGCAGACTGTCCTCCTCTGGACGCCGTATGCGGCAAAGCTCCGGGATCCATTTGCTAGCTACCGGCAGCGGGCGTGGCGACAGCAGTGGCCTTTGTCTCCCCCGTTCTTTATCGAAAGCGCCTGCTACCGCTCATCGCTTTTGATAATTTAAAACACTTTATTGTTAAATGTTGCTCCACAGAAAATTTCTCTGATTTCCATTCACGCTCGAAAGCAACGGAGACAGATGCCCAGATTAGGAGGTGGGTACTATATTACATTAATCGGCAAGAGCTGAGTATGGCCCGAAATTAATTTTATAGACTGGGACGAAATTAAACCACCACAGTACATTCGATAAATTTATAATGCTCCATGCATCGTTTCTTTTCCTTTCAAACTCATTTATTTCTGCAACTTTTGGCCAATATTCGGAAGTTTTCGTCAAGCCAGAGTGAGCGCCTGTGGTGTAAAGTGTATTACAGTTCTTGTTTCATTCCTTATGGTAAGTCCATGAGATAAACTGTGTGAACACCTTGCAATGCATGCTCTGTAGCAGTGCAGGAACACTGAACATTAGGAGTTCCATGTATGGATTCATGAAGTATTTAACGTAGATCGGAATGATAGTTAAGGTCATCAGATATAAACCAGAAAAATTTATCGTTTTGGAGGTTTCAGAGAAAGGAATGAAATTGATAACGCCGGTGTCAGAACACGTCTGCAGTTAAATGCCATTGCAAAAATTTAGAAGAGAGGAACTATATTAATCAACATGTGCACTTCATAAACAGTCTCCTGACACGTTACACCTATATGACGAACAAAGCTCAAATTCATATCGTTGACAATCGATTTGAATCTTTTCAAGAACTATTTTACAGTGAAGCAACTTGACATTTGCAAAGCAGACTGCCATAATATTAACATAATATACTAAGTCGAAATTGCACGAAGATTTATGTGTAAAGGCATTCGCCAGATTTCGTATAGGGGATTTTTACTAGCAGTTTGCAACTCCATTAATTGAAATGGAAAATAAAAGGTCGTATTCAGCGGCTTTCACCGATACCGGAACTGCAATCATATATAGCACTAGCCTCGCAACGCACAAGGTAACCACTGAGCTAACGACACACTTGTGTCAACGGGTGGACTATAGTCATTGCGATATTGCCTGAGCCTCAAAACGCTACCATAAACACACAAACACGTATTACTTATGTGAAGAACGCCGTTCTTGGAGTCCAGAAATTAAATATACTTTCTAAGTGTCTCATCTTACAGTGGATTATATCGTGTGAGTCTTCGAAGTGGAAAAATAATGCCAAGTGAATTTAGCGAGGTAATGCTGGCTACACCCGGAAGTAAATGCACTATCACCGTGTTGCAAATACTTGCTACGACGCTGCCAATTCTCGGATCTCTTACGAGGCAGCTCTTTAGCGAAATGCTTGTCGTGAGTGTCCGATACGGTTCTTCAGAGGGCAGACGCGCGCGCACGTTTGCTTTTTATGCGGCGTTCTCCCCTGATAGTTTCTGACGTCTCTTTGTGGGCTACGTATACATTTGAGGCATTCAATTATCATTAATCCAAAATGATACAAGTTTCAGCTTCCGGCGTGGAAGAAGGCTGTTGACGCCTACATTATAACATTTGAACTTAGGGAAAGCAAAACGGATGATTCAGTGTTTCTAATTCAGCATAACGCATGTGAGATAATTTTCCGTAACGTTCATAATCATCTCAAAATACATACGAAGTAAAAATACATCGGAAGCTTATTTGAATTGAATATAATGTAAGATATCAAACGCTTTGCATCTAGATGTCGAATGTGTCCACGTGCAATCTTTAGTAGCATTCATGTAGAATGTCATGATTACCACGAGAATGAAGAAATATGTTGGTAGGGATGGAAGGAAGAAGAGACGCAATCAACAAATATTCGATTGGTTCAAATGGTTCAAATGGCTCTGAGCAGTATGCGACTTAACTTCGGAGGTCATCAGTCGCCTAGAACTTAGAACTAATTAAACTTAACTAACCTAAGGACATCACACACATCCATGACCGAGGCAGGATTCGAAACTGCGACCGTAGCGGCCAAATATTCGATTCCTCATGGCATTCATTTCATTTGAGATGTAAGTAGAGGTAAAGCGGGATATTACTTCCGTTAACACGAGAGATATGCTGTACATATGGGTACTGAGGAAGTCTGTGTCTTCATACGTTTCCTCCTCGAAATCTGTATACACTGTTATATACTAAGTAGGCTGATCATTGTTTCCGTAATGTTACCCTGTTGTTTGGCCGCTTAACGATAAACTGATTCCAAATGCATGTCTCTGCATGAAAGGAGTTGTTCCAACAGACCACTGTGCCTGCCCCCTCGAAGGTTAGGTCTCAAAACTAAACCGTTTTTTATACAATGTCATAATTTATTCAGACAGCATCAGCACAAGAATATCAGACAAAGCCTTCCATTTAAAGTTGCAACACTCTAACCAGCAGCTGACCCAACGATAATCCACGGTCACGGTCCGAAATTACCAGCTCTCTGCTACTGTGGCAATGTCCGTACTACATTTTCGATTCTGCAGCACCAGTTTATTTGGTAACACTGTGTTAAAACAACAGGAGCAGTTGCAGAGCTGTGCCAACATATCTGTCCTCCCATTGTTAACTTTATGTATCTCACTTATTCTGTATCGTTGAACACGAGGAGTCGAAGTAAATGAGTGTATACTGCATTACGTAACACTCAGTGTTCCCTTCTTTCATAGCCACTCTTCATGGGCTTCGATAGCAAATAGGGATGTGAAAACTCTTGCGAGTGAGAGAATGACAATAATAATCGTAACAAGAAAAAGCATATAATGAATGAAGTTTATTGCAATGCAGAACGAGAATGGTAGTGAAAATAAAAATCTATAAAAATAGGTTGATCGTTGAGTTGGCACAATACAAATATCTTCTTAGAATTTTGTTACTGAAGTTAGTTCTGGATGGTTGCAGAGGAAAGGGAAAAGTCGGTACTTCTCGCTAGTGTAATATAATGTGAACCAGTAACTACCCTTTCCTTAGAACACGCCCCAGGCAGTTCCCCAAGTAGCTACCAAGACTCTGCTGCATTCTGTTCCCTGACATTGCTCTGATGACAGTTAATGCACATAGTTTCGATTATGAAATATAAAACGTATTGCAGGTTAATTCCTAGGATCGTAAAATTAAATTTGCGATGTAGATGGCACATGAACTATCCAGATTATCGTCAATATAAAAAGACATTATCTTGAGAACTGAGCATGGTTCTTCGGCACCAGTCATGAAAGAGAGTGAATGACCACAGGCGTGCCAAACCCTTTCAACACGTCTGTCAAGTACCAAAAACAGTGCAATATGAAGAAAGCATTGGACAGATCAGAAAGGCCTCACAGCTATCCATAGCCTGTTTCTGTCAGCCCTAGTGGAGCTGCGCTGCCAGGCGCCAACCCGATAGCACATTACACCACTGAAAGCTACGAATGATATGTGTACTGATACTGATCAGCTTCAGTGAAATTTGTTATACATTACTAGCGTATCAGGTGTTATTATGGATAATAGTCCAACATATGGAACTCATATGGTGGAATCACAAAGAAGGATGTAATGTGAGACTACTGATGAAGAAACGAAACAATGGGAAAATGCGCTGATGTGCATTTTCATACGTTTTTATCTTCATAGCTGCCATAGCTTATACATCAGTAATAACCTCTTTGATTGTTTCAGTGACTGTTACCGTCTTGTTTGACACCGAGATGATGTAAATTCGGTTTCGTGACAGTTAAGTCTAGTCTCTTCAGGGACTTCAGACTAAGTCCCTTGTTGATGTAAATTGGTATTCGCGAAGAATATTACTGTATCAAATGCTGAGAGGTTTCCAGAACACATATGATACTGAAAGTTAAGAATAGTCTTTTAGTTGTGACCTTTAGAACAGCAGTTGCCACGCGGGTTGGCCACGCGGTCTCGGGCGACACGTCACAGATTTCGCGTCCGCTTCTGCCGGAGGTTCGAGTCCTCCCTCGGGCATGGATGTGTGTGTTGTCCTTAGAAGAAGTTAGTTTAAGTTAGTGTAAGTAGTTTCTACGTCTAGGGACTGATGACCCTAGCAGTTTGGACCCTTAGGCATTAGAACTGAGAAAAGAGCATTAGCGGAAGGAATTGATTAGATAAAGCTTTTGCAGAAAAACTGGAACTAATGAATAAAAGCTATAGTTATATAAATTGAGCACTTAACTGCAGCAGTGCCTTTTTCGCACAGTAGTAAATAGTGCCCTTACCATAATCGTAGCTGACGTATACAGCTCCCAACGTGAAGCATGAGAGTGCGACCACCTTTTGCATGAAGCGTCGATTTTGGACTGAAATACGTTTCCTAACTCAACACCACTCTCTCTGTGCTAAGTATTCACAATGTTTGATCGAGATGACAAGAAAATATTAAATTAATGTAGCAGATACAACACAGTCCCACAGCCGCAAATCATTCTTATACCAACACAGTCGCCAAAAAAGACGTACGACGTTGTGAGTCCTTGACTACGTTTGTGGCAAGAAGATTCCGTTTTCCTAGTAGAAATTCTTCACGAGCGGATGCGGATGCGGATGCAATGCAATCCCAATTACAGATATGCCGGTAAACCTACATGTCTAAAAAGAGCAGAAAACCTAATTGTTAACCCTCTGAGTAATATTCCCACGTCTGTGATTCGTATCATGGTTAAAGCCCATGTATTACCACTGTTCATGTTTACCGACTATTACCTACATCATCAAATAACAGCAGGAACAGAGAGAAATACTTTCGGAGTAGACGCCTTGATATTTGAATTCATTTTTGGATGTAGTAGGTTTTGTTTTTCAATAAAGCTGTTGTTTCTATTTTCAGACAACATTTCATATCCTTCTTACCTGCCGCGGCAGTTATTTTGCTGCCCACATGCGAAACCACGCCTATGACTACCATCGTCGCATTTCCTGACCTAATACCCTCTGCATAGCCTTACTTAATTTTACTGTTGCTCATTACCCTTTTATTAAAAGATATACACCAAGGAAAGAGAAATAACATCTACATGTAATGTGTACCGTGATGCAATCAGGAAATTGTGCTCTTAAAAGCGCTCAGAACCGCTAAAAGAGCCTTTCAATTTGCAGCCCACTTCAGACCGAATGAAAGAAAATAATATTAAGAGGAGCAAGTTCACCATAGCGTGCGTGGGGAGGTTTTGATGTAGTGCCGTGATGTTGGACCAGTTTCCGTCGAATTTAGTTCCTGATAGGCCAAAATGTGATCTTGATACAAATGCACAGTGTAGTCATATGGGAACTACATCCAACGTGTAATTGATAGAATACCTGGTCACGTTAAGTAGCGTTTCACTTGCGCCCATCACTAATTTTAATTTCAGCCCATTCCTTGATGACGCACTGCAGTGTTTTCGAACTTTTCTCGTTGTTTCCGGCCTCAGAGATTTCCCAGAGCGTTATATCGTGTGTTAGTCACACCGTAAGTTAGACACCCATAAAGCTCTGACTTGCTTTAGAGTATCAAATTATTTGAGTAGCGATTCGAAAATACAAAAGACCACTTCTGAAGAAGGGCCTGCAAGCAGCAGGTCCTGGAGTACAACACTGTGGGCAGTAACAATGCCCACATTTTACGTCACAAGATGCAGAAGTGATTTATGTGCTTTTCGAAACACTCATTTCATGAATGCTTTCGAGTCTGGTAGCGTATGGAAAGGGTGTTTTTGTGATGATAGAAAGTCGGGTAACTCAGATTTCACTAATTCCGTTAGATTTGAGAATGGGAGTCAGTTTTTGGGTAGTCGAGTGATGTGATCACGGTCAAGACGGACTGCTATTTCTACATCACAGTGGCTGCCGCAGCGTTCCTGTTCCGTCAACACAAACACCACGTGACTGCGCACACTGCTCATCACGTCACATGCTGCGAGTGGCAGTGTCAAGAGGGCGCAGTGTTTTTTCAACACGTTACTCAAGTAGTAAGTGAAATGGATTACAAGAATATTATAAGTGGGACAGAAACCTTAATTTACCTTTTATTGCTTATTTGTGGTCTGACTTAAATGAACAACAGCATCGTTTAATATCTTGCCTAATGGCTCTGAGCACTATGGGACTTAACTGCTGAGATCATCAGTCGCCTAGAATTTAGAACTACTTAAACCTAACTAACCTAAGGACATCACACTCATCCATGCCAGAGGCAGGATTCGAGCCTGCGACCGTATCGTTCGCGCGGTTTCAGACTGTAGTGCCTAGAACCGCTCGGCCATCCCGGCCGGCTCTTGCCTAATGATTATCGTTTCTTTCTTAATAGTGATTCTTGACAAAGCATTTCAACGAAGTTTATATTTTTGTGTGTCAGATAAATGAAAAAAGATATTCTTTTATATTGTCAGTCTTCGTTTGTCAACTGAGTTGTAAATGGTTGTCTTTATAAAACGCGTGGTAACGTCACAAGTGCGATAGTCGCAATGCAGTCCCGGTGGAATCGCAAGAGTAGGGTGCGTGTGGTTGCGCTGATTGAGCACGGCAATTACTCGGCATCAGAAGCTGAAGAAAAGTGTGGAGTATCGGCAAGAACAGCTAGACACTGGTGGAAAGAATACCAGGAAAGGGGCTGCATAGGGTTGAAAAGTGGAAGTGGCCGGCCCCGTGTGTCTACTGCAGCAGATGATCAACGTGTTTTGGAGAATATACGTGCTAATCCATTCCTCAGCTGCCGTGGCCTGAAAGAGATATCTCAGTTTCCCGGCAGCGGAAAGACTGTTGCGAGGAGACTGAAAGACGCCGGGTTATATTCTCGGAGAGCTGCTATAAAGCATAGACCGACTATGAGAGGATTGACCGCATGGCTTTTGCAACAGAATATATCGACTTTGACTGGAGTAGAGTAATCTTTTCGGATGAAAAAATATTTTCTTCTTATAGCGACGCCCCTGTTCAGATGAGACACGAAATTTTCTCCATAAATTTATTAATTTATGCTGATAGTGACTTTACATTTGTAGTAGGCACAAAATAATAAATATAAACAGTCCCCAATATCATGATTTTAGTAGTATATGCCTCATCTGGTAAGTAAATGTGACCCATGAGTTTGTGAATATTTGCATTAACACGCAAATGTTTTTTTGCGTTAGGTATACCACCCACGAGGACAACGCTTCCAGCCAATGTATCTTAACGAAAGACAAATAAGTGGACGGTTCTCTGTAGCTGTATGGAGGTATATCTCGGCTCATGGGGCAGGTCTTCTCTGGAGAATAGAGGGAATTCTCAACGGAGAGGCCTACATTAACATACTGAATTCAATTATAAAGCTGAGTGCTGAAATGTTGTATCCAGACGGTGAAATACACATTCTGCAGGTATGAACAGTGGGCGTGTGGAACAATTAAGAGTATTTCCGGTTTTTCCTACGATTTATTCATTACTTTGATGAGCTCTACTTCTTATCGAAGCGACTACTCTACTTTGTCAGTCGTATAATTTTGATTTCTCCACCTTGCTTTGATATTGATGACCGTGAAATATTGTATGTGTAAGGAAGACGCCGTGTATAAATAACTGATATATATATAAATTTCATTTTCCTACTTACCTTTTCTCTTCTTAGGCCTCTCTTCACAGTTACTTATACGACTCTGCGATTTGTTTCTGTCTCCTTCTACCTTGTTTAGGTCATTTTACACTACATTCAGTATCCTGTTACCTGTAGGCGGACCATACTTTATTTTTTCAGATCCAGTCTTTCACTTCCAAAGAAAAGAGTACTCCACATCATCCATTTTGCAGTGTTTTTCTATATTTCTATCAATTGTATGTTTACTTCAAAGAATATTATTCGTAAACATAAATGGTTGGCCGGCCGAAGTGGCCGTGCGGTTAAAGGCGCTGCAGTCTGGAACCGCAAGACCGCTACGGTCGCAGGTTCGAATCCTGCCTCGGGCATGGATGTTTGTGATGTCCTTAGGTTAGTTAGGTTTAACTAGTTCTGAGTTCTAGGGGACTAATGACCTCAGCAGTTGAGTCCCATAGTGCTCAGTGCCATAAATGGTTTGCTAGCGCTGTTATTCGCTTTACTGTCTCTCTCATTCTGGTCCTGAAGTGGCTGAAATGTTGTACTTTTAATGCCATCAGTTTTTATTGTTGTGTTCATATGTTTATTACTTTTTCTCATTGCCATTACCATTTGTTGTTGTTCTTACACTCCAATGTCATTATATTCTCGATTTACGGATAATACCTGCAAAATGTTGTTCATTTTGCTTCTAAATCTGGAACTATTAGGAAATAGTTAACGAATGTGTTGTAGAGTATCTTTTTATAATTCAATTTAACTGTTCATGTTAACTGCTCCGTTGTTTGTATTGCTTCTGTAATATATATACACGATGTTAAGGAAAGAGGTATTCCATACTTTGCGAGTCGGTGGTATGGACTGAAACAAGATAAACTACATATCGTAAGAGCTACACGCACTTCTTCAGTACAAGACAGGTGTTTTAAGTAGAACAACAGATGTGTTTCACAGTGGTAGAGGTGCAGAAGCGCTCACTGCTCTTAAAATATTCATTTCAGACTCATTGCTCTTGTTCACTGGATATGTTTGTCTTGTTTCTGTCCCTCCTATCTGCTCTCGAAATATGGATTACTTGTTTTTAATACCCTATATTCGAAGCAGATATGTAGACAAAGGACGTCCTCGCTTACTCATTTCCAGACGTTATATTCCTATTTTACTCCATTTGTATTGATTATTGGGGCTCTACTGTATTCGAAAATTGGAACTAATCAACTCAATCCAGGTCAGTTTTTTTTATAATAGTAAAATTATATCTTCCATTTCGAACCATTCCTAAATCAATGAAGGAATTATTTCTTTATTCGGTTCATTTCTTCTCTTTTAACTAGCAGCACATACAAACCTGTATTTGATTTGGTTGTTCTTACTTTGTTCCCTAATAGGCCTGCCCCAATAAACCGATCTACATTTCCTTTTATTAAAATTGTACGATACCCGTACGTTTCTTGGAGGCATGCTGTACTTTTCACTGTTGACAGCCTTGGCTGATTTTTCTTTTAGAGTTAAGCATAAGATGAAATATACTTTATAGTACTTTACTAACATTACAGTCATGATCTGTAACATATCCCCCAAGGTATACATTCTTTTTCTCCAGGTCACTTCTCGTAACTTAGAATATAATTGCGCAGTATTGTCCACATGTAAAATTAAAATGTGTTCAACGTTTTCGTAAGTGTATTTTCCCACCTCCTGGCATAGGTGAATGATAACACATCTATGAAACAGGAGAGGCGAGTTCTGTATCAACTAATCCCAGGTCGTTCGCGCTCGTTTCTGCAAGCCACTTTGACGGGGGATGTGCACAGTGACAGGGCTAGGAATCATAGAGTGAAAGTACTGGTGAAGTAGTTTGGGGTTCCTGGTGTCTCAACCTAAAGACGTTCACCCTAGTGTGCTTTCTGTCAGGAAATATCGTCCTTGAAAAGTGGACAGGATGGTTTTCTCATCCTTTGAAATTGTGAGATAGCCGCATCAGCACGTTTCCAGGATAGTACACAGTTGTTCATGGGTTCGAGATTTGTTTCTCGTATATCTGTTTCTTGATTCCTCCTTTACATTCAATTTTGATATCAGCTGGCAACTGCCTTGATTAAAAATTATATGACAAAGAAGCAAATTATTTTCGTGCTTAATAATCCGTAGGTGCACGCAAATATATGAATTGGGTTACGATTTACAGATTTTATGACCTTAGTCATAACAGCAACGTTGCATGCACGAATTGTTCTTGAGCAATGAGCATTACATAAAGATACGTACTCTTAGTGCTATTTAGTTCTCACTAATATGAAGGGAAGACTTATTTTATTAACATTCCGGAAATAGGCTATTTATCTCAACTGTAGGCGTTTACTCCGAGCGCGGGGACGCGTTGACACGTGGTGTGAACAGGCGACGTCAGCGACCACTGTCGCCTTCGGTAAATGCAACACATTGAGCGAACGAGCACGTGTAAAGTTCGTAGAGAATATCTCGCTATAAAACAGATTTGTTTCTTCTATATATCTTTGTCAGTGGAAAGATATAAAAAAGAGTGGTATAGTGAAGTCTAGCAATCGTTTTGAGTAAGCGAAGCAGATTAGCTTTACAACCATGCAACAGAGTCTAACAGTTCAACAGACTGCTGCACTGTATTGAACAAATAACAAACCCCACCTCGTCGTTACCAAAGGATAGGAGGGCGGTATATTCTGAAATAAGGCCTAACTGCGTGTTATAAGTGGCGCCTTAAACTGTATTACCATTCGCTCTGTATTGTTATCTCCGTCCCAGCACCCTCCCCTTGTCAATGTAGGTTTTTGTCAACAGCTATCAGCAAAGTATTTTGGAATGTGGAATCCTCCGAATAGTTTATAAACCTGTGGCTTAGACTACACAGCCACTGCAGTTGTCGAATTTTTTCACAGTATGTAAATTAAGTATTCATAGTATTAGAAGTATTGAATTTCTAAGTTATGGATGATCATTTCTTTACGGGACCATAGCCCGCTTCATAATATCAGAGCCGTCCAGAACTGGTTCCAAGGTCAGCAGAGAATAAAACTTCTTCCTTTCATGCCAAAATCACCAGACCTCAACCCCATTGAAAATATGTGGGCGGAGGTTACAAGGTCGTTACCACCTGGGTTCAGAAACTCTGTGGGAAAATATAGAGAATACATGGTGGGAGATAAGCGACCATCACAATCTCTCGAGGAATTTAGCCTTATCACTTCCCAGACAACTTCGAGCAATTATAGAAGACGAGGGAGGATGGGTATGGTACTGAAAAAAAAATAAAGGTCCTAAAGTGTTCCGAAAACCTACTAAAGCTAAATGGTCTCTGTGTATTCTCATTAAATGTGTCACTGCGTGATTCTTACACATAGCAATTACTAATTAAATTCTTTACTCAAAGAAATGAATAAACAAATTTATGCGCAACAGGTAAATGTTTGATTTTGTAGTATTAACCCCAAATTTGGTGCACTGTTAATCACCCGACTGTGTTTCAAGAAAATGCGTAAGTAAGCGGAATCGTAACTGAACCTGCATAATAACTCCTTCTCCGTTCTGTAAGCTATTTCTTTTCTTCTGTTTTACTTTCATGTCTCAAAACATAATAACGGTATTACCAGTAAAATTAATGATTAAATTGCCTAACAGCTGATCTTGTAACAATACAATAAAGATATTTCTACATCCTATCGTCTCTTATGAAGATAACCTTTTTATCACCCACGGGAAGGAATGAAGGATAGCCCACAACGCTTGATTCATACCGTTAGAGCCAGACACTATCACTCTTATTACCATTGGGCAAAGCAATGATCGTATCTCCACGCGGACTAGTACTAGAAAAATTCTCTAACTTCTTCGGTCACTGTCTGATCCCAAAAACACCTTTCACTTATTGACGTGCCTCGATGTTAACTAAGTCTCGCGTGGTTGGAAAGTTGGCGCGGTCGCGATTCTGAAATTTAAGTTCCCCTCTTATTCGTGCACGGCACGTTATTGCAACTGAAAAAAAAAAACCACAGGTTACTTAGACTGATTTCCTAACTATATTTCGGCACCATTAAATAATATACCATCCAAAACCTCCCCTCCAAAAGATACATAAATACAGACACAGAACTTTTCACAATACTTACAGTTCGTGTATTGCGTGCAAAACATGGCTACACGAATTAATAATATGCTGTTTCCCCTTTATTTATTTCAGGAAAGCGATCTCACTGATTCCCACGTATCTTTCAAATCTCGTTGCTCTAAAAATGAGCTTCACACGTAAATTTCTACTGCCTTATTTCACAAAAGGTGACTTCTTATTCTTTCATATTAAATTAGCAACTTTGCCTTTATCCATGAATTTCTGAGACTCGTCAAATTACAAATTGCAACACATGCAAGCTACAAATATCTTCTTTGAAAACTATTTTTTTCAGATCAAAATTAAGAGCATTACTTTCTATCGTGAGTTTATCTTAGCAGCTCGATTAGTTAAAGCCACGAGATAATATTTTCCTGCACTTCCACATCAGATTTTGAAACAAACTAACGAAAATCATGAAATTAGTTTGACCATTAATAAAAAGAATTATGGTAAATCAACACATTCCTACTTATAAACTAATGGTTAATAGCAATCAGTCATCCACACTTCATCATTTTCTTCATCAGCTCCATGTGGTGAGTGCCAGGTTTTTAGGCTATAAAAGTTCATCGCATGCATCCTATTTGTGTCGTACTTGCTTTTCAATTGAATTCCAACACTTTCCTGTTCACCGAATTACTCAAACGAAATATCAAATTATGTTAACTTTCAAGTTACTCTTCCAGGTCGCGACATAGTACTCTCACATTCGCCTATCTTTCACCTGCTTATAAACAATTTGGTTCCCTCCAAAATATTATATTAAATTAAATCTACCCTGAAAGACAAGGTTTCCACGTAAGGTGGAACATTAAAGCATTAAATAACTCATTTCCTTTCCCTTTGCGGAAAGCATTTTGCTCCGCCACTTCCTTCGTCCATCCGGCTGCTTGAGTCGTCCCCAGGCAAGTGCTTTTCTCTTACCACTCTCTCCCTACCTAAGGCGAGGGTGGTGTGCACCCTGGCCAATCAAGCATCCAGAATTTCAAGCATTTGAAACTCCCGGCTGTCTTCTCCCCAGCACACAATGAAGTCTGCCCGCGCTTTTCTACTAAATGAGCTTAACGTAATAATACAGACAAACCTAGCCGCCGTCTCTCCAATGTCAGAGACAGACCTTTACCACAGAAAACTTTCATGTCACTGCATATCGATACGTCATTACCTTCCCATGACTCTAATAATTTCGTTTCAATATTCACTCCCATTCTATCCCCATTGCATACTATTTACCTTGCTCTCAACCCAATCGCCGACTGTTTAGGAAAGGATAAGTGGGAAAAGTGGGTGTTCATACATTATACCTAAATAATAAACTCATCCAGTTGCTCTGATCAATTTCCTTAAGACAGCAGATTGGATAAATAAAAATTAACAGCTCAGGTCGAGCGCCTGATAACAGATTCTGATACCTGACGTAGCGTGGTATTCTAGTACATGTGGACAGTAATTCCCGTGAGAATATGCTGACATGCGACAGTGAGAGTGGTAACCATCTTTTGCTATGTGGGAAGCAAGAAACCTGAGGCCTTTAGTAGTAAAATGTATGTAAAATGGAATAACAAGAACTCCTTTTTTATGGGGTAAGGATGCTAATATCATATATATCTGTAGTTCAGGAAACCTTCTCTGAAAGTTATAGACAGACTTCCTGCTATTATGTAATGTCGCTTGCTTTCAGTAGACATATAGATAAACCATGGTAGGGCTTTCTCGTCATCCGAATCACATGAATGGGAATAACAATCAGAGGGTTATTACTAAATTGTAGGAACATGGCAACACCACATAAAATTTGGAGAGCAGAATCTCTAGCGATAGATTGGACGTCTGGATCCAATCATGAAATATTCAGGCTACGAAAACACGTTCTTCTTGCTGTCAGTGTGGTCCAGACTGCAACGTTGTAGGCATCCTTTGGCAACCCTGTTGGCATTACAATGATTTGCAGCTGTGGGACAGATCTATCCTGCTAAAATCGCCTGACATTTTCTTCTCATCTGTATGAATTATTCTGAATATTTTGTGAGTACAGTTTCATGCAGATGCTACCCCTTGTCTCATCCACCAAGTTGCGAGTTAACCTTTATCTACTGCAGCCGCGATTATGGCAATGGCAGTGTTTATGCAGGAATTCCTTGGAAGCGTAGTTGTAAAGTAGTGACTTTATAAAATGGTAGTTGCCTCCGAAAGCTGTTCCAGATTTGCTGCAAAAGATGTGTCAATTCCTTTCGGTAAGTTTTAACTCAGATGCTTCCTGTCACATGTAAGTGTGTCCTAGCAAGCTCGCAGGGGTTGCCATGATTGTAGACCTCACTAATCTTAAGTCACATCAAAATTACTGACAAAATTACTGAACAGATTCGAAGCATCTGTAAGAGTCACGAATTTATGCTTTTTTTAATCAACTCGGTCTGAAACAAGAGCGAAAAAATTACAGGGACAATGACCAAGTTCGTTAGTATGCACTATCTGTGGTATATGTGGAGGTGAAAACGTACGAAAATGCACAACTGCACTTTTGCGAACTTCTGTTTTATTTTCGCATCAATAGTGTTGTGAACCCACCATCTGGTATCAATGCATTACATTAGATAGCATTATACATAATCATTTTGATACTACACCTGAAATTATAGATGAGTAGGACACAAGACAGGACGTAGATAATGTCCGTTTTACTTCAACAGTGTGTAACATTTTACTTTTTTTTCATAGGACAATGTTGCTCTCCAAATCACTTTTAGATTACTTACAATAAGCTTACGCTGCAAGAGGATTCCCTTACATTTTTCAATACGTGGTCTCTTGTCGGTTTGAAGGCCTTCCATTACATCGGAAAGTTAGTGCAGCTCCACCGAGGGCTGTCTGGAGTAGGGTGGAGATAGCAGTGTGAAAGCTGCGAGCTGTCGAAGACGATCTTCATATTGTTAGTGCGATTGGGACTTCGTATATTTTTGACGACTTTTAGCACCTGTGCGGTCAGTTACCCACTTTCAGAATTCATATTGAGTAATCCTGCTCAATTCCCATAATACTTGACGAGTAATCTGGATAGTCGTCACGTTCATGTGCCATCTACATCGCAAATTTAGTATTACGATCCTAGGAACTAACATGAATTCGTTTTCAATTTCATAATCGAAACTATCAGCATTAACCATCATCAGACCAATGTCAGGGAACAGAATGCAGCAGAGTCTTGGTAGCTACTTGGAGAACTGCCTGAGGCGTGTTCAAAGGAAAGGGTAATTACTGGTTCACATTATATTACACTAGCGAGAGGTACCGACTTTTCCTTTTCCTCTGCAACCATACAGAACTAAATTCAGTAACAAAATTCTAAGAAGATATTTGTATTGTGCCAACTCAACGATCAACCTATTTTTATAGATTTTTATTTTCACTACCATTCTCGTTCTGCATTGCGATAAACTTCATTCATTATATGCTTGTTCTTGTTATGATT
This sequence comes from Schistocerca piceifrons, assembly GCF_021461385.2. Taxonomy (NCBI): domain Eukaryota; kingdom Metazoa; phylum Arthropoda; class Insecta; order Orthoptera; family Acrididae; genus Schistocerca; species Schistocerca piceifrons. The sequence goes on from NC_060141.1 coordinate 670,658,073, forward strand.
ATTATTGTCATTCTCTCACTCGCAAGAGTTTTCACATCCCTATTTGCTATCGAAGCCCATGAAGAGTGGCTATGAGAGAAGGCAATACTGAGTGTTACGTCATGCAGTATACACTCATTTACTTCGACCCCTCGTGATCAACGCTACAGCAGTAGAGGTACATAAAGTTGACAATGGGAGGACAGATATGTTGGCACAACTGTGCAACTGCTCCTGTTGTTCTAACACAGTGTTACCAGATAAACTGGTGCTGCGGAATCGAAAATGTAGTACGGACTTTGCCACAGTAGCAGAGAGCTGGTAATTTCGGACCGTGACCGTGGATTACCGTTGGGTCAGCTGCTGGTTAGAGTGTTGCGACTGTAAATGGAAGGCTTTGTCTGATATTCTTGTGCTGATGCTGTCTGAATAAATTATGACATTGTATAAAAAACGGTTTAGTTTTGAGACCTAACGCTCGAGGGGGCAGGCACAGTGGTCTGCTTCATGGATTCCCCGCAAAAGAAAAAAAAAACCGCAGGAAGGGATCGCACAACTACTTTCATGCAAAGACATGCATTTGGAATCAGTTTATCGTTAAGCGGCCAAACAAGAGGGTAACATTACGGAAACAATAATCAGCCTACTTGGTATATAACAGAGTATACTGATTTCGAGAAGGAAACGTATGAAGATACAGACTTCCTCATTACCCATATGTGCGGCATATCTCTCGTGTTAACGGAAGTAATATCCCGCTTTACCTCTTCTTACATCTCAAATGAAATGAATGCCATGAGGAATCGAATATTTGTTGATTGCGTCTCTTCTTGCTTCCATCCCTACCAATATATTTCTTCATTCTCGTGATAATCATGACATTCTACATGAATGCTACTAATGATTGCACGTGGACACATTCGACAACTAGATGCAAAGCGTTCGATATCTTACATTATATTCAATTCAAATAAGCTTCCGATGTATTTTTACTTCGTATGTATTTTGAGATGGTTATGAACGTTACGGAAAGTTATCTCTCATGCTTTATGATGAATGAGAAACACTGAATCATCCGTTTTGCTTTCCCCAAGTTGAAATGATATAATGTTGGTGTCAACAGCCTTCTTCCACGCCGGAAGCTGAAACTTGTATCATTTTGGTTTAATGATAAGTGAATGCCTCAAAAGTATACGTAGCCCACAAAGAGACGTCAGAAACTATCAGGGGAAAACGCCGCATAAAAAGCAAACGTGCGCACGCGTCTGCCCTCTGAAGAACCGTATCGGACACTCACGACAGGCATTTCGCTAAAGAGCTGCCTCGTAAGAGATCCGAGAATCGACAGCCTTGTAGCAAGTATTTGTCAATACGGTGATAGTGCATTTACTTCCGGGTGTAGCCCGGCATTACCTCGCTAAATTCACTTGGGATTCGTTTTCCTCATCGAAGACTCACACGATATAATCCACTGTAAGATGAGACACTTAGAAAGTATATTTAATTTCTGGACTCCAAGAACGGCGTTCTTCACATAAGTAATACGTGTTTGTGTGTTTAAGGTAGCGTTTTGAGGCTCAGGCAATATCGCAATGACTATAGTCCACCCGTTGACACAAGTGTGTCGTTAGCTCAGTGGTTACCTTGTGCGTTGCGAGGCTAGTGCTATATAAGATTGCAGTTCCAGTATCGGTGAAAGCCGCTGAATACGACCTTTTATTTTCCATTTCAATTAATGGAATTGCAAACTGCTAGTAAAAATTCCTTATACGAAATCTGAAGAATGCCTTTACACATCAATCTTCGTGCAATTTCGACTTGGTAAATTATGTTAATATCATGGAAGTCTGCTTTCCAAATGCCAATTTGCTTCACTGTAAAATAGTTCTTGAAAATATTCAAACCGATTGTCAACGATACGAATTTGAGCTTTGTTAGTCATATAGGTGTAACGTGTCAGGAGGTTGTTTATGATGTGCACATGTTGATTAATATAGTTCCTCTCTTCTAAATTTTTGCAATGGCATTTAACTGCAGACGTTTTCTGACACCGGCGTTATCAATTCCTTTCCGTTCTCTGAAACCTCCAAAACGATAAATTTTTCTGGTTTAAATCTGATGACCTTAACTATCATTCCGATCAACGTTAAATACTTCATGAATCCATACATGGAACTCCAAATGTTCAGTGTTCCTGCACTGCTACAGAGCATGCATTGCAAGGTGTTCACACAGTTTATCTCATAGACTTACCATAAAGAATGAAACAAGAACTGTAATATACTTTACACCACAGGCGCTCACTCTGGCTTGACGAAAACATCCGAATATTGGCCAAACGTTGCAGAAATAATTGACTTTGAAAGGAAAAGAAACGATGTATGGAGCATTTATAAATTCATCGAATGTAATGAGGTGGTTTAATTTCGTCCCAGTCTATAAAATTAATTTCGGGCCACGCTCAGCTCTTGCCGATTAATGTAATATAGTACCCACCTACTAATCTGGGCATCTGTCTCCGTTGCTTTCGAGCGTGAATGGAAATCGGAGAAATTTTCTGTGGAGCAACATTTAATAATAAAGTGTTTTAAATTATCAAAAGCGATGAGCGGTAGCAGGCGCTTTCGATAAAGAACGGGGGAGAGCAAGGCCACTGCTGTCGCCACGCCCGCTGCCGGTAGCTAGCAAATGGATCGCGGAGCTTTGCCGCATACGGCGTCCAGAGGAGGACAGTCTGCGAGAAATATGCCGCAAAATCGTTACTGGATAAAATTTTGATATCGGTGTGTCAGAAAGCGAAATAGATTGAATCTGCGCTACCATTACATTCACATTTGCAGCATTCAGACTGAAGAGGCTATAAAAACTCTTTGTGCTAGCTGGTTTCGATCCACTGCCATTGTGCATAGATACATCGCACGCTACAGGTATACCACAGGCATCCACAGCCTGCAGTATCTCTATCATGGGACAAGATTTCCTCCAGGAAGTGCAGCAGTCTACAGTGTTGCCAGATTGTGCAGATAATCGGACTTAGAGAATCAGCGAGTCGGTCAGTTTATTTGTCCCATGTCGCGATCGGCGCGGACTTAGCTTCTGCAGCGGCCGGCCGCCGGTCCGAGTTTTATGTCAAAGAGTGTACATGCATCTCATCGTGGCCAGAAATCTGGAAAAACTAAGGTACAGACAAGCCCTCTTGCATCGACACGATATAATAGACTGAGTTTTCCGACAAAAACAAACGAAATTTATTGAAGTCATCACAAACTATCGTATATTTGGAAGCTGAACGGCAAAAACGAGGACTGCCTCACTCAAACAATCTCATATGGCTACGCGACAGAGTTCTTTCCAAGGATATCGGCAAAATCATCCAAGCTGAATTTCCCAATCGAGAAGGAGATCGGCAACTATACGACATAGCAGCAAAAAACATGATTGACGGACCATGCGGATCTTAAACCCCAATTCGCCATATGAGTGACGGAAAATGTATAAAAAAGTACCCAAAACCATACTTGGACGACACTCAAATCGGAGGTGATGACTATCCCAAACACAGAAGACGATAACCCAGAAACGGTGGCTTCACAGCAAAAATACGAATACGAGGCCGTGACACACGAACGCGAACCAACAGTGCAACATCTAGTAGTACATTTTGGGTAATGGACCCAGAGCTTACTTCACAAGAATACCGCCAGAAAAATGTAGGCGAACTACCTCAGAATGTAATATTAACAGCTTTTTACCAACTGGACCAAACGGATCCATTCGGATAAACATTACTATATGTCTAACAATGGTATTCAACATCTTCAATGAAACACTAATTCGCCTGTAAGATAAATGTTTAGCAATAAGCAACCAAACCTTAGTAATATGAAAAGATGCTATCAGTGTGCTAACCTGGAAATTACAAAGGTTAAAAGCTGCAATAGAAATGAACTACTTCAATACATAGTAAGATTTTCACTCAGCAGCGGAGTGTGCGCTGATATGAAACTTCCTGGCAGATTAAAACTGTGTGCCGGACCGCGATTCGAACTGCGGATCTTTGCCTTTCCCGAGCACTTGCCCGCAACAAACAAATCGTCAAAGACAATTAAAAGGAAATTTACAACGTTATCATGAACAGGATCGACAAACAGTAGCGGAATTATTTACTTGAACGCACTAGGTGGCACCGGGAAAACGTTTTCAATAAATCTGCTGCCAGCGGAAATAAGTGTTAAACAACATATCGCACTTTCCGTGACATTATACGGTGTTGCATCCACACTTACGAAAGGAGGCCTAACTCACCATTCCGCCCTAAAACTACCGTTCAATACACTCAAAGAACCATTCCCGGTATGTAAAATCGCAAGAGCATCTGCATCTGGCGAAATTCCAAAGTAAGATAAAATTATCTTCTGGGACGAATGCACAATTGCACATCAAAATCACTCGAAGCTAGGGACGGAACATTACAAGACTTGCGATGAAACTGTCGATTGATGGGAGGACTTGGACTCGCACTCTCATGAGATTTTCGAAAAAATATATACGCAAGTCAACACCAGCAGACGAGATCAACGCTCAAGAAAAACATCATATCTCTTGCTCTACACCTTTTACACATGGGTGAAGGCACATATACTAATGACCAGACAACCGGCCTCATTAATCTCAACAGTGATTTCTGTAACATAGCCACTGCTGAAAACGAACTCATCGACCAAATTTATCCAAACATTGTTGGCTACTATACCTATCCGGACTGGCTATTAGAAACTGAAATTCTGGCAACTAAAAATAATATTATCGACGATATGAACTTTAACATTCAAAAGAAAATTCCCGGTTAAGAGAGTATATACAGATAGAACGACACGATGGGTAACGTTGAAGAAAGTGTGAACTTCCCTACAGTATTTTTAAATTCTTCACAAGTACCAGGAATGCCATTTCACTATTTTCAGTTTAAAATTGGATCTTCGATCATACTACACTCCTGGAAATGGAAAAAAGAACACATTGACACCTGTGTGTCAGACCCACCATACTTGCTCCGGACACTGCGAGAGGGCTGTACAAGCAATGATCACACGCACGACACAGCGGACACACCAGGAACCGCGGTGTTGGCCGTCGAATGGCGCTAGCTGCGCAGCATTTGTGCACCGCCGCCGTCAGTGTCAGCCAGTTTGCCGTGGCATACAGAGCTCCATCGCAGTCTTTAACACTGGTAGCATGCCGCGACAGCGTGGACGTGAACCGTATGTGCAGTTGACGGACTTTGAGCGAGGGCATATAGTGGGTATGCGGGAGGCCAGGTGGACGTACCGCCGAATTGCTCAATACGTGGGGCGTGAGGTCTCCACAGTACATCGATGTTGTCGCCAGTGGTCGGCGGAAGGTGCACATGCCCGTCGACCTGGGACAGGACCGCAGCGATGCACGGATGCACGCCAAGACCGTAGGATCCTACGCAGTGCCGTATGGGACCGCACCGCCACTTCCCAGCAAATTAGGGACACTGTTGCTCCTGGGGTATCGGCGAGGACCATTCGCAACCGTCTCCATGAAGCTGGGCTACGGTCCCGCACACCGTTAGGCCGTCTTCCGCTCACGCCCCAACATCGTGCAGCCCGCCTCCGGTGGTGTCACGACAGGCGTGAATGGAGGGACGAATGGAGACGTGTCGTCTTCAGCGATGAGAGTCGCTTCTGCCTTGGTGCCAATGATGGTCGTATGCGTGTTTGGTGCCGTGCATGTGAGCGCCACAATCAGGACTGCATACGACCGAGGCACACAGGGCCAACACCCGGCATCATGGTGTGGGGAGCGATCTCCTACACTGGCCGTACACCACTGGTGATCGTCGAGGGGACACTGAATAGTGCACGATACATCCAAACCGTCATCGAACCCATCGTTCTACCATTCCTAGACCGGCAAGGGAACTTGCTGTTCCAACAGGACAATGCACGTCCGCATGTATCCCGTGCCACCCAACGTGCTCTAGAAGGTGTAAGCTAACTACCCTGGCCAGCAAGATCTCCGGATCTGTCCCCCATTGAGCATGTTTGGGACTGGATGAAGCGTCGTTTCACGCGGTCTGCACGTCCAGCACGAACGCTGGTCCAACTGAGGCGCCAGGTGGAAATAGCATGGCAAGCCGTTCCACAGGACTACATCCAGCATCTCTACGATCGTCTCCATGGGAGAATAGCAGCCTGCATTGCTGCGAAAGGTGGATATACACTGTACTAGTGCCGACATTGTGCATGCTCTGTTGCCTGTGTCTATGTGCCTGTGGTATTGTCAGTGTGATCATGTGATGTATCTGACCCCAGGAATGTTTCAATAAAGTTTCCCCTTCCTGGGACAATGAATTCACGGTGTTCTTATTTCAATTTCCAGGAGTGTACTTAGAAATCTCAAGTCACCAAAACTATGTAATTAACGGGGATGATCGTGGAGCAGCTATCGAATAGCACCATCGAAGCCAAGATTATGACTGGGAAGTACAAAGAGCACACACAATTTATCCCCAGAATACCACTGATATCTACTGAGCTGCCATTCCGATTTAAAAGACTGCGGTTTCCAATAAAATTACCCTCCGGTTTATAGCTAACAAAGCTCAAGGACAAACGTTAAAATATTGCAGCATCAAGATCAAAGACTCCTGCCTTTCTGACAATCAACTATAAGTAGCTTGCTCTCGAGTAGGAAACTCGAAAAATCTGTAAGTATATACCGCGGTTGACAACATAAAAATGTTGTTTGCAAACTAGTATTGTAAACAGTTAGAATCTGTTTTCAACGAGAAATTTTACCTCTTGCACCTTAACAAGTATTGTAAATAGTTAGCATATGTATTGAATAATTTTTTACTTCTTATAATTTAAAATGTATCCTTTTATTCCACCTACCACACAACCTCATATCAACTCTCTGAGAGAAGGCGGGTACCACATCTAGTTAAGTCATATGAAATTTATTATCGAAACATTAGAAGTAATATTGTGAATGTTATAACTGAAACGAGATAAAACGACAGTTTTTAACACAGTAAGATCGTCATGATCTCCCTTTACAAGAATTTTACCATTCGTGTAGGATACTTGGCCTCTCTTCTTCGAGTAGGTAAGTACATTTCACTGCATTACATTTTATTAGTCATATTCCACGGACGCTACGGACAGTGGGCTCTGGCATGTGGAAAAATGTCAAAGGTGGATTTTTAATTAACCTAAATCCAATATAATGATATGACAAAAAATTAATAAAGACTACAGTAACGATAATCCTCTAAAGTCTGAGCAATTATGAAATAAAAATTGACTTCGATGCAGCCCGTACACAGCATGCCAAATGACATTCACGTTCGACCCATCGCCACCTTTCGGGCTTGGAGAATGAACTGATCCCTGGAATAAGAGATATGTGAGCGTCGTGGTAACATGTCGTGCAAACAGACTCTGATAATAAAAATTCGTTCCAGAGCTGTGGTCTAGTCATAAATCCTTTTATTAGTCCTGGCTCCTAGGTTCGAATATAGCCACTTCTCATATTTTGGATAAAATTCAGCAGCAAATCTGACAAGACTGTATCGACTCGTTAGTTAAAACCAATGTTATAAATGACTTCCAGAATGTACGTAATCAGTGTGTATGATAAAATCAGTGGAAAAGACGTGAATCAACTGTTTTCAAAAACTGAAAAAACTGATGTACGTCTTACTATTGCTTCAAGTTTTGATTTTTGCTCCTTGTTCCCCCTTTCGAATGCATGCGAGGGAAAGGTTCTGTATTTAATTCTGTAATCTACTCAGTAGCTGGAAACCCACGATATATGATTCGTTTTTACAATCATAATGTTTGCGCTCTACTATTTGAGACCCGTTCTTACGTTTCCAGACAATTAAACCATTGGAGATCGTCGGTGTGACGAAGTGACGATCGACAGGTATTACGACGCTGTCCAATGTGCACTCACATTTTCAACAGTCTAGATCACAGTCTAATTTTATTTGAAAATTGTTCATGAAATGAAACTTCACTGTAGTAGATGAAGGTGTGCCACGTAAAGCAACATACGAAAATTTTGTGCTGGACCAAGACTCACACCATGATATCCCCATTTTCGCGAGCTGTCACTTTACCATAACGGCAGTTCGAGGACCTTCCCCCGACAGGCCCGGACTTCCAAATGCCACACAACTACCTATTTCTTCTCATACATTATTAATTCATTTACAAACTCTTGCACAGATCGTGACTAACTATGACGAAAATCACGATAGATGACGACTTCTTGTTGTCTTGACTGTAAAAACTTGCATAGTAATCACGAGATGTGCGAGTCCGAGTAAATGAATTAATCATTATGAGAAGGAATGGATAGGTGTATGACATATGGAGGTTTGGTCCAGTCTGATGGGCTTGCACGGATATCCTAAATGATACGGCGCCCTCCGGCCGCGGTGGTCTAGCGGTTCTAGGCGCGCAGTCCGGAACCGCGCGACTGCTGCGGTCGCAGGTTCGAATCCTGCCTCGGGCATGGATGTTTGTGCTCTCCTTCGGTTAGTTAGGTTTAAGTAGTTCTAAGTTCTAGGGGACTGATGACCACAGATGTTAAGTCCCATAGTGCTCAGAGCCATTTGAACCATTTGATACGGCGCCCTCACGTGGTAAGCAGGAAAAACCGTATTCGAGTGGTAGTGCGACACAAATTGTTTCATATGTTGCCTTAAGTGCTACATGCCCGCCCGGTTATCCGTGCTGTCTAACGCACTGCTTTCCGGGCGGGAAGGTGTGCCGGTCCTCGACACAGATCCGCCCGGCTGATTAATGTCGAGGTCCGGTGTGCTGGCCAGTCGGTGGATGGTTTTTAAGGCGCTTTTACTTCTGCCTCGCGAATGGTTGCTGGTCCCCCTTATACCGCCTCAGTTACACGATGTCGACGATAGCTCCGGCAACACTTTCTCCACGTACATGTACACCGTAATTACTCTACCACGCAAACATTGGGGTTACACTTGTCAGGTGTGAGACATTCCCAGGTAGGTCCACCGGGAGCCGAATCTCGCAGTAACCATGGGTTCCGTGTGGGGCCGCTATGGGGTGGGTGGACTCCTGTAGCCTGTTATTGGGTTGTGAACCACTAAGGGCTACGTCGTTTCTAGGTCCCCAGTTCCATACAGTTTCTTACAGAGTTGCCATTGTATTTCTATGGAACATTTTATTCCAGTTGACAAACATGTTACATTTTTACAGTTTAATTTTTTTTCTTGTGATTATTTCAATCTGGCAAAGGCATTTTTGCTCAAATGTTTTTCACCTATGATTTGCCTACATGTAGATACACTGTTTGTATAGTATATGCTAGTAATCCTATTAATTATATTGTATTTTTGGGCCATGTCAGTATATTTTCTGGGTAATCCTCTGTAGTTATTATTCTGATGATGACCACATTAGAGCTGTCGAATCCATGGTCTGTTTGACGACAATTTTATGCAGCTGAGGTGGCCATAAGCACATTCTGTTATTAAGTTAGCGCACGGTTGCTGAACTTCAGCCTATAACAATGTTTAAAATTTCTAGATTCCTACCTGCCGAAGTCTCTAGAGCTGTGACGAAATACAAGAACTTCAAAATGATAATTCTGAAAACAGGTTTGGCAATTAATTTCAGTAAACAATGTGGAGCGAGGGGAATTGCGCCTAATTATGTGAAGTGTTCTCTGAACTTTAATTAAACACTCGCATAAAGTCTGAAAAAATAAGTTCCCTGTATGTTGAGAAAGATGCTTTAAATGAAAAAGAATATTATTTGTATTTAGAACTAACAAAATATTTTAAGGCTCATTGTAATATTCACATCGATAATTTCTGGTTTGAGATTAACGAACAATTAGAGAACTGTAGACAGGACATTATCATTATACATAAAAAGAAACTAAGCAAACTGCAATGCCTCCTATCTGTAAAATCATGTAATCCACCTACTTTTAAAAAAGTGATCATGTATTCTGCGACAGAGTTTTCAATAGGACTGACATTAATTTTGCAAAAGCTGAGGTGTCGCTAATCGAGACAGGATTGAAGTACAATGTCATGCCTCAGGTATCGAGCCAAAATGTACTTGAAAAGTTTCTCGTTGATTTAAAATGTGGCCTAGACAGTGTAACAATGGACAGTTCCCGTCAGACTAGAGTAGCACATGATGTTTTGTAATATTGTCAGCAAAAACCTAACCAATTTTTGTAATATTATTAATTCTGATAATACAACTAATTAAAACCATAAATACCAAGATTGCAAAAAAAGACGTTTTTGTAAAAAAAGTTGATAAGGGTAATACCTTTGTCATTGCTAGCAAACAAGAAGATGAAACTTTCTGGCAGAATAAAACTGTGTGCCGGACTGAGACTGGAACTTGGGACTTTTGTCTTTCGCGGGCAAGTACTCTACCAACTGAGCTACCGAAGTTCGACTCAAGATCCGTCCTCACAGCTTCAATTCTGCCAGTACCTCGTCTCCTACCTTCCAAACTTCACAGAAGAGCTCTGCTCATTCTGGAAACAAGGAGATGTTGCAAACACTCCACAGTTCTTTCAGGAAAACGATATTTTCGAGCTACATGAGGACCCCATGCCAACTTTGCAGAACAAAGTCAGAACCACTATAACCGATGCCAAAGCTCTTCTTGAATCTTTCCATGAAAAGCAGTTAATCAACATGAATCCGCAGCCGTGTAAGTTAGAGCTCAGTTTAAAGTCCATAGAAAGTCCACCCGATCCGCCCAACTTCCAATAGTCCGAACAGTGCTTATCACAACTTGGCCAAATACTTGCTAGACATATTGAAAAAATCATTCGTTTTCCTTAGAAGTTGTTCTGTTTCCAATAGTAAAGATTTAGTGGGATAGAGACAAGAAATTAATTTCCTTTGGCACTAAAAATCTTTACGCAAATGTGCCGTTACTGGAAGCGGTAGGCATAGTAGAAAATAATTTAGGTTCTTTCAAAAAAGATTTATGTGATGAGCAACTTACTGGCTTTATGGAATTACTTCGTATTGTAGTAAAATACAATTATTTTGTATTTAATGACAAACTATATCAGCAATTAGATGGCCTTTCAATGGGGAACCCCTTAGCAGGAATCCTTCCGGATGTGTTCATTAATTCTTTAGACGTAAAATTTTTCAGTAATGTCTCAGTGTCAGCAGTAGGAATTCTTTCATACGCTAGATACATCGATGACATTTTGATCACCTACAAAGGACCTAATGACGGTATTGACAAACATTTTAATACACTCAACGATTTTCATGAAAATATTTCTTTTACCTGTTAACGCTAAAATGACTTCCGGAAGTTTAATCTTCTAGATCTGACTCTTACGATAATAGATAACGAAGCTGGCTTCAATATATTCCGCAAAGAAACCAGTTCTGATCAAAGTATTCCATAAGATGGCCTTTTCTCATTCAGCCATTCATAGAGACACCTCCACACTCCTTTCTTCTGAAAACCTCATCTCTGGAATCAATCTGATTAAAACTGTGGCTGCCAATAATGGCTATGATCCTCCTATAATAGATAGTATTTTTAGTAGGAAAACCAATAACAGAGTCACTACATCAAGCCTTTCTAATAAGGAACCTAATGAACAGGAAAAGTTTTCCTCTATATCATTTCTGGGTCCAATTTCTTAAAGAGTACAGCGTTTACTTCAAAATAAGTATAATTGTAGAGCAGTCTTCTCCACTAATAATTCTTTAAAAAGTAATATCATATATAATTTGAAACCTACATTTTCTTCTCTGGATAGCTCTGGAGTCTATAAAACTATTCCCGGCAATTGTCCTGGCTGTTACACAGTCCAAACAGGACGAGCTATTTCGACAAGATTTAAGGAACACCTTCTCGGGATAAAAGGCACCGATGTTCACAATTCAACTTTCACTGACCATTTGTTAATCACAGGGCATCGGCCTAAAGATGTAAAATACGTCCATATCTTGCACTCGGAGAAAAAAGGCTTTAGGCTTGACATCTTAGAAGAGCTAGAGATTTGTAAACACCTATCTCTGAAGGACGGTCACATTCTGAACGAACAATTGCAATTACGCAATTAAATCTTCTTTCAAGGTATAGAGCCGCCAATTAAAAATGGTCTTAATGGCGATACTCTCCTCAATGCAGACCCTAAACATCGTTTTCCTTTCCAGTTTTACATGTTTTATATATATTTGGAACTATATTTCATTTATAAAATAAGACCGTTACGGTATGTAGTAATTTTCATGCAATGATTTGTGTTGTTGCCTGTAATGTTAAATTTGTACATACAGCTCCTGATTTGCTCTTGTCTGTAATTCGATCACTTCTTGCTAGATGGCGCGAATCTGTTTTCCTGTCCAACTCGTGGCTGCCATGGCCTGTTAGCCGTCTAGTGCCGGCACGGTAGCGGCGGTTTGATGCAGTTGTTTGGCTCTAGGCGACCTCGTGACTGCCATTGTGTTTCGATGGAACATTTTATTCCAATTGAAAACATGTTACATTTTTACAGTTTATTTTTTATTCTTGTGATCATTTCAATCTGACAAGAGTATTTTTGCTCAATTATTTTTCGCCTATGGTGTGATTACATGTAAGTACACTGTTTGTAAAGTGTATGGAACTAATCCTATTAATTATATTGTATTTTTGAGCCATGTCATTTTATTTTCTATGTAATTCTGTGTAATTTTTATTCTGATGAAGAGCGCCTTAGAGCTGTCGAAACCATGGTAAATTTGACAAGAATTTTATGCAGCCGAGGTGGCCACACGCACATTCTGTAATTAAAACAATACAAATAGGTGTTACATCTACACCTATTAAAGTTCAGTTCAATTTTAGGACGCTTAAACTGTAGTGCATCAAATTTAAGTATATGCTGATGGGCCAAAACATTATGACCGCCGCTCACCGCGAGACTGAATGCCTTCTTGTTGTTGTGCGGGTACGTGACGCGGTCAGGAAAGAATAAATGAGGAGCAGAGGCATGTGGGTAGTCGTTACAGACAAGACACGGAGCGCAAATGTGGAAATTCACTGATATGAGTGTTCTGACAGAGGTCTGACTGTTATAGCCCTGAGTCTGGGAACTAGAATCTCTGAAACGGCGTATTTTGTAGGCTCTTCGCGTACTATTGTCGTGAGGATATGCTGAAAGTGATTGAAAGATGATGAAATAACGAGTCGGCCACACGGTATTGCAAGTACACGTCTTATCACAAAGCGTGATGACCGGGGGATTTCCTGCTGTGTAAAGTAGGATTGACAGCGATTTGTGGCAGATCTGACGACAGAATACAATGCTGGTAAAGGCACAAGTGTTTTGGAGCACGCCCTTCAAAGGCCATTGTTGAACAAGGAACTCCACAGCACGTGATCCTTACTCGTTCCCGAGATGACCCAACTACATCGTCAGTTATAATTGCAGTGGGCTCAGCATAACTGAGCTGTCACTGTGGATCAATAGACACTGGTCAAATGTATCGCATATCTTATTATATCATGTCGATGGTTTTGTCCTTACACGCAGTCATCCAGGCGAATGGATGCTTGAATCGTGCACCGCGCCACAGATGAAGACTGGGAAGTGCAGAACTATGCAATTTAAAATCATATTGTGTTAAGTTACTTTTTATACTAAATTCCTATGTTTTTGACTCTAATATTTATGAAATATTCGGCCCCTATACGAATTACGGTTGATTGCAAAAACAGATTGTTGCAAACTTTGTCTACACCATTTAAAAAGATACAGTAACTAATTACGATCCTACTAAAAGTGAACCTCTTATATGTTTCCAGCTAATTAAGCCATTTGAAGTGATCGGAATGGTTCTGTCAAACGAATAGTTATATTTTCACCAGTCTAATTTTCTCTATACGAAGTTCGGTTATAATTGCTTTTATTACGGAAATCGTTTGTTACATTGCTATTTAATATTATCAAAATCCTACGTCACCAAATTTTTCCGCTTTCCAATGACAATTTTTCTGCCTGCCATTTACAAGATTTTGAGAATATTGGGTAATTCGATATTATTTGACGCAGAAGGAGTATCAGTTTCATCATTAACGTGAAATTTTACGTTTCATGTGGGTATTATCATACACCTGCTGTTGCCAGTCTAATGCGTCCAACCTCTCGAACAATGAACGTTAAAAATGTCTCTTTACCGTTTTATATATTTCACTTTCTGAAAAATACTTAACAAATCCTCCGGTCTAAGGAATCAAACTCGTTCTCCTACGGCTTTGCCAAATGTGGCGGTGGAGCAGACAGTTTCAGAACACCTTATTTACCTAGGGGTGGGGAACTACACGTAGGGGGTGCTGATTAGCAGTGATCAACGGCATGAGGATACAAAAGAGAAAAAGGAAAGATAAATCACTGCATTAGTGATACACAATGTGTGCACACATAAATCGGCAAAAATTCCTGATCAGAGACTTGTCTCAGTCGCTGGGACGGGACAGCTAAGGCGATGAAAACTTGAGTTAAAGACTGAACAACCAACAAAAGGATTGCAGGAAATTGGAGAGTGGAATGTCAGAAGTCTGAACCAGTTAGGGAAGCTCCAAAGTCTGATAAGACATATGCAAAGACTCAGTACAGATGTGCCGGACGACAGTAAATTGAATCGGAAATATGGTGAGGACAACAACAACGGCAGCAAAGTGGTATCGTGAGGGTAAGATTCGTTCAGAATGGCAAGCAACGGCAGAGAACGAAGTACCGTGGACAGTTCAGTGACAGAGTTGTTCTCATCAGGATCGATTGTAAAACTAGGCCAACAATAATAGTTCAAGCACAGATACCGATGTCGCAAGCAAAGGATGAATAGTTAAAGAAAGGGACTAAGGGTACTGAAGTTGTAATTTATTAACTCATGGGAGATGGTAATGTAACAATCATGGGTGACTGGAACGCTGTGGTTGGGATAAAAAACAGATGAAAGAGTCACTTGTTAGAATGATCCTGATAGTAGCAATAAGAAGAAAGAGTAATTGAGTTCTGCAATAAATTTTAGCTAGTAACAGCCGATACTCTGCTCTTAAATGACAAAATAGGGACGTATACTTGAAAATGCCCGGAGACAGGGGAATATTGCAGGTGGATTGCACTATGGGCGGTAAGAGATTCCAAAATCAGAACCTAGACTGTGAAGCGTACCCAGAGGAGTATTGGGATATGCTCAGTTTACTAGATGGTAATAATAAACAGTCGATTACAGTTTTAGAGTGTGACCTGGAAGAACTAATGTAGAAAAAATGAGATGATGAAGTCGAGAGGAATGATGAGATCCTCTTGAAGTTCCATACGGTTGCAGATACTGTTGTACTGAATACCACAGTAGTTTCTCCCACTGAAGAAGAATAAACATATTTTACGTGTATCACAGAAGATCAAAAGACAAAGAATTGTAAAACGGGGATAACTGGGAATTAAAGTTTACAAGGACAATATTCCATTAACGCCCATCATTAACTTCCGAAATGCTCCATCCTACCACCTAGTCCAAAAGACACACACATTAATAAAAACTGTACACTTTAGATAATAACAGGAAACTGCCAAACACGAAGGAATTAATCGACAGAATCTAGAACATACATATTCCAGACACAGCAAACCTCATATCATTTGACGTCACATCAATGTACACTTGTATTCCAATAAATGAAACAATCACCATCATCAGACAAAGATTAAAACAACAAGAAAATCCACCTGACACACATATCAATGAAATAACAATCATATTCAAGACCATAATATCACAAAATTGTTTTGTGTTCAACAAAGAATATCGTTCTCAACATGAAGGACTGACAATAGTATCACCAATTAGTGACCTCCTGGCTAAAATATTTATATACAACCTGGAGAACATGATTTTCAGAGACATAATAAAAGGAAACGACTACAAAGTTATATATTGGTACCATTAAATCGGTGACATAATATGCCTGACTGATGATCCACATACATAGATAAGCTACACAATGAAATAAACACCTTACAACCAAAAATTAACTTCACAATAGAAACAGAAACTAACAACAATTATATTTCCTAGATCTCACCATACGCAAAACGACCAACACACACAATATTCAAGAAACCAACAACCACAAGCACCACCATTCACAGCCTATCGAACGACCCACTGACACATAAGCAAGATAACTTCAGATTCATGTTCCATAGATTAAACAGAACACACATGAACAAAGAGAGCTACACACAAAATTAAACACAATAAAACAAATAGCAATAGAAATGGTTATGATACCCACATGGTAGACAAGTTAAATAAAAAAATATCAAAACAGTACAAAAATGAACATACCACACACACAAAAATCCTCACCCAACACAGAACAACACAAAACACAAACAGTGACCACACACAAGACGCAACAGAGCAACAACATACACACAAAACGAAATGGCACATAGGCACCTACAATAACAAGATTGTTCACAAAATAGGCAAGATATTAAAGAAACAGAGTCTCCAAATAGGGTATAGGACAGAGCAAACAACACAGACAAAGATCACAACACAAGAAGCATCCACAGATAAATTTAACACATCAGGAATATATATGAACTCACATGCAACACTTGGGTATAGGACAGAGCACACAACACAGAAAAAGATCACAACACAAGAAACATCCACAAATAAATTTAACACATCAGGAATATATGAACTCACATGCAACACTTGGCAATCAGTGTACATAGGACAAACATGCTGAAACTTCAAAACCAGGTATTCAGAACATCTCATAGGTTTAAAAAGCAACAGCTCCCATAGCACATTTGCTCACCACCTTATAGCACACAGTCACAACTCAACTACAACAGAAAAAGACTTAAGAATACTAAAACCCAACCACAGTCTATACAGCTGTTGTGTACATAGTTCCACGTAGTCAGCGCGTACACAACTTTCCCACTACAGCGCACCTCTCTAAGCACAACAGCGCTGGCGCAGCGCTCGTCCGTCTCCGCACTACGAGATGGCACTGTCTTGGAGACGGACCAAATTCTGCTTTCGCCGATCCGCGTATTAATATGTAACGCAGCCAATGAGATTGCTGCTAATGTAGAACCTTTTCTCCTCGCGGATCACACTCGCGCAGTGATACCTGAACGCGTGAGGTATTATAACGAGTGTACAGACCTCCGATTAGTTAGTCTGCATTTGTCTGTACCAGTCTATAGTCAAGTTTCCGATTACGCCTAATAAGATTATCATATTCCTGTACATAGCCATGAAGAGAAATGTATAGACACTTTGTCAAGTGTCAGAGATATGTGAGAATAAGATTAACATACCAAGACCAAAGGAACTTCAGACTGTCAGTTGTAAACAGCATCCAGAATCAAGTTACGTAATGTCAATATTTTTTATTATTTTAATGAATGTGTGTGAAAATTAATCAAGTTCTGTTTAAAGTTGGTCACCGTCAATCTGCTACTCTAAGCGTGCAAGTGGCATTTCTATCGTCTGACCTAACGGCGGAAGATAAACACGCCACGATAAGACCACGAGACATATTGCTGACACTCGCTTACTTCGTTAGAGCGACAAGTCAAATAATCTGATGGTGTGTGTACCGAAGGTCTTAGAGTACGCACACCACAACAGCAAACTGACTGTTGAGGAAAACTTCCACATACAGAAGGCAACAGCAAAAGGAAAACAGGTCATAAATGAATACACTACACTTTGCAAGGGCACACTATTTAACACATTGAAGGAACTTTAGAAAAAAGACAACACAAACAGGTAAAGTCTACCCACACACACACACACACACACACACACACACACACACACATACACACACAAAGATAAAACGTAAACAAAATTAAATTTGGCGCCGAACTCTCTGGTGAACAAATGAACACTGAATGCACTGGGACCCACAACAACCACAATTACACTCCGTTTTGGTGACGTTCAAAGTGCTTTTACGACCTTATTTGTGACAATACATGTTATATTTATGTGTGCATCACGACACCTCACAATGACGCTGAGAATAGAAGAGCTTACCACACGAAAACGTAAGTAAAAACGAATATAGGCGCAAAATATCGGGACAAACTAGATTACGTTTTAGATGATAGGTTAACTCTCGACACAATTTCCCATGAACATTGTTGGGTGCAGATGACAAGCTACCTGTAATAACTAATACGCAAGTGGTCCAGGAAAATCATGCACACCAAGTGTAAAGGTAATAACAAAAAAACGAACTAAATATCCACATAATAGTTTAATCATTTACCAAAAATGTTCACATTACAGAATAAATAAAACGGAGATCCACTGATGATGGCACAGTGCTGCTGAAACATGTTTGGGTAATTGGAAAAAACGGTGTTTTGCGTAACTGGCGGACCTCACATCCTACAATTTTAAGTGCAAACACGGTAATTACAAGGGGCTACACATCCAAATGATGAAAATATGACCTGTTTGCCATCCAAGGAGAATGCAAGCGAACTGTGCACTGCCACTTCGGAGGCATACATCTGTCTCCATTCGACCAGTCTGCACTCTCAACATCCCTTACAAATAACTATACTGCTCTGAGTCTGCATCATGGTGTGCCAAGGATATGGGCAAATAAACTTCTGGAATGTAACCTGGAACAATTCGGCTGGCTTCTTTCATTGATAAGTGCAGGGCTTATGTGATGTTGTAGAAGTGCATGGAAGGGGCTGGAAACTAATACAAGTTTCAGGAGCACAGTCGTCGAGGGTAGGGCGTGGAAATGGCTCAACTATACATGGTGGATAGTATGAAATTGGAACAGAAAATGTTTGAAGTACCATAAAATAGGCCACCCAAATGCGGATAATATAAGATGGGTTACCTATCTTACGATGCTTGAAATATTTTGTGAGGGGCCAGTTTAATTTTGCATACTGTGTGGTTTTTGCTGTTATCTCACACACGGATGTCGTATAACTCTCATCGCCATCGACGTTAGCTTGAGGGATGTGCAGTATTGGATGTTCCAACTAATTCTACAGCCCGACGGTTAAAGCTTCCGCGAGAGTATCAGCATTTATAAACGAGCCCATCCGGGACATGCCCTCACTCTGAAGTAGGATAGGCGGTGAGCTGTGGCAGATCTGAGAACAGAGTACAGTTTTTTGGAGCATATCGTTCAGCATAGAGTGGTAAACATAGTGTTCTGCAGCAGAGATCTCCTACATGTTCCCATGTTGACCCAATAACGCCTTCAATTATGGTTACAGTGAGCACGGAATCATCGAGGTAGGACCGCGGATCGTGTTTGCTTGTTGGAGAAATTCCGTTTATTGTTAAATGTGGTCGATGGTCGTGTCCAGACACACTGCCATCCAAGCAAACGGCTGCTCGAAACTGACAGCGCCCCTCGAGCACATGCCGGTGAGAGCAGTGTTATATATTTTGGGGGGGGGGGGGGGGGGCATTCACCTGGGCTTCCATGGGACCTGCGGTAGTAATCGAAGGCACCATGACAGTGTGGCTTACGTGAACGTTTAGCAGTGACCATCTATAACCCCTTGTTCTCAACCTCTTCCTCTACAGCGATGGTATCTTGCAGTTCGATAACTGTCCGTGCCGCAAGGGAAGAATTTGCTACAATGGTTTGAGGAGCATGATAGAGAACCCACGTGAATGTACTGCCCATAAAATTTGGATTATCTGAATCTGAATCCGATGAAACATAACTGGGACGGTATAGGGAGCCACATCCACAAACCAACCATCCGTAAATTATGGGAAGTGTGTGACCTATCCGTAGGCGTCTGGTACCATGAGCCTCTGGAAACCTGGCAAGTACTTTCCGAACCAGTGGCATTCTGGGTCACTGTTGAATTGTGTCCGAGAAGTGAAGTGGATCAACATGCATTTAAGTCGGTGGTCGTAATGTTCTGCCTCAGCGTTGTATAAGGGTATCCGTAGTTAATTTTCCTGTTTCAAAACGCTGTAGATTCACAAAAAAAGGTTCAAATGGCTCTGAGCACTATGAGACTTAACTTGTAGAACTTAGAACTACTTAAACCTAACTAACCTGAGGACGTCACACACATCCATGCCCAAGGCAGGATTCGAACCTGCGACCGTAGCGGTCGCACGGTTCCAGACTGTAGCGCCTAGAACCGTTCGGCCACACCAGCAGGCAAAGCACTGTAGAAAGAGAACCACAGCTTAGAATTACGTCAAATTTGAACAGCATATTAATAACGCAAGGGCAGACGCCATGGAACAAAAACGTTTTAACGAAAATTTGATCAACAGATGGGGTTGATAGAAACAACTGAAAAACAATGTCATTTTGCTGTTTATGCTGTTTTTAACCTAGCCGCAGGACACTTAAAATCGATGTCATTTTGATTTTTATGGGGTATTTGGCCGCATGACAATTAAAAACCGATTTTGTCCGACCTAGCCGTGGTGAATGGGCTTTCCAAACTAACAGTGCACCGCTGTTGAGTGCCGAACATGGGCATTCAAGCACACTGGACGCTACGGATGGTGTAATGTGCAACTTAAACCACCGCCGTCGTATTTCAATTCATCTGTACCTCGTAGCCGTCTTCGTTTACGTTAAGATGCTTATAGTGCCATCTATTGGTAAAATTTGAGTTAAACATCTTTCTTCCATGACGTTTCCCCCTGCATCAATATTATTCTGCTCTAATCTGACGTCATTTTGAACAGAGCTGTTCTTTCTACAACGCTTTAAAACTGAGTTTTTAAGTTTGGACACCTTGTATATAAATTCAAGTTTCTCTTAGTTACATTTATGTTTGCCTATAATTATCAATAATGGAGGAAACACATTTTGTGATATGTTGACGTTATTTTGTTATTCAGAGCGTTCACTTGCCGTATAGACCGAAAGATAAGTACCTGTCTTTTAGATAATCTATTTGAAATCTTATTTATTATTGTCCCCAAGTTTTGAACATTTACACTTATGTTCAGAACGCACTATAATTGACTGCAGTCTCACTTTACTTACGTAATGCTGGAAGTATTTGCTGATATGAACCCGACTTAGCATGCTTGAAACCATTTGAAACTCAGGGGAGCCGTTAAAGAGTGAGACTGGCATAAGCAATAAAGATCATCGTGTGGGTATCATACCAAAGAGGACCCACTGCAGGAGCCGGACTATCTCTGTATTGGATGCTACCAATCAGCAGCTTTTGGCTTCACAGATATCCTCTTCCGAACGGAATATTTTAATTGTTGTTACTGTATTTTTACTTATCTTTCTTTTCATGCCTCTATTACACCTCAAACCACACACGCTAGCAGATACGCAGACAGGGTACTACGGTTTACAAATACTAATTTTACTCTAGACAATTGCACAAGCATTCCTCGGTTTTAGTTTCATTGCATTATGGTGCTCGTTGTAAGTATCCCAGCACATAAATTTTAACTAATGCCAACACTCAGTACCACTTCTGTATTATTTAATCTTTTCAGACAAATATACAAGTAACCATTGTATTGTGTAAGCGCTCCCTGTCCAAATAAAGACAAGCCCTTCATGAAATATTTATTTAGATCTCGTCCTGAGAAACACTGTAGAGTCTAAAGATCAAAGACCTTTTAAAAACAAAAAAATTCACGTATTTGTTTTAGTAACTTCATAAAGTACACTCATTCAATAGATGAAATTATGTATTACAGAGAAAAACATCGGCGAGTATGTAAATGATTACATCGCAGTGCATTGGTGTTGTGCGTATTTAGCGTTGTTACCAAGTCTAGGTGAATACATAGTGTCAGATGTTGGTTAATCGTTATGAGAGACACGCAGTACGAGATAGTATTAGCAGCATCAGACAGAGTTGGAAATCGGACTCTTTGAGGATTATCATTTGTCGATTCGTACGTTATCCAAATTTGTGAGGCATTCGGATGTAACTGTAATAGAGTGTATGGGAACGTGATGGGAGACATATTCACCTTCTAGATTCGCTTAACTATTTCTGACCACGTAACCAGCATCTCATAACCATTTAATAATTGCGCTTGCCATTCGACAACAGGTAATGGACTCCCTGCTAAATTCTGTCTTCCCGCACCATTGGACAGACACCAGCAAAAACCGGAAGAGAGATACCCATGCGTAGCCTGCCGTTAGCACCACAACGAAAATGGTTGCATTTGGAATAGTGACGCGACCGGGAAGTATGGACTGTTAATAAATGGCCACCCATTGCGTTCAGTGATGATTCTGCACTAATCCAGATGACCTTTGTTCGCGAGTATGACGAAGACATTGGTAGAAATCTCATTCCTCCCATGTTTTGGAGAGGCCCTGCGATATCACTCCCTAGAACCGTTGTGTGAAGAGACATCGGGTATTACATTAGGTCAGGGCTAGTAATTACTGAGCGAACTCTGACATCAAAACAGTACATCTGGGGCATCGTGGATCGTCATCTGTTATCTCTCATGTGACAGTCTCTTGGTTCCATTTTTCTTGCGGTCAGTGCTCCTGTACACATGACACGTGTCTCTATGAAGTTTCTGCCAGATGTTGAAGTACTCCCGTGGCCAGCAAGATACCCATATCTGTCCCCGATAGAACACGTGTGGGGCTAACACTACCGTGAACGGTATCCCACTGCCAGTATGCAGGTTATCGAAGACCAATTACACCAGTTGAGGGCCAGATTGTCTCAGGAGGGAATACAAGGACTTAAAGACAACCTTCCAAATGAAATCAATGCACACATGCAGGCAAGACGGCGTGGATCTTCATAGTGATAAGTGGTCCTATAGTGCCAAGTTCTTTGTAAATTTTACTTAATTTTGTAATCACTATAATAACATCCGTGAGATTTCATCCCGTTCCTTCCTTAACAAGTGAGTGCCCCATCATTTTTCCCGACAAGCAGTGTAAGATGGCTTCGCTTTCAAAACAGTTGACCCCCTCAAGTATTTAGTGAATCTTTTTAGTAACAACAATAGAGCGGATGTAGAAAAAGATTCCGCTCTAGCAATAGTGAATGAAACAATTTTCAGTTTTACCAAAATCGTAAATAAAAGATTACTTAGTGCTACCTTCAAAATTCACTTGTAACCATCGAATACCAGTGACATTTTACGGTTGTGAAGCAGTAATATTTAGAAAGAAATATGAAGAAAAACTGTTAATATTCGAAGAAAAAATACTTAGGACAAGAAAAGCCGAAGAGTTAAGAGAGCTGTACAAACACCGCAACATCGACGAAGTTTTAAGGAAGAGAAGGTAGGACTTGGCAGACCATATATCAAGAATGACCGGGAATAGACAACCCCGCTACACATCGTTCTGCAGAACAACAGATAAGAACTAGATGAAACGGAACACATAGATTAAGTCGCCAGATAACAATTGGAAGGGCAGAGCTAGGATTAACATGAACATCGAATGGACGAACAGTGCACTCGACAGAACGAAGTGGAAGAGGCTCGTAGAGCAGCCGCGAGGTCGGTAAGGTTGTGAGGAAATGTGAAGTAAAGTGTAAGTATATCATCGTGGGGATATTTATGGTGACAGCGATGACTGCCGCTTAGTGCTGCTCCGCATGAGCTGATTGACCTCTGTAAGTGACATTAACTTCTGATAATGATTGCACAAGGGAAGTTGCAATTAATAGTAAATGTAAGTGCAAATAAAGTCTGCGAAATTAGTGAAGAACTGGGAAATAAGAATATTAACTTTGAATTCCTGGAGATAATGCTTTACACCAGATGACTACTTACGGTCTGCAATGACCATCTTCAGACCTTACCGCAAACAAGTTTCCAGTTGGGTCGATGTGAAGGGGAAATTGTTACTCTCACATCAGAAGACAGTCATCATAGATCCATATCTCGAACAAATATAGAAATTCTGACTTAATATAGCTGTCACAGAATGCTACAACAGGTGACTATCAAATTCTGTCAGAGAGAAGGTCGGTGTTATAATTCAACTTCGGCCCACACATCGAGCCCAAATATACTTCATTTGCACATTTTTCATCGAACTGTTTTTTCCCCATCGTCATCCGATCAATTATTGCCACTAACAACCCATGAAGGGCTTTCTAACTACGTTCATGTAATACACTGTGGTCCCTGACCGACATAAACACTGTCCAGGTTGTCCAGGAGCCGGAATGCTGGTAGGCAGGCCGCTGAAAATGCACGGCGCTGGTTTCTAGAATAGTGCGGCAGTTGGAATATCGTCTCTTACTGAAAATAAACTACATATGACATAGGAGAACCATTGGAATGAAAAGGTCTTACAAAATGACTGTGCCATTTGTAGGCCGGCCGGTGTGTCCGAGTGGTTCTAGGCGATACAGTCTGGAGCTCCGCGATCGCTCCGGTCTCAGGTTCGAATCCTGCCTCGGGCATGTATGTGTGTGATGTACTTAGGTTGGTTAGGTTTAAGTAGTTCTAAGCTCTAGGGGACTGATGACCTCAGAAGTTAAGTCCCATAGTACTCCGAGCCATTTGAACCATTTTTGAGCCATTTGTAAGTAGCATCAAGTCACATAGCGCGTAAGAACTCCGAAACCCAATAAATCAACAGGTGCGACTGACCAACACACATACCAATTTCTACATTATGTCCCTGGCTGAGAGGCTGACACGAACTGATTTTATCCCCGATGAAGCAAAGCTACGTTTATCAGGACATGTGAATTAGTAGAGCAATCACAAAGGAATGACATCAACGGCTATGCTCGGTGTGTAGAGAGAAAGGTGGTGTGAAATTAGTGTAACAAAAATTATTCTTTCATCGGTGCTTAGCTGTTGATTGGTATGTAAACAATACGCAGTCACTTATTTCAGAGAACCAACAACTGAGTTAATTAGTTCATGCACGGCAGTGTAACATCACACTCGAGTACTGAATCTATGACAGCTGTTGCGAGGCGTTTCTGATAATAGCGTATCATCATGGTCTGGAACGATAGGATATTATCCAAATCACCCATTAAAACTGCCAAAAATGCGATGGCGATAGGTGCTCATGCATTATCATCATGGAATAAACGTAGTTACGTTCTATCGTTTTTGTCAAAAGGGTATCACTCGGTCGTTGCCATCGATACAGTGACCTCACAAAGGATATTTTGTGGCTTATCGACGCTTTTCGTACTATTCATTGTAATATTTACTTACCGGACGCCCCCCCCCCCCCTGACCATTCCACCGATTCTTTAAAGAATAGAAATAACACCCAGGTGTAAAAAAGATTCAGTATTTCACGTATGTCAGTGGGTATGACATCATACCTACTGATGTATGTGTCGTATCGTTGTGATCTTCAGTCCTAAGACTGGTCTGATGCAGCTCTCCATGCTACTTTATCCTGTGCAAGACTCTTCACTTCCGAGTAACTACTGCAACCTACATCCTACTGAATGTGCTTGCTGTATCCAACTCTTGGTCTCCCTCTACAATTTTTAACCCCTACAACTCCCTCTAATACTAAACTGGTGATCCCTTAATGTCTTAGAATGTGTCCTGTTAACCAAGCCCTTCATTTAGTCAAGTTGTGACACTAATTTCTTGTCTACTCAGTTCCATTTAGTACCTCCGAATTAGTTCCGTGATCAACACATTTAATCTTCAGCATTCTTCTGTAGCACCGCTTTTCAAAAGCTTCTATTCTATCCTTGTCTAAACTATTTATCTCTAATGTTCCACTTTCAGTACCCTCCAGATAAAATCTTCAGAAAAGACTTCCTAAAACTTAACTCTATATTCGATGTTAAGAAATTCTTCAACTTCAGAAACGCTTTTCTTACCACTGCCAGTCTACATTTCATATCGTTTCTACTTTGGCCATCTTCATTTAATCAGTTATTTTGCTGCCCAAATAAAAATACCTATGTACTACTTTAAGTGTCTCGTTCCCTAATGTAATTCCATAAGCATCACGAGATTTAATTTTATTACATTCCATTATCCTTATTTGCTTTTATTGGTGTTTGTCTTCTATTCTCCATTCAAGAAAATTTCCAATTCGTTCAGCTGCTCTTCCAAGTCCTTCGTTGTCCTGGATAGAATTACAATGTCATCGGCAAATGTTTAATTTCTTCTCCCTAAACTTCAATTCCTACTCTAAATATTTCTTTGGTTTCCATTATGGCTTTCACAATGTATACTTCAAACAACACCGGCGATAGGCTACAAACGTGTCTCACTCACTTTCATGCCACTCGACTTTTATTACTGGCGTCTGGGTTCTGTACAAGTTGCAAATAGCCATTCGCTCCTCGTATTTTATCCCTGCTATCCTTATATCTTCAAATCGACTGTTGCAGTCAATATTTTCAAGTGCTTCCTCTAAATCTAGAAATGTTATTAAAGTAAGTTTTCTTTTCGTTAACCCATCTTGTAAGATACGTCGTAGGGTCAGTGTGGCCTCGCGTGTTCCTACAATTCTCCGAAATCCTAAGTGATCTTCCCCGAGGTCGACGTCTATTAGTTTTTCCATTCTTCTGCAAAGAATTTGGTTAGTATTTTACAACTGTGACTTATTACACTGATATTTCGGTAATGTTTCACACCTGTCAACAAATGCTTTCATCAGAAACAGAATTACTACATTTTTCTTGAAGTCTAAGGGCATTTAGCCTGTCCCATTCATTTTGCTGTCACAAGGCTATCAGTAGTTCTGACGGAATATCGTCTACTCCAGGGGCCTTGTTTCGACTTACATCTTTCAGAGCTTTGTCTTCTCGCAGTGTCGTATTTCCCATCTCATCTTCATTTACGTGCAGAATGGTGTAATTTTGTAGGTACATTTAGTGGAATATGTGGATATGACCTGCAGAAATGTGAATAGTGTTAGTAGTAAAGGAATACCAAACAAAAGCGCCATGCGTAAAGATAGAGTTTTACTGCATCAATAGCGGTAATGTGGTAAGCGATAAACATTTTCCTTTGGGTATATATGGGGTGTTTTCGAAACCGTTGAAATTATGTGCAAAGTTTGTTGGAATTCGAAAATGCTCTCTTTCTCAAATACTGGACGTTTATAGACCGAGTAATTTTTGCTCTGTGACTTACGCTGCTTCAGGTCATACACAGCTTCTAATTCGACTTCTTATGTTAAAGTCTTAACATACGACTGCCCTTCTTGACAGGCAGATTATCGCAGGATTCTAAAGTTATATGTTTGGTCAATAAATGTTCAAAATCAAATTTTTGTTGCCCGGGAAGACGATAAACTGGAAACCTGCAACAGGGACTAGGTGATCACGTGATTGTTTCAACCGCTTTGTGATGCACATATTTAGTGATATACATATTGTGATGACTCAATTTACTTTTCACGAGATACTGGTGTGAGGAAGATGCTGAAACAGGGCCCAGTTCATCGCAATTTTCGTCGTTTCGATATCTTTCCAAACAACCAATTAACGTTTTTTAATATGCTCCAGAACTTTGAAAATGACCTTTCACGTATACCACCAAATGCTCCTCAAAATTTAATTCTGCAGCACCTAATTTCTACAGTTTAGGTCTTCACAGGCCAAAACTGTAAGTTTAAAATGGGGTAACCTACTTTTCGTTTGAACTATTTCTCAGGTAACTAATACCTTTTCTTAAAAATTCTAATGATGGTAAATTATTGCCCTCTATTTTGTGTAGAAAACTATTCATTATGTATGTTTGAAACGCCTAAATCAACACAGAGACACACTCTGCAATGTATATGTTGACGTCATGTGGACCGCAGTGAAGATTTTGCCTGCAGCTACTTTTAGGAGCAAGAGAGGATTTCGCGCAGAGTCCAGTGGAGTTGGCAGGCAGGCAGAGAATGTGTGGAATGTCAGCAGCGCCTGTTGTGGAGCTGAGAGCCGTTCCTGCCGGCCTGCTGAAAGCGTCGTTTCTCTTCCCTCCTGAGTGAGGGTCCAGCAGGGCTCAACAGACACGACTGCCGGGCGCCATCCACGGAAAGGACTACTGTTTTATATTGGAGAGATGGAGAGCACATCCCTACCACCCAATCGAGAGAGTATGTGCCGGCTGTAAAATGTTTAGCTGCGTATGAAAAAAAAAGAGAGTTTCCTGTATCTGTGGATAGCCACGTACGTTTACATTAGTTAAACGTGCTTTATCTTTGCTGTTCGTGTTCTGCTTATGTTCATGTGTTTCAATGTCGTCCCTTCATGTTCTTGCCTAGCATAGTTTTGATCTGTATATGTCCCAGTTTCGTAAAAAGTAATATCTGGTGGAGATTTGCGGTGTAAAGTGCCTGCCTAAACTGCTACTTCATTTGCGTTTCTCAGGCTCATATGTCAATGATTTCATACAGTTTTTTCTGGATTGTAGTCAACCAGTTCATACTGTAAAATGCCGAATCAACATTTCGGCCACTATTGCAAGTTCTCTTCATCAGGATTATAATGTTGTTGTAGTGGTTTAAGAGTACATCTTTCCGCATATGAATTTGTGTATGCTAAGTGCAAATAGTATGGGAGGCAGGTCTTTGGTACAATTCCTGATCTCATGCATCTAATACTCTTGCTTCAGTGCAGTGTACGTACTTGTTTTCTTGACATGGTACTGCAACTGTTCATATTTTTTCCTTCAGCGTTTCTTTCAGCTCAGTGGTTATCAACATTCCAGAGGCCATACCCACGAGAGTAACAACATATTAGGTACTAACATTCTCCCCCACCCCACTTGCCCCAACCATCACCAACATTAGAATTTAATTCAACTTTATAACGAAAAAGGATTTTTTTAGCACCTCTGCCTAGAAACTGACGGTGTATATTTTGTGTTAGCAGAAGAGCCAACACCGTGTTACGAGTGGAGGCCGAAATGCACGCGTTTTAGCTCAGGCAGGCTGGCGTGAGAAGGGACGAACTATACTGACGTGACGTCTGGAACATGACAAGGAATGAGGATTCAGAAAACGGACGAAATTAGTTTGATACTTAACTTTAATCCATTAATGATGAACGTCGCTCTTGATGGTACATGAGTCACAATATTATCTGTTCAGAATACATTCTTGAAGTTATTACTTATAGTAACTGAATATGGCGCCTTGCTAGGTCGTAGCAAATGACGTAGCTGAAGGCTATGCTAAACTGTTGTCTCTGCAGATGAGAGCGTATGTAGACAGCGAACCATGGCTAGCAAAGTCGGCTGTACAACTGGAGTGAGTGCTAGGAAGTCTCCCTAGACTAGACCTGCCGTGTTGCGGCGTTCGGTCTGCCACAGATAGTGGCGACACGCGCGTCCGACGTATACTAACGGACCGCAGCCGATTTAAAGGCTACAACCTAGCACAGCTGTGGTGGCTGGTGGTGACACCACAGCATAAACGGTATATATATATATATAT
This sequence comes from Schistocerca piceifrons, assembly GCF_021461385.2. Classification (NCBI taxonomy): domain Eukaryota; kingdom Metazoa; phylum Arthropoda; class Insecta; order Orthoptera; family Acrididae; genus Schistocerca; species Schistocerca piceifrons. Next base: position 670,687,508 of record NC_060141.1, read on the forward strand.
ATATATATATATATATATATATATATATATATATATCTGATAGAACAGATAGCATCAGTGACCATGATGCTCGTTACAATCAAATGAATACCCCTAGTTGCATACTGGCGCTGATATAAGTCAGCGGGGACAGTTGAAAATGTGTGTCCCGAACTGGACTCGAACCCGGGATCTCCTGCTTACATGGTAAGTCGCTGTATGCATCTGAGCCACCGAGGACACAGACCAGAGTTCGACTGCAGGGACTTATCTCTGGCACGCCTCCCGTGAGGCCCACATTCTCAACTTATTGTCCGGCACTATATTCATAGTGCCCATGACCATTATACTCATTACTCGCGGCTTTTTGCCGATTCCCGTAAGAGTTCGGGCATTTTTTGTGCATCCGCACGGAAGAAGATGGTCAAAAAATGATTCAAATGGCTCTGAGCTCTATGGGACTTAACATCTGAGGTCATCGGTCCTTAGAATTGAGAACTTCTTAAACCTAACTAACCTAAGAATATCACACACATCCATGCCCGAGGCAGTATTCGAACCCGCGACCGTAGCGGTAGTGCAGTTGCAGATTGAAGCGCCTAGAACCGCTCTGGTACACTGGCCGGCGAAGATGGTCTTCTGTGCGGATGCACAAACCGTGCAGTGCAGTGCAGTGCAGTGCAGTGCAGTGCGGGAATCGGCAAAAAGCAGCGAGTAGGCCTAATGAGTATAATGGCCAGGGGCACTATGAGTATAGTGCGGGACATTAGGCTGAGAATGGGGGTCTCACGGGAGATGGATATAGCATCTGCCATGTAAGCTGGAGATCGCGGGCTCAAGTTCCGGTTGGGGCACGCATTTTCATCTGTCCCTTTTGATTTATATCAAAGCATGCATGCAGCTAGGGATATTCATTTCATAGTAAATGATATTTGGTTTCTGTTGGCTTTCACTAAACCATGAAATGATGAGTCAATTGGACAACTAGTTGAGCTAATATCTATCAACTTTTCTTTACGAAATGATGAAGCAGTTCTCAGTGCATCGCGAGTGGTACCTACAGCCCCATCTCAGAACAGGTAGCTAAGTATCCACGTTGAAGGTAGATACTTTATACAAAACATACCTCCTCAGTACCGCTCCTCTGCGTAACGAGACTTGCTTCAACAGTACCCTGCACCCCTACTTGAAACCAACGAAGATGAAATGCGTGCATAATATTAATTGTTTGTAAATTGCTGGATGCTTACTTGTGAATGAACGGAAATTGGAAGACTTCAGGTAGTCAGAGTTTTATGTTTGACCACTGCCGATAATAATAATAATTTTTTAGTGTTGTCATAGCTCTTATTCAGCAGCTGCTGTGTGAAATCTTTTCACCATAATAAACATCAGTATCTAGCTGCATAAAAGTTTTTGTTTCACTCTACCGCTTTCGACAGATTAATACATCATCAGAAGTTTAATACAGTCTTAATGCATAGGTTAACTAATGTAACCTCTCTGGTCAGAGACTCTCATGCCTCGCCATCGCTGCTACAGAACATACGTGTTTCGCTAAAGGATCGAATGAAAAAGACGTCCTACAGAGAATAAGTATACAACAGAAAAAGTTTCATAAAATAAATGTGCCATAATTACTGGTGTAGACTTTTATTAAATGCTTTATCTGCCAATATCGCAGTGTACAAAACACTGATTACTAGTTTCACCACATAAACGGTCAAAATCAGATCAAGGTACAAACATGTGGTTTCCACATTGAGAGAACGGGTAAGACACTTTTTCGTTTCAGTGTTCAATATTCTTCAGGAAATGTCAGCTTACAATCGTATTTAATATACACGTATGCGCAAATATAGTTGCAACAGACTGAATGTGGCATAAAGTTAGCCATACAGCCCTGAACATTGCCAGCCAAAGTTAACAAGATCTAGTCAGTAAACCGACTCTGTTCTCCGGATGCAGACACCACATGTTTGTATCCTGATCTGTAGGTGGCCGTTGCAGTGGCGGAAACTAGTATCACTATACACTGCACTGCGATGTCGGGAAATTAAGTGTTTAATAAAATCTACGGCACTGAAATTTACGTAGCGCTCTCTCCATGCTGAATATGTCAGTAAATTACAATTATAGAATAGCGGAACAACGAGAAAGTGTATAAATTTTATTAATAGGGAACGTAGAGTAGTTGAACAACAGTAGAATCACGTAATGGGGTAGAAAAGTAATACGCCATGACACACCGCAAAAGGCACTGTTTTCCTAATCCTTTGTAGGTCATCTTTAATGTGTGATCCGTATCTGACGTTGGCTTACTTGTTTCAAACTGATGAACACAATACGTAAATTAACCTCGATAAAGTGGTGAAGTGCAATTAAAATCATTGCAAAGCTGGTGAAAAAATTTTATTTTGGTGAAATTAACAATAATAATAATAACAATAAAAATAAAAATGCTGTGTAGGCCCTGCGGTAATCTAGTTGCCTTTACACAGCTACGGTTGCGTTGTGCTGTCAATTATTTCCCCTGTCTGTTGCGAAGTGAATGATGAAGCGTTTCTTGTCGTCCCTTGCGAGAAATAATGTATTACACACTGTTTGTGCTAATTAGCGGTGGTTACTCCGTAGCTACGAGAATTAACCGAAGACGTACAACTTTGCCCAAACTCAATCGTTTATGAGATAAAAAAGCTATCTACACTCTATAAAAATTGTTTTGTATAATTTTGTGACAGCCAGGAAGAATTATTGCAGACATTTTGGGTATCAATGGTTAACTATCATTATCTGGTGGAACCTTTTGCACCTGATAATGATGAGTAATCGTCGAAACGCAACATTACACACATTTTTACTCTAATTAACAGTGGCAGTAATCAAATTTTGGTCCACAATGAGGTTAGTTGAAATTCAGTACGTCTTCTAACTATTGTGAGACACAAATTGTCTTTCAAGAGTCCAGTGATAACGTGGTTGCTTCTTTCCTCTATTTGGTATGGTGTGAATAGTTTCTGAAACTCTAAGCTCGGAACTACAGTCAGCTCTTTCGAGCGCCTTCGCATCACAAAACACAGCAAGGCAATCATCTCCAGTCTCTTTCTACTTTGGAAAGAGGTGGTGTCGCATATTCTCAAGTGTCGTCTCCAAAACGCTTTAAGGAATATCCTACGACTTGAAAGATGGCAGAAAGCGGTAGGCAGAAAACAATGTCTAAAATCAAGGCATGAATCCCCTAATGACCATGTCAGTAAGGAAGTGTAATTCGATCGTGGAACCCTCAAGTTAGTCAAACTAGAAATCTCTGTATACAAAAGACAACGTCCTGACTGACTGACTGACTTGTCCTCGCCCAGCCTAAATCGCTATTGCCCAACATTTGAAATCGGGAGTAGGTATGGATTTTATATAGCCGGCGTTGTTTAAGAAGGGAGTATTCGAAATTCCAGCCCTAAGGCGATTAAAGGGGATGAAGAGTTTTTCTAAAAATTGTTGCTGTTAAGGCAATTTTGAAGATAGGCTTGTGAAAATTGGTATTTTGGTCTCAGTCAGAAATAAAGAAATGTGCGTTTCAGCATTTTTGGAGATATAACCGTATGGGGCTGAAATAGTGGATGAACGCTTTATTAAACTATATCATTATTAAAGAAGTATTAAAGAGTTTTTAAGCGCATCAGTGAACATTGGTGTTTGACTTCTCGGTTACAAGGAAAGCAATAAGGTAAAGTCGCCAAATTTCGTCTCTGTGCCTAATTTAGACCCTTCTGCCGGTAGGGGCGCCATCGGTGATACTTTTTGTTAGCTGTGCTCCTGACCACCAGTGAGATGTGAAAGTTTCATGCGTTCGGTCCTCTGCGTGGCCGTTTTAGAAAACGTATTCTCATTTCTCAAATGGTGAGTTGTCGAAACACTGTTTGTAAATGCTCTTTTCGAATTATTACAGTGTGTTTATTTAGTTGTGTTTGACATATCTGTTTAGAGTAAGCTATAAAGTAAGTTATCTGAGCGTTTTGCCGTGTTTGGTTGACTTCACGTAGTGTTGGAAGTAGGATGTTCCTGTCCAGGGTTCGAAATTTAGAACATACTTTTTCATTTTATTTCAGATCCGCCTAGTAGGAACTGGGACGGAGAGGCGATGAAATTGGCAATAACTGCTCTGAGAAACAGTAAATGGGATATATAGCTGCGAAAAAGACATATAGTGTGTCTAGGGAAACTCTCAAGTATTATATAAAGAAACGAGAAGGTAAATATGCCGAAGAGTTAATTGAAAAAGCTATCGGTAAAAAATCAGAGTCTTCACGTGAGTTAGAGGCTGAGTTAGTGTCTTATTGTAAGGACATGGGGAAAAGTAACTATGGCCTTACTCTGAATGATAGGCGAATAACCTTTCTGCTTGCTCACCCATTTTCAGTCAGGCAAAAAACAGCTGTACAGAAGTGGCTACGTCTGTTTCTTTAGAGACATCCGACACTTTCTACACGAACACCGCAATTCTTGTCACTAGTTAGGGAACAAGGTTTCAACGAGGAGCGTGTTAAGCTCCGTTTTTTCTGTTTTGAAGCCCGAGTTGGGGGAAAATACAATTGAATCCACTTAAAGTTTTTAGCGTAGATGAAACCGGCATCACAGTGGTACGACACGAAGTATGAAATATTGTTGCTGTGAAAGGGAAGAAGTCTGTGCAGAAACTGACATTTGCAGAGAGAGGTGCACTAGTGACTGTTGTTTTGTGCATGTCGCCGTCAGGTACATTTGAGGCTCCTCTTACGATTTTTCCCAGAAAGCTGATGAAGAACGAACTCAATAGATGTAGCTCCACCTGGGTCAACAGGGGCAGCGAATGAGTCTGGTTATATCTCACATGATCTTCTTCAAAAATGGTTTCGACATATCATTTCAATTGTAAATCTATCACAGGGAGATCCTTTTGTGTTCATATTGGATGAGGACGACGGCTCAATCCCGTCTCCAGCCATCCTGATTTAGGTTTTCCGTGATTTCCCTAAATCGTTTCAGGCAAATGCCGGGATGGTTCCTTTGAAAGGGCACGGCCGATTTCCTTCCCGATCCTTCCCTAACCCGAGCTTGCGGTCCGTCTCTAATGACCTCGTTGTCGATGGGACGTTAAACACTAACCACCACCACCACCATCATATTGGATGGAGACTATTCACATTCTCGCAATGTGAATGTTGTTAACATTGCTCTTGATAATGGTGTTGCCATAGTTTGTTTGTCTCCTCACTCCACATCAAAACTGCAGCCTCTCGAAGTGTCGTTCATGTTCCCTGTTAAAACATTTCATGCGCAGGCAATAGAAAATTGGCTGTCTAACCATCCTGGCAGGATTGTTGATAACCTGCAGATTGCACAGCTATTCAATGAAGCCGATGAAAAGGCAGCGGCTGTAAAAACTGCCGTGAATCGTTTTAAGAAAACTGGAATTTTGCCTTACAACCCTAATGTGTTTGGCGGAGAAGACTTTTCGGCAATTGCTGACGCCACCGAAGCTCCTGACCCACATGAAAAAAATCAACCCTCAACAAGCACAGCTATGCAGCCGGCCTTTCCAGCCGCTCAACCTTCAAGCAACAAACAGATGCTACAGTTAACAGCAGTTAGTCCAAGAGATACTGTAGGTGTGCCTGTTATCCATTCACCTTCACCTAAGCGACGAGGCAGTGCTTCTCTTACTACAGGCTCACCTTACAAGACGAAACTACAGCAATCTTAAGAGAAAACATATCGTCATGCTAGAAAACGGTTAGATATACTTCAGAAGACATGGGCAGGAAAGGTAAAGAACCTGTTACAAAAGAAAACAAAACTGGAAATATCCAGTGACTCTGATGATGACTGTGATGTTCCATACCAAGATCCAAGTGGAAACGACGGTAATGAAAATGATACGGAGTGCCCCATTTGCCTAAAACGTTTTTCGTAGGACCATCATGGGAAACAATCGGTGCGTTGCACTCAATGTTCCGTGTGACAACACGAGATGTGCTTAGGAGCAAAGAACAAAAATTTTATTTGCGACTGTTGTTTGAAAGGGTTAATAGTAATCGTTTAGTCGCTAATCAATATTTTTTGTACCAAAATGAACGTTTGTAACCTGTATCTAATATAAATAAATATTCTAACAAGTCTTTATTCATATTACCTTGTTTTAAACTGTTAATATCTCTTTTACAAGGCGTATTAGTAGGGAACGATATTAGCACCACTTTCTCAAGTTAGGTAAAAGTACTTTTTTTAAGTTTTTTCTGTAAACATAAATCGTTTTGCTTCATTTTGAGCTAAATACCACGTGTAGGCTAAGCTGGTGGTGTTATATAAATTTTTTGGGAATAATTGATTTAAAGATGTGGTATTCAAAGGTGAAAATCTGACTGGGGGACGAAATTTGGCTCCTTCACCTTACGTGTTTCATGGGTTTTGGAAACTGAACCCCTAAGGAGGGTGACATAGGGGATGAGATTTCTTATGAATATATTTTGTTATGAAAACATTTTTAAATCTGAGTCTATGAAAACTTAAATATGGCTTCTCAGTTAGAAATGAAAAATACATGATACACTGTTTTCATAAATTCAACTTCTGTGGTGGTGAAAGGAGGGATGAAAACATTTTATGGAAATATTTCATTGTGCAAGCATTTTTAAAGCTAAGTCAGCGAAAACTTAAATATGGTTTCTCAGTTACAGTTAAAAAATACGTGATTGTTTTCACAAATTGAACTCCTATAGGGATGAAAGGAGGGATGAAAATTTTTATGAAAATATTTCCTTACGAATGCACTTTTGAAGCTAAATCTTTTTCGGTTGGAGATGAAAAAATACGTACCTCACTGTTTTATGAGACTCAACCGCAACGGGGATGAAATAGGGTCTGACTGATTCACTGGCTTATCGCCCAGCCCAAGCCGCTAAGGATAGAAACTTGAAGCCTGGAGAGGTCTTGATCTTAATCTGTAGGTGTAGTTTACAAAGGAATTGTCCCAAATTCCACTCCTAAGGGCGTGAAATAGGCGATGAAAGGCTTCTTGAAAGTATGTCACTATTAAGGGAATTTTGAAGTTAGAATTACGAAAACTGGTATTCAGTTTCACAGTCAGATAATAAAAATACGTCTATCAGCATTTCTGGAAATTCAGTCACTAAGGGAGTAAAATAATTGGTGAAAATTTCTGGGAAATACATAATTCCTAAAGTACTGCTAAAGTGTTTTAAGGCTACGGCATGACAATTGTTATATGACGTAGTTGTTCGAAATTAAAGAAAACTACATGAGCCAGTGTTTCTGGGAACTGAGCGCCTAAGGGAGCGCAATAAGGCATGAAAATTATTAAGAAAATATTTCGTTACCTTAAAAAAACTGATATTGCAATTCCCTGTCGCATATAAAGAAATATTTGTCAGGGGATGAAAGTTGCTGTGGAATTGTCTCCACAAGAACTCAAATAGCTTGATTAACAAAAATATGGACTCCAGCCACCAGAATCGCTTTTAGATCAGAAGTACATACGGAAAAGACCTTGCTTGTAAGGCCTGAATTAGTAAGAAAAGCTTAGAAGGTGTTCCAATTAGTGGACAACATAAAAATTCGATTAAATAAAAACAAAAAGCTCTCCGTAGGCCATATAGCGAGCGAAGCAGCGAGCGCTAAGCCAGTACGAAACAAAAGAACCAAATATCAAAGAAGCTTCCGTGGTTATTACGTAGCGCAGCTGTCACGTTAAACGGTAAAACGGAGATGTCATGTTGGAGCCTTGCCCCTAGCGTGCTCAGAGTTTCGTGAGTTTGCTTGTTGTTAGCGTCATGTACACTATTATATTTGAGCTTACGGGCATGTTCCTAGTTACAGTAGTTGTCTTCAGACATAAACCGTTAGGCATTATGACAAATGGAACCCAGAATTTTGCAGTTTTTGCTGCCTATATTGGCAGCTGACCAATACTTCGGTTGCCATTCGAGTAACATTGTGTAACATGTTTGTCTCTCTGAACATGGGAAACTAAATTTTTTACCTAAGAAATAGTTTGTCGTGACGCAATATCCTAATTGGCCAATAAAAAGCAAATACCGTCAGAATGATTGTCGCTCTGCAGCTATGCCAATGATGAAACATTGCTGGAAGGCTGCGCGAGTGGTTATATGTAGCACAAGCAATGCTGTCCAGAGAGAATAATTGCTTATAGATATCTTTTACAGTCCAGCTTTCCTGCAGATATTACAATCACACTTGTTGAGCATGAAAGTCATTTGCCGAATGACAGTGCCAACATATCGGCCAAGCAATACCAGGATATTCTATATGCCCCAAAGCACCCAAGTAAAATTCTATCTTCAATTTGTCTGATGGTACCTGACGCCCAGGACAGCCACTCTGATATGATTATTAACAAAAATGATATACATTTTACTACTTGTTGGCACGAACTTGCATAAGACGAACTCGCGGTTAACGGGGAAAAAATTGGTTCCACCAGGAATACATTAGTTCTTATGGTACGTTTTATTGGATAACAAGAATTTCGGTTAATGCGAATTACGAACTTGTTTCAGTTCCTAGCGTAATTAAATTTCACTGTAACACAAACTTCCGACCTTAGAGTATTCTAAAGCGTATTTTGTTTCCGAAATGAATGTAGGAAATGTAGCTACAAAGCAAATTACACTTATTGTTGACTCGTTTTTAACGTATTGTAGTCGGTAGCCGCGATTGTCACCTCAACAATCAGCGTATGCTGTACATTCAATAATGTGTGCAGCAGTATTTAGGAACGTACTCAGTGCCAGATTTTACATGTGTTCTGTTAGCCGTACCCGTATCGAGTTGGAATACTTAATAAAAACTAGTTACAACTGGTACCGTAGCACGCGAAAATGGCAAAGAGGAAACAGACAGCTCTAAATGTACAGTTAAAGCTTAAGATTCTAGATGAAGTGGACCGTGGTACCAAGAAAACAGCAATTGCTGAGCAGTTTGGAATACCTAAATCTACTTTATCTACGTTTATTAAGAATCGAGAAAAAATTATTAATGCTGCGGCATCAGGTTCTGGAAACAAACATAACGTTTTCGTACCGCCAAGTATGAAGACATCGAGAAGTTACTGCTAGAATGGTTCAATCATACGCGTGCACCTAACATACCTTTAACTGGCCCTGTGATTCAGTCAAAAGCAAATGATATTGCTAAAGTATGGGCATCGACGACTTCCGTTGTTCTTCTGGTTTGTTGTATCGGTTCCAAAGAGAAACTCAATTTCATCTGTACAAATTTGTGGCGAAGCAAATAAAGTTGATGAAGAAAGTGCGAACAGCTGGTTGCATGAATTCAACAAAGGGAAATGTATACCTCGTGTGATGAGCTTAACATGGATGAAACTGGACTTCTCTGCAATCTTATTCCAAATCACACGCTGGGGATAAAAGGTGATACGCCCTCACGGTGGAGCACGAAGCAAGCAACGTCTGACTGTTGTACTGTGCTGTAATGCTGACGGCATTCTTCCCTGGTTTATCGGTAAATCCGAGAAACCACATTGTTTTAAAACATAAATATGGACACTTTCCCTTGCATCTACTCTCACCACAAGAAAGCTTGGATCGATGGCACATCATTTCGCAAGTGGCGTCTTTGTTTCAAGAGTCGAATGGTTGCTCAAAATAGACATGTTCTTCTTACATTGGACAGATGTACTCCGCATAACGTTCATGATCTGGACCTATCCAATATAAAGGTTCAGTTTTCTCCACCCAACGCCAGAAGCCGCCTTCAGCCTTTGGACCAAGGCATAATGTCTCTCATAAATAGAGCTTATCGTAAGTGACTTGTAAGAGCCGCAATTCGTGCTGCTGGAAACACTAGTGCAACCCAAATTGGAATCTGCTTGACGCAATAAAAGCCATCGCAGCAGCCTAGAACTGTGTATCGCCACATCATATAGGGTAGTGCTTTAACAGAGCTTGGAGACATAGCAACACTGAAGATGTCCACGACTTAGAAGATGCCATTTCACCTGATGAATGGCCAGTTCTGCAGGACGTTGCGAACCCTGGGATTAATTTCGAAGAATTTATTAGTGTAGACGACGATGTTGCCGTATGTGCTTATGTGGAATCGGATGTGCCAAAAGCTGTGAACGAGGTGCAGAAAGGGCCACCAGAAGAAAGTGAAGAGGAAGAGTATACAGATACCATTCCACCTACCCGGCAGGAGATGTTTACAGCCTTGGACTGTTTAGAACGGTTCCCTTCAAAATCCGACGTCACTGCTGGGTTTACAGACGTTATCATTACAATTGGTTGTGAAATTACAAAATATTATCGTTCCCATGAAGGTCAGCGAACCATGACCGAATTTTTTCCAAGGAAGTAACGTATATAATTTTTGAGTACTTGTAATTTTACAATCGCTTTATAGTGTTATAAGTCTACAATAACGTGATTGATAGTGTAGTGTATTGCACATTAAAGTACTGCTGTACATGTATACTTATTAAAATCTATGCTTTTCACTGAATACGATTTTTTTTTTTTAACACGAACTCCTGATATTTCGGTCCCTTCGGATTCGTGTAAACGAAGTTTTACTGTATTAATGTTTAATATGATTTTTGTTTTCACAGGAAGATGTTAGTACCAATGGTTTAAATACTTCAAGGAAAGGTATGAAGTAATCAATCATCAACTTACTTCATTGATTTTAAATGTCAGTCTCTAGTTCATTACCTTAATTAGTTCAGATGACTGCAGTTTTCCACACATAAAAGCACGGTCAGTAAATCGGAGCCCAAGCTGGATGGCATAATAAATCTATGACCTAATAAATAACTTGCCGAAAATTGTCCAAATAACAGTACAACTGATTCGAGGAGTGCACCAAATTATTTGTTAGCTAAAGCTAAAGGGAAATTGTTCTTGGCGGACTAACGCAGAATTTTTTTACTGTTGTATATAGGAAATACGCGTCTAAGACGTACAGGACTTCGGACAACAATACCTTGCAATACGTAGCGTGTTTGCTGCATGTAAAGGATGCAGAATTCTGAACAGTAGTTCGGAGTGCAGCTACTAACGACACTAACGAAGATGCTCCATGAATGCCCGTAGTATCATTCATAAAATAGACGATGTCCCTTCAGTTGACTGTGCCTGTTACAATAAAATACCATTAAAATATGCAGGTTTTATATCGAAATTTACACTGTCACCAAATTTGAATATTGAGACCTACACTCTCCCATGTAAGCAACTTGGAGAGCAAAGCAGATGTTTCATTTTAATTTTTTATTAACTTCCATCCTGAACGACTTGAAGGCGACCTACGGAATAGGCCGCAGGACGACCACGTTGTGCGAGTATGGGATCGGAGACAGGTGGTGGCCGACTGCGTTATTAGCTGAAATTGTTAAGATGTAAGTAGGCTGTTTATGTTTTCTTATTGGCAACGTTACGTAGCGCTCAATATGAAAATCACTGGCTGTGCTGTGTGCAGTCTGTGGCTAGTTTGCATTGTTGTCTGCCATTGTAGTGTTGGGCAGCGGCAGCTGGCTGTGAACAGCGCGTAGCGTTGAGCAGTTGGGGGTGAGCCGCCAGCAGTGGTGGATGTGGGGAGAGAGATGGCGGAGTTTTGTAATTTGTCATGAACTGATATATATTATGACTTGTGATGATATTAAGGTAAATACATTATTTGCTCTCTATTAATATCTTTCATTTGCTAACTACCCCTATCAGTAGTTAGTGCCTTCCATAGTTTGAATCTTTTATTTAGCTGGCAGTAGTGGCGCTCGCTGTATTGCAGTAGCTTGAGCAGAGAAGATTTTTGTGAGGTAAGTGATTTGTGAAAGGTATAGTTTAATGTTAGTCAGGGCCATTCTTTTGTAGGGAATTTTAAAAGTCAGATTGCGTTGCGCTAACAAAATATTGTGTGTCAGTTTAAGCACAGTCATGTATAATTGTTCAAAGGGGACGTTTCAAAGACAGCGAAAAATTAGGAAGACTACATATTTCAAGTGAAAAATGTTCTTTGGTTTTTAGAAGTTCTTGAGCTTTCTTCGCATACTAGCAGTATTTTACAACATCAAGTGCGTACAGGCTAACGTAAATTGTATTTTATTAGACTAAAGTTATTGCACGATTAGTGTAGTGCTGATATATTACACAATAACATTTGTTTATTAAAAGTGAGTGACTTGAACAGGATGTATTATTTTGATTTGGATTGATTGAACATGTGCCGACGGAAGTGAAGTGTTAAAAAGTACGTTTTATTGTGTTAACACACACACACACCCACACACACACACACACTATATATATATATATATATATATATATATATATATATATATATAATATTGATATTTGGCCCGGTCACGATCAATGGACCACCCCGTATATATATAGAGGGTGGTCCATTGACCGTCATATATATATAGGGTGGTGCATTGATCGCGACCAGGCCACATATCTCACGAAATAAGCGTCAAACGAAAAAACTACAAAGAACGAAATTTGTCTAGCTTGAAGGGGGAAACCAGATGGAGCTATGGTTGGCCCGCTAGATGGCGCTGCCATAGGTCAAACGTGTAACAATTGCGATTTTTTGAATAGGAACCCCCATATTTTTTAACATATTCGTGTAGTACGTAAAGAAATATGAGTGTTTTAGTTGGATCACTTTTTTCGCTTTGTGATAGATGGCGCTGTAATAGTCACAAACATATGGCTCACAATTTTGGACGAGCAGTTGGTAACAGGTAGGTTTTTTAAATTAAAATACAGAACGCAGGTACGTTTGAACATTTTATATCGGTTGTTCAAATGTGATACATGTACCTTTGTCAACTTACCATTTGTGAGAACGCATGCTGTTACAGAGTGATTACCTGTAAATACCACATTAATGCAATAAACGCTCAAAATAATGTTCATCAACCTCAATGCATTTGGCAATATGTGTAACGACACTCCTCTCCACAGCGAATAGTTCACCTTCCGTAATGTTCGCACAGCATTGACAATGCGCTGACGCATGTTGTCTGGCGTTGTCGGTGGATCACGATAGCAAATCCTTCAACATTCCCCACAGAAAGAAATTCTGGGACATCAGATCCGATGAATGTACTTCGACGACAAATCCACCTGTCATGAAATATGCTATTCAATACCGCTTAAACCGCACGCGAGCTATGTGCCGGACATGCATCATGTTGGAAGTACAGCGCCATTCTGTCATGCAGTGAAACATCCTGTAGTAACATCGGTAGAACATTACGTAGCATACATTGCAACATTTAGATTGCCATCGGTAAAATGGGGGCCAATACCGTTCCTTCCGTAATGCCGCACCATACATTAACCCGCCAAGGTCGCTGATGTTGCACTTGTCGCAGCCACCGTACATTTTCCGTTGCCCAATAGTGCATATTATGCCGGTCTACGTTACCGCTGTTGGTGAATGACGCTTCGTCGCTAAATAGAACGCGTGCAAAAAATCTGTCATCGTCCCTTAATTTCTCTTGTTCCCAGTGGCAGAACTGAACAATAAGTTCAAAGTCGTCGCCACGCAATTCCTGGTGCGTAGAAATATGGTACGGGTGCAATCGATGCAAACGTAGCATTTTCAACACCGACGTTTTGGAGATTCCCGATTCTCGCGCCATTTGTCTGCTACTGATGTGCGGATTACCTGGAATAGCGCTAAAACACCTACTTGGTCATCATCATTTGTTGCATCCTATGTGGCTGAACACTTCATGTTTCCTTAAATAACGTAACTATCCGGCGAACGGTCCGGACCATTGGATGATCTCGTCCAGGATACCGAGCAGCATACATAGCACACGCCCGTTGGGCATTTTGGTCACATTAGCCCTGCACCAATACGATATCGCCCTTCTCCGCAATTGGTAAACGGTCCATTTTAACACGGGTAATGTATCACGAAGCAAATACCGTCCGTACTGGCGGAATGTTACGTGATACCACGTACTTATACGTTTGTGACTATTACAGCGCCATCTGTCACAAAGCGTGAAACGTGGTCCAACTAAAACATTCATACTAATTTCCGTACTACACGAATATTTAACAAGTTGGGGGTTCCTATTTAAAAAAAAAATGCAGTTGATATCCGTTTGACCTATGGCAGCGCCATCTAGCGGGCCAAACATAGCGCCATCTGCTTTCCCCCTTCTTTATATATTTTTCGTTTGAAGCTTATTTCGTGAGATATTTGGTCCGGTCACTATAAATGGATCACCCTGTATATGTGTGTGTGTGTGGGGGGGGGGGGGGGTGGATTGTGTGGGGGAGAGCATCGCCCCTCTGCCCCTCTCCAGTTAACCCTTAACTCACGAGGCGTGGTGTTTCAGACCGCTATTCAAGGTCAATGTAACAGAATGCTTCTTTATCTCCTCTCGTTTTGTTCTTGACGTGTGTTGTTGACACATGTTGGAGACCTAGAGCGCACCTCGTGTGCTACGTACCTGCTTTCGTGTTCAGAGAAACGTGTCCGTTTTAATTATCCAAAGTTTGATGAAATTTTTAGTGGCGGATGTAGGAAATGTCAAAGATACAGATCAAGAAAGAGATTAAAGCGAACAAGAGGATCATTCAGGGAAGAACTTGGGGGAAATGGTGACGGCAACCTTTCTGTTTCTGCAGCACAAAACTCAAAGAGTTACTTAAAATCATATGTGTTCTCAGTGGAGGCAAACAAAAAAGGAGAATTTAAGATCCGTTACTGAATGTCAATTATGTATACTTCCGTTTCCTACCTATCGAGTGTGATTTTAATGTGCTAGTTTAAATGTTGGAATTAAGATTAGCGTGAAAATTTACTTACTAAAGAGATACTGTACTTCTTCAGAATGTAATATTCGGTCTTGTATCAGATCGTTTATAAATACTAGTCGAAACAGCTGCACAAAATGACGTTATTTTGTCTGATAAAAGTTAAACGTGTTACATATAAAAGATACTTTTTTAACTCATTAAAATCAACAATGATAATTTAAGGCACACTTAAATAATTGTAAAAACAAAATTTAATGCAACTTATATTCATATTATCAAATGATTTATGCCTTAAATCTCCGTTTACACATTGAGGTCCCAGAGCCCACACCTCGTAGTATACGTATCAGAAAAATCACTTTGTGAATTAATATTTAATCCGCCCTTGCATTATTTAGTGTAGAAATAAAGGGTTTGGTCAGTGTTCATCAATATGCGTTGCTCTCATTATAATGGCGACCGCGTCATCCGAACAACAGGAGATTCAACTTATCAGTAGCAACTTTTTTACTGAATACCGTTACTACAACTAAACTGAGTAAACTACGTTATAACTTGCTGATTCTGGCATCGTTTCGGTACGAAGCCGATCCGAGTTGCAGGTGGGGAAACTATCAATTAAATGTATTATTGGAGAACAGGGTCCGTCGTCTGTTGTAGGTGCGTAGGCAGATCAAAAGCGGCCGACAGACAATGGCTGCCTCTCCTGCTGGAGCCGACGGAGAGCCTCGATATTTGCGCCGAACGCAGCGCCAGGGTGCGGCTCCCAGGACGAGCTCCGGTCACCGATCAAACGGCTGTTAATCGCACTGGCCTACCGATCCGCTCCGGACGCAGGACAAAGGGACGTCCCGGTCCGTCTGTGCAGCCGCCACAGAGGACCTGCCGCTACAACCGCACAGCAGAGCAGCGCGCAGCCGTGTCCTGTGAGCTAACAGGGGAGCGGCGCCAATTCCTGCCTCCGTTCCGCCCGCTGCTCTTCGGTCGCGGGCATTAACTGCTCTGACTTACGTCATCAGTAGCAGCATCGACCCGATAACCGACAGAGACCCCCAAGACGGAGTGCACATCTGGGAATCTTTTCCCTCTACCCCTGTATTACCGTCGCGGTAGACTTACCGTTTGTTAAGATTTATACTCATCATTTTCCTTTAATTTTGTTTCTCCATCTTCATTTATACTCTGAAATCGTGTGTGACGAAGGGCACAATATTTTTCGAGAGCTGCAGTGCGGGCTGCATACATCGCTGGACGCTGGAACATACACTACTGGCCATTAAAATTGCTACACCACGAAGATGACGTGCTACGGAAGCGACATTTAACCAACAGGGAGAAGATGCTGTGATATGCAAATGATTAGCTTTTCAGAGCATTCACGCAAGGTTGGCGCCCGTGGCGACACCTACAACGTGCTGACATGAGGAAAGTTTCCAATCGATTTCTCATACACAAACAGCAGCCGACCGGCGTTGCCTGGTGAAACGTTGTTCTGTAAGGAGGAGAAATGCGTACCATCACGTTTCTGACTTTGATAAAGGTCGGATTGTAGCCTAACGCGATTGCGGTTTATCGAATCGCGACATTGCTGATGGCGGTGGTCGTATCAAGGCCGCTATTATGGCCAGAGGTGATTGTTCTGCGTACTGATTTCTCAGGATATATGCACCTAAATTGCGTGAAAATATAATTACATGTCAGTTTTAGTATAATATATTTGTCCAATGAATACCCGTTTATCATCTGCATTTCTTCTTGGTGTAGCAATTTTAATGGCCAGTAGTGTAGTAGGCATATTCGTTAACTGATTCGCTCACGGAGGATGCTTATAAAGAATAATAGCTCCACACTCTGCCAGAAAGTGAAAACATGGCGCTGTAAGCAGTGAAGAATGTGGTGTGGGTACAGGAAAAGGAGAGGATCAAACACATGACACCGGCGTTTCAGCATGTTTGTTGGGCTATGATCACGATGTGGACTGCATACATCGTAAGGCTCTGTAACATGGTGAGAATGTTCATTAGTAGGCGCAATCGCAGAATATGCAGACAAAAATAATAGTTCCATTTTCTGCCAACAGGTAAAATTATAGCTCTGTAAGCTGTCTGAATGTCGTCTGGTTACAGAGAAAGGTGAGGAATGATCAAACAGTTCACAACAGTTTTGCTCGCACGTTTATTAGGATAGTCGCTAGTTGTTCAGTATGGTCTCCCTACTCAGCAACATGCTGCATCCGTAACATGGCATGTCGACAGTTGCTCGCAGCATATTCGGTGTAATCTGAGAGATATATCGACTGTATGCTCTCTTTCAGTTCAGGAAGACTCTGGATACATTCTTGGCAGACACCTTTCTCAGATATCCTTTCAGTAAGAAGTTACATAGACGTAGGTAGAGGAATCTGGACTGTCTGACATCTTGACATTACGGTCGTTACAGAAAGTCTCTCGAAGCAAATCTTTCACCTAACAAGCGACATGTAGTGTCGATCCATCTTGTATTAAAAATACAGTAGTTGTGTGGGCACAGTTGCGTTCCTGCAAAGCTGGAATCACAAGTTACACACGGAAATCACATGTCTCATAAGGAAATACTTATAACGTGTGGAAGTCACTACGTACCTAACAGGCCAACGAGGTATCATCTCTCCGTAGTAAAGGACCGAGAATGAAGGAGCTTGTAAAACCACACCAGACAGTGCAGTACACAACATGTTGGTGAGTAGAACTCTCTGAGTGACATTTCTATACAGTCACGGCACCGTACAGTGCGAAATGTCCCTCGTCCGTCCAAAGAATATGGCCTGGCCGCATACCATACATTTCCCTGGTTATCCGCCGGCCGGTGTGGCCGTGCGGTTCTAGGCGCTTCAGTTTGGAACCGCGTGACCGCTACGGTCGCAGGTTCGAATCCTGCCTCGGGCATGGATGTGTGTGATGTCCTTAGGTTAGTTAGGTTTAGGTAGTTTTTAGTTCTAGGGGACTGATGACCTCAGGTGTTAAGTTCCATAGTGCTCAGAGCGATTTGAACCATTGTGAACCTGGTAATCCAAAACGGAGGGCAAGTTCACGCGTTGTAGCCGATCTTCGGGCTTCATTTGATGCTCATTCTGAATCTTGTAGGAGTACCAATGTAAAATGCGCCGCAATGTCTTTTGAAGCGTTTATTAGGGCATAGACAATTTCCATAACACAGATCGGACACAGGCAGCAGAATTTTAGGCTTGAGCTGCACTGTCGGCTGTAGGTAGAGCGACAACTGCCGTGGTAATGGGCCACGTCCTTCTTCCTAATGCATCAGCTAATTCACCTGTTTCTTCAAACTCTTTGATCAAATTTGTTTGATCATTTATTGACATGTGACCTCTTCTCAGCTGTTTCTGTCGGTGATATTCCCGCAAAACAGAGCTGCTATTAGTGTCGTTCTGATAAGACAGTTTTACCATCATACAGAAAACTTCAACTTTCTTTACCATTTGCAGCAACAGTCACTTTATAAAAGAAATCAATACGCATGGCCAAGTCCCAAACATCATAGTGACGTCAAAACAGAAAATATTTCATATTCTGAATGCTTACAGTGTCATATTTTCATCCGGTGGCAATAGGAAGCTATTAGTTTTTTTCAGTATATCCGACAAACGCACTGATTAATGAATAACGAATAACAATGAATTATATATTGGCATGTGATCTCTTCTTAGCTGTTTCTGTCAGTGATATTCCCGCAAAGCAGAGCTGCTATTGGCGTCGTTCTGATAAGACAGCTTTACCATCATACAGAAAACTCCAATTTTCTTTACCAGTTACAGCAACAGTCACTTTATAAAAGAAATCAATACGCATGGCCAAGTCACAAACATCATAGTGACGTCAAAACAGAAAATATTTCATATTCTGAATGCTTACAGTGTCATATTTTAATCCGGTGGCAGGTAGGAGGCTATTAATTTTTTTCATTATATCCCGCAAACGCACTGATTAATGAATATACCTACGATGTTTGAGTGTCCTGCTATACATACAGCCCATACTGCAGCACTTGAACACCCTCCAGTTTAATTATAACCAGCCGGTACCAAACTTCGGGACAATACCGAGCATGGAAATTATTGTAGTGAGCAGTAGTTTCTTCGGAAACTAATTAACCTTTGATATATGACGAACAAAGTTTCTGTAGATACATCTTGGACAGAGGACATCAGCTGTCGAGTAATTATCAACAGAATTCGCCAACAGCCTGTGTCAATGAGATGTTATTTTATTTTTACCACCAGTTTCGGTATTCCACTATGCCATCTTCAGGCCCCATACGCATCTCTAATCAATCAACGAATGACGCACTTGGGATACGGTTTTGAATTAACGACATCCAGGAATATGTAGCAGTGTATGACAATATAGTTTATTTCTGAGATATGCATATGGGGCCAGAAGATGGTATTGTGGAAAGCCGGAACTGGTGGTCAAAATAAAATAAAAAATGACATCTCAATTACACGGCTGTTTGCGAATTTCATTGGTAATGCCGGACAAAGTGTTAACGTTCTCCATGACTAACTCCAAGCATTCTGCGTATTTACTCGTCTATCTTGCCACAGATTACACGCTCATGTTCGCAGTAATACTTGAGGTGCCTCAGTTGTAAATTATGCCACGGTAGGACACATAAGTTATAAAAGTCCACCAACACGTTGATGATGATAACGATAATGACGGTGAGGGAAGGAATTGCTTGTATGCCATGCTGTCCAGCTCTTGTGAATTCATCTTGTAATGATAAGAGTGTGATAAGGCTCTATAACTGTCGAATGAGAAGTCCATTTTAAAGTTCAGGGATGCCAACGGCTTAAGTTACGTAGAATTAATTGATGGACAAAGCTGTAATCTGCTTACAGCTGATATAATAAATGTTCTACTACAGAGTCACAAATTATATTTTTTATCGTTCACTAGTAAAGTAACTGTTATACATATAATCTGCTTTGTGTTGTGCACAGAGTCACGATACATTATAATTTATAGAGTCCGCCTAATTCATGTGGCATTTCCTGCACCGAATTGCATAGTCGCTGCTAAGCACGGGCTTCCTCATACGCACTTCACACTCAAACTAGGTATATGTGGTTAATGAACGGATTAGTTCAGATGAACTATTCTGGGAGACGAAATATTCGGAGCATCTTTCTAATTAGTGAATTATCGTTCTTAACTCCTCACTTCCTCTAGCTACGGGAAATTAGAATGCGTATGTACGATCCTGTTTCAGAGGAAACCTCTAAACATGCAAGATACAGTCAGTCACAGATGGTGGGATTATTGGTAGTTGGGAGGTCCAATGTTAGGCGCGTTGTGAAGCCGCTTCAGGACTTGGCTGCCGACGAGGGGACGAAGAAGAACTTACAGTGCAGCCAGCTGCAGGTGTTGGCTAACGTTGGTACCAATGAGCGTGTCGCTTTGTGTCAGAAGACACTCAACGGTCACGAGCGGCTATCTGAAGTGCTAAAGGCTGCCGGTTTCGCTTGCAAGATGAAAGGAGAACTCACCATTTGCATTATAGGACTGATTGCAGACCTCTGGTACAAAGCCGAGTGGAGGGTCTGTATCAGAGGCTCAGATTGTTCTGCGACGGTGTAGGTCGCAGATTCCTCGATTTGCGCCATAGGGTGGTGGTGTTTAGGTATCCGCTAAATAGATCAGGAGTCCACTACAGGCAGGAGAGGGCTACAAGGGTAGCGGGGCCTGCGTGTTGAGGACTGGACTGTTTTTTTTTTTAGGTTAGAGGGTCTCGAGGAAACACAAAACGGGATTCAGTCTCGAAGGATGCAGGTCGAACACAGGAAAAACCATTGTAAATTGTCTTAGCTGTGTTCGGAAAGTACTAGAGCTCCAGGCGCTAATGGAGAACACTAGTGCTCAAATCGTTATAGGCACAGAAAGCTGGCTAAAGCGGAACTTTTTTGCGAATGACCCAACTGTGTTAAGAAAGAATAGGCTAAATGCAGTTGACGGTGGCTTGTTAGAAGTAGTTTATCTTGTAACGAAACTCAAGTAGATAGTTCCTGTGATTTAGTGTGGGTAGAGATCATCCTTAGCAACTGAATCAAAATAATAATTGAGTCCTTCTTCTGAAATCCCAGCTCAGAAGATACAGTTGCTGGAGTGATCAAGGAATACTTAAGTCTAATTTCAGACGCAACTCATACAATTACAGATGGTGGTGACTTCAGTTTACCGTCGACATCTTGGCGAATATGCATGGTTAAATCCTGAGTTACGCACAAAACTTCCGAAATTGTGTTCAACGCATTCCCTGAAAATTATTTAGAGCAATTATTCATGAACGTAATGGAATAGATAACGATTGTGAAACCACATTTGACCACTTAGCGCCGGCCGGAGTGGCCGAGCGGCTCTAGGCGCTACAGTCTGGAGCCGCGCGACCGCTAAGGTCGCAGGTTCGAATCCTTCGTCGGGCATGGATGTGTGTGATGTACTTGGGTTAGTTAGGTTCAAGTGGTTGTAAGTTCTAGGGTTCTGATGACCTCAGAAGTTAATTAAGTCTCATAGTGCTCAGAGCCATTTCAACTATTGTTTTGACCACTTAGCAACAAATAATCCCGAGCTACTAAAGAACATCAAAACCGATACAGAGAATAGTGACCACACGGTTGTCGGATCAAGACTGAGTTCCATAGCTCCTAAGGCAACCAAAAATTAACCATAAATACATATGCTCAAGAATGTAGATAAAAAGTTAGCTTGACACTTACCCGAAAGACAATCTCCACTCCTTCAAAAATAAACAATGTAAGCACGGATCAAGCATGGCTTCAATCCAAAGAAATAGTGCAATCAACAACCGAAACATTCATACCAAATAATTTAACCAACGAAGGAGCTGGTTCCCCATGGTACACAAATTAGAACAGAACAACGTTCCGACGCAACGAAGAAGGCATGCCAACTTTAAAAGAATGAAAAATCCCCAAGACTTGTGATCTTTCACATAAGCTTGAAATTTAGCGCGAATTTCAAGGCTAGATGCTTGTAATAGTTTCCACAACGACATTTGTCTCTGAACTTTGTAGAAAATTCAAAGAGATTCGGGTCGAATGTAACGTATGCAGTGGCAAAACACAAGCAATGCCTTCTCTGCGCAATCCGGAATTCAAATCAAGAACAGCTGCAAACATGAGTAACTCAGACTCATATATCCTCGGTAATGAATCAAATTAAATCAGTTAATAAAAGCAAGTCATCGGTCCCGATTTTATACCAGTTTTCATTTCGGAGTATGCTGATACAATAGCTCAGTACTTAACACTCATATACAAACATTCGCTCAAGGAGAGGTCCGTACTCAAAGAATGGGAAATTCGACAAGTCGCAACAATATTCAAGAACAGTAATATGAGTAATCTAATGAACTACAGTCCCTTATCATTAACATCGAAATGCAGCATGATTTTGGAGCATGAATTGTGTTCGAACATAATGAATTGACTCGAATAGAACAGTTTACTGACTCACAGTCAACATGGATTTAGAAAACATCGTTCTCGTGAAATACAAATAGCTCTTTACTCACACGAGGTGTTGAGTGCTATCGACAAGGGATTTGAAACTGATGCTATATTTCTAGATTTCCAGGAGGTTTTTGACATCGTACCTCACAAGCGGCTTGTAATCAAATTAGGTACTTGTGGAATATCGTCTCACTTATTTGACTGAATTCATTATTTCCCAGCAGAGAAGTCATAGTTTGTAGTAACTGGCGGAGGGTCATCGAGTGAAACAGGAGTGATTTCTGGCGTTCCCCAACATAGGCTCTGTTTTTCCTTATCTATATAAACGATTTAGGAGACAATCTGAGTAACCGTCTTAGATTGTCTACTGATGGCGCAGATGTTTGTCGTCATTAGAAGATGAAAACCAATTGTAGAATAATTTAGATAGAATACCTGCATGATGTGAAAATCAGCAGTTCACGTTAAATAATGAAATGTGTGAGTTCATCTACATGAGAGCTAAAAGGAATCCATCGGTTATACGATCAATCAATCAAATCTATAGGCCGTAAATTCAACGAAATACCTAGGAATAATAGTTACTAACAACTTAAATTGGAATGAAGACATAGAAAATCTTGTGGGGATGGCGAACAAAAGACCGCGTATTTTTGTCAGAACTCTTAGAAGATGCAACGTATTTTCCAAAGAGACTGCCTACGCTACGCTTGTCCGTCCTCTTTTGGTATACTGTTGCACGGTGTGGGATCCGTACCAGACAGCAATAGCGGGGCACTTCTAGCAAGTTCAAAGAAGGGCAACACGTTTTGTGTCAACGAGAAATAGCGGAGAGCGTATCACGGAGATGGTATAGTATTTAGGGTGGACATCATTAAATCAAAAGCGTTTCTTGTTGCGCACGGATCTTCTCACGAAGTTTCAATCACAAACTTTCTCCTACGAATGTGAAAATATTTTGTTGAATCCGATCTACGTAGGGAGAAACGACCACGTAACAAACTACGAGAAATCAGAGCTGGCACGAGAAGATATAGGTGTTCGTTTTTTCTGTGCGCTGTTCAAGAGGGAATAATGGAAAATTATACTATGTCTTAAAAAGGCATTTTATCCAGCAACTGGTCTTAAGTCCCCCCCCCCCCCCCCCCCAGGATTTGCTTACCGCTTACAAACAATGCAAGGCCAATTACCGACAATTTTTCCCTTGCATCATCCTGTGAAACGGCAAATATAATGCTGAGTATGTTTCATTTTAGTGAGAACATAAATAAACCGCTCGTTTTGATTGTAAAATCATATTCAGTGTAATTACACAAACAGTACACACACACACACACACACACACACACACACACACACACACACACACAAATACACAAACACATATACACACAGACACACAAACACAGACAAGAGATACAGAAATAAGAAGTCCCCACAAGATATTTATTTGCCTACTTTTCTTTTATTTGTGACAAGATGCAGTTACATGTCAACACTTTCTCTTTCTTTTGTACATAGTTATACTTTTGGTGACATTTGAATTATTTTTTCACTTTGTAGTTATTTAACAAAATATTTGGACAGAAAATCGTTATATAACTTATAAGGAATTCAAGTGTTGCTGTTTGTTTAACGAAAAGCAAGAAACAAATTTTCGGACATATTACTGGCAGCGACTTTCACATGCACATTTCTTTTATTTACTTGCCATTGAAACAAAGTTTCGACTTCCACAAGCACACTTCTTTGATTTACTTGCTGTAGAAACAATGTTTCATTTTCTTTTAAGTATTTTTTGAAGAGTTAAGTAAACATATGAAACACATGTGACTCATTCATTGCTTGCATATGTTATACCTTTTGACTATTTAGTTACCTGCTTGTTTTATTTTGGGATGTGAGAAACTTTTAACAATATTTACAATATTTTTTAGCAGCTGCTATGAACAATAACCTGAAGTATTATGGAGCAATGACCAACTGTTCTCCTTTATTTCATCAGCCACATTATCATCTTCTGCTAAATTTGAAATCTGTGTCTTTGAAGTCTAGGATTCCACAACCAGCGGTGTCAGCATCAAAAGGCTTTATAACAACATCACGAGGCGCTTTGGACTTTAGAACAACAGAAAACATACTCTGTGACCTTAAATTTACTTCTGTTTCAAATACATGCCTTAAAGAGATGTGGTAATTTCCCCCATTTAGTTGTCGGTATTTCCCAAACATTTCCTATCAACTATCTTTCTGTATTTTCCCAAAAAACAAATATGTTCTGTTTTTCTCATACAACCAGTAATTACAAAAATCAGTCAAGTCTGCAGTAGCGTGCTTGAGAGTGAAGTGTGTTTCTGTGGTCAATTTCTTTACATCAGCGAAATCTTAGCATGTTCACATCCACGACAAAAAGATTCTAAAAAAATTATGAATATGTTTTGAATTGACAGTTGCACGTTCCTGGTAAACGTTCCTTAGCCTTTGATCTTGAAGCAATGTTTTAACGTTTACAGTGTTCTATTACTGACTTATTATTTTTGTAGATGTGGTAGTACTATTACAGTTTTCACATCCTTTCCTTGAGCCTAAACAATACAAAGCAACAACTGACAAATTGTTTAAAACACTTTGCTGTCCAGTTTAATCTGTATATAAGGCCTAAGTACTGCTATGTTTCTAGAGCTAATCTTTTTCCATTAAATGTAGTTCCTTCTGTCCTGCGACAGAGGTAAGACTTCCATTTAACATATTTTATCTTAACACTAGGTTGGCCCTATAGCATGAAATAGCTTTTCTATTCATTGCATTGTTATCTACCACTACCTCCAACATCTGAAATCCAATTGCTTCTATTCTAGCAGTCGAATTTTTACTGACTGAAAAAGAACATCAGCTTGAATTGTGTGAAGAGAGGGATACGCGCTACATCTTTGTAAATTGAATCCACGCTTTGGATCATTGTGATTGCAAACAAAAACTTAGCAGTGTTGAAAGAATCTTCTACAACATTTCTACCTTTACAATCAAGTTAGGATTTCAAACGGACTTCATTAATCAATAAGAGGTCATATTTGTCATTTACAGGCAGAACGTTATCCTTGGTTGTTATGTAACTAAGAAACTAGCCACTCTGCTGTTCAGTGACTGGGTTTGTTGAAAGCTTGCCACAAGGTCTTGTTAAAGTATTGGGACTTGGCATGGGAAAATGGCAAGCACTTCTCAAAACACTTTATGCATGTGGACTGATCGAATATACTGATGCCACAAGATCAATCAATCACTTCCATAAATGAACTGTGTTCAACTATAAGTCTTAGAAATGAAACTTGTTCCTTCAAAAAATTTCATTTTGTCTTCACTTTCAGGTAAGTTTTCTAACAGCTTATCCAAACTCGCTCAAGAGGAGCCTCAGTTACATCAGATATCACATACGTTTCTTTCAGAACATTACTGACTGCACGGATGTCACTTACTTTCGTGGGTTACTTTATCTGACCAGGATGCTTTAATTAAGCGTCGCTAACAAAGTCATGTGGCAATAAATCACTATATATAACTATATAATACACAGCCCTTGGATAGAGATCATTCTTCAGTAACACGAGACGCAAATTGTTTGGTTTGTTTATCGCGACACAGTCACTGCACTTTTCACAATCACGGAATTTAGTTTTTCATTCTTCTAAACTGTTAAATGAAATCCTCTCAATGATTTTTTGCAAACTATTCCACGCTCTACTGAGTAGTTACCTCGAGTGCCCGGTTTTCCAAAGGTTCTCGACGACTATCTGACGCTTTTCAATCAGAATTCTGACGTGGCAGTAATACAGGAATTTTTGTAACGTACTCATCTGTGCTGGACAACACTGGATCAAAAATGAGGAATCGGTATTTTAATTTCGATTTATTGAAAGCTGATTACAAGGATCTTCTAGTAACTACGCGACCTAAATAAATTTTCACTCACCTTCTTTAAATGTCGACAGACCAAAGGTGCCGTATGGAGTTTGCCAGTTCGTTGGTCATAAGCGCTGATATTCCTTGAAATCTCATCTGCGTGGAAATGCAATTCACATATCTAAAAAGAAGGATACATCTTGTTGTTAATCCAGTCACAGGATGCAAACTAACAAAACCAACTGACTGCAGACCTTACAAAGTGACGTAGACTGCTTCGTTACAGTTGGACAGTTGGTTACTATTTTCAGCACTGTAGTATTACGTTACGAGAAATCGTAACCATATATTGACATTGTAGGAAAATATAGATTGCTACTTACCGTAAAGATAATACGCTAAGTTGCACATACAGTAGTCACCATTAAAAGACACTTACAGATAAGGTTTCGGCCTCAGCCTTCGTCGGAAAGAGAGAAACACACACCATTCACTCACAGAAGCAAGCACACCTCACACACACATGACTACAGACTCCGACAGCTCGGATCAGAAAAAGTGAACGAATGGTGTGTGATTCTCTTTTTCCGACTCTGGTCCGAGCTGGCGGTGTTGGTGGTCGTGTGAGTGAGTGGTGTGTGTTTCTGTCTTCCTGACGAATTCTGAGGCCGAAAGCTCATGTGTAAGTGTCTTTACAGTAAGTAGCAATCCGTCGCTTCCTACATTGTTGATATTCCTGCCCTGAGTTTCTATTGTTTAACTTAACCATATACAGCATTAAACAATATAAATGTGGAGACACTTACAACGGACTGACTAGTGACTCAGTCTTTGCCGGCTGGGGTGGCCGAGCGGTTCTAGGCGCTACAGTCTGGAACCGCGCGACCGCTACGGTCACAGGTTCGAATCCTACCTCGGGCATGGATGTGTGTGATGTCCTTAGGTTAGTTAGGTTTAAGTAGTTCTAAGTTCTAGGCGACTGATGACCTTAGAAATTAGGTCCCATAATGCTTAGAGCCATTTGAACCATTTTGAACTCAGTCTTTCCTGCAAACTGCTGGGATCCGTTTCAGTCTTAAGGCTCTGTCGAGCGGGAATATAATCACAGTAACTTTAGGACCGTTCTATTTATTTCCCGTACAAAGTTTTATTTGCACCAAGCGCTAGCCGTAAAATTATTTTATAATAAAGACTACATTTACTGTTAACGGGATCTACGTTTTGGTATCCAGAGCGAATGATCAGTCTTCTGTTCGGGACCTTAATTATTATTTTTCACCCTCCACCTTCAGTTAAAATTATTTCCTTAGAAAATCAAATATCAAATTTTATGTAATTTAAATATTATTTGTATGAGTTCATTTTTATGATGTATGAGAATGCTAAGGAAAAAAATAGTAGTCCATGTCAGTATGAGCCACTTCTGTCTTATTAAAAGAAAATTGTTGGAACACTAACTTTTAACCGTCGGACCACCAACATCTTATACTGATGGAAATTGAAATCCAAACATACCATTTTTATCTCATACGCAGAAAGTTTGCATGTTGATGTGTAGATCGTTTCAGACATCTAATGACAGTGTCTCTGATAATGGCGATGTCGT
Organism: Schistocerca piceifrons; assembly: GCF_021461385.2. Taxonomy (NCBI): domain Eukaryota; kingdom Metazoa; phylum Arthropoda; class Insecta; order Orthoptera; family Acrididae; genus Schistocerca; species Schistocerca piceifrons. The sequence goes on from NC_060141.1 coordinate 670,715,337, forward strand.
CAGGTGTCCTCCTGTTTTGTTAGGCCTGGCGGTTCCGTCTCAGTAATGCTTCCTGTTGTTCTGACAGCTGTAATCCTTCGTAATGTCTTTTGTGACAAGAAGCTTCGCACACTCAGCATTTAGGACCCCGGTCTTACTGTAAACGAGACCATGATGCACAAAAATTCTGATGAAGCGTCTCACTGAGGAATTCGATGAGAACTTCTGCGACGCTTTCGAACACTTAACAAAATGTACGGTTCTTGTATAGAATTTTTCTATTTCTTGTATCAATCACACTTCTTAAGATCATAGACTGAAGAACAAAAGTCTCGACTGAACGAGAAGTTTATACTTAATTCCTTCATGAATACTTCTAGACGATTTTCCATTGACCTTCAGTGTGGCATCTGCATTCCTGACGGTTAGTTTTATGTACCCTTTCAACATAAAATACTTCCGGAAGCATATCAGTAGACATTAAACTGATGTGAAAGTTTCCAGTGAATGTTTCGTAGTCGTAATCAAAGATAAAGTTAAGGCAGCGTTATAGAAAGGAAAGTGGACGTAGATGAAGATGAACTGGGGAGATACGACACTGCGAGAAGTATTTGACAAATCTCTGAAGGTTTAAATCGAAACAAGGCCCCGCAAGTAGACGGCATTTCGTCAGACCTACTGGTAGACTTGGAAGAGTCAGTCATGAAAAAACTATTCCATCTGCTGAGCAAAATGTGTGAGACAAGCGAAATACTCCCAAACTTCAAGAATATAATAATTGCAATGCCAAAGAAAACAGGCGCCACCAGGTGTGAAAATTACCGAACTATCACTTTAGTAAGTCACCGTTCGAAAGTAATAACACAAATTATTTACAGAAACAGGAAAGATTGGTAGAAGCGGACCTCATAAAGATCAGTTTGGATTCCGGAAAAATGTATTAATACGGGAAGCAATACTGACCCTACGACTTCTCATAGGAGATTAATGAAAGCGAAGCTACGTTTATAGCATTTATAGACTTGGAAAAACCTTTTGATAGTGTTGACTAGAATACCTTCTTTCAAATTCTAAAGAGAAAGAGGTAAAATACAGGGCGCGAAAGGCTATTTACAATGTATACAGAAAACAGATGGTACAAAAGGGAAGCGGTGGTTGAGAAGGGAGTGATACAGAACTGTAGCCTATCCCCAACGTTATTCAATCTGGTTATTGAGCAAGCAGTAAAAGAAACGAAAGAAAAGTATGGAGTAAAAAAAAACCAAAAGAGAACAAATAAATACTTTGAGATTTCCGATGTCGTAGTAGTTCTGTCAAAGGCAGCAAAGGACTTCGAAGTGCATTTGATCGGAATGGACAGTTTCTTAAAAGGAGGACGTATGATAAAGATCCACAAAAGCAAAACGAGGATGAAGAGAATGGAAGCTTCTGAAATGTGGTGGTAGAGAAGTGTGATGAAAGATTGGATGGGTAGATCGCATAACTAATGAGGAGGTACTGAATAAAAGTGGGGTGAAAAACTGAGCTAAAAGAAGTGATTCGATTATAGAACACTTTCTGAGACATTAAGGGATCACCAATGTGCTCCCTAGAGGGAGACCAAGAGATGAATACTGTACGCAGATTCAGAAAGATGTAACGTACACTGTGGTATTTTTCGTAAATGCTCTGCACAGGACAGGGTAGGATGGAGAGCTGTATCAAACCAGTCGTTGGATAGATAATCGCAACTACAGCAATTACGGATTAACTGTTTTCTGATTTTTTCCTTGACGTGTTCTGTGAAACCTTAGTTGTTTCGAAACGGTGATTACCTTATAGGTTTTAAAAGTGATTTTGTGAGCTCCAAAATAAGTGACATAGACGACCGTATCTTTCGAGTGCATTTACTTCGCGAAATTTTGTACACCGCCAAGGAATCATAGATCTTAGTATTAGGCACAAATTTCAATTTGATACCTCTACTCGTACCAGACAAAAACTGGTCCTAACAGACGGACAGCAGACGGAAAACAAAATGATCCTATACAGGACCCGTTATAACAGATCGAGTTCCAGAATCCTAAAAAATAGTGAAGTGTTAAGGGAGATGGCACAGCGGGTCTCGTCAGACACTACGGTAGAGTAACTCTGGTACAGTGTCGAATGACCAGTACAAAATGGTTCAAATGGCTCTGAGCACTATAGGACTTAACTGCTGAGGTCATCAGTCCATTAGAACATAGAACTACTTAAACCTAACTAACCAAGGGACATCACATACATCCATGGCCGAGGCAGGATTCGAACCTACGACCGTAACGGTCGCGCGGTTCCAGACTGTATTTCCTTCATGCTACATTGGCCGTGTTAAAGTGGACCATTTACCAATTGCGGAAAAGGTCGATGTCGTGTTGATGTATGGCTATTGTGATAAATATGCCCAAGGGGCGTGTGCTATGTATGCTACTCGGTATCCTGGAAGGCATCATCCAAGTGTCCGGACCGTTCGCCGGATAGTTACGTTATTTATGGAAACAGGAAGTATTCAGCCACATGTGAAACGTCAACCACGACCTGCAACAAATTATGATGCCCAAGTAAGCGTTTTAGCTGCTGTCGCGGCTAATCCGCCCATCAGTAGCAGACAAATTGCTTGAGAATCGGGAATCTCAAACACGTCGTTGTTGAGAATGCTACATGAACATCGATTGCACCCGTACCATATTTATATGCACCAGGAGTTGCATGGCGACGAGTTTGAATGTCGTGTACAGTTCTGCCACTGGACACAAGAGAAATTACGGTACGATGACAGATGTTTTACACTCGTTCTATTTAGCGTCGAAGCGTCATTCACCAACAGCGGTAACGTCAAGCGGCACAATATCCACTATTGAGCATCGGAAAATCCACAATGACTGCGACAGTTGGAACATCAGCGATCTAGGCGGGTTAATATATAGTGTGGCATTATGGGAGGAAGGATAATTGGCCCCCATTTTATCGATGGCAATCTAAATGGTGCAATGTATGCTGCTTTCCTATCTAATGTTCCACCGATGTCACTACAAGATGTTTCACTGCATGACAGAATGGCGATGTACTTCCAACATGATAGATGTCCGGCACATAGCTCGCGTGCGGTTGAATCGGTATTGAATAGCATATTTCATGACAGGTGGATCGGTCGTCGAAGCGCCATCCTATGGGCCGCACGAAGACCGGATCTGACGTCCCCGAATTTCTTTCTGTGGGGAAAATTGAAGGATATTTGCTATCGTGATCCACCGACAACGCCCTACAAAATGCGTCAGCGCATTGTCAATGCCTGTGTGAACATTACGGAAGGCGAACTACTCGCTATTGAGAGGAATGTCGTCACACTTATTGCCAAATGCATTGAGGTTGACGAATATCATTTTGAGCATTTATTGCATTAATGAAGTATTTACAGGTAATCACGCTGTAACAGCATGCGTTCTCAGAAATGATAAGTTCACAATGGTACATTTATCACACTGGAACAACCGAAATAAAATGTTCAAAACTGCCTACGTTCTGTATTTTAATTTAAAAAACCTACCTGTTACCAACTGTTCGTCTAAAATTGTGAGCCATATGTTTGTAACTATTACAGCGCCATCTATCACAAAGCGAAAAAAGTGGTCCAACTAAAACATTCATCCAGAATGAGATTTTCACTCTGCTGCGGAGTGTGCGCTGATATGAAACTTCCTGGCAGATTAAAAATGTGTGCCAGACCGAGATTCGAACTCGAGACATTAGCCTTTCGCGGGCAACAGCTCTACCAACTGAGCTACCCAAGCACGACTCGCGGCCCGTCCTCAAAGCTGTACTTCTGCCAATACTTCGTCTCCTACCTTCCAAACTTAGCAGAAGCTCTTCTGCGAACCTAGCAGAACAGTCTACTGACTGGTTTGATGCGGCCCGCTACTAATTCCTTTCCTGTCCTAACCTCTTCATCTCTGAGTAGTACTTGCAACCTACGTCCTCAATTATTTGCTTGATGTATTCCAATCTCTGTCTTCCTCTACAGTTTTTGCCCTCTACAGCTCCCTCTAGTACCATGGAAGTCATTCCCTCATGTCTTAGCAGATGTCCTATCATCCTGTCCCTTCTCCTTATCAGTGTTTTCCACATATTTCATTCCTCTCCGATTCTGCGTAGAACCTCCTCATTCCTTACCTTATCAATCCACCTAACTTTCAACATTCGTCTACAGCACCACATCTCAAATGCTTCGATTCTCTTCTGTTCCGGTTTTCCCACAGTCCATGTTTCACTACCATACAATGCTGTACTCCAGACGTACATCCTCAGAAATTTCTTCTTCAAATTAAGGCCGGTATTTGATATTAGTAGACTTCTGTGGCCGGAGTTGCCTTTTTTCCCATAGCGAGTCTGCTTTTGATGTCCTCCTTGCTCCGTCCGCCATTGGTAATTTTACTGCCTAGGTAGCAGAATTCCTTAACTTCATTGACTTCAATCCTGATGTTAAGTTTCTCGCTGTTCTCATTTCTACTACTTCTCATTACCTTTGTCTTTCTCCGATATACTCTCAAACCATACTGTGTACTCATTAGACTATTCATTCCGTTCAGCAGATTATTTAATTCTTCTTCACTTTCACTCAGCATAGCAATGTCATCAGCGAATCGTATCATTGATATCCTTTCACTTTATATTTTAATTCCACTCCTGAACCTTTCTTTTATTTCCATCATTGCTTCCTCGGTGTACAGATTGAAGAGTAGCGGCGAGAGGCCACAGCCTCGTCTTAGACCCTTCTTAATACGAGCACTTCGTTCTTGATCGTCCACTCTTATTATTCCCTCTTGGTTGTTGTACATATTGTATATGACCCGTCTCTCCCTATAGCTTACCCCTACTTTTTTCAGAATCTCGAACAGCTTGCACCATTTTATATTGTCGAACGCTTTTTCCAGGTCTACAAATCCTATGAAAGTGTCTTGATTTTTCTTTAGCCTTGCTTCCATTATTAGCCGTAACGTCAGAATTGCCTCTCTCTTCCCTTTACTTTTCCTAAAGCCAAACTGGTCGTCACCTAGCGCATTCTCAATTTTCTTTTCCATTCTTCTGTATATTATTCTTGTAAGCAGCTTCGAAGCATGAGCTGTTAAGCTGATTGTGCGATAATTCTCGCACTTGTCAGCTCTTGCCATCTTCGGAATTGTGTGGATGATGCTTTTCCGAAAGTCAGATGGTATATCGCCAGACTCATATATTCTACACACCAACGTGAATAGTCGTTTTGTTGCCACTTCCCCCAATGATTTTACAAATTCTGATGGAATGTTGTATATCCCTTCTGCCTTATTTGACCGTAAGTCCTCCAAAGCTCCTTTAAATTCCGATTCTAATACTGGATTCCCTATCTCTTCTAAATCAACTCCTGTTTCTTCTTCTATCACATCAGACAAATCTTCACCCTCGAAGAGGCTTTCAAAGTATTCTTTCCACCTGTCTGCTCTCTCCTCTGCATTTAACGGTGGAATTCCCGTTGCACTCTTAATGTTACCACCGTTGCTTTTAATGTCACCAAAGGTTGTTTTGACTTTCCTGTATGCTGAGTCTGTCCTTCCGACAATCATATCTTTTTCGATGTCTTCACCTTTTTCCTGCAGCCATTTCGTCTTAGCTTCCCTGTACTTCCTATTTATTTCATTCCTCAGCGACTTGTATTTCTGTATTCCTGATTTTCCCGGAACTTGTTTGTACTTCCTCCTTTCATCATTCAACTGAAGTATTTCTTCTGTTACCCATGGTTTCTTCGCAGCTACCTTCTTTGTACCTACGTTTTCCTTCCCAACTTCATTGATGGCCCTTTTAAGAGATGTCCATTCCTCTTCAACTGTACTGCCTACTGCGCTATTCCTTATTGCTGTATCTATAGCGTTAGAGAACTTCAAACGTATCTCGTCATTCCTTAGTACTTCCGTATCCCACTTCATTGCGTATTGATTCTTCCTGACTAATGTCTTGAACTTCAGCCTACTCTTCATCACTACTATATTGTGATCTGAGTCTATATCTGCTCCTGGGTACGCCTTACAATCCAGTATCTGATTTCGGAATCTCTGTCTGACCATGATGTAATCTAATTGAGATCTTCCCGTATTTCCCGGCCTTTTCCAAGTATACCTCCTCCTCTTGTGATTATTGAACAGGGTATTCGCTATTACTAGCTGAAACTTGTTACAGAACTCAATTAGTCTTTCTCCTCTTTCATTCCTTGTCCCAAGCCCATATTCTCCTGTAACCTTTTCTTCTACTCCTTCCCCTACAACTGCATTCCAGTCGCCCATGACTATCAGATTTTCGTCCCCCTTTACATACTGAATTACCCTTACAATATCGTCATACACTTTCTCTATCTGCAGAACTAGCACTCCTGAAAGAAAGGATATTGTGGAGACATGGCTTAGCCACAGCCTAGAGGATGTTTCCAGAATGAGATTTTCACTCTGTAGTGGAGTGTGCGTTGATATGAAACTACCTAGCAGATTAAAACTGAGTGTCACCTTTGCCTTTCGCGGGCAAGTGCTGAAAGAAAGGAGTGCTAGTTCTGCTAGGTTCGCAGAAGAGCTTCTGGTAAGTTTGGAAGGTAGGAGACGAGGTACTGGCAGAAGTAAAGCTTTGAGGACGGGGCGTGAGTCGTGCGTGGGTAGCTCAGCGTGTTCGGTCAGAGAGCCGGTTAGCCTCTGTAATAAAAAACTCAGTGGAAGGATCAACCACCGAACTTGAACAGGATGTCTTGCGACGTCCGCAACGACCAAACACAGCGATCGATATCGAACAAAATGAAAAAAAAAACCGGCGAAAGGCTGAGGTCCCAAGTTCGGATCTCGGTCCAGCATACAGTTTTAATCTGCCAGGAAGTTTCGTTTTAAAACATTCGTTTTTGTTTACGTACTACATGAATATGTAATAAAAAAGGGGGTTCCTATTTAAAAAACGGAATGGGTATCCGTTTGACTTATGGAAGCGCAATCTAGCGGACCAACCATAGCGCCATCTGGTTTCCACCTTCAAGCTAGAAAAGTTTCGTTCTTTGTAGTTTGCTCGTTTGACGCTTATTTCGTGAGATATTTGGCCCGGTCACGGTCGCGATCAATGGACCACCCAGGAAATTAATTTTAAAGAGCTGTTTCTTTTTCTATGCAATTCTCGCAATTCCGATTTCTTGTGGTAACTATTACGTAGCGCTCTTTGATTTATTGCACATGTTAGAAGACAAATGTCCACCCTGTCGAGGCATGGTGTTTCCTGAATCTACTCCCGATCAAAAGGTACTTGTGGAGGCTTTTGTTAATCCTGTCTTGGAGTTCTTGTGGTGGTATTCCCTAACGCATATTTCTTTATATCTGTTCGAGATGTCAAATACCACTTTTACATAGATTTAGCTTTAAAAACATTTTAATATAATTAAATAATTTCATACAAATTATCATCCCCCAGTTCATCCGATTAGCGGCTGAATTTCTGAAAACAATGAAAATCGCATTTCTTATTTCTTTCGAGGAGCCAAATAACAATTTCCGTACCTGAATTAAAAAATGATTTCATCGTTCCTTGATAATGATATGTTACCACAGTAAAAAGTCACCCGTTATTTCGCCTCCTGCGGGGCTGAAATTTCAAAAACCCTGAGAGACGTGTAATTTTTTTTTTAATTTCAGACCGAGGAACGAATTACCAGTTTTCTTAGTTCTTGCTTCAAAATTGCCGTAACAGCGATGATTTTCAAACACCTTTCATCCCCTATTGCTCCCCCGTAGGGATGGAATTTCGAAAAATATTCTGTTACATGATGCCTGCGGTATAAAATCAACCGAAATTTTTGAGTTTCAATCTTTAGCGGTTTGGTCTGGACGATCATGAGTAGGTCAAGCGGTCAGTCAGGATACTTCCTTTTATATACAGGGTGATCTTACTAACGCTCAAAAAACCTCGAAGCGACATAGTTGACTCTGAGACAGGTAATTTAATATAAGACAAGTAGGGGCCACAAACGTCGGGAAATTTCCCAAAAGTGTGACAAATACTGTACTTATTATACCATCAGATGACGCACCTCACCCCACATGTAACGACTGCGTTTGTCGGACCCTAACCTGCCAACAGTGAGCACTTTTGCACGTCGCTTAACTAGACTACTGTGTTTTCGATCACCTTTTGTGAACGTGATCTGCTGCAAACGTAGAAGTTAGAAAATTATTGTCCTCGGGGTAACCAAGGAAAAGCTGTTCCAGTTATGTGTTTCTTTCCTTTGACCATTGATTTTTTCCAGACGAAAACTTGTGCGTACTTACCTGTGACATAATATGGAAGGTTTCTCTTGTTCTGTACTTTGCAGTTACCCAGCGGAGATCGCGAGACTGATAAAAAAATGAATAAATTTCACCTCACCGTAAACACATAATTGTCTAGCGCAGTGCAAAAAAACACTTTATGCCAGACTCAAGACTCGAACCCTGATCCGCACGCGCTAAATTCGCGCATGTAAACCTGGAGCAACATCGAATACTTGGACTGTGATCATCAGATGCAAGAGACCGATAGGTTCCACCGCTGCGCGTGCGGAGAGGTACCGTGCTTCAAATGTTGAACATTTGTCATTCTCATTTGGAGTATTTTCTGACATCTGCGTCCCCATGCGTCTTATGTTAAATTACTTGTCTCAGCGCCATCTAAAAGGCTTTGGGTTTTATGAACGTTAGTAATAATCAACGGCATATAGATTACTGAATTGTTTGTATAGCATTCAGTATTCTTTGAACTGCTCAGATGAATGACCCTTGTCTCTCGAATGAAATTGGATTAAAGTATTGTTGCCTAGAGGTATTGTGCTCAGAGAATAGGAAGTATTGAAGTTTCAGTCGCAAATGTAGCACCTGCACCCGCTCTGGTATGCCATTGGAAAATCCCATTCCGACGTAATGGAGTTAGGGAGACAGCTGGGACGTGAAGTGCGTGAGACACAGAGAGCGTGTTAGTCCGCTTCGCACGTGTGTAGTAGCGTCGCTGAAGTGCGGAGACGGCTGTCCCCGACACAGCGAGACGGGAGTACCGACATGGGGGCACAGCACAGCAGAGCGGAACAGAATAGAACAGAGTGCGGAACAGAGGGCACAACAGCTGCCGCGCCCGTATGGAGCGAGCCGGAAATTAAATTGCTGAGGGCCTCCAACCAGAGGCGCAATACCCGCGCCCCAAGCTGCCCTACATTTAGAGTAAGGGGCAACTCGCGTTACACTCGTGTCCACATAAGAAGGCGGGTGGTGGGACGGTGCACAGTGCACAGTGGAGACGAGTAGACTAATCATGTGGCCCTCCAGGGAATATAGCCCAGTCAAAGGATGCTCAGAAAGGTCAAGTAGCCTGAAGTCTTGTAGCAGCTTTTTAGATAAGCTGGCTATATTCTATCGAGGGTGCTGAACCCGTAGTTCCAAAGTTCCTCCTAAATTTCGCGCCAGAAAATGGTCAAAAATGGAACGTAAAGAAGAAAACATGTGACTTCTTTCAGATTTTCTGTCATAACTCAGAAAAGATGCGATTTTCAGCACTATTGACTTTCTAAGAAAGTAAAGACGATGAAGATTCCTACAGAATGTGTCTGAGTGACTTTTTTCCAGATCAACCGTATGGCGAGTAGCGCGTGTTGAAAGCTGAGGAGAGGGCTCTCTCAGGATCTACACCCCCTCCCCTCCCCTCTCCTCTCACAACCCCACCCCACATGCACCCTTGCCGTATTTTATTGTACATATTTTACCGAATTTCATCTTCCAGTAGTTAACAATGCTGTGTTTTTGCTAGTAGACACTTTCCGCAGTGGAGGGTTAAGACGTTTGTGAGACGGCTATGATCTTCCCGTCCTGACAGGGAGGGATGGTCCTATGAGTTGGTCTCCTGGGCGGACAGTTGTTTACCGAGTTCGCGCTCGAAAGGTTGCTTAGAACTTATATGTCATCGGTAAACTGATTTTAAATGTATAATATAGTAATGTATAAAGAGTTTAAATGAGATGTGTATTCTACGTGATGGTGTACCGAACTATGACAGAAAAATCACTTAGCTCCGAAGTGGGCTTTAAGAATGTTCTTGAATCAAGCAAGAAGAGGAAGGATGGGATAGCTGAATTTTTAGAGGGCGAAACTTTGATTGAAGTTGTGACTTTTCCAGTGTAACTTTTCTACGTTTAATCGTGTGAACTGAAACTAGAGTAAACTAAACTGCTATTCTTTATAACTCGCTTGTCTGTGTTGTTGTACTGAGCAAATGAAAGTGGTGTTACCACAAGAACGCTGTCTAATTAAATGAGTCGCCCAACATAAACTGTGTAATTGTAGTTTTAATTAATTTGGCCAAAGTGATTACAACACGTAAATGTACATTAAATAAGCTGTACTGTCAAACTGCGTTGTGTAATACAGTGCAGTACTACAATGCGTGATGTCACAAAACATGAAGAAAGAATTTGCAAAATATTTCTATAAAAGCTTTCTGTTTCTTTACGTACGCAATTCGACTAAACAAACTTTCAAAACGCAAAATTATACATACGTTAATGTAAGACTGCACTATGAGAATAAAGTTCTCAGCATATGAAATGAAACTTGAAATGATTTTCATCTAAACTGAATTTGATACTAAATTTTGGTGAAAAAAGGCTGATTGTCACCGGTTTAACTGTAACCTGACTCTACTGCAAAGCTGGCCCCTAATAAATTTTTATGGCTGCTCTGGGACAGCGGTAACGTAGTGCTGCTCGAAGTGATTAGCATAAAATATGCAGCGCAGCAGGAAGCAAGCTAACTAAAAGAAAAGCCTGGCGCAGGTGAAGTGCAAGCACATACAACTACTCTGTGTATCTCATGCTTCAGTCACTGTGACCCACAAAGTGCAAAGCGAAGACACAAATAATCAGAAGATACGAAATTCCTTTGTGACAAAATAGTGATGGAATTAAAACTTGCAAAATAGCTGTATTGTAAAAACGGAAACCCGTTGTCTAACTTCACTATCAGTTACACAAAACATATATTTTATACCAAATTTTACTTCTCCGACTGGTGAATTCCTAAACATGCTAAAGGAGTCGTAAAATCTATAACCTCTGAGTGAAAGACATGTGAATTGATAACTTTACTTATACTCATCTGAGCAATGAAACCAACTAAACAAACCAATAAAGAGATATCCCGCTTAACCATCCGTTGTTCTAACACTTCGTTACTACGTGCAAGCAAACGGTGCAACAACAACATATCTTCCTAATCTTCAACACCGCAGTCTATACCAACTCATTACAATTCATCTTTCTCTGTGTCCTTAACTCTGTGTTTTGTAAGCTACTTCCATCCGCTCAGTAGCACACTGAACACCCGACTCTCTCACTATCTTCGCTTAGAATGCCTACCGCAATGACAATACTACTAGCAAACAAAGATAACACCGCTGCACTCATATTTAGTATTGAAAATTGGTATTTGAAAATTATTTAGCATACCAGTATGAAATATGACACATCAAAAGAAGATATAAGGCTTACATATTTTTCTTTCAATGTTAAAAATAAAGTAGAAACCTCACAAGGTTCATGAAACACTTCCAAAAACACTAATGAAAACATAAGGGGAAACAACGAACGAGAAGATCCCACAAACACAGCTCTGTAGAAAAAAACTATAAACGGAACTATAGTAACACATATAACACAGGAACAATTCCTCTCTAATTCGAAGAACAAGGGCTGTTCCATATCGATGCAGCGATGTGGTCAAAGGAGGCATTGCTTCCAAGGAATCTGTGGAAGATGCTGATATCTTGAATATCGACACAGCACTATCTTTGGCCCCCACACATTTAACCACTGTAGTTGTTGGTAAAGACGTGGGCCTTCTCGTTATATTGACAGGCCTCAGTCAAAAATGTAACGCGTTATTGATGAACTCAGGAAGTTGGAAAATCCCGCAGCAGTTATACTCTCCTTGAGGAAGTGGCCACCGCACTCGAGAGAAAACCCTGTTTTGCCATGCAGTCAGAGGCTGTGACATCACTTCTACTCTTTACAATCAGGTCTAAGTAAAATGCATGACTGTACTGAAGAAAAACCCTAAATCGCAACAGTACAGATATATATTCAAAGATCCAAATGCGGACAAAGAGGCATAGTGGAATGTGGTAAACGATCCCTCATCAAGTTGTATAGAAATGTTGGTGGAGAATCTCTGAATCACATTCGGTAAACAAACGACATCAAATCGCCATTCAGGACAACTGTCAACATCGCTCCAAAATTACCACCAGGTGGTTGGGAAAAAATAAAAATCCCAAGAAAGGTGTTGGACAAGGTCCAAAGATCACCTGGTACCAGTCACTGTGCTTCAGCCGCCAAGTAGGTTGGTTTGAAGGGGAAGGGGGGGGGGAGGGACCAAACTGCTTGGCCATCGGTCCGTTGTTCCTATTAAAACAACTCCGCAAGAGAAAGAATAAAACAAACCAGACATACAGCACAAAACCGGGAGAAAGGAAAAACCACAAGAACGACAGGAACGAAACAAACACTACAATGGACAAAACCACAGAGAGACGCAAGAAACGTGCAAGGGATTAAAACAAGAGAGCAGATGACCGAAGATGGCTGATCACGAGAATAAAATGGCAAGCCAGTCACTCCGCAACATATTAAAACCTCCACTCTAAAGGCACTAGTATGGATTGCACAGAGGGACAAAGGACACGCGCTGAAATTTACAATGTTAAAACGCGCCCTCAGGTATAAAATATAAAACAAAATAAGCTGATGAGGCATTGTCAGATAAAATTAACGGTGACGAGTCCGGTAACCAAAGAGTAAGTCTCAGGCTGCAGAATATGGGCTACTGTCAACTGGGTGCTGCACCAAGACTGAGGTGGGTCTTCACGGTGCATGAGACATCAGTGGGTCAGTCATGTGCGGCCAATGCGGATTCGGCAGAGAACCACATAGTTCCTGCGAGAGGCCCGCATGGAGGATTTCCACACATTCATAGTGTCCTTAATGGCACACAGTTTGTTGTGCATTCTGAGGTTATGCCATTCCGTCTCCCAAAGATGAAAAACCTTGTGGCGTAATACTGAATGCAGATTGGTCCCAGGATGCTATCTTCCAGAAGCAGTTTCCACGTAGTCTGTTTGACCAGACTGTCAGCATGTTCATTGCCTGGGAATTCCGACGTGTCCTGTGGTCCAGACAAACACCACTTAACTACAGGACCATTCCATGGCACAGACGGACTCCTGTATGGTCACTACCAAAGGATGGCAAGGGTATCACTACTCGATAGCTTGTAGGCAGCTCAAGGAGTCACTACAGATAAGAAACGACTCGCCATAGCATGAACGGGTGTGCTCAAGAGCACACCCGTTCACCAGCTCGTCAGTGAAAACACTGCAGCCATCTGGCAAGGAGTGTTGTTCAATATGTCCTCTGTAAACATGGGCGAAGCCAACATGACCTTCAGACATCGAGCTGTCGGTATATACCACTTCAGAGCCCTGGGACATGTCAAGAATCGAGATGAAGTGACAGTGGAGAGCTGTAGAATTACCAGAGTCCTTAGGGTCATGTGAAAGGTCCAGGCAAAGCTGAGGCCTACGTTTACACCATGAAGGTGTATGTGGATGGACCTCGAGCAGAGGTGGTAAATGGAATGATTCTAGTTCAGACAGAAGTGATCGGGTGTGAACCACAATCGTAATCCCTGACCTGAGCCACCAATGCAGGACATGACACACCATGGTTGGGACAGAGTAATTGGGATGCGCAGGAGAGCTACAAATGTGCAACGTAACTGGCGAGCATTCGTGCATGCCTGATCTGTAATGGATGGACTCCAGTGTCCACCAGTACGCTGGTCGCTGGACTCATCCTAAAACCTTTCCTCGCTAGCCGAACTCCGCAGTGGTGCACTGGGTGTAATAAGTGCAACGCTGGGGGCGCCAGCGATCCATAAACCAGACTCCCATAGTCAAGGCAGGACTGAGCAGGGTGTCTATAGAGCCGCACCAGTGTAGAGCGATCTGCACCCCAGCTGGTGTTGCTCAGACAGCAGAGGGCATTGAGTTGATGCCAGCACTTTCGCTTCAGCCAAGCCAAGCCAACCAGGCGTCGAAAATCAGTTCTAACAATCGATAAGTCTCCACTACAGTGAGTGGATCGTCATCGAGGAAAAGTTGTGGTTTCAGATGAATGGAATGACGCCCACAGACGTGCATGACATGCGACTTTACACCTGAATACTACAAGTCGTGGGCTAGAGCCTATGACTGCAAGATGTGTATGGCACCCTGTAGGCGCCTCTCAGCAACACCGGTACTGGAGCAGCCGAATGAAATACGAAAGTCGTCAGCATACAGAGAAGGTGAGACGGACGGCCTACGGCTGCTGGTAGATCGTTAATGGCCACTAGAAATAGAGAGACACTTAATACGAAGCCCTGTAGGACTCCATTCTATTGGATATGGGGGGAACTGCTTGAGGCACCAACTTGGATACAGAAAGAATGGAGCGACAAGAAGTTTGGAAGAAAAAACTGGGGTGGGCCCTGGAGGGTCCACTCATACAATGTGGTAAGGATATGATGTCGCCAGGTGGTGTTAGAAGCTTTCCTTAGATAAAAAAAGACAGCAATCAGATGTTGGCGTTTGGAAAAGCTGTTGGGATGGCAGTCGGTTATCAGCAGTAGAGCAGCCCTAGCAGAAGCTGAACTGGCATGGAGCGAGTAGGCCCCGTGACTCCAGGAGCCAACACAACTGACAACTCAGATATGTTCTAGCAGCTATCAAAGAAAGTTGATGAGACTGATGGGCCGATAGCTATCCACATAAAGCGGGTTTTTACCAGGTTTAAGCACTGGAACGATGGTGCTCTCCAGCCATTGCGACGAGAATACGCCATCACACCAATGTGGTCGAAGACAGCGAGGACATGTCGCTGGTTTTCCGACGAGAGATGATTAAGCATCTTAGTGTGGATCCAATCTGGCCCAAGAGCTGTGTTGGGTCAATGTGCAAGGGCGCTGAGGAACTCCCATCCAGCATAGGGATTGTTATATGGTTCACTGTAACATGCAGTGAAGGAGAGGAGTTTCCCTTCCGTCAATCATTTTAGGGTGCGGAAGGCTGGTTCTCCGACACAGAGGCTCGAGCATGGTGCACAGCAAAGTGCTTGGCAATTGCGTTTGCATCGGTAGATAACACGCAATTGTTATTAATGCCAGGGACACCTGTTGGTTCTGGTACCCAAAACATGTCTGATCTTCGTCAAGGTACAGTGTGGTACCCAATTGTCGAGACATACCTCTCCCATTACTCCTATTTCCATCGTTTTATGAGCTGGCGAAGACGGGGATGGAGCCGTTTGAAAGCTGTTAGGTGCTCTACGGAAGGGTGCCGCTTATGGCGCTGCAGAGCCCACCGAGGCTCTTTAATGGCCTCATCAGGCAATCACCAAGGTACTGTCTTTCGCCAGGGGGGCCCTAAGAAACAAGGGATCTCGGTTTCTGCTGCAGAAACGATCGTTCTGGTGACCTGCTCAACCATCGCATCGATGTTACCATGTGGGGGAGATCCAACGGTTATGGCAGAGGTGAAAGCCTTCCAGTCTGCCTTGTTTAAAGCTAATCTGGCTAGGCATCCAGGGGAATGGCGCTGGGGAAGAGACAGGAGGATGGGGAAGTGGTCAATCCCACACAAATCATTGTGGGCTCTCCAGTGGACAGATGGGAGGAGTCGTGATTGCGAAGTGATAGATCAATGGCCGAGTAAGTATTATGAGCCACACTGAAATATGTGGGGCCCCAGTATATAAGAGGCAGAGGTCGAATTCAGACAATAAAGTTTCTATACCCGGTCAGTATTCATGGTTCATGGTGTGGGTTCCTGTAGTAATGTCCTAGTTCATGAACCATGGGCAACGTGTGAGTGGCCAAGTAAGTGGTCCCGACAGTCGGGATACCAGTTACTTTGGAATAAGGCTGGGCATCTCGGACGCATTCTGAGTTGTGGTCACCTTTGTGCGCATATGGCAAAGACTACCAAATCCACCGGTTAGCCCCTCAGCCGTTAGGGGTAAAACCCAATGGGACTCGGGGCAAGTAAGGCTAGCAACCTGCTTCCCTGCTGGCAACAATCAGAGCAAAATGCCTCGGACCTTTGGAGGTGACGGAGTCCCACCTCTAACTGACAAACCAGGGACTCCTAAGATACAACTTGGCAAACAAATGGTAATGAGGTGGGGAGCTCTTAATATCAATAAGGGCTACTCTGAGAAGAAGGTAGAGCTGGCAGAGGCTGCAAGTAAGATGGGGCTGGACGTTTTAGCTGTTAGTGACATTCGTGTAAGGGGTGAGAAAGAAGAGGAAGTGGGAAATACAAGGTCTACCTGTCAGGAGTCAAAGCAGGAATAGCACAATGGGGTGTAGGGCTTTACATCAGGAAAGAAATGGAACCCAGCGTAGTTACAGTAAGGTATGTAAACGAACGACTGATGTGGATAGATTTGACAGTGTCTAGCAACAAAATTAGGATTGTGTCGGCATATTCGCATTGTGAAGGGACAGATCAAGATAAGAGGGATAGTTTTCATGAGGCAATCAGTGATGTAGTTGATAGAGTAAAGGACAAGGACACTGTTCTGCTCATGGGTGATTTTAACCCCAGGATTGGAAATCGAAAAGAAGGGTATGAAAAGGTTATGGGTAAATTTGGAGAGGATATGGAGGCCATCAGGAACAGGAAACAACTCTTGGATTTCTGTGCCAGTATGGGCTTTGTAATCACAAACTCCTTTTTTAAACATAAGAACATTCATCGTTATACTTGGGAAGGTAGGGGAACCAGATCTCTCATTGACTATATAATAACAGATCAGGAATTCAGGAAGACTGTGAGGGACACACGTGTATTCAGGGGATTCTTTGATGACACTGATCATTATTTAATCTGCAGTGAAATTGGGGTTGTAAGTCCGAAAGTGCAGGAGGTCAGGTCCATATGTAGGAGGATAAGAGTGGAGAAACTTAAGGATAAGGAAATCAGGCACAAGTACATAACAACGATCTCATAAAGGTACCAGTTAGTTGAACGTAGTCAATTACAGTCATAGGAAAAGGAATGGACAAGGTACAGGGACACAGTACTAGAAGTGGCTAAATAATGTCTTGGAACAGTAGTGTGGTAAAGTAGGATGAAGCAAACAGCTTGGTGGAATGACACAGTCAAGGCAGCATGTAAAAGGAAAGAGAAGGCGTACCAAAAATGGCTACATACTAGAACTCAGGTAGACAGAGAAAGTTATGTTGAAGAAGGAAACAAAGCCAAACAGATAATTGCAGCATCCAAGAAGAAATCTTGGGAAGACTTTGGAAACAGGTTGGAGACTATGGGTCAAGCTGCTGGAAAACCATTCTGGAGTGTAATTAGCAGTCTTCGAAAGGGAGGTAAGAAGGAAATGACAAGTATTTTGGACAGGTCAGGAAAATTGCTGGTGAATCCTGTGGATGCCTTGGGCAGATGGAGGGAATATTTTGAAGAGTTGCTCAATGTAGGTGAAAATACGATCAGTAATGTTTCAGATTTCGAGGTAGAATGGGATAGGAATGATGATGGAAATAGGATCACATTTGAGGAAGCGGAGAAAATGGTCAATAGATTGCAGTGCAATAAAGCAACTGGGGTGGATGAAATTAAGTCGGAACTCATCAAATACAGTGGAATGTCAGGTCTTAAATGGATACAGAGGATAATTGAAATGACCTGGGAGTCGGGACAGGTTCCATCAGATTGGACGTAAGCAGTAATCACACCAATCTTTAAACATGGAAACAGAAAAGATTGTAACAACTACAGAGGTATCTCTTTAATCAGCGTTGTGGGTAAAATCTTCACAGGTATTGTTGAAAGGAAAGTGCGAGTATTAGTTGAGGACCAAATGGATGAAAATCAGTGTGGGTTTAGGCCTCTTAGAGGTTGTCAGGACCAGATCTTTAGCTTACGGCAAATAATGGAGAAGTGTTATGAGTGGAACAGGGAATTGTATCTATGCTTTATAGATCTAGAAAAGGCATATGACCGGGTTCCTAGGAGGAAGTTATTGTCTGTTCTACGAGATTATGGAATAGGAGGAAAACTTTTGCAAGCAATTAAAGGTCTTTACATGGATAGTCAGGCAGCAGTTAGAATTGACGGTAAATTGAGTTCATGGTTCAGAGTAGTTTCAGGGGTAAGACAAGGCTGCAACCTGTTTCCACTGTTGTTCATATTGTTTATGGATCATATGTTGAAAACAATAGACTGGCTGGGTGAGATTAAGATATGTGAACACAAAATAAGCAGTCTTGCATATGCGGTTGACTTAGTTGTGATGGCAGATTCGATTGAAAGTTTGCAAAGTAATATTTCAGAGCTAGATCAGAAATGTAAGGACTATGGTATGAAGATTAGCATCTCCAAAACGAAAGTAATGGCAGTGGGAAAGAAATATAAACGGATTGAGTGCCAAATAGGAGGAACAAAGTTAGAACAGGTGGACGGTTTCAAGTACTTAGGATGCATATTCCATACAGGATGGCAACATAGTGAAAGAACTGGAAGCGAGGTGTAGCAAAGCTAATGCAGTGAGCGCTCAGCTACGATCTACTCTCTTCTGCAAGAAGAAAGTCAGTACCAAGACTAAGTTATCTGTGCACCCTTCAATCTTTCAACCAACTTTGTTGCGTGGGAGCGAAAGCTGGGTGGATTCAAGTTACCTTATCAACAAGGTTGAGGTTACGGATATGAAAGTAGCTAGGATGACTGCAGGTACTAGTAGATGGGAACAATGGCAGGAGGGTGTCCACAATGAGGAAATCAAAGAAAAACTGGGAATGAACTCTATAGATGTAGAAGTCAGGGCGAACAGGCTTAGATGGTGGGATCATGTTACACGCATGGGAGAATCTAGGTTACCCAAGAGACTCAGGGGTTCAGCAGTAGAGGGTAGGAGGAGTCGGGGCAGACCAAGGAGAAGGTACCTGGATTCTGTTAAGAATGATTTTGAAGTAATTGGTTTAACATCAGAAGAGGCACCAATGTTAGCACTGAATAGGGGATCATAGAGGAATTTTATAAGGGGGCTATGCTCCAGACTGAACGCTGAAAGGCATAATCAGTCTTAAATGATGATGATGATGATGATGATGATGATGATGATGACCTCCCTACCCCAGTCAGTAATCATGGTGCCACCCCACAAGGGGTTATGGGCATTAAAATCTCGCAGAAGTAGGAAAGGTTTAGGGAGCTGATGAATCAGTGTCGCCAATATGTTCAGGGGTAAGGCAACACCTGGAGGAAGATATACATTGTAGATGGTTATTTCAGCATTGTCCTAATCCAGATAGCCACAGCTTCAAGAGTAGTTTGAAGGAGCACAGGTTCGCTACATACCGAGTTCAGGACATAAATGTAAACTCCACCTCTGTTATATTCGCTACCATTCTTGTAGTATCCTCTACAGCGGCTGAGGGCTGGGGTCCGCATTGCTGGGAACCAGGTTTCCTGGAGGGCAATGCAGAAAGTAGCTTAAGAGTTGCCATACCTCAGTCAGGTGGTGGAAGAAACTTCCGCAATTCCTCTGGAGTATGATGTCATTGTGAGGCTGGGAAGGCATGAAGTCAAAAGGAAGCAGTTTACACCTCAGGGTCACATGCTGCCACCGACTGTCTACCTGAGCATTCTATATCCATTGTGTATGAGGGTCTGGCGACATCTAGATCCTCAGAATCTGTACCTCATCCGCAGTCGCAGAGCTTGTAGGTAGCTGTGGTTTTGGTGCCATCACAAATTCTTTGTTCTTGAGGGTCTTCTTTTTACATTTCTCTTGCTGCTGTCTGCGTTTCTCTGGTTGGGAGGGCTTCACTGATTCAGTCTCAGGGACTGAGGAAGGTCTTGAGCTCTATGACCAGCTGCCTTTGGGCACTTCAACTACCGGTGGGTGCCCTCTTTCACACTGGTAGGAACCTGGGAAGGGAAGGACCCAAGGAAACCCTTCCTAGCGATAGAAGCCGAAGTAGACTGACACTTTTCTGGCTGAGAAGTGGTGATCCATAGCTGTGGGGAGGGGGGGGGGGAGATTGCTCCTGAAGTAGATGGTGTGGGAGGAACAGGGATAAGAGTGGCCCCCACCATCAAAGGGGCAGGTGTAGTCTTGTGGCTCTGAGGGCCAACTATCAATGGTGGAACATATGGGGCTGGAACTGTTGTAGCGGTGGCATAAGACGACGTCACGTGCACAGGATGGATCCTTCCAAATTTCCTCTTAATGTAGGTCAGTCTGCCTAGGTTCTTGTATTCCATGATTCCCTGCAGTCTGACTAGCAAGGGGAATGTTTCTCGCCACAGTTGACACAGATGGGAGGTGGAGCACATGAAGTATTGCGATGTGATGGAAGTTCGCATTTGCGATGTAAGATGCAGTTAGTACAGACTTCCAGAATTTAGAGCACTGCACTAGGGGAAAGATATATGGTTTTAGATCACAGCAGTATACCATCACCTTGATGTTCTCGGGTACTGTATCACTCTCAAAGGCCAAGATGAAGGCACCGGTGGCCACCTGATTATCCTTCAGACGCCTATGGACCGACCCGCCGGACGAAATGAACACCTCATCGATCTATGTTGGCG
Organism: Schistocerca piceifrons; assembly: GCF_021461385.2. Taxonomy (NCBI): domain Eukaryota; kingdom Metazoa; phylum Arthropoda; class Insecta; order Orthoptera; family Acrididae; genus Schistocerca; species Schistocerca piceifrons. The sequence goes on from NC_060141.1 coordinate 670,736,049, forward strand.
CGCAGCTCGTCATTTGACTGCAAAAGAAGATCCCTGTGGAATATGACATATACCACATTGAGTTGCAAAAGTGGGAGCCATAGCTACCACTCGAGCTGCCGAAAAACAGTCCTCCACTGCTAAAAGGTCTGCCTCAACTGCGATACGGATTACGAAAATGTCAGCCACCTCAATTAACAAGACTTAGAACAAGCCGTCTTGGAAGTAGAAGAGTAACAGCAGACTGAAAGAAGGACTGTTACAGAAGTAGGTAATCCATATTTCACATTGTTGTTACTGTATTATCCCGTTGTGAAATCTCATGACCACGTTGTTGTAAGAACGCTGTACATCGGTTTCAACTGTAACTTATTACAATTTTTAGAGGTAAATACTTATTTACCTTTTATTTTGTTTGTCTATAACGTACCAATATATATTCCGATTCTGCAGACAATCAAGTAAATGCGAGGGCAGCAGTGCACGAAGCCCAAAGACGATGAAGCTTCTTTGTAATTTCTTCGTATTATTACATTAATAATGTAATACTCTGATCATTATTGTCATAATTAATTGTCAAATAAAGAATAATTATGGTGTCATTCTGAATTCCTTTTACCTGGAGGGCTGATGAAAGCTACCGTTTTGCCGTTTGAATTAACATCGTAGCAGTTGAGTTTTGGTGGTGGCGCTCGAAATTACGCTAATATTTAAAAAAAATGTTCAAATGTGTAAAATTTTATGTGACTTAACTGCTAAGGTCATCAGTCCCTAAGCTTACACACTACTTAACCTAAATTATCCTAAGGACAAACACACACTCCCATGCCCGAGGGAGGACTCGAACCTCCGCAGGGACCAGCCGCACCGTCCATGACTGCAGCGCCCTAGACCGCTTGGGTAATCTCGCGCGGCACGCTAATATCAAAAAGTGCTACACACCACACGGATGGTCTGACGAAAAATATAACTCCAACCTATTTTGTGGAAAATTTTACCTTCTTTATTTTCTAATTAGTTAAATTCTCAGAAATTCACGCCGTTTCGAATTCATATGCGAAAAACCCAAAATAATCGCATTTCTTCGCTGTTTCTTCCATTTTTGACACTTTTCTGAGCCGACATTTTGGTGGGACTTTGAAAATCTGGATTCAACATCCTCGGAAACATGTAGAAAGCTATTTAAAAAAAGTTTACAAGACTTTCCGCTAAGAATCATCATTTGACTTGACTAATAGCTTCATTCTGATGCGTCAGCTTGTACTGTGAACTTCAGAGTGTCCGTTGAAAGTGTAGCATTGATTTTCGTGTTATTTTATGTTTGATAAGCTCACTTTTCAGCTGTAGTATTTATTCGTGGTGATGTACAGCGTAAACTAGAAGTATCACACCAAGAAGCGACAAGACATTTTACCGATCATGTAAATTCTACTAGATAGAATCTGAAAGAGAGACAGTTGCTCAGTGTAGCGCTTAATCTAGAGTTTCCAGATACCGATGTAGGCAACGACAGCAGTGTGTGGAGTGGGACAGAGGGAAGTCTCTGACTCGGCCGCAAAATATTCTACGCATTCCGCTGTGTGGGATGCGTACTTAAGCACAGGCACCGGCTAAGGAGAGGGGATGGTCGACCATGGTCAACTATGCAGACGATGACCCCTACATCGTGCAACAGGCAAGAGGGGACCAAGATGAAATATTGGGTGCAACATACAACTACATTTATTCATCCTGCAAGGAACGCAACCTCGCATTCAAAACTGCCACGGAGACCGTATGACGATGGTCTCTCTGCTGGTTGTGTTCCGTTCCAATGTTGGACCGACGCTAGCGGTCGCGTTTTCCTCGCATGAGAGCAGATTCTGATTGATTAGTGATTCTGGTCGCATCGCAAGATGTCGACACGTGGGAGCAGATAATTCACCCAGGACACCGTTTTGGTGGTCCACATTTTGCGTTGTGGGGCGTTGTGAAGTTACATTGTCATACTGACCTCCAGACCGTTAAACACGGTACACTAACAGGTTAACGTTATTGTGACGCTGTACTCCTTTCCCACGTGCGTCTTTTCAGGGAAGAATTTGATGGTACCTTCAATTTTGTGGATGACAGCGTGCGACTGCATCGACCAATACAGGTTGAGGAGCTGTTGAAATAAGACGATATTCGTCGGATGGACTGACCTGCACGTTCCACCGGCTTGCGTCCCATCGAGCACGGGTGCGATGCGTTGGGGAGATGTATTGCAACACCAACGCCCATACAGCATTTTTCAAACAAGCTGGTGGAGGTATGGAACCCACTGCCACAAGAACTACTTACTAACCTTGTTGTCACTGGTTGACAATGCAGATATGCCTTGCCGTCCGTTGTGATAAAACACCCGAGTAAGGATAATGTCTCATCTTTATTATTGTACAGGGGAACGTCGTAGATCGCCGTGGATTCAGTGTAATTGTCGTCTTTGAACGAAAGAAGATTCTACGTCCTATCGCGCACGGCTATTGCTCGGCGCTCCACTATGTCCAGCTTATCGATCAAGAACTGCTAGATTATTGTCGTGTGTTTGCTATTTGAATTCTCCACGTCAATTCAGTAAGCGCTTGAGCGTAAATATCTGTTTACTTTGAAACTAATAGTTATTCCTGCCATGTTGTTCGATTACGTTATTATGGACAAAAGACACGTAAATTATATTAATTATAATTTCTTTTCCACTGTTAAGAATGATTCTTACTAACAGTAATAATAATAAAAGCAGTCATATAAAAGATTTGTCGAGTTTCTCTGAGGAAAACGCTCCGCTGGTAACTTTTATTAGGTGATGAAACCTTGAAGAATCCAACAGCAATTCTTACTTTTATAGTTTTTGTCCTTTTGTAAGGCATGGTAATGAATAACTACTACTCTCACTGTTAAGTTCGTAACAACTATTATATGATTGCAGGAAAGTTATGGCCAGTTATGGAAATACATCTTTCACAACCAACTAGTCCAATTCGTCAAAAATAGTAAGAGGACGTTTTAGGAATGTAACCTTAATCTTCTCGATAAATTTCCATGAATAGCGAAAGCGGTCCTTACACTGTAACTCTATAAGCAGAGAAAGGATTCATCTGCCATTCTGTATTGAAAGGTAACACTGTTTGGACTATGTAAAAAATTGACTGAGAATGCATGCAAAATCTAGTTTACTGACAACTTTCATTTTCCCAAAAAACAAAGACCGACCAAATTTATGTTAACCAAGTTATGACAGAATATCGTGAACTACTAACAGGTGGTTTAAGACCACCGTGGACAAGGATCCTGGGTGGCAGAAGTGAGTCAAAAACTCTGGCTCTAAAAATGTGAATAACGCAATCTGAATTGATCTGATTCTGAGCAGACTTTCATCGATACTCTACAGAAGTCTATATTGGTGCAGCCGATAGCAAGTGGCGAATGAGATTTATACGCCCTGACAAGGCAGGAACAGCAGTACGTTACCCTGTTTGCTTCGCGCAGCGACGTGACTTGCAGCTGGCGAGATGTGTGCGGCGTAGGCGAGGCGTAAGGCGGCACCTGTGAATCGATCGCAGCCACGAAAGAAATGCAAAATCTCACGGTCTACCCATCAGGCAGACGGATCGCAAATTTACTCTCCACCAGAGCCCTGAAATCGAGGTAGATTTCAATGTGTGACACACCCATTCGCTGGTCGTAACAAGGCCCACGTTTGCTCACTTATACGACAGAGCACACAAGGAACCAAACGTCAAGAATGGTAAACCAAATAGAAATAAGTGTGCGCTCGCAAAAAGATTAGTCCGAGACGTCTGAAGTCACACTGTCGGTACAGTAAGAACTTCACCACATGCTATCCAGTCTAGATACTTGAAAGTGAAGTCAATCTCAGGACAGGACCCAAGCACCAACCACACTTGCCATAGCTTCGATCAGAAGTTGCTTCCACCCCGAAGTCCAGTACCCAAGTGCCTGGCACCTCTCCAGAAAAAAAGTCCGTTTTCCTGCAGAGTGCACGAACGACACACCCTTCACCGCATCGAACCAATAACAGGGCTTTAGAGGCGCTAAATCTCCCCTCCTACATGACAGCACAAACTCCTGTCGAACCAGCACAAGAGTAAAGAAACTTGTATCCGTGAAAAAAAAAAAAAGAATTCGCCAGTTACTGCCTTTTTTAAGTTTTCACGGAGGGAGAAGATGTTTTTCTCTGAAGCCACATCGCTTCCCACGGCAACAAGCCAACCGATACAACATTAAAGATCGTTATCTAAATAGCCTCTGCCTTGGAGTATGTTAGTCCCAGCTATGGGGTGTAATAAACATTCTATCTCTAAAAGTTTCTCAGACACCAGAGTTTATTATACGACTGAGGCTGGCGTCAATTCAGCGATAGCGGCATTGTCCTACTGGAGACCTGTCTCGACTAGCAGCCGCTTTGTCTGCACTGTTACGGCTTTACCGAGGGATGGGCTCGCCAGCAGTTGCTTTCAACTTCCTACATTCTATTCCTACGAACTAAGAACCATAAAAATACCTCTGCTTTTAGCTCCCTACCAGGCTCAATCAACTCCATCAACGTCTGCTCAGGCTGTTAACTTTCTAGAGTCTCGCTCAAGGTGCGTAAGGTGGTAACATTCTTTAATAATTTTCTATATGCGTAAAATTGGTGAGAGAGTAACTTGTCCTCTCTCAATACATTTAGCATATGCTCTAAAGAGCCAAAGAAACTGGTACAGCTGCTTAATATCGTGTAGAAGCCGTGCGAGTATGAAGAAGTGCAGCAACTCGAAGTGGCTTGGACTAAGTCTGTAGCAGTGTTGGAGGGAATAGACACCATGAATCCTGCAGGGCTGCCCAAAAATCCGTAAGAGTATGAGGGGGTTGAGATCTCTTCCGAACAGCACGTTGCAAGGCCTCACAGACATGCTCCATGATGTTCAAATCTAGGGAGTTTGGTAGCCAGCTCAAGTGTTTCAACTCAGAATAGTGTTCCTGTAACAACTTTGTAACAGTTAAGGACGTGAGGGGTGTCTCATTGTCCTGCTGGAATTGACCAAGTCCGTCGGAATGCACAATGAACCAGAATGCATGCAAGTGATCAGACAGGATGCTTACGTATGTGTCACCTGTCAGAATCGTATCTAGAGGTCCCATCTCATTCCAACTACATACGCTCCACACCATTACAGAGCCTCCACCAGCTTCAACAGTCCCTGCTGATCCATGGATTCATGACGTTGTCTCCGTACTTGTACATGTCCACGCGCTTGACACAATTTTGAAACAAGACCCATCCGACAAGACAACTTGTTTCCAGTCATCAACAGTCCGAAGTCGGTTTTGACGGGCTTAGGTGAGGCGTGAAGCTTTGTGCGTGCTGTTATCAAAGGTACATGAGTGGGCCCTCGGCTTCGAAAGTCCATATCGATCATGTTTCGTTGAATTGTTCGCACGCTGACACTTGTTGATGGCCCAGCATAGAAATCTGCAGAAATTTGGGGAACGGCTGCACTTCTGTCACGTTGAACGATTCTGTTCAGTTGCCACTGACCCCGTTCTTGCAGGATCTTTTTCCAGACGCAGCGATGTCTGAGATCTGATGTTTTATCGGATTCCTGATATTCACGGTACACCTGTGAAATGGAAGTACGGGAAAATCCTCACTTCATCGCTGCCTCTGAAATGCTATGTCCCATCGCTCGTGCGCCGAATATAAACCCACGTTCAATCTCACATAAAGGTTGATAAGCTACCATTGTAACAGGAGTAACCTATCTACCAAATGCACCAGACAATTATTGTCTTATTAGGCACAGCCGGCCGCAGTGCCGTATTCTGCCGTTTACATATCTCTATATCTGAATGTGCATGCCTATACCAGTTTTTTTGGCTCTTCAATGTATATTCATGAGTTATTCCTTTTGGACTTTTGATCTCTGATGTGGCTAATGACAGCAATGGGAGAGTTTCGTATGGAATTTACAGTATCCTTCTATTCTACAGTTTTAATACAGATATTGATATACTAGGGATTTTCTCTGTCATTCAGTGTCACATTCCTCTCCTACGTAAATTTGTCTCTTTGATAGAAATGCTGTGACGTTACCTCCAGTCTCGCAGGGAAATATTTACTGAAAGGTTTCTCAAAAGTGCGACATTAATTTAGCAGTTTGCAAGTTCTGGGACTCAGCACGATACAACAGTTGCGACATAGAAACAACCCACGTCGAGGAGTGGAAATTTTTTTCCGTAAGTAGCAAGATACAGTACAGTTCACTGAGTTTTCTATGATTTTAAGTGACAGGTTAGCTAGTTGTGATCCACCCTCGGAGCGTTTCTTAAAGCAGTATGAGGCCAATGAGCAGGTTGCGAGGCACCACTGGTCGGAAGCTGTAACTGATCAGACGCGCCTAACTCTCACTATAAAAACAGCAGGGAAATCATCGAATAAAAGATCTCAGGGGTAGGGGAGGGGTGTACGGTGGGATTCTGGTTCTCAGTTGAGAAGCAGTTAAATAAAGAACAAGAACAGTGTCTCGTCGTTCGCCTCCGAACAATCCGCCACCAACGTCGCTTGATTTTTCTCTGGAACAGATGTTAAATAAGAGATGGTTGTTCTGATTACATAACGAACTAGACAAATTATCGAAATGAAGTAATATTTGTTCAGCTAAATGTACAAGGCTATCAAAATTACATGTGCTCAAATAGAGCTTACGTAAGCAAGAGACCGAAACGTCCCCTTAGAAAAATTATACATAACTGTGATTAAACTGACACACAGTAGTTTTCGCGCAACGCAATCAGACTTTCTATAATCCCTATAAAAGAATAACCCTGACTAATATTGACCTATACCTTTCACAAATCACTTACCTCACAAAAATCTTCGTTACTCGAGCTACTGCAATACAGCGAGCGCCACTACTGCCAGCTACATAAAAGGTTCAAACTACTGAAGGCACTAACTACTGATAGGCATAGTTAGCAAATGAAAGATTTTGATAGAGAACAAACAATGTATTTACCTTACTAGTGTTCAAAAGTCATAATATATATAGCAGTTCATGACGTCCATTTTTACAAATCCACTGTTTCTGATGGACACACGTCCAGATCATCCACTCTCAAAAATCCGCCATCTCACTCCCCCACATCCACCACTGCTGGCGGATCACCTGCAACTGCCCAACGCTACGCGCTGTTAACATCCAGCTGCCCAACACTACAATGGCAGACAACAATGCAAACTAGCCACAGACTGCACACAGCACAGCCAGTGATTTTCATACAGAGCGCTACGTGGCGTTACCAATAAGAAAACCTAAACAGCCTACTTACAAGACGAGGTAGCAGTACGAGGACAAATGAACAGAACTCTTTCATTATTTCAGTGGCTTGACATTCACAACCTATACAGCTGCTGGAGCTATCAATGCATAAAAATCATCTTTTCTTCTAGTGTTAATATTGTCTTTCATTATATCGAGTTTTACATGTAAATTGTCTTTCTCTTATTATGTTTCATCACAGAATCAATTAAAGGAGAAGAAGCTACAGATAGAAAAAAATAAAAGACCTTCCTCACACATGTGTGACCTTGATTATCAAGAAATAATCAACATCGTTGCTTTTCTAGGACTTATATACATGACTGAAAGTAACGAGCGCCTTCTCCTATTCGGTGCGGTCTTTTGATTCCACCACGTAACTTGCGACGGACGTTCGGACTGAAGTAGGCGTCAATACGTTCTTATTAAGGATAAATGATACTTATAAATGGTAGAAAAATCGAATTTTTTTACTTAATTGAATTCTGTACTCTCCCCTGATTACGTTGATATACACATCATAGGGTTTCAAATGAAAAATGGCCTATATATAGCAAATTTTAAAGTTACGGTCATGTACGCTGCAGCGGACACCTTTATTTCTGTTACAGAAGCCAGTATTATTTCGAAAAAAACTGTAAACTACCAGTTTCCAGCGTTATACGAATGATATATTGTATATGTTGGTAACAGTGCAGGTTTCTAGTGTCTGTAAAGGGATTATCTTTGCTAGTATTTACTTTTGTTTCGCTGAAGCAGTTTGTTCATGTGCTACTGAATGTTTGTTGCTCAATTGCTACATATATTTGTGGAAGTACATATCCTTTAGCGTGAAATAAATACGAACTATGCCACGCATCAAGTAATTCAATAAAAGGAAATTCCATGGTAGCCAGTTCACAAACAAAGCAAGCCACACCATCCACGGACTTCGCCTAAAAGAACGAATTCTTGTTACCATAAAGCAAACGAAAGTGGTAAAATATTCCACCATAAGCATTTTCTTCCTGCGCCTGTTATGAATGAAATAAAACCAATTTTCAGATACATGAGTGACTCTGTTTTGCTTACTAAATGTCTTCATGGGCGCACTCAGAATACAAATGAAATTTTCAACCATTACATATGGGAAACATCACCCAAGATTTTTTTGTAGGACTAAATACATTACACGTTGGTGTACAAGATGCAGTGATATGTTTGAATGATGGAGTGATAGGAAGGTTGGAAGTCCTGAGAAATTTAGGCATAAAATGTGACTTCAATATGGAAGATCAATTGCTTGCATGTGACAGGCAACGGGTGCATGAAGCTGAAAAATTCGCTCTTCAAGTTACCGAGTAAGAGAGAAATGCTAAAAGGAATGACAAGAGTAAGCTTGAATATGAAGAAATGCTGCAGGATGAAGACTATGCTTCAGGAATTTTGTGAGGCACAGTTTAATTGGACTCTTACCTTCATTTGCAATTTTCCACAAATTGTATTCTTCAGAATTCAGGTACAAATATTTTATAAAGTTTATAAAGTATTGCTCTTATTTTTTATCTGCAACTTACTATAGTTCATATTTATGTATTAGACCTAAGCTATATTGCAGAATCAACTAAATTATAGAAAAAATAACATTTTTATTAGGAAAAATTAATAAAAATAAAAATGTAAGAAGTGATATTTTTATCGTTGTAATCTACATAATAGCTGGAACTAAATAGGTCTAGTACCTCAGCCATCATGTCATGCATATCTGGTAAAAATTTGGTCTCCTTCAAATGAATAACATTGGATTAAAAGGTACCTCAATTTGAGAAACATTTTGGAAAAAAATACATCAATTTCTTTGTATTTTTAATAACTCTAAACTGGTTGAAAAATGTTGAAAATACTTTAAGTTTGTATAGAAAGTGTGCTGCATTACCTGAGATAAACAAAAAAATATGCAAAACATATACATTAAAAACAGTGCCTGACTGAAATAGGTGTTGATTTCTACGTAATATTCAGCTAGAAAAGTACCCTGTATCATTAATAAAGGGCCTTCCCAAGTGAATGGGTGTCAGTTATTGTGATTAATTTAATAATACTCAATGTGTAAACGTAAAACTTAGTTTATTTCATATCAGGTGGTGCAGGAACTAATTAATTAAATGGAAACTTCGTTTTCCACCCTGGCTTTTAAACAATAACTGTCACTTTATTACGCGAACAGTTGATTTCAGCACTGTGCCTGTTTCTAATGCTGCTTCTATCGTTTTAAATTCACTAGTCACCCTATGTATACATCACAACCTCCATAATCCACCCCCTACGGGACCAGTAGCATGGTCGCAACGAAAGAAAGGTCGATTTGTCAGAGGAACAATTACATTGACCCGTAACATCAACACTTTAATTTTCAGTTGGAAAAACTGTTTGAAATATTGTCTCGTGCTAAAATAGTAACAACATGGAAAGAAAACCTTCACACACTAAGAAATCTTACACGAAAATCTAATGTACAATAGTGCCTGACTGTAAAATACGTCTGCATCGTACAATAAGGAATTGTAAGTGGAAGTTTAACATCTGCACATACAGTACTGCACTGACCCACAACTGTATTGCACGTAAGTGTTTGAAACATGGGAAATCACACGGTAAAAGAACGTTCTGTTCTTGAGCAGCACTAAAATAGTCTTTAACGTTCTTTTACTTTGTGCTCGACAACCTTGATTTTGCCGTGATGTCCTGTCATTTCCTAATCCACAAAATGGGTAGAGCTGTGTTCGATATATTGAAGGGCAGTATCAAATGCACGTTAATCATCTGTATGTGATATTCAAGCCCTAGTTCATTACCCTCGTTCTTACCATCATCTCTCTCGTTCTCATTGATTGTTCGAGTTACAGCATCAGTGAGATGGTCGTCAGTTCATTCTGATTCCGCAGTGCAGTCAGCTTCAGCTGTACTGATCCACTGACTCACATCACTGAGCTCAGCATTCGCTTGTAAAGACAGCGTCACATGTTTACATTTAGTTGGTACCATAATTTTGTTTTCGACAATTTAACGTAGAGCCAAGCTGATACTAATTTACAAAATAAAGGACTGCACAACAACACTTATTATTTCATACTAAAACTGATCGAACTATGGAAGTTAACAACTATCAACTGCTTACGGATCCATATTACAGACCGTGAGTCATCGAAATATCGAAAACTGACTGTAGCAGCGGGCTGTGCACATTAACAAACACCGGAAATGGGATGGTCAAATTATCCGAGCTTGGATTAGGAAGGTTTTAGTGTATGTATACAAATGTGTGTCAAATATTAACAATATGTAACAGTCTGCAGCTGACGCAATAATGTCGTTTTAATTCGTTGACGAGTGTGATTGTTTTTCTCGTTCGCGTCTACTGGCCAACAGTTGTATACTAAAACGAGTGACTCAAATTTATATCCACTTACACAGGATGGAGGTGTGAAGTTATGACAATAGAAGCGACAGTTGCTAATAGCATAGAACCGAAATCAGTTGAGTGTATGATGGTGTGTGTTCGAAAAGATTATATCCTTTCCTTTACTGTGTTCCCTAGGTTACCAGGGAGTCAGTCTTAAGAGTTGACATTAGATACTCCAGGGTTTGATTGAAGTATCTGCCGTTCCCAACATCATAACTCTCTCATTATGTGCTTGAGAGAACAACAGAAGGAATTTTGTGTGATGGAACACGTAAAGACTAAGTCCGTTAACACAATTCAGCACATTTTTCGGCGACAATTCGTGCTCCATCCACATATGAAAAGGCAAAAAGATGGAAGGAAAAATAGAGTGTGACGTCCTGTCGACAGCATGGTCATTAGAGACGGAGCAGAAGTTCGGATTATGACGGGAAGGGAATGGAAATTGGCAGTCCTTTTTTCAAAGAAACTAGCACGGCATTTTGCTGGATCGATTTAGGAAAATCATGGAAAACCCAAACCTGGACGATCGGACGGGGATTTGAACCACTGTCCTCCGAAATGCAAGTGAATTGTGCTAACCACGTCACCAACTCCTCGGTGGAAAGAAAAATCGCAGGAAGTTCTTTTCATTCACAAGAGACAGTGGACATAGTTCGGTAATCCTTCCGACGTAGCCCTACAACAGCTATTCGGAAAGCGAGTACTGAGCTAGCATTGACCCGCAAAACAGTCTAGGATGATATTCGTAAGCGTTTGACATTCGAGGTTCGCAGGTAGCTACTCGTGTAGGCCCTCAGTGAAAGTGATAAAAAGCTGCACACTATTTTAGTGGTAGACATAAAGAGATTCCTGGAATATGACGGTTTTAAGTACAGGATGGTTTTCAGTGATGAGGCGACAATCCGTAATAACGGAAAACTCAACAAGCATCATGTTAGAATCTGGGATTCACAACACCACTAGCGAATCATTGAGAATGTCAGAGCTTCTCAACAGTTGGTCGTCTTCACTGCCTTGTGCTGATGGAAGTTTTACGGAAAATTTTTCTTTGCCGAAGGAACTGTGACGGGATACTGGTATCTTGTCATGACCCAGATGAGGAATTCAGAGATTTTGTTTTTTAACAGTACAGAGCTTCACCCCACCTTCCATAATGAACGACAGGGTATCTGAATGAATATTTCCCATGGCACTGCACGGGTCGCACTGGTTCTCATAACGAATGCGATTTATTTTCCTGGGGCTTTGTGAAAGACCATGTCATTGTCCCAGCGTAGCTTCGAGATCGCATCACAGAAGCCTTTCTTGCTGCTAGAAGAGACCTGCTCCTTCCTGTTTGGGAGGGAATAGATTGTCGAATAGTAACATGCGGTATCGCGTATGGGATCCATATTGAATCCTTATAAGACAGATAAGAAAAGCAGTCATACACACTCTAAGAAAAACAAAAAATCGACGCAGCCCGCAGGCATAATCCGAATGGGACAGAAGTCAGCAGATGTGATGTACATTTATAGATAAACAAATGATTACAATGGCAGAACTGCTCCACCCCTGGCGCTAATGCAAGCAATTATTCTGCTTGAGATTGATTGATTGTGTTGTTGGATGCCCCCATGCGAGAAACAGTGCCTAATTCCGTCCATTCGGCGTGTTCGATTGTCAAACTGCCGATCTGGTTGGAAGGCCCTGCCCACAATGCTCCAAACATTCTCACTTCGGTTTGCAATCTCGCTGAGTGGTGTAGAATTACTTTCAGAGATGAGTCCCGCTTCAAATTGAGCCCCGAACACCAGCGATGACGTTTCTGGAGGTTCCCCGGACAGCGGTGGCATACCAACCTGACTGTCACCTGTCATACAGCCCGAAAACCATGAGTGGTGGTCTGGGGTGCTGTTTCATTTCACAGCAAGATCCTTATGGGTTGCCATTCGGAGCATTCTTACAAGCACGGAGGTATATCGACGATATTCTACGCCCCGTCTTGTTGCACTTCTTGGCAAGACACCACGGCCTTACATTTTAGCAATATAATTCCCGCCCGCACGCGATGAGAATGCCTGATTATCTTAGTGGTGCCAATCGCTACGTTGCCCAGCAACGTCTCTACTTCTCTTCCAAACTGCGAACGTTTGGAGCGTTAGCTGTAGGGGCCTCCAACCTGCTTGGGATATTAACGATCTAACGCCGCCGTTGGAGAAAAACTGAGACGATATCACTCAGGAGGGCATCAAGCAGCTCTTTCAATCCATGCCACGCAAAATAACAGCTTGCGTAAGGCCATAGGTGGACTAAAACGTGACAGACTTGCTTAGTTTATGAAACTCTTTCTCTTGAATTCGTCATCCAGTTTTTATGGTTCAAATGGCTCTGAGCACTATGCGACCTAACTTCTGAGGTCATCAGTCGCCTAGAACTTAGAATTAATTAAACCTAACGAACCTAAGGACATCACAAACATCCATGCCCGAGGCTGGATTCGAACCAGCGACCGTAGCGGTCGCCAAGTTTTTATGAAATTGTAATCATTTGTTTGTCTGTAAGCGTGCATCATATCTACCGATTTCAGAGCCATTCGGATAATTCTTTCACGGTGTATCTTTTTCAGTATTTTGCTCATAGAATGTGGCGAATAAGATATTCTAAATCACATCTGATAACGTTTTTTCTAAAAACAAGTTACGCCTGCATACAGAAGTTACTGTACAACAGCCGAGATGGAAAATGGAGCAGTGTTTATTTTTTAAATTGTCTATAACGTGTCTGCATTTTGGCACACGCATTACAAGTACCTTTTCAATTCGAAAGGTTTTCCTCAGATAGACTTCTGCTCTTGTCACACATAATTTCCCAGACATTCTCATTAGATACATTCTGCGTGAAGTACTTCTTTTCATAATTAAAACAGCATACTTCGGAAACCTGTACGTGTTTCTCTTGAACACTACGACCTGTTCTCATTTTTTTGCTGCGTACGTGACCTGCATTAGGAGAGACAGAATATTGCCACTCTGAGTTATATTACGCCCTCCCTACCGTTCTGTCTCGACTGAATACGGCTTTGAATATTTCCGATGGAACAAACGAATGGGGGAATTGTGCTTTTGTACTGAATGAAAATTCGCGAAACTAACAGAGCGTGACGCGTAATAAATATTCATCGCTCTGACGAACCCACTTCGTACTCCGACTCAGTTTATTGTTTCAGTTCTGATTTTATGTTGAGACCTCCAGAACCGACTCCATTTAGACCACTCCACAATGTATTGTATGAAAAAAATATCTACGTTTAATACGTGGTATAGATGTATCCACAACACCTCTGCCACCGTCAAATCACATTATTTAGCAACATCTAAATGACAACATCTATGTAAATCTGCAAGTAACTGCACAAGAGTTCTTGTAACTTAGAATATTTCCGTAGCCTTACATTTGTAAAACGAGAATATATACAAAAAATGTAGCGACACTGTTATTTTAAATAACTTGGCGAACAGATGCTTCTTAAAGCGGAGACTGCGGATAGTAATCAAAGATGACTGTTCTCCATCTGCTTCGTAAGTTCCATTGGTTCACAACAATTTAACCATCGGATTGCCTATTCAGAGCAATTTTTCTTACTGTAGTGTGTATATTTAACACACACTAGAGGCTTTGAACTTCTTGTTGTTAACTTTTTTCGGCTCTCGGGAATTAGAAGCAAAGCATTTTGACCCACTAGCTGTACGAAACATTATCACTGAGAACTATAAAATAAAGAAGCAGGAAACCATTTTTAGTATGCACAGAGACGCTTTTTAGAATAAGAAAACACAAGTGTGAAGAACGATTGTCTGAAAAGTAATTACAAAGCTGTACATCGATTGGTGAAAAACAAATTACATTCATATATGAGACAGCTGTATATCGAGTATAAACTTGCTACAAAACAACCTTCAAAATACATTGATTCATAAAAAATACAATAGTGTAAACTAGGCAACTCCGAGCTTCTAACTACTAGTTCACGCTTACAGACAAACTCTCGAAGACAGTACTGTTAAAGATCATAAAGACATGTAAAGAACTACAGCCAAAGAACACGAAATCTTTGCTTTAGTTGTAGGTTGGCAATAGACGTGAAATATCACCAGCAAATTGTGTCCATAACTTCTACTTATTCGTATTATGAAAGTCCGTAGTGACATTACTTCCAATCACAGTAAAAAGATTTAATATAGTCATAATTATGAAAATGGAGCTCAAAGAATATGATGTGAATCAAACGGTGTATTTAACAGCCATTAAAGCATAAAGCCACATTGTGGCAGGGAAACATTATAACTTTCTTGATACGATGAGGTACAAAGTGAATCTTCTTTTTTTTCGTTATACAGTTTCCAAAGAATAATAAATAGTAAATATCGCTATTATTGCTTCTTTTATGGGAATACAATATTATAAACCAACACGTTTGTATCTTAAGTGTGGAGTAATGTGGAAGTAGGTTTACAATGTTAATAAAAGGTCAGTAATCGAAAATAATGAATGACTTAAGTTCAGTATTCGTCGATACCAGTTCTAATCGTCAGAATCAAACGAGCAGCCCAGATGCAAAAGCATTTCTTGTTGATTCTGAGTTGGGCACGCTGCCGTACAGATTTTTTCTGCGCCTACGCAATGGAATTAGTTGCAGGGTGCAAAACCCGCTATAAACCGTTGAAGATGGCTGTGAAAATCGTTTTCGGTTGCAAAAGCCGCTAACTGCATGTTTTCTTCGGGTGCAACGCCCGCTGAGTCTCCAATAGTTGTAAAACGGGAATGGCGGTCGCCGTCCCATGTCCGGCTGCAAAGCACGCCAACTGTCATCAGACTTAACAATCTACACATATTAAGAGCTACTTTCTAGTCTGTCACTATTAGGAGGGACATAGTCTTATTCAGAGCTAGGTTGGTTGCGCTGTAGCCAACTCGTACACAACAATGAAACTCTTGCTGTATACGCATTGTCGAAATATACGCCTGTAAGCACAGTTCAGTTGATCAGGAAGGTGTTTCTTGATGGATTTGCGTGAGTGTTTTGAAGAAAATGATTTTGTGAAAGTTTAAACGCAGAAGATGGTCAAGCGAAGTCGGAGTTATTGAAACAGTGGGAATCCTGCAAGAAGTCGAACCTTTCACAGAAGGTGCAAATCATCAGAACGACACCGAGAACCCGGAAAAGGAAGAGGGGTCCTGATGAGTGGAAGAGACATGTTTCCAAAACATAAAGGTAAGGGCATGAAAAGTACCAATAAAGCAATATTATACAATGAAAGTGTATTAACACTAATTGTTACGACACAACCTCAACAAATTCGTTGTGCGATTTGCGCCCACCTCTAGACAGTGGCGTAGTCCGACCGATTTTATGGACAATTCTTGCAAAAATAAAAGTGGTAGCTGTCTGACAACAAAGTAGGGGCGTAGCTAGCGCAGGGCAAACATTATTTTGTGTTAAATGCAGTAGATTCTCGTAGGGAGCATCATTGACTGAAACTTGGTAATCAAGGAAGTCAGGATTCGGTTACGGTTGTGGATGAGGCCGTAATCAGTTACTCTTGATTCCGCTTTGCAATTACACACATTTATTTTAAAACGGTAATTCCAGACTCAGCAAGAAATAAAATATCACACATTATTAATGAAGGAATAAACAATCCCGTAATTAATAGTGCTCTCAGTGCGTTACAATTTACCAAATGAGCATAAAATACAGACACAGCAAATAATGTTTTAGAAACAAGCCAATGTGATCCCAATTAGAATTTTAAGGCCAGTAACCACAGTCACGGCTGAAGGCCTTTCCTGCTGAGAACGGCAATTATTAAAAAAAATTAACAAACATACAGTAAAACAGCAATGAAGTTAAAGATGTTAATTTATAAAGACAGGCCAGAGATCACTAAACAGGTGAGACAAAGTGGTGATAAACTTGGTAGCACAACCACTGAAACCTGCTGTAACGCCAAGAATGGTCATAATACATAAAAAAATTATAAACATACAATAAAACAGCAAATACAATAATAAAACACAAGGGGCAGTCAGAGACGGTGGGCCAGGAATCGATTTCTGAGTAGGTTCGGCAAAATACACTTTCGCGAGCGGTGAGATAGGCAGCCACGAGTTGCTTTCATTTCACAAGATGGCAACTTAGACGAGTGGCAGTCTAACGAACGACTAACGATAATTTTGCTGAGGCTAACTGACGTCCAATAAACCAAACGCAAAGATGTAAAAATACGCCAAAACCGGAACCGGTGGTCTGGACTCGCCCACAGGATACTGTGCTTAGAGCCCCCAGAATGAGGAAGGAATCACTGCCACCAAAGTTGAAGAATCGCCAACGAACCTACAATCAAGAAGGCTGTCAAAACTAAAACCCTCACCGGACATCAGCGGCAAGGCGAGGAAACGTACACTGCCGTTAGGTACACTATCCACCCAGGTCAGGTAACTGGGGCGTTAGCGGCCACCGTGCAGGAAAATACGTCTGGTTGAACTTAACAAATAGTAAGAAATTGAACGCAATAGATAGCAATTAGAAGTCCAGGAAAGCTACTCATATCCACCTTCCCCAAGCACTCCACTCGCTGCTCTTCACCTCGGCAAGACTACAAGCAGCAACACGAACTCAAGTTACTGGAGAATCGCTAGATCTCACAGTAGTGTAGGTTTCTCTACTTGGGTCCAAAAGCACTCAACTTAAAGCTTGCAGGATCCGATTTACACCGAGGTCGTGCACCCTCGTGACCACAGGCCTTTGATCCGGCAGTCCGTGCCCGCCGCCAGCGGTCTCAGCTTTTTCTGGCACTGCGCGGACCTCGCTGCTCCTGCGTCCCCAACAGAACTGCCCATTGACACGACCCGGAAGAACAACGATGTCGCCCGAAAGATAGGGCGACAGTTATTACATATCGATAACCGCCACTGCTGCCACTATCGGACAGGCAACGCTTGCGAAACCAGGTGGCACCAGTCAAGACGAGAAGAAGACAAACAACCACAACCATGTCAACTAAACGATACAGTCTGGTCTCCAACCGAGGACGGAAACCTACAACAGCACCAACGCGAGCCGCTGCACGACTTAAGGACAGCACGCGATTGCACGTAGTTGTTCTATGCACTACACTTATATTGTTGCCAGACAACTTCCAATTTCAGATTAGCAGCAGTCGTTCATTGGAGAGGATTTTCATTAACCAGCGGGGGGAGAGGGTGTTGGCAGTAAGAAATGAAATTTTCTTACAAAATGGTTTAATTATGCCTTTTTACTAACGATAAATAATTTCTTGACTTAGATCGTTGTGCTTACAATCTCGTATATTTTATCTGCGTGTACAAACTTCTGCCTACTTCTAAAAACCCGTGATATGTTGCCCATCTCCCCCCTCGTCGCTGTTTACTGCTTCTACCTACTTAACGATGGGACTCTGTTTCACTGTTTCAGATACGAACCCAAGATACCTGATCGTAAACATTCCCTCGGAAAACTATGTAACGAACTTATCATGCAAGACATAAGAAAAATTCACCATACGCTTTACCAGAAAAGAATCCGGGAGTGGCAGAGCAACTACATAGTTCGACACGTCTCCTAAAAGAAGATTCGCCGAGACCCAAAAAAGGAAACGAACCGTTACCATTTCTCTTTAACGAAAAAGAGGGGCGAGCATATCGGAAATGTTGCTATTTGCTAAATGGCTTTTTGTCAGTATTACAGATTAAGAAAAACATGGTTACCAGGATGTGGCACAAAACTTTAGACCAAGATGCAGTTCCCACTGAGACAAGAAGGAGCGATAGGAGAACCAAGTTGTATGAAGCGAGAAAAGAGTGTGTCAAAAACGTAACGCAGACTGACTTTCCACAAATACAGTAACTATTTTTTAATAGTGTGAGCCAACATTTAAACGACCATTTATCAGTACATATATTACTAACTATGAGATTCATCTTAAAATTAGAAGCACAGAATTACTTTATTATATCAATAAAACTGGCCACGATTTTTGAGCAAATGAAAAGTAGAAACTAATCATTCTTTAATAGATTATCTACGATGTAGTACAGGTGACTAAGCTAGTGCTTATAGTGGAATAAGTGTAAATAGATTGTTCTTGTTCTTGACACGAAAAAGAAATGAGGGCCTTGTTTCTTATAAGCACAGTATACGGAAGTGCTAATGGTGCAAGAAAGAGGCAGCTTTATTTACAGTGAGAAAAATGGCTGGCTCTGAGCACTATGGGACTCAACTGCTGAGGTAATTAGTCCCCTAGAACTTAGAACTAATTAAACGTAACTAACCTAAGGACATCACAAACATCCATGCCCGAGGCAGGATTCGAACCTGCGACCGTAGCGGTCTTGCGGTTCCAGACTGCAGCGCCTTTAACCGCACGGCCACTTCGGCCATACAGTGAGAAAGAAAGAATGGCGATAAAGGCATTATAGCAGAATGTGAACATCCTGAAAGTTTTGGTTATCAAGTCCCAGATTAACCCATCTTCATTAGTGCCGCAAATTTGTAGTATTTTACGAGCATTCATCGTAAGAACCTACTTCTATTAACTCAGGAAGCTGTTTCAAATTTGGCCCTTTTCCAATTTTCCAGTGAGGAAATTACCCCAAGTACTTCGTCTGCACATTACACAGCTCAATAAATGCCGGATCTAGTCAGAAAGCGTAGATGGTAAGTGACCTACACTGGCCAACTTGTGCATCCATTTTTACAAAAGAAATGTTTTGGCCACATATTGTCTGTAGGATGATTTACTGTACAGTGTATGAAGAGAATGTGCCGTTGGTGCGTTACGGCTAAATCCTACACATAAAGCATCTGACCAACATTATCTCTCCAAAGACAAACACGTCTTCAGCTTCCTGAATTTGGCCTCGGAAGAGAGCATGTGCACTCTACAACCTCCAGTTCGACAAATATCCTCTATTACGTAAGATAAATAAATACAAACGTCTACTCGAGAAATATTTCCGTAGCTCAAAAATTTTGTATTAGCCAGATGTTTCAACAATGGGAAGAAATTGAGTTCAAATGGCTCTGAGCACTATGGGACTTAACTTCTGAGGTCATCAGTCCCTTAGAACTTAGAACTACTTAAATCTAACTAACCTAAGTACATCACACACATCCACGCCCGATGCAGGATTCGAACCTGCGACCGTAGCGGTCGCGCGGTTCCAGACTGTAGTGCCTACAACCACTCGGCCACTCCGATCGGTAGAAATTTAGTACACAAACGTCAATCGATATGATGAATGAACTGTAAAGATTATGAGACATCTGCGGATCAACCTTATGAACCTTTCTTCAATAGGTCGCCAATGAGGATTTAATGTCGTCGTTAATACGGCTGTTAAAGTTCTACCTCACAGGAGATGAAATTTCATATTTTCGTACGTGTTTCTTTTTAAGTAATATATCATGCAGTGAAACAGTTAAATAAGGAGAAACAGTTTTGTCTTCTTGCATACGCTTTCCCATTATTTTCAGTTCCTTACATCTGGGCTAAAAGATACTACCTTTGTTAAACAAGGATTAACACATTAAAACTCTTACTCTAATACTTCATTCCAAAGAAAATAGGCTGTGGAACAGGTTTACATTTCTAAATATCTCCAAGGTTCTAATTCAGCGCGGATGTTGAATGAACATCATCGGTGTGCAATAATTTCTAGATCAGAAACTTGAATGTGAAATACCTTCAGAGCAAATTAAGGAGTTTATAAAATAAACTTGTTACATACACACAAACACACACACACACACACACACACACACACACACACACACGATGCTATTCTTGGAATCACGAAATCTAATAGTGGAAGCTAAATTTAACAACTCTTGAGCATGTAGGACTGCATTGAGGAGAGAGTTCAGTATACTTAACTTTCCAAGTTGAATCGTATTTTGTAAATAAATATTACAGATATATCACTGAAATACACTGCACATAACAAAACTTATATCAGACGCGAATCACACACCTATTGTCAACACATTTTATTGGTTTTGACGCCACAGATTGCTATATACAGTATTTTGCAGATGGCGTTCATCACTCAGTTATTTCATGAGACTGAAATATAATCTTTTTTAGACTTATAAATTGGAAGTGTCAATTATAATTACAATATATTGCTTAACATGATAATAATAATTATTAACTATTTTACAACATATGTTTTTCTTCCACGCTGAATCTTCCATTATGCTGGCATTTTTTAAATCATTCGATTACTTGAAATTAATGAATTCATCAGCTCAGTATTTAACATACACTATAGAACGACTCGTTAGGTATTGTTCTCTTTGAACTGATGTATGAAATCTGGAAGAGGAATAACTATTCGAAGAAGTTTCCGTGTTCCCAGAATGAGATTTTCACTCTGCAGCGGAGTGTGCGCTGATATGAAACTTCCTGGCAGATTAAAACTGTGTGCCCGACCGAGACTCGAACTCGGGACCTTTGCCTTTCGCGGGCAAGTGCTCTACCAACTGAGCTACCGAAGCACGACTCACGCCCGGTACCCACAGCTTTACTTCTGCCAGTACCTCGTCTCCTACCTTCCAAACTTTACAGAAGCTCTCCTGCGAACCTTGCAGAACTAGCACTCCTGAAAGAAAGGATATTGCGGAGACATGGCTTAGCCACAGCCTGGGGGATGTTTCCAGAATGAGATTTTCACTCTGCAGCGGAGTGTGCGCTGATATGAAACTTCCTGGCAGATTAAAACTGTGTGCCCGACCGAGACTCGAACTCGGGACCTTTGCTTTCGCGGGCAAGTGCTCTACCAACTGAGCTACCGAAGCACGACTCACGCCCGGTACCCACAGCTTTACTTCTGCCAGTACCTCGTCTCCTACCTTCCAAACTTTACAGAAGCTCTCCTGCGAACCTTGCAGAACTAGCACTCCTGAAAGAAAGGATATTGCGGAGACATGGCTTAGCCACAGCCTGGGGGATGTTTCCAGAATGAGATTTTCACTCTGCAGCGGAGTGTGCGCTGATATGAAACTTCCTGGCAGATTAAAACTGTGTGCCCGACCGAGACCGTGTTACATGTAAAGGTACTATGTATGTGTGTAATGTCCAGACAATCATGATGGGTGTCAAGAAGCTTTGTTTTTAGTAACTATCATTACGAACTGCATTATTATCAATATCTAATTTACTGAAGACAATTATTGACCACTGCAGTCAAGATTTCTCTGTTGGTCAACAACGTTTCCAGATTGGACAATCTGCTTGAAACACCTCCTCAAAGATGACGTGAAAATAGTTTGTCTCTATAGCGTGATCAAAGAAAAGCCTTTCGTGTAAGTTATTTTAGAGAGCAAATATTCTGATTTCTCATTTTATGACCCAGTAACACGGCAGTGTGAGTGCTACAAACAGTGGAAGTAATTAAATGTATTACGTAAAATCTGTGTGTATTTCAATTCTATGAAGAAGGCAAACGTGTTTCACACTTAGGACGGAAGGACATGCTAAGATAAAGTAAAAAGCCCACAGATATCTAGTAAGCCTAAGTGTATTGTTCAATTCTGTATCAAGATGGCAGTTTCTCTTTCACAATGCTTCACATTCTGCTTCCTTTTATCTTCCCAAACTTTTTTCAATATAAGCAGTCCATCATAAACAGATCAGCAATAGAATCATTAGGAGCCGGCCAGTGTGGCCGAGCGGTTCTACGCGCTGCAGTCCGGAACTGCGCTGCTGCTACTGTCGCAGGTTCGAATCCTGCCTCGGGCATGGATGTGTGTGATGTCCTTCGGTTAGTTAGGTTTAAGTAGTTCTAAGTTCTAGGGGACTGATGACCTCAGAAGTTAAGTCCCATAGTGCTCAGAGCCATTTGAACCATTTGAAGCCAATCGTTAAGAGATAATGTCTTTATGTCATATACAGGTTGCACAAGGAAGGAACGTTAATATTCTAGACAAAATGACAAACGCCAGTACTAAGCAAAATTTATTACTCTAACTTTTTACGTACTTTACTACTTGTCCGACAAGGTTGGCTTTTTGAAATATAGCCCATTAAGAGGCCCAAGTGTACAAATTGCTGTCCCTGTCCTAAGAATTCCCTTAAGCAGTGACACTGTTCCAGGGTATGTCATTCTTCAGTGCTGTATGTGGGGGGCTCATATGAATTATGGTGTATATTGAACTCCATTAGTGCAAGCCTGTAGTTTGAGGACATGCATTATGAGCCATAACTATGTCTTCTTTGTATAATTTTTGTTACGTTCTTTTGTAATATATGTAGCAAGATGGTTGCATCAGTTTTGTACCAGCGTACACATTTTAGTTCAAAATGAATTTACATGAAAACTGTGAGCCAATATGGTAGCTAGTCTATATATAATGGTAATATCTGTTTACTATGAGCATTTTAACGTTAATTACAGACACAATCACCCTTTTTATTTAATTAACGATGTTCTTGAGTAAGACAGACATGTTACAACGTGTGTTACACGAAGCCTAGGTTATTAGCCACCTACAGTCAGTTTGTGTCTACCATGTTTTGTGTTAGGCCTTTCGCTAGAAGATAAACCCCAAGCTGATCACTTTGTTTTACACTTATGTATATTCAATTTATGGATTATATATATGGTAACTAAGGTTTAAATACTTAGTTTTCTTTGCTCTAACTTCATGATATAATCTTAATGACCTACAGTTATTACTGGTTTTCTTTATACACTTTTTTAAGATGCCATTCTGTAACATATGTAACTAGATGTTTCTGTTTATTTTAGAGAATTTTGTATAATTTAAGTCCAAAATAAATTTACAAATAAAATGCGAGACTGTATGGCATGTAGCTTGTATACAACAATAGTCTCTTTTTTTTCTATTAGAGTTTTAGTGTTGGTTAATGACACAGTCACCTACTACTTTCTTTAAATACTAATGTTCTTTATATCATGTATTGTACAAGGTCTACGTTAGTTGTAACTGAAGATCTAGCTGTGCTGAATCTTTTTAACACATTTGGTGCTGCGCCTTTTGTCTAATGATAAGACCTAATTTGATTACTTTGCTTTACAGTTAGGTTTATTCCATTTAAGTATTACATAAATTGTTATCGAGTTTAAATCTCTTAGTTGCCTGATGTCTGTGTTTAGTGTGTCAATGAAACTGCACCTGAGTAGCCCAGATGCGTTTCTAAAAAAAAGTAAAATTATACTTCATTACCTAGTATTAATGGCTGACATGTGAGATTATGTTTTACATGTTAAAATCTTAAGTGACATATTGACTTAGCGGTTTTTGCAGCCGATTTATGCAGTTAGGCTCCTTTGCAAACGTATCAATCCAATTGAAAAACCAACATTCCATTGTAAAACCCGCTGTTATGGGATATGTTAGGAATGACAGAAGGATGGAATTTAATTATTGCGAATATAAACAAAATACGTTTTATTTCAAAGAGAGCTCTGAAAATATTACAAAATTGGCGTATAAAAATAGTACAGTGAGATTACTTTCCCAGAAAATACTGATTTATTGACGTCAAAAAGAGAACTAAAATTAATCTTAAATATTTAGTTTTTTTAGAAAAAGGACACCATCATGCTCTCGACATCACACGATATATAAAATAGGCTTCAAACTGCATCTCAGTAAAACATCAACAAAATGTTATAGAACGAAAAAACTGGAGGAAACTTGCATCTTAAATAAAACAGCGACATTTGTAGAAAATGATTTTGGTTGAAAACTATTTTTATGTGACATCGACCACAGCTTTGTTCATCAGATCAAAATCCTTTCTGGCCTCTTCATTGTTCTAAGGGCTGGCAGCGGCATTAGCATCTCTACGAGTGCCATCTTGCTCGTTGTGATATTTGTATTTGTCTTTAGTCGCTCAGCCTTCACCGAAATGGAGGTCCAAAAGCTAATTGACATCACGCAGTTTGGCTTTTGAAAGTTCTCTACGTACTGTGATTGGTGTTGAGCCATTTGTTTTGCAGAAATTTTTTCCCCTCTTTAGGATGCTCTTCCCTCTCCAGTTTCAAAATTGTAAAAGACTCTCCACGAACTAGACCTATTTTCTCGTGTTTACTTTTCGTGAACACGATATTTTTTGGCTTTTTTTGAATCTAAAAAAGCCAGATACCAGAAACTTTCACTGAAATATCCACGTATCCTTTTCAATCTTGAACAGGACATTCATTCTGTCCCAGACTTACTACCGTTATAAGTTTATATGCGGAATGTATACAGGCGCGTTTCCAATGACACTCTACTTGCGAAGTTGTCTTTGGATGTTAGCAGAAACCCTGTCGGGTGGGATGAATGAATGGCCCACTTTTGGGAACCATAATTCTCTTTATTCAAGGTTGTCTTGGACGTCGAGAAAAAAACAGAGACATGACTTGCTGATCGTCGTCCTGTTCTTACTCTGACCCCCAACCCGTCGGAAAACCACGGAAGTTTTTTCGCTCCTTCGAAGTTTAGATAAGTTAGTCTGTAGTGAACCACCAACGCTATTTAGTTTGATCCTTTGGCATATTCATGGTCCAACCAAATGTACAACACCGTAACCTGCCAGACTGTAAAGCTGTAACGTAAAATTTGACGTGAACAATAAGTCGGACACCTTTGGTAATACTAGATTCTTTTGACAGTAGTAACTGAGAGTTATTATTGCCTTGTTATTTGCTTTCAGCTATATGTAGAACAGGGTCATCTCTCATTTTGTGGACTTTGAGCTGGGTTTGCAGGGTCTCCTTTTCGGAGCATCGTCTTTACGCTTCAATACGATTTTCCAGTGATGAGCATATCGACAATTATCAACATACGGGGCACCAAAGCCAGTACTGAAATATTGACAAAAAATTCTCCTGTAATAATGGTATTTAACAACGTTTTTAGGGTTCTTTTCACAATACATGGTCCACATCTTCCTTACGCTCAGTTCGCTACTTAGACTCTTTAGATGCTGGTTCCTCGCGAGTACTGAGGTTTTAAAGGAATGAGCTTCCCGCTCGCAGTATCCGCTTGACACTCAGCTATGTAAATAATGGGTGTGGTCACACTGAGAACAGAAATATAGCTGATATGATGAAATATAATTGTTGAGTTTGCAGTGAAAGACTCCCCTTGTACAAGAGCTCGACGTTTCGACACCACTGCTGAGCTGACCATCTGGAATATTCCGACTCCAAAGGTAGCAGAAAAGTGTGATGAGCCGGAACAGGATACTGGAAATGCACATGTAGGGAACGTTCCAGCGTCCGCAAGATGAAAAATCTGGAACTTGAGTTAGATGGTAAACAATAGAAGACATGACTTTAGTGTTAGTAGGATTAGTAAAGAATGGAGAGAGATCCAGGACCTAATTATTGTAGAGTAACAAATGCTGTCTTGAACATGAATGATTTGCACTTTTTTCCCAGCCACACGAGAATTACCGATTACAGCATTGATTACAACCAACTAATTTCGCTATCTTACTTACACCTACAGTCACTCAAGTAGTTGCGCTCAAAACAACAAATTGTGCACTTTATGAATTTGAGGAATTTACGCACCAGTTAAATAATTACTTGAATGTCTTCTTCGATTCATACGCTTTTCCTCGGAGTGATTTTAATTATAAAAGGTGCACATGTTACTGCATGTCACGCTCTCTGTGTCATAAGTGATCTATGTGCCATCTAATGGAGCGCTGGTACTCAAAACTAATGCTTCGCCTGATTAGTACAATTATTCTGCTAGGCATGGTGAGGATTTTTGGCTTTTCTCCAATGACAGGCAGAGGTCATGCTCCACATAGCCCAGTGAATACGTTAAGAGGACACCCACGTTGTTCTCTAGTGTAGAGAAGCTGCCGATAGTGTCTAGGGCTAAGTGATGCTGAGTTGGAAAGTCTCTTCTGTTTGATCAGAATAGTAACCAATAATTCATCAACGGTTAGTAAAGTTTACTCTTATGCACGCTGATGAAGCTGTTCTACCAATGAAAAATTACAGAGAAATTCTTCGAATCCATATGTGGCATACAGCAAACCAGTGCTTAACAGTATTGGTTAGAAACAGTCTTGGTTCAAATTTTAGTTTTTTATTTTTCAACGACACGTTTCGCCTTATTTAGGCATCTTCAGGTTATCTTTTCTAAATGGACGCGAGAGGTACCAAGATCTGCATAACACGTTCCCATTCACGGGAGCGAGTAACAGAGTAAGATGGGGGCTCAGGTAGTACCTTTCACATATAACCTGAAGATGCCTAAATAAGGCGAAACACGTCGTTGAAAAATAAAAAAAATAAAATTGCAACTAAGACTGTAAGACTGTTTTTAACCAATACTGAAAAATTACAGGTTCACTGGTAACACTAAACAGTCCTACTGTCTTTTACACTTAATTTGCCGTGTTTATGATTATGAACAACTTATACGCACTCTCGGAGACCATTACAAGGAGATATCTGAAATGCTAATTTGGTATACACTTCATCTGAAAGAAGAATGTAGGTATGTTTCAGCGTCCGTCTGATGATTTGTGGTAGCTTTAAATTCACCGGACAGCAATAGTCTCCCAAAAGGCTCTTAAATATTGTAAATGGAGTGGCCTACCGGTTGGATATAACTGGTTAGATTACACCTGGGGGCACTGACCCATACAGTTCTGCTTTCACGGTCCAGAGCCAGCCCGCAAACATTTTGTTGAGGCTGAAGCCTCCACTGAATTATGTTCTGTAAATTCTTCTACTCTGGCCAGTCCAGGCTCGAAATTCTGGTCACTGCTTTTTAGCAATGTAATTTTACGATCTCTCAAAATTTCACTCTGACGAAGACACCCTTAGTAAGTGTCGAGACCTAGCTCAATGTACCTAAGAGTTATTTGTGATACTGTCCCTTAAATTTCCAGTGTTCCTTATGTCGCCGATTCTGTTAAGCGCGTTCTCGCTTTTTATCTTATCTTTAGCATTCTTCTCTAGCAAAATTCCTTAAATTCTTCGTTTACTTGTTTTCCACTTTTCCACAGATCACGATTCACTTTCACACAACGCTATGCTCGAAGCGTAAATTCCCAGAAATTCTTTCTTCAAATTAAGTCGATGTTTCACATTAGCAGAGTCCCTTTTCCCAGAAATATCCTGTTTCCTTTCATGGTCTGGTTTTGACGTTAATCTACCTTCGACCGTATATGTTATTTTGCTTCCAAGATAGCAGAGCTCCTTCACAATGCCTGTTTCGTGATCATCAAGTTTGATGTTAATCTTATCGCTAATCTCATTTCTATTTTTCCTTGTTACTTTACACTTTCTCCGGTTGACAGTCAATCCATATTTTGTACCTCTTGCACTGATCGTTTCTTTCAACAGCTCCTGTAATTCTTCCTCACTTTCATTGAGGATACCTATGTCACTATATAATCTTATCACTGACATCTTTGCACTGTGAAATTTAATCTCAATCCAGACTCTTGCTTTAATTTCGTCATTGCTTCCTAGAAGCACAGATTGAACTGCTGAGGCAAATGTCAACACTCCTGTTTCAAACCATTTCTAATCCGAATAGTTAGTTCATCTTCCATTCTTATTTGTCGCCCTTGATTCTTACACATATTGTGTGTTACCCATTTCACCCTATAACTTACTCCAACTTTTCTCGGAATTTTGGACATTTTGCACTATTTTACGTTGTCTGTTGCAATCGCTTCAAGGAACTAGATTCATTCGTCTGTCCCCTATTGACAATACGATTGATATGAAGGTTGTTGGAACACCATGCTTTCTTCTAAAGGAATCGTTTGGTCTACGAAATTTCTCCCTGAATTTGGAAAATCTACGGATGGAGTGTGTGGCAGTACAATGGCATGTGGTGCTGTCGCATCCCACTAATCTGGAAAAGTTACAGCAAGTTCATGTTGCAGGGTGACAATTATTGAACTATACGAAAAAACGTAAATTAGTTACAAACTACGGCATGGACACACTTTATTCAACTTGTAAACGTCATTATGACATGTTCGATATGCCTGTCATCATAGGCGATGATGTAGAGCAGACGGATAGGGAAATTCTGCATGACCCGCTCAAGTGTCGGCACATCGATGCTGTTGATGACCTACTGAATGGCTGTTTTCTGCTCAGCAGTGGTATTGGAGTTATTGCTGTACACCTTGTCTTTAATATACACCCACAAAATCGAGTCGCATGTGTTCAGATCAGATGAATATGGCGGCCAATGGAGGCCCATGCCAGTGGCCTCTGGGTAGCCCGGAGCTAGACAGCCAGAACACTCATCCAGGGCATCAAACATTCTCCTGCTTCGATGGGGTCGAGCTCTGTCTTGCATCAACCACATCCTATCTAAATCAGGCTCACTTCTGATAATGGGGATGAAATCATCTTCCAAAACTTTCTCGTACCGTTCGGTTGTCACCGCGCCCTCAAGGAATATCGCACCCATTATTTTGTGACTGGACATTGCGCACCACACTGTCACACGCTGAGCGTGAAGAGATTCTCAGTCCCCAGATGCGCCAGTTTTGCTTATTGATGAACCTATCCAAGTGAAAGTGGGTTTCGTCGCTAACTCAAAAAATAATGCGGATACCACTTCCCGTCATGCCCTGCGACAAACCGTGCAGTTTGAACATCATAACCGTCCTGAAGAAGTTACGACGATTTTATTTCGTGCAGTTCAATAATTGTCACCCTTTAAGTCCACTGTTTTCCCACATACTCGGCTGCGTAAAAATGGATTGGACTGAGCAATATATGTACAGGGTGTCTCTCAGTTACTAATTTATCGACTTATTTAGCAAAATACGACAAACATAAACAACACAAAGTCAGAAGGAAAAGTAAAAGGAATGAAGGTACTATGATATCACTGAAGGAAGAATACATAAGATGATCAATACTAGGAACGTAACAGAAACAGTTTGACGTAGGTGGAGGAAACTATATTCATCAAACCAGTGCTACTGGTATAAAAATGGAAATGGAATTCAGGACAGAATTTTTGAAACCATGTTTTCGGAACACATTATTGCATGGAGGTGAAACATGAAAGGTGGAAACGAAATGTCGTATCATGTAAGTACAACAAAAAGGAAAATGAAGAGAACGTACAACAAATAGTCAAGGAAAGAACTGTATGGAAAGGTATTGTCAGAAAGGGAAAAAGAAGAGTTGACTTTCCGCAAAGATATCTACAAATAATTGGCGGTTCAAAGGGTTCGTAATACTTGCCAGCGCCGAGAAAGAATAAAATATCATTGGTATATTCCGATCGGTATTGTGTGTATGAAATATTTACCATTGAAATCTATAGCTAAATGGAAGGAAGATCATAAGACCACTCGAAATATTAACAGAATTTGAAGGTGATTTAAAATTTTGATTGTTTTGAGAACTGTCATTAATAGATTTCATGCGCTGATTAGTGGAGAGGTAATATTGGCTCTGAGCACTATGGGACTTCACATCTGAGGTCATCAGTCCCCTAGACTTACAACTACTTAACCCTAACTAACCTAACGACATCACACACATCCATGCCCGAGGCAGGATTCGAACCTGCGTCTGTAGCAGCAGCGCGGTCCCGGCCTGAAGCATTTAGAACCGCTCGGCCACAGCAGCTGGCTGAAGTGGTAATATTAATTTATAAGAAATGTAATTATCTCAGCTACCTATATAAATGTGTTGTCGAATATCATGAAAAGAAGTAGAATATATTTTATAAAAATCTGCGACATTGTTTATTCTTATCAAACTAGTTCTTGCTTCACTGTGAAATATGGACACATTCGTTTCTCGGTGTCGCATAACATTTTAAATATATTCGACTCATGCACACTGCCTAATACCAAGTGGTATGTACACAGCATGTCGTATACATCTTTAACCTTCCCTGTTGACTGTCTGCAATGTAGCCTCCGCCGGCAGACAAGTGCCCCAACAGCAGGTGATGACAGATGATGAGCGCACAGCTTGGAGGGGATTTTCAGCATACTGACGCTGTCAACAGTGTATGCTGTCACGAACCTCAGCTCTCCTTTAAGATATCATACTAAAGTACGCAACTTCCTTTGATGTGTTGTACGACAAACATTCTGTTCCGAGTGTGCTAATAGTTACAACAAGGCGTGTGTTGAAATTCTGTCCACTGTGCCAGCCGCCGTGTAAACAGTGTCGAACAATTTAAGTTACATCTCGGAAGTAAACTGCTTTACACATGCACTAGAAAGACAATTGTAGGATGAGCGTAAACAGCAGCTGGCGACCACGTTACGTGCAGACAGCTCTGTGTTTGCTGCGTTAAGCAAACAGGCGAAACCGTCTAATGGAAGGCTCTGTTCTGTTTTCACGGCAGTCTAGCCTGCGAATACCACTTACATGACGGGGGTAGCGAGAAGACCGCAATTTGAGAAGCGTAGCAGACGATTAAAACGGTGCATCCATCGCTCTTACACAAACACGGACGACACCATTAACAACCGTTAAAACAAAACATGTGAAGGAATATTTTGCTCTTCGTAAACTTGTAAATGAAGAATTTAGGGGACTCGAAAGGCCTCTTTGTTACTGGATTGGCGATAACGGACAAATGAGCGTGTGATTCGGAAATGCATATTTCAATTTGTGAACATTCATTTTGGCGGATGTTGGAGTATTACTTACAACCACGTACACTTCTAGTGTGCTAGATATTCGCGGACCCCGTGTGTCGCAATAATTAGCGACAGTTTGCTTCAAAAATATTTATTTATTGCCTTAACGTTGACGTACAGCATTTGACTTAAAGTGACATCATTACATCAATAACATTAGCAGGAAAAGATAATCTTGGTCAGGCTTTGTTATAGTAAAATAGTGAAAGAGATTGTAGTAATATTATCTTTATACTGATCTTTTACTTCCACCTGTCAGCAGACAAACTTTGTATCTGACGGAGACGAACGAACCTCTATATACGCCAAAGATATTCGTCTAGACACGCGTATTTAAATACAGAGACATGTAAACAGGCAGAACATGGAGCTGTGGTGCATAGGCAGCGCCTATATAAGACAACAAGTGCGTGGCGTAGTTGTTACTGCTGCTACAACGGCAGGTTATAAAGACTTACGTGAGTTTGAACATAGTCGGCGCACGAGCGATGGGGCACAGCATCTTCGAGGAACCGATGAAGCGGAGATTTTGCCGTACGAATGTTCACGTGTGTATCGTGAGCATCAGAAATCTGGTAAAACATCAAATCTCCGACATCGCTGCAGCCGGCAAAAGATAATTCGAGAACGGGAACAACGGCTAGTGAAGAGAATCGTTCAGCGTGACAGAATTGCAACCCTTCCGCAAATTGCTGCACATTTCAATGTGGGCCATCATCAACTGTCAGCGTGCAAAGCATTCAACAAAACATCATCGATATGGGCTTTAGGAGCCAAAGGTCCCTCGGCTAACCTTGATGACCGCACGCCACAAAGCATCATTACTTGCCTGGGTCCGTCAACACTGACATTGGACTCATGATGATTGTAAACATGTTGTCTGGTGAGTCTCGCATCAAATTGTATCTAGCGGATGGACGTGTACGGTTATGGAGAAAACCTTATGAATGCATGGACCCTGCATGTCAGCAGGGGACTCTTCATACTGGTGGAGGCTTTGTATTGGTGTGGGGTGTGTGCAGTTGGAGTGATGTGGGACCTCTCATAGTTCTAGATACGAGTCTCACTGGTGACATGTACAGTCGTGGACAAAACGAGCGTGACCCCTAACCTTTCTGTTATGCTGATCCGCACAGCTTTAAAGTCTGCTACACAGCATAACAGGCGAGGCGGCGAAGTGCTACCAACATACTATGCACAAGTGTAGAATTGAAAACAATCCTAACTTTGTCAGATTGTTTCCAATCATGCGTAAGACTATATTAATGGTGACTAGGGTGTTAAACACAACACCTAAATATAACATATAAACGAAACGCTAATTAGTATGAACTGTACTAATAAAATATTAATTTCAGCTTATCGAGATAACATCATTGTTTTAGTAAGACAAAGTACACCAGATCGGTACGAATTAGCAAAGCATTATGCGCATTCTGCCGCGAAACGGTCAGTGTCAACGTTCAGACCAGTCATACTGCATTACCATTGCTGACCTACCACGAAAGTGTGCAAGTTAAGCAAGGCCTGAAGATTCATAAAGAAATTCAGTTAAATATCATTCAGTGTCATACTTAAGTCAATTCAGTTATTGACAGAAACGGAAAAAGTAGGCAGTAACAAGTATGAAATTCTACATGTGTTTCATATTGACATCCACAGGGCGCCGGTAGCAATAAAACGTATTGGGGACGCGATAATTTCTTAAAATTGCTTTACTGATAGGCTATCTGGCTCCATCGAGATTATAACCGAAAAAAACAAGACATATCTTGCAGTCCGCAACTCGTGGTTGTGCGGTAGCGTTCTCGCTTCCCACGCCCGGGTTCCCGGGTTCGATTCCCGGCGGGGTCAGGGATTTTCTCTGCCTCGTGATGACTGGGTGTTGTGTGATGTCCTTAGGATAGTTAGGTTTAAGTAGTTCTAAGTTCTAGGGGACTGATGACCATAGATGTTAAGTCCCATAGTGCTCAGAGCCATTTGAACATCTCTTGCAGTAGCAAACACCTTTCACTGCGCTAGCACACGACCCAGGCAAACAGCCCTGTATTATTACCCCAGACATGAATATGCCGGCAACGTCGCAATGAAAATGGCTAAATGATGTGCACATTTCTGCTGCATAGACCTTTCTGACTCAAAAACCTTTATGTCACCGCTTATGTGGCAATAATTCGGGATGTTTATCGATATAACAAAATACTGTTAGTAGCAAGTAAATTTAGTGGGATAATTCAGCACCACCCCAGGAAATAAACGGCGACATAGCTGCCAAACGTATTTTACAATGTTTCAAATTCTCCATTAGACTTGCCATAGCCAGAAAACGTTCATTAGCCGAAGTGTTTCTTAAGCTAGCTAGCAGTGGGAATGCTCGCACTTCTAAAACGCGGTGGCATTAATACTGGGATTTGAATTACTACGTCTATAGGCAAATCAATTTGATTTGCATTCATGTAAACGTGATTTGGATCTTCAGCGTAGCTACGATTAATATGCTGATGTATCGACTGCAACTACAACATTTCGAATAAAGAGTAGGGTGAATTATTTATACGGTCCTCATCTTCCGTAACTGTCGTAGCTGTTTTCGTTAATAGGATATAGTCACCTAAATCTGTGAAAATGGAACCCTACTAGTCTCATTTTCTTGACCGTCTATCTGTCTACCCGACCCTTAAAACCCGTTTACCTCGAGTAGCAGTAGACATAATAAGCGGAAATGAACCGCACTTCCTGCGGTATAGGGTCCCTTGGTAGTGTGAAAAAATGAGCTTCTAGTCAGCGCAATATAAAGATATGGCCGTTTGTGTAAAGAAAATTAACCTGAAAGGTCAAAAATGGCTCTAAGAACTATGCGACCAAACTGCTTAGGTCATTAGTCCCCTAGACCTAGAACTACTTAAACCTTCTTAACATAAGGACATCTCACAAATCTGTGCCCGAGTTACGATTCCAACCTGCGATTGAAGCAGCCGCGCGGTTCGTGACTGAAGCGCCTAGAACCGGTAGGCCACCGCACCCGACGAATCCCTCTTCACCTCAAGTATTCATGTATAATGATAATATATACTGTCTAGTGATGATAAGCTGTATTCGCCAGTAACTTAGATCGTTTGATCAGGGAGCTTTTACTAGGCTACGGTCAAATTTTGTTCGAAGTCGTCTGCAGTATCCACTAGGTGTTTGTCTATGGCTAAAAATAAGGAACAAAAAATAAATAAACAGCAAACAACTTCTATGTTCAAAGCAAATGTAACTCACATAATTTCTTTGTTACATCTACATGACTACATCTACAGGATATCTTTGCAATCCAGACTTACGTGCCTGGCAGAAGGTTCATCGAACTACCTTCCGACTATTTCTCTACCGTCCCACCTATGAACAGCGTGTGGGAAAAAGACCACTTCATTTTTTCCTAACGAGCCCTTAATTACATTATTACTATGGTAATTTCTTCCTGTGTACGTTCCCGAGGAAATAATGTTTTGGCATTCGGAACAGATGTTGTTGACTGAAATTTCGTGAAAAGATATCGCGGCAGCGGAAAACGATTTTGTTTTCAACAATGTCATCCCAACTCGCTTATCAAATCTGGGACCCTCTCTCCCCTATTTCGTGACCTTACACATCGTGCTACCGTTCCATGGACGTTTTTGGCGTGTACCGTCAATCACGTCTGTCAAGGATCCCATGCCGCGCAGGAATACGATAGCAGTGTACGGACAAACGTAGTGTAGGCAGTGTTTTCATTAGACTTGTGGCGTATTCTTTGTGTGCGGCCAATAAAACGCAGTCTTTCTTTTGCCTTCCCCACAAAAGTATGTTTGCGACCGTTCCAGTTTATGTTTTACTGGATAACGAGATGAAATGACATTATTTCGACTTGTGTTTTGTCATGTAACCGAAAGTTAATTATTGTTACTTGACGCTGCTTTCGTGTTTAATGTATTCCTCATTCAATAGAGTACCCTCCTCGTACACCACACATAACTGTTTAAAAGTATTAAATTGTTACTGATGTTACCAAGTTGCAGTTGTCATCTAAACTTGCCGTTTTGAAACAAAGGAAAATATTATAGCGAAATACGGCAATTAAGAAGAGGACTATCGAAATAAACAAACATTTCTGGTTCAAGTCGTTGCAGTAGGTCTACCACAAATTAGGAGCAAAGTCCATTAGTACCTTGATACCAGCAAAACCAGCCCTCATAATGCACACTGCCACTACAAGAATGAAAGTTTCCAAACATGGCAATGAGTAGTCGAGGAAAGTGGACGCATTCTGTCTGCTGAATCGAAACGCACGCCACTTACCGAGGGGACCCGCCAAGTGTCATACTCCGATCCTGCTGAAACTTCGCTCAGTGAAAGAGGGGACAAAATAAGCGAACATATGTCTCGGATTATCTGCATACACTAGACCGCTTCTGAGAAAACGACGGTCAAAGATTTCAGTGCGCTGTTGCTATAGTGTAGATATCTTTTAGCGTGTACGAATTCAATTAAAGCGGTGGCTCAGTGGCTACCGCCGCGACTTCAGAACTTTGTGTTGCGAGATCGAAACCGATTGTTCCTTCTGTTTTCCCCCCTCACTCTCTGAATTATTTACTGATGTTTATTCCAATTTATGTTGAAACTATGTTGTCATTATTCGTCAATTAATGTACTGTATAATGAAAGAAGTTAAAAATAATAAACGAATAAAAATTATGTGAAATATTTGTGAATGTCCTTGTAACCTTACAGGTTGTAAGGACGTTCAAAAATATTTCACATTATTTTCTCATTCGTTTATTATTTTTTTAATTCATTAATTACACAGAAAGTTAATTGACGAATAACGACAACATTATTTCAATATAAACTGGAAAAAACAATCGTAGGTCATTCTGATAGAAAGGGAGAAAAAAATAATAATAAAAAAACAATATGGTGTCGAACTCGGGAATCAAAGTTAAGATGAAACGGCGGTAGCCACTGAGGCACCGCTTCAATTGCCTTCTCGGGTGCCAAAGGTATCTACACAATAGCAATAGCGCGTTGATAACTTTGACCGTCTTTTTCTCGGAAACGGTCGAGTGTCTGCCGAAAAGCCGAAACACATGTTCGCTTATTTTGTCCTCTCCTTCACTGAGCAAAGTTTCCGGACAATCAGCGTATGGCACCTAGCGAGTTCCCCTCGTTAGTCGAGTCGCTTCTTACGTCACGCGAGAACTATGTATACGTCAGTGTAAACTGCGCCACTGGGAAACATGGCGAACGATGATAAACACGTTTTCCTTCTTATAAGGCAACCTTCTACAGCTAAAATTCGTGGACTGTTCTTCAGGTTGCCTAAGATATTTCAGAAATGTTTCTTACATTAGGCTGGTCGTATATGCGAAACGTAAACATCTCATTTTATGTAATATTTATCAGGATAAGACATGACAAGAGCGGACCACTCCCTTCTGAGAAAAGTTACAGATTATAAGTTCTTCCACTACGTAATGAGACGGGTACGGCTTGCGATCTCTCGTTTATGCCATCGATTTCTTGTTACATATACTTGGCCACTGCATCGTAGCTTCAGTCGTGGATGAAGCAGTCTGTTTCCTACTAGTGCGACGAATCATCCAGTCATGGTTAAATGGCCCATCTGGCTGAGGCAGACGCTATAACAGCACTCCAAGCAGAGGGATTTTCAAATGGCTATATAGCAAGAACTATGGGTCTTCGCAAGTCGACGGTAGCCAGGTGGATTAGACGAAAGGAAGAGGACGGTAACCTGAATGGAAGGCCTCATGGCTGTCGCCGCAAAACAACAGCAGCACAGTATCGGCAGATACTCCGTTTCAGTGGGAACCACCCATTTGTCAACGCACGACAAATTCAGCAGACTTTGGGTCTCAATGTCAGCAGTAAGACCGTCACTCTTCGTCTAAAGGAAGGTGAACTGAGAGCAAGAAACGCTGCTATGAGAGAGGCATTGACTGTTTCCCACAGATATGCCCGCTTTGCTTTTGCTGCTGAAAATGTCGACAAATCTCTCCAGTTTTGGAGGCAACTGATTTTCAATGACGAAAAAGTTGTCTCTACGGCATCAACCGGAAAAGTACTTGTTTACCGGCCAAAAGTTGCTACGTATAATCCAAAATATATTAACAGTTGCCGAAGGAGTGGCAGGGGGTCGGTAACGGTATGGGCATAGATATCGGCCGAAAGGTGTGGGCTCCTGTGGGAAGTGTAAGGAAGACGTTCTTGAGAACGTGATGTTGCCTTTTGTGACACTAAGATTTGGTGATGATCAGATCATGTTCCAACAAGATCGCTCGCCTATTCATATGGCACGTGTGGTTAAGAGGTGGTTCGACGACCATAGTAATATTACTGTAACAGAATGGCCACCTAAAGGAGCTGACATTAATCCCATTGAGAATATTTGGGCAGAAACGGTCAGAGTAATACGGGTAAAGGGACAGTCACCGTCGACTCGCCGACAGCTTTCTGATGTGATTTATGACGCTGGGAGTGAGTTACTTGAATCTCCTAATTATGTGGCTCGAGTTGTGAGCTCAATGCTCAACAGATTTCGAGCCGTTGTGGAAGCCGAAGGAGGCTATACGCGATACTAAGCAGCATCAGCCGAGATGTTTCTTTTCTTTTCAGCCATTAACCAATCTTTCACTTCAAGTTTTTTTTCTTTTTTTTACAGGCTATACCATGGACCTTGTCATTGGTGGGGAGGCTTGCGTGCCTCAGCGATACAGATAGCCGTCCCGTAGGTGCAACCACAACGGAGGGGTACCTGTTGAGAGGTCAGACAAACGTGTGGTTCCTGGAGAGGGGCAGCAGCCTTTTCAGTAGTTGCAAGAGCAACAGTCTGGATGATTAACTGATCTGGCCTTGTAACAATAACCAAAACGGCCCTGCTGTGCTGGTACTGCGAACGGCTGAAAGCAAGGGGAAACTACAGCCGTAATTTTTCCCGAGGGCATGCAGCTTTACTGTATGGTTAAATGATGATGGCGTCCTCTTGGGTAAAGTATTCCGGAGGTAAAATAATCCCCCATTCGAATCCCGGGGCGGGGACTACTCAAGAGGACGTCGTTAGGAGAAAGAAAACTGGCGTTCTACGGATCGGAGCGTGGAATGTCAGATCCGTTAATCTGGAAGGTAGGTTAGAAAATTTGAAAAGGGAAATGGATAGGTTAAAGTTAGATATAGTGGGAATTAGTGAAGTTCGGTGGCAGGAGGAACAAGACATTTGGTCAGGTGAATACAGGGTTATAAATACTAAATCAAATTGGGATAATGCAGGAGTAGGTTTGATAATGAATAAAAAAGTAGGAGTGCAGTTAAGCTACTAAAAACAGCATAGTGAACGCCTTATTGTGGCCAAGGTAGATACGAAGCCCACGCCTACTACAGTAGTACAAGTTTATACGCCAACTAGCTCTGCAACTGACGAAGAAATTGATAAAATGTAGGATGAGATAAAAGAAATTATTGAGATAGTGAAGGGAGACGAAAATGTAATAGTGGACTGTGACCACAATCTGTTGGGTATGAGCCGGCCGCGGTGGTCTCGCGGTTCTAGGCGCTCAGTCCGGAACCGCGCGACTGCTACAGTCGCAGGTTTGAATCCTGCCTTGGGCATGGATGTGTGTCATGTCCTTAGGTTAGTTAGGTTTAAGTAGTTCTAAGTTCTAGGGGACTGATGACCACAGATATTAAGTCCCATAGCGCTCAGAGCCATTTGAACCATTTTTTGTTGGATATGAACTGTAGATTAAAACTACAGAAACTGCAAAAAGGTGGGAATTTAAGGAGATAGGACCTGGATAAACTGACTAAACCAGAGGTTGTACAGAGTTTCAGGAAGAGCGTAAGGGAACAATTGACAGGACTTTGGGAAAAAAATACAGTAGATGAAGAATGGGTAGCTTTGACGGATGAAATAGTAAAGGCAGCAGAGGATCAAGTAGGTAAAAAGACGAGGGCTAGTAGAAATCCTTGGGTAACAGAAGAAATATAGAATTTAAATGATGAAAGGAGAAAATATAAAAATGCAAAAAATGAAGCATGCAAAAAGGAATACAAACGTCTAAAAAATGAGATGGGCAGGAAGTGCAAAATGGCTAAGCAAGGATGGCCAGAGGACAAATGTAAGGATGTAGAGGCTTATCTCACTACGGGTAAGGTAGATATTGCCTACAGGAAAATTAAGGAGGCCTTTGGAGAAAAGACAACCACTTGTATGAATATCAAGAGTTGAGATGGTAACCCAGATGTAAGCAAATAAGGGAAAGCAGAAAGTGGAAGGAGTATATAGAGGGTCTATACAAGGGTGATGTATCTGAGGACAATATTATGGAAATGGAAGAGGATGTAGATGAAGATGAAATGGGGGATACGATACTGCGTGGAGAATTTGGCAGAGCACTGAAAGACCTAAGTCGAAATAAGGACCCGCGGAGTAGGCAACATACCATTAGAACTACTGACAGCCTAGGGAGAGCCAGTGCTGACAAAACTTCACCATCTGAGGAGGAAGATATATGAGACAGGCGAAACACTCTCAGACTTCAAGAAGAATATAATAATTCCGATCGGAAGGAAAGCAGGCGTTGACTGATGTGAAAATTACCGAACTATCAGTTTAATAAGTCACAGCTGCAAAATACTAACGCGAATTCTTTACAGACGAATGGAAAAACTGGTAGAAGCCGACCTAGGGGAAGATCAGTTTGCATTCCATAGAAATATTGGAACACGCGAGACACTACTGACCCTACGACTTATCTTAGAAGATAGATTAAGGAAAGGCAAAGCTACATTTCTAGCATTTGTAGACTTAAAGAAAACTTTTGACAATGTTGACTGGAATACTCTCTTTCAAATTCTAAAGGTGGTAGGGGTAAAATACAGGGAGCGAAAGGCTATTTACAATTTGTACAGAAACCAGATGGCAGTTATAAGAGTCGACTGACATGAAAGAGAAGCAGTGGTTGAGAATGGAGTGAGACAGGTTTGTAGTCTATCCCCGATGTTATTCAATCTGTATATTGAGTAAGCAGTAAAGGAAAGAAAAGAAAAATTGGGAGTAGGAATTAAAATCCATGAAGAAGAAATAAAAACTTTGGGGTTCGCCGGTGACACTGTAATTCTGTCAGAGACAGCAACATACCTGGAAGAGCAGCTGAACGGCATGGACAGTGTCTTGAAAGGAGGATATAAGATGAAGATCAACAACAGCAAAACGAGGATAATGGAATGTAGTCGAATTATGTCGGGTGATGCTGAGGGAATTAGATTACGAAATGAGACACTTAAAGC
This sequence comes from Schistocerca piceifrons, assembly GCF_021461385.2. Lineage (NCBI taxonomy): Eukaryota > Metazoa > Arthropoda > Insecta > Orthoptera > Acrididae > Schistocerca > Schistocerca piceifrons. The sequence goes on from NC_060141.1 coordinate 670,776,827, forward strand.
AGTAAAGGAGTTTCGTTATTTGGGGAGCAAAATAACTGATGATGGTCGAAGTAGAGGGGATATAAAATGTAAACTGGCAATGGCAAGGAAAGTGTTTCTGGAGAAGAGAAATTTGTTAACATCGAGTATAGATTTAAGTGTCAGGAAGTCGTTTCTGAAAGTATTTGTATGGAGTGTAGTCATGTATGGAAGTGAAACATGGACGATAAATAGTTTGGACAAGAAGAGAATAGAATCTTTCGAAATGTGGTGCTACATAAGAAAGCTGAATTTTAGATGGGTAGATCACATAACTAATGAGGAAGTATTGAATAGAATTGTGGAGAAGAAGAGTTTATGGCACAACTTGACTAGAAGAAGGGATCAGTTGGTAGGACATGTTCTGAGGCATCAAGGGATTTAGTATTGGAGGGCCGCGTGGAGGGTAAAAATCGTAGAGGGGTACTAGGAGATGACGACCACAACAACAATATAATTTATATAATTTTAAGGAAACGCGGTAAGTGGAACCTGAACAAGCAAATTAATTCACAACAAGACAAGTAATATTTAATTTGCTAAGGAAGAAATACTCTAGTTATATATTCATGCAATCTCTAAAAATACATGACACACGTGTATATGCAAGAAGGGTAAAAAGCAATTCACGACAAATGAAAAATATTGAGGAGAAGCTAGCCCATGAAGGCGTAATTGGAGAGCGAAGGGTTGGCTGAAAGGCGAGGTAGGGAGGCCTGAAAAAGAAGAGAATAATCAAATACCCAATAGACTTCGAGTCGTTGTCGCAGCACAGGGCGGTTGGTATATGCGATTCAGAGCAACAGTAGAACAATAGGTTTATTTACTGAGTTTTGAGGCTTTATTTTATGACGGCTAAACAGTGCTGCTTCATGAGACCCACTACTTGTCCTCATGTAGCTAAACATCAGAGGTGTAAAAAATTCTGAGAGGTGCCGAAGTTCTCTGGAACAGTAACGTGTTTTAAACAAGAAGATGATTTTGTTCATTTCATTACAACCAGACACAGTATGCTTTGACATTCTAATCTTTGGTTTCATTTTATTGTTATGTATCTTTTCTTCAGTGATATAAAGAATAACTGGAAGTTTTTAATTTGTGGAGTAGCGTATTTAACAGATAATATTTTCTACAAGTCTGTAGTTATTGGACGTCTTAAGAAGCAAGTCAGAAATGGTATTGTGGAAAGATCAGGTTGGTCTCTAATGGGTGACGACGGTCCAATAGAAAATACCAAACTATGGGTAACAAGTATTGTTGATGGTGAGGAGCAATAATCGATATGCCACTATTCTGTAATTGCATTTCTGAAGTTTCTCGTCGATCCTAGGACTGAAACCGATACTCTGTTTTACGTAAAGAATATAACTTTCAAAATTTACGTAGCAGCGCCGAATATTAATACACAGTATATAGATTAGGAACCTACTCCCATTGCCTTTAATTTTATTCTAACGGATGGCATTGAGACAGTAAATAACAAGAGGAATAACAAAACTCTCAGAATCAATAAAGCGAATTCAAGTGTCCAGTGGATTTAAAAGTTTGCTACAATAGCGAATAACTGCTTTCACTGACTACTTCGTGCCTACGTTTCCTCAGCCAATGTTTGAAAGTAGGACTAGCAAGGTTTTTCCCAAAAATTGACAAATTGGAAGTCGAAGAGCAAGTTTCATAACTTACGATGACAACAAACGTTTTTCAAGTAGACTGATCACTGCAGGCATCCAACGATATTATTGCGTGTTACATGCGCAGTACGTAAACTGGCAACGCCACCAACACACAATGCTACTAAGCTATGAAAGAAATGTAGCAAAACAGCATCCACACAGTTCATGTGATGGATAAGACGACTAATTCGCAACATAAATGTCAATGTATGCAGCAGTTTCTGTTGGAAAGTGCTTCCTGGACCAAATAACGTACATTTCCTACTTCTTCAGTGCGAATCATGTAGCAAATGTAATTTAAAGGACATAAAAATATCGAGTGGATTTACTAACATAATTATGAACCACTCAAGAACGTAAATCGATGGTCACATAGTTGTCGAACGTATTCTACGGCGTTGCCATTGTCCATTAGACTAGCAGCAGGAAGAAAACTTTCGCTCAGCTGATGTGCGCTTGCGCATAAACACGCAACTTCGTGGGAAACGAAATACCTCAAGTATAAGCCACTGTGTTGTATTCGCATATCTGTGACTATGACTTGGCGCTAAAGCGTGGTTATTGATAGTACGTATGCTCAGATTCCAAATATAACATCATACATAAAGACAAGGGGAAATGAATTAGGTGCGTTTCCAATTCCGTAACATCAAACATATTTTAGTTATTCTATCTTAAACGAACTGCGCAGAAAATCATTCAGCAGAAGTGAATAACATTTTAGCAACACCAGATTATATTAACAGCTTGCCGGAACTGGTTAGCCGTGCGCTCAACGGCGTCATATCGTGGACCTCGCGGCTGCTTGCGCTGTCAGTTCGAATCCATCCCTGGGCATGGACGTGTGTTAGGTTAGGTAGGATTATGTAGTTCTAGGTCAAGAGGACTGATGACCTAAGTAGTTTGATCGCATAGTTCCTATAGTCATTTTTTGACCTTTCGCGTAAATTTTCTTTACATAAACGGCCGTATCTTTAGATTGCATAGACATAGAAGCTCAATTTTTTACACCACGAAGGGACCGTGTATCGCAGGACGTACGATTCATTTCTACTTATTATGTCTACCCGTACTCGAGGTAAACGGGTTTTAAGGGTTGGGTAGACAGATAGACTGACCCAAGAAAGTGAGATTAGTAGGGTTCCATTTTTACCGATTTAGGTGACGAGATCCTAACAACGAAAATAGCTACGACAGTTACTGAACATGAAAGCCATATAAATAATTAACCCTACTCATTATTCGAAATGTTCTAGTTGCAGTCGATGTATCAGCAAATTAATCGTAGTTAAGCTTTCGATTCAAATCACGTTTACAGGAATGCAATTAAAATCGATATGTCTATACACGTGGTAATTCAGATCCCCGTATTAATGCTACCGCGTTTTAGAAGTGCAAGCATTCCCACTGCGAGCTAGCTTAAGAAACACTTCGACTAATGAACGTTTTCTGGCTGTGGCTAGTATAATGGAGAATTCGAATTATTGTAGAATACATTTGGCAGCTATGTCGCCGTTTATTTCCTGGGGTGGTGCAGATTTATCCCACTAAATTTACTCGCTAATAACAGTACTTTGTTATATGGATAAACATCCCGAATGACTGTCACATAAGCGGTGACATAAAGGTTTTTGAGTCAGAAAGCTTTATGCAACAGAAAACTGCACGTCACTTTGCCATTTCCATTGCGAAATTACCGGCATATTCAAGTCTGGGGTAATAATACAGGGCTGTTTGCCCGGGTTGTGTGCTAGCCCAGTGAAAGGTTTTGCTACTGCATAAGATGTCTGTTTTTTTTCGGTGATAACCTCGATGGAGGCAGGCAGACTATCAGTAGAGCAATTTTAAGAAATTCTCGCGCCTCCACCAATACGTTTTATTGCTACCGGCGCCCTGTGGATGTCAATATGAAACTCTTGGAAAATTTCATACATGTTACAGCCTACTTTTTGCGGTTCTGTTAATAACTGAATTGACTTAAGCGTGGCACTGAATTATTTTTAACTAAAATTTCGTTATGAATATTCATGCATTGCTAAACTTGCACACTTCGTGGTAGGTCAGCAATGGTAATCCAGTATGACCGATCTGAACGTTGACACAGACCGTTTCGCGGCCGAATGCGCGTAATACTTTGCTAATTCGTAACGATCTGGTGTACTTTGTCTTACTTAAGCAGTTATGTTATCTCGATAAGCTGACTTCATGTGTATTAGTACAGTTCATACTAATTAGCGTATCTTCTTTCATTTACATCTTATATTTACGTGTTGTGTCTAACACTCTAATCAGCATTAATATAGTCTTACACATGATTGAAAACAATCTGACAAATTCGGATGGTTTTCAATTTCACACTTCTGCATAGTTGGTAGCACTTCGTCGCCTTGTCTATTATGCTGTGTAGCAGACTTTAAAACTGTACAGATGAGCATAACAGAAAGGTGAGGGGTCTCGCTCGTTTTGTCCACAACTGTACGTTATGATCCTCTCTGATCACCTGCATCCATTTACGTCCATTGTGCATTCCCATGGACTTGGGCAATTCCTGAAGGATAAGGCGAAAACCCACACGTCCAAAATTGTTACAGAGTGGCTCCAGGAACACTCTTCTGAATTTAACACCTCTGATGGACACGAAACACTCCAGACATGAACATTATTTTGCGTATCTGGGTTGCCTTGCGACAAGCTGTTCAGAAGAGATATCCACATCCACGTACTCTTACGGATTGATGGACAGACGTGAAGGATTCGTGGTGTAAGCTCCTTCCAGCACTACTTCAGACATTAACCGAGCCCATGCCCGTGAGGTTAGAAGTTTGTGAGTACATTGATTAATATTTCTGTGAGACTTATGTTTGATGCGAGTAGCAGATATCGCAGTTTTGTGGCCAGATGTCAATCTTTGAACTTCAGATTACCTTTCGAACAGGTGTACAATTTTTAATTAGCCCAGGGCCACGTGGCGCGGAGCCCAAGTAACTGGAGGAGATGAATCTGACCCACTGGGGCTCATCTCTTCTAACCGCAATTAATAGGTTCGTATTTCGTTACATGCAGAAAGGAAATTAAGAGTTTGTCTATAAACAACCAGAAATTAAACGTCGAGTTACTTCATAGTTCCGTACTGCTCTCTCTCTCTCTCTCTCTCTCTCTCTCTCTCTCTCTCTATCTATCTATCTATCTATCTATCTCTCTGACTCAATAGATAACATTAAATCAAAATTTCCAATTACACACTTCCGGAAATGGTTTTCGGCAGGTTTTCCTTGGTTGTAATAATGATGTCTTCTGTCCCCTCGTCTTTTTGAATGATAAGATGTGGGTCCAACAATAGGCCAGATAAGTATTTCATCCATCTTCAGCAACTGTAGTCGTACAGAACGAAATAATAATCAACCAATTCCACAATATAAATTTAAATTCTTTAGTGGTTTCGGGCGCTTAGTGCCCTTCTTCAGACGATTATACCTATATAATAATATATACCTATATAATAATTTCGTACAGGCACTGTAAACCATGGAATTTTGCTGTATGCACCTTATTGTTGACACAAATAATGCCATATGTATAACCATCTGAAGAAGAGCAGTAAGTGATTGAAAACCGTAAATAAATTAAATTTCTATTGCAACTGGTTGCTTAGTATTTCATTATAATAGACAGTCCGTACGGGCTTGTAGTAGTCGCTAAATAGACCTTTGCTCCCTTGATTTATTGCGGTAATGGTAGAGTTAATTCGCTTACCATAGAAAGAGAAAGAGATCAGAGAATTCAAGTTAATAGTAAATCACTTACGGGAGAGGTGGTTTAAAACTTGTGCGTTTACATTAAAAAATTTGGTACTGACCTATAAAGGCTGCTTGTTAATGGAGTCTACAATCATTTTGAATATATAGCGAATTAAGCCACCTACAGCAGTTAATATACAATGTAAGCCTAACGTTTTTGTACAGTTTTTAATATTTATCTTACAAAAACTGTATACTTTACAAATTGGCGATTTGTGTAAGGAGAAAGAATAAATCATGAAGTAAGTTTGCAAATATTAGTTCCAGGTAGAAGCGGAGTAAACAGCACTACAATCGCTGTCCTTTTAAGATTGTGTGAGGCAAGGAGATGGCTCGGAGTGTTCTGTGGAATCACGACACAAAATCTCCGATTACGATGCAGTGAAAATTTCGAAAACAATAGGAAAGAGAAGAATCTGGTGGAAGGAGTATTGTTGCGTCACACCTGAAATTTGAACACACCGTCAGTGAAAACTGCGAACAGGGCCCCCTCGGTCAGTGAAAAAAGTCACGGAGCTGTGCAACAACGCCCTTTCAAATCTACTCGACTCCCATCTATTGAATTAGGTATTCCTAGGGCCACAATGCTAAGAATTCTAGACAACACATTGCTTCTGCATGCATGTTAGGTCGAGATAAGGCACGCACACGCGTTACCAATAGATGATGGAAGCTGTAGAGTAGCTGTTACGACTGAGACATTGGCAAGAATCTACACCAGAATAGTATCTTCAACGAATTTGTTTTTTTAGATAAGGGCTCTTTCCATCTGTCAGGATAAGTTAACAACCACAGTGAGAGGATATTTGATTGTGAAAGTCCATACGCTGTCGTAGATTACGGCAGGGATTCCTCTGAACTGAAAGGCCCATTATTAACGTCGAAAAATCAGTAACAGTTAACATCTATCTGGGTATACTGTAACAGTTTGCGGAACTGCAGCTGAAAGGCTTGCAGCCTTATATACTTTTCTGACAAGACAATGAACCACCACACGGTGAATTGAATGTTAGAAATTTTGTTAATGAAGAATTTCGTGACAGATGGATTGCGTCTGATGGTCTCACTGCCTGGTCTATAAGATCATCAGACATAACACCTTTAAATTTCTTTTTACGAGGTACCTATAGGACTGTATTTATGCTACACAAGTACCTGACATGAGTATGTTAAGAAGATGGATAACGGAAGCAACAAACGGCGCACGTTTTGAGGATCATTGACGTTCTATCAAAAACTTGTTGATTCTTTTCATTTGTCACAAACACAGATCTTTAAGATTTATAGTTTTGGCAAGAAAAATTTGATAACTGCACAAAAATTTTTGGTCCATCCCGTATGTTTTAATTCTAACTTTGTTTCGGATATCGCCATTACCAGGTCGTAACTTAGAGCTTGCAGAACAGCATTAAGGGGGACATGCTCGTGAAAATGACCAAAAATTGGAAAAGAATTTCTTGGCTTATAGAAATGAGCATTTCATGCTGATTTCGAAAATGTATAGTTTATGGGCATTATCATTTTCCGTTCGTTCTAAAATTGAGGTTGAACGTAATGTTGCACAGGGGCCAAGCCCATCAGTCAGTTTGAAGAGTGTCAGAATACCTTATGCATTATTTTGTTCTTCCTTTTTCCGTCGTTAGTTACGGTTTGTTAAAACATTTGTATTGTAGAAGGCACTGTCTCCTGGAACCAAAGTACAGGCATGTCTAGAAGGCTATGATTCGAATGTAAACAAAGATATGAGAATATATGATTTCGGAATTTCATACGTGTGTGGTTTTGTGGTTATTGTGTGTTTTGTTTCTGTGTGTGTGTGTATGTGTGTGCTTTCTGTGCTACAAATGCCGAAAGTAAAGAAATTTAGCCACAAACGAAAGTTTCGCGGTAATCAGTTCCAAACACAACCGAATAATACACATCAGTTGCTTCGAAAGTCGCCTGCAGAAACAGTGTCTACAGGCAGTGCTTCTAGACGTAAACTTTCGCTTTCTGAACCTAATTAGAACAAGCCTAGTAGTATTGCGACCCGCAATAACGACGTAAATGTTATTTTGAACCTATATATGGTGTCAATAATTTTGAAGAGTGCTGTGAAATGCAAATACTGCAGTTGTGAAGATAGAATTAACGTTTCTGAGGACATTTCAGCAAGGAACGGTGTTTCAAGTGGATTATTGATTTCCTGTAACTCGTGTAAGATGCACAGTGATTCTTTGACATCGCCAGTAACTGATAGTCGACATTAGAGTGTAAATATTCAGCTTTCTTATGCAATGCGATGTATTGGAAGGGGAAGGGTAGCTGGCCAGACTTTTTGTGCAATGGATTTGGCTTCACCTCCATTGAGGTTTGACAGATACATCAAATTAACACATAGTGCTTTACGTGGCGTAAGTGAACATTCAATGAAAAGAGCAGCAGAAGAAGCAGTAGCCTTGTCAGCGAATACAGACATTGTAGTAGCATTTTATGGATCTTGGCAGAAGAGAATTCATACTTCTCTGAATGGGGTTGTAACTGCACGTTTATTGGAATCGGTAAGATACTAGATTATGAATGTCTATCAAAGCACTGCCAGGGTTCACTAAGTAAATTTTTTGGCACCCATGTTTGTGTAAAGAACTTTGATGGCCCAAGTGGAAATTGGAAACGAATGAAGTTCTAAACACTTTTAGAAGAGAAGATCAGAGGTCAATCGTGATGTGCGGTATGTAGGCTACGTTGGGGATGGAGACTGTAAAGGACACACAACTTTTGTTAATGACTGACCATATGGGAACACTCTGATAGAAAAGCTTGAATGTGTTGGGCTTGTACAAAAAGAATGGGAGCTCGTCTGAGAAAATTATGTAAAGACTTCAGTGGAAAAAAAAATAAATTGTCACATGAAAAACACTTAGGTGATCCAGGTCGTCATACAAAAAGTGAAATTGATTCTTTGACTCCAAATTATGGATTAGCAATAAGGAGAAATGTAGGAGATTAGGAGAACTTGAGACGAACTGTTTGGGCAACATGGTTTCACAGAGTTTCAACAGATGAAACCCCACAGCATGGTTTGTGTCCAAAAGGGGAAGATTCGTGGTGCAAGTACTGGTTGACCAATGCTACAGGCATACAATATACCCACAAGCTTTCCTTACCACTTGCTGTAATGGAGGCATTTAGGTCTATATATAGGGATCTGGCAAATAAAAATCTACTTAGGATATGTATGCATGGTCTCTCTCAGAATAAAAATGAAAACTTCAACAGCTGTATATGGGAGAAAATACCCAAAACTGTATTTGTTTGGCTGACAGTGCTGGAGATTGGTATAATGGATGCTATAATAACATTTAATGACGGGGCATTTTCAAGAATCAATGTTATGAAGAAACTGAACATCCAGGCAGGAAGTAATATGGCTTCAGCTCTAACTGCTATTGAAAAGCGGCGGGTAACCGATGCAGAAGCAGCTGCAGAAGCTACTACCAGGAAGTCAAGTATAAAGAAAAGAACTAAGAGAGAGAGAGAGTATGGAGGATAAGGGAACAGGAGGACAACTGGAGTATGCAGCTGGAATGTTGTAAACGTGCATTGTAGTAAGATAATAAATCTGTAAATCTTATTCTCCGATTTATCTAAAACTTGAATTTTCAGAATTCAGGTACAATTTTGTCCTAAACGACTGAAGTTAAGCTCACACAATTGGTACAGATATTTAGAGTGACCTCCTCTACCACCCTTGCCTACTATTTCCCGAAAAATTTATAACATGATGATGATGTCGGTGATATTTGAGCTACATTATTAAATATTTTTGTTGTAGTAAAATAAATTACTTGTCTTTTTCACACGTCAGCATGAGGGAATAAACTGGAGGCATAAAACACTTATGTGACAGTTGTCTGTACACTAACTCTTTTTCCAAGCTGTGCGGGCGGTGGTTCCAAAGAAAATAGTACCTCAGTGAAATAGTGTTCCGCTTTTTATACTATTATAAATATTGTTGTCAGTACCAAAATATAATAAATATCTCAATGATTTTTTGGGAAATGCTTTGACTAATGACCATAATTGTGTGTAAGAATTTTGAGCTATCTTTCATTTGTAGGTCAGTTGCAACATGAGGGTAAGAATAATGCTAGCAATGCAGTCCGTTCAGAAGCGTGTCCCATTAATTGTCAGCATGAATAAAATGTCACCATAGGCACAGCCTGTATTGACACTGAACGCCGTTTTACAATATCTGAGTTTCGAGTTGGTAACGATGGTGCCCGAAACAACGTTATTAATAAAAACGTATGTGACGTGATGTAGGTGGTTTCATTCACAGAAAGCTATTTGTATTTAAGCAACCAGACAGAATTAGTTTTGTGGCAAGAGTGAATATTTACTTTAATGCCCGATGAAGCTAATTAGGAAACGTTTCTGGAGACGTTCTGTTTGAAGCTTTCGTCAGCCACATGTCTACATGATCTTTTTTTCCACTGGTAAGAAATTTTGGTAGGAGGTCTCAATGTATTATTGGAGGCACTGCTTATAGTATTGCATTGAGGTATAGGAAACATTTACGTACAAAATCCAGAAAGTGTCAAATGGTCATTGCCGACGACAGTAACAGGTGCACCATTACATAACTTACAATAGCATACCTGTCCACAAAATGGGAAACCTAATGGACGCCGGTAGTCAAATTCTGACTGATGACGACACATTTGGAGAGAGTATCGATGACATACTGCAGGCGTCGTTTAAGAACGGTTGCTTGCAGGGGAACCTCCCCATCGCACCCCCCTCAGATTTAGTTATAAGTTGACACAGTAGACAGGCCTTGAAAAACTGAACACAGATCAAGCGAGAAAACAGGAAGAATTGGGTGGAACTATGAGAAAAATAAGCAAAATATAGAAACTCAATAGTCCATGTGCAAGATATGCAACATCAAGGGAACTATGAGCTCAGGAGCGCCGTGGTCCCGTGGTTAGCGTGAGCAACTGCGGAACGAGAGGTCCTTGGTTCAAGTCTTCCCTCCAGTGAAAAGTTTGCGTTCTTTATTTTTGGAAAGTTATGATCAGTCTGTATGTTCATTGACGCCTCTGTTTACTGTAATAAGTTTTGTGTCTGTGTTTTGCGACCGCACCGCAAAGCTGTGCGATTAGTAGACGAAAGGTCGTGCCTCTCCAATGGGAACCGAAAACATTTGATCGCAAGGTCATAGGTCAACCGATTCCTCCACAGGAAAACACGTCTGATATATTCTATACGACACTGGTGACGGCATGTGCGTCACATGATAAGAATATGTTGTCGACACACCTAACTTGTACACTTGGCGAATGGGAAAAAAGATTCTTCTACCTGGCCCGATTTAGGTTTTCATGTGGATGTCATAATCACTCCCAAAAAAGTGATGAGAACATAAGAGTTTGTCACATAAACTGCTACAAATGAATGCAACAGTTTCACAGTCGCACAGTTTTCCCTGTGCTCTGTCAAAACATACGTTTTTAATGTTTTCAAATTTCTCAGTGTGTCGACCGTCAAATCGTGCATATGTCCAAGCAAATCTAAACATGTCCTGGAATTTTGGAGAGCGAAGTTGATTATGTGTGAGTGCCTTAACTTTGATAATGGGCTGCTCACGCTAACCACGGGACCACGGCGCTCATGAATTTATAGTGTCCTTTATGTTGCCTATCTTGCGCATGGTCTACTCAGTTTGTAAATTTTGCTTATTTTTTTCATAGTTCCACACAACTTCTTCCTGTTTTCTCTATTGATCTGTGTTCAGTTTTTCAAGGCCTATCCACTGTGCCAACTTATAACTAAATCTGAGGGGGATGCGATGGGGAGGTTCCCTTGTTAGAAATTCCACCCCTAAGGGTGTCAAATAGGAGATGAAAGGTTTTTTGTAAATTAGTCCCTTACGGGGCAATTTTTAAGCTAGACCTACGAAAACTGATATTCGGTTTCTCGATCCGAAATCAAGAAATAAATATTTCAGCATGTTTGGAAATGTAACCCCAATGGGGATGAAATAGTGGGTGTAGGCCTTTTTTGCTATTAAAAAACTAGTACAGTACTTTTAAAGCTACATCTATGAAACTTGGTATTTGACTTCTCGGGTACAAATAAAAATATATATTTCAGTGTTATTGGAAATTCAACCCTTAGGAGGATGAAATACGACTGATTCTCTGAGTCATCACTGCCCAGAGGAATGGAGGATAGAAAGTTGAAAGTTGGAGCAGGTGAGGCTCCTATACAGCAGGTGTCATTTAAGAAGGCGTTGTTCAAATCACTCCGAAGGATGTGAAATAGAAGAGAAAAGGCTTTTTGAGTATATGGCGCTATGAAGGCCAGTCAGCAATTAAAACAATACATGTTTCAGCATTTTTGAAACTGAACTACTAAGGGGGTGAAATAGTCAGCGAATTTTTTTTCTTTTTTAAATAATTCATTATTGAAGAACTACTACCGCATTTTTAAAGCTACAGCTGCGAAAATTGGTATTTAAATCCTAAGAAGTAAAAAAAAAATCATTTTCCAACGTTTTTGTAAAAGCAACTTTGCATGGTAGTAAAATAGAGAATAAAAAGTTTTATTAAATTATTTCATTCTAAAAGCGTTTTCAAAGCTAAATTTGAGAAAATTTGTATTTGGCTTCTCAGTTAGAATTTTGAAAAATACGTGTTTCACTGTTCTTGGAAATTCAACACCCAGGAACAAAAATAGGAGATGAAAGTTATTAAATTCGCTGCATTAAAGAAAAATTTTAAAGGTATGGAAATTTGTATTTCACTTCTCAAACAGATGTGAAGAAATATGTGTTAGAGGAGGAAACTTTCTACTGAAATATCATTAGTAGAACGCAAGAGGCTTTATGAAGAGAATCCTTGTACTCCAGCTACTAGAATCGCTTTTTGGTCAGAAGTACATTCCGGAACGACTGTGCCTCTAGGTCCTTAACTAGCGTGAAAATTTGTGAACAAAAAAAATCGATTAAAGAAAAAAATAAATCTGTGCAGACAATACAGTCTACATGTAAGAGGCAGCCGGTCCTAAGCTAGTTATAGATGAATGTCATCATTGCAATTGAAGTGGGTACTCTAATCCATGGCTTCACATGTATCAACACAGAAGCGTATTTATAATGCAACGTGCGTGAGTCAATTCCAGAGTTTCTCCTTATTTTTTTATTCAATAGTAGATACGGATACAGTTTAAATGAATGCAAGGGATAGGTCGAGCTGGGTGTGATACATTTCTTCCAAAGTGCATTTCGTCAAAATCACATTGCTAACTTAGTTTTTTTTACTGTAAAAGATTCCCCACAGAAACGCAGTAATATTCACTAACAGGAAACTAACATATAACCATGACAATATTACAATATGAATCTATGTGTAATATCAAACAATTAAGTAGATACGCCTTTACAGATTTCACGGCACGTACGAACACAAATTAACTAAATTGATTTTAGACAAAGTAACATAACAACAATCGTAACTTCTTTAATGAGGCCGTTTGCTTAAAACTTATAATTTATAAATCCTCCAGTATCCATGTATAGAAATCACTACCGGAGAAATGTATGTCATTAAACTCTACATAAATTTTGCACACACCATGCAACCATCAGCACTTAAAACATTGTCCCTTACCTGACTCTCAAGCCAAATGAAAGTTATACAGTACTGTTCATGAATTGTCAAATAACCTGGCACCGGTTAAATATAGCACACCAACAGCACTTGAACCACCTTGCTCATAACTTGTATTAAGCTATCAGCGCCCACTGTTTTCTGCAAAATTTACAAGGAATTTCCGAATAATAACGAAGGACAATGAGCCTTTTTGCGGCGCTAGCGAACTATACCCGTGTCCACAACACGACAACAAATGGCGATCTTGAAGGAGCCAGGCTACACAATTCGAACTAAGGATCTTAACATGTTAAATAACTAGATGTAAGCGCCGCTGTCAGCAGTCTGGCTTTTTCTTATGTGTTGGTGGACGTGCAGTTTATAATACCAATATTTATTTTAATTTAATTATTGATATTTTTTGTATGCAGAACCTTGTACTTATTTATCTCCTATTTTCCACTACCTCACTTATAGGCTTCAGGTAAGTATTTCACATACGTCGTCTATGCTTGTCTTGAAGAATAGATGGTATAATTGTGAAGACATCGTCAATACGACGATCAAAGCGCCAGGGTTCCATTGCTGCATGGATCCAGGGTCTAATACATGGAGGATCTGAAACTCGAACTCGCTTCCCGGCGTCACTGGGTGGGAAGCCTCTCTGCTGTCTGTCTACTGACGTATAGGTAGACCATTAACTATGTTCTGTCTGTATACGGCTATCATTTGCTACTCTTAATCCGACAGAAGTGCTATACTACAACAGTGGAAGCGCTGTTCTCCACAAAACCATCGATAGATACGTCTGTCCGTCACTATCTGGTACTCTTCACACAACTCGCGGAATTCACTATTAAATTATCCCATTATGTTGTTATTCTCTGCCATTTTTTTTGCGGAATATGCTATGACGCTATTAATTTATACACTGCGCACGTATTCTACCTCGCGAAACCTCTCTTTACGTCTGCGTTCACGGAACCAGCCCGCTCCAGTAGGTCTATTAAGTTTTTCCAGCGTAGAGCGTAAAGTTCTGTTGGAGGTGACATAGATCTTTACTTTACGATGAGACAGCTACCGTTGACTGTTCAACGTGAGTGACCTTACCTAACATATTATATACAGGGTGACAATTACTGAACTAAATGAAATAAAATCGTCATAAGTGCTGAACGGCTTGCTTTAGGACGTTCAAACTGCACGGTTGACCGCAGGGTATGATGGGCATTAATATGCGCTTTGTGGTTGGGTTTAACGTCGAAGCCCACTTTCACTTGGATGGGTTCGTCAATAAGCAAAATTGTTGAATGTCGGGGACTGGGAATCCCCATTTCACGATCAAGAAGTCTCTTCACCCTAAACAGGTGACCGTTTTGTGTGCAATGTGCAGTCACGAAATAGCCGGTGCGACATTCCTTGATGGCACGGTGACTACACAACGGTACGCGAAGATTTTGGAAGATGATTTCATCCCAATTGTCCAAAGTGTCCCTCATTTCGAGAAGACATGGTTCATATTAAGACGCAACTCGACCCCATCGAGAGTGTTTGAAGCCCTGAGGGCTCACTTTGGGGAACACATTCGGCTACCCAGAAGCCACTGGCAATGGCCTTGATTGGCCTGGATATTCTCCGGATCTGAACAAATGCGACTCCTTTTTGTGGGACTATATTAAAGACAAGGTGTTCAGCAATAACCCCAAAACCATTGTTGAGCTAAAAACAGCCATTCAGACGGTCATTGACAGCACCAGCTTTCCGACACTTCAGCGGGTCATGCAGAATTTCGCTATTCGTCTGCTCCACACCACCGCCAATCATGACAGGCATATCGAACATGTCATAATCTATTTCCGAAGATCTATAGTGACGTTTACATGTTGAATAAAGAGTGTTCACGCCGCAATTTGTAACTAATTTACGTTTGTTTCGTATAGTTCAATAATTGTCATCCTGTATGTGAAATCACATACCCCGGAGAGGGCAATGTTATTGACAATCACCTTACAGATTTTATAAAGTGACCAGACACGAGGCTGAACATGGTACTACCTGGCAGGATACCACTGCAAAATAGATCGTGTGTCTGATACCTGTGTAATGCTGTTTAGGCATGTACTTGACTATTTTTCAATTACTCTGTTATCGAATATAATTACGTCACTTCGGCAATTATTGGTAATTGCGCACCTCTATTGCCGTTGAAATCACAAAATATTCCATGAATTAAGACGTTGATATCTTCGTCTCTGGAAACCGGTACTGTCACGCTATTACACTGCAATGCTGAAGCACTATGGCTCGCAACATCTGCATCGATTCTATCGAAACTTCGCTTATTGGAAGTCCTAACTCGGAAGACGTGGTTCAGAGCTTAATATTAAACGTATATTCCAGCTAAGGCGGAGTCATGGGTTGGCAGAATCTCTAAAATAATTTCCGAATATTTTGGAGCACGATGATTTCCATGGTCCGGCAGAATCCCTAAAGTAATTTCCGAATTTTTTGGAGCACGATGATTTCCATATGCCAATATTGGTGCTTTGTAGACAATACTGTCACTTTTATACATGTTGGGGCATTTGTTTAGCCTTTATACCAATGGATGGTAGTCACACAAAGCCTTGCATTATGCGTTATTGGTATTATGATAGGTCTTATTTGTGTAAGGAGTACTAAATCGAATTTTCGTCTCTATTTTATTTATATTACGACAAATATATCATACAGACAATTTAGGTTGCGACAATATTACTTCGTGCTTGCATTGTGTGAGGTGTCTCGCAACTTATTATGGTACGTAGTTTTTTTCGACATATCAACTCTGACATTGCCTTTGGAAACGTCTTATCTTCCATTGTTCCAGATTCTGCCCGTGTGTTTGGTAATAAAAAGCACCTTATTCTTTTCGTTCATTCCTAACAAGAAATTGTGTTACGTTTGTGTTTGTGGTGTTGGTGTAATTAGTTACTAGTGTCTATTTTCGCAACCCATTTTTGCGGAAATACTACTGAACGGATCTAATACTCACTTTACGTATTTAACAACGTGGACAGCGATGCTGACGCACTTTTAGAATACCGTGAGCAATATTATCGTAGAAATACATTCCGTATGTCTTTTAGTAAGTCTTCAGGCTGCAGCCTGCAGTTATTTACATGACATTTATTACGCCTGCGTTATTTGTAATAATAGCAATTACTGGCAATGAATAGCGTCGTTTAGAACATTTCTAGTGAATAAACGAAGCGTTTCCTTTGGACCTCCAAAACTGGTGCCTGAGAACCATTTAAAATGCTGCAACGAATACTTAGAGGATGTACTGAACTCAGCTGGATTTGTAAACATCGTATTTTTTATGCTGTCACGGAAACCTTACTTGCCTTCTTAGCTGGCACGTATTTTTTTGCTATTCTAAATATAATTTGTAGAATGTCAAACGCTGAAATCTAGCATTAGGGTATACTTCAGACCTGTGAACACTAATTTAGCCAACAGATATATATGTGGAAGTTAACTCGTTCTTCCTCATATGCTGTAGATCTTTTTTTTCTTATTGCAATATCATGTCATCAAATAGCGTTTTTCTTGTATTAACTCAAACTTACAATACAAGCAAAGTACTTTTTGGTACTACAGATTTATTTTGTGGAGATATTACAATATTTGCAACATATTAGATTCAAAAAATAATTAATTTACCATCTGTTGTGTTTTTAATCACTATGACATAGCACAGAATGACCTAAGTCGATACAAGGCTCCGAAGTAGACAATATTCCAGTTGAACTACTGATAGCCTTGGGTGTGCCAGTCCTGACGAAACTCGACCATCTGGTGAGCAAGATGTATGAGACAGGCGAAAGATGAACAAAATAATCCCAGTCCCAAAGAAAGCAGGTGTGGACAGATGTGAAAGTTACCGAACTTCAGTTTAATAAGTCACGGCTGTACAATACTAACACGGATTCCTTACTGACGAATGGAAAAACTGGTAGAAGCCGACATCAAGGAAGATCAGTTTGAATTCCGTAGAAATGTTGGAACACGTGAGGCAATACTGACGTTGCGACTCATCTCAGATGATAGGTTAAGGAACGGTAAACCTACATTTTTAGCACTTGTAGACTTAGAGAAAGTTTTGGCAATGCTGACTGGAATACCCTCATTCAAATTCTGAAGGTGGCATCTGTTAAATACTGGGAGCGAAAGGCTATTGACAACCAGATGGCACATATAAGAGTCGAAGGACATGGAAGCAGTGATTGGGAAAGGAGTGAGACAGGGTTGTAGCCTCTCCCCGATGTTATTCAATCTATATATTGAGCAAGCAGTAAAAAAATCAAAAGAAAAAATTGGAGTAGGAATTAAAATCCATTTAGATGAAATAAAAACTTTGATGTTTGCCGATGACATCGTAATTCTGAAAGAGACAGCAAAGGACCTGAAAGAGCTGTTGAACGGAGGAAATAAAATGAAAATCAACAAAACCAGAACAAGGATAACGGAATGTAGACGAATTAAATCAGGTGATTCTGAGGGAATTAGGCTAGGAAATGAGACACTTAATGTAGTAGATGAGGTTTGCTATTTGGGGTGCAAAATAACTGATGATGATCGAAGTAGA
This sequence comes from Schistocerca piceifrons, assembly GCF_021461385.2. Taxonomy (NCBI): domain Eukaryota; kingdom Metazoa; phylum Arthropoda; class Insecta; order Orthoptera; family Acrididae; genus Schistocerca; species Schistocerca piceifrons. The sequence goes on from NC_060141.1 coordinate 670,794,582, forward strand.
GAGGACATAAAATGTAGAGTGACGATTGCAATGAAAGCGTTTCTGAAGAAGATAAATTTGTTGGCATCCAGAATAGATTTAAGCGTCAGGAAGTCTTTTCTGAAAGTATTTGTACTGAGTGCAGCCATGAATGGTAGTGAAACATGCACGATAAATAGTTTACACAAGAAGAGAATAGAAGCCTTCGAAATGTGGTGCTACTGAAGAATGCTGAAGATGAGAAGGGTACATCGCGTAACTAATGAGGAAGTACTGAATCCAATTGTGGAGAAGATAAATTTGTGCCAAAACTTGACTATTTGAAGGGATCGGATCGTAGGACATCTTTTCAGGCATCAAGGTGTCACCAATTTATTGCTGCAAGGTAGCGTGGAGGGGAAAAATTGTAGAGGGAGACCAAGTGTCGAATACACTAAGCAGATTCAGAACGATGTAGGTTGCAGTAGTTACTTGGACATAAAGAAGCTTGCAGAGGATAGAATAGCCTAGAGAACTGCATCAAAGCAATCTCTGGACTGAAAACAAGATCAAAAACTTTGGGTTGGTCCAAAGATCGGACTATGGTCACGATTTTAGAGTGTAATCATTCAGTCATAAGAGTAACCGGGATCTGCTATTATTTCCTGATTTCTATGTTTGTGGGATGGTATTTAAGGTAAACTTATGTTCGACAAACACGAATTCGTAATTCGTTATCGATATTTTTTAAGAAAATGTTTTTGATTATATATGAAGAAATATGCTCCAATGGAAATGGAAATGAGCATATGGCATCGATGGCCGGCAGGCCCCTATTCGGGGAAGTTCTGCCGTCACGTGCAACTCTTAATTCGTTCGACGCCACATTGGGTGACTTGCGCCTTGAGGATGAAATGATAATGAGAGCAACACAACATGCAGTGTCGGAGCGGAGAAAATGCCCAACCCAGCCAGGAATCGAACCAGGGCCCGCTTGCATGGGAGGCGAGCACGTTACCACCCAGATAAACAGGCGTACCGCTTGCTGCTATATTCCATGGGAAACGACATATACTGCTTCAAATAAAAGTTAACGATATTAAAGTAATTTCAGGAAGTCAGTAACGGAAACTCAGCTGCAGAGCATTAGCACTAGGTGCTTGGAAGAGTGAGGACACAGAAGGGAGCAGGTGCTACATGCAAAACTTCTTCAACTGCATTATTGGGCGGAGGGGGGTGGAGGGTTGAAATCTGGGATGTATGAGATGCATGCAAACTGCGGCCTAGCCCCACAAAGGGAACCTCCCCATCGCACCCCCCTCAGACTTAGTTATAAGTTGGCACAGTGGATATGCCTTGAAAAACTGAACACAGATCAGTTGAGAAAACAGGAAGAAGTTGTGTGGAACTATGGAAAAAAAGAAGAAAAATATACAAACTGAGTAGTTAATGCGCAAGATAGGCAACATCAAGGATAACCTGAGATCAGGAGCGCCGTGGTCCCATGGTTAGCGTGAGCAGCTGCGGAATGAGAGGTCCTTGGTTCAAGTCTTCCCTCGAGTGAAAAGTTTATTTTCGCAAAGTTATGATCTGTCCGTTCGTTCATTGACGTCTCTGTTAACTGTAATAAGTTTATTGTCTCTGTTTTGCGACCGCACCGCAAAACCGAGCGATTAGTAGACGTGCCTCTCCAATGGGAGAAGAAAACATTTGGTCGCAAGGTCATAGGAACCGATTCCTCCACAGGAAAACGCGTCTGATATATTCTATACGACACTGGTGACGGCATATGCGTCACATGACAGGAATATGTTATCGACCCACCTAATTTGTACACTTGGCGAATGGGTAAAGAGATTCTTCTACCTCGCCCGATTTAGGTTTTCTTGTGAATGTGATAATCACTCCCAATAAGTGATGAAAACATAAGAGTTTGTCATATAAACCGCAACAAATGAATGCAACAGTTTCACAGTCGCACAGTTTTCCTTGTGCTCTGTCAAAACATATGTTTTTAACGTTTTCAAATTTTTCCGTGTGTAGACCGTCAAATCCTGCATATGTCCAAGCAAATCTGAACATGTTCTGGAATTTTGGAGAGCGAAGTTGATTATGTGTGAGTACCTGAACTTCCGTAATTGTCTGAAAATAAAAAATCAAACATTTCGCTTGAGGGAATGCTTGAACCAAGGACCTCTCGTTCCATAGTTACTCTCGCTAACTACGAGACCACGCCACTCCTGAGCTCATAGTATCTTTGATGTTGCATATCTTACGCATAGACTACTCTGTTTGTATATTTTGCTAATTTTTTTCATAGTTCCACACAACTTCTTCCTGTTTTCTCGATAGATTTATGTTCAGTTTTTCAAGGCCTATCCACTGTGCCAACTTATAACTAAATCTGAGGGGGGATGCCATGAGGAGGTTCCCTTGTCAGGAATGCAGGGGGTGCTTCATGCGGAATTTGGAATTTGCATTAGTGCAGGAGGGTGTGGAGGTACTAGGTCCTCCCTTCCTTGAACGGACCTGCCGTACTGCTATCCTCTTCAACATTTGGTTACACCTGCGACAGATGGTTTTTATTTGGTGGTTACTTACCGACGAGGTGACTGATATCTCAACGTGAAGAATTTTAGCAGACACTAACAACCTGGGCAAGAGGTTTCTCATAACCGTGGCTAACCCGTCTGAACTTTTGTCCCAAACCCAATATCCTGCATTCAGTGAGATCGGCAGTCTCCCAGCATTATAACGGCGGTCCATCCTTCAATGAGCATCCTTTAGGTTACTTATGGCATGTTTCCAACTAACACCGTGTAGCGTCCACATTGTCCGAGAACAGGTAATTAAGTGAGCGTAACTTGGCAAGTGGAGAGCTGGGTTTAAAACCACATAATATAAGCTTAGCAGATGTAGCGTTGCAAGTTTCGTGTAGCGTGGTATATCCGATCAAGTATCGTCGCTATGACGGAACGCAGTTAAAGCTCTTCGCAAATTGCGATTCACACGTTCGGCAATGTAAGTGTGTGGGTAATATGGTGTAATAGAATCGTGAGCCCCACCTACTTTTACAAAAATTGCAAAAGTCGTTAGATATAAACTACGCTGTATCATCGAAAATTTTTTCTCTGCCTCCTGGTGACTGGGTGTTGTGTGATGTCCTTAGGTTAGTTAGGTTTAAGTAGTTCTAAGTTCTAGGGGACTGACGACCATAGATGTTAAGTCCCATAGTGCTCAGAGCCATCGAAAATTGAACGCAGCAATGCAACCAGCAAAAGCGTGTAAACACTTCTACGCACACCAAGACGTACCGTTTACTCTCCCTTAGCATGGAAGCGGAGCCATGTAATCGTTATATAATTTCTGAGCGCAGACTTTACACCCTAACACCAATGACTTAAACAATTTATCCATCCCCTTCCAGATGAATTCATCTGTAATCTTAGTCCATGTTCTGAAAACATCAAAATAAATGACTGCGCAATGACGTTTCATGACAATATTTGAACATTAAAGAAACTAAATGAAACGGTAGGATGACATTATCACTTCGGTTCTTGAGGCCTGCACAACGTAATACGATTCCCTTCAAACAGTACGGCTTAACAGGATCTCTATTCTTTATCCTTTCATGAACAGAATTTATCTCAGGGTCTGTATACTACTTCACGGCAGTGTCTTGAAGAAGCAGTGGAAACGGACTAGGATTAGTACTGTTTTAACGACTTATCATCGTGGTGAGCCCTCCCCAAGGAAGTCTTCATCAAGGTGTCCGTCCAACCTGTGGTTAAACATCCGATTCAACCCATCAACCACATTTTTAGTGCCAGGAATAAGACTAATTTTAAACTGGTATACTGAAACACGTTCTGACCATCTAACATTTCGCCCCATACGCTTTGGTTTTACCAATATTCATCTTGTTGCCGAGTTCTAAGGTAAATGTTCGACGTTCCTGCTCGTAGCCTAACGTCCTGAACGCCGATACTGACAATAGTTGGCTTCCTGTGGAGAAAGGCCACACGAGGCACAAGCAGTATGCTGTCTTCCGACCACCCCTTCCTGCACAAGAACGGCCGCGACTCCCGACGTGGAAGCCATCAATATGAATCATAATATTTTTGTTAAAGTCGGCCATGAGCAAAGCAGGCGCATTCGTTGCTCCCTTTTTTATAGCCTCAAAGGAAGCTTGTTGGGATGAACCTCACTCGAATTTCTTCCGTTTCTTCTGAAAATCATTTAAAGGTGCTGCTAGTTGTGCGGAATTAGGAATAAATTTCTGGATGAAATTTATCATTCCAATCAAACGAGCCACCGCTTTCAAATTTTTCGGTATGGGACAAGAAAGAATTACCTCTCTCGCATTCGGATCCATTCTAATACTTTGATCATCAGGACTTCTTTTCCATTGTAGGATTTTGATTCCCCCCGAGAGGAGAGGTGGGCTGGCAGCAGCACAACACGCCGCTCTGCAGCCTACAGAAAAGTTAAAAAAAGAATTAGGATATATAACAATAAAAGCAGCTGATAAAACAATGACTGTTAAATACTGAAACAAGGCGAAAAAGTTGCGAAAAAAGTATAAAACCAAAAGGTCTATGATGCTGACTAAAACACATAGTAAGTAGACAGGTACAACTAAAAAACACTGGTTTCTGTTCACAACAGTTAAAAACACATCCAACAACAGTATGATGGCTGGTGGCAACAACGACAGAGGTGCACAACACTGAACATTCACTTGAAACAGCACTAATAGAAGCAACATGTGGGCAGATGGGGGGGTGAGGGGTGAGGACCCGGACCGATGGGGGGGGGGGGAAGGGGAGGGAGGGGAAAAGAAAAAAGGAAGAAAGATGGGGGAGCAGATGTAGGGAGAGAGGGCGAGTAGGGTGGACTCGAGAAGGAGTGGGGAAGGGAGTGGAGTGGAAAGAAGAAGGACTCGGGGGAGAGAGAGAAGTCAGAGAAAGGGTTTTAGTTGTTGTGGTCTTCAGTCCTGAGATTGGTTTGATGCAGCTCTACGTGCTACTCTATCCTGTGCAAGTTTCTTCATCTCCCAGTACCTACTGCAACCTACATCCTTCTGAATCTGCTTAGTGTACTCATCTCTTGGTCTCCCTCTACGATTTTTACCCTACACGCTACCCTCCAATGCTAAATTGGTGATCCCTTGATTCCTCCTACCAACCGGTCCCATCTTCTTGTCATGTTGTGCCACAAACTTCTCTTCTCCCCAATTCTATTCAGTACCTCCTCATTAGTTATGTGATCTACCCATCTAATCTTCAGCATTCCTCAGTAGCATCACATTTCGAAAGCTTCTATTCTCTTCTTGTCCAAACTATATATCGTCCATGTTTCACTTCCATACATGACTACACTCCATACAAATACTTTCAGAAACGACTTCCTGACACTTAAATCTATACTCGATGTTAACAAATTTTTCTTCAGAACGCTTTCCTTGCCATTGCCAGTCTACATTCTATATCCTCTCTACTTCGACCATTGTCAGTTATTTGCTCCCCAAATAACAAATAACACCTGAATTAATTCGACCACATTCCATTATCCTCATCTTGCTTCTGTTGATGTTCATCTTATACCCTCCTTTCAAGACACTGACCATTCCGTTCAACTGCTCTTCCATGTCCTTTGCTGTCTCTGAGAGAACTACAATCTCATCAGGGAACCTCAAAATTTTTATTTCCTCTCCATGGATTGTAATATCTACCCCGAATTTTCCTATTGTTTCCTTAACTTCTGGCTCAGTACAAAGATTGAATAACATCAGGAAGAGGCTACAACCTTGTCTCACTACCTTCCCAACCAATGTTTCCGTTTCATGTCCCTCGACTCTTATAACTGCCATCTGGTTTCTGTACAAATTGTAAATAGCCTTTCGCTCCCTGTATTGTACCCCTGCCACCTTTAGAATTTGAAAGAGAGTATTCCAGTCAACATGGTCAAACCTTTCTGTAAGTCTACAAATGCTAGAAACGTAGCTTTGCCTTTCCTCCACGCTCCGATCTGTAGAACGCCAGTTTTCTTTCTCCTGATAACGACGTCCTCTTGAGTAGTCCCCACCCCGAGATCCGAATGGGGGACTATTTTATCTTCAGAATATTTACCCAAGAGGACGCCATCATCATTTAACCACACAGTAAAGCTGCATGCCCTTGGAAGGCATTACGGCTTTAGTTTTCCCTTGTTTTCAGCTGTTTGCAGTACCCGCAAATCAAGGCCATTTTGGCTAGTGTTTCAAGGCCAGATCAGTCAGTCATCCAGACTGTTTCCCCTGCAGCTACTGAAATGGCTGCTGCCCTTCAGGAACCACACGTTTGTCTGGCCTCTCAACAGATACTCCTTCGTTGCAGTTGCACCTACGGTATGGCCATCTGTATCACTGAGGCATGCAAGCCTCACCCACCAATGACAAGGTCCGTCGTTCATGGGGGGGGGGGGGGAGAGGGTAGGTGGGGTAAAACAGGATGGAAGGGGGGAAGAGGGAGCCTGGGGGAAGGGCAGTGGGAAGGAGGGGGAGGTGAGGATCAGAATTGATAGGAGGGATAAATTGAGGGAGAGAGGGCATCATCTGGGAGGGGAAGTCAATGGAAGCCACCTTGGAAAAGGAGATGAAGGGTGTAGAATGGAGGGTAGGGGGACACAATGATGAAGGCATGGCAGAGGGCGGGGGTTGTAAAGGAGAGGAGCAACCAAGGGATGAGAGGGGATCAAGTCGGCAGGAGGTGTAGTGGATGCGGTTATGTTAAAGGAAAATGAACAGATGGGGGAAAGGAATCAGGTCATAGGGGATACACATGGTTGAGGGGAAGCATATATGGAAGGCGAGGTGGAGTACATGCCGCTCAAGGATCTGGAGGGAGAGAGAATTATGGGGGGTGGGCGGATATCCAGGTGGGAGTGGCGTAACAGAGGACTGGATGGATTAAGGATTTGTAGGTGTGGAGGATGGTAGAGGAGTACAACCACCATGTTCAGCCAGCGAGATGTTTCAGGAGTCGGAGGCAGTTGTGGGCTTCGGATTGGATAGAGTGGAGATGACGCATCTGGGTGAGTTGACGGTCAATGGTGAGGCCAAGGTCGGTGAGGGTGGGGGAGAAACAGACATGGCGAACGCAGATGGTAAGAGAAAAGAGCATCAGGACAAGCCGATGTTCATTACAGATTCAAACAGTGACGAATACACATGAGGGCACCTGGAGCGCGTCTCCTAGTTGCGAGACTAATAACGCAACAATAGCTTCCCATATCTAACTAGTAATACGAGTGACTTGATTATTTTTTATTGTGGTAAAAGTAGAGGTAGCTAAAGATATCTTTAGCGCCCCCACGTTGGGGTTTACTGTATCCACCATTGGGTCTAAGGCTGGATGCGCACAGCCACTCCTGTTGCTGCTCGAAACCAGTCAGCTTCTTTTGTAAGGTGCCATAGTCGCACTGCTCAAGGCCAAAAATAGATATTCACATTTGCCTTCCTTCTTGGATTTATGGATTGCAATACTATCATATAATGAGATATATGTACATTTGATGGCGGACAGCTTTCATGAACGCATCTCACCTATTCCATGCCACGAGGGCACTGTAAAACTTGGTTTTGGCTGACTTATACGAACAGCTTAAATGTGTAGCTGAGCTATCTCTGTTGAACCAAGATATCCAGATTGTTCATTTCAGACACTGCGTTTCCACATTGTGGATTACTATGTTTGCACTGTATAAAATGTTGTCCATTATTGTTAGGAGAAAATAATGGATGTAAGAAATTTAGATGCCCCATCCAGTTACCCAGTTTATCCGAAATATGAGTAAATATGGGAGAGATGGGAGCGCCTAATATACAGTGATTTTTAGGTTGTGGCGTTATAAAAATATTTTTATGAAAATAAGGCAGTTCTAAGTCTGTTGCTGAAGTTGTTACTTGGTAAACATTTAAGCTTCTGCACAAAAATTTCGACTATCCTTGCTAAGGCACCTAAAGTAACTTCAAGAATACAAAATAAAAAACTGGCTACAGCAGAAAAAAAAAACATTCCGAAACCAGGTGATGCTAAATTGGATGAACTGCTATATCTCGTAGGTAACAATTAACCAACTTCATATGATGTAAATGGGCTAGCGCAACTTGATCTTAGAGTTCTCAGACTGTACTTAGATCACTGCCAGGTCCATTTAAATCATATGTGCTCAGTTATGCATAGGTGGCTAGGAAAAAAAAGTATGGTAGCAGAAATGGAAAGATTGACAAAGGATGCTATAAACCAAATTTCGTCAGATTGGCATAAAGATGTAAGACACCCGAAAGAAGTGCTAATGAAAACTTGGGAGAATTAATGTCTATTGAAAAGTAGCACAGATAAAATATTATTTTATTAAATTCTGACAGCAGTTCTAGTGACTACACATATGATAGTGAAAGTGATTCACATACAGCTGGTCTGCATTCGTTAGTGGCATTGTGCGTTACTAGAAATGGTTTGTATTTACCCCTTACTATTTTTTCCATTTATTTAACTTCTCACTTTGCGATTTATGTGTGACTGAGTATTCATCTTATTGCTGTTATTCGCCTATAACGTGTTATTATCGTTTGTTATGCATTGCCTTACCTACAGAAGCAGTGGACCCACCACTGCCTTCCCTTCATACTACCTGCAAAGACGTTAGCAACAGTCGGTATAGACGATTTGCTTCATGTTTGGTGATCGCATGAGCACATGGCATGTTGTGTATGAGCCGGCAGTTCTGCTCCCCTCACTGTCATCCGTCAATCACAAAGTAATTCTAATCAGAGTTTAACTTTGTCTGTTGGCGCTATATCATAGTCCCATCACGGTTCCTGCACCTAACGTTTTTAATGTGTTTTGTTGCTAAGTTGTCCATTTATTGCACAGTTACGTTGTTCTGCTTTCTTCACTTTCATACTGACTGCAAATTTTAATCTCATGAAGTGCATCACAGTCTGGTTATTATGTTAAGTTCGCGATTATTTGCCATTGGTTCCAGATTGCAGCATTGTTATTCATTATGACATGTGGTTGACGCTTTTTTATTGTTAACTACATATGTTTTAATTAGGTCACCTTGTGTTTTGTTTGTGACAATGCTTCTTTAGTATAAGCTACGTAGTAATGCCAACTTCAGCGCATACAAATTTATATCTCTTACGCGTTTTGTATTGAGCGATTGTACGTCATTAACTTTAAGCCGTGAGGCAATTTGCGTTCCACGGTTCGGTTGTTTTTAATTCAGGTTTGCAACATGTTCCATTATCACTGGTCGCTGTTCCCTTATTTTCCTTAAGAGAGAACGTCTCTCGTACATGTGCCGGTATTTCTTTGGGCTGTTTTTTTTACGAATTTTCGTTGTCATTGATCCTTGTCCTAGCTACACTTTAGCCCGTGATGGGCGCTTCTTCTGCCCTGTTTACAACGGTGCGGCTGTATGTGGCGCCACTGGTCATCACTCTTTCCGTTGCAGACGGGACGCACTGGCGCTCTGTACGTGTGTAACTGTTAGCTGCACCGCGGTAACTGGTGCTTCGTCATACTGTTTAAAGATATGTTCAGTGGCATGCATTTATGTGACGTAAATTACCTTTTGCTATAGTACTGTGAGCTTGTTTATACTTCAGATACAGTGTTGGGTTTTAACATACAGATACACCTAAGGATGGGGCTGAGTATGTGAAACTCTGTTGTTTAAGGACTTCAGTCAGTCAATAATTTTAGAAATGTAGTGTATGTTTTCATCATGAAAAATTTGAAAAATGAATAGCATTTGAACGTAATGTAAGTTTCTATTTATTCCAGTTATAAATCATATACTCTAGAGACGCATATTTTGTTTAAGTCTGCTCTTGCCGGTTTTAAAGCTCACATGAAACTTATTAAGAAGCGAAATATATAGACCAAGTACGGTGAATGAATATTGATAAAGTGACTACAGAAAATTAGATCACTGGTTTATGAGAGCCATTTCATTCCTGTATCCGAAAAAGACAAGTTCCTTTTGCTGTAATTAATGGAATGACGATTGTTGCTCGAATATTCTGTCCAAAAGTTACTTTAACTGAACTATCAAAAAATCCAACGCACATATGTGGTAAATTAAGCAAGGGGATGGGTACGTTTATCAGAGGAAAAGGTGTTACCATCCATATTAATCTAATAAAAAGTTTATGTTACAGATAGATCGAAAATACTCTAACTAACTAGGTGATAAGTAAGTTTCGATTTTAGTGAAGTTAATAGAATGGAAATTAACGCTTCACTGATTATCTCGAATGTTTAGCTCAAACATTATGGGTGGTTGTTAGTTCAAATGCGATAAACGAAATTACGGTGATTACTGAAAGTTATATTCAAAGTTTTTTCCTTTCTGCATCTTTATGTTATCTCGAATTTGGCCAAACACTCTTAATTACGAAAATTTAAGAACGCAATGACAAACGTTATAATCGGAGATACAGCAACAGATTTCCTCCGTATGACAGAAATCGTACGATGTCTTATCTGCTTCGGCACGTAATTGAATCGTAGGCAGCGTACGTTATTTGCGATTAGTTGTGCAAGAAGCGCTATTTACGCCACATAGCAATTCTTAGGCAAGTTTTATGTTGTGATAAAAGGCAGACACTGTAGTGGGACGAAATTAAGCGTCACCCATCCACCAATGTCAGCCCAGTTTGCAGGTGACTATAAGTTTAATTTAGTTTTGTTTATGTATTTTTCTTATTATTTGTAATAGATGTGAATTATCTAAAAGTTTTGTATTTTTTTATGTGTTTCATGTACGGAGAGGGCGGCGCAACGAACGGAGACAGCATCTTCGTTGCCTCGACCAGAGAGGAAATTTGCTGGCCGCTATACGTCGTGGTTCGACAGCCAAGGAGCAACAGAAGATCCTGGAACCGAGTTGTTGCGTCGTGCTTCTAAAAAATTAAAAATGAATTTTTTATACTCTTTTTGTACAACAATGACGTCATATAGAGCTTAATCATATTGAAAAGTCAGTCACTGTCTCTCAACGTTCAAGTTCGCATCTGTATGTGTAGGAAGCTAATAAAATAGTGTATGTTACTAAAGTTGAAACACGTGTTCTGAAGATTTATTTATGAAGAATTATGTGAACGGATTAATAATATATTTGACAAGATTAGTGATTCTTACAGTGTTCACCGAAACTTTGAATCTCAAAAGTTTATTTAATGTGTGATTCTGATATCGATTAGATCAAGATAACGTGTGTCAATATAATTTCTGAGGAAAAACAAACGAAATTTAAAATCGAAAAACTTACAAAAGCCAATTGGCCCAAGTGATGTAATTCTTTGCATACGACTCAACTGATGTTTTACAGTTTCGTTCAAGAACCATTCTATGACAATTTAAAAGGCATATAAATCATTTTGGAAGTGGGTTGTAACTGACGTAGGTGACGAAGTCTGCACATGGTCATATATCAAACGAAAATCGGTTATATAAAAACTTACGTCGTTACACTACACCGTGGCGACCTTAGAAACAGGACTTGTGTGCAACTAAGGCACACAGGTACGAAACAAAACATCAAGAGTCCTTCGGAAGTCAACGCGATTTGTGTGGAGCCTTCACCAGCCAGCGACGACTTCGTGGGTGTGGGCATCTGACGGAGCACAGCCAAGCAGTACGGTCACGCAGTTGTTCCACGAGAAGGCGCATCTGTTGGGCAGCAGCTGAACGCTGCAAACCCCGACAACCTTTTTTCTCCCTAAACTAATAGGCCCAGTACGTCAGCTGCGGGGTGTTCCTCCTGCTGGTATTAGAGGTGTTGCTGAGGGCTTCGCCTGTCTACGCCGGTGCCGGGCGTGGTTGCAGCCAGTGACGTTTCCGGTGTTCGACTCAGCGTCCTGCCGGTTGCGGAAGCGGGGTCGCAGCATCTCAGCGGCTGCATCGACGGCTGTTACATCTGCAGCCCATAGCAGCACACTGATCATGGAGAACTACAAATTACAATATTAGTGTCCGGTGAGTTTGTTTCAAGTTGGAAGTGGAGTGTTGTACATAGGGAGTGTGCTTTTACAGGATTGTTGATTACAAGTCTGCGTGTGTAAATAGTTAGTTTCTTACAATAATGTCGGGAAGTGAAATGTCAGACGAAGAGCAATCTATGTCCGATAGGAGCATGAGATCCCTTTTTAGGGCGATCGCTAAATTAAAACAATCTAACGGGGATTTTCTAGCTGAATTAAAACAGTCTAACGAAGAATCTACTGCTAGATTAAAAGAGGAACTAAAACAGGAATTAAAACAGTCTAACGAAGAATCTACTGCTAGATTGAAAGAGGAACTAAAACAGGAGTTAACATTCTAACGAGGAATCTACTGCTAGACTTACAGGGGAGCTAACAAAATCTACAGACAGGTTACAGGAATATCTTCATGAAACCAGTCGAGAATTAAGTGATAAAATAGAGTCTTCTAAAGTTGAAATGCAGGAAAAATTAGTAGGACTTAGTAATAAGATTGCTGATAATTGTAAAAGGTTAGAAGAACATATCCAGGAATCGCGCGAGGAAAAAGCTCGCATGCGAAACGATATTACTGACTTAACCGAGGGACTAGATAGTGTCAGTATCTTAGTTGTAAATGAAATACAGAAAAATAACAATATGTTACGAGATGAATTTCCTATGCAAACGGAAACTGTTCGTAGAGAATTATTGGAATCTATTAAAGAGGTCTCTACCAAACCTGTAGAGATTTCTTCAATAGATAATGTAGAATTAGAGACATTAACTCATCAAGTAGAAAAAGATTATACCGAAATCGAAAACATGAAATTTTTAATTACTGAAATATGCAGTAACCTTGAGACTGCCAAAGATAATAACATTGACGAAGGTACAGAGCGTTCACATTTGGAACACAGTGAAGAATCGATATTAGCTAATCGCGTATCCAATACAGAAATGCGAATACAGGAAATTACTAAACGGTTATCGGAATTAGATAATAATGAAAACATTTCAGGTAGCAGAGGTAATAACATAATCAGAGACAACAGTTGCATCGAATTTGCTAGCTCGAACGACAACAATATGAATAAAGAAATCACGGCAAGCCAATCCGATGCAACTCCGTCTCTGCAATCTAAACAAAATCCGACTATTTCTCTCGCAGAATGTCTGGATTACATAACTACAAATTCAAATGTAGCAAGTCGATTTCCTGTATTCAAACCAGGAGGCGAACTTCACCCTATAATCTTTATAAAAGCTTTTGAAACATCATTATCTCCTAAATGGAGTAATGAAAAACGCATTCAATTTGTAATAGGACATTTAGAAGCAGAAGCTGCGGAATGGGCAGTACTGCATAGAACTGAATTTAAGGACTGGGATGATTTTGTTAAGCAGTTTAAACAAAATTATTGGTCAAGAGGAAAACAACACTTAACTTTAGAGTTGTTAAACCCTCCTCCATATTCTAAACGGTGGGGAGGTTATAGGAATTATTTTGAATGGCATTTAAACCGTGCTAAATTAATTGAAGAACCAATTATTGAAAGTCATTTAATACGAGTCCTAATTATTGGATTACCGTATTATATAAAGGAAAGAAAAATGCTATTCTACGAATTGTAGGTGAGCCTTTACTAGCTGCTCTACCTTGGCCACCGGTAAATGAGATCCAACAATGCATTCCAGACGAAAAAGTTTGCGAACAGATTGTAAAAAATGCCGAACGGAGAATTAAAAGCTATAATCAACAGGCTACAGAACCCTCATTTCAGGTAGGGGATCTTGTGTTAGTACGATCTCATCCTAAAAGTTCTAAGACCGGTAAGGAATGTAGAAAATTCTTCTTTATCTTTGAAGGTCCATATGTTGTACATAAGATTGTACATCCCAAAGCATTACTTCTTATGGAACCTTCATCAGGTGTAATTAAAGGATTATATAGTGTTGATCAGATGAAACCCTTCATTCCTAAATAAGTTAATATTTAGTAGATGTTATACACGGAAGAGCGTTCATAGTTTATTCATGTGAAGTTTTTCGTGATAGTTATGCATTATTTTAAAGAATGAAACAGAAAGCTTAAACAAGTGTTCTACAATAATCTACTGGTACTTCAAAAAGAGAAAGATAACCAAAAGGGGGATTTATATGGAAGAAATTTTGCTCTTAGGTCAAAAGGAATTTTGCATATTTTAAATTTACTCGGATAGTAGGAACCAAAGGGGATGGTTAATAGTTTTAGGGACCATGGGCGTCCAGAGCTATATGGCTCACGAGATCATAGCAGAGTGCCTTTAATAGAGGTTTGTAATAGTGTTAATATAGAACACACCAAATGGGGCTCTCTCGCTTGTTTCTCCTAAATAAATTGCCATTACCCAACAAGGTGTCCGAAGGTAAAGAAAGCCGTGCCGAGATTCTAAAGAAAGTTTTGCTTGATTTCTTCTTGACCTCAGGCATAAATAAGGCATTAGGGAAAAGAATGACGTAAAGTAAATAGTACTATTAGTTATTGTGAGAAACTTATTAGTAATATACATGTTTGGAAAGAATAACTCTAGTAAATAAATGAAACTGAAACTAATCTATCACAATTTGAACGCTCTGTCCTAATGTAACAACGTTAAAGAACGTACTATATTAGTATTTATTAGCAACTATTAAATGAAGAGGAGTAATCTCCCAATGTTCGGTTACGAATTACCATAATAGCACAATTAAGAGTAAATGACAAATAGTCACAACAGTATCGTATTAAAAGGATTAAATCTATCTAAGAGCAAGGACTCTAGATTACGTAAAATGTGAAGAAAATGTATTAACATTTAAATATTGTATATTGAAAAGTTTTATTTTCGGTTAAAACCTGACAAACTGAGCTTGTGGGTGGGGTATGTAGTGGGACGAAATTAAGCGTCACCCATCCACCAATGTCAGCCCAGTTTGCAGGTGACTATAAGTTTAATTTAGTTTTGTTTATGTATTTTTCTTATTATTTGTAATAGATGTGAATTATCTAAAAGTTTTGTATTTTTTTATGTGTTTCATGTACGGAGAGGGCGGCGCAACGAACGGAGACAGAATCTTCGTTGCCGCGACCAGAGAGGAAATTTGCTGGCCGCTATACGTCGCGGGTCGACAGCCAAGGAGCAACAGAAGATCCTGGAACCGAGTTGTTGCGTCGTGCTTCTAAAAAATTAAAAATGAATTTTTATACTCTTTTTGTACAACAATGACGTCATATAGAGCTTAATCATATTGAAAAGTCAGTCACTGTCTCTCAACGTTCAAGTTCGCATCTGTATGTGTAGGAAGCTAATAAAATAGTGTATGCTACTAAAGTTGAAACACGTGTTCTGAAGATTTATTTATGAAGAATTATGTGAACGGATTAATAATATATTTGACAAGATTAGTGATTCTTACAGCGTTCACCGAAACTTTGAATCTCAAAAGTTTATTTAATCTGTGATTCTGATATCGATTAGATCAAGATAACGTGTGTCAATATAATTTCTGAGGAAAAACAAACGAAATTTAAAATCGAAAAAGTTACAAAAACCAATTGGCCCAAGTGATGTAATTCTTTGCATACGACTCAACTGATGTTTTACAGTTTCGTTCAAGAACCATTCTATGACAATTTAAAAGGCATATAAATCATTTTGGAAGTTGGTTGTAACTGACGTAGGTGACGAAGTTTGCCATGGTCATATATCAAACGAAAATCGGTTATATAAAAACTTACGTCGTTACACTACAACACACACTGAAATATGTTCGAAAGTAAAGTGACTTCAGCCGGCCGAAGTGGCCGTGCGGTTAAAGGCGCTGCAGTCTGGAACCGCAAGACCGCTACGGTCGCAGGTTCGAATCCTGCCTCGGGCATGGATGTTTGTGATGTCCTTAGGTTATTTAGGTTGAACTAGGTCTCAGCAGTTGATTCCCATAGTGCTCAGAGCCATTTGAACCATTTTTTTAAAGTGACTTCCCGTTCAAGTAGCTTATACACAGTGAAACAAGATGAAAGATCAGATTTCAGTTGACTCTTGCGTCCAGTCCAAGTAGCTTATATAGGGTGATACATAAAGAAACAACAGATTTCAGTTGCTTATTATGGACTTGCGCATGTCACTAGGCAGAGGAAGGTTCAAAGTTTCGACACAGCTGCTCTTGTTTGCAACAACGTGGCGACTGTACCATAAGACAAATGATAAGGTTTGTTGTAAGTTGCGCAAAATCAAGATCTTGTTCACTGCTTTTAGTCTCCTGGGTCACCAGACCTCACATCTTACGACTTTTTTCTGTGGCGGTGCATAAAATACAAGGTCTTTCTCCCGCTTACGGCAACTACTCTTCAGGGTCCGTGAAACGGAATTAATAAACCTGGCGATGGAATAAACCGGACCTGCAGATTCGAGTGGAATGAAATGGACTATGGTTCCCATGTTTCTCGTGCTACCCGAGGTGCTCATGTTGAGTGTATGGTGTAATGTCTGTGCGAATACGGAACTTTAACTCTTCCTCTGTTGAGTGGCATGTGCAATGTCTTTGTATCTTTGGTAGTCTGTAATAAGCGATTGCAATCTATGCTTTCTTTTTGAATCACCTTTTAGTTCTGCATACCTCCACAGATAAGGACGATATTCCTGTTCTATTCCTGTCAGACACAAAAAACCCGCTTTTTGTTTTTATTTTTCCTTTTATTAGTGTGTGGCTGTTGGGTAGTATATAGGGTGGTGTGGAGCAAGCATAATAAAGATACAGGGATTAGTGTTTAACGTCCTGTCGACATCGAGGTCATGAGTGATGGAGCACAACTTCGGATTAAGAAAGATTGGGAAGATAATCGGTCGTGCCCCTTCATAGGAATCCTACCTGCATTTTCCGGGAGCGATTTCGTGAAATCATGGAAAATCCAAATCAAAATGGTCAGACGAGGGTACAAAACGTTGTCCTCATGATTGTGACTGCAGTGTGCTGACCACTGCTCCAAATCGCTCGGTCTGACGGGCAGAGAAAGGGTTTGCAGGAAAGGGAAGCATGGAGCAGAAGACGAAGGAGCATGTTAGATAATCGTGTTGGTATTTCCAAGAACTGCGGAAGAAAAGTACCTAAAACAATAAACTGGCAAATCGGTCATGCAGTACAAATACAGGGAAAGTATTATCAAGTCAACTCGTGAATTCAGTTTCGGCCTACATAACGTCCTTGATTAGTATGCGGAAAACAGCTTTGCAACCTGTGTCGAGAATGGCTGCCAGGAGAATTTTTGAAACAATATGGTTTTCAGTACAGGACGACTCATCGACACTGTCAGATATGCAGATGACCTTGTAGTGCTTCAAAGACAACAGTAATGCGTGATGAACCGGTTGGAGAAACTGGAAGGAAATATGGCATGTAAATCAACATCGTGAAATCTAACGTGATGCGGATATAAAAACGTGAGAAACCTATGAGGATAACTGTTGACAATCGAGAAATGGAGAATGTGAATACTTGGGGATCCTAAAGACAAGTAATGACCACTGCACTAACGACATTCGACCAAGAATCATCTTGGCCAAAACCGTATTTAACAAGTGGAGGATTCTACTGACCAGCAATCTGAACTTGGAATTAAGCAAAAACACTGTTGAAGTTCTACGTCTGGTGTAATGCACTGTACGGAGCAAGGACGCGGATCTTGTGAGAAATGGAGAAGAAATACCTGGAAAGTTTTGAAATGACGTGCTGGAGAAGAACAGAGATGATCAAATGGACTGATCAGGTGCCACAACGAGAAGGGTAGGAGAGAATAAAACAGTTCCGGATACAATTCTTCAGATTCAACGGCATCAACACGTACTTAGAGACGTGTGTCTCATATACGATGTCTTGGAGGGAAGGTCAGAGGATTACAGG
The DNA here is from genome assembly GCF_021461385.2 of Schistocerca piceifrons. NCBI lineage: Eukaryota > Metazoa > Arthropoda > Insecta > Orthoptera > Acrididae > Schistocerca > Schistocerca piceifrons. The sequence continues at coordinate 670,812,478 of NC_060141.1, forward strand.
AAGGACTACTGGACGAGGAAGAAAACGGCATGAAAGATGGAAGGAGATACAGCAGACTAAAGGAAGATGATGAAGATGGGTAACATTAACGTCAGAAATTCCCGTACAAAGACACGTACCTGCCACCCGGCAGAATACTGCATAATAATAATAATAATAATAATAATAATAGTAGGAACATATGGTCTACTGAGTTCTCCAGCTTGTTCGTGTGACGAAGTACAAGAAATTTTTCGTGTGAGTGGTGATAAGCAAGAAACTTTGTTCAACAGGCTAACCAAACTGAAACAGCAGTTTCCCACTAGTATCAACGCCGTTCCATCATTTGTCGCTTAGACGATACTGGCATATACATGTGTTACTTAATCTACATTTACATGATTACTCTGATATTCACAATAAAGTGCCTGGCAGAGGGTTCAATAAACCACCTTCAAGCTGTCTCTCTACTGTTCCAATCTCGAACGACACGCGGGAAAAACGAGCACTTAAATTTTTCTGTGCGTGCTCTGATTTCTCTTATTTTATAGTGATCCTCTTTTCTCCCTATGTAGGTGGGTGCCAACAGAATGTTTTCGCAATCGGGGGAGAAAACTGGTGACTGCAATTTAATGAGAAGATCCCGTCGCAACGAAAAACGCTTTTGTTTTAAGGATTGCCACTCCAATTCACGTATCATGTCTGTGACTCTATCTCCCCTTATTGGCCACAACACAAAAGGAGCTGCCCTTCTTTGCACTTTTTCGAACTGATCCGTCAGTCCCACCTGATGCGGATCCCACACCGCACAGCAATACTCCAGAATAGGGCGGACAAGCGTGGTGTAAGCAGTCTTTTTAGTAGACCTGTTGCACCTACTAAGTGTTCTGCCAATGAATCGCAGTCTTTGGTTTGCTCTACCCACAATATTATCTATGTGATCGTTCCAATTCAGGTTATTTTTAATTATAATCCCTAATAATTTACAGCCTTCAGATTTGTGTGACTTATCGCTTAATCGAAATTTAGCTGAATTCTATTACTACTCATGTGAATAACTTCACACTTTTTTTTATTCAGGGTCAACTGCCGCTTTTCGCACCATACAGATAAGTGATCTAAATCATTTTGCAAGTCGTTTTGATCATCTGATGACTTTACAATTCGGTAAATGACAGCATCATCTGCAAAAACTCTAAGACGGCTACTCAGATTGTCTGCTATGTCGTTAATATAGACAGGAACAATGGAGGGCCTATAACACTACCTTGGGGAACGCCAGATATTACTTCTGTTTTACTCGGTGACTTTCCGTCTGTGTTTTCTATATGGGACTCATAGTATAAGCTGAAGATTATGTCATAATAGCACCTCAGATAAGGTTAGCGTCTGTGTTCTATTATTTATCATTTTACTCATATTTTCAGTAACCTAAAATAACAGTCGCATGATGTGTTATTATTCTTTAATCAGCTACTGCGCAAATTTCTTTTAATCGCCAAAAGTACCACCTCTATAACACATGCAGATTGCATAGCGCATCCGTCATACGCCAATAAATAAATCAACTCATCGCACTCCAGCCAAAAGATGATTAACTGTTTCTAAGTTGCGCATGCATTGCTATTCATTCATAGTCACACTGCACCAGGATGCGATTCCGCCAGGGCGCCACTATGCCATTCATCTTCCACATGCTGGCAGCTTTTCAGAGGAAACTTGGCAGGCGGGCTGGGGAGCATGAAATCGGAAGTCATCTGTCATCTGCTGCCTTCAGCCGACAAGCGGGCGAGGCGCCGAAATCAATTTCAGACTTACACACATCGTAGACTCGAGTTATTTATATCCATCCGTGTTTGTTCACTCAACCTGCAGAAGATGGAGGGAGCACTGTTATCACGTTTTGAGGAAATGCCGAAGATTTCAGCTCTTTCGTGTGATAACTTTACCGTCTTTGCTAGTCACATGGAGAATGCGAGTTACATTGTCTGAAATGAGCTGGTTAATGACTTTGCATATTAGAAAACAAAATATCGACACCTCAGTACCAATTTGTTATTACCATCAGCGTGGCCGATGTTTCTAATATCTTTCGTCGTACATGTTGCGAAAGTAATTTCCTAGATAAAACTGTACGTGGTGACTCTTATTGACGTTTAAAAAAAACACATAAGCGACGTTGAGACAAATTATTTAATATAAGACACAGGGGGCTGCAAATATCAGGAATACCCGAAAACTGGATAACAAATGTTATACATGTGACGTCACCAGATTAGCAGGTTCACTAGTTGAATCAACTCATTCTAGTCGACAACATTTGCTAATTTTGCATATAAACCAACTAACGCGTATGATTCTATCATCATCTTCAGATGTTAGACACGCGACTTTATCGTATATAAATTACAAGGACACGACAAATTCCTCCATATGGTGTCGTAACGAACTTTTATCGCCTCGTAACAAGACGGAAGTCTGGTATCACTAGACAGCTAGGCATGAATTTGATATGTGTTTGTAACGTCATAAAATAGAGTGATTTACGAGTGGTGGCGGAAGATAACCATATGGTGTTCAACACATTGTTGAATTAATTTGCAGCTGTGAAGAACAGGTTTACCCATAAATTTTTTAAAGGTTATTGGAGAAATCAGCGATCAAAATACAATCTATGGAATGAATTGTAAATGTGTAGCTAGCAAGGAACGTTTATTAAAAGGTGATCCGTTTCGATCATCGCATAATCATCTTTCGACCTACAGCCATACTGATGGCCAATGGCTGTGAGTAGAGGAGGAACCGCTGAATGACGACAGTCAACTGCTGTCTTCATTCTGCTGTTCCTGCTCCACGCAGAGCCACTATCCGTCAATATGGCTGTAATTCTGAAAATGATCAAGCGATAATCGAGAGCGAATACCTTTTAATAAACGTACTTTGTGATCTAGACTGTTATAATTTATTCTAAATATGCACAAATTGCTTAGCGTTATTGGATCACTTCACCATTTTCGAGTTTCATTTTTCGACCTTACCCACTTCGTATCTTGTACATGAGATAGTTTCTCAAAACTGGTAATCAAACGCTTTACAAAAGCGATCGTGGCTATCTAAAGTTTTTTACATATTTCTTTATATTAATCGTGGCCGCCCCAGTATTTTTCTCTTACGGGGTACATGAGGTTGGTGGCGCTAGAAAGGAGGAAGGCGTGGTAAGAATACTAGGGTTAAAATTACTGAAATAAATTAATGCTTACAGGATATTTGTTAATCAGGTGGAGCGTACTCCTGAATTTCATTAAACTTACAACACATCTGCAGGGTGAGTCTCATAATATGTAACACTCATGTTATATCGCTTTATTTCCAGATATCGAAACGATGTTCTCGGCAGTACATTAAGGAGCACGTAGTTTGGTATGCTCTATAGAATCATAGCATTTGTGTCGATACTGAAGAAAGTATAATACATTTGTTTATAGAATTATATCCCTTTCCGCCCTTGGTCTTAAAACCGTCGCGCCTCAAATACAGAACTTTTCTGCATCACTCCAGACTGCAAGGACTGTGCGGGCTCCAGACTTGCGTTTGGTAGCTCTTTTGTTTCAAAACGAGACCATCTGAAGGCAGTAGATGACTTCAAACTTCGACAAGAAGACAGAGCCATGCGTCGGCGAGATAAATACAGTGTATTTTCCATCATTTCATTCATTTAAGGCAAAGCTGTATTATTTTTGACTGAGAATGTTTCACTTAACGTATATAAGGTCTCTAAACAAGTGCACGAAGTACCAGTTGGACTTTATAAATGTTTTTATTTGGTGCGTCTCACGTGTTAATAATGCCAAGCTTTTACACTAACCTCACTTTCACATGCAGACAGCACAGTAAATATTCGCACTAAGATATTCTTTCAAGAGCACAGACATTCCGATAAGAAAACAGTTTTTGCTACACACATTGTCAAAAATAAACATTCTACAACGACTATAGACAGAAATATCGAAATGCTTCATACCAGAACTAAAGGTAGATTTGTCGATGTGAGGGAGGAAATTGAAATATGTAGCAGCAAAGAGTGCTCTCCGGAACATATTTTGAACGAAAAAGAGTGTTTTATTATTTGGTTCTAATGATTTTAGCAGTAACGTATTATGATGAAATGTGGTACAATGACACGCAGAAGCAAGGGTGACTACGAAGCTCACTGCCTCATGTGCGGACGACAAGACTGCCTCCGCTGCTTCTGCACTCAGCCATGATAAACTGGTGACTGAGGGCAACAATAAGATATAGCGCGCCCGAAGGAAGCGACCCCTCTGTGGCTGCAGCAGACTCATCGGTGATGCAATTTTTCCTCTCTGCTCTTCTCTAATTTGCTGATTCCCTCCTTCCGACAAACATTTCTCTTTCGATTTCTTGACTTTTGATGCAGCTATTCTACCTTACCTTCCCTGTACTTCCTGTTTACTTCGTCCCTAATTGTCTGGTATTTCTACATTTCCCTGAACATTTTGGTACTTCCTTCCTTCATCGATCACCTAAAGTATTTCATCTGTCATCGACGGTTTCTTCACAGTTGTGTTCCTTGTATGTAAGGGTTTCTTTCCATCTTCTGTTATTGCGCTTTATAGAAATGTCCATTATCCTTCAACTAAACTGCCTACTGAGCTATCCACTATCGCAGTATGTATAGCCTCAGAGAACTTGAAGCGTGTCCTTCACTACTTAGTACTTCCGCATCACATTTCTTTGCGCATTGATTCTACCTGACAAGTCTCTTAAATATCAGCCTACTCTTCATCGTTACTAAATCGTGCTCTGAGACTATATCTCTTCCTGGGTACGCCTTATAATCCAGTATCCGAATTCGGAATCTCTGCCTGACCCTGATGCAATCTAACTGAAATATTCCCGTATCTCTTTAGGCCTTTTCCAAGAATACCTCTTCCTTGTGTGATTCTTAAACGGGCTGTTTGCCATTACTAACTGATATTTATTGCTGTTCTCGATTAGTTTTTCTCTTCTCTCTTTCCTACTAAGTAGCTCATATTTTCGCGTAATGGTTTCTTCTACTTCCTCCCCTGCTACCGAACTCCATTTTCCGATGACTATTAAATTTTCCATCTTCCTTCACGTACTGAATTACCCGTTCAATATCCTCATACTTTCTCTATCTCTTCAACCACTGCTTGCGATTTGGGCTTTTATACCTGAAATATTGCTGTCGGAGTTGGTTTGCTGTCGATCCTGATGAGAACAATGTCTTTATTGAGCCTTGCCATTTCCGTTTTTAGATTTTCTTGGTTCCTTACCACGTTAAAATTTCTGAAATTCCACGCCCTTGAAATGGAAATGAAGTCCCATGCTTCTCTACAGAGCGTAGGGGAACGATGCGGGAGACTCGCACCGCCTTACTAGGCAAGGTCGTAATTGAGGTGGTTTGCCGTTGCCTTCCTCCGACCGTAATGGGGATGAATTATGATGATGAAGACGACACAACAACACTCAGTTATCTCGAGTCAGGAAAAATCCCTGACCCCGCCGGGAATCGAACCCGGGACCCCGTGCTCGGGAAGCGAGAACGCTACCGCGAGACCACGAGGGGCGGACATACTCGTAGGTTATTCTATTTTTGCTCGTGGTGACCTCCCCTTGGCAGATCCCTCTCGGGAATCCGAATGGGGGAATATACCCAAATCTTTTGCCAATGGAGATCACAATAACATTTTTTCCAGTTACATGCCATATGTCCTGTGGATATGCATGATGTGTTTTTAAGGCTGTGGTTTCCACTGCCTTCTGCATCGTTTTCCCGTTGATCACTGCTGATTCCTCCGCCTTTAGGGGGAATTTCCCACCCTAAGTGCAAGACACTGCTCAGGATCTATGACTGCTACTCCGCTCTCTTTGAGAACGCCTCAGATAGTAAAATACACAGCAGCGTTCACAAGGCATATGCGCAGTGACAAGACTCGCTGCTGACGTCAGAGTACACCCAAACAGCGCTCCGTATCCGCAATTGTTATAACGTATTATGCTGTACTTGCGTTTACGGGCGAAAATGGGGTTGTTTACAGCAAATGAAGTTTTTTATTGATTGGCGGCTGATTTCAGAATTATGCTGTAATTATCCGTGTGCTGAAGAATTTTTAGAGTAAGTTGTTTTCAGTCCGGAACCACGCGGCTACTACGGTCGCAGGTTCGAATCCTGCCTCTGGCATGGATGTGTGTGATGTCCATAGGTTAGTTAGGTTTAAGTACTTCTAAATTCTAGGGTTCTGATGACCTCAGATGGTAAGTCCCATAGTGCTCAGAGCCATTTGAACCACTTGAGTAAGTTGTTCAGTGAAAAACAGCATTTCGCTACGCGGTCGCCAGTTGTGCTACCCACAGCAGTCGAGTTACCAAGTTAGGAATTAAGTTTCATATATTTCCTTAAAACAAGGAGAGGAAACGTGCGGATTAGTATTCCGTTGAAAATGATTGGTTTTGCCCAGTACATTTTACCGAGTAGGATTATGAAAGTGGTTTCCAAAGTGAACTGTTGAATACTCCTTCGAAACGACAAGATGAAAACGGATTCTGTTCCAACTCTAAATCTGCCAGCATCTGGTGCTGATGTAGGGCTCAGCAATGAGCCCTATAGTAAGAGAAATACGTGGATACAAAAACGAAGCTGCCGTAAAGAAGTACAGATATTTTACACAAGCAACTAATGAAGAATTTACTACTAGACAAACATTAATCGTAAAAACAAGCACTCTTGTAAATGCTGCAAAGCGTGCTTAGGTCTATAAATTGAAATTATTTGAAGCATAACTAATAGACCTTAGAGAAAAAAAGTAGATTTACAGGATCGCTTTCGATTTAGTACTGAGTTACACAAAATTTAAAAATGGTAAAAAATTGATTCAGAGCTTGTTTTCTGGCTATCAACGACAAGCGGTTATGAGAGGACGGTGCACTAAGTGATCATCTGAAATGCTGCAAAGGCTGCGACTGTACGTTGCCTTTGTTATAAAGCGATATCTTTTCTCAGAGACGTATTGAAATACCCTCTTCTTAGTGAAATCACTATTACAAAGAAGACTTAGGCAATTCAGAGTTCCACCAGGTCTTATTTATTTAAACCTTGGTGTTTTGAAAACTCAACGCTATTAACAATATATTAAAATAAAAAAATACCAAGTTCTGAGGCTGTACACAAGCATTTTACCGATAGTAGAAAAAATTGCACAGCTAATATAGAGCTTAATAATGACAACAGGTCTTAGAAGACCCAACGTCACTGACCAACCACCGTGTCATCCTCAGCCTATTCACGCTGGGAAACGGTCACTATCCGCTACATGAGGGCGCTGCCACGAACGCTTACGCAGCTGCCAGTGATATAGAAGCATTCTCTATCCGGAGCTAAAGCGGCTTGTCTACTAGAGTTGAAACATCAACGCACATAGACCCATTTTCGATTGCTTGTCACTTCATAACATTTACGGATTTTTACTGAGGTCAGGGTCCGTCATCTACGGAATAGTCACTGTGTTGATGACCGACTGTATTGTAAAGCGTTGTATCTGCATATATTTCAACAAAGACATACAGTTAGCAACTGACGGTGAAACTACCGCAAACAAAGTTATGTATTATTTATAATACTCCATATTAAATGCCGAATAAACTAATATTTTATTTTTCTGTCCACGTAACGCTTCTGTTCCTCGCTTCTGTACCAACTAAAGACCCACAAAGCGCGAGAAGGAAATTACAGCAGAAAATGACATCGAGTGTCTTTTATTTTCACATCATAAAATCTGAAGTTCAGGACTAGCTGTACCTGTGACCACCTGTTCTCATCACAGAACATAGATGAACTGAATGAATGTGGGTATAACTGCAAACGAATGTAATCTAGTGAAGTCAGGTGGACTTTCTTGCTTCTGCTTTGAAGCAGAACCCCCAGAAAGGAAGCTAGGGTTGGCTTTCAAAGCTGGCTTGGAGGATTACTCAGCTGGGTCGTTATCTGCGTGAGTCTTCGTAACGGACACCCTCGCTATTGTCTCACTCTCGTGAGCGACGCATTAGTTGAAGTTTTAGACATTGAACCAATGGAAAAAATTTATGACTAGGAAACAGGTAACGTCTCTTTTGTGTTCTAATTGGAGGATGTTTGTGGCTCACTGGTAAAATCGTCTTCTTCACTGGTCCGTCCGGTGTTTTTCTCATGGATGTGTGCGGAGGCGAGGCCGGTTGTATTTTCTACATGATGAGCCAGCCTTAGTTGAGATAGTTTGAGGTGAGTGAGATGTGATGCTCATGTGTGCACTTAGACGGCAATTTTGGATTGAAATTAACTCAGATTTTTCGAGTTGGGTTATTTTTGTAACTCTAAAGACATTTGTTAGAAGCATTGTGGGGCTATTGTGAGTGAAAATTTTGCTTTCCCTTAGTTGAATTCACATGGGGCAGAACCTCTCCATCCAGTGGTCACTATTCACTTTAAGCATCTGGATTACGACTTAGTTCCTGTTTTCTTCTGTTATTCTGTGAATGTATGATTTCTGCATGTGAGCATATGTGTGTCAATGTTGCGTCTCTGAGTGAGCCGAATTCCCACTGAATAATGATGATTAATAAAGTTTATTCATGCGCGCAGGGTGGGCCACTCCCCTTTTATTTCCTGCATGGTTCAAGATATCGAAACGTGGTTTCCTGCAATTGATGGTATGATGAAGGGCACGAATGTTTTATATGGATAATGCTCTGAACGCGGGTATCCACCGAGATATTGAAACAAGCATGGATGTTTTTACTCGAACCTTATACTTTCCATAAAGGCATTCAATAGCTCCTGGAAAGGCGATTAAAATGATATAGCGGTTTTTTGTGTTGACGTAGAAACCTTTCGAAAAAGAGTCCGATAAATGCACTAAAATTGGAAAGAATTGCTGCAATAGTCAACTACTGAGATGTAAACCTTGCCACATAGAGCTCTCATGCGAGTGTCCGTCGTTATACACAGCCAGACAGGCCTAAGTTACTTAAGATAAAACCTCATTTCAAAATGGCTCTGAGCACTATGCGACTTAACTTCTGAGGTCATCAGTCACTTAGAACTAATTAAACCTAATTAACCTAAGGACACCATACACATCCATGGCCGTGGCAGGATTCGAACCTGCGACAGTAGCGGTCGCTCAGCTCCAGTCTGTAGCGCCTAGAACCGCACGGCCACTCCGGCCGGCAAAACATCATTTCCATACGACATAAATACATAGTCAGCTATGCTATTGTATATGCATCTACGACGTATGCTATCTTCTGCCACATCAGGTAGGGCTTATGTTAGGAAAACAGGTACAAATGTCCGTACGTTTCCAGGTTATTGTGAAAACAACTACACTCTTGTCAGGCAGTTTTACATCACTACTTCGGCAGAATTTTTTGAATATTTACTTATAACATATCGAGCTTCTACTCGTACAAATATCATTATGCATGGAGTGTGGAAGCAGAAATGACCTGTCGATTGGCAACACAGTTCCTGCTAGCTTTGCAATGGAAACATATGAGAAACGGATAGAACGGCGTCACCCAGTGCGACTGATTTTAGAACACAAAAGCCATTTTCGGCCGACTTGCTTTTCAATTTTTCTATATTTCTCCAGTTTTTTTGCGAAGAGCTTCAATCTCAGAACTAATAAGCGTAGTACCACTGCACTTGTTCAGTGAAGCGCTTTCGGATGCGGTTAAAAAGGTATATCCGTTTCCACCCTGAGAGGATATTTCTCTAACTTAATTCCCATGCATTATGACCCGAAGAATCAGATAAAAATACTGAAAAAATGCTCAGGGTAGATTTTTTTAAAATTCCATTAGCACGATCGTTCTACTTATATACCAATCCAAATAAGAAGTATTGTGTTGTTCAAGAATTGCATTTATTTACTTTTCTTTCAAGGACTTCGAAAACAATGGGGCGACAAAAGCGACACACACACACACATTAATTTTTAACATAGCGTAAAAGAAAGCAGTTTTTTCTTCATGTACATGCACAAGTATTGGTCGCTCTTGATGCAACATAACGTGGCACTAAATCGTAGTCATTGCCACTGGAGAGGTCACTCAAATCGGAATCCTCCAAAATAAGTAACATTATTTCTTCATCTGTTAACCCTAAACGACGAGAGGATATTTTATTGATGTATAAAAACAGACCTCCCTCCTGAACTCACAGCTGTGCAGCTCATTTTGTAGTCACCTGAATTCCAACATTTTCTCGCGTTTAACTACAATATTATACCGGATACGTAACTTCAAAGTAAAGTCTGTTTGAAAACCTATTGTGAAATTAAATTGTATGGAACTTTGCCCTAGTTTTGTTATATGGTGCTGTTATATGACAAGGACATATACAGGGTGATCAAAAAGTTGGTATAAATATGAAAACTGAATAAATCACGGAATAATGTAGAGAGAGAGGTACAAATTGACACACATGTTCGGATTGACTTGGGATTTTATTAGAACCAAAAAAAAAAAAAATACAAAAGTTCAAAAAATGTCCGACAGATGGCGCTTCATCCGATCAGAATAGCAATAATTAGCATAACAAAGTAAGACAAAGCAAAGATGATGTTCTTTACAGGAAATACTCAATATGTACACCATCATTCCTCAACAATAGCTGTAGTAGAGGAATAATGTTGTGAACAGCACTATAAAGCATTGCAACGTCCCCTTTTTACAATTATACACGACTGTACTTAACCTGACACACAATATTTTTAGCGCAACGCAATCTGACTTTCAAAATTCCCTACAAAACAATGGCCCTGACTAACATTTAACTTTAATAGAGAACGAACAATGTATTTACCTTGATATCATCACAAGTCATAATATATATATCAGTTCATGACAAATTACAAACCTCCGCCATCTCTCTCCCCACATCCACCACTGCTGGCGGTTCACCTCCAACTGCGCAACGCTACGCGCTGTTAACATCCAGCTGCCCCTCTACAATGGCAGACAACAATGCAAACTAGCCACAGACTGCACACAGCACAGCCAGTGATTTTCATATAGAGCGCTACATAACTTCGCCAATAAGAAAATATAAACAGCCTACTTACAGCATGTCCGGAGTTATGGTGAGGCATTGGCGTCGGATATTGTATTTCAGCATCCCTAGAGATGTCGGTCGATCACGATACACTTGCGACTTCAGGTAACCCCAAAGCCAACAATCGCACGGACTGAGGTCTGGGGACCTGGGAGGCCAAGCATGACGAATGTGGCAGCTGAGCACACGATCATCACCAAACGACGCGCGCAAGAGATCTTTCACGCGCCATCTGTCGGACATTTTGTGAACTTTGTTTTTTTTGTGGTTCTAATAAAATCCCATGTCATTCCAAGCATGTGTGTCAATTTTTACCTCTCTATCTACATTAATCCGTGGTTTATTAAGTTTTCAAATTTATACTGACTTTTTGATCATCCTATACTTATCTTATGTCTTCTGGGGCTTTCCCAGAAGACATGTCTTTCATATCTTTTATTGATTTTCCTATAAATGCTGGTAACATTGTTTTATAACCGTTTTCTACAGTAATCTGTTCCAGTTTACTGAGTTCATTGTTCATTTCACTTTGTGGCTGTGGTAGGCATACTAAACGGTGAACCATACAATCGGCAAAAGCTCTGCTCAAACGTTGAGGATAAGATTAATTAGCATTTAATATTACGTCAGTGCAAATTAGTTTTCTATAAACGCCGAATACATGTTTATTTTGTTTTCTGGCTACAAATACGTCCAGGAAACATTTCTTATGTTCCCAAGTAGCACATCAATTATCAGGCTTGGTTTTACCTTCTTGTATAATGTTTTCAGTTATTGAAGTCTTTTACTACTATAAATTAACTGTTCAAAAAGATTTCGGGCTTGCAGCCGGTCTTCGTAAACTTCACTGCGCGATATTTCGTCTGGACAACTGCCAGCCATCTTCAGGTGAGCCTAACGAGGACTGACGAAGACGCAGAGGCAGATGCACGTGACGGAGGGTTGAACCCTCTGCTGGGGGCGAAGTCTTAGCGCCTGTGGGGCGCTTCTCCTTCTTGCATTTTTTTAAGATTATAGAATAGTCAGAGGAATAGTAGAAGAAGCAGGAAAGCGAATGGCCCGATTAACTGGCCGGCTAGGTATTTAAAATGAAAGCTTACAGGACAGTAGAAGGGACAGCAGGAGTTTGAGGAAAGTGAACGGCCTATTGGCTAGCCGGTACATTACAACTAAATGACAGAGTAATGGAGAGGGACAGTAGGAGTTAACTGAAAGTGAAAGGCCCTTATCCTGACCTCATCTTCGTGGCGGTGTCAGTGATGGGGGTCGCAGACAATCTTGAGGCGGTGGAGTGGCGGGGGGGGGGGGGGGGGGGAGGAGGGGGAAAGAGAAAGAAGTCCGAGAGTGGCAGGTGAAGATGTGAAAGAGGATGGGCCAGTCTGGATTAGGCCAACGTTGCGGGAGGGGGGGCAGTGGGGGTGGCGTGAGGGCGGGTTGAGTGCATGACGTAGTGGTGAAATGGGTCAATGATATAAGAGAGAAAGAAAAGTTGGCGTGAGATGAGTGGCTAGTGAAGTGAATGGGGAGTAATGGGGTGAGGAAGAGAAGGTCAGTCCAACGAGTGGTGGCCAGACGGTGGACATGGGTGCCCAGGGAAAGGATTAAGGGATTGGGAGAGTGGTGGGTTTGGTGGTAAAAGGAAGTGGCAGCAAAGAGGATGCGGGATTGAAGGAGTGGCACTTCGGCCAGGATGTGGAGTTCTTGGGTAGGGAAGTCGAAGGGAAGGCGGAGGGCTCGCCGGAGAGCCCGGTTCTGGACAGTTTGGAGACGGCAGAGGAGGGTGGGGGCAGCATTGCCCCACACCACCGCCGCGTATTCAAAGAAGGGGCGTAGAAGGGAGGTGTACAATCTGACAGCAAGGAATGTAGGGAGTGAACCGGTCATTTCAATTTATAAACTTATGATCTAGATAATGATCAGTTAAAGTGAAAATTAAGATAGATTTTCCCCATTCTTGAACATGTCAAGCCTTATGAAACTGCAGAATGTTTATGTTCTCGCAGGCGTTAGCTATGATAGAGAATATTAAATAGAAAGTTAAACTGGCGCTTATGCAGGCAATTGCTTGGCTTGACACTGATTAACAGATTTGTTTTATGTCCTCTAGAGGGATATCGTGACAAATTATGCCCAATTGGCGCGTTACATCGCCAAAATTTCGTGCTGGTCGTAGGACCCTGACCACAGTGCTCCAAACTCCCTCTATTGGAAACCATGCTGGACCAAGCTGCCTCGCCACGATGGGCAAAAACCTGGGCGTAGAATATCGTCAACGCACCACTGTGCTGTAAGGGTGCCACATATGACAGCCAAAGATGTCCTACTATGAAAACAATCAGCACCCCAGGCCACCATTCCGGGTACTGCGGGTGAAAGTGAGGTTGGTGTCCAACGGCTTTCCAGGAGGCCTCCAGCCACGCTTTCGCTGGCCATCGGAGCTTAGTTCGAAGACAGTTCATCTGTTATCAATGATATTCCATGCATTGGACCAGAGTAATTTCACATTGACAGATATGGGGTAGGTCAAAAGTAAGTCAAAGTAACATAGTATCGCACTGGGAACTTTCAGACTTCGTTAAACAGCTGTGATTTCATAGGTCTAGTCATCAGCGGAACAATCGTATTACATAGGCAGATGTCAGCGGTATGAATTCAGTTTCATTTAAAAACGCATACAGCATTTAGACTTTTTCAAACCATTCTATGATTTTGATAGGCAAATGTTTCTGTCAAGTAATGGGAAACAATGGGTAACTTCAAGGTTTAACTAACGATTTAAAGAGCCTATACACAGGTTCAAAGATTTTAAGAAACAGTTAAGGACCAAGGCAAAAATATTTTAAATAAATAACGGTACACGAGGAGGGTGCTCACTATCACATATTCAACATCTATATAAATTTCGTCATCCATAACTTTGTGCTATTTAATCACATGGATATTGTTATGTCAAAATAGAGACTTTTAAATATGCCTTAAGAGTTCAAAATTTTTGTGTTTGGTGGTAAAACATGTGTCTGCAAATCGAAAGGTCGTGGGATCGAATCTTGAGAGTCCACGAGATATTTCAATCTGTCTTTAATCTAGCCTCTACCTCTCATCGTTGTGGAAAGTCGCAAGGTGCGGAGCATGATTCGGATTCCACGATAAACTGTGTTTGCTGTTAGGGGCACGCCTGTCTCCGATGTGAGCGTCAATAGAGGAATTAGCACCCTCCGTTTCAGACACACGAAACGATCATTACTACCGTAACACATTCTAGAAACAACCCTTCTAGAATAAACCCTGCCAGTTTCCCAGAGCAAATCTCTGTAGATGCACAGGTCATAAAGGCAGAAACTGGCTGCTAAAAGGGAAAAAAATTAATACATCTAGTCAAACACACGGAGTCAAAACTGATATCTACAGTGTGATTCACGAAGATATGCAAATATTTTAATATGTTATTCAATAAGTAAAACTAAAGGAATAAGTTCATATAAACATAGGTCCACAAATGCTTAGTAACGGAGTTACGGCTAATAAAAGATTTTGCCTGAAATTTAGCAACTTCGCCAATATGAAGCCATCGGAAAACTGTACTAGGTTAAAGTAAAGCACGATTTCCATTTATTTTGTTGTTACTGGTCTGGTGAATCTAATAAAACATGTCCCTGACGTGTAGCTGTAGCTGAATGCATTGAACTCGGTGGAGACATTTTCGAACATTTATTCTGAATGTATTGTGAAATTATATGTACACTGTACAAGGTCTGTAACACTTAGCTTTGTTCTTACCGGTATAACATTAATTCCCTTGTCCTATGGTATTAACAAAAGCAGATTATCTGACACATTCATACAGTTTCAGTTAACGTTACTACCATCATTTTCAGAAAATTAAATTATCTGTACCCTCTGTTGAAACCTTCTTGCAATTGTCTACCATTGTCTGGAATTTAAAAAAATAAATTGGGCCAAGTAGTTATTAAACTAAAAATTTTACGAAATTACGTCTTTGCTTCTCTGGATGTCCTGGAAAACCTCTGCAGATACACGCCTGGGACGTGGTGTATTAGAATCACCAGATCAATAACAACAAAATAAATGGAAATCGTGCTTTACTTTAATCTTGTACAGTTTTGCGATAGCTACATATTAGCAAAGTTGCTTAAGCTGAAGCAAAATCCTTTATTAGCCGTAACTCTGTAACTAAACATTTGCAGACCTATGTTTGTGTAATTTTTTTTCTTTTATTTTACATGTAGAATAGTGTATAAAATATTAGCATATTTGCATATGTCAGTGAATCACCCTGTATATAAATAAAAATGTAAATCTTTGTTTGTTCAAAATCTCCATCTCCGGTGGTTCTCGATGGACTCCTTCCAATTTTTGGCACAACTTTGCATTCTAACACAGGCGAGATGGTGATAGAAGAGGAGAAGAAGATGGACAGAGGGAGGGAGACGAGCTGACGTACAGGGAGAGGGGGAGGGGGAAGAAATGAACAAAGAAAAGAGGAGATGGTGTAAGTAGGCTGTTTAGGTTTTTATGTTGGTAACACCACGTAGTGCTCTGTATGCTGTGCGCAGTCTGTGGCTGGTTTGCATTGTTGGAATATTTGCTATGGTAGTGTTGGGCAGTTGAATGTGAACAGCGCATAGCGTTGCGCAGTTGGAGGTGAGCCGCCAGCAGTGGTGGATGTGGGGAGAGAGATGGCGGAGTTTTGAGAGCGGATGATCTGGACGTGTGTCCATCAGAAAGAGTAATTAGTAAGACTTGATGTCATGATCAGATATATATATATATATATATTATGACTTTGGAACATTATTAAGGTAAATACGTCGTTTGTTCTCTATCAATATCTTTCACTTGCTAAGTATGCCTGTCAGTAGTTAGTGCCTTCAGCAGTTGGATCTTTTATTTAGCTGGCAGTATTGGCGCTCGCTGTATTGCAGTAGTTTGAGTAAAGAAGATTTTTGTGAGGTAAGTGATTCATGAAAGGTTTGGTGTCACCGCCAGACACCACACTTGCTAGGTGGTAGCCTTTAAATCGGCCGCGGTCCATTAGTATACGTCGGACCCGCGTGTCGCCACTATCAGTGATTGCAGACCGAACGCCGCCACACGGCAGGTCTAGTCTAGAAAGATTCCCTAGCACTCGCCCCAGTTGTACAGCCGACTTTGCTATCGACGGTTCACTGTCTACATACTCTCTCATTTGCAGAGACGACAGTTTAGCATAGGCTTCAGGTACGTCATTTGCTACGACCTAGCAAGGCGCCATGTTCAGTTACTATAGTTACTATCTTGAAGAATGTATTCTGAACAGATAATATTGTGAATCATGTACCGTCAAGAGCGACGTTCATCTTTAATGGATTAAAGTTGAGTATCAAACTATTTACGTCCGCTTTCTGAATTCTCATTCCTTGTCATGTTCCAGACCTCACGTCAGTATAGTTCTTCCCTCCTCACGCCAGCCTGCGTGAGCTAAAACTTGTGCGTTTCGGCTTCCACTCGTAACCCGGTGTTGGCTCTTCTGCTAACACAAAAAAGGTATAGGTTATTGTTAGTCAGGGCCATTCTTTTGTAGCGATTATTGAAAGCCAGACTGCGTTGCGCTAAATCATTGTGTCAGTTTAGTGAAGATCACAATAAGTACAGAGAGGAATGTCTGAGTACGTTCAATTTTGCTCAGCTGTTTGAAAATCAAATAACGTAGAGTTTTCCAGCAATGTCATTTATAAAATTTTTCTAAGGGGATGTGTCAATGGGCAGACAAAGGAGAGAGAGCGAAATTAGGATGCGTATCCTATTTCCGTACATATTAGAAACGTGTGCTTTCTCGTTTCGTTCTTCTTCAATTAAGCAGACTGAGTCACAGCAGACTGTGACTTGGTACCGCTAACATGTAAAAATAATTACAGGATACTCTGAGAAAAACTAGACGTAGATGGATCCGTAACATGCAGGTTCTGTGACAACTGGTATGAAGACACACAAAGCTAGAAAACAGAAGAGTTGTCAGATTAGATTTACGTTAGTAACCATGTGGGAGGAGTGTCATCGAAAGACCTAAGACGTTACGAACATTCATAAAGTTTGTAAACTGAAGAAGAGGAAGAACCAAAGAGAAAAAAAGAGGGTTGTGGTCAGACTAGTGCGATAGGCCATAAGTGTTTTTATATCTGTGGTATCTGTGTTGAGGGATATCCAGTGAATTACTTAAGGGGGGGGGGGTGTAGGACGTTAAACGGGCCGACTTGGAGCAGGAGAGGCACCACAGGACATTTTAATTTCCATTGTCTGTACTTTTACGAGTAAATTAATAAAACTTTTTCAGCGTGAAGGATTCAGACTCGTAGCAGCGGAAGATCAAAAACATAAAAAATTATTATTTTTACATGTGAAATTTCGTCATTTTTTCACTTACTGTTGGCTGGATTTGTTGCTTCAAAAGTAAGAGAGACTGTTCGATGAATTTTGCACAGCATACAAACCATAATTACAGGTATCTGAAACTAGAATCTATTTAATTTATCAAAAAATGAATGAGCTGTTACGTTTTAAACTTCATGTTTAGAAAAAATCTAATTTTGTAGTTAATTATCTCAATTTTTACCACAGTTTTTAATAGATTTGGAAAATTGTAGAGTTTCATACACTTGTAAGAATGGTTTGTATGCTGTGCAAAATTCATCATAGAATCTCTCTTACTTGTGAAGAAAGATGTACCTATAGAAACAAATGCAGCCAACAGTAAGTGAAAAAATGATGAAATTTCATATCTAAAAAAATTTATTTTGTTATGTTTTCGCACTTCCACTGCTGTGAGGGTGAATCTTGAATCCTTTCTGGTCATGCTGACAAAGTTTTGTGAATTTATTTGTAAAAGTATAGACAGTAGAAAATAAAATGTCCTGTGGTGCCTCTCCTGCTCCAAGTCGGTCCGTTTGGCGCCCTACCCTCCTTAAAATGTTGAAATAAATACTTCTTACTAATTGATTTGTTTGTTGTGTGTATCAGTTATCGGAAGGTAACTCTGGGCGACCATTGCAGCTAAGCGATAGGACTAACGATATAAGAGGAGGAGGGCTGGTGGGTGGAAGTTTAGGGCGTAGCCACGTATCTAGAGCGGTGTCTTTAGAAATTCGGTAAGCCGGTGGAGCGCGAGATGCCGTTGGCGGCCGGCGTGGGCAGCAGGTGTTGTGTGTGTGTGCGTGTGTGCGTGTGTGTGGAGCGTGGCGCGCTGGGACGTGCGTGCCACGCCGCGCCTGCCCGCTGCCTGGCCCTGTAATTATCGCAGTCAGATCGATCGCGCCGCTGGGGACCACAATAATTGCCCGATAGCGTTCCGGCCAGACGTCGGCGCGTGCCTCCGTAAATTATGGACCCCGGCGCCACACCGGCGCCCCGGCGTTCGCATGCCTGCCTGCCTGCCTGCCAGCGGCAACTGTTGCTCCTGCCTTCTGTTCAGCGCGGCGGTGCGCTACCCCTGCCGAGCGCGCAACAAAACTCTGAGCAGAATATTTCCAGATTGCCGGCTGTCACTGCTTTAAGCCCACCTCTTTGCTTGCTCGGCCACTGACTGGTGACTACTTTTATAAGGTTCTATGTATCTACTAAAAACGGAGGTCTAAACTGAGAATCTGTTAGGTGATCGATTCAGCTCTCAGAGAGGGAAAGGCATCAGACAGTCAGTTCTGACGTTGCTCGTGATAAGAAAAACAGAGGCATGGTCACAGGATTTCGTGACCTAGAAAAGATTTTCGGCAGTGTAAAATGGTCTAAGATGTTCGAAATTTGTACAAAAATAAGTGTAAACGTCTGCCCCTCCCACTCGCCCTTGCCTATTTTCCTACTAACCTCGCACATTCTGTCCCTTTCATCAATACCCGACTTCTGCCTCATCTGCCCCTTACCTCCACTAAATATGTCTCACCCCCCACTCCCCTATCTGCATCTATTCCCAGTACGCGCTAACGCAGTTAGAAAATCTGTTATTTATGATGAGCTTTTGTTCGTTTGGACGTTGCTTGTCTGGGGTCTCAATGTTTTGGCAGCTGCTTGCTTAATTGGAAAAACCGTTAAAATATGCATACATCTTCCTTTATAATGATGACATTTACATTGCGGTCTTTCGGCTGAATATTGGGACACTGTGTCTAGTACGCCGTACGTTCTTCCTATATGTCCAGTGAGAGGTTCTATTAATAACTGAAGCCACTCTTTCGTAGTATACTAATTGAAATATTTGATTTTAGTTATGTAGATGATTATTGTGTCAATTTTTGTTTGAAATTTGTAAGTCTATTAATGAAATAAAATAATTTAGATTTTTCAATAAAGCTAAAGGCTTCAGAATAACAAGTAGGTGTTACATTATTCGATGTTTTGTTTTTAGTTTATATGTTTTAGACCATAGCGGTACCTTCTGCTCTGTTACCTCTGTCTCAGTTACAATCTCGGTTACATTTATGTTTGTTGTTGAAAAGTCTTATTTGTGAAAGTTTCGTTTCGTAAGAGTTACGAATAAAACAGACACAAAAGTAATCTCTGGTTCAACTTCATAATTTATGGCTTTTAATATGTGCAGTAATTGAAGTGTTACGATTTTACAACTGAGGCTGATTGGTTTCAAATTACTAGTCTGCACTTACTGTAATTTTGAAGCCAGTCTCAATTCAACAGCAGTTAAGCAACTTTCATGAAAAAGTTAACTTCCGATCGCAGCACAGAGCGATCGGCTGACTGTCATTTACTTGAAGAGTTTCACCGACTACATTGCAGCAACCTCTATGACTTTCAGCGTGTAATTTGACATGAGAACTTAATTAAGATGAATATAAGGTGTCAAGACATTAAGTTTCAATTCTGAGTGCTTGAAATTAATTCTAATTAAAAACAAATAGTGTTTGTTCACCGAATTACACTGAACTTGCTCAATAACAAGGCCTATGAACAATTCACGACGATGTCAAGCTACGTTACTTCCGCTATTACTGTTTCAAGAGATTTTAATGAAGTTTGTGACTCGTCCTCCCAACTTCAAATAAAAATAAACTGAACACGACTATGGAGATCGAAGACATCGTCAACCGCCAACTTAATAAACTAAAATTTAGCACCCACGAAAAACTACAAAAAGGAAGAGGAGCCACATAACTTATCTTGTGTTATTACATTTTTCACGAATAATATGATGCTTAATGTGAAAAATAGATGTAGTGTGATAAGAGATATTTACAAAGTTTTGTACGTTGTAACTGCTGTGTCCTGGTAACTTTCAATCTTCGAGATAATGCCATCCAGCGCAAAGCTGAAGTAATATGGTTCTCGAGTCTGCTGCTCCAGTCTGCTGTGTAATGTGTCAAAGCAAATTCTTCTGAAAATGCGAATAATGGCAGTTGCAAATAAGAGGGTACATTTTTTTGTACTGCTCGTTTATATGAGCATTCGTAAGTAGAATGTAAGTATTTATACTCACTGTGTACTTACTTTCCTGATGCTAAGTTGGTCTTGTAGTATTTACATGTAAGAATTCCATAATGTTAATTTTGACCACAGTTATCTACTGATTTTTCGAAACCCGTCATAAATAAAGTATTTAGCAATCGCAATGCTTCTGAGGAATTACTGCATGCCAAATTCGTGTAAGTGTCTGCTCGGAACGTGGTTAATTCCTTGTATAAACTATTAAGTCATACCAGCATTTACAGTGTTCTTTAACTTTTAGTATCTGGAAGGTATATATGTCTCAAAAGCTCTCAGTAGCAATACGAAAGCGAGCACTTTTGAATTACATCCAGATCTAGACCACCTTTAGAACCGTCCTTTTATACACGAACATAATTGTGCGAAATCTTTTAATTTGTGTCATACTCTTTAATCTAAATTACATCTATTTGTAAATGAAATTCGAAATAAAGAATGGTTATCAGTAATAGAATGATTTTGTCATGCAACAGTCACACAGGATGGGTGACTGTGACGCAACGAAAACTGTACCCTGCTGGTGAATTTAAATGAAATTTTGGTAAATGAAAATTACTTCTATTAATTTCTCAGGCGTTCGTTTAAGCCCTAAAATGGACTGTTGCCTTTCCATCTGATTACTAGGCTTTGCTCTGTCCGCACTGCGAAAATGATGGAGTGAAGTAAATGACTGAGCAGTTCGTATTTTTATCTTGTTAGTTAAGATGCTATAGTAAATGGCTTTTATGTCTTCTTTCAAAAATACTGATCAGTGTTCACGCAATGGTGCAAGGCGTGTCAGAGCAACTTGTTATCAAACACATATTTCATTTAACCAATGAGGATAAGGTTAGTGCTATGTTTTATAAATAAGTAAGAGTGTGTTTTGCAATTAAACTGAAACCTTCTAATAACACAGAAACAATTCAAATTAACACCGGCTATTACTCTTTCTCAAAATTGTCTTTCTCAACATTGTCGTACATCGTACTGAATTAATTTGGTTGTTTTAGGGAAGGAGACCAGACAGCGCCGTCATTGGTCTAATCGGATTAGGGAATGACGGGAAAGGAAGTCGGCCGTGCCCTTTTAAAGGAACCATCCCGGAATTTGCCTGGAGCGAGTTAGGGAAATCACGGAAAACCTTAATAAGGATGGCCGGACGCGGGATTGAACCGTCGTCCTCCCGAATGCGAGTCCAGTGTGCTAGCCACTGCGCCACCTCGCTCGGTTATACTGAATTAATAGTCACTTTTATAAATTACGTATAATTTACCCTTTTACATTCCTAGTGAAATATCTGTAAGTTAATCTCGGTGGGGAAAACTAACTATAATACTGAATCCGTGACTGACAATTTTCGCTGGTTAGCAACAGGAAGATATTGTTAAGCACCCAGAAATCTTAATGCTGCTCTTGCAGTAAGGTGTACTCATTGCAGATAACCTGTTTTTAAATGAGCCGTCCCTTTACACAATGATATCAAACCATTCTCTATCCACATTACACATAATGGAACATATTCGAATAAAAATCTTTGAGCGACACGTCCACCATTTAGCTCCTCCCTCTGCCATGAGACAGAACTCTCTCTCCCTCTCTGGAAGATTGCTACACATATATATAAAGAAAAAATCTTAATGAAGAGTAATTTATGGAAATAATTTTTCTAGGTAATGTATTTAAGTGATTAACATCAGAGGATCAGAAGTTCATTTAAGCGCGAGATTAGCCTTTATAAATGTAAAATGCTGGTACGTTAGCAATGGCTGTAGCCGTCAGAATTTTGATTGCAAGCATGAAAACGTTCGTGCATTGTGTTGTCGGATTCCGGTTGTCAGTGTAGGTTGGGTTGGGTTGTTTGGGGAAGGAGACCAGAAGCAAAGTCATCGGTCTCATCGGATTAGGGAAGGATGGGGAAGGAAGTCGGCCGTGCCCTTTCAAAGGAACCATCCCGGCATTTGCATGGAGCGATTTGGGAAATCAAGGAAAACCTAAATCAGGATGGCCGGGTGGAGTTCCACACTTGTTGCACATGGTCAGTCAATACAGAAACGGTAAATCCTGGTTGTGGACGTTGCTGGAGCTGTCGTACGATGAGTCCCATATGGCCTCCATCGTAGACAGGCCAAGTCCACGTGTCGATACTGAGTATGTGGGTTACGACAGTGGTATAAGGGCGAGCGTTATCCTGTTGGAAATCACCCTTTCGAGTTCTGTTAGCGAATGGCAGCACAACAGGTCTAATCATCTGATTGACGTAAGGTTTGCCTTCAGGGTGCGTGGGATAACCACGAGCAGTGCTCCTGCTGTCTTACTAAATCGCATCCCTGGCCCTAACTGAATGTGTAGATCCAGTGTGTTTAGTAATCACAGATGTTCGTTTCACACACACACACACACACACACACACACACACACACACACACACACACAGACACACACACACCGTAACTGTGTCAGGAGGCTACACAACTGTGGCACTTGGCTACTGAGATCATCGCAGGTGTCCTTGCCTCTTCGCCACCACACAAGCGACGAAAGTGTTATTCACAAACAAACTGTTTACAACGCCAAGAGACACTTTAGATAGTCTGTTGAGTTTTCACTGAATATTTCCCAGACCACGGGAGACTGTATTTCATGCTCCAAGGACGATACGACTCTGTAATGTCACACCAATTGGAACATATAAATTGTTGTTGTGTGAAAAAAGATGTCTGACGACTTTCCTTGCATCAACACTGGTCAGAGCCCGTTACAATAACTGCAGAAAGACACCAAACTTTCTCTATTAAAAGACGTTACATAATTCGATATTAAACGATAGTATTTAATTCATTCAATGCCTGCAGCTGCAAATTTCGTTGTATGCAGCTGTGATCGGATCGCAGAAATGAACTTAGATAACGAGATCTAAGTTACCCATGCTGAGAACAGATGAAATTTCAGTAGTATATGTGTGTACACGACTGACTAAGGAAAAAAATTACGTTGTGAACGAAAATGTGTAACAAACAGGTTGCTGTAAGTCCAACTGAGACCCATCTGCTGCAACAAAATAAACAGGCTTTCATTGTGCAGTGATTACCGACCTAAAATGTGCACCTCTGGTACACAGACTTTCACATTGTACCTCTCGTGTGATGAACTAATTACACCTCGAACCAACGCTGTTTCTTTTTCTTTTTTTATCTTTTGTGGGACGATTTTTCAGGGACGATAATGTTCGTCGTGATTCAGCAGTTTTGTTATAATTTTAATAGGGCAGCTGCAATTTTTCTGGGGAGAACTAGATTATGAATACAATAAGCATCACGAATCGGAAATAAAAATGTACCTATTAATTGAAATTGTATTTTGATGTGTAGACTAGATGTGAATCAGTGAGGCAAGTGTAGGTTTCAGATGGAGCTACAATTCCATTTTAAGCTTGAATGAACATTTTTCACGAGTTGCTGTTCGGTAAAAATTTTACTGTGTACAAGTGTTATCTTATACGCCTCCTTAATATTGTAATTTATTTATGTTGATTTGTGTTAAGATCTTTTTTTTTTATTCTAGTACTACTACTTTTATCTCGTGGTGGGTATGTGTTTCCTTATGTCTCGTTTTAAAGCTTGGTATTAGAAATTATAGGTTTTGCAAGAATTCGAGTGGAGAAAATACTTAATTGTTTCGAGTTAGAATGGACAATTATCATTGTTTAAATAGATGGAATGTGTGAATGTGTACTTCAAACCATCCATGCGTGAGTGTATAGATAACATGATGTCATATGACTTATAATGTCTTTTGGTGTGAATCTGGATCAATGGAGAATCAGTTGTAAAATAAAATTAGAAGATGCACGAGTGAGGATAAGCCGGAACAATAACGTAAACATCAAATACATTTCACCAGTAAAAGTCATCGATGTAAGAGGGATGGTTTGACGTCTTAAGTCTAATTTTAAATAATGTAATAGGAAACACGTTACCCTGACATTATCAACATACACAACTGTTTCTCAATCGAATATGAAATCCTGATGCCCCATAGGACAAACATTTCTTTGATGCACTTGTACTTTAACATGTTTTGAGCACAATTGCATTTGCATAAATTTAAAAACTAGAAGAAAGGATCGATGTTATGCTACCATTTCTCCAGAAAGAGTCGTGCGAAGAATGCAGATCCATTTTAGAAGACCCATTTCATCGTTATATTCAACTAGCGCCGAGGAATACCACAAAGAGCTGTACTAGTAGTTATCGTTAACTAACACATCCTCACTCTTCTTCCACTCTTGAGTTGAGTATCCACAGCTTCTAGAAATTAGGGAGTGCATTCTGAATGGTGGAAAAATCGCTTGGATCACCAGTGGCAGTAGACTCAGCCTTCACCTATAGAGCCAATTAGCCAAAATCCTGCTGATGGAGGGGCCAGGGCCCATAGTCCACCTGCCAATGGGTATGATTTTGTAGTGCTACACTGGGATATCCAGTTTTGTTCTGAACCAACACAGATAGGATATCAATCCCATGGAGCAACCTTCTGTTAAAAACATTTTACAAACTGGGAGTGGAATGAGAAGGTTCGCGTTTTAGCACAAGGCACTTTTGTGCAAAATATTTCGCAAAGCACTGGACGCCGGAGATAAACATGTGATTGTCATTGGTTTTGTCAGTAACCTGGTTGGAACAAATCAAAATAATGGTGATTGATGTCTCATGTAGCAGTCATAAACTATCGGCGTCCTAATATTATGGCGACAAATGCCAGGCTATCCATGCTGTTTTAAAAACGCCACATAGTACACCCTTTCTCCTCAAAGTGCAGTAACTTGTGGTGTCTGTGATATTACCGAATGAATGATGGTCATTCTTGAAATGCTTCGTCAGTATCGATATGCCATTCTCTTGAGTACAATTCCCTTTAAATCTTACTTTAAGGATTTTCCCCGTTTGTTCCACATAGTTCACTTCACAATCCTAACTCTTTATTTCATAAATTTCCACTTTCACCATTCAGATCTCCACTGTGCCACTCTTATGCTTCAGCCTCTGCTCCAGACAACTGTCTCTCCTGAAAGCAACTTTACTCCTTTGTTGTTAAATAACCTCACCAGTTCATATGAAATAATCCCCTAATATAGCATGACTCTATTTTTCTGCGAATTTTTTTCGTTTTGTTGATTTCTGAGCCCTATCCCATCCCGTCTACTAAACGTGCATCAAAACGTTTTCTGCCAATATTTACCTTGGTGCTTTCATTTCTTTATTGTTGGTCTCAGAACTCAGTGGGATGGACTTATACCTGTGCACAGAATTTTAGAAGAATGGTGATTAATGTTACATAGTTCTCATGATCAACTTACAGTAAGGTTTAAAGAGTATAACAGTACATAGAAAGGCTTATCAGCGGTGGCGAAGCACATCAGTATTGAGCATTTCTCGTTAGGTAACATCACAGATAGCATGAGCGTATTGCAGTTTGATGGTAAAGCGTAGTTGCTATCAGATTTAGAGGAAGTGGCGATTTATTTCACTAGAAGGTAGGAAGGCGTCAGCGTGTTAAATGAGACGACGGAAGTGTCCAAAAAGTATTTCTTGGCCCACTTTACCCATGTACTCTTTGGGAAGCAGCCATCAACTTCATCGAATTAGCGGCGTTCGGTATAATGTTTTCTATTGGTTATTCTGTATGAATGCACACATTGCAACGTAAGTGTAGTATTGGTTTTTAGAATTTACTAGCACTGGACATACGATGTTCATGGATTTTATGACTGACAGCTGAATCGTTGGTAGCTGCGACATATGCGTCGTAGGAAAGTACTGTCTTTGGTAGGTGCAAGCGGCTGCCATTAGTTTACTGAGATTTGAGAGCATAACACTCTAATATTCTAGGAAGATTTTTGTGTTTGACAATGTATGCTTGCTGCTGGAGTTTTGCTTTTGACATTGCCTAATAGCGTAGAACCTTCAAGATGTATTACACTACAGGACGGTGTACACATTTAAATAGTTTTCAGTATGCGTAGCTTTGGGAGGAATTGATTTATTTCTTCGTTTTATAGCTCTTGATAATGGTATAACGCAGTTGCGAAAAAATGTTGTAGAAAAAATATCATAATTTTGACAACTGATCCGCAAGATTCCCTGTACCTATTCATGAAACAGTTGAAAGCTTCACAACAGTTACATACTTGGAACGAAACCTACCAGTTAATTATTGCACATAACCTAGAAACAATTACTGAACTACGGTGATTCGCATTGCATCATTACATGACAGGCTATCTTCGCTAACTCATATCCCACGATTGAATGTCAAGTTATCATAAGAAAAATTCCTATTACCTCTGCGGCAGCCAAATTTAACATATCACTCTGAGGGGCGATAAATTACCATTGCTTTTCAATGAAGGATGCAGACCTGAAATATAATGTGCATATGTCAAATCTGCTGTGTTCCGTTCTGTATCATGGATAATTGCTGCTAAATGCCCCCACTGCTGTGTTATTCGCTTCATTCTATATTTGTCGTGTTCACTGGACTACTAGAAAATCTGATGTGAAACGATTTCTAGTTTTTGGTTTCGTACTACGATTTACGCTACTCTGCGCGTTGGGGTGGTTCATTATCTGCTGTATTTGTTGAACTGTCAGTAAATCTCGTGGGCAACAATTTCCCGTTTCTGATTACATACGTCGATTTACGCTGCTCTGCGTTTTATGGCGAGTAGAACGTGTTCATTATTACAAAAAAGTGCTGGTACGCTATGAAGTTAACAAGTGAGATATTTACAGGTAAATAAAGGCAAAGACTTTGTTCATTTAACAGACATTGACACTAAAATATGAACAAGTGCAAATTCAGAGTTGAATGCACGGCAAGCTTGACTGATGTTTAGTTACTATATACACAGTCATGAGATTGAAAGAATCCACCGTTATGGTCAATTCTGTGACAACTGTGGTACTAATTCCGAGTTATCATACTTAGTTAATCCGGGTTTGTGAGGAGGCTGACAGTATAAATACTGAATCATAACTACCATGATGGATATACACTCCCGGAAATTGAAATAAGAACACCGTGAATTCATTGTCCCAGGAAGGGGAAACTTTATTGACACATTCCTGGGGTCAGATACATCACATGATCACACTGACAGAACCACAGGCACATAGACATAGGCAACAGAGCATGCACAATGTCGGCACTAGTACAGTGTATATCCACCTTTCGCAGCAATGCAGGCTGCTATTCTCCCATGGAGACGATCGTAGAGATGCTGGATGTAGTCCTGTGGAACGGCTTGCCATGCCATTTCCACCTGGCGCCTCAGTTGGACCAGCGTTCGTGCTGGACGTGCAGACCGCGTGAGACGACGCTTCATCCAGTCCCAAACATGCTCAATGGGGGACAGATCCGGA
Source organism: Schistocerca piceifrons (assembly GCF_021461385.2). Taxonomy (NCBI): domain Eukaryota; kingdom Metazoa; phylum Arthropoda; class Insecta; order Orthoptera; family Acrididae; genus Schistocerca; species Schistocerca piceifrons. The sequence goes on from NC_060141.1 coordinate 670,840,477, forward strand.
GATCTTGCTGGCCAGGGTAGTTGACTTACACCTTCTAAAGCACGTTGGGTGGCACGGGATACATGCGGACGTGCATTGTCCTGTTGGAACAGCAAGTTCCCTTGCCGGTCTAGGAATGGTAGAACGATGGGTTCGATGACGGTTTGGATGTACCGTGCACTATTCAGTGTCCCCTCGACGATCACCAGTGGCGTACGGCCAGTGTAGGAGATCGCTCCCCACACCATGATGCCGGGTGTTGGCCCTGTGTGCCTCGGTCGTATGCAGTCCTGATTGTGGCGCTCACGTGCACGGCGCCAAACACGCATACGACCATCATTGGCACCAAGGCAGAAGCGACTCTCATCGCTGAAGACGACAAGTCTCCATTCGTCCCTCCATTCACGCCTGTCGCGACACCACTGGAGGCGGGCTGCACGATGTTGGGGCGTGAGCGGAAGACGGCCTAACGGTGTGCGGGACCGTATCCCAGCTTCATGGAGACGGTTGCGAATGGTCCTCGCCGATACCCCAGGAGCAACAGTGTCCCTAATTTGCTGGGAAGTGGCGGTGCGGTCCCATACGGCACTGTGTAGGATCCTACGGTCTTGGCGTGCATCCGTGCGTCGCTGCGGTCCGGTCCCAGGTCGACGGGCACGTGCACCTTCCGCCGACCACTGGCAACAACATCGATGTACTGTGGAGACCTCACGCCCCACGTGTTGAGCAATTCGGCGGTACGTCCACCCGGCCTCCCGCATGCCCACTATACGCCCTCGCTCAAAGTCCGTCAACTGCACATACGGTTCACGTCCTCGCTGTCGCGGCATGCTACCAGTGTTAAAGACTGCGATGGAGCTCCGTATGCCAAGGCAAACTGGCTGACACTGACGGCGGCGGTGCACAAATGCTGCGCAGCTAGCGCCATTCGACGGCCAACACCGCGGTTCCTGGTGTGCCCGCTGTGCCGTGCGTGTGATCATTGCTTGTACAGCCCTCTCGCAGTGTGCGGAGCAAGTATAGTGGGTCTGACACACCGGTGTCAATGTGTTCTTTTTTCCATTACCAGGAGTGTAGTTACAAAACTTTGAATACAGCTACCATAACACTTACTAAAGTACTTGTGTGAAAAGGTGTAAATGAAACTATGTAGTGTGGGAATTTAGCAAGGGCTATAAACATTCCTAATTATTTACAACAGAAACGAAATATCTTCATAGGAAAATAGAAGATAACAGTAATGAGTAATTTAAGCTTTAAGGCCCCTCTTTAAGAATTTACTTAGTTCTAAGTAGAACATAGATTTAGTGATCTTAGACTATATATTGGTGATTTTTCTTCGGTTTCATATCTCATAGTTGCTCGAGGCTTGCGACATTTGCCTAAGACCGAACTAACAAGCTGCCTAGAGTTTCAGATGGAGTGCATTCAGGGAACAGCAGCAGCATGCAGCCACGTAATGCTGCATGTATCTTTTTCATAGCCTTGTTTTGCAGCTGTGGCACGATGGGACTCTTGCTTCTGTTTGTTTAGTCCTAGTACGCCAAAAACAAAAGTGTTCTTGACTGACTTTTCCAGTGGTTTCTGGTAGAATATTTAATACACTGTGAATGGAAACACACACGACATTGGCGTAATATGCTACAGTATTTATTATTTTTGTTTACAAAGCAGTTTTTGGCTGTTGCGCCATCATCAGGTGGAAAAATACATGTTTGTGACTGTGAACTGTTTCTACAATCAAAGATTTGAGACCAGTGAATTTACAGAGATCCAAAGACATTTGTGAATATTTGATTTAGGACTAAGACCAAGAATACTGTTTAAGTGAAAATGGGAGAAAAAGTTAACTGTGTAGGGATTTAAAACAATAGTTCTCATAAGCAAATAAACTGAACAATAAACATTGGTGACATGGCCCAAGCGAGTGGCTGAACAAAATAATTTTTCCTTTCACAGGGCCAAAGTTACAAACAGCTGAGACATGCGAGTGAATTTAATCTGTAAGTGAAAATGCCTAATATGAGTTTGTCGATAATCCCATATATTATTTCGATCTAACCATACGTATCTGTGATCACATTCATACTTTCAAGATATACTTATAGTAAACCTACCACCACATACGTCGTAACACTTGCCATTTCTCAACACAAACTGACCCATGTATGAGCTGCCTTTCATTCAATGGTACATTGCCTGATATCCATCCCCATCAGTTATGGCTGCTTCTAAACACTATAAAAGAAACAGCATCAGACATAGTGCATAAAGAAACAAGAATAAAGTCTCCTCTCTTCTTCACCCTATTGTCGACCCAGCATCTCGAGAACTCAATAAATGGTGCACGATTACATTTTTAGGGAAAGTCTCTTTGAATGTGGCTAGAAAGCTTCAATCCAGGAACTTTCAAACACAATTTTATGAGAACAATACGAATGATTCACTTTTAGACCAATGGTTAAGACAACACCTCAGGTTTTGGAAAGGATGAGTAACCTCTTATTTGGTAATCGACCAACTGGATTGCGATATAATTGAATGCGATTTCGTATGCCTAATGGAATTTTACAGTTACTAAGACTATCGCTATCGAAGGAGAATAATACCGGTTAGTAGGATGAAAGTATATAAAAGATGATTCTGAAAGAAGAATCTAATCTAAATACTGATAATAATATTGAAATGGGTGGAACTGCTGCAATCACTAGTCAACCACGAACGGGAAAAAAGAGTACCACGTAATATTTAATACAAAAATACTGATAATACAAAAAACGCTGATTAGCCGAAACTAGATAATTAAACGGTCGCCAGCCTGCTAGTGGAATGAATCTCCAGAACCGTAATAAAGTTAATGAGAAAGAAATTTAAGAAAATAATCACTGGCGTCGCAACAGAAGATTGTCACGCATTTCCACAACACAACAGTTCACGAGAAAATAAGTGAATTAGAAAGCACTGAGTCTGCAGTTACTTATTCTGAAAAACTAGATTTTGAAAGTAAAGTTAAATGAAGTTAATGGTTCAATAGATGAAATTAAAACTCTGTTACGTAAAAAATTACTTTCAGTGACCTCCGTGCAATGTAATCCAAAATTTAGAAAAACGCAAGCAATATACCTTTGATTATTGAAAGACTGAATTGAATTTACTTTAAGTAAATGGGCAACTGATTTTGCTTTTAATATAACAGCAACAAAATGCATACCAAGCCAGCAGAAATTGCTCGATAAGCTAGATACAGAATAATTAAAATGGCGCACTCTTAATTAGTGCTGCCTTTAGTTATTAGTTTTGTCAGCGAAATTTTACGTTACTTTAAATTGATGAAATTAATATTCAGGATTGCAGATTAGTTAAGTCGCTGTTATGTAATACAAGAATGAACAGCTGCAGAGGCATATAATTTAGACTGAAACTGGTCATTAGGAAACAAACAAAACTGGCAGTAAATAGTTATCAATTTTCATGTTTTTACAACACGCGGTGGCAGCATCGAAAGGAAAGGAACCCTGCTTGGAAATAATGTCTGAGAACAATGACAACACAGATTACCTAAAAGTTTTAACTATTTCGGATTCTTATTCAAGAAAGTTAAACTTCGTGAAAGAAACGGGACTGGTTAATATCTGAACAATATTAGTTAACAGTCTTACGATGTTGTAGCTGTGTGGACGACGAAGAATTTAGCCGACGACAATGCAGAGCTGCCGCTGTTGTTGCTGCTGACTGAGAACCCCGAGTCGTCTCCAGAGCCACGGATAATTATAAGACAGGCAGTAGCTAGAACTCCGCCTGTCAACTAGTGCCGTATTCTCAGTACTCTTGGGTACGTCTACACTGGCGCGATCACAGTTATAATGTACAACATGAAGTACTACATAACGTCCATAAAGACAGGAAGATGATTTTGAAATAATGCAAATTAATAAACATATGTCCATGTGGCTAAGCTAAGTGCTGAAGGAAAACAATTCCTTTGGAAGCCACTTCTAAATGCAGATTCTACTCATAACGTCAATCAAATCATACTGTAAATAAACCCTGCTGCTAACATGCCACAATTTTACTTTATTTCACTTACTATACCTTCACTTGATCTGTTGAATATTTCAATGTTGTATAGTCTCAGCTTCTTCTCACTTGTATATCTTACTTGTCTGTAATACTGGACTCGTGAAAGACAAGATTAATTTATTCAGCCACTCATTTGGAGCATGTCTGCAAGGTTTAATGCTCTTATTCACTTTCTTCTCAGAACTATTGTTATAATTTGTTATATAGTTCATTATTCAATATGTTTCATTTTTGACTATGTTCAATAGTTTTTCAGTGCGGTTCTACATAAATAATTCTTCTCGCGTTCGTTCCACAACGGAATGTCGTCTTCGGAAATGAACTGAGGTACTCTGCAGATGCACCAGTTTAAATTCTTTTATCCCACAAAAGTTTGACAACCAAACATAATAGTCTTTGTAGCTGCTGGTGGGGTAACAGCCGAAGACCGCGTTGTAAATGAAAACCATAAATATTATAGAATTTTACACCAAGTCGTGCGTATTTCCCATTCATAATGATGAAAAGTGTAATTTCACTGACTATGTAGTTGTCTACAATAATGCAGGCTACTGCCCGGAAAAAGCTGTACGAATTTTCAGTCAGATCATGATATATATTTCAAAATGGTGCAAGCTGTAGCACTTCCTTTAACAGCTGTGGTATGTAAGAAGAGCACTTCACTGCGACTACAATATGAACTAATCACACTAGGAATTGGTTAACAGGGTGCAGAATTATGTAGGGGTATGAAACAGAACAATGAGATAGGTTCAGTTGTAGAAAATTCCTTTGGCACACATCGATTCATTGGAGGTATAGTAGGAAAATGCAAAGGAGACTGCTTAGAAAACACTGGTGCCACATGTCCTATGATATTTCTCTGGTATGTGGGACTAGCAACACATAAGATTGACAAAGGGTATTCAACGTATACAAAGGAGGACAGCATGCTCGTTCAAAGGCTTGTTTGATCCATGGAAGAGCGCCAGAATGATGGTGGAAGAACTGAGCTGGCGGATTCCTGTAGACACGATTTATCCCGTAAGAGCCTACTTGCTGATATGGTCTGTTACTGATTACAGTGAGTGTCATTTTCCTTCCGATAAGTGGAGGACCTGGAGCACCGAAGGCATAAGGAGGAAAAGACAGTTCGGCAAGTGGACAGTCGTGGCACGGGCAGGTGGATGTGACGGTTGGCGCGCCGAGAGTCTTACTGTGCTCCGATCGAATTTCATGTTACGGCTGACAGTAGGCGGTGCGGTGCCGTAGTCTACTTCGGTAGTTTCTGTAGACAGCAAGACAGACCAATGAGTACACATGTGTAGCTAACGACAGTAATGTTGAAAATATTATGTATGGAAGCTACATTAGCGGAAGGGCACCCTCTCAGCGTGAGGTCTTATTAAACCAGTCGTCTACAGCCTTTCATGGAGATGAGGATATCTGTACGAAGGAAGCTCCACGTGGCAGCCGGTGGAGTCAACCGTTGCAACCGCACTGGGCTGCCATATTTTATGGCTCGCACACGTGGTATACTGTGAACGCTAAGCGCCTTTAATTATTGTCATCCTGGAAGGCGTTTTAGCTAGTGGAAAGTTATTCTAAGAGGTTTAATAAGGGTGAAGTCCATTTCACAATGATAAAGGTGCGCAAGTCTATAAAACTTTGTTCATTGGCCACGCTTTAATAGTTTTAGTGGGTTTCGACCTGTCTCCACCGGCACTGTCTTCTGTTAGCATCATGTGAATTTTGTGTGTTTCTTTATCAGTCCACATTCTGACTGTGCTGGAAATACAGGGTTTTTATTATTACGTCCTGTTGAAGTAGTTTTAAAACAGTCTTTTAGTAATTTAGATTTTAATAAGCTATCTTAAGCGGTGCTGAGCCTATGAAAGGTACTGTTATTGATTACTCCAGTTCGCCATCAAAGGCGCCCGCAGGTGACGGAGTGTAACTTTATTTATTATTCATTTTAAAACACTGGGATGCTTCTTCTCATACATGAAAATATTCTTTAAGAATAATTTCTGTATTTCTTTATTACAACTGCCTATTTCAGGGACGGGTGCGTAGTTTTAAAATAGGTGTATTTTGTTTTTCTATGTACGACAATTACTTGTTTTAGAAGTTACCTGCACTAACCCTTTACCAGACTGTTCGTGATACTGCAACCGACCGTTGTCAGCATAATATGGCGCCTGGGGGCCTATTGTGCCAGACGGTTGAACGGATTGTACATAAGAATGCTTTTCAGTTGCAGCTATTTAATTAACGTAAAATATTGTAATAAAGTGTTGCGAATTTAAGATTTTGGTGCCTCTGGGGAATGTTCCAAACACCCATGAGTCTAAACCTAATTTTACCCTCCTCTTGTGTTTATTATTGCGCTTTGACTGTATATTATTTGGCCTTCAGCTTCAATTTTAAATTAATAGAAATGCACACTTTAGTCTCAAGGTAATGTTACTTTGTAACGTTCTACTTTGCTAAGGAAAGGAAGGGGCGACGGGCGAGGATGGTAGGACATCGTTCATAAAAAGTTTTCAAATACGAGCTTTAAGTCAGAAATATGCTTGTATTCTACCACCCCTTACTTATTACTACTAAAAATTATGCCGATTGCAGAGGTGATAAGTAACCATTCTTCAAACGCATCATACATGAAAGGAAGAGCAATAACCCTAATAATACGCACGTTGGGTAATACTCTCTGCCAAGTGTATCACAATAGTTTGCCGTGAACAAGTGCAAATGTCGATGTTCTTCTCTCTCTAAGTGGGACACTACTTAACATGGTCCTAGGAATAGATCTGTTCTCAACTCAGGTTTTCGTAACTGTTTCCGGGTGATTCGCCTTGTCTAGTACCACGTACCGCAGATTTTGAATCCACGCCAGACGACATGGACGTCGAAGACCCCTAGAGGTCTCTGCACCATCGCGCCATAAGCAATGGCGGCGAGCGTCTCCTGGCCCATGTATAATGTGAGGGGTCCACGGTGGAACACATGCTCCCAGCGACCAATAGCGGCGTCCCCGATTACGTATTTAAGCGCCTGCCTCTGGCTCAGACAGATCTGCCCGCTCTGTAAACAGGCGCATTTCCTCTGGCAGTGCCCCAACCTACAGTCCCCTCCCTCCTGCAACACCTGTAATCTCCCACATCCCACCCACTCCCAGAAATGTGAGACCCGACCCCCTTCAACCACTCCTGAACTCACCGTCCCTGTCCCGCCGAGGACATCATCAGACTCCTAACCATCGTCCTCCAAAATGTCACTCCTTTCCAGTGCCCCCACACCCTCCAGCAGAAATCCCTCGCCGCCCATTCCATCTTCCACCTCAACATACATGCCACCTACTCCCATAATCAGGCCCATTTCACCTTCTCCTGTCTCAACACCTTCGTTTAATTCCCTGTCATGGCGCGACAGCACCGTATCTTGTTCAATAACATCCGTTCCGTTCCAGCCAACTAGAAGCTCTTCCTGCACACCCTCTCAACTCACTGTGTGGATGCCTTCCTCCTCTATGAAACCTTTCTTCAGCCCCAACACACTGTACACACCTCGCCCTACCTCCTTTACTGCTCCGATAATCCTCTCCTGATAGCGCGTGGCAGAGTAGCCATTTGTCACCACCGCCAGATCCCTGTTCAGCTCCAGCCTCTTCTTCCCAACCCCAAAAAACACCTGATCCTAAGTCTCTTCTTCCCTGGCCTTACCATCACCTGCGCCACCATCTATGTCCGCCCCAACGCCCTTTTTCCTATTGACTTCCTCTCCCACATTGACCACACCTTCTCCTCCTACATGATCGCCACTGACCTTAATATCCATAGTCGTTCCGCCACCCAATTACGGCGGTGGCATCGCTTCTTCTCCTCCCTCCAAGGCGACCTCGTCCCCATTGCCCAGCACACCTGCCCTGAATCCAACTCCACTCCCGATGTCATCCTCTCCTCTCCTAACCTCCATGGTCACATAGCAGGAGATGTCCTGGACCCCACTGGTAGTGACCATCTGCAAGTCCTCCTCACCGTTTCAGACAGTCGTCGCCCCCATCCCAACCCTCGTACTGACCCTCCGCCGAAATACACTCCTGGAAATGGAAAAAAAAAAACACATTGACACCGGTGTGTCAGATCCACCATACTTGCTCCGGACACTGCGAGAGGGCTGTACAAGCAATGATCACACACACGGCACAGCGGACACACCAGGAACCGCGGTGTTGGCCGTCGAATGGCGCTAGCTGCGAAGCATTTGTGCACCGCCGCCGTCAGTGTCAGCCAGTTTGCCGTAGCATACGGAGCTCCAACGCAGTCTTTAACACTGGTAGCATGCCGCGACAGCGAGGACGTGAACCGTATGTGCAGCTGACGGACTTTGAGCGAGGGCGTATAGTGAGCATGCGGGAGGCCGGGTGGACGTACCGCCGAATTGCTCAACACGTGGGGCGTGAGGTCTCCACAGTACATCGATGTTGTCGCCAGTGGTCGGCGGAAGGTGCACGTGCCCGTCGACCTGGGACCGGACCGCAGCGACGCACGGATGCACGCCAAGACCGTAGGATCCTACACAGTGCCGTAGGGGACCGCACCGCCACTTCCCAGCAAATTAGGGACACTGTTGCTCCTGGGGTATCGGCGAGGACCATTTGCAACCGTCTTCATGAAGCTGGGCTACGGTCCCGCACACCGTTAGGCCGTCTTCCGCTCACGCCCCAACATCGTGCAGCCCGCCTCCAGTGGTGTCGCGACAGGCGTGAATGGAGGGACGATTGGAGACGTGTCGTCTTCAGCGATGAGAGTCGCTTCTGCCTTGGTGCCAATGATGGTCGTATGCGTGTTTGGCGCCGTGCAGGTGAGCGCCACAATCAGGACTGCATACGACCGAGGCACACAGGGCCAACACCCGGTATCATGGTGTGGGGAGCGATCTCCTACACTGGCCGTACACCACTGGTGATCGTCGAGGGGACACTGAATAGTGCACGGTACATCCAAACCGTCATCGAACCCATCGTTCTACCATTCCTAGACCGGCAAGGGAACTTTCTGTTCCAACAGGACAATGCACGTCCGCATGTATCCCGTGCCACCCAACGTGCTTTAGAAGGTGTAAGTCAACTACCCTGGCCAGCAAGATCTCCGGATCTGTCCCCCATTGAGCATGTTTGGGACTGGATGAAGCGTCGTCTCACGCGGTCTGCACGTCCAGCACGAACGCTGGTCCAACTGAGGCGCCAGGTGGAAATGGCATGGCAAGCCGTTCCACAGGACTACATCCAGCATCTCTACGATCGTCTCCATGGGAGAATAGCAGCCTGCATTGCTGAGAAAGGTGGATATACACTGTGCTAGTGCCGACATTGTGCATGCTCTGTTGCCAGTGTCTATGTGCCTGTGGTTCTGTCAGTGTGATCATGTGATGTATCTGACCCCAGGAATGTGTCAATAAAGTTTCCCCTTCCTGGGACAATGAATTCACGGTGTTCTTATTTCAATTTCCAGGAGTGTATGTCCATGATTATTCCCTTGCTGACTGGAATGCCTACCGGGATACCCTCTCTACCCAGGTCGATAGCCACCCCCTCACCTACCACCACCCATGCCTCCTCTTCTTTCCAGCAGATCTTGTCTGAGGTGGTGGAGGCCCACGTCCCTTCCATCGCCATCCACCCCCACAGGCTATCCTCCTTCACCATGCCTCCATTTACACGCATGACCTGGACACACTACGACGCCACCAGCAACTGCAACGGCACATCAAAAACTTGCTTGCAGCTAAGAAACGACAGGACTGGCGACAGACATGCATCCATCTTAATGCTACACTTCCTATCAACTCGTCCAAGTACTAGTCAGTCTTCCGCCACCTTACTGGATCTAAGTCCCCTCCCTACTACCCTGTCCTTCATGATGATCAACCATTCCCTGACAACCTTAGTGAGGCGAATCACTTTGCCACATTTCCATCCCCAACGATCCCCAGTTCGATTACTCCCTCTTCCCGGATGTCCAAAATCGAGCTTCCACCACTGTCTCTCCCCTCGCCCTTTGTTTCCAGTACTTGGAAACATTGCACACACCGAACTCAATGTCCCCATCACTACTCAGGATCTCACCGCTACACTCTGCATGAAACGCAACACTGCTCCTGGTCACGATCGTGTCACCTATCGCCACCTTCGTGAAGCTTCTGCCTCCTTCCTCTCCAGTCTGGCCAGGCTCTACAATGTGGTCGTGCCCACCGGCTACCACCCCCACCTGTGGAAAATCTCCCACATCTTTATGTTCCTTAAACACGACAAACCGCCATCCGCTGTCTCCTTCTACTGTACCATCAGCCTTACTTCAGTCTTCAGCAAGGTCCTGGAATCCATCCTTACCCGACGCATCCACCAGCATCTCCGCCAGCACCGCCTCCTTCCCTTTACCCAGTGTGGCTTTCGGCCATCCTCCTCTACCGATGACCTTCTACTTCACCTCTCTTATCTCCTTTCTGAACAGCTTAATTCCCGTCGCCCAGCTATCTTCCTCTCCCTCGACCTCGAACATGCCTATGACCGTGTGTGGCATTCCAGTCTCCTCTTAAGCTCCAAACCTTTGCCCTTCCTACTACCTATGTCTGTCTGATTGGGTCCTTTCTTTCCCAACGTCCTTCCTACGTCACCATCCATAACATGGATTCCCACATCTTCTTCCCCTCCGCCAGTGTGCCCCAAGGTTCCGTCCTCTCCAATTTTCTGTACGTTTTGTATACTGCAGACATGCCGCCGCCTTCACCCCCATCCACCTTCTCCAGTACTCCAATGACAACGCCTTCCTTGCTCTCGCCCCCACCCTGCAGCGCTCCCAACACCTTCTCCAGTCCCATCTTGACTGATTCACCATTTGGTGCAACCAGTGGTTGCTTAAGGTAAATCCTTCCAAAACCCAGGCGATCATTGTAGGCAAAACCACCCCTTCCTTCCGCCTCCTCGACCTGTATGTCACCATCTATGGCCGACCTATCGCCCTCACCCCCACCCTTAAGTACCTTGACATCACCCTAGACTATCGCCTCTCCTGGACCCCCCACCTCCGGACAATCTAAGCCAAGGCACGCTCCCATCTTATCAAGCTCCTTTCTGGCCGTACATGGGGTCTGGACACCTCCACCATCCTCCCCACCTATAAATCCCTCATCCTCCTTATCCTCTGCTACGCCCACCCTGCTGGATCTCCACTCCTCCTACCTTTTACAAATCCCTTCAGATCCTTGAACGCCATGCTCTTTGCCCCGCCTATCGCATCTGTCTCCCCACCCCCACGCGGATCCTGTATGACCTTATTCCGTTCCTCCACCTCCTCCTTTTCCTCGAATGGATATAGATCCTCTACACCTCTTGTAAACTCACCCGCATGTCTCCCATCTCTCCCGCCCCCGCCGGCTGCCACGCCTGTATTTCCACGTCCCACCTGCTCTCCATCTCTCCAATCTCCTTACCCTCCCCCAAGGTGGCTTCTGCCAGCTCCCCCTCCCTGATGAGGCCCTCCTCCCCTCCATCTACCCCTCCTACCAACTTTGATACTCCCCTCCCTCTTCCTGTGTTTGTTCCTATGGGCACCCTCTCTCCCTTCTCTCCCCCTTCCCTCCCTCCTCCCTTTTACACCCTTCCTCCCCTGGGCTCTCCTACCCCCATACCTTCGATCTTCCCACCAACTCCTCTGCCATTGGCATCTTTGCTATCCCCTCTCCCTCCACCACCAACTTCTTCCCCTCTTGGCAGGTCCCCGGACTCGCACACGTTACGTGGACATTCGAGCGCCGGAGATCATCGCCATCAGTTTCTCCTGTGTGTGCCACCGTGTTTGTGATTTAGTGTTTTTCACCGTCACGCTCCTTCGTTCACTTGTACCGTCTAAGTCATCAGTGTTTGTGCACAGTGCCGACAGTTTTTCATGTTTTTTCGTCGAGTGTGAACGGCTTCGTGTTTTTAATTTTTGTATGTCCTGTTTTTCAACCACCAAACCGTTACTTTTCTATCCTCATTTTCTCTTTTATTGTAATGCTTGTGGCTGAAGAGCGGAGTAGATTTATCCACTGCCAGCCCACCTTTGTATGAGGTGAAAAATGACAATAAAGGAAAAAAAAGAGCTCAGCCAGTAAAAAGTCCGTAGGCTGCAGAGCAGCGTAATAAGCTGCTGCCAGCCCGCCCCCTTCGGGGGGGAATCGAAATTCAATAAAGGAAAAAAAAAAAAAGCTCAGCCAGTCGTTCCCACTGTGCTAGTGTTTGTCTTCCCGTCAGTTACTCAGTGTCTCTCCTACAATGCTCTTCCGTTCACGTGTGAAACTCTGTGACTCCGTTGTGTACAGTACTGAACGTATTTTTATACAAACAGAGCATCCATGAACACCTTCATTTATCTTAATATGTATGTCTTCTGTTTTTATCCTCCATGTACGTTTGTTTCTATGTATTCCTGTTTTATGTATGTTTTTCTGTGGCCGAAGAACGGCATAGATAGGTCACTGCAAGCCTACCTTTCTGTAAAGGTGTTAAAATCACAATAAAGAAAAAAATAAAAAGCTCAGCTAAACAGTCTAATCTTGGCGTGCATCTATCGACATCTCGCGTCAGACAGCGTATTTACGTTCTTGTTCCGTGTACGAGTGGACGTGGTTGACTAGTTAGGTTTTCTTGTGACTCTGTTGTTTCTATCTTGTTGTTCATAAGGTCCTTCGTTGTTAGTGTCCGTCCTCTCCCGTTTCTGTTGTTGTTCACGGGCCGCTTCGTGGGTCCCGCCACGCTTTCCCTGACGTCAAACCCGCGACCGTTTCGGTCGCAGTTACAACACCTTGGATATCAGATGAATGTCTGTACTACAAATCTCTCTGAAATATTTGCAGTCAGAATTCTCTTTGCCTCTTTGTCCATTTCGCACACAGTGGGGATATCTAGCTGAAAGAAATGAAGTTTACAACAGCTTGTCCTGCTCCCACGAGTAGACGATGTGAGGCGCCTTCTTCCAAGCACCAGTGTGAATGCTCTACCTTTACAAAAGTTTATCAGATCGGTACATATTTGTCTCGGCGTGTTACCCACGATCCTTATTTTTGGACAATATACGCACATTCCGTCTGTGGATCGCATTTGTTATTACTTCAAACTGAGTGGTTTCGCCCATCTTCACATCGTTTCTCGTAGCACCCAGTCTTCACGGAACTATCAGTTACACTGTGATGTACTCTGTTTCCTATACAAGTTCTTTCCAAACAGTCTAGTTTTTAACCGGCTTCGGTAGCCGTGTGGTTCTAGGCCCTTCAGTCTGGAACCGCGCAACCGCTACTGTCGCAGGTTCAAATCCTTCCTCCGGCATGGATGTGTATGATGTCCTTAGGTTAGTTAGGTTTAAGTAGTTCTAAGTTCTATGGGATTGATGACCTGAGACGTTAAGTCCCATAGTGCTCAGAGCCATTTGCTCTACTTTTTATATCTTCTTAGAAGAATGACTCCAAGCGGTCTTACGTGTGAGGAGTAAGTCAGAAGGTAGTAGCAACTAAGAACACTGTTAACCAGCGGATTACCTACACAGACAATCCTTGAGCATACGGTGTCATCGGTTTCCTCCGTCCTTCCTTCTCGTAAGCCGTGTCCTGTATCCTAAGCAAAGCACTCCTCCCCAGTGCCGCTCACTTTTGCTTCCACTTCCTTTCCTCATTCTTCTCCTGAGCCAATCAATATAGTCTCATAGGAAATCAAAATATCGTAATATGGTTGAGAGATAGTTAGAAAAGTCCTCCCTGGGTTGGAAGAAGGGTGTGTGCGGCGTGTGTTTTGGGGGGGGGGGGGGAGGGGACTTCGAGAAAACTTTCACAAAATAAGCCATTTGTATCATGATATACCCATTCGTGGGCCTCCTAATCTAAGCTCAGTATTTAGTGGCGAGATATCGTGCCACGCCAGCTTCGCCATTCACACATGTCCCAGCTGTACTTCTTTCTCATTCTCTCAGTCAGAATGTATGCGTCGATTTGCGATACACCGTGCGTCCAAGTCGACCGTTCTGCATGGACTCAAAAGGAAAACTGAAAGACGGTTTGAACATCAAAATGATAGTTGCAATGTTGCGAATGCAAAGAGCTTCAAAACGAGATTTTAGATATATTAATACAGTGTTGTGGAAGATTAATGTCTACCATCGGCGCACTTTGAGATATTAGATGTGCGCATGGTAGAAGAACCATTGAGCATTACACATCTTCGGATATTAGGAAGCGTGCTACCGAACCAGCAAAGATTAGTTGCTTTCTTTAGACAGTAAATAAAGTGGGATGCCACAGAATTGCAAGTAGAAATTTTTGGTGGTGCATGATGGTAAATAGAATATGGAGTCGAAGCAGTTAGTCAGTTAGCATGGTACAGATAAAACTTATCCTGGCTACTAAAAGCATGAGAACAACTGTGCAGCCAGGTATGATGACACACTTATGGGCAGTAGTCTTCAATAAACGCCTGCCCGTATTCTCAGAGGGTACAGGGTCGTCTATGGCATCAAAGTGAATGAGACGGCGGCTACCTTGCCACTGCTGATGTGACGATCATTAGTACCTGCGCGGAAAAGTGGATACTGGTAATTTCTAGGATGATATTTTGAGAATCTATGAAACTGAATGAACAAATGCAGCCGGAAAGATTCGATTAAATCAGTGACATCCACATCAAGAATGGACAGGCTGTGACATTTTCCAAATGTCCAGACATTTAAAGTTGCTATTGAGACCAGTTGTGTTTCTAGACAACGAGTTTCCTTCGTTTCGATAACTGCAATACGCCAGCAGTCTTGTGATTTGTGATGGGACGTTACATTATCAGTTCACAAATTGGTATTTAGATAGGCGTAGCACATTCGTCTGGGCAAAACCATGACATAGTTTTGAAATCAGTTAAAAGTCTTGACAATTTACTGAAACAGTGCGCGTTGTTTATTCAGCTGTATATTTCAGTAAGTCTGACTTTTGTTCAGAAATGACTTGTTTGCTTTAAATGCACAATAAGATTTACAACAAGAATGATCCGCATTAATTTTAACAGTTGTACGTATTTAACAGCCTACCCCTAACTAAAAAACTCTCAATTGGAGCAGATGTTCTGGGCGAAAACATTGCAAACTCAACCATTTTCGAAATGTACAACACGAAATATCAATCTCTGAAAACAACTGAAAAATTTCTTTGCGTTTCCCTTCATTCGAACCTACTATGCTTGAAGTTCACTGAGGTCACAGGTGCTGCGATAATGAACAGCTTAGCAAGCGGTTCAATAGAAGAGGAATGGACAGCTCTAAAAAGGGTTATCACAGAAGTTGGAAAAAAACCATAAGTACGAGGAAGTTATCCACGAATACACCGTAGATAGCAGAAGAAATACATCAGACGCTCGGCAAAAGAAGGAAATACAAAAATTTTCAGGGTAATTCATGAATACAGCAATGCAAGCCAGTTCGGAATAAAGTAAATAAGAGGTGCACGGAGGCTAAGCTCAAATGTCTACCTGAAAAATGTGAACAAATCGAAAAAGAGATGTTTGTCAGAAGGACTGACTTAGCAAAAGGAAAGTCAAACCACCTTTGAAGAAATTAAAAAGAAGTGTGGTAACATTCGGAGTGCAATGGGAATTCCACTGTTAAATTCAGAGGAAAGGTGGAAAGAGTAAACTGGAGGTCTTTAAAGTCAGTACCACCATTAGACTTTTTTTTACTTTTTTTTTTTTGCAGTGTTCCATTTACACGATCATGATTTCGCCTTTAAAGTGCCATTATCAAGTGTTTTAATGCTATAAAGTGCCTAAGATGGCATACTGTCAGATTTAAAATACACTATTAGTCACATTGTCTTAGGGTCAATAGAGTATTTACATACGCCAGTATGCCATCATAGACTCTGTATAACTTTAATACAATTGACAATGACACTTTAAAGCCGAAATCATGATGGTGTAAATGTAACACTGCAAATAAAAAACAGTATAATGGTGGTACTGACTTCAAAGAAATATATTATGACTGTGCCCCCACACTATGAAAAAATTATTAAGTGTAGGTCTCTATGAGCGGAAGGACTTGTCTGTTGGCGATATAGAAGAAAAAACCGGAGTCGACAGCGAAAAGACAGGGTACCCACTATTAGAATATAGAATAGCTTTAGACGAGTTATATCAAATAATACAGAAGCCATAAATAACATGCTATCAGAATTTCTAGCCAGCCGGAGTGGCCGTGCGGTTCTAGGCGCTACAGTCTGGAACCGAGCACCCGCTACGGTCGCAGGTTCGAAACCTGCCTCGGGCATGGATGTGTGTGATGTCCTTAGGTTAGTTAGGTTTACTTAGTCCTAAGTTCTAGGCGACTGATGACCTCAGAAGTTAAGTCACATAGTGCTCAGAGCCAGTCAGAATTTCTAAAATCATCCGGGAGATTGGCAACAACACGACTATTCACGTTGATGCGTATTCTACGAGAGTGGTGGTACACCATCAGACTTTCACCCACTAAATTCCGAAGACTGAAAGAGACGACAAGTGTGAGAATTATTTGCACAATCATAGTAACAGCTCATGCATCCAGGTTGCTGACAAGCATAATCCACTCACGTGCAGAGAAAACAGAGCGCCTTGAACGACTAGAGACAGGATCTACATAACCACAGGACATGTGTATTAGAATGTTCTGCAAAATAATTAGCATTTCAGTCACCCATGTGCTCTTATAACTTGTTCCATACGTGACGGCATCGATGCTTATGAGGCACCATTGGCTACCTGTGCTACAGCCATCCATGGTGAATTCGTCTGGTTGCAAGGTTTATCTGTGGTGTTTAACACTGACTCACCACTACCCCCGTCGCTTCACAAATCCCACCCACACATTTTCGATTGGTGACAATTCTGGTGAACTGTCTGGCCATGGCTAAAGGCTGACATCCTGTGACGCCAAGAAGGTGCCTATTTGTGCAGCAACGTCTGATTGTGCACTGTCTTGCTGAAAAATTGCATCAGGAGTGATGTGCAGAGACGGTATGGCTACAGGTCATAGGATGTCATTCACGTAGATCACACTGGCCACAGTAACCCGAACACGCGCCAACTGTGATTGGTGTTTGTACCCAACAGCACTCCGCGCCATAAAGATTTGAGTTTGCGCTGTATCTTTCGCACAAATGCTGTCACTGCGATGCCGCTCCCACTGTCTGCGGCGGTCCAAAATGTGACCATCATTTTCAAACGAACAGAATCTGGATTCTTCCGAAAACGGTATCTGATGTCATTCCGGTTCCCAGTGACGCCGTTCCACACATCTGCATCTAGCTTGCCGTCTAACACGTTTCTGCACATTTGTCAAAGATCGGCGAAGAAGTGGACGACGCGCTCGTAACCCAGGTCGTAATATGCCGCGACCGACTGTCAACTCTGATAGTGTACGGATGTGTTATGCTGTTCCACCGTTACCACAGAGCCGTAGAGGACGCAGATCTGTACTGAATGCCATTCGGATGAGGTATCGATCTTATCAGTGCGTGGTCTGGGTGGTGCGACCTGACCCATCTCGTTGTGTTCTATGGCGTCCCGTGAACCATTCTGCATACACGCGTTGCACTGCCGGAACACTTCGTTCGACACGAGCAGCTGTTGGATGCATCACATTCTCTAATGCCAAAATGTGCCCTCTTTCAAAATCACTGCTTTGACGGTACGGTTCGCGCATACGTCTGGGAGACGTCCTGCACATCTGCTCAAGCCACACTGATCCATTACCTTCGTTTTATAGCGACAACGAGGGTTGTAGGCACATTTCACCGGTATGTGGTTCATCTACAACCCGAGGACCAACATGGTTCAATTACTACTTTTCCAGAACTTGCTAATGTACATGTCCTGTGAATCTGAAAGTCCTGTCTCTAGTTGTTCAAGATGTTCCGTTTTTTCTGAACATGAGTGTATATAAGAAAAAGAAAAGAAGATTGAGGATCTGTTAGACGTCTGTTAGCTTAGCTATAGAAACGCAAGGCTGAAGAAAAATCGCGACACATTCACAGGATTTTTCGACCTGGAAAATCCGTTCTACAACGCGAAATGGTTAAAGATGTTCGAAATACTGAGAAAAATAGGGCTAAGCTGTAGGGATTACACGTAATTTGAAGTATGTACGGCCGGACTCTGTGGCCGAGTGGTTTTAGGCGCTACAGTCCGGAATCCCGCGGCTGTTACGGTAGCCGGTTCGAATTCTGCCTCGGGGATGGATGTGTGTAATGTCCTTAGCTTAGGTTTACGTAGTTCTAAGTCTAGGGGACTGATGACCTCAGAGGTTAAGTCCCATAGCGCTTAGAGCCATTTGATCAATTTTTTGAAGTACGTACAAAAGCCAAGACGGAGCAATTAGAGTAGTAGACGAAGAACAAAGTGCTCAGATTAAAAATGATGTAAGAGATATATGTTCCCTTTTGCACGTACTGTTCAATGTATACTTCTAAAAAGCAATGATGGAAATTAAAGGAA
Organism: Schistocerca piceifrons; assembly: GCF_021461385.2. Lineage (NCBI taxonomy): Eukaryota > Metazoa > Arthropoda > Insecta > Orthoptera > Acrididae > Schistocerca > Schistocerca piceifrons. Next base: position 670,859,057 of record NC_060141.1, read on the forward strand.
AGGTTCAAGTGTGGGATTAAAATCACGGTGATACTGCTTTCTTCAGTGAAGGTGAAGCAGAATTACAGGATGTGTTGACTGGAAAGAGCAGTCTACTGAGTACAGAACGTGGACTGAGATAAACCGAAGAAAGACGAACGTAATGAGAAGTAGCAGCTATGAGAACAGCGAGAAATTTAACATGAGAGTTGGGGATCACGAAAGAGACGAAGTTAAGGAATTGTGCTACGTAGGCAGCAAAATGACCTCTGTCGGATAGAGCTTGGAGGACATAAAAGAAATGAGGCACAGGTCAAAAGGGCGTTGCTAGCCAAGTTAAGTCTATTAGTATCAAATATTAACCTTAAATTGAAGATGAAATTTTTGAAAATGTACGTTTGAAACACAACATTGTATGACAGTGTAACATGAACTGTTGGGAAATCGAAACACAAGAGATGTGGTGCTACAGAAGAATGTTGAATGTTAAGTGGATTGGTAAATGAAGGTAACAGGAGGTTCTCCGCAGAATCCCCTGGAAATGGGACATACGGAAAAGACTGAAGGAGTGTCAGGATATTAGGACATCTGTTAACACCTCAAGGGTAACTACCGTGGTGCCAGAGGGATCTGCAGATAGTAAAAACTGCAGAGGAAGACATGTATTGGAATAAATACAATAAATAATTGATAACGTACATTGCAAGTGCCACTCTGAGATGAAAAAATTATCAGAGAACAGGAATTGGTGGCGGCCCCATTAAACAAAACTGAGAACTGATGACTCAAAAAAAAAAAAAAAAACTTGCAGTTGGTTTCACGTATAATTACTCTGCTTTTTAAGTAACAGGAAATTCCGCATTACATATTGAGCAACAAACGCTTGCATTGTTACTGTCATCACACAGTTCCAAGGGTTTTTATTGCTCCCGAAGTTTAGCAGTGAAGTCACACTTCCTTTTGCTTAGTCCTTAACGGTGAGAGATGAAATGATCGAAAATATGTAGAAGAGTTACCTCACTCACGACAACAACAAGAATGTTGCATTGTAATTCGGAATAACACAGGCACTGCAATTATCGTATTTATCCTCCGACACCGGGAAAGCGACTTTGAAGTCAAATATCATCCCTGTACGGGAATATAAATTATGGATGAATGAGGTCAGGTTGTTTACGCATGGTTTACGACATATGGAAGTTTGGATTTGGCCTAATGGAAAGACGGCCGCTCACTATGAGCGGGAAATCCGGATTCGAGTCCCAGTCAGTAACAAACATTAAAATTTTGTAATTCCATTATACAACTTACAGTTGCCCATACTGGCAACTACCAATACATTTTGTGTGTTAGAACTTGCACTTGAGAACAGCTCGAGATGGTGATTCTGAGATCTAGATGAATTGTAACTGACAGTTTAATGGCGGAATTTCTTTCGGAATGGTAGCATACGAAGAGGGAACGCCCCGAGACCGCCGTTATAATTGCCAACTCGAGCCCGTGCTCTCCTTTTTGAGCGAGCCGAGTGCACTCCTACCTGACAACAGACGCAGGTGACGAGTGGGCTGCGGCGGAGACTTGCGAGTCTATAGAGTGCGTGGAGGCGTCGAGTTCGGAGATGATGTCGCACTACTTCCGACGAATTTAAGGGGGCTTATACGTAGCTTATTTCTCATCTATGGGGCTCATAGGATGCAAGTGCGAACATGTGGTTTGCAGACCAAACCCCAGAGCTTGACAACATTCTCGAGCGTAATGTCATTACTTCTCATTCGAGTAGCGCTGAAATTGCCCAAGTACGTCCTGTCCGAAAGGTGGTAGGATCTGTACCTGGATACTCCGAGTAACGGACACACGGAAGGCTTAGCTGCAGTGACGGATTGAGCTGTAGATGAAAACCAACTAAAATTATACCCTAAATTGCGAACTTAATGAATAGATGGTAACTAGAAATTTCAGAGCTTCTTGCCAGTGTAACATCGTTCCCAGTTGTTTTTCAGGCTGAACGATCATCAGTTTCACCTCTGGTTTCACTAAAACACAATGCGTCAGCAGAAAACTATTCTGACCTATTGGTTCAGGAGCCCACTCGAAATGTAAATGGCTGTGAAAATATACTTGACCTCTTAGCAACAAATACTTTTGAGCAATAACGGATACGGCAGTTAATGACTACGAGGTCGCTGTAGCGAAACTGATACCTTAACATACAAACCCACAAAAAATAAACCCAAAATACATCTGTTTAAAGCAGCAGTCTCCACTCTTTCCTATCAGATTATGTAAGCGTAGACATAAATGTAGTATAAATTCAGAGGCATAGTATCGACGGCAACTGAGAGATTAATACCAAGTAAATTAATAAGAGATGGTACTTATCCACCGTGAAACAGAGAACAGGTGGCAACACCTGAGCGGTGAGAAAAGCATGCCAAATATAAACAACACGAAAAGTTCTATAGAAGCTCGAAATTTAACACGCACTCCAATGCGAGAGGCTTTTAATAGTGTTCACAACGAGAGTGTGTCTTGAAATGTGGTAGAAAGCTAAAAGAGATTCTTGTATACAAAACACGCTACTGACAAGGCGCTGTCAATATCTTCATTGCGCAATAGTAAAGGTGATGTTAATGTGACGGTATCATTAAAACAGAGTTACTACACACAGTTTTCCGACATTAATTCACCAAACAAGACGAAGTAAATATTCCAGAATTTGAATCAAGAACGATGGCCAACATGACTAACTTTGAAAAAAGATATCCTTGGTGTAGTGATGCACCTCAAAATTCTTCTCGAAAGCTACACCTCCGGTCCAGATGGTATACCAGTCAGGTTCCTTTCTGAGTATGCTGATACAATAGCTCCATACTTAACAGTAAAGTACAAACGTTCGCTCGTCGAAATATGCGTACCTGATAAGTGGAAAGATGCACATGTTGCACCAATAGCAAGAAAGTAAATAGGTGTAGTCCATACATGTGTTACGGATCCATATCAGTAATGAGGATTTTCAGTAGAATTCTGGAACATACACTGTGTTCAAACTTTATTCATTATCACGGAGACAATGATTTATTGACAAACAGCCAAAATGGATTCAAATGACGATTTATTCTCATGAATTAATAAGTGCTGTCGGAAGAATGTTAAACTGATTCCGTATTTTTAGATTTCCAGAAGGTTGTTGACACAGTTCATCACAGGCGACTTCGAAATGCGTAGCTATACAGTGTCATCTCTTTTCTGCTACTGAATTGGTGATTAGCTGTCAGAAAGGTCACAATTTCCAGCATCTGATGTAAAGTCATCTGGCGCTTCCCAATGAAGTGTTACAGGGCTTCTCCTGTTCGTTGTCTACATAAAAGATTTAGGAATGAATCTGAGCAGCCCTCTTAAATTGTTTGCAGATGACTCTGTCATTTACTGTCTTGTAAAATCATCAGAAAATCAAAACCAATTCTAAAATTATTTAGGGAAGATATCGGTATGGTGCGAAGAGTGGTTGTTGTCTATAAAACGAAAAGTGTGAAATCATCCACATCCTCTAAATTTCGGTAAGGCGATAAATCACATAAATCTAATGGCTCTAAATTCAGCTAAACTACTTGCGGAATAAAATTACGAAGAACTTAAATTGGAACGGTCAAACAGATAATGTTGAGGGTGAAGAAAACCAAAGACCGCGATTTATTTGCAGAACACATAGAAAACCCAACAGGCCTATTAAAGAGATTGCTTACACTATGCTTGTCCGCTATCTTCTCGGGTCTTGCTAGTGCGATGTGGCATTGAGATAAAATAGGACTGAGGGCGATCGTCGAAAAATAGTTGATAGATTAGCAGCTCGGTTTGTATTAGCGCAAGACAGGGTTGGAAGTGCCACGGATATTATACACAAATTAGGGTGGCAATAATGAAAGGAAAAGGTGTTTTTCGTTGCGCCAGGATCTTCTCATGAAAGTTCCTTTATCAAATTTCTCCCTAGAGTGCGAAAATATTTTGCTGGTGCCCACCTTCATAGGGAACAAAGAGCATTATAATAAAAAAAAGATAAATCAGAGCTCACACGAAATGATTTAAGTGTCTGCATACCCCGAGCGCTGTGCGATAGTGGAGGGATGGAGAAAAAGCCTGAAGGCTATTCGATGAACCCTCTCCCAGTAACTTAATTGTAAATTGCAGGTTAAGGATGTAGCTGAAGATGTGGTTGTGGATGTAGATCATTAGAGAATTAAAGCAGAGAATTTTTTCGAGGGTAAGTTCGAGTACAGCCTTATAGATCACGAAACTTTACACACACACACACACACACACACACACACACACACACACACACACACACAGTGTTGTATGATTTCTATATGCTTTTCCTTTCACAGGATTAATGGTTCGTATTGTAAACAAAAACGAGAAGTGTTGTTAACATTCATGTCTGTAGCATAGATATATATGAGATTGTTAAAAGTTGTTACTCAGGGAACATTATATTCAAGCATTGTTTTGCCAATGGTTCTTGTTCAGGGTATGGGTACCATACCTACCCTATGTGATGTACAGATGAAAAGAGCATTAGAAATCAAAACCACCTTCATTAGTGTATCAGTATTCGTTATGAGAATTATCAGGGTGATATGAGTGATCCAACTGCAAGAAAGTGACAGGGGGTGTCTTACGAGTTGCCACACTGAGCTGACGCCAAAGGCAAAGCCTCGGACGACACAGGGTTTTGCATTAAAGTTCACTGAATGATTGGCAGCTCTCCATATGAGAGATGAAACTAACTCTGTAGATGCGCGTGAATATTCATCCAACGGCAATCAGGAGCCAAAAACTTTTATGTGCGAGCGACTGGTGTGGAGTAAAAGAGTACGTCAATACCAGATCCAATTCGCGACCGCGGCTAGCTCATCTGTATCACACCAAAGCGAACTGTCTGGCTCCAGTAAACTATGTTACGACACGGTTCAGTGAAAATTTTTATATTTTTAATAACTTATCTAAAACTGTACTACATTCGTTTACCTGGAATTATACAGATATATCAAGACACTGTATGCGGTGCTAGAGGATACTGATGCTACATCTGTTACAGAAGACTAGATCATATTATAAGCTAAAAAAGGATTTCCTTGAGAAGAAAAAGATTCACTCAAAGAGTCATGACAATCTCAGGAAAAAAATCGCTGGAGTTAACGCGGCTTGCTTAGTTAATGTATGATAACCGTTAAATAATAGATGTGAGTGAACAGGTGGGGTCTATCTCTCTACGTTTTCGGAAGGCATTCGACACTGTACAGCATCGTTAACTACTAACCTGGATACATCATGAGATGCATCTTTAGAAGTGTGTTATTGCCCTAATGCTCATTTGAGTAATAGTGCTCAGTACACAAACAATTTTAACATCGGCTCTGCCCCAATGAAACACAATATGATACCCAATGTTCTTATTAAACGCAAACGACTTATGAAATGGGGTGAACTAACTATTATGATGGAATCAATTCCTTTGAGACGCGTCTCCGCACGCAAAGGACCTTCAAGAAGGGCTGTAATATTCGATTCGCCAACTTCCCTGGTTATTAAATCTTCGTATGGCGCCCGTTTCACGTACTTGTCAAGAACGCAGATTTAAGTGATCCGTTGCACCCAGAACTAATGACCTGCATGTCTACGCTACGTCCCTCATATAAAGGGTGACACCACCACAAAATATACTGATTTAGGTGAAATAATCTACATCTACATCTACATCCATACTCCGCAAACCACCTGACGGTGTGTGTGGCGGTGGGTACCCTGAGTACCTCTATCGGTTCTCCCTTCTATTCCAGTCTCGTATTGTTCGTGGAAAGAAGGATTGTCGGTATGCTTCTGTGTGGGCTCTAATCTCTCTTTTATCCTCATGGTCTCTTCGCGAGATATACGTAGGAGGGAGCAATATACTGCTTGACTCTTCGGTGAAGGTATGTTCTCGAAACTTTAACAAAAGCCCGTACCGAGCTACTGAGCGTCTCTCCTGCAGAGTCTTCCACTGGAGTTTATCTATCATCTCCGTGACGCTTTCGCGATTACTAAATGATCCTGTAACGAAGCGCGCTGCTCTCCGTTGGATCTTCTCTATCTCTTCTATTATCCCTATCTGGTACGGATCACACACTGCTGAGCAGTATTCAAGCAGTGGGCGAACAAGTGTACTGTAACCTACTTCCTTTGTTTTCGGATTGCATTTCCTTAGGGTTCTTCCAATGAACCTCAGTCTGGCATCTGCTTTACCGATGATCAACTTTATATGATCATTCCATTTTAAATCACTCCTAATGCTTACTCCCAGATAATTTATGGAATTAACTGCTTCCAGTTGCTGACCTGCTATTTTGTAGCTAAACGATAAGGGATCTATCTTTCTATTTATTCGCAGCATATTACACTTTTCTACATTGAGATTGAATTGCCATTCCCTGCACCATGCGTCAATTCGCTGCAGATCCTCCTGCATTTCAGTACAATTTTCCATTGTTACAACCTCTCGATACACCACAGCATCATCTGCAAAAAGCCTCAGTGAACTTCAGATGTCATCCACAAGGTCATTTATGTATATTGTGAATAGCAACGATCCTATGACACTCCCCTGCGGCACACTTGCAATCACTCTTACTTCTGAAGACTTCTCTCCATTGAGAATGACATGCTGCGTTCTGTTATCTAGGAACTCTTCAATCCAATCACACAATTGGTCTGATAGTCCATTTGCTCTTATTTTGTTCATTAAATGACTGTGGGGAACTGTATCGAGCGCCTTGCGGAAGTCAAGAAACACAGCATCTACCTGTGAACCCGTGTCTATGGCCCTCTGAGTCTCGTGGACGAATAGCGCGAGCTGGGTTTCACATGACCGTCTTTTTCGAAAGCCATGCTGATTCCTACAGAGTAGATTTCTAGTCTCCAGAAAAGTCATTATACTCGAACAAAATACGTGTTCGAAAATTCTACTACTGATCGACGTTAGAGATATCGGTCTATAGTTCTGCACATCTGTTCGACGTCCCTTCTTGAAAACGGGGATGACTTGTGCCCTTTTCCAATCCTTTGGAACGCTACGTTCTTCTAGAGCCCTACGGTACACCGCTGCAAGAAGGGGGGTAATTTCCTTCGCGTACTCTGTGTAAAATCGAACTGGTATCCCATCTGGTCCAGCGGCATTTCCTCTTTTGAGCGATTTTAATTGTTTCTCTATCCATCTGTCGTCTATTTCGACATCTACCATTTTGTCATCTGTACGACAATCTAGAGAAGGAACTACAGTACAGTCTTACTCTGTGAAACAGCTTTGGAAAAAGACATTTAGTATTTCGGCCTTTAGTCTGTCATCCTGTGTTTCAGTACCATTTTGGTCACAGAGTTTCTGGACATTTTGTTTTGATCCACCTACCGCTTTGACATAAGACCAAAATTTCTTAGGATTTTCCGCGAAGTCAGTACATAGAACTTTACTTTCGAATTCATTGAACGCCTCTCGCATAGCCCTCCTAACACTACATTTCACTTCGCGTAATTTTTCTTATGCGCTAAGAGACACCTGATTATCGCGGAGATGCAAATATACACCGATACTAACAGACACCAACAACATTCACACCGCAGAACCATAAAACGACTTTCAAAGATTCGATCCAAATTCAAATAAGAACAGCATGAAACTAAAGAGAGGGCATCATAAAAGAAAAATACGGCTTATACACAGAAATATTAAACCGTGGTATTAGGCTACAATTTGCAGCTACAGTGAAGGTACAGAAAAAGGGACGGTCAATAAAGCAAAGCGAACAGGCAAGCGTTAGAAATAGGGGCACAATTTCGAACAAACGATAAAACGAATGGGATAAAACATGGTCATTTAGGCAAAATTGAACGGAAATGTTAGAAAAAAATATGTGAAAATTTAGTAACGGAAACAAGTGAAAATGGAAAACCTATCAAGAAAACTATGTTAAAATTATACTGTGTAGAACTATATTTCATCAACTATGATAGGAAATTGCAGAGTGAGTACCAACAGAAACTCAACGAGGATTCCCAAAATTTTTCAGTGCTTGGGTAATTCAGGAGAGGAATGGAGTGATTGAGACAGGATCCATTTAGAGAATATCTGAATAATGAGAAACGTCGTATTAAAAAGAGTCAAAGGCCCTTAATACGTATCAAGGGCTTGTCTCATCAGTAAAATCAATCACATTAGCTGCCAGACCATGTTATGAGCCTCCCCGGCATCTAGCTCGTTAACATGATTAGTAGTCTCTTCTTTAAATACACGTTCCCCGCAAGGGATGCCATATATAAATTGTGTGCCCCTTGGGAAGTCATATCTGGAAGCTGGAGAGATCTGGAGAGTTTGAATAAGAGTCTCTGACCCTCTTTTCACCACCCTGTCGTCTTCTAAAGTTGTGTCCCCACCACAGTAGACAGCTCATTAGTCGTAGGACCTTCTTCGACGGAGGCTTCTACGCTGTCGTTTCGAACCTTTAACCGTGCTTTTTGCGGGATGCCACTTGTCCATGCTAGTCTCTGTATTTACAAAGGACAACAACTGTCCTGTTGACAGTGATGGTAGGTGGCACTTGTCATTAATGTATCCTGTTTCGTTATTATTAAAATCACACATCTTTACAACATTCGACATAGCCTTCTTAAATGTATGGTAACTTTTCCAACCAAATTCCCAAGTATTATATACATATCCGGCTATCAGGTACACACTAGACAGAGTAAGTATTACATATTTACTACTAAGTTACGCCCGATATAGAGTACAACATGTCCGGCTCTGAAGAACGCCCGAAACAGACATACGTGTCCGGCCCTCTAGAATGCCCGAAATAGAGTGACTACCGCAGCCGATGTACTTTATCTCCCAGTCATGCCAAAACTCCCGGAAGGTGTCCAAAGCACTTTCGTTGTAATATCGTTACTCTTATGTTGCTCAAAACTAGTGAAATTTAATAAACGAAAGCGATAGACACGTAGGGTAACCATGAAAGATTTTCATGCTACAAAAGGGTTAAATTCAAAGAAAAGTATAAAAATAACTAACGGGAGAGTTTAAGCGTTTTGGCGCCTAGTACCCAAACGTGCCGATCAATCAGCAGCGAGATCACTACAATTGGCGGTCTCTCCCACGGGACTGGTAATTACTGTACCATCTGTCACTTTTATCTCACTCCACTTTTGTACCATACGCTACTTCACGTGTATTAAGCTGCATCAAGGCGAGGTTCTAGCAAGATAAAGTACTGGTGGCCACAGCCAGTAATATCACAATGTGAGCAGCCTGAGGTGCCTCAGTTCGATGGAGAGCCTGGAACTATCGTACGTTGGCTAGGGTGAGGCAGCACACACAGGGTTGAGATAAGAAATATTATTTGATGTGTCGGCAGCTGGGCCAACACCTTGTAGATAGAGGTGGCTGAAAATGCACGCTAGACTAACGCAGATGGGCGTGAAGTACTGGAACAGGCTACATAATTAATGCTATGAAGAAAAGTACGTAGCTGGATTTATACTTATCTTTAATCAATCATTGTGGTACATCGCTCTTGACTATACACAGGAGACTTTAATTACAATCACTGTAAGGCTAATGGCGCCTTGCTAGTTCGTAGCCATTAACTTAGCTGAAGGCTATTCTGTCTCTCGGCTAATAAGAGAGAAAGGCTTCGTACATCTAGTCGCTAGCTAGGTCGTCCGTACAACTGGGGCGAGTTCTTGTTCGTATCACGAGACCTGCCTTGTGGGGGCGCTAGGTCTGCGATCACACAGTGGCGACACGCGGGTCCGACATGTACTAAATGGACCGCGGCCGATTTAATCTACCACCTAGCAAGTGTGGTGTCTGGCGGTGACACCACATTCCTCCCCCGCAAATCGGCGAACGGTCGTGAGATAAGGCTTCCGCCCGCCGTGGGGAGGACCCCATGTTGACGTATACGATGAGGTGGGGAGCCTAACAACAGGCGAGGCTGTGCCACCCGCACCCGGCCATTCGGTCCGAGGGGAGCTAGGAAACGCCTGAAAACCTAGTCCAGGGTGCACGTCAACATGCGGTGTATGCGCCCGTAAAGAAACAGGAGGGGCCGAAGGGTCGACCTCCATTGCGTCGGGGTAGCCGACGCGCGATGACATCATGTGGTTCGGAGCGGGCGGGAGTTGCATGGCGGAGGACAGCTGGTCACGGGAAGCGATCGGCGGCGCGTGACCCTGGGAGGCGCTTGGCGGCTGCAGCGAAGCGTCGAATGCGGGCGGCGCCGGCCGGAGTACCGGCGGCTGCGGCGGCGGCGGCGGCGGCGGCGGCGGCGACGGCTGCTGCAGCGGCGCGTCGCCATGGGGCAAAATAGAAGGCATCGTCGGTAACACCTGAGGATGAGGCGAGCCAGTAGATGGGTCCCCAGGGCGCTGACCGGGCACCGTCGCTGAAAGCAGACGGGGAGCGGCAGAACCCGTGCGACGACAGAGGCGCAGCTGATTGAGATGCCGACGCACCTCACCAGAGGCCCCCAAAACCAAATACATCGCGCGGCCGAGGCAGCGAAGAATGCGTCCTGCGAGCCAACGCCGTGAACCTCGATAGTTGCGATAGAATACAACGTCGCCTGGAGCAAAAGCAGGAGTCTGCCGCTGCACAGGAACCTGATGCGGCGGATGCAGCAAAGACATCAAGGTGCGATGAGGACGACCATGGAGCAACTCAGCCGGCGAGCGACCATCTCGGGGCTGAGAGCGATACGAAGACAAAAAGAGCAACAATGCGTCCTCCCGAGAATGCGACTCTTGCAACTTTAACATCTGTGACTTGAAAGTCCGGACCAATCGTTCAGCGGCTCCGTTTGACTGAGGCGAAAACGGCGCGGATGTCAGATGTTGAATACCATTGGCCTGGCAGAATGACTGAAATTCTGCGGTCATGAATTGTGAGCCATTGTCGGAAACAATTGTCTGCGGAAGACCTTCAATGCAAAAGATAGCAGACAACGCTTGGATGGTGGCGGAGGACGTCGTGGAAGACATCCGGACAACAAAAGGAAAATTACTGAAGGTGTCGACCAGAACCAACCATCGAGCATTCCAGAATGGACCAGCAAAATCAATGTGCAATCGTTGCCAAGGGGAAGTGGCTCTTGGCCATGCAAAGACTTTCCGCTGCGGTGCGGATTGTTGTTCGGCACACGCCATGCAAGAAGAACACATATTCGTAATCGCAGCATCGATTCCGAACCAAGTACAGTGCTGACGAGCAAGTTGTTTCGTTCGCACTATACCCCAATGTCCTTGGTGAAGAAGCCGTAAAACAGAGGACTGTAACGAACGTGGGACCACGACGCGGGACTGATCATTATCAGAACGCAACAACAAAACACCACGTCGAACAAAAAGTCTCTCCTTGTGAGCAAAAAAATCGGCGAACCAACGGATCCTCGATCCGAGACTTTGACAAAGGCCATTGCGTAGCAACAAAACGCAAAACAGTAGCAAGGACAGGGTCAGCAGCTGTGGCTGTAGCTACACGACGAAAATCAATCGGAAACGATTCGACCACTTCAGCGGTTTCCGAATCAATGAACAGGCAAGCAAGTTCGGAAGAATCGAATGCATTATCCTCAGCAACAGGCAAACGGGACAACGCATCAGCGTTGCCGTGCGTAGCAGTGGACCGATACAAGATATCGTAGCGCAGACGAGAGCAATTTGGACGCAAAGGCAATAGGGCGATCATGGGAGCCAACTTTGTGCGCAAGCACAGCACCGATCCCGAAATCCGATGCATCTACCATCAACAAAAGGGGTTTCTGGGGATCGAAAGGCGTGAGGCAAGTATTAGAAAGCAACGCCGATTTCAACTGGCGAACAGCGCGTTCGCATTCCGTCGTCCAGAGAAACGGAACACCTGTACAGCGTACGCGATGAAGCGGAGCTGAAAGAGAAGAGGCATTGCGCACATTCACTCACCTTGTGATTCTACATTGTTCAATGTTCTTGCGACCTCATGACGCAATGCGTGAGGAACATTGCGCGCTCTGAAAAATTTCGGTTGCGCGTTGACCTTCAGTTCCAATTGTGCTTCATAGTTTTTAGCGCAACCTAAGCCCGGTGCAATAATGTCTGCAAATTCTTCACATACTCTAGAAACACTGTCCGTAGGTACAGTTTGATTCACTGATAGCACCTGATTTACAATAGACATGTTAAACAACTGAAACAAATCTAAACCAAACAAGTTCACTGCAGTAGAAGATCGAAGAACGTAAAATGACACAAGTTTTGTTTGTCCTTTATATGTTGCAAAAAGAGTGCACTGTCCTAACACAGGAATTGTCTGTCTGGAATAACTGTTTAACTGAACATTTGCGGCACACAACGGAGGTGCGCCCAGTTGTTTGTACGTGTCGTGCTTGAGCAATGAAACTGCAGCTCCGGTATCGAGCTGGAATGGTATCACTTTGCCTTCAAAGTCTAAGTCCACAAAAAGTTTATTGTTCTGCTGACGACAAGAGCGACTGTTTTGTGCAATTTGAACAGACACTGGTACAGAATCACTTGCTAATTGACGTGATTTCCGGCGACGTCGACGCACGGTTTATGTGGGACGAACACAGTCACTGGTAGAGAAAGTGGCACTGGACGAATCGGAATTAACTACATGAATGTCCATGGGCGAAGGTCCACGAGCCTGAGTGTCCTTGGGTCTATTCCGGCGCGAAGCAAAGGGCCTGGAATGATTGTGATTGTCTGATCGGAGCTTTTTCTGGCAAGCACTTTGAACATGTCCTTTTCTATTACAGAAAAAGCAAATAGCTTGGCGTGACGGGCAATGTTCACGCGAATGTCTAGTAGCACACCGCGGGCATGATTTCACTGCAGTTGTGGGCTGGCGCGGCACACGTGGCTTAGAGCGCGGCGGCAGCTGCGTTTGTTTGCGCGATGGCAGTTGACCGGGCCGCGCAGCTCGCCCGGCGGGCCAGTTAATGTTACACACTGTGGGCGAAGTTTCAAAAGATTCCTGAGCACAGGCAAGCGTGTCTTGTCTATCCAATATGTCTATCACTTGTTGAAGTGAGGGATTAACTAGTTTCAAAATTTGTTCCCGTATGCGAACATCAGAAACGTTCTGTGCAATAGCATCACGTACCATTGTATCTGAATAAGAAAGGCCACAGGCACAGTCAAAGGCACAGTCCCTAGTAAGTCCTTGCAATGTTGCTACCCACTCCCTATTAGTTTGACCGGCCATACGTTTTGTACGAAAAAACGTATACCGTTTTGCAACCACATTAACTGTTTCTTTGAAATAGGCATCTAAAGCAGACAAAATTTCCTCGTAGGACAGAGTTGCTACGTCGCGTCGGGGAAACAATTTCACTATCACACGGTAGGTGGACACACCGACACAAGAAAGCAAAAACGGCTGCCGCTCATTACCTTGAATTCTGTAGGCGGCGAGGTGGAAGGCAAACTGGCGGGACCATTCCCGCCAAGTCTCGTGGGTTTCATCAAAACATCGAAATGGTGGTGCAACGGCAGGTTGTGGCTGCGGTAGCGGTGAAGCGGCGGCGGCCGCATCGGTTTGAATGGCACGTTGACCCTGGATGAGCTGTCCAAGGGCATCCAATAACGCCTGCGTCTGCTGATTCTGCAAGCGATAAAATTCGGACAGTACATCTGGAGATTGTGGCGAAGCCATGACACAAATAAATTAGGGTAAAGTAAAACACAAGATCCTTTGTAGACTCGTCGCCATGTGATGTGTCGGCAGCTGGGCCAACACCTTGTAGATAGAGGTGGCTGAAAATGCACGCTAGACTAACGCAGACGGGCGTGAAGTACTGGAACAGGCTACGTAATTAATGCTATGAAGAAAAGTACGTAGCTGGATTAATACTTATCTTTAATCAATCATTGTGGTACATCGCTCTTGACTATACACAGGAGACTTTAATTACAATCACTGTAAGGCTAATGGCGCCTTGCTAGTTCGTAGCCATTAACGTAGCTGAAGGCTATTCTGTCTCTCGGCTAATGAGAGAGAAAGGCTTCGTACATCTAGTCGCTAGCTAGGTCGTCCGTACAACTGGGGCGAGTTCTTGTTCGTATCACGAGACCTGCCTTGTGGTGGCGCTAGGTCTGCGATCACACAGTGGCGACACGCGGGTCCGACATGTACTAAATGGACCGCGGCCGATTTAATCTACCACCTAGCAAGTGTGGTGTCTGGCGGTGACACCACATTATTGACTTGGTACATATGTATCGTGTACATGTAAAAAGTTTTTTATGAGGTCTTGCCGCAGCAGGTGTTGATTTTAGCCTTTAGCCTTTGAATATGCCTATTTAGGCAAGCTGTTTTATATCTGTTCTGAAGAAAGCGTGGTTACCTACGCTGAAACCTTGGTAAACACCAGGTAGTTTGTGCAATAGGGGCGGATTTTTCGTAATTATTTCGATACTTACGATTGCTGACTCACTACAATGCTGAAAGTTCTTAAATATCACAATGGCCTGGCATTTTATGAGATTTATTTTACTGATGTGACGAGCCTTTGATCTTAGGGGCATTAACTTTTATAAATGGATATGCGTATTGTTGCCGACACATGTCATGTGGAGACGTGAGACCGCTTTATTCACTGATTGTTTGCTAATGTGAAGTTTGTTTCTTGTTCTTCTGAAGAAGACGGGTTTCAATCCATTGAAATCATGATTAAGGTTAATTGAAAACCACAGTTTATTGCAACCGTCTTATTCTGTAACCGTTGCTGAACTGCAGCCAAGATCAAAACAATAATACAAAAAGTGACAGTGGCAGATATTAAAAGAATTTATAGGTGTCCGTTTTCTGATGTAGCGAGTTCTGGCGAAAGGAAATTTAAGAAGACTCAATAAGCGAAGAAAACTGGAAACGAGGATGAAATTACACTAAGGTAACGAGTGCGTAGGGGAATAAATGTAACCCTTGTGGTTGATTTAGTAGGTATGCCACAAAATGGCTTCTGAAGCTGGACATGTTATTTTCTCGAATATAATGCGGGAGGCTATTCCACAGTTGGGATTCTGCCTCTGAGAAGGATCTCGAGAAAGTGGCTAACAATAGTACGGGAAAGAAAGGATTTTGGTCTGATGGGAAACGGGGTGTCTGCCATGATGTTTAGACAAGCGCATTATGACTGAGGAGAGAGATGGGGCACAGTGGTCTTTGATAAGATAGTAGAGAAGACAAATAGTATGTCTGCACACAGCGAATTTAGCTGCGCGTATGTATGAACGTGAAATATGATGAAATAGTCGAACATCACAGATACAATGAACACAGGTATTCATAACCCGTTCTAGGTGACGTGAGCTTTTCTGAGAAAGGCCTTGCAGTATAACATCGCAGTAATCAATAATTGGAAGCTTAGATGTTTGTGTACGTACCTTTTACAGGTCATAAGGTAAGAGCTATTAATATTTTTGTAGGTCTTCGAGAGATCCTGATGCCTTCTCCCAAATTGCAGTTAAGTACTCCGGTGAAATTAGATTTTCATCTATTATTACTCCAAGACTCTTTGCTGAAGGAGAAAAGTGGAAATTTGTCTCATTTAGGTTGAAGACGGCAGCGATTCCCAATATTACGGCCTGATGAGTCTACAATGATAGGTTGAGCTTTATCCCTATATCATGGGTCTATATTTATAGTGCACACACGTCTGAATCGAGGAGCCTGTCGTCAGGTTTGTTGGTTTAGCCTTTAAGAACAACTGTATGGCATTAGCTTACGTATGGTCTTTTCAGAAGGGCAAATCTGATGACACTTCACTTACGTACAACCAATAGAGTATAGGATCTAATACCACGCCCTTGGGTACATTTTTACAAAGGTTTGGAGTAGTTCAACTTTATCTACACTTTATAAGCTTTTGCACTGAACATTTTAACCATTTGAACTTTGAGGTACGAATCGTGACATTTATCGACGAACTGAGCACCATCCATATCTCTTTGACTGTGTGCTCTTTACCAGTTAAAAATTCAGTGGCTGTAAATTATTGCGATTCAGCACAAGTTTATTCATTCTAGACAACGGGCTTAATTTGAGGAAGAAATTTCTGATAGCACAATTTTCAAGTATAGCGTTACACACTATGGTCAAAAGTGTCCGGACACCCGCAGAAACATACGTTTTTCGTATTAGGTGCATTGTGCTGGCAGGTACTCTATATCAGCTACCTCAGTAGTCATTAGACATCGTGAGAGAGCAGGATGGGGAGCTCCGCGAAACTCACGGATTTCGAACATGGTCAGGTGATTGGGTGTCACTTGTGTCATACGTCTGTACGCAGGATTTCCACACTCCTACAAATCCCGAGGTCCACTGTTTCTGATGTGATAGTGAAGTGGAATCGTGAAAGGACATGTTCAGCACAAAAGCGTACAGGCCGACCTCGTCTGTTGACTGACAGAGACCGCCGACGGTTTAAGAGGGTCGTAATGTGTAATAGGAAGACACCTATCCACACCATCACACAGGAATTCAAAACTGCATCAGGATCCAGTACAAGTACTATGTTAGACGGGAGGTGAGAAAACTGGGATTTCATGGTTGAGCGGCTGCTCATAAGCCACACATCACGTCGGTAAATTCCAAACAACTCCTCGCATGGTGTAAGGAGAGTAAACACTGGACCGCCGCGCGTGGTAGCCGAGCGGTCTAAAGCGCCTTGTCACGGTCCGCGCGGCTCCCCCGTCAGTGGTTCGAGTCCTCCCTCGGCCATGGATGTGTGTGTTGTCCTTAGATTAAGTAGTGTGTAAGATTAGGGACCGATGATCTCTGCAGTTTGGTCCCATATGACGTTACCAGAAATTCCCAAAAAACACTGGACGATTGAACAGTGGAAAAACGTGTGGAGTGTGGCGATCCGATGGCAGAGTGAGGGCATGGCGAATGTCCGGTGAACACTATCTGCCAGCGTGTGTAGTGCCAACAGTAAAATACGGAGGCGGTGATGTCATAGCGTGGTCGTGTTTTTCATGGAGAGGGCTTGCACCCCTTGTTGTTTTGCGTGACACTATCCCAGCACAGGCCTACAGTGATGTCTTAAGCACCTTCTGGCTTCCCAGTGTTGCAGAGCAAGTTGGGGATCGCGATTTCATCTTTCAACACGATCGAGCACCTGTTCATCATGCACGGCCTGTGGCGGAGTGGTTACACGACAGTAAAATCCCTGTAATGGACTGGCCTGCACTCAGTCCTGACCTGAATCCTACAGAACACCTATGGGATGTTTTGGAATGCCGACTTCGTTCCAGGCCTCACCGACCGCCATCGATACCTCTCCTCAGTGCAGCACTCCGTGAAGAAAGGGTTGCCATTTCCCCAAGAAACCTTCCAGCACCTGATTGAATATATGGTTGAAAGAGCGGAAGCTATCATCAAGGCTAAGGGTGGGACAACACCATACTGCATTCCGGAAATACCGATGGATGGCGCCACGAACTTGTAAGTCGTTTTCAGCCAGGTGTCCGGATTCTTTTGATCACATAGTGTAAGTAAGTAATGGATAGTGGGAAAACCAGAAAAGAAGAGAGTCGCTGCACCTGAGTTGCGGTGCTACAGAAGAATGCTGAAAAGTTGGTGGACTGATAACATGAGGAATTAGAAAATTCTCTGCAGGAACAAGAAAAGCACGGAAAACAATGACTACAAGGAGGGACTCGATAATAGGACATATGTCAAGACATAAGGAAATAATTTCCATGGTACTAGAGGAAACAGTAGAGGGTAAAAATGGTAGGGGAAGACATGGATTGGAAGACACCCAACAAATAACTGGGTACGTACGCTGCAGAGTAGAAGAGGTCGGCACAGGGAAGGAATTCGAGGCGGGTCGCTGCAAAGAAGTCACGAGGCAATGTCCCAGAATGCTCATGAGAGCTCAGCTTTGAATGGCACTCAGTTGGTGTGATCAAAGGACCCACAGTAAAAGAGGTTTAATTTTGTAAGTAGAGTGGAAGTGCGTAATAGATCACTCACTTTATTGACTACACTTGTCGTCAATTCGTTGTACGTCTATGCACAACCAGGTCCACCCACCTCTGCGGCTTCTCTGATCTGATGGGGCTACTAGCCCGGTGATGTAGGGAGATGCGGCCAACGTATAGAAGACGTAGGCTGTTTGCCATTATGTGGTGGAGAAATTGAGTCGTGACCCTGGTGGAAACCTGAGAATTCTACAAACACTTCTGCACTACTTATTAACTTTTATGTGAGATGGCACTCTCTAGCCGAGCACTTCTAAACCTTTCACTGCATTCTGTTGGACACTTCCTCTTTCTTAGGGCTAGGCATCTTACAGACAGAAACGTAAAGTCCCTTCTTAGCTCCTGAACTAGAAACGGTTTTTTTTTTCAGTCGTCCACTCTGGCAGCGCCTATCTCCCTTTAATTCGCGATGTTACTCACAACCAACTCTGATTTCAAATCACAATTGTACTGGCCCTTAGAATCTAAACGCTCTTTACGTTCACTGTTGCTTTTCAGTCGTGGACTGTCTACGGATTGTGGCAAGCGCGTATGTTAACAGTGTGGAATTTTGTCACTGGGTGGCACATATGCGGCGAGTTCCGACTTACCTTGTTATTTGGTTCTACATCTACATGGGTACTCTGCAAATCACACTTAAGTGCCTGGCGGGTTTATTGAACCACCTTTACAATAATTCTCGTTTATTCCACTATCGAACAGCGTGCGGGAAAAATGGTCACCCATACCTTTCAGTGCGTGCTCTGGTCTCCCTTATTTTATTGTTATGATCATTTCTACTTATGTAAGTCGTCATGAACAAAATATTTTGTTAGTGATTGAAATTTCGTGATAAGATACCGTAACAACGAGGAATGCTTCTGTTTTAATAATGTCCACCCAAAATCCTGTATAACGTCCGTGACATTCTGTCCCCTATTCCTCGATCATACTTCTTTAAAGTTTCTCGATGCACTCCGTTTATCCTATCTGCTAAGGATCCGACACCGCGCAGCAGTACTCCAAAAGAAGACGGACAGGCGTAGTGTAGGCAGTCACTTAACTATCGGGTGGCTGTAATTAAACTTTTCCTATTTAACACGCTATAACATGGAAACAGGTTACTGAACGAGTACCAAACTTGGTAGCATTAATGTCAAGTGCACGGGGAAGTGAAATATTGCAGAATAAATTCAACTGAAACACTTTTAATGTGCTAATACTGTACGTCATACCATTACATACCGGTACCATTACCGCTACAAAAGGGGTTCGATACGGCGCCCATCAGTGTCCAGAAGAGTCAGAAAGCTCAGGATTGCAATCTTCACAGCAGTACGGAGCATGTCCATAGGGCTGCTGGCTACCTCTCTTGATGTGCAGCGCTTCAGGTCAGCACATGTGTGAATGTTCCCCTGGTAAACCCTGTACTTTAGGTAGCCGCACGAGCAGAAATCACAGGGAGTGAGATTAGGTGATCGTGCCAGCCAAGCATTTGGAAACGATCGGCTGATAATTGGATTGTTTCGAAAAGTGTTTCGGATATGCAGGTGAACTTCACGAGCGATTTGCGGTGGGCGCCAACTTCCATGAGAACTGTTGAGTTCAATGCGTCTCTCTCCTGTTGGGAGGGTATGACATGCTGGCGAAGCACATCGAAGTAACGCTGGCCAGTCGCACTGCACGTCTTTGGTCCGTGAGGACCAACCTGCACAAAAAATAATGGGCCAATGATGAACGTAGCCGTGAAGCCACATAAATCTCTGACACGTTCGCCACAGGAACTTCATGCACAGCGACTGGAGGTGAAGATCCCCGCACTCAGTATTTCCCTGTGTTCACTTCACCTTTCAGAGAAAAATGAGCTCCGTCTGTCCATAGGATGCGCCAGGGCCAGTCGTCGTCAACTTCAATCTTTGCAAGAAAGCGGCGAACGAAGTCAACACATCGTTGTGTCCTGTGATGCAAGCTGCTGTACGATGTGGATCTTGTACGGATATCATTCGCGAATGGTTCGAAGTACCTTCCGTACAGTGGACCACGGGATATTCAACTGTCGTGACACAGCATGCGAACTGCCTGACGATCATGAATTGCACGCAGCGTTGTCTCCCATAGCAACAGCGATTTCATCAACCACGTGTGGTGCAACCGGTCGTCAGGCTCTTCCCGGAGCGACGTCCAGTCCTCCAGTTGATTCGAACTTCTTCATCATGCTCCGCGCAGCAGGTGGAGAATGGGGACCCTTCCGTAATCCTTTCAACCGGCGATATTCTCGAAGTGCAGCTGCAGAATTTCTCTTGCTTTGATAACAGAGCTTCAATAATAATTCCCTGCTCTTTTTGTCCAGGCTCATGTTGACACGTCAACAAGTGTACTGCGACTGGTCAGGTGTGTGAGACTATGAATCACGATGACTGATCATGGCAACTGGTGGCCATGGTTGGAACTGGACGGTGGCACTGTGATGCATGGAAATCACTCACTCCATACTCTGGACATTAATGTAACTTAGTTTGGTGCTCGTACGTGTTTTCACGTGTTAAATAGGTAAAGTTTAATTATAGCCTCCCGGTAGATGTGGTGCATCTTCTACGTGTTCTGCAAATAAATCACAGTCTCTGGTTCGTCTTTCGCCAAAATTTTTCCAGTTTAACTGGAGGCAGATTTTCAGGCACACCCGGTTAGTTCTCATTTCTAGAGAATCCTTAATGAATCAATGGAAATCTTTGGAGTGACCTAATTGCTGGAGAAAAATCCTTTTCTTGCAAGTAAATAAGAATAAAATTATTTAAATACTAATCTACACTCCGCAAGCATAATTAGCACGAAGAATAATTTAAAATAACATCACTCAGTGATTTAAAGCAGCGTCAAATTACGGGTCTAAGTAGTTCCTTGAAGCGTCTGAGTCATTGGCATTCAGCAAGAAGAAGGCCACCTGTCACTATCCATTTTCAGTTTCTCCCGCTACCACTCGCCCCGTCTGCCTCTGACCATTCTAGCGTCAGCCGTCCATTACGCAGCCATTGTCGGCGACGTTTCAATGAGGACAATTAACCGTGACAGAGTATGAAACCTAAACGGCGAACAGATCTTGGGTGGGTGTAGCCTGTCAAATGCGCTGCAAGACTGCTATATGACTGCGTGATTGCTAACGCCTCTTCTCAGTGGCCGCTAGTCACGATTTCACTGCGTCATCGTTCTTGCGTCAGCTTACCTCTGCGTTCTGTGGGAACCATCGTCTAGTTCCTCACGCAGCAGTTCTACAGCTGAGCACGACTCCTTATTACAGTTCTAAGACGCAATAAATTGTGATACGTGTGTCCACATTATCATGGCACTGAATAAACTGTATCAAGCCATGATTCGTATAGGGTAATAACTATGCAGCCTCAGGAATCCTGCAAACATCAGTGGGTATTTGTCAACATCGAGAGAAGGCACGTATCAAAAGTAAAAATCACAGTAAATAAAAGTACTATTGTTACAGAAGTACAATGAGTTCAGGTTTTTTCACATGCTATGATATCATTTCTCTCTCACTTACTACTTTAGATAACTTTTTTCTGCTTTCGTACTACGTAAAGGACTCGTAACACTTTTTGTCCATACGAGTCTTTTTCACATCCCACAGACCATATCTTCGTCTATTTCCTGCAATTTTCGGAAGAAGTGAAACTCCGTCACATAGAAACGTGTCTTTTTAAATACAGTCACAAGTTTATTTGACACTATATTGAATACTGCAACTAGCCACAAGTTGTCTTTCTTTTATTACATGATTACTAGTTTCGGGCCTGAGTACATTGTCAAATGGTAGCGTTGACTTCTTTCACATTTGTGTGCTAAAATGTAACAGTTTTCTTTGGTGGGTTGTTTACAAAAGATTTTATATTTGCGTACTGAAATTTAACAAAGTTTTTGTGATTCTACAGATTTGCATTTACATATGCTCCATACATTGAATTTAAATCCTGAAAAGCCGTCCGTCTCATATTATTGGACAGAGCCCTGATTTTCTTTTCCAGGCCACACTTATCAATGAACTGATTTAAAAACAACATATGTGTTTATATCGGGTGCTGATTGGTGGTGTCAAAGAACTTAATATGTGTACAGATACGTTACACTTCTGGAGTAATATCAAAGATACTTCTGCATAGTACAGATAACTTCATACAGGAAAAGATATAATAATTTACGTTTCAAAGATCGTGGTAATGGCCAATGAACAGTTTTCTCTGTGTCAGTTGTTTCTATCGTTTCAAATTATAGGAGCTATATGAAATTTTGGTTGGACATTTGGTTTTTAATTGTAGCTGATCATTCAGTAGGCAGCCAGGGTTACTGTGGGTGTGGGTGTATATTTATAATTCCTCTAACAAATTTATCTGTATTCCTTTTCAAGCAAAATGTAATATTTGAAGTTTTCGTGCATGATTACGTTTGTGTTTCCGTGTTAGGCTAAATGAGTAGTAAAATCTGAGAGTGTTCACGGAATCGTACGTTGAATCTCCTAACAGTTTGGCCAATATAAAATTTGGGGCACAAAGAACAATTTGGTTTATAAATGCCAGACCTGTTGGGCACTTCGGTTTTTTAAGTTTAAACGGTGAAAACTTTCGTTATATTTTATTGGTTGTGGGACTACTAATTTTGATATTTTTGGCACGCAATAGATCTGTAGTTTAATATGACATCTGGCAGTGAATGGTATGTACAAATACCTCTGAGTTTTGAAGAACTATTGTACTGGAGCGCAGTTTGCTTCGGGCTTAGAGCAACCTTTGTCACTGTATTTGTTATTAATTCCATTGTGAAGTTTAGTGATGGTGTCCGGGCTGCAACCATTGATGTGGGCTATTAGTATGTTCTTAGTTCTTGTTGTTTATCTTCAGTGTCCAAAGAGATTTTTTTAGTTCCGTTGAGAATTGTTCTACAATACGCCATATGTTGAGCCGTTGGTTGTTGTGGGTTTTCTGTATATTTTAAAGCCCTGAAACTGATAATGGTATAATAAAAGCATTTCAAGAAAACTTATAAATGGTTTCAGTATCTATTACAGCGTAATTTATGAAAGCACTTGCTGTGTTAATGGGTTAAGTAATTACAGGTACTACAACTTTTGTTACCACTGAAACGAAAAAAAAGTTGTCTTTTCTTACTCAAATGTTATAGGCTTGTTCATTATCTTCAATCTCATTTCACACATGGAAAAATCCTTACGCCAAAGTGAAATTACTAAAGTAACAAATGGTTAATGTTCATTTTTTTATAGTCTTCAGCTATTATAAGTTGGTAGCTAATTCCACACTTAGTGTTACACAGAACGCTTGTCTGCTTTTGTTTTGATCTAAATTTGTAGCCAGTGCTAGTAGACTGTTCATTCCAATCAGTGTGTCACCTAATTCATCATTTCCGTGCAGGAGAGCAATGTCATATGCAAATCTTATATGTCGTATGCTTTAAACATCAGTTTTAAGGTAACTTCTGGAATTTTTTCCTCCTGCATTAATTTTTAGCATGCAAATAGAACAGTAGACGAGAAAGACGACATGCCTGCATACACTTATTTTAATACAAACGTATCTCTCTTGGTCTTAGATTCGTGCTGTTCAGTTTCAAGTCATGTGTATATTAACTGCGTCTGCTGCGGTTGTACTGGTCTTTAAGGAGGAAGTCTGGCTCCGCTTCACTGAGTTACAAATTGCAAAAAAATATGAATTTATATAAATCAAATCTTTTAAAATACGTAACAAATTACAATAACTTGAACTTATTGCTCCTTGGATCATCTCAGTCTCGACGTTCGACCTGAGCTCAAACAAAGAACACCTTAAACGCAGTAATACGACAAAATGTCTC
Organism: Schistocerca piceifrons; assembly: GCF_021461385.2. Lineage (NCBI taxonomy): Eukaryota > Metazoa > Arthropoda > Insecta > Orthoptera > Acrididae > Schistocerca > Schistocerca piceifrons. The sequence goes on from NC_060141.1 coordinate 670,882,955, forward strand.
TTAAACAAAAACAAGACAATGCGCATCACCAACTCTAAAACCGCGTTTAGAAACTGTTTAGTAAAACAAAATATTAAAACAGACCTTTCGAATGACTAAAGGAGCTGACAATTATACAACTAGACAACTCAACCATTTAAGAGATAAGGTTTCGACGACTCCGGGTTGGGATCAAAGACAATCTTGTGATGTTTAAAGCTTTCCCGGCGTACTGATTGTTCCATAAAAACACGGGAGAACTGCCGAATATCAGTAACTTCCTGCCACGATATTTCGGCGCAGAGCCTTCTGGCCATCTTCAGGTGAATGCCACTGTAGTAGTACTGGCGAGTACGCGCTGAGCTCCGCTATTTAAAGCCTTCTGAGGTGACACTGCGCATGCGCTGCTCAGCGTGCGCGTTCGTAACGGCTCCGTGCGCTGCGCCTCGCGCCCTCCACTGTGAAAGCCTGGCGTATCGGTGTCAGGTCGATTTCCATCTTTATGCAGATAACTACGTCGACTACGAAGTTTCTCTATAACAGGATTCCAAGCAGAGCTCAGCTGATAACCGCTATCTCGATTGCTGGGAGTCTCGTTGGCAGACAATCTTATTTCCACAGATTCATTGATAATCGAGCTCCAAAAGTTTGATGTATGGGCCAAAATTCTTGCGTCGTTGTAATTCATGGAATGGTCTGTGGAAATACAATGTTCGGCGATTACGGACTTGGTGGGTTGGAGAAGGCGAGTATGCCGTTGGTGTTCCACAATGCGTTCCTGCACAGTTCGTGTTGTTTGCCCTATATATGATTTGCCGCATTCACATGGAATTTTGTAAACACCTGGTTTACGCAGGCCCAGGTCGTCTTTAACGGATCCCACCAGTTTGCTTTACGTTTGATGGCTTTGGCTTTGGCTTTGGCTTTGGTGAGAGAAAGGATTCGTTTTACTCGGCGTGAATTGGATTCTGTATCAAAGGACATGTTCCACATACATTTGGAATTGGCAGCAAGACTATCTTCTCTGTCGTGGAACTGAGTGGATGGTGTGACATGGGCTAAAGCAAACTGGAGCCATGATAAAGCTGTGACGAGACAAACTGCCAAGATTGACAGACTTTCTAAACATATGCAGCAGGAAGTTCCAATTCGACGACCTGTTGTTAATTTGACAGAGAAAACTTTAGATGACGTGACTGTGTCTGTGCTAGCAAAAGGACTGAATTTTGCTCCCACACCTGTTTCACCGCCACTAGTGGATTTCATCAGTGCCATCGAAGAAGCTGTACGCCGTATTGATACAGATGAAGCGGAGGAAGTTCGTCGAGAGTCTTGCCGTGTATTGACCAGGGGTGCACCAATGAAGAATAACATCTCGCCCATGGAGAGGATAGCCCTCCGTAACTTACGAGCAGATGTGGATACAGTAGTCCTAAAATCTGACAAAGGAAACGCTACTGTCCTCATACCAAGGGATGACTATATTAATAAGATCAATGTTCTATTATGTGATTCAACGTATCGCAAAATCGATAAGGATCCCACGAGCCGAGTAGTGCGAAAAACAGCAGAACTTTTATCAAATAGTTCTCTACCGAAGGAGGTCATCAAGAGGCTGAAACCAAACAGTTCAATTCCCCCTAGGCTATATGGACTGCCTAAGATCCACTCCAATTGTGAGTAACATTGGAGCAGCCACCTACGACCAAGCAAAATTCTTAGCATCTTTGCTCAAACCAATGATAGGCAAGTGTGCACATCACATAAAGAATTCTGGTGATTTTATCAGTCGACTTCAGTCACTACAACTGCAAAGTAGTGATTTATTGGCCAGTTTTGATGTGGTTTCACTGTCCACAAAGGTGCCTCTGGTGGACCCACTACACCTCATTGGCAATATGTTTGGTGCAGATATTACAGCGTTGTTTGAGCACACTCTCTCCTCTGCATATTTTATATTTAACAATGAATTTTACGAACAATCTGATGGTGTCGCCATGGGGAGTCCTTTGTCTCCCCTGGTGGCCAATCTTTTTATGGAAGATTTTGAGGAGAGAGCACTCGACTCTGCCACTTTTAAACCGACAGTATTTTGGCGGTACGTTGACGACACTTTTATAGTGTGGCCTTATGGTCTGGACCGTCTCCAAGAATTTTTACATCACATAAACTCCATAAATGAAAACATAAAGTTTACCATGGAGATAGAGAGAGATGGTTGTCTGCCATTTTTAGACGTCTTGGTGCGACGGAAGAGTGACGGCACACTTGGTCACACGGTGTACAGAAAGCCCACTCATACAGACCTGTATCTACAAGCCACTAGTTGCCACCATCCAGCACAAACAATGGGCGTTCTCAAAACCTTGGTCGACCGTGCCCATACTATCTCTGACGCCGACAGTCTTCAAGCGGAACTGGAACACCTGCAAAAAGTATTTTTGAAGAATGGCTTTTCACCTAGGCAAGTGACAGAGTGATGAAGACCTACAAATGACGGAACAAGGAAGAGGAAGAGGCCTTCAGGTCGACTGTTTATCTACCATTTATTGGGAATATTTCTTCACAGATAGGCAGAATATTGAGAAAGTATCAAGTGAGAGTCATCTTTCGCCCTCCTTCCAAAATTTCATCACTGGTAGGATCCGTTAAAGACGACCTGGGCCTGCGTAAACCAGGTGTTTACAAAATTACGTGTGAATGCAGCAAATCATATATAGGGCAAATAACACGCACTGTGCAGGAACGCATTGTGGAACACCAACGGCATACTCGCCTTCTCCAACCCACCAAGTCCGCAATCGCCGAACATTGTATTTCCACAGACCATTCCATGAATTACAACGACGCAAAAATGGTGGCCCATACATCAAACTTTTGGAGCTCGATTATCAATGAATCTGTGGAAATAAGATTGTCTCACAACGACACTCTCATCAATCGAGATAGCGGTTATCAGCTGAACTCTGCTTGGAATCCTGTTGTAGAGAAACTCCGTAGTCGACGTAGTTATCTGCATAAAGATGGAAATCGACCTGACACCGATACGCCAGGCTTTCACAGTGGAGGGCGCGAGGCGCAGCGCACGGAGCCGTTACGAACGCGCACGCTGAGCAGCGCATGCGCAGTGTCACCTCAGAAGGCTTTAAATAGCGGAGCTCAGCGCGTACTCGCCAGTACTACTACAATGGCATTCACCTGAGGATGGCCAGAAGACTCTGCGCCGAAATATCGTGGCAGGAAGTTACTAATATCCGGCAGTTCTCCAATGTTTTTATGGAACGAAAGACAAACTTACTGAAACCTAGCTACTATTAATTATTCACCTGGTTCCATTACACATGCGTTCTGGTTACATCAAAATTTTGGCTCAACATCATTAACCGTGCAAATAGCTTACATCAAAATTAGACATTCCTGAATGGTATACCTTTGAACAGTTATGTATTAGACACAAGACACAACAGCATGTTAACAACATCAAATTAACGTATGCATGTCTTGTGTCGGTAATAGCTGAAATATATTTGTAACCTTTCCCAAAGCCATAAGGGTTAGAAGAGCGCACAGTAACGTAAAGGGGGACCCACAGGCCATTGGGAACAAATTTCATCAATGAGTTCAAACCAATTTTGAGCGGAAACGATTCTGAACAGTTGCACCTATTAGCGTGCAACAAAGATTTCATTCACTGCGGCACTTTAGTCACTATGGCAAGTCGATGTAATGAGGAAGTCATCAAAGTTTGAAGAGAGCTAAAACAGTTAAATTACTCCAGCTCGAGAACATATTTCCCAAAAACCACAGCTTACTGTGCCTATCGACAATCTCTCCAGACACAAGCTAATCAGATTTTCTTACGAATCATCCATTAACATACCATGCCCAAACTGTCAGATCTACATCCAGATCCAGCGAACCACGCTTTCCTAAACGCACTGTGTGTACTCTCCCAATATGACCCGGGGCTGTGTTTGCTGCCGGTGCCCATCATATCATGGATTCCACAGTTAACCACCCTGACCTCCGCTCTCAGCTAACTTCCACGACTCGGCTACGAACCGCGAATTATCACCGCACAGCCACAGGGAAAATACACCATCTCTACCCAGACACTCATAGATCCAGTATAGTGAAACGTTGCTACATAGGCAAAAAATATTGCATCTTAGTGGTTTTTTCAGTGGTTTTACTAATCGTCTAAAAGTTTCGATTGAAAACGTTGTCTCCAACTCGGTAGGTATTCGGACGCTACCGTATGTCCTACCGTATAGCTTCCTTTTGATAAGCTTTTCCAATAACCGTCTTGCCTTTCTCCATTGAACAAACACGTGTTACATGTTACTCGTCTCAGAGAAAAAGGCCATTAGATGACCATAAGTTACACACGGGGCTAACTACTCGATTAGCCAAGAGTTAACTAGCAGGCATAGATTGATAGCTTCCACGACAGGCAATATCAGATGCACTGGTTAACCGCAAGAGCTATCGATCCCTGCCACTCTGATAAATGTGATGGTATGCTATAAGGGGCAGATCTCAGATTCACATTAATCAGCTCAGCATACGAGGAATTTGATTAGTAAGGCATGGTTTTACGTTGATTCCAGTACCTAATCAGACTTGTATAAAAGTATTTGCCATAAAAGTTGTAGCATTATATTACCAAAGAATGAGGTGGTCTGAGAGATTCAAAAATTCCTCCCAAATTTTGTACTAACACTTGAGCAATTGCAAAATTAGGAGGTGGCAGCCATACAGTAATACGTAATCACGTGAACACAAGCTGTGTTGGTTAAACATCGCCTTTTGCAACTGTAATGAAGGTCTTATTAAGACCAAACGCGTTTCGATTTTTTCTAAAGCGTTTTCAGTAGTTACCGTAATAATATAGTTTGTTTCTCTTTCAGTTTTGTTTCCTAGGATCATCAACAGTTTGCATGTTTCCACTTACTACTATAAACAGTGTTAATTCTTATCGGTATTCATGTTTTTTGTTCTTTTTACAATTTTTCCTTTTCTTCCACATATAAGTGTTAGATTTATGGACACAGGACTTTCACTAACACTAAACATATGCAAGTTTAGTATTGAGAAGAACCACTGTCACCTCGCTATTTCACGTTTTTTTTTTTTAATTTTATTTATTTACTTATTTCCTTCGCTACTGCGGGATGCGTTCGTCTTTAGTTTGGCCGAAAAACAAAGAAGGCAACATGTACCTCGTCAGAAACCAAAATGTAGCTATTAGCGAGTTAGATTTTAGCAAAGAACCTACAATAAATCTTCTGAAAAACCTTTTCGATCGGCTTAGCGGCTACATATCGTATTCCGGGCCGGCTTACTAGCAACACAGTTGCGGCCGCCCCATAAGAAGAACTCTTTGTACAAATGCTAAAATTGGATACTAATATTCAGCTGTTGCTATCCTTACCCTGCCGAATAAATTCCTGGAGAATTTCTTTGAGAGCTTTATACATGCCAAAATATCCACCTACCAGTGACTTGTGAAAAGATCGAAACAACAAAGGACCCAATTCTTTAGGAATAACTATTTTACATTTATTTTAAGTGTGTGAATTACAACAAATGACCTACTGATGAATTTTTCTCGGGTTATCAACCGAGAGCTGGTGTCGTCTTGTCACAACGTTTCAATGAGTTTCGCAGCCATCATCTTCCAACTTATTCTCTTAAATCGCAAGGCTTCGCCTTTTCAGCTCTCAGTAATTTATCCTTAACTTCCCTCAGTCACTTATCCTGGTCTCGAAATTCCCTCAGATCAGGGAATAATTGAGGAATCTCCCTTAAAATCGCACTTACCGAAGAAAACTCACCTCGATTTCCATGGCCTGACCGTTTATTTGGTCATCACTACCGTGACCGAATCTGTTACTCAAGCAATCTGCCAAAAGTTTTTTGACCTCTTCCTACTGTGATCAACTTTGAAAGGATGCAGGCTGCTCACCAGGCATTATACACCACTTTTCGTGACCTGATTAGTACCCAGCCGAGAACTTGGTTGTCCATCTCAAACGTAAATTTTTGATACTCTAAACAGTAGCGAAATTTCTCCATTCCAAATAAAAGCGAAAATGATTCTAGCTCGAAAATGGATCATTTCTTCTCTAAATCATTCATTACCATTTAGGCATAAAGAACTGCCTTCTTATCGCTTTCTTCTCCCTTACGCAATAACGCTCCTTTTCCCAGTGCCATGCCATTAGTTCAAGTTTTAGATTTGACTTTCAAGTTCGATGTGTCTAACACAGATGCTGATTAGAACACTTTCCTCAAAGCCAAGAACGAGGCTTCCCGTTGGGGGAGCTCAAAGAAATTTGCAACTCTTCTTACATTACCGATTAAAGCAGGCCGATGTGGTCGAGCGGTTCTAGGCACTTCAGTCTGGAACCGCGAGACCGCTACAGTCACCGTTTACAATCCTGCCTCGAGCATGGATATGTGTGGTGTCATTAGGTTGGTTAGGTTTAAGGAGTTCTAAGTTTTAGGGAACTGATGAGCTCAGATGTTAAGCCCATAGTGCTCAGAACCATTTGAACCATTACTCATTAAGAGATGTTGCGTTCTCATCAAAGCAGCCAATGAAGTTTTTAAAGAAAGTAACGATAACCACGATAATGGCAAGTTCTTTAAGGTTTTGTTGGTTAGAAAACTTACTAATTAGCTCCACCTTTTCTGGATAAATTACATGTACCTCCCCGGAAACTAAATACTCGAAGACGTTACTGAATAAACAGGCACAAACTACCTTCTGCATTTAACAATTAGATTTACAGTAGTCCCACAATATATCTACAGATGAAACAAATCATCAACTGTAAAACAAGGCTTTCAAGCAATTTAGTAAATACCAGTGTTCAAAATAGAACTTCGAGATTATCACAGAGTTTGACAAAAATGTATCACAATATTACAATTCAAACGTTTAAGAAATGTAGCTTCATTTCAGTAATAATCTTTTTGTGGTTCCAGATTTGGATATTAGACAATCTTGCTCAGGCCTAACGGATATTAAACGTCCACCTGGCTCCATTACACATACAGAATGATTAAATCATAGCTTTGGCTGAACAATCAGTCATCATCCATCCGTATAATTTTACGCCAAAATTACGCATTATTCAAACGATTGCTCGAAACAGTTTGGTATTAGAAACAAGAAAAAATAACACGTTAACAACATCAAATTGACATACGCCTCTCCTGTGTCGCTAGTACTTCAAATATGTCAGACCTTTTCCAAAGCCATAATGCTTATAGCAAAATGGATTTCGCCAGTGTGCTACGTACTGGCCACTGGGAACGCATTCATATTCTAGTTTAAATCAGTTTAAACAGGACCTGATTCTGAATAGCAGAACTCATTAATATGAAATGAGGACTTCTTTCACTGAAGCCTAGTTAGTAACGGCTAGTTCTTTTAACAAACAGGGTACAAAAGTTCCCAGCGAACTGAAACAGCTAAATTACTGTAGCCAAGCAAGGGCAGAATTACCAAACACTCTTTCTTACAGTGCCTGATCGAAAATCTTTCTACGTACATGCTGCTCACAATTACGTGTGTGTCAAGCATTAACATACGGCGTGCAAAATGTCAGCATTCTATGCCACACGTTCTCAGTCAACACCAGTGAGACACATGTTCCAGATCTTACCGTGTGCACTCTGTTAAGTGCACCACAGGTCTGCCTACATTACTGACGCACGTTGCCTTGTCCACACCGCAGTTAACCGCTCTGTGCTCGGCCGTCGGCCTATTTCCACGACCCAGCTTGGAGCCAATATCTCGGCTATTACGGCAGAGGGAGCATATGTCATCGCTTCCCAGTGACTCGGAGACCCAGAGAGGTGCAAATCTTGTTACGTAACAAAAAATACTGCCAGGCTTGTCGCACTCCATAAGTGATATAATTCTGAAAATGTCGAACATTTTGCACCACTATGCACAGACAAATGCTGTTTCTAGGCTGAAAAATCCTATGAAGTTGTCTTCATGTTTTTAATATCTGGAGGCGACTGAATAATCATTTCCAGAACCTTTACAGTACAATCACTAACTCAGTCAGATGCTTTGATGTAGTGTACATTAGTAACCCAACTGTATAATTTCATTCTCCTGAAGATTATAATTTTGCATTATTTTTCTAGACGATCGATAAAAACAGGAGGTACAAAAGTGTTAACGGAAATTTGGGAATACAGAAATGCGAATCAGTTGGGAATGACAAATGTGAAGAAATCGAAAGCGAAATGTTGGGCGGGAGGGCTCATTCAGCTGATGGGAAAGTCAAAACAACCTTCGTTGACACTAAAAGCAGTGGTGGTAACATTAACACCGCAATGGGGATACCACTGTTAAACGCAGAGGAGAGAACGGATGGGTGGAGAAACGCCAATGCAGGCGTCCATGAGGAGGAGGATTTGTCCCTTATTGTGGGAAAACCGGAAAAGAAGAGGTTCGAAGGCCTTTATATATGGTGCTACAGAAGAATGTTGAAAATTAAGTGGACTTGTAAGGTAAGGAATTACGAGGTGAGGAAAGGAATATGCGGAAAATACTGTCAAGAAGCAGGGACAGGATTGTAGCACTCAGTTAAGACATCGGAGAATAACTTCCATGCAACTAGGGGGAGCTGTGGATGGTAAAGATTGTAGACAAAGACAGGGACTGGAATACATCCAGCAAATAATTAAGCACGTAAGTACTATTCCGAGATGAAGAGGTGAAGTTGGCATAGGAAAGGAATTCCTGGAGGCTAGCATCAAACCAAACGGAAGGCCGATGAAAAAAGAACACCTCTAGACGGTACACTCCTTAAAGAATTTATACCTGACGTACTTTTTAATTCGTACCCCCACTGCTACGCGCAAGCTATAATCGTTGCTATGGTAGGCTTACCTTTGAAAACAAACTAGTCATCGTAAATAAAACCTTTCATTTTTCTTCCCTCTTACAGTACGTTAATGTAGTCTGAAGTATCAGACAGATCATGTGGCCCTGTTCGTGCCATTTTCAGTAGAGAGAGACGTCTTTCTGTGGCTAGTGGCATTTCTCAGTTGCAACGTTTCTCTGTTTGTTTCTCCAGACACGGTTCACCTTTCAGAGTTTCAGTTAATTAAGGCCTGCTTTTGCCCATCAAAGCTCAGGTGGATGAGATCTGTTCCATTCTACTAATTACTCTCCGTGGTCATGCTGCAATTACACTGTTTTACTACTTCCTTGGACGTTGATGCAGATACGAACGAGCCGTGCTATTTTGCCCTTTGGAATGTGGTAAGATTCTGAAATGTGCCTGATGTATCATTGCGTTAAAGCCAATAAGAGAAAATTTAAGCATCCTGTGCGCTACGTTATATCCGTATTGTTACCAAACCAGAGTCGTCAATACAGGGAGCTTCACAGAACAACGAAGAAAATATCTGTAAGGAAAATTGTGTATCCAGTGAAGTCACCAGCCGCTGACAATCTCCGAATGTTATATTCTTCTTTCATATGACGATCTGAAAGTGCGAGTTCTACAGTGCGAGTTCTACAGAGTCACTATCTGAATTTAGAATGTCGCCAAGCGTTTTCACGTGTTTCGTGGAGCCTCATATGTAGTATGCTTTGGCCACCATCTTCAGCAGTAAGTACCTCCGTCGTGCGTGAAAAGTACCGTGTAGTGTAATTTTGTGTTTGTTTTAGTTTCGGAAGATAGGAAGTAAGAAAATAACATCTGATGCAAGTCTACAAAATACACCTGACGAATACTAACATTGTCGTTTCCAAACGTGGAGTCTCTACACGTGTGTAGCGTATGTCGTCAAGACACGAGATCTCTCGGAGAAGTTTGATATTTGAACCATGCTACTGAATAATAGTGACCCGGTAACAAACTATAAACCGCCGACCTCCTTATTGCTGTACGATTCAGCCAAAGATGGAGTGGAATGAATATTTCACCGATCTTCCTTCCCATTTGCCTAGGTATTGTCAATGCACCTCCCTGCCCAAAAAAGAAAACATTTGCAATCAGGTGCCTGGAAATACACCTACGCAACACCCATGGAACTATGACGTTTTTACTTCTTAAGCTTTACGGCAATGCGTGACTGCAATAGCGTTGCCGTCAACTTTGCTGGAATGTAGTTGTGACACATGACATTATTTCTGGTGGAGCAGGCTGTTGGAAGTATACTTTAAGAACAAAAACAGACGCATTATGAAGGAGTCATGCAAATTGCTCACAAATTGATATTCATAAAAGCATCAACGCAAAACGCAAACTTGTAAACCCGGCCGGCTGTTGGATGAACGTGTGACGTTGCAGCGCAGTTTCACCACGCAGCTGGAAAGAATAGTAAACAGGAGATATATCGATGGCAGGGCATAAGTCTTTGACAATTTCATTCCCTGTAACCAGTTGGACAGTAATTTATGGCTCGGAGACAGGAGCTTGAAAAATACACGCCGACGTCAGCATTTGAAGAAGGACGTGCAGTTAGGCTCAAAGAAGGTGGTTGAAGTAACCTGCGAATCTATTGAAATTTGAGTAACAGCGATCCATCGTTACACGATGATGGCACGAACCGCTGAACCATGGCAGAACACAGCATCAAAAAGGAAGAGGTGGACCCAGAGAGGGGACGAACTGTGAGGGCTGCGCAGTCATCAGAGGGGTACTCAGAGTTGCATTCTGGTCTTTGCCATAGATGAGAAGTGCAACTGGTACTTCAGTGATTACAGGTATCATTAATATGCGGCTCACGTAGGGGGGACTGAGCTCACGGCGCCCCTTACGCCTAATAACACTGACGTCTGTACACCAACGAATACACCAACGAACCCTTTCAGTGGTATCGGGCACATTCTGCCTGGAATCTCATTGACTGGCCTATAATTGTCTTCAGTAATGAGTCCTGCTTCGAACTGAGCCCTGATGATGAACGAAGGTGTGTATGGAGAATTCCTGGGCAGCGGCGGGATACCAACCGGCAGCGGTGGTTCGTGAGTATGCTTTCCGGGTTTTGACACATTTTTAGAGTGAGATAAATTTGAGAGTGTGAAATTAATAGTATCTTATGTGTAACAATTATGCTTATCAATATATTTATAGAACTACAGTCACTGCCGATAATAATAGGAACATTAATAATAATAATAAGATGCATAAGTTATCTGACGAAAGAAAGAACTGTTTTTGGGGAATTTTTTTGTTTTGTACATATATATGTACAGTTTATGGCAATAACGAATTAATGTGTCAGCTTTCGCAATTCTCCATTTCGGATTTTTTGTGTAAGTGGGCATTTTCGTGCATTTCCAATGTCCCCGACAAATGTGCAGGGCCGGCCGCTGTGACCGAGCGGTTCTAGGTGCTTCAGTCCGGAACCGCACTGTTGCTACGGTCGCAGGTTCGAATCCTGCCTCGGGCATGGATGTGTGTGATCCTTAGGTTAGATTTAAGTAGTTCTAAGTCTAGGGGACTGATGACCTTAAATGTTAAGTCCCATAGTACTTAGAGCCATTTAAACCACTTGACAAATGTACAAGCCCCCTAAGAGATGTATTGGTACACGAATTTACTTTCGAGCTGAAAATCAGATATTCCTAAGCTGCACGCACACTACTACTTCTGCTAACTGTACACTTCCTTGTACCCAATCTTCTTTTGTCACTTTCTAGATCAAAGTATCTGTTTCCGGAGGCCCTAGTTCGTTTACGGCTAATTTTACCTATTAATTTACTTTTCTTTTCCCAGAATGATATGTTTACTTTGCAGCGGAGTGTGCACTGATATGAAACATCCTGGCAGATTAAATTTGTGTACTGGATTGAGATTCGAACTCGAGACCTTTGCCTATCGCGTGCAAGTGCTCTAGCGACTGAGCTACCCAAGCACGACTCACGACCCGCCCTTACAGCTCCACATTTCTGTTCGGATTTGAAATAGATTCAACATTATTCACGTTCACACTGCACATGGAAGCCATTTCCCGCCCAGTAAACAATCTACTCCGAGTACAAAGTGTTCGTTTGTGGAAATGATAAAACTCGAGTAGTAACGTCTACCAAGATGACCACTTGATTAGAATACAAATGAGGCGCTGAGATTCATAAGGGCATAAAACACGTCACTGTCGATCCCACATTTAAGTGAGTATCAGAGAAACCAGTGGTACAGCACTTCGTGAATTTCCATTTAAGCAATGTTGGCCTAACAGCACATATAAACCTGACTCACCGTAAGATCAACAGATTTTAGAAGCAAGAGTAAATCCTACAAGCTCACAGTCGACGGTGATGTGTTTTAGACCCTTATGATTCTCACAAGGGAAACTCCCCATCGCATCCCCGTCAGATTTAGTGGTAAGACGGCCCAGTTAGTGGCCCGTGAAAAACTACACAGATGAAGAGTGAAAATGGGAAGACGGTGTAGTGAACTGTAAAAAAAAGGCGAAATGGAAACATTGAGAGGTCCTTGCTTAATTAGTGCAATATGAAGCACTCCTTGAGAGGCGCGACCTCGTGGTTAAGTGGTCACGGTGTTGTAGTGTGAAGAGAACGAGCCAGGAGTCATCTTCGACAGGTGAGTGACAAGGACGCCTTGTCTGCGTTTCGTCCGCAAAGTCCCGAGCGCGCGTAGTTTGTTTACTTCCTCTCCGCAGCTAGTTCTCGCTTCCGTTGACACTGAGTCGCTTTGGCTCATTCCTACGGAAAAGCTACCATCAATAGCAGCTTCCAGTTCGACGGCACAACGCCATGATACTTTGAAATCGAAAGATTCATCCGTGATGAAGTTCAAATACCACCATAGTACATCGTCGGTATCCATCTATACATCACAAGTAGCCGTAGATGGTCGATGACGAGTTACGTCACGCTGTTGTGAGAAGATGTGCGAACCCTCTCCAATTAAAATGATCCTATAGTCACATCGGAGCAATTACCGTTGACCATGCAATACTAGGGTTACGTACACCAAGTGTCACCGAATTCCCGTTCGACGGACCGCCAGACGTAGTTACAGCAGCTTTCCCATGGTGTGGGACGGTAATTAGTCACGTGGCCGTAGAATGGAAGACCTTCTAGATGATGTACTGGTCCTCAACGGCGTCAGACAGGTCAAAACTGAATTAAAGAAACACGTGCCAACCTACTTAGATGTCGATCAATCGTAATATACGAAGGACGGCCTCGTATTTGTTCTGGTTGCGGCTAGGAGGGCCATGTACGTTCGGTATGTATTCAACTTCGGGTTACATGGCACCCCCTCCTACAGTCACGGTACTCCCCCGGAATTATGCAGGGACGATGCAGTCGACCGTCATGGCAGACGACTGACCACATGGAAGACATGGAGCTTTAGAACGCACACCCGTCGAAATTCCTGGGTTGACCGACACAATTTCAGAGTCCACAGAGTTTGCAGAAAGCCACCCATCGACTCCACATGAAGATTTGAACGAAAGAATGGGACTCGACACTAGTGGTGTGCCGACCTCTGCTTTTCTCCATGAGTGGGTTGCGTTGCGGGAACCACACATTCTTTCGGAGACAGAAATTCATGTCCGCAAATAGAGGTCACCGAGGAAATATAAAAAGCGACGTCGCGCACTGATCAAAGCCTCCTGTTGACATCTTCTGCAACTGACAACTGGACGGCTGGCGAGGCGGGAAAAAATGTGTGACACAGGATCGCCCTCACCTGTTACTTTCCCTGATGTCGATACACCCGTTTCTGCTGTCTCGGGTAAACAGATTGCAAGTACAGGGCGCGCCACTGGTACACAACCAGAAACCACTGCGAATTCACCCTTGGTCACTCAGCAATGATTAACTTGCGGACCTTCAACGGAAGACACTCTGGACCATTCTAGGTGCACTGTGGTGGAAGAGGGGAGCGATCTCTTCTCCCACACCTTGGTCCCTCCCGCGTAGCAATAGACGCGGACGCGGACTGTAGTTACAGGCCAAAACATTTACGGCGACGGTGACGGCGGTCCCCATTGCAGGAGACGATCCACAGACCTGTCGCTTAGCGAACATCAACGTTAACACCATTCGGCCACGTACGAAGTTGTTGCTGCTCTAAGACATGCTCAATGCAGCAAACGTTGACATTGTCCTTCTTCAAGAAGCAACAAGGCTTCGTCGACGATTTCCCATGTATGTATGGTTATACGGCTCACGTGTCCCACGCTTCGCCAACTAACAGCGGAGTCGCAGTCCTCCCCAGAGAGGACCTCGAGACGGACGTAGTACGATATCTCCCCTACGATAAAGTAACGTCCGTAACGGTGCTGGGCGTTCAGTTTATCAATGTGTAGGCCCCTTCCGGAACGAATCGCAGTCTCGACCGATCGCTCTTCTTCGCGGAAGGAGTACCACAGTTTTTTCTGGGCAGGCATGACGATTTGGTATTAGGGGGCAATTTCAATAGCACCCAAGCATCTAAAGATCAGCTGCCGTGCCATTCACCGTGATCCGAGCTTGTGACACCCATCAGCGATCTCCAGTTGCTACATACATGGGAATATTTCCAAGGAAATTGACAAGGATTCACTCATTTTACGAGTCCTTCATCTAGTCGTATTGATAGGATTGATGTTTCCCTTTCTCTTGCGGCAACAGTGAGTGAAGCGGAGGTGTGGCCAGTAACCTTTTCTGATCACGAGGCCTATATACGGGCCGTCACCTTTCTTGGCCAACGGGTGTGGCGCAGCCGACATCCCTGGGAGTTAAAGCTTGCTCATCTCGCTTCACTCGATTGTCGACCCGCCGTCGAGGACACGTGGAGTTCGTGCGTCCGCCACCTCCAGACATATCCTGTCAGTTGGTGGTGCGCCGTCTACCCAATTGGGAACTTTGATTACATGTGGTCGTGAGGCCGTTGTTTGGAGGCGGCAGACAGTTGACTTTTATTTCACCGTCTTCATGAATGTATCCCCCTGCCACCCACACAGGGACGACAGATGGTAGTACAGCGTGCGAAGGCACATATCGTGGCCCATGTGCACCGACATTTCGAAGGGACGATCGTTTGAGCACGAACACGTGACAGACTCGCAACGGAGCGACCCACCATGCCCCACGTCATTGGAGAACGTGGACTGCGAAAACGGGCGCTGATGCAGGCTGATACATACCCTGCGGAAGGTTCTTGCCATACCACAAAAAGCGATTTCTGTGAGACACGGTGGTAGCCAAGGGAAGGCAGGATTCGGTTACGATTGTGGGCGGGGCCGTAATCAGTTACTATTGGTTGCTTGCTACAATTACACATAATTTTATTTAAACCAGTTATTCCAGACTCAATAATAAATAAAAAATACCACACGTTATTAATGAAGGAATAAACAACAGTGTAAATAATAGTGTTTTTAGTGAGTTACAATTTAGCAAATCAACACTAAATACAGATACAACAGATAATGTTTTAAAAGCAAGCCACTGTGATCTGGGCAGAAGGCCTAACACGCCAGGAATGGCAATAAATCAAGAATTGTTTAAAACTCGCTGCAACTTACAAGTTACAGGTATTGAAATATTATAGGCAAGTCGCCACAAACATAGCAGAAGGCATCAGACACGAGGAATGGTAGTAAATAAGGTTTTAAGGCTTACTGCTAAAATACAAATACAAAAGTAGAATTTGAAAACAATTGACCACAATCATTGGTGAAGGGCTTATACGCCAGGAACAGCAATAATATTAAAAAAATTCAAACCTACTGTAAAACAGCAAATACAATAGCAAAAGTTAATTAAAAAACAAGCAACTGATCCAGACGATGCTCCAGGGATCGACCTCTGAGAAGGTCCGGCAACAAACACTTTCACGAGCGATGAGATAGGCAGCCAAGAGTTGCATTCACTTCACAAGATGGTAACTCAGACTAGTGGCTATCTAACACAAGACTAATGATAATCTTGCTGAAGCTACCTAACGTCCGATAAACCAAATGCAACGACGGAACAATCCGCCAAAGCCGGAAACGGTGGCCTGCACTACGTCCAGAATACTGTGTTTAGAGTCCCCGGAACGAGAAATTAACCACTACCACCAGAATAGAAGAACCGACAATCGTCCTACAATCAAGAAACTTGCAAAGCTACACGCGTTACTGGGCAGCAGCGGCAAGGAGAGGAAAGTACACTGCCGTTACATACACTAATTGCCAGGGTAGGTAACTGGGGCGTTAGCGGCCACCAGCCTAGAAAAATCACCGCTGGCTGAACTTAACGAATTATAAGAGGCTGAACGCAGTAAATAGAAATAATAAGTCGAGGAAAGCTAATTAGATCCGTCTTCGCCTCGGTGACACTACGAGCAGCCACACGAACACAAGTCACTGGAGAATCGCGAGGTATAGCAATGGTGGAGGTTTGTTTACTCGGACAGAAATGCACTCATCTCAAAGCTTGCTGGATCCGGTTTACGACGGGGTCGTGGATCCTCGTGACCGTAGCCCTTCCATCCGGCACTTCCTGCGTGCCGCCAGCGGTCCCGGAGTGTTCCCGCACTGCGCGGACCTGGCTCCTCCTGAGTCCCCAAACGAACTAGCCCACTCACACGACCCTGAAAAACAACGACGTTGTCCCAAAGATAGGGCAACAGTTACTACACATCGACAACCGACGCTGCTGCCACTAGCGGACAGGCAACGCTTGCGGGACTGAGTGGCACTAGTCAACACGAGAAAATAACAATCAAGCGCAACCATGCCAACTAAATTATACCGTCTGGCCTGCAACAAAGAAACCTACAAACAGTACCAACGGGAGCCGCAGCATGGCTCAATTGGTACAGCTTTCTTCGACCATTATGCACGACTATATTCTGCTCAATGTTCCGACGACAGTCACAAGAGTCTCACGATTTGTTTATGGCACTGTTCCACAGGAATTACAAACTGAATTATTGAATAACATTATGGAAGTCGAAGTTGTTGACGCCATAGGTAAAGGAGCGGCAAATGTCTCCTGGCCCTGACCTTCTGTGCACTTTTATAGAACCTCTTAACATTTACTGGCTCCCAAGCTGACAGACATCTTTCGGGAGCTTATGTTCCCCGCGGTGCCGCTCCCCGCCGCCTTCGTAGAAGGAGTGAGTATACCGGTTCACAAACGGAAAGGTGGCACTCGAATACATCATTATCGCCCACTGACACTCGTCAACTGCGACATGAAGATTTCTCCAGACTATTAACAAACGGTATACGACCCGATCCTGGCACACGTCATCTGAGATTTCCCTGGGGGTATCAATAAGATCCACACAGCACTGTGTCGATTCCATGGCATGGCATCACTGGATTTTAGCCACGCTCTCGATCGAGTTAATGACGTGTACCTGACGTCCACAGCAATTCACAGACGTCGTGATAAGCCTCCTCCGAGGGTCGACCTCCAAGGTAACGGCGGGCGTCTCACGCTGTCCCTCCCGTTTTTCAGATCGGTGCGTCAGGGCTGCCCCCTGTCGACCTTACTCTATGCTCTGGAATTGGAACTGCTCCTCTATAGCCTGCGTCAACGCCTCATCGTACTCGCCTCACGTGAAGTCACATTTTGCTGTCAGCATTTGCAGGCGATCTGGTTGAAGGGCGAAGTGGCCGCGTGGTTTGAGGCACCATGTCACGGATTGCGCCCTCACTCCCACCGGAGGTTCGAGTCCTCAGACGGGTATGGATGTGTGTGTGTGTTATTCTTAGCATTTAGTTTAAGTCAGTTTGCGTAGTGTGTAAGTCTAGGGACCGACGACCTCAGCAAGTTGGTCCCTTAGGAAATCACCCACACACGACCTGCCACTCATGCTATGCAATCGCGACGATGTAACCAGCACACTAGAATGAACTGCCACATACGTTATGGCTTCAGGCAGCTGTCTCAATGTCACCAAATCGGTCGTTAAGGCCATAGGAGACGGGTTGACCCCAGCGTGTGTCAACGCCCTACAGCTTAGTGCTACTATCAAATGTTTCGGAGCAGAGTTTCACATCGACATATGGCGTACAGCGGCCCTTAATTATCGCCACTTATTACAACAAAATCGGGTCCAGATCTTCAACTTTCGTCTGCGGACCCTCGATGTTCTTCAAAGTACACACTTCGTCAATGTTTATCTCCCATAGCACCTTCCACACATAGCGCGTTCCTTCCAATACCGTTGTTACTGATGGCTCGACATATGTTAGCGACATTCGGAACCTGCATCAGTACAGGCAGTACTTCAGTTATGAGTCGCTGACCCTCTCCCCAGGGAGGGGAGGTCTTGGCCTAGTCAGTGTCCACGACAGAACGGTGGCCCCGTTCCTCAGTTCGCACATCAAGCTGTGGCGCCACCACTTGCAAAGTTAAACGGTTTTGCTACTGCAGTCCTTAGCTCCGTCCTTCCTGATGACGAAAGACATACCCCTCAGCCTTCTACTACATCGGGCACTTTTATATTGAATAAAGTTCTGTCCGCAGCTCAGTAGCACCGACGAAACAGGCGACGGTGTGGTTAATATATCGCGTCCTACAACAGAGAGGCCCACCCAATATAGCAGAGGAAAAAACTATGTTAGTTGGAAGGTTGTGTGCCGGACGATGCAAGTGGTTTACGTTGGATATAGACGTCCTATCCATATGGTAAATGTAAAACGGTAAACAGATCACCCGATCACGGCTCCACAAGATAAATATGGCGCACTCGCCTCTATGTGCAGACTGCGGAGTACCGGATACGGACAAGTACCATGTGGCAAAGCAGAAGGCGTGTTGCGCTTGGTAAGCCAAATTTTGTCGTATTTCCTACGACTGATCCTGGAACATATCACACCTCGGCTTCTACGGCTTCTACTATTTGCGGATGAACTGTATTCCCCGCGCACGAAAACCGACGCAGTCACGTCGGTCTCTGGGCACGCGGTGCAATATTTATTTCAAGATGTACAATTATGTATTGAACTTTTAGAACTACCTGCAAGAACGAACGTCATTGCAAGATTGTACGGAACCTAAAATCTACATCTACATCTACATTTATACTCCGCAAGCCACCCAACGGTGTGGCGGAGGGCACTTTACGTGCCACGGTCATTACCTCCCTTTCCTGTTCCAGTCGCGTATGGGTCGCGGGAAGAACGACTGTCTGAAAGCCTCCGTGCGCGCTCCAATCTCTCTAAATTTACATTCGTGATCTTCTCGGGAGGTATAAGTAAGGGGAAGCAATATATTCGATACCTCATCCAGAAACGCACCCTCTCGAAACCTGGCGAGCAAGCTACACCGCGATGCAGAGCGCCTCTCTTGCAGAGTCTTCCACTTGAGTTTTTTAAACATCTCCGTAACGCTATCACGGTTACCAAATAACCCTGTGACGAAACGCGCCGCTCTTCTTTGGATCTTCTCTATCTCCTCCGTCAACCCGATCTGGTACGGATCCCACACTGATGAGCAATACTCAAGTACAGGTCGAACGAGTGTTTTGTAAACCACCTCCTTTGTTGATGGACTACATTTTCTAAGGACTCTCCCAATGAATCTCAACCTGGTACCTGCCTTACCAACAATTAATTTTATATGATCATTCCACTTCAAATCGTTCCGTACGCATACTCCCAGATATTTTACAGAAGTAGCTGCTACCAGTGTTTGTTCCGCTATCATGTAATCATACAATAAAGGATCCTTCTTTCTATGTATTCGCAATACATTACAGTTGTCTATGTTAAGGGTCAGTTGCCACTCCCCGCACCAAGTGCCTATCCGCTGCAGATCTTCCTGCATTTCGCTACAATTTTTTAATGCTGCAACTTCTCTGTATACTACAGCATCATCCGCGAAAAGCCGCATGGGACTTCCGACACTATCTACTAGGTCATTTATATATATTGTGAAAAGCAGTGGTCCCATAACACTTCCCTGTGGCACGCCAGAGGTTACTTTAACGTCTGTAGACGTCTCTCCATTGATAACAACATGCTGTGTTCTATTTGCTAAAAACTCTTCAATCCAGCCACACAGCTGGTCTGATATTCCGTAGGCTCTTACTTTGTTTATCAGGCGACAGTGCGGAACTGTATCGAACGCCTTCCGGAAGTCAAGAAGAATAGCATCTACCTGGGAGCCTGTATCTAATATTTTCTGGGTCTCATGAACAAATAAAGCGAGTTGGGTCTCATACGATCGCTGTTTCCGGAATCCATGTTGATTCCTACATAGTAGATTCTGGGTTTCCAAAAACGACATAATACTCGAGCAAAAAACATGTTCTAAAATTCTACAACAGATCGACGTCAGAGATATAGGTCTATAGTTTCGCGCATCTGCTCGACGACCCTTCTTGAAGACTGGGATAACCTGTGCTTTTTTCCAATCATTTGGAACCTTCCGTTCCTCTAGAGACTTGCGGTACACGGCTGTTTGAAGGGGGCAAGTTCTTTCGCGTACTCTGTGTAGAATCGAATTGGTATCCCGTCAGGTCCAGTGGACTTTCCTCTGTTGAGTGATTCCAGTTGCTTTTCTATTCCTTGGACACTTATTTCGATGCCAGCCATTTTTTCGTTTGTGCGAGGATTTAGAGAAGGAGCTGCAGTGCGGTCTTCCTCTGTGAAACACCTTTGGAAAAAGGTGTTTAGTATTTCAGCTTTACGCGTGTCATCCTCTGTTTCAATGCCATCATCATCCCGTAGTGTCTGGATATGCTGTTTCGAGCCACTTACTGATTTAACGTAAGACCAGAACTTCCTAGGAATTTCTGTCAAGTCGATACATAGAATTTTACTTTCGAATTCACTGAACGCTTCACGCATAGTCCTCCTTACGCTAACTTTGACATCGTTTAGCTTCTGTTTGTCAGAGAGGTTTTGGCTGCGTTTAAACTTAGAGTGAAGCTCTCTTTGTTTTCGCAGTAGTTTCCTAACTTTGTTGTTGTACCACGGTGGGTTTTTCCCGTCCCTCACAGTTTTACTCGTCACGTACCCGTGTGAAACGCATTTTACGATTGCCTTGAATTTTTTCCATAAACACTCAACATTGTCAGTGCCGGAACAGAAATTTTCGTTTTGATCTGTTAGGTAGTCTGAAATCTGCCTTCTATTACTCTTGCTAAACAGATAAACCTTCCTCCCTTTTTTTATATTCCTATTAACTTCCATATTCAGGGATGCTGCAACGGCCTTATGATCACTGATTCCGTGTTCTGTACATGTTGTTGTTGTTGTGGTCTTCAGTCATGAGACTGGTTTGATGCAGCTCTCCATGCTACTCTATCCTGTGCAAGCATCTTCATCTCCCAGTACCTACTGCAACCTACATCCTTCTGAATCTGCTTAGCGTATTCATCTCTTGGTCTTCCTCTACGAACTGTACCCTCCACGGTGCCCTCCAATGCTAAATTTGTGATCCCTTGATGCCTCAAAACATGTCCTACCAACCGATCCCTTCTTCTAGTCAAGTTGTGACACAAACTTCTCTTCTTCCCAATCCTACTCAATACGTCCTCATTAGTTACGTGATCTACCCACCTTATCTTCAGCATTCTTCTGTAGCACCACATTTCGAAAGCTTCTATTCTCTTCTTGTCCAAACTAGTTATCGTCCATGTTTCACTTCCATACATGGCTACACTCCATACAAATACTTTCAGAAACGACTTCCTGACACTTAAATCTATACTCGATGTTAACAAATTTCTCTTCTTGAGAAACGCTTTCCTTGCCATTGCCAGTCTACATTTTATATCCTCTCTACTTCGACCATCATCAGTTATTTTACTCCCTAAATAGCAAAACTCCTTTACTACTTTAAGTGTCTCATTTCCTAATCTAATTCCCTCAGCATGACCCGACTTAATTTAACTACATTCCATTATCCTCGTTTTGCTTTTGTTGATGTTCATCTTATATCCTCCTTTCAAGACACTGTCCATTCCGTTCAACTGCTCTTCCAAGTCCTTTGCTGTCTCTGACAGAATTACAATGTCTTCGGCGAACCTCAAGGTTTTTACTTCTTCTCCATGAATTTTAATACCTACTCCGAATTTTTCTTTTGTTTCCTTTACTGCTTGCTCAATATACAGATTGAATAACATCGGGGAGAGGCTACAACCCTGTCTCACTGCTTTCCCAACCACTGTTTCCCTTTCATGCCCCTCGACTTTTATAACTGCCATCTGGTTTGTGTACAAATGGTAAATAGCCTCTTTCGCTCCCTGTATTTTACCCCTGCCACCTTCAGAATTTGAAACAGAGTATTCCAGTTAACATTGTCAAAAGCTGTCTCTAAGTCAACAAATGCTAGAAACGTAGGTTTGCCTTTTCTTAATCTTTCTTCTAAGATAAGTCGTAAGGTCAGTATTGCCTCACGTGTTCCAACATTTCTACGGAATCCAAACTGATCTTCCCCGAGGTCGGCTTCTACCAGTTTTTCCATTCGTCAGTAAAGAATTCGCTTTAGTATTTTGCAGCTGTGACTTATTAAACTGATAGTTCGGTAATTTTCACATCTGTTAACACCTGCTTTCTTTGGGATTGGAATTATTATATCCTTCTTGAAGTCTGAGCGTATTTCGCCTGTCTCATACATCGTGCTCACCAGATGGTAGAGTTTTGTCATGACTGGCTCTCCCGAGGCCATCAGTAGTTCTAATGGTATGTTGTCTACTCCCGGGGCCTTGTTTCGACTCAGGTCTTTCAATGCTTTGTCAAACTCTTCACGCAGTATCTTATCTCCCATTTCGTCTTCATCTACATCCTCTTCCATTTCCATAATATGTTCCTCAAGTACATCGCCCTTGTATAAACCCTCTATATACTCCTTCCACCTTTCTGCCTTCGCTTCTTTGCTTAGAACTGGGTTGCCATCTGAGCTTTTGATATTCATAAAAGTGGTTCTCTTCTCTCCAAAGGTCTCTTTAATTTTCCTGTAGGCAGTATCTATCTTACCCCTAGTGAGACAAGCCTCTACATCCTTACATTTGTCCTCTAGCCATCCCTGCTTAGCCATTTTGCACTTCCTGTCGATCTCATTTTTGAGACGTTTGTATTCCTTTTTGCCTACTTCATTTACTGCATTTTTATATTTTCTCCTTCCATCAATTAAATTCAATATTTCTTCTGTTACCCAAGGATTTCTATTAGCCCTCGTCTTTTTACCTACTTGATCGTCTGCTGCCTTCACTACTTCATCCCTCAGAGCTACCCATTCTTCTTCTACTGTATTTCTTTCCCCCATTCCTGTCAATTGTTCCCTTATGCTCTCCCAGAAACTCTCTACAACCTCTGGTTCTTTCAGTTTATCCAGGTCCCATCTCCTTAAATTCCCACCTTTTTGCAGTTTCTTCAGTTTCAATCTGCAGTTCATAACCAATAGATTGTGGTCAGAATCCACATCTGCCCCAGGAAATGTCTTACAATTTGAAACCTGGTTGCTAAATCTCTGTCTTACAATTATATAATCTATCTGATACCTTTTAGTATCTCCAGGATTCTTCCAGGTATACAACCTTCTTTTATGATTCTTGAACCAAGTGTTAGCTATGATTAAGTTATGCTCTGTGCAAAATTCTACAAGGCGGCTTCCTCTTTCATTCCTTCCCCCCAATCCATATTCACCTACTATGTTTCTTCTCTCCCTTTTCCTACTGACGAATTCCAGTCACCCATGTCTATTAAATTTTCGTCTCCCTTCACTACCTGAACAATTTATTTTATCTCGTCATACATTTCATCTATATCTTCATCATCTGCAGAGCTAGTTGGCATATAAACTTGTACCACTGTAGTAGGCATGGACTTTGTGTGTATCTTGGCCACAATCATGCGTTACTATGCTGTTTGTAGTAGCTAATCCGCACTCCTATTTTTTTATTCATTATTAAACCTACTCCTGCATTACCCCTATTTGATTTTGTAATTATAACCCTGTAATCACCTGACCAAAAGTCTTGTTACTCCTGCCACCGAACTTTACTAATTCCCACTATATCTAACTTTAACCTATCCATTTCCCTTTTTAAATTTTCTAACCTACCTGCCCGATTAAGGGATCTGACATTCCACGCTCCGATCCGTAGAACACCAGTTTTCTTTCTCCTGATAACGACGTCCTCCTGAGTAGTCCCCGCCCAGAGATCCGAATGGGGGACTATTTTACCTCCGGAATATTTTACCGAAGAGGACGCCATCGTCATTTAATCATACAGTAAAGCTGCATGTCCTCGGGAAAAATTACGGCTGTAGTTTCCCCCTGCTTTCAGCCGTTCGCAGTACCAGCACAGCAAGGCCATTTTGGTTAATGTTACAAGGCCAGATCAGTCAATCATCCAGACTGTTGCCGCTGCAACTACTGAAAAGGCTGCTGCCACTCTTCAGGAACCACATGTTTGACTGGCCTCTCAACAGGTACCCCTCCGTTGTGGTTGCACCTACGGTATGGCCATCTGTATCACTGAGGCACGCAAGCCTCCCCACCAACGGCAAGGTCCATGGTTCCGATCCATAGCGACACACATCATTGGTGCCGACATGAGCGACCACCTGCAGATGGGTGCTCCCTGTACCCTTCATGACATCCGGAAGGACCCTTTCCACATCTGGAATGACTCCCCCCGGTATGCAAACGGAGTGCACATTGGTTTTCTTCCCCTCTCTGTACATACAGAGTCGAAAAGTTCGGGTCTGTTTGTTATCAGTAGGTCCAAGATGTTATCTCCACCAGTCGGTTCTCCGTTTAATTGCTCGAGGTAATTTTCGGATAGTGCACTCAGTATAATGTCACTCGATGCTCTGTCCCTACCACCCGTCCTAAACATCTGAGTGTCCCAGTCTATATCTGGTAAATTGATATCTCCACCTAAGAGTATCACATGCTGAGAAAATTTATGTGAAATGTATTCCAAATTTTCTCTCAGTTGTTCTGCCACTAATGCTGCTGAGTCGGGAGGTCGGTAAAAGGAGCCAATTATTAACCTAGCTCGGTTGTTGAGTGTAACCTCCACCCATAATAATTCACAGGAACTATCCACTTCTATTTCACTACAGGATAAACTACTGCTAACAGCGACGAACTCTCCACCACCTGTTGCATGCAATCTATCCTTTCTAAACACCGTCTGTACCTTTGTAAAAATTTCGGCACAATTTATCTCTGGCTTCAACCAGCTTTCTGTACCTATAACGATTTCGGCTTCGGTGCTTTCTATCAGCGCTTGAAGTTCCGGTACTTTACCAACGCAGCTTCGACAGTTTACAATTACAATACCGATTGCTGCTTGGTCCCCGCATGTCCTAACTTTGCCCTGCACCCGTTGAGGCTGTTGCCCTTTCTGTACTTGCCCAAGGCCATCTAACCTAAGAAACCGCCCAGCCCACGCCACACAACCCCTGCTACCCGTGCAGCCGCTTGTTGCGTGTAGTGGACTCCTGATCTATCCAGCGGAACCCGAAACCCCACCACCCGATAGCGCAAGTCGAGGAATCTGCAGCCCACACGGTCGCAGAACCGTCTCAGCCTCTGATTCAGACCCTCCACTCGGCTCTGTACCAAAGGTCGGCAGTCAGTCCTGTCGACGATGCTGCAGATGGTGAGCTCTGCTTTCATCCCGCTAGCGAGACTGGCAGTCTTCACCAAATCAGATAGCCGCCGGAAGCCAGAGAGGATTTCCTCCGATCCATAGCGACACACATCATTGGTGGCGACATGAGCAACCACCTGCAGATGGGTGCACCCTGTACCCTTCATGACATCCGTAAGGACCCTTTCCACATCTGGAATGACTCCCCCCGGTATGCACACGGAGTGCACATTGGTTTTCTTCCCCTCTCTTGCTGCCATATCCCTAAGCGGCCCCATGACGCGCCTGACGTTGGAGCTCCCAACTACCAGTAAGCCCACCCTCTGCGACCGCCTGGATCTTGCAGACTGAGGGGCAACCTCTGGAACAGGACAAGCAGTCATGTCAGGCCGAAGATTAGTATCAGCCTGAGACAGAGCCTGAAACCGGTTTGTCAGACAAACTGGAGAGGCCTTCCGTTCAGCCCTCCGGAATGTCTTTCGCCCCCTGCCACACCTCGAGACGACCTCCCACTCTACCACAGGTGAGGAATCAGCCTCAATGCGGGCAGTATCCCGGGCAACCACAGTCGTAGTCCGATCGGGGGATGCGTGGGACGAGCTGGCCGTCCCCTACAAACCCCCATCCGGAACCCCACAGTGATGCCCATTGGCAACAGCCTCAAGCTGTGTGACCGAAGCCAACATTGCCTGAAGCTGGGAGCGAAGGGATGCCAACTCAGCCTGCATCCGAACACAGCAGTTGCAGTCCCTATCCATGCTAAAAACTGTTGTGCAAAGAACGTCTGAACTAATCTACACCGAGCGAGGTGGCGCAGTGGTTAAACACTGGACTCGCATTCGGGAGGACGACGGTTCAATCCCGCGTCCGGCCATCCTGATTTAGGTTTTCCGTGATTTCCCTAAATCGCTCCAGGCAAATGCCGGGATGGTTCCTTTCAAAGGGCACGGCCGACTTCCTTCCCTAATCCGATGAGACTGATGACCTCACTGTCTGGTCTCCTTCCCCAAAAAAACAACCCAACAAACAACAACAACTAATCTACAGAGAGCGCAAACAAATTCACACAAAATTTAAACGATTATTAAAATACAAGATTACCTATTAAATGCAGTAATGCTGCTACTTGCGCACTGCTGACACACTGCTCGGTGGCGGAAGGAGACTATGCGATTTTACACTATTCAGGTACTAAAACGCGATGCTACAATTCTCAAATACTATAATACGCCCGAAATTTATGAATTAGACAATGCAAGTACCATATGGAGAATACGGAGAATATTTTTCTAATTACTTAGGGAGTGCCTTATGCGATCCTACAAGCAGTTGCATCATCAACAAGTAGGAGATTGACTGAGTTGACAAAAACATGTCCGATTATCGGTGAAATAAAATACGACATGTGTGAAGAAATACCTCCATGATGAAGAGTAGGGAGAGTAGCGACGCACCCTTCTGCATAGTGGACGAAGCACATTTTTCGTTTCTCCATGTTTATTAACTCGGTGTAAGAAAGCTATTTATTTTGTTTGCTAAATGCACAATGCGGACCTAGGTACATGTATTTTCGGTATGATATAAGGAAAATCCGCCCCCCCCCCCCCCCCCAGGACCATGAACCTTGCCAACGGGTTGGGAGGTTTGCGTGCCTGAACGATACAGATAGCCGTACCGTAGCTGCAACCAAAACGGAGGGGTATCTGTTGAGAAGCCAGACAAACTTGTAGCTCCTGAAGAGGGGCAGAAGCCTTTTCAGTAGTTGCAGGGTCAACAGTCTGGATGATTGACTGATCTGGCCTTGTAACACTAACCAAAACGGCCTTGCTGTGCTGATACTGCGAACGGCTGAAAGCAAGGGGAAACTACAGCCGTACTTTTTCCCTAGGGCTTGCAGCTTTCCTTTATGGTTAAATGATGATGGATGAGTCTTAGGTAAAATATTCCGGACACAACATAGTCCCCGAATCGGATCTTCGGGTGATGACTATTCAGCAGGACGTCGTTATCAAGAGACTGGTGTTCTAAGGATCGGAGCATGGGATGTCAGATCCCGTAATCTGGCAGGTAAGTTAGAAAATTTAAAAAGGGTAAAAGGGAATACAATCATCTTAAAAATGAGATCGACAGGAAGCGCAAAATGGCTAAGCAGGGATGGCTAGAGGAGCAATGTATGGTTGTAGAGACAAGTAGGGCTGTGACGGATACTGCCTACAGGAAAATTACAGAGACCTTTGGCGAAAAGAGAACCACCTGCATGAATATCCAGAGCTCAGATAGAATACCAATCCTCAACAAAGATGGGAAAGCAGAAAAGTGGAGGGAGTACACAGAGGGTCTATACAAGGGTGATGTACTGGAGGACAATATTGTGGAAATGGAAGAGGACGTAAATGAAGACGAAATGAGAGATATGATGCTGCGTGACGAGTTTGACGGAGTACTGAAAGACCTGAGTCGAAACAAAGCTCCGGGAGTAGGCAACATTCCATTAGAACTAATGATAGCCAGGGAAGAGCCAACCCTGACAGAACTCTACCAGCAGGTGAGCAAGATGTATGAAACAGGCAAAATACCCTCAGACTTCAAGAAGAATACAATAGGCCGGTCGGGGTGGCCAAGCGGTTCTAGGCGCTTCAGTCTGGAACCGCGAGACCACTACGGACGCAGGTTCGAATCCCGCCTCGGGCATGGATGTGTGTGATGTCCTTAGGTTAGTTAGGTTTAAGTAGTTCTAAGTTCTAGGGGACTGATGACCTCAGAATTTAAGTCCCATAGTGCTCAGAGCGATTTAAACCATTTGAAGAATACAATAATAAAATCCGGAAGAAAGCAGATGTAGACAGGGGTGAAAATTACCGAACTATCAGTTTAATAAGTCATGGCTGCAAAATACTGACACTGATTCATTACAGACGAATGGAAAAACAAGTAGAATCCGACCATGGGGAAGACCAGTTTGGATGCCGTTAAAATGCTGGAACCAATGAGGCAATGTTGACCTTACGACTTGTTTTAGGAGAAAGATTAAGGAAAGGCAAACCTACGTTTCTAGCGTTTGTAGACTTAGAGAAAGCTTTTGATAATGTTGACAGGAATACTCTCTTTCCAACTCTAAAGGTGGCAGGGGTAAAATACAGGGAGCGAAAGGCTATTTACACTTTGTACAGAAACCAGATGGCTGTTATAAGAGTCGAGGGGCATGAAGGGGAAACAGCGGTGGGAAGGGAGTGAGACAGGGTTGTAGCCTCTCCCCGATATTATTCAATCTGTATACTGAGCAAGCAGTAACGGAAACAAAAGAAAAATTTTGAGTAGGTATTAAAATCCATGAGAGGAAATTAAAACTTTGAGGTTCGCTGATGACATTTTAATTCTGTCAGAGACTGCAAAGGTCCTTGAAGAGCAGTTGAACAGAACGGACAGTGTCTTGGAAGGAGGATATAATATGAACATCAACAAAAGCAAAACGAGGATAATGTTATGTAGTCGAATTCAGTCAGGTGATGCTGGGGGAATTAGATTAGGAAATGTGACACTTAATGTAGTAGATGGGTTTTGCTATTCGGGGAGCAAAATAACTGATAATGGTCGAAGTAGAGAGGATATTAAATGTAAACTGGCAATGGGAGGGAAAGCATTTCTCAAGAAGAGAAATTTTATAACATCTAGTATATATTTAAGAGTCAAGATGTCTTTTCTGTAAGTATTTTTATGGACTGTAGTCATTCATGGAAGTCAAACATGGACGATGTACAGTTTAGACAAGATGTCAATAGAGGCTTTCGAAATGTGGTGCTACAGAAGAATTCTGAAGATTACATGGATAGATAACGTAACAAATGAAGACATACTGAATAGAATTGGGGAGAAATTTGTTGCTCTACTTGACTAGAAGCAGGGATCGGTTGGTAGAACATGTTTAAAAATAAAATAAATCTTTTAAAAAATCAATTTCCCTGTTTTGATTTCCCCTTGTCATCCCTCGTACCTTCACGGGCGAGGACACAGGCCAGGCCTCGAGTTACGACCCCTGCCCACTCTGCCTTCTCCGCCCTCCCTTCCATGCGTCCATTTCGTGGAAAAAAGCGGTGTTCAAAATTCTGTAATGCCATTTATTTTATGTTATCTTCTTCACAACACCATGAACTTTCCATCCGCTCATAGAAATGTTTGTTCTCTTTCTGTAGTCTTTGCACTTGTCATACCACACGTTAGTTACAGAATATATGTCATGTGGTGAAAATACGTTACCGTTGCAAATAAACGTGATGGGTAGTGAGGGCAGGCGACATACCACAGAGACGTCTCGCAGAAATGAACACAACAAATAAGCGGGAGTCGATTATGTTACAACAAAGAAATTCAGGAGTCAAAACTTTCCAAAGTAGAACGCAGTTACAAAAACGTTAAAAAATATGGTTTCATAGAGCACTGAGAAACTGTGTGATTGTGAAACGGTTACATTAATTTTTTGCGGCTTATGTGACAAACTAT
Source organism: Schistocerca piceifrons (assembly GCF_021461385.2). Classification (NCBI taxonomy): domain Eukaryota; kingdom Metazoa; phylum Arthropoda; class Insecta; order Orthoptera; family Acrididae; genus Schistocerca; species Schistocerca piceifrons. The sequence continues at coordinate 670,912,993 of NC_060141.1, forward strand.
TCCATCATCTCCTTGGGAGTGATCACATTCACATTCTTACGAACACCTAAATCGGGCAAGCGCGCATATCTCTCTCACTTAACAGGTGCACAAATTAGGTGCGTCGGTAAGAGATTCCTACCAAATGACACACGTACTGTCACTAATGCCGTGTATGACACAACAGACATGTTTACCGGTGGAGGATTCGGTTGGCTTGTCGCCTTGTCATCAAACATTTGCGTTTCCCATTCGAAAGCCACTTCCTTTCGGTTGCTAATAGAGTAGTTGTGCACCATGAACGGTCTTATATGCCCCTTCTTTACACCTCGCCTTTGCAGACGTACGTTACACCACGACACACACACGAATTTGAATACAGCGAACGGCTGAGAAAAAAAAATGGCACACGGGAATTCTGAACACGGCTCGCTGGCGTGTTAATCGAACACCGTGACCAGTTAACCATTACGCCGTCGTTCGTTCACCTTGCAATATATTGCTCTTGTTTTCCTTGGACTGTTCACTGTTTCCATTTTTTTTCGCACTTCAGTACTCCTTCCTGCTTTCTTGTGTGATCTGTGTTCGGGTTTCTACGGGCTGTCCACTGGGCCCTCTTACCACGAAATCGGAGGGGGTTGCTATGGGCAGTTTCCTTTGTCAGCGCCTCAAATGGATTTCTGTATGATGAAATTCATAACGTAACGCTCTATAACTCGTAGTTAAAGTTCAACAGGAGAACACACTTTAAGTTCTCCCGTAAATATAAACATGCGCGTAGGTGCGTTAAAGAACTGGTTATGAAACAGTCATTTATAACATCAAGGCAGGCACACTCCATGTAAAGAGAAGATAATCAACAAGTTTACACATTGACTAGAACACTAAAATGAATAACAGGAAAGTGCACCGTCCACAACACCTTACGGTGACAGTTACCAACAAATAAGTACAGCTCAATAGAAATAAAAAAAATTTGAGTCCACTAAGCACAATTAAAAACTGGTGGACAAACAATAAATTGGAAATTGACAATCTATGCTCAAGGGAGCCGTACTCCATCTAAACACCCCAAAAATTACAACTTAATGGCTACCTAGAGTAACAAATTAAGAATAGCATGCATATAGATTTACTAGAATAAAGGAAAATTTAACACATACACGGCTTCAAACGGCCGACAAACTGTGTTGGGCTATTGGTAGTAATTAATTAAAAGTAGCCACAACGTACGCTAACCAGATTAGCGGCGTATTTATAGACAAGCGTCGAGGAAGGACCCTGGTCAGAAGGTAATAAAAACTAGCAGGATTCCCTTACACGATAGACGTGTCAACATATCCGTTCATACCCCAGAATCAGCTAGCGCAACATAGATCATTGATACATTTCAGATATAATTTTAAAACAACATACTTAAATACCTTTGTTTACCCCAACTGTTAATTAGTTAACAGGTTAGGCTCCGTTATTGATGCCATGCACACGAGGTAGCAAGTTAAGGTCTACAATTCTACTTTGCCATTTAACACGCATCGTGACGGGGAAAAGGATGAACCCAGCTAATTAATTGGAAGTTTCTACTTGGATCCAGTATTTGACGATGCGCTCAAAATCAACAGAACAAGGTGAGAGTGAAGCTCACTCTCGCAAACAGGACACGCAGAATACGAGCATAAGGTGGCATTAAATAAACTGCTCCTTGTTCAGTCACTTACACACCGACGAAACAAATAATCTTCGCCCAATTACTGTAGAAGCCGGAATGCCAAGTTGCTTGTACATAACGCAAATTAATGGTCAAAACGTCATACTTTAAGTCCGACGACATCCCTAGGATACAAGTTCCTATGGGCCACCAGGCCTCATCCCCTTTTATGCATCGGCGACAAGACAGTAACATGGCTTCTATCACGGCCTTATGATGCATCACACCTGACACGCCAAATCATCAATAAAACGGCGTGGCCTCCTCTACGCTCCCAGACGTCCTCAATAAGAGTTCCTCCACCAGACCGACACTCTCTCGCAAACACGGCAGGCAGCCGGCAGCAGCAACGCCACAGCGCCCTCTAGCTAGAATAAGGAAACAACAGAGCGAAGCGGGAATTTCAAAGGGAACGCTCTACAGACGAAGAGAAAACGCAGAAAACCAGCCGTGACATTTCGTCACGGTTCATTTACTACAGTGTGTAGCGAGTGAATTAGCTGTCTGAGGAGTGTGCTGTTTTCTGGCAGGATCTACGACGAGCGAACGAGGATAAAAGTCTGCCGCAGTGTGCTACCACCTGGTGGCACAGACGTAAAATTCTAGTTGAGTGCGAGGGCTAGCTGCGCGTATCGTGAACCGTGCACGTTCTTAACCAAAACCGTATGTATTTGGCCCGTAAGGCAATGACGTCATGCGAGTTGCACATGCACAAAACCTTAAAACGTGCACAACTGAAGGGGCGCACTCGAACCTGTTGCCAAGTTTCATGTAGTATAGAGGAGCAGTAGCGCGGTAACACCGTTCAAAGAAAAGTAACCAAGATATCAGCAAGGTGCCGAAAGTTAAAGTGTTCGCGTGCTGTTGTGCTCTTACACAGCAGCCGCCTCTTTGAATCGGTTAGCCGTCCGCCATACGACCCGACATCCAAATGGTCTGGCGCGCAATTCCGTTTCATCACAGGACTCCTCCAGTTGTAACCTGTGGCACTGTTAAAGCCGAGCTGTATGTCGACGATATTCTACACTCTTTTATTTATTTATTTATTTGCTGTTCATGGCACCCTATCTTGGACACCAGATCCTGGCTATCATTTAGGCTTTCGGAAAGGTAAAGGCACCAAAGCGGCAGTTCTGACGTTGAGGCTGATAATGGGACTAAGACTAAAGAAAAATCTAGACACTCTCATACTATTTGTGGACCTGGGAAAAGCGTTATATAATGTAAAATGGTGCAAGATGTTCGAAATTCTGAGGAAAACATGAGTAAGTTATAGGGAGGGATGGATGATACGAAATATGTACAAGAGCCAAGTGGGATTAATAGGAGTGGAAGACCAAGAACAAAGTGCTCGAATTAAAATGACACAGATTTAGTCTTAGACCTCCACTGTTCAGTATATACATCGAAGATGCAGTGATGGAAATAAACGAAAGGTTCAAGAATGGAATTATAATTAAAGGTGAAAGGATATCAGTGATAAGATTCGCAGTTAACATTGCTATCCGCACTGAATGTGAAGAAGAATTACAGGATCTGCTGAACAGAATGAATAGTCTAATGAGTACATAGTATGGACTGAGAGTAAATTGAAGTAAGACGAAAGTAATGATATATGACAGAAATGAGAACAGTGAGAAGTTAACGTAGGGGTTGATGGTCACGAAGTAGGTGTAGTTAAGGAATTTTGCTACGAATGCAGCTTAATAACCCATGACCGATGGAGAAAAAAGACAATAAAAGCAGACTAGCACTGGCAAAAATGATATTCCTGGTCAAGAGAAGCCTAGCAGTAGGAAACACAGGCCTTTTAATCTCTGAGAATGTACGTTTGGAGTAATGCAGTGTATGGTAGTGAAACATGGACTGTGGGAAAACTGGAACAGAAGAGAATCGAAGTATTTAAGATGTGGTGCTAAAGCCGAATGTTGAAAATTAGCTGGACTATTAAGGTAAAGACTGAACAGGTTCTGCGCAGAGTCGTCTAGGAGAGGAATATATGGGAGACATTTATAAGAAGAAGGGACAATATGTTAAGACATCTGTTAGACGTAAGGGAACAACTTGTGGCTGAAAGTGCTAGTCTGAGATGGAGAGGAATTCGTAGTGGACAATATCAAATCAGTCAAAAGACTGATGGATCAAGGAAAAAAAAAATATAATTGGGCTTACATTTCCACGATATATCTCCTGTTCCCAAACAGAGTGAGTTTCTACTGCTTATTTACGTACTTGCCAAGCAGTACCTTTCTGGCAAGGTCGCACACTCCACAACTGTAAAGGTTTGGAGCATCATGGGCTGATCCCTCCAATCATCTCGGGATTTTGACGATCCAACTCGTCAGTTAGAAAGAATTTTGCAAGATATCCCTCAAGACAACTCTGTCAACAAATGCCAAGCTGCTTATATAAGGACAGAGGTTGACCTACGCGTTATTGATTTGCTCAATTTGTGAAGTCATCCAATTTTTCTGAGATTGTTAATCAGTTGTTCTCTTCAATAATGTAGAAATGGACAAATAAATATGATGTATGCATCTATGAGGAGAACTATGGAATTATAAAGTAACCTAATCCAAAAACGCAGTCTGAAAAAGACGCTCTCGCTGCAGTTGTCGTACATCTGCGACAGTCAGCCATAACTCTGTTTTACTTAAGATATTACTTGCAAACTTTTTTACACTTAATCACGTACATGTCATGTTTATGGGCAGTAATTTGCAACTGCACTTATTTGGTTGCTGTTTTCGTATACATTACCTTTAAAGTCGTAGCTTTGTCGCATTTATGTAAGTCATACATCCGTCATTGTACTGGTGTCTGACGACAACATATTATCCTAAACATCTGATTTCTTCAGTCATTCCACCAAGTCCTTGCACAGTTTAGTATTAAGAATCATATCGGTGAGAAGTGTAATCTGATGATTTACATTAGACATATGTATGAATCGCCTGTAGTCAAAACCGAGGAGCGGTAGTTAAAAAGGTTTTGAATTGATATACAGTCCGTAATATTGGTTTTGGTTTTACCAGTTTTGGACCAATTGTTTTAGCAAATTATTTACACTGTGTTTCAGTATTCTGGATGGAAGAGATGTCGATCTATCGGGAGCTGTAGAGTTAAGGGGTTAATACTGTATGAAAACTTGAAAAAAAACCCTGTTTCTTTCTATTTTTTAGGCTTAAAGTGTTCTCAGTGGTCTCTACTGTAGTGTTCGCCAGAAACTTCGTTATCGAGTTACAAGGCAATTTGTGAAAAAAGTGTCTGCCAAAACCGTTCACAGCGGGAAACAACAGTCGACATGTTAGTTCAACAACGGCCTAACAGGTGTTATGGAATTATGAACGTGTTCGAGCTTGAGATCGGAACAGCCTGTTACAACTTCAGGTGAGCAAGCAGAGCAGCGCATAACTGAAGCTACCAAAAAGGCCGCAGGACTACCATGGCAACAAACAAAATGGAGGAGAAATTCCTTCTGCATTGCTAAGGTTTCCATTATGGTCCAGGGATCTCTGGCTAGAGGTACGTTATTTCAAAAACATACCCCTACAACTCTCCTTGCGAATTTTCCAGTGATGAAATCAGTAATGGAAGTCTTCCTCTGCGAGCTCCATGATGATCCGTGTCGCTTTTCCTTTCACTGCTTCAGAGGAGTGAAATCTTGTTCATTTAATTGCAGATTTGTCATGGGGAATAGAGTAAAGCCACGTAGTGCTAGGCTAGGCGAATAAGATTGGTTGTGTAACACTAGGATGCCGTACTTCGCTACAAGCCTCGTAACAGGCAATGCAGTATGAGCCGGTGCGTTGCCTTAATGCAGAACCCACCACTTTTTGTTCCAAAATTCGGGTCGTTATTTTTTTATTTTCTCACGGAAATGAGCAAGAATCTCAAAGTAGTAATGTTGATTAACCGTATGATCTTCAGAAACCCAATGAAGATGCACAATTCCGTGAAATAGCGGAAACCATTGCTTTTAAACTTGATTTCCTCATTCGAGCTTTTTTCGCTCTCATTGCATGGATTGATGTTCAGTTTCTGGACAATAAGTGAAAAACCATGGATCGCTACATGTTATTAATCTTTCCAAGAATTTATAACCATTTTCAATGATATTCACTTTAGCAAAAGATATGTTCCAGTAGCAGTTATTTTATGACAATTCAATGCTCTGTTATTACACTTACCATTTTACGGGCAAAACAAAATAACAGCTCTTACACAAACGAAGGCCACGGCCACTGTGACCTGCCTACAAACACCAGATACGCCGCTTTCGACTGGAAAGGCTTTGCGTTTCATAGCTATTGCTCGTTCATCTTTGACGTATTCGTACTTACCCTGTGACAGCATCAGTCGCTTTGTCACTCCTGATAGTTTGGAGCCACACCTCGTAATGTGCAAATGACTTACACGAAAGGGCTTGGGGAATTTCCGCCGACAACAGTAATCTGGCTGCAAGGCGTTCTACCATTTGGGGTAGCGGTCACAAAAGGCGTTCGATGTGGACAGAAAAATTATTTCTTAAGCACAGAAGTGTAAGGAAAAAACTGTACCATCAGCTTTAACTTTAATTTTTATTTCACTTAACGAAAAAATTACAAATATCACCTGCTTTCCGTGCACTCATAGAGAACTACCCTCTTAAAAGGGAAGCTCGATTTCTATTGGAACCTGCCCGTCGAGTAAATAATAGAAATAATGACTTATCTTAACGCGTTTCGACGATAACCTTACCGTCTGGAATAAAATAATTGAACTTACTTTCCGTGTAATGAAAGATAGGAAGAGAATTGAACATTTTGTGCCTGGCAGCTTTCCTGTCTGGACTTGCTTTTGACAACGTGTATGATCTGATAGTCTTTAGCGTACACAATGTTGTACGCCTTATGCCTTTATTGGTAGCAATATTAATGTGACTGAACAAAAGAAGATTATTTCGACGTGAACACATAAACTTACGCCGTGGCCCTTAGTACTGGTTGTCTATGCAGTGAATCTGAAAACATAGTTATATATTTTCCGTACCTTTTATTTTACTGTGTCGCCTCTGGATGACGTCATATGACTGCGTGTCTGAATATACTCACTCTGATCTATTGTTTATAATTATTTGGATTGGCATTCATTTACTAGGATTGCAAATATGTGAGCTAAAATTGTACTTATTATTCATTTGCTTTCTTGATTGAAGTTACTGGTGCAAAATTCAATGTCATTATTAAATAAAAAAATTGAGAAAACTCAACAAAAGTTAAATCATGTGGTTACCGGGTTCAATGAAAAATAATAAGATAGTGACTGAGATAAACTGATCTATTCTGAAAGTGACTGAATATAAATTTTTGACTCTTTATAATGATTAAATTTATAAAACTTTAGTTTGGGGATCGCTTGCAGAAAACAGATTAAAATGCGACAACGAACTTTCAATATGCAGTTAGCGCTTAAATACTTTTGATGTGCCGGCGCCGGCCGCGGTGGTCTAGCGGTTCTTGGCGCTCAGTCCGGAACCTCGCGACTGCTACGGTTGGTTGGTTGGTTGATTGTGGGAAGAGAACAAACAGCGAGGTCATCGGTCTCATCGGATTAGGGAAGGAAGTCGGCCGTGCCCTTTCAAAGGAACCATCCCAGCATTTGCCTGGAGCGATTTAGGGAAATCACGGTAAACCTAAATCAGGATGGCCGGACGCGGGATTGAACCGTCGTCCTCCCGAATGCGAGTCCAGTGTGCTACCACTGCGCCGCGACTGCTACGGTCGCAGGTTCGAATCCTGCCTCGGGCATGGATGTGTGTGATGTCCTTAGGTTAGTTAGGTTTAACTAGTTCTAAGTTCTAGGGGACTAATGCCCTCAGAAGCTGAGTCCCATAGTGCTCAGAGCCATTTTAACTTTTTATGTCTTCATGACGTCGATTTTAATAATTCATGAATAATTACCAATTATATAACTATAGTATTCTTCAAGTAAGCGAACAGGCACATCGCTCTGCCTCTACACACACCTTCACTGCACGCAGGTTGACTCAAGAGTGTTCTATAAACGATGCTGCGCGTTTCTCACCGCGCTCCCTATGTATCAATGCGCGGGCTCTCCCGCCATCAAAGAGCTTGGTGCGGATACTTCACTGTCACCATCGATATGCAACGAACTTAAATAAATGTTACAAAACATTTCTCTTACGCACTATAATTGTTATTTACATATTTCTTAGCTTGTAAATATGTTTCATCACTTTATTACTTTGATTTATTTATGTTTTGGACTGGTAGATTTTCTGTTGACGTATTTCAGTGTGTGTCTTGCTAACTTTTCTCGTCGAAAAATACAAATGCAAGAGAGCTGTAGACCCTTACAGCAAATGTCAAGCAATTCACTGCAATATTGTGGTCAGTGTAAACATTTCTACCCTGGAAATGTACAGTCGCGGATTTACACCGAAGGCAGTATGAAATTTCTATTTCCCACTTAGACGTACCTTAAGACAGAATGTTTTGGTGTCAGCACCCACGCATTATGACGTTTGAATATTTCATTACGACTGTTTTTTTAAGCTATTTGTCCCCTTTTAACCATTACCTCTGACAAATAACAGGAAGAAAAATCAAATCAAATCCGATGATGTATACAAAAAGCCAAAATACATTTCTGTTAGTTGCAACACGGTCCACAGCCACTACATATGTTCTGAATGCTAAAACTGTGCCACACTGACCATTGATTATTGCCGTCTCGTATCTATTATAGTATACGGTGTAAATCAGCTAATGTCAGTAAAATATTGCCATACTTAATAACTGAAGTTTTTGCGTGGAAAAGCATTTAATTGAAAAAAAAACCTTAGCATCAATTTTTTGGTGGAAAATATGCTAGGAACCAACTATAGTTGCATGTTTGTACCAAGTAAGTTACCAGATGGGAAGTTAAGTAAGTTAAGTACCTGCGGCACTCAAAAGGTAATATAAATGGCAATGAATGTGTGGGTGTCTCGGCCCGGTGAAGACTGCATGTACACCTCACAGGACAACAAATCCTTCAAGCATAACTTTCATACTTTTATTGGTGTCACACTGTCAACAGGTTTTCTATTGTCGGGGCTGGTGTCGAAGCGATTGGGGCATTTGTTGAAGACCACAGGATGTCAATAAAAAGGGGTACTTTCAAACCCGTAAATTAAGCTTCTTACTGTCATGCAGGATAACCATCTCTTTGTGGATATGCTCCTGAAGAATGCATCACATTTTAAACCTATTTTTACGTCACGTACCTGACGTCTACAAACGTAAGCTGTATAGCGTGGTTTGCGAAAAAAATGTTCGAAAATCAAGAACATATGCTTACCAGAATGAAAAATGCTCACATCATAGAACAAAATGAAGAATATGTTGTGGGCAGAGATAAATATCTGAAAGAAGGGAACTACATTTTCCATTTGTCTAGCAGTTTCAAAGACATTTAAATCAAAACATCCTGATATATTCGCTGTGTTTTACTTGGTTAGTAATAGTACACATGCCATTTAGTGTAAGACATCGTGTCATTTAAACTAATGCACAATTTGCCTCTGTGTCAGCTCCGGTTTGTCGTTCAAACGTTGTTTAATATACCGTAACACAGCAACAGCAAGACAGATGTTTGAATGGCTATACATATGGCCGCTGGCCCAGGCTCGACCAAACATTTTTGCCCCATATTCCTAGTTCAAACACGAACCGATCACCAAGCCTACCCCCCACCCCCCACCCCCACCGACCCCTCAAAAAAAGTCGCCATTCCGAGCGCGTCCTTTTCATACGTACACTGACAGGAAAAAATCGCAACACCAAAAAGGGGTTGTACGACAAGAGAAAATTGGTAGGAGTCGTCCTACACTTCAAAGATGTTGGCTATTGAAATTTTGTGCCAGTCGCATAAGAATGGCGCTAGTACCAGCTGTACCAGTTATAATGGTAGTGAGCGTTAGTTGTCATTGAGACGACTTGGTGTGTTGATGTCAGTCAAGAATTCCTTTAAGCTGATATGTTGCCTTGACCTGCTCGATCAACAAATGTATCTCGAATCGAGCACATATGGGACCTCATCGAATGACAACTCCAGCGTCATCTACAAACAGCATTAACGGTCCCTGTATTGGCCGACCAAGTGCAACAGGCATGGAACTCCATCTCACATACTTACGTCTGGCATCTGTACAACACAATGCATGCACGTCTGCATACTTGTATTAAACATTTTGGCGGTTACTCCGGTTATTAAAGTAACACTATGTCCAATCAGCAACGGTTTATCTCGCGCTTAAATTTACCTGTGATCTTGCAATGCTAACCACTTAAGTATGTTACCTCAACAAATGTATTTCCGGAATTTCATTACTCTACATAGATTATTTTTCGGTGTTGCGACTTTTTTCCGTCAGTGTATATGTTACAGCGCTTGACTATGTGCCGTTAAGAAAGAAACGACAGGTGTTGGCTATCCCAGGTCTCAACCCTCTAGAGGACAGGTGTCTCTCGACTATACGTTTATACCACCTCGCGATATATTTTGGGGCTCTATGGCAATGTTAACACATTGGCAAAGGAAAGGAGAACGTGGATCGCCATTAAACAAAACCTCTCACAAATGAATCTTTAGTCTCACTGTCAGAATTGAAACACAGAATCGATATTCAGTTTATCAAACTTGCATTGCCTCATATCTAAAAGAAAAAATCGTCAGTGGGTGAGGTTAGCTTAATTATATTAAAGCTCGTATTTATCATGCTTTTCGGATAGCTCCTCAAACAAAGATCACTTATCAGAGATTTAGCCAACAGACGTTCAGAAAACAGTTTGAGAATGTTTCATTTTACTGTCTTCGTTCACATACTTGTGACGTAATGCCCACCGACGAGAACTAAACCCGATACAAGAGAAGTTTAGGTAATTAGGTAAAGAGAAACTACATTGCGAAAAGCATAGAAATCCAAGAAAATCGTTGAATATAATAGCAAAATATGTGTAACACCTTCAACTAGCCTCTGGAAACGTTTAACAGACTTACTGTTAGATTTTTCACGCCATCGTTGCTATACATTTTTTTTTTTTTTTTTGCAAAAAGGACGTTTTCCAAATAATTTATGGCTGTATTTTCTTTTTTTGTAATTTCGACAACGTTTCATATGTTAATGACTTTTTCACGTCAGGCTGTTGTGCTCCACAACCAGTTCATACAACTCAAACACCTAAAAATATTTTTCGCATCTCCCGTTAATTATAGCTTTTCTGACTTACAATCTTCTTCTTGTCAAAGCGTCAATTATTGATCATCAGTATATCCCGATGTTTCGTCAGTGCTGTTGTTGTTGACCAGGAAGATAGAAAAATGGTTTTAGAATTGTTTTCTACTTTACTATTATACACTATGTAAAATAATATCTTCTACAAAATGCTGTATTTCATTATTAATGTAACAACTTGTATTTAGTATACTATCCATTGCTCTATGTTGACCATATGTAGAAAGCATTTTCCTGTGAATCCAGCATTCAGAATAATGAAACAGTAGTCTTCGTTTTCTTTCCTCCTTAACACATTGCGCTTTGTCATTTTCATAGTTTACTGTGGACCGCCATTTGTTGCTGTTAGTAGTTCATTACGCTCATACACTCGTAACGGGTATGTCACTCCACTGCTGTTCAAGAAATAGTTCATGGCAAGTAACTGTTTGTAAAATCCGGTAATGCCATAAAATATTTTGTCATATTAAATGGTCCTTCACTTTATGCATACCAATCTTTATTTTAATGGTTCAAATGGCTCTGAGCACTATGGGACTACTTAAACATAACTATTCTAAGGACATCACACACACACATCCATGCCCGAGGCAGGATTCGAACCTGCGACCGTAGCGGTCGCGCGGCTCTAGAGTGTAGCCCCTAGAACTGCATTCTACCACTGAGTGACCAGGTGAATATTTGGAATGTAACGCATTCATCTGACGGGCCGAACAGTGGAAGTACTGTTGTTCTTCTTTTGTGTTACATTAATACACCGAAAGACAGCAAGTGCACCTGAACACTGTTATTCGGAAAGCACTGTATATATAACTACCTGTAACGCCACCATCCTCAACGTTTTCTGGTAGAACAGAAGTTGATTTGTGTTAAATGTCCTGTCGACGTCAAAGGCGTAAGAAACGTAGGACAAACCTGCCACTTGCAGAGGTACTAACCTGGCATTCCCCTTACGTGATTTATCAATGTGTCAGAAATCTAAATATGGACAGCCGGACGGAGAATTCGAACCAATTTCTCGGTTAACACGAGTTCTAAAACGGAAGACAATACGACTTTGTAGGGATCACCGACCACGTTCATGGTTCAAAAGGCTCTGAGCACTATGGGACAACTTCTGAAGTCATCAGGCCCCTAGAACTTAGAACTACTGAAACCTAACTAAACTAAGGACATCACACACACCCATGCCCGAGGCAGGATTCGAACCTGCGACCGCCGCTGTCGCGCGGTTCCAGACTGTAGCGCCTGGAACCGCTCGGCCACTCCCCACGTTCATGCAATTGTACATAATCTTTTCTATCTCGGACACGATTTATTGTTTGTGATTACGCGTTCCTCATTGACGTTTTAAGGTTTAGAAGATGGTTGAGTTCCAAAGACCGTAATGGGAAGTAATAAAGACAGAAAAAGAAGGTGTATAAATAGGTAAGAGTCATGTGACTTGGCTGTAGCGCTACCTCTCTCGGTAACGTTTACTGGTGCCAAATATATCTACATACCAGATATGTTTTGGTGTAGAGCCCATGTTGTGTAGCGAATTTTCCAACGGCCGGTAACTCGAGGACAAGAGAAAAACAAGGTGAAACTCTCTTGTGGTGGCTTTCTTTCTGTACGGGTGCGTGTAAGGAACAAGAATGGCTGACAGTAACCGACTTTAGTCCTTGAGAATACAGGCAAGCAGCTGCATAAACTGGGAAGAATAACGCGACCTACTTCTGCACAGCGTAAGGATGTAGTAGAAGGGGGCGAAACGGGGCGGACTGAGATTCGCTGGCTCTGATGCTACTCTCGTAGGAAAAGTGAAGCATTGGTTGTGTGTCTAGTTATTCTTTAAAATTTTGCGAAGAGGACACAGTTGACGTATGGATATTTATCGAAGACATATGTAAGATCGAAAAGGCGAATAATGTTTACTAATGTATCATCTTCGGAGTGAATGATTGTTGTCCTACTGGTTGCTGCTGCTGTGTCAGAGAAGAGCTTGTTTTCGTAAATTTCGCAATTGCCTGTCACAATCCTATTACTTTCTTACTATTTTATAAACAGTGTTGCCTCCCTTTTATGAACAACCCTATCATAAACTTTAAATACTACAACGCCACTGGTATGTACAGACCCTATCGCCGGCCGAAGTGGCCGTGCGGTTAAAGGCGCTGCAGTCTGGAACCGCAAGACCGCTACGGTCGCAGGTTCGAATCCTGCCTCGGGCATGGATGTTTGTGATGTCCTTAGGTTTAACTAGTTCTAAGTTCTAGGGGACTAATGACCTCAGCAGTTGAGTCCCATAGTGCTCAGAGCCATTTGAACCATACAGACCCTATCATTGAAATATTCATTAACGGCTCGGTTCATTTATAAATCGCACCAAGATTAATAAACATCTTAAGTTGTACTAGGCTGCTTCTGGACTCAGGAGTAATAAAGCGCCTTTTAGAGCAAGCATTGAACTTTAAATACTACAACGCCACTGGTATGTACAGACCCTATCATTGAAATATTCATTAACGGCTCGGTTCATTTATAAATCGTACCAAGATTAATAAACATCTTAAGTTGTACTAGGCTGCTTCTGGACTCAGGAGTAATAAAGCGCCTTTTAGAGCAAGCATTGAGCGGTATTTTCCCTGGAGGGAATATTCATCAAAACCAAATTTTGGGAATGATTCCATGAGATGTGTGGTGCTAAAAGAAGCTATTTCTTTTGTTAAATTAACCAATTAGGTTTTTTTTCGTGTAAGTTTGCACAAACTGTCACAGCCAGCTTCCCATTTCTTTATCGTAAGCAGTTTAGCCTTTGCTGTACATAGCCAGTCAAAGGAAATAAAATACAGTTTCAAAGTCTCAACGACGAATATGTTGATCTATAAACCAAGTCCATGGAGCATAGGATTCAACCGCGCGCCACTAGAATGCATGTCCAGTGATTTAACCACATCGGGGACTGGCAGTTTTGTATATGTCATTTAAAGGAATTATACAGTGAAGAAAAACGTATATGCTGATAGAGTTGAGTCGCCGGAGATAATAGTGGGCAATCTTCAGACCTAATAGTAGATAAAATAGAAATATTAACTATTATCCACCTTACGCGTAGAAACATACGAAAGATATCTACTCTGGAGCTATAACTTTTCAAGACTGGATTAACAAAAAATTGGGAAAAATTAGCATGGTGATTTTAATGCTCCAGGCGTTCTACGCAGCCTCCTCCCACTAGGAGTACAACGTACAGAACCACATGAAATCTCCATAAAGGTCCTTCTTTGGGATGTCGTTGAATGTCATTTATACCGTCAAAGCTTTAAGCTTTGAAGTGAATTTGTTGTTATTCTGAGGTAGGTTCACTCTGATGAGATCAAGACACGTCACTCGCGATGCTTTTTCTAGAAAAAGAATTGTCAGCCTTTAGCCTTTAAAGCAAGTCCCGAAAGGCATCTACGTATCTTTCGTTTTGTTTGTGATTAAAGATGTGCACGACAACGTTTCCACACACTTTTTCGTTCCTCGAAACGTCCTGTATATCGTCTTGGATCTTTGATGTGGATGTGACGGTCCATTGCGACGACACACTACACCTGTAAGTTCACTAGTTTAACACCGCCTGCTCTCAAGTAACTGGTGGTTGTCAGTCCAAGCTGCCACAACAGTTCCTGTGCAGACATCGCTTACACGCCATCGATGAAATTCATCTCGGAACTTCTTACAAGGAGGGTATGCAAAAAAAGTACCAGTTTACCTAAAATCAAGGAAAAGCTACCCACGTAGCTAGTGCAAATCGTTACTGCTAACAAAACCACCAAAAGCTCCGTAATTTTTCTGTACGAATGAATGTAAGAAATTCAGCATTATCATCTCGGTGACATGATAGCGACACGTCATTCACATATTGTTGTATGCATCTATGTTAGAGATACATGTACTATAAAGCCTAAAACGCAAAAGAAATATGTTAAAATAAAATTGTATATAAATAGATATGCTGTCTCACAGTACGAATGTTTTGTTGCCAGGACAACGAAAGAGATGTCTATATTACGTCAAATCTTAAACAAAGTACATGATCTACTTACAATAAAAATAATCCAACCTTGCACAACACCTTGAAAGAAAAAAGCATTGAGCGATATGACATAAATACCTTATTACTTAAGTACCATTGTGTCATGTGCACTGATCTAAGTTGATATCTTCATAGAAATCACATTTAACAGACTTAACACAGTGTAATACTTGTTTCCTTCTGAAGAGTCTGACAGATTCTGGCTGATTTGCAGCTCCGTCCATAGTGCAGACGCTTGCCCTCACACCGCTTATGCTGCATCCACATTGTAGGGAAACAATCTTTCTAAACAGCGTACTTCGACGTACACCTTTCAAAATTATCAGAACCAGCATCGACAAGTATAAACTTTACCTACCAGTGTCTCCGTACTCGTATGTATACGGGGCCGTCAAATGAAAATGAGACTTATGGGTGAAGGCAAGTAACTGTTTATTATTTCTAAAATTGTCATCACACTTGTTAATGCATTCATTCCACTGTGAGAGAAGATGGCGACTGTCTTAATGGGAAAATGTCAGTGACAGCTTGCGAAATAATGAGTGTACCCAGGCGTGCGGCTCTTCCTCCAAAGAAAGTCGAAGGCCACGAACAACTTTCTTCAAGGCTCGAAAAATATGTAACTCGCATGGGGAGGGATTGGAGCTGTGTAGAGGATGTGTAAGGGGTTCCTAGTGAAATTTCTGCAGCTTAATTGAAACAACATTGGAAACATGTGTCGAGCACACATGTTAGGTTTCGTTGCCGGACGTTCGCTGAGAAACCATTACATATTCTCCATCTTGTGCCTATGTCTCCCCATTCGCCTTCCGTACTTTGGAGCCCTGAAGAGACATTCGTGGCCGTTGATTTGTTTCTAAGGGTGCATGCTTGGGCACAATCACGGTTCTGCTGGTTATCACTGACATTTTTACAGTAAGACATTCGCCACGTTGTCTCACAATGGGATAAATTATTAGCAGTTGTGTTGATAATTTTTGAAATAATAAATAGTTTATTTCTTTTTCCTATTGGTTAGTTTACGTTTGCCTGCCCCTTATTTTATCATGAAATTTCCAAAGAGCATCACCCTGCACTAGCAGGAAGAAATTGAAATCTATGCAGGTACTACGAACGAATCAGAATCAACGCCCAACGAAGAGGGCAGTAGAGTCATAGTTATTTTCATTTCCAGGTCTACATCATTACTGTGAAAGGTATTTGCGCACTTTGTAGAAAAGTTGTCGGTATCCCATTTTCTTATCCACTGGCTGATAGTTATCGAGGGGAAAGTCTACGAACGTTCGAATCTATCTTAGTTGACCATTACAGTAATTTCGCGAGATATGTGAGTGGAAATAACTCGTTTCTTAATTCGTCTTGCAATTGTGTTCTTCCCGTAATAACGACTATCGTTCATGCCACGTCTCTTACTATGAGAAATCCTATACATTTCGTTTGTCTGTATGTCAGAGAAACCTAAACGCTTCGATTTCAGGTGAATCAGGCAATTCGAGGAGATGAGCCCTTTATCTGTAAAAACTCCCTGTAATATATAATGACCAGCCAGAACACTATGACCACTGAACTAACAGCCGCCATTTGCCAGTTTTGGCGCGGATAATAGCGGGGACGCCTCGTGATATGGAAGCAATGAGGACTTCTTAGGTTGCTGGAGAGAGTTAGCACCACATCTCCACACACACGTCACCTAATTCCTGTATAATCCAGGGACGGGGGCGATGAGCTCTGACGCCATGTTCAAACACATACCAGATGTGAAACTTCCTGGCAGGTTAAAACTGTGTGCCGGACCGAGACTTGAACTCGGAACCTTTGCCTAAGGTACCGAGTTCAAATCTCGGTCCGGCACACAGTTTTAACCTGCCAGGAAGTTTCATATCAGCGCACACTCCACTGCAGAGTGAAAAATCTCATTCTACATAGCAGATGTGTTCTACTGGGTTCAGATTTCGCAAGCTGTGTACCAGAAGATCGTTACAAAGTCAGGTAGCTGATAAAAAAATGATTTACAATTAATGGCATTTCTCTGTGATGCTACAGAGCGGATTTTACTTTTTTGAGTATGAGAGTTGCTGCAGTGCTCTTCAGACAGTAGAGTAAGAGGTGAAGAGTAATATGAGGGAGTGCTGTCATTGAGAAGTCGATAAAGCACATAGAGAGTGTGATAGTTCCTACTAATATTGGCATGCAGTCATTAGAATTGTTCGTAGGCTGGTGTGATATGTTCGAGAAGTCGTACGTCACAAATGTATTGTACACACGCATTCATTGATAGTCCCAGCTTGCAATACCTTTCGTACGAAGATAATTACCGTTATACACGGTGAAATGGCTGCTTATTCTTCCAAAAAAAATTGCTTGACTGTGGCACAGCAGCATCGAAAACTTTTTCTTTGGAGAAAAGCATCGCCATAACGAAGTATGGAGATTACCAGTGTCTCTACGAGTTTCTATTTTTAAGCTCGAAAGCAAATACTTCAGTACATTTGTTTGGAGAGTGAAACGACGCTGACAGCTTCTTACAAACTGCAGTTGTGTATTCTGTCTAATCTAAACAATGGACCAGAGTTATCTCCAAGTTCTTTGCAGAAGAAGAAATGGTTGTTCCTGTGCTGTTTAGTATTAAAGGTCGAAGAGTGTCCCAATACTGACGGGTAATAAGTCTATCGTGAATGACTAAGCTGTCTTGCGTTTTAGACGGGTTAGATGTGAGACCTATGTTATGTGCCCACTCTAATAGCGCGAGTAATCTGTTACTGGCATGCTGGGTAGCTGTGCACAGGTTGGTTGGACTTGCACTGAGATACAACTGAATGTCGTCAGCTAATAAGCGATATCTGCAGTGAGATGAAAGAGTTGACACATAACTAACGCATAATACGAAGAGTAATTGGTCCAGTACTTATCCTTGTGTAACCCCTAATCCTACAGCCCTCCTGTGTGATCTATGGTTCAAATGGTTCAAATGGCTCTGAGCACTATGGGACTCAACTGCTGAGGTCATTAGTCCCCTAGAACTTATAACTAGTTAAACCTAACTAACCTAAGGACATAACAAACATCCATGCCCGAGGCAGGATTCGAACCTGCTACCGTAGCAGTCTTGCGGTTTGCAGCGCCTTTAACCGCACGGCCACTTCGGCCGGCTCTGTGATCTATGGTGAGACGTAAGGTATCAGCGTGTACAGGGGGATCCTCCTCTAGCATTACTTTTCTTTAACAGTAGTAGTCAATATCAGAAATATTTTTCGAGTTTTGGACAGATCAGTATTATCTTAGCTGCTTTTCCGAAAAGTTTCATATAATTTTATACACAATTTGCTATTTCAAGCTAAAATTTATGAAAAGGAATTACTTTGTCTTCGTTGATGCAATCGATGTACACTAGCCCTGAATGTACAGTTACATTTTTTTAGAAACATCCTAAACTGCAAAATATTTGTCAGACTTAAAATTTGTATTAATTACGCAATCTAGTACAGTTTGTTATATTTATTCCTGGATTCATTTATAAAATAATAATCTAAACTAATAGAAATTCATTTATCAAGAAAAATTGCAAACCCTTTGGAATAGAGTTATTACCGCAAAGTGAAGTAGTAATAAGCATGCCTCTGATGTGATCGGACGTATTTTTCCATTTTGGACGAACAATGTAATTTCGGCTTTGTTAATGTGAAAATTCAAAAGACAGTGAGATATATAGTAAAATTTGAGACAATAAATAATCGTGAAAGAAAAATTCTGCAAAGCATTCTTCAAAATTGTTATGATCAATTGAACCTTGAGAACCAAAAATTTGAGAATTTCAGCTTCAAGAATGAGACCCCTAGACATTAAGTACTGTACCCAAATGTGCAAGATATGATACGTGAACTAAGAAGTTTATTCTTATCTTACTCTTCTCACATGCCCTGAAAATACTTCGCCATTGTGAACAGTATCGATCACAAGAAAAGGAGGGGTAGATTACGTGCTTGTAAGTTTAGTCGGTAGATTGTCTTGATACTTCCTGGCAGATTAAAAGTGTGTGCCGGAACGAGACTCGAACTAGGGACCTAAGCCTTTCGCGGTCAAGTGCTCTACCATCTGAGCTAACCAAGCACAACTTACGTCCCGTCCTCACAGCTTCACTTTTCATATTAGAGTACACTCCGCTGCAGAGTGAAAATCTCATTCTGGAAACATCCCTCAGGCTGTGGCTAAGCCATGTCTCCGCAATATCCTTTCTTTTTTGAGGGGTGCTAGTTCTGCACGGTTCGCAGGAGAACTTCTGTAAAGTTTGGAAGGTACGAGACAAGGTACGGCAGAAGTAAAGCTGTGAGGACAGGACGTGAGTCGTGCTTGCTTAGCTCAGTTGGTAGAGCACTTTCCCGCGAAAGGCAAAGGTCCCGAGTTCGAGTCTCGTTCCGGCACACAGTTTTAATCTGTCAGGAAGTTTCATATCAGCGTACACTCCGCTGCAGAGTGAAAATCTCATTCTGGAAACATGCCCCAGGCTGTGGCTAAGCCATGTCCCCGCAATATCCTTTCTTTCAGGGGTGATAGTTCTGCACGGTTCGCAGGAGAGCTTCTATAAAGCTTGGAAGGTAGGAGACAAGGTACTGGCAGAAGCAAAGCTGTGAGGGCGGGACGTGAGTCCCGCTCAATGGGTAGAGCGCTTGCCCGCGAAGAGCAAAGGTCCCGAGTTCGAGTCTCGTTCTGGCACACAGTTTTAATTTGCCAGGAAGTTTCATATCAGCGTACATTCCGCTGCAGAGTGAAAATCTCATTCTAGCAAATTGTCTTGCTAAACATTCCAGTAAAACTTTTTCTTCGAATGCAGGACAGTGTTTCCAACCAGTAAGGAAGTGCAATGATGGGTATACGAGTACAGGAGTGTGAGACAAATGCTTTGAAATTTCGGGAAGGTGAAAATAAATCTAGATTTGGGAAGGATTTGCGGAACTACGATGCAGATGGTGCAAGATGAATGATACATTACTGATTCAGTCTCTCTTCAGAGAGAAGGACAACTAATTTTAATTCTGGACATCATGTCTTTGCCGTTAAGAATCAAGCAGCAAAGTCCCAATAAATCTTCTTCGGCTCGGGATAAGTTACTCCGGGTGGCAGCGAAATCAATGGAATGTTATGATCATAAGGTAGTCGAGTCTCTCTGCACATGAAAGGGTCAAGGACACTATGTCAGATATCAGGGACAAGCCTGAAGAGAAGTGGCAGCTGGGAAACGCACCAATTACGTGGGACAAGTCAATCACACCAGACCTACTGCAAGCCACTGAAAACACGGAAGTAAACTCAACGAAGGCTACAGTACCATCAATATGGCACTACCTAATGACTTAGTAGAGGGCATTGCTACCATAATGACACTTCATTTCATTGCAGTTTCATTTTAGCACTTTTAGTGAAAATTGTTTGAACTCTATCACAGTGATAACGTCTGAACGTAACGGCATATGTTCTTAGAAAATGTAGCTCACTACGGTTCCTCCAGTTGTTTACTTATACAACAAGTTTCTGAAAAAATTGCGCTGAATATTAAATAAGGGATAAAAAACCCAATATATCGTTTATGATTTTAAGATACGGCTGCCACCGACATGTGGCACAAGTATTGGAGTTATCTTACTACTTTTGAAGTATATTTTTATTTTACTGCTGCTCTTGTGCCTACCACAAGCCATGCCAAGTCGGAGAGGTGTCAAGGGGTTCCCTTTCTGAAAGCGCCTACATATCAGTCACATGTTATTTCTGTATAGGTATATTTCTAAAGTGCTCAATAAAGGCAGGTGGGTGTCACCGAACTACGTGGTCTTAGGAGTACCCTCCGCTGTTTCATTCGCGTTTATGACAATGCCGCATCCCTGTGTGACCAAGCCACAGGAAGACGCGAAACATGAGAGCTGAAGAAGTATAATCACACTTTGTTGCTTTGGGTCATATTCAGATTACGCCGAATCGTTTTTCAGGGTCCCTAGATTTTCCATCCTTTTCAGCAGACCTCCAACACAAAAGCATCAAAAGAGGGCGTGGAATGTGGGTAAGAGGGCTTGCGACAACCTTCTCATCATGTGACACGTCCACTGTGACGTTTGGCAGAACTGTGGTGACATGTGGTGCCAATGTGACATCATTAACCCACTTCACACCTCACATGAACTGAGGTCTAGCCTCATTTTCGCATTTATCGACACCAAGCTATTTGAAGTGTAGCCGAACACGAAGGTTACCGTTACAGAGGAAAAGTGTAGGCACCTTTGTGTCAGCCTTCAAGCTTATGCGTTGCAATTGAAGACGTTTGAAGCGTTTCGAAAAATGTGACCCTTTAATTGTGTTGCGCATTGTATATTTGTTAGGAAATATCTACCAAGACTTTCAATGCATTAAGCACACCTGAAGATGGTAAGTACTTGCTGAAACCAGTAACGTGAATATTCTTTATATGTCTGAATGATCGTGACGTAATAAATTATTAGACAAACAGTTCAGTCTGACATAATTTTATCATTAGTTAGTTATATGGTAAAAACATATAAAATGCAGCTACAGAGGCTAGGAATGATTCAATGACAAAATGTTTATTAACGTCTAAACAGCGGTCATGTACTCTAAACATTCTCGTGCAAGGAGATTTTCAGTACGTTTCCTTTAAGAACGTTAACAGTATGAGATCAATGAATGCTATTGCCGACTTCGTAAAAGATTTTCGTGGGTATTTATCTGACATTGTTAAAATCACAGCGATCTCTGTATCAATGTAAAAAGCTTCCAAAATAGAAGTTCCACTGCCCAGATCGCATTTGATACACATCCTGGCTACTAGTTTCACAAAGTTATATTTCCATATTCAAATCAACGGATACATGAATGAAAAATCCCCTATGTGTGGCACATTGCCATCTGGCCATTGAAAACATGTAAGAAAACTCATAGAAAAGCGTGCACAAAATAAAAAAAAGGATTACTGTATGGGCAAGCCACATTACGAAGACGACTCCCATAACTGTCAGAGGTTCAAAATGGTTCAAATGGCTCTGAGCACTATGGGACTTAACGTCTGAGGTCATCAGTCCCCTAGCACTTAGAACTACTTAAACCAAACTAACCTAAGGACAGCACACACATCCATGCCCTAGGCAGGATTCGAACCTGCGATCGTAGCGGTCGCGCGGTTCCAGACTGTAGCGCCTAGAACCGCTTGGCCACTACGGCCGGCTTGTCAGAGGTGCTTGTGTTGATACCCGTATCCCTACAACATAGCTGGCAGTGGTGTGGTGCTCTATCTGATATATTTAACACCTCTGTACTTTGCTCATACAGTTATGGATTTTAGTTTAGTATACTTAGGACTGCATGGGATTGTCTTTTGTATGAGTTGACCACCACGTTCCCAATAGCCACAGAAAAATGTGACATGCGTAGTGGTTTGATAATTCACGTATCCGATGATCTGAAGGTGGCAATGTATTGAAACTAGTGATCAGAATAAATACAACTGCGATCCGGGCAGTAAAATTTCTATTTTGGAAGTTTTTTTTTTTTTTTACATTTTACTAAGTGGTTCTCGTGGTATGTTTGGTATACATATACAAAGTTATGAACGAATTTGAAGTTACAAAACACTAAGAACGGTTTAACGTTGTGATAGAGTCACCAAAACTCGCCTTTTATCCTCTTTGATGAAATGAAAATTGCATGCAGATCTTGTCTACTCTGTCACCTGTAACTCAGAAACCATTTCGTGAATTATCTGAGATCACAAGCGAGTCGCTGGTGGAGTGAAAAGACAACAGAGCATAGTCGAAATTAATCTAAGAAAATGAATTTCCGCAACACAATAGATTCCTTATAATAAAGTCTCGCGTATTCTTTAAAATGAATATCTCGCGTATGTATCATACACACGGGTAGCCATTAATGATTAACAAACAACTATCAATCTGTCATGTGTGAGCAGATCTACGTGACTTAATTGCTTACTAGTAAAACGTCTCTTACTGTCAGAATGCATCACTTACGCAGGTGGTATCGAATAAAGACAACTTTTAAGGTGCTCGAACTCTGCTCCAATCGGTAGCTCTCTCTGCTTTCAGTAAAAATACAAGCTTACAAACGTAATAGCTACGATACAATTATCTGAGAAAACATGCTGTTGCATGAGTCATCGTTACTTCCTGGTTTATGTTTACTCCTGCATCTGATCGTTGCAGTCGTTTCGAAAATCTGATGGAATATTATTTTTTCAGTATGTTTCCGTATCTTTCATTTTCTATATTTCAATTACTCATATCAATAGTTAGGATGTTTAGAGAGGAGTGAGTAAGGGGGCGGTTTTCCGCCAAAACAGTAATATTTTACAACTCGTGTTAGATGAAAACTGTTTTTAAGGTTAAGCAGCGACCATTTAATAAAACTTATTATTGTGTATATAAAACTTAGCTTAGATAATTAACATGATTGTTACAGTGTAAAAAGGAATCATATCATCTCATGATAACTTGATAATAAGTCCCAACCAGTTACACACTGAGGTGATGGAACTCATGGGATCGCGATATGCACATATACAGACGGCGTTAGTATTGCTTACACGAGACATAAAAGGACAGTTCACTGGCGAAGCTGGCATTTCCACTCTGGTGTTTCATATTAAAAGTGGTCCGACGTGATTATAGCCGCGCCACGGGAATTAACACACTCTGAACGCCAACTGGTAGTTTGAGCTAGACGTATGGGTCACTCCATTTCGGAAATCGTTAGAGAATTCAATATTCCAAGATCCACAGTGTCAAGAGTTTGCCGAAAACCATTTTCTGCCATTACCATTTACGACGGACAACGCAGTGGCCGACAGCCATCATTTAACGACCGGGGGCAGCGGCATTTGCGTAGATTTATCATTGCCTACAGACAAGCAACAGTGCATGGAATAACCGTAGAAATCAATGTGGGATGTAAGACGAACGTATCCGTTAGATTAGTGCAGGAAAAATTAGCGTTAATTTGCAATGGCAGCAGACGACCGATGCGAGTGCTTTTGCTAACAGCACGATATCACGTGCTTCGGCTCCTCTCCGCTGGTGGCCATACTGGCTGGACCATAGGCAACTGGAAAACAGTGGCCATGTCAGATGAGTCTGTTTCAGTTGGTAAGAGCTGATGGTAGGGTTCGAGTGTAGCGCTGACCCTACGAAGCGGTGGAACCAAGTTGTCAACAAGGGGCTTGGCTAGCTGGTGGTGGCCCCAAATGGTGTGGGCTGTGTTTACATGGAGTGGACTGGGTCCTCTGGTCTAACCGAAACAATCATTGACTGGAAATGGCTATGTTCGGCTACTTGGACAGCATTTGCAGCCATTTATGGACTTCATGTCCCCAAACAACGATGTAATTTTTATCGTTAACAATGTGCCATGTTACTGGGCCACAATTCTTTGGGGTTAGTTTGAATAACATTCTGAACAGACCCAAATCGCCGACATGGGATAAAATCAAGGGATCAGTTCGCGCACCGGCTACAGTTTTTCAGTTATGAATGGCTGAACATTTCTACACTGGACCAGCGATGACTTGTCATGTCGACTTGGTGCACTATGCAGTGCTGAAGGAGGTCCGACACCATAACAGAAGGTATCCTATGACTCTTTTTCACCTCCATGTAATATCACTTATGTAGCCCCAATCTGTAATGTTGTTGTTATCATTGTCTTAATTCGAAAGATTGGTTTGTGCTCCAACAAGAGTGCTCTCCATGCTACTCTATCGCATTGAAACCTCTTTAGCTTCAGTTAACTATGGCAGTGTACATCCATCTGAATCTGCTACCTATATTTAGCCCTCTACAGTGATAACCCCCTTCTGATTCCTGTCATTGCGCAATTCATGATTCATTGATACCTCACGTTGTGTCGTATCAACTGATCCCTTGTTTTTGTCTCATTGTGCCATATCTTTCTTTTTGCTCCATTCTGTAGAATCAGAATTCAAAATCTTGTTTTCTTTCTGTCGGAAAGGCTTATTATCGACATCTCACTTCCATACATGCCTACTCACCAGGCAGATAACTTCAGAAAAATCCGAACACTTACGATTGTATTAGACGTTAACAAATTCCATTTTTAGGGTACGCTTTTCGTGTTACAGCTAGTTTGTATTTAATATCCTCTATACTGCGGTCATTATCAGTTTCCTGCTGCCATAATACCTCAACTCATCTACCAAAATTAATGTCCCGTTTCCTGATGTAGTTCGTTCAGCATCAAATGTTTTCCTTTTGTTAATGTTGGTCTTATTAACTCATCTCAAGAGAGAATCCATTCCATTCATTCATCTTCGTTCACCATTGCTGTATGTGGGAAAATTCCAATGTCACCGGGTAGCGTCAAAATTTTTATTTCTTTTTCCGTGAACATTTATTCCCTCCCCAAATGTGTATTTGGTTTGCTCCCCTGTTTCTACACTGTGTAGGTAACATCGTGGATAGGCTGAAACATATAAAAAGAAACATATATGTAAGTTTTTTTTTTATTTCTCTTTATAATGTATTTCTAAGTGAACAGTCTGCATCTAACAGCAGAGTTAGGAGATCTATCAGCGTTTAAACTCGTTTCAAGATTTCTGTAAATTATCCAATGAAAATAATTTTCATTTTTTTTGTGATTTCCTGTGAGAAAGAGAAACGAACTACATCTCCTGAATTTAGCACGCCCGTGTAGAACTACATCACACAATTCCACCCTTCGCGATTTACGAATGAGGACCACAGATTTTCCGGCGTAACATGCAAATTGTCACGGATCGCTTCCCACAGATTGGAAATATGTAAATTGGCGACAGATACGTCCTCGCTGAATTACTTACTTTCATTGTAATTCGAATAATTCACTTGTCGAGAGAGGCAGCCTTTTTTGTATTCTCTGGCGGCCTGGACAGTACTCACATGTTCACATTATGAAGATGGTACCATGACATGATAAACGATATATTGTTGTTCCTTCCGACGTCGGACGTTAAAGATAATGAACGACGCTAAATTTCGTGTATCTCACGAATACACAAAGAGAAAATTATCACATTCCTTACAGACTGGATAGCTAATGGATTCTTGATAATAATCGCGGAACAGTCATACAGACGAGGAATGAAGGGTATCGTCCTGTAGTGTAGGCCAAAACACACATAATCACCATTCTGCGAAAGATCTAGCACAAGTCATAGATTATCATCTAGATGTCGAAATAATAAGTGAATTTTGGAGATCAGGCTATGGAAATGGGCCTAGGTCCATTACTGTTAGTTATTCAAGAACACATATAACTTTATTCCACAAACCAGTGCACAGGTTTCTCTTTAAAACAACAAATATCAATTCACGGCTGAGGGCCCAAGTAACTTCTCCAGAATAAGTTTAAATGATTGCTTTTAAAACACCTGGATTTAGATTAACGACTGAAGGTCCTACTCAAGTAAACTTTCATTATTTTCTCGGCTAAAGGTCGAAATAATATTTTAGATCAGCTAAGGAAATTCTTTAAAAGCCAAGCATTTACAAATGCCTGCTAAAGGTCATATTAAGAAAAATTCAAGTTAATTCATCGGCTGAAAGCCCCATAAAATTTTTTCTTTACGTGATAAAAGAGAGGCTTTAAAGATAAGCTTTTACACCGTACAAACAGAAAAACATCTTAAGAAAATTTGAAGTATCATGTCGGCTGAAGGCCCAAATAATTACTCAAGAGTAATTAAAGACAACCTTAAGATAAACATTTACAGAACAAGGCTGAAGGCCGTTTCAATAATTCAAGATAATTAAACAGAAACCTTACAGACAAGGATTTACATATTAAAGCCACAGATTCTGAAACAAATGCGGCTGAAGGCCTAAATCCTGAGCAAGAAGAATTTTAAATGAAACACGGCTGACTGTCTGATCTTAAAATAGTTGTCATAAGTTTCGGCTGAAGGTCATATGCTAAACATAAAACAGACGATATTAATACACAGCAGAAGGCCTGGCACAGTACCTGCGACCAAATAAAATGAGAATCACAAACAACAAACAGTGGTGCTCAGAATCTTTCCGAGGGTCGGCCTGGGGAGGAAGCTCTAAACACAGTTTAGGTGAGACAGGCAGCCAAGCGTAACACTAAATAATTGGGTGGCAACACGACCCAGGGACGGCTGAAGGACCGAACAACACCCTAATCAATTCCCTTCCGCCGACAAACGGCACAACAACCGAAAACGTCAGCTGGGGCGAAGATACCAGCAGCACTACATCTTCATACATTGCCGTCTAAATACAGCCGACGCATAACAAGCACTGAAATATATGAACAAACACAAAGGCTGTGGAACTACACGCCATGTTGGACAGCATCAACATGTCGAGGAAACGCACACTCGCTGCTCTGACGCAACTGATCGACTGGCTACTCCAGTACACAGACAGCACTCATCTGCCCAGTGGAAAGCAGAAGCTACACACAATTGCACGTAAATTCTTGCACCAAGAACTCCTACAATCCTAAAACCAATCACCGTGGAACCACAAGGAGAAACAACAAGTCGACACACGCAGTTTCCATAAGCGGTCGGCAACGGTAGGGCGAGTCTCGGCTGTCCGGAGGTCACTGCAGCTACAAGCCGACCACCAACTCGATGGCCGTTCGGAACTCGGAGACAGGCGATCCGGGCACACTGGCTCGGACCTACCCACGCAGAGGTAACTCTTGCCCGTCGGCGACGACATCTCTGCACGAGGGAGGAACCGACCCACGTCCGGCAAGATGACCAACTGACGAGGCCCAGAAACGGTCAAAAGACCAAATTTATTTCGCCCAATGAGATTATCAACCGAACGACGAACCGACGGTCTTTCCTGCTCCAATCTGCTTCTGGCGGACAGTTCATGTGTGTGGCCAGTGGTCGGCAAGTACTGGCTGTCCGCGCTCCGTCCCCTACTGCTGCACCGCTCCCGACTGAACGCTAAACACACGACGATCCGGAAATACTAACGGTCGCTCTAGAGTTGGTACGTCAGTGCCATTATCGATAAGCGCTGCTGCTGCCACTCAGGGGCAAGAAAACCAGCAACCTAGTGACGCCAGTAAAGCGAATTAAAACAAAAACGAGGCGATAGAACCACAATAAGAAGATGACGAGCCACAAACGGCATGACTGCGAAGCGCGCACGGCTCAGTTGTAACCTATATACACTATACGACAACAAAAAGGAGAAAAAGCACAACGAATGAGTTATCAAAATGGGACAGAAACCAGTAGTACGATGTACTTTTTTTTTTTTCTTTGTCATCAGTCTACTGACTGGTTTGATGCGGCCCGCCACGAATTCCTTTCCTGTGCTAACCTCTTCATCTCAGTAGCACTTACAACCTACGTCCTCAATTATTTGCTTGACGTATTCCAATCTTTGTCTTCCTCTACAGTTTTTGCCCTCTACAGCTCCCTCTAGTACCATGGAAGTCATTCCCTCATGTCTTAGCAGATGTCCTATCATCCTGTCTCTTCTCCTTATCAGTGTTTTCCACATATTCCTTTCCTCTCCGATTCTGCGTAGAACCTCCTCATTCCTTACCTTATCAGTCCACCTAACTTTCAACATTCGTCTATAGCACCACATCTCAAATGCTTCGATTCTCTTCTGTTCCGGTTTTCCCACAGTCCATGTTTCACTACCATACAATGCTGTACTCCAGACGTACACCCTCAGAAATTTCTTCCTCAAATTAAAGCTGGTTTTTGATGTTAGTAGACTTCTCTTGGCCAGAAATGCCTTTTTAGCCATAGCGAGTCTGCTTTTGATGTCCTCCTTGCTCCGTCCGTCATTGGTTATTTTACTGCCTAGGTAGCAGAATTCCTTAACTTCATTGACTTCGTGACCATCAATCCTGATGTTAAGTTTCTCGCTGTTCTCATTTCTACTACTTCTCATTACTTTCGTCTTTCTCCGATTTACTCTCAAACCATACTGTGTACTCATTAGACTGTTCATTCCGTTCAGCAGATCATTTAATTCTTCTTCACTTTCACTCAGGATAGCAGTGTCATCAGCAAATCGTATCATTGGTATCCTTTCACCTTGTATTTTAATTCCACTCCTGAACCTTTCTTTTATTTCCATCATTGCTTCCTCGATGTACAGATTGAAGAGCAGGGGCGAAAGGCTACAGTCTTGTCTTACACCCTTCTTAATACGAGCACTTCGTTCTTGACCGTCCACTCTTATTATTCCCTCTTGGTTGTTGTACATATTGTATATGACCCGTCTCTCCCTATAGCTCACCCCTCCTTTTTTCAGAATCTCTAACAGCTTGCACCATTTTATATTGTCGAACGCTTTTTCCACGTCGACAAATCCTATGAAAGTGTCTTGATTTTTCTTTAGCCTTGCTTCCATTACTAGCCGTAACGTCAGAATTGCCTCTCTCGTCCCTTTACTTTACCTAAAGCCAAACTGATCGTCACCTAGCGCATTCTCAATTTTCTTTTCCAGTCTTCTGTATATTATTCTTGTAAGCAGCTACGATGCATGAGCTGTTAAGCTGATAGTGCGATAATTCTCGCACTTATCAGCTCTTGCCGTCATCGGAATTGTGTGGATGATGCTTATCCGAAAGTCAGATGGTATGTCGCCAGACTCATATATTCTAGACACCAACTTGAATAGTCGTTTTGTTGCCACTTCCCCCAATGATTTTAGAAATTCTGATGGAATGTTATCTATCCCTTCTGTCTTATTTGACCGTAAGTCCTCCAAAGCTCTTTTAAATTCCGATTCTAATACTGGATCCCCTATCTCTTCTAAATCGACTCCTGTTTCTTCTTCTATCACATCAGACAAATCTTCACCCTCATAGAGGCTTTCAATGTATTCTTTCCACCAATCTGCTTGCTCCTCTGCGTTTAACAGTGGACTTCTCGTTGCACTCTTAATGTTACGACCGTTGCTTTTAATGTCACCAAAGGTTGTTTTGACTTTCCTGTATGCTGAGTCTGTCCTTCCGACAATCATATCTTTTTCGATGTCTTCCAATTTTTCCTGCAACCATTTCGTCTTAGCTTCCCTGCACTTCCTATTTATTTCATTCCTCAGCGACTTGTATTTCGGTATTCCTGATTTTCCCGGAACATGTTTGTACTTCCTCCTTTGAAGAATTTCTTCTGTTACCCATGGTTTCTTCGCAGCTACCTTCTTTGTACCTATGTTTTCCTTCCCAACTTCTGTGATGGCCCTTTTTAGAGATGTCCATTCCTCTTCAACTGTACTGCCTACTGCGCTATTCCTTATTGCTGTATCTATAACGTCAGAGAAGTTCAAACGTATTTCGTCATTCCTTAGTACTTCCGTATCCCACTTCTTTGCGTATTGATTCTTCCTGACTCTTCCTGACTTTATGATATACATGTACAAACGATTAAAAATTACAGATTCAGAAAAAAATGTGTGATCTATTCAAGAGGAAGAGCTTCAGAAGCTGAGAAAGTCACTATTTCGTTCACTTCTGACCACTATGCAAGCAGTTAGTCAGCGTGGCTCTGATTGATCGAGTTGTTGGACGTCCTCCTGATAGATATTACTCTAAATACTGTCCATTTGGCGTGTTAGATCGTCAAAATGTGCAGGTGGTTGGAGGGCGCTTGCTCCAAACATTCTCAATTGGATACGATCCCGTAGCCTTGCTGGCAAAGGTAGGGTTTAGCAAGCACGAAGGCAGGCAATAGAAACCCTCGACTAATGTGGGAGGGCATTGTCTTATCAGGCTGGAATCCCACTTCTGGCGGGGGCGACTCCAGACTGGCCTTCGCTGGTCGTCGGGGCTCAGTTCGAAGTGAGACTCTCCCTGGAGACAATTCTACTCCAGTTAATAAGATTCCAGGCAGGAGACGAGTCTGGACAGCGTTGAGACACCTGTATGACTGTCACCCACGATACAACCCGACAACCAGGAGTGATGTTTAGGGTGCCACTTCATCTGACGGCAGGACTCCTTTGACTGTCATCCGTGGTACGCTTACGATACAATGGTACGTAAACGATATTCTACGTCTCATTTCGTTACCCTTCATGGTAAATCATCGTGGTCTTACATTTCACCAAGATAATTCACGCCCGCACACGGCGAGAGTTTCTATTGCTTGTGTTCGCGCTTGACAAAGCCTGCCTTGCCAACGAGGTCGCTGGATCTCTCCCCAGCTGAGACGTTTGCAGCTTTACGGGTAGTGCCCTCCAATCAGCTCATTGTCTTGACTATCCAGCCCGCCGATTGGGCTGAATGTGACACAGCGTCTCACAGGAGAACAAAGAACGTCAGTGCGAAGTCGCATAACAAGCTTTCCTAGGAGTTAGAAGTAGACCAACACATTATTGACATGCTCGTTTTCTATTCGATAAATCATCCATTTTCTCTGAAATTGTAATAAATTTTTGCATGTACATGCACATCACATCTACCCATTTCTGTCCTATGCGGATAAATCCTTCGTGGTGCGCCGTTTTTTTTTTCCTTAGGATGGATTATAAAAAATACGCATCCTTTGTCGTGTGGTTTATTAGACAATTTATTACGAATCATTTTCCCACCAACCTCCATTGGGCAGTCCTGTTCTCCAGGTTGATCAAGTTCGCAGTATTGGTGAGCATAACGATAGTGTGTGTCTATGTGTGTGTGTGTGTGTATGTGTGGGAGGGGGGTGCGGAGTGGAGTGGAGGAGCTTTGTAAACGATCTCGCAGCTGCCAGTTACGTGCAGTTTCGGTAATCATTTCAAATATACACTTTACAACTACACCGTTGTTTACCTTTTCTTCATCTCATTTTCTATTCCAATTCACACATACCAGTGCTGCGCTTCTCATCGTACCATCATTGAGAGATGTTAGAGGAGCTACCTTGCGAAGCATTGAAGGTTTCTCAGTGTCTCAGTATATAAGACGATATATAATACTGTGTTGTTACTTGTGATAGTAATTAAGTGCCTTATTCTCAGACACAAACGATTCGTTAATATCCATAATACATAGTTTACAATGGGGCAAAGAGTGAAAAGTTTATCTGTTCTTGTTCCACCTCAGTTTGAGAGTTTAGACCCCCCCAGGAAACGATAGATGTACACACTCTCGCTGAAAGTAGTGAAACCAGCTTGAATTCTTGTCAGTGACGTCTTTGGCGCAATAGTCTCTCTCCACAAACAACTGCCAGCTCTTCTGCTGGTTGACCCAGATAGGCAGAGTGTGCACAAAATAACTTGTCCTGTTTCTGTGCAGATGACGCAGTAGATGGAGGGACAACGGTATGTGTGCATGCACTAAAACTCGACTTTTCAGCTGGTTGTATCTCAAGTTCTACTGATCGTAGAGGTAAAGCTTCGAGCGTTCTGAATAGCCCTTGGGCTAGAGACCATTTGTACACCCAGCAGTAACAACGAGTATACTTTACCTATCCCACAGTACAGGGTGAAAATTGAAACAATACGTTCTCAGTCCAGGCAAGAAAAGTACAGCAAGTCATTTCTCTCTTTTGCATTACGTGTAGTCTAGATCGGACCTTTGCCAGCTTGTAAAAGCACTATTTGTTCGTAGACCGTTCCTAAGAAAAACCCGAACACCCAAGATTTTTAGGTAGTAGAAAAACCATCGTGGTGAAGCCCACTTTTAAATTTCTGTTCATGGCAAATCGTGGAAATTTTTACCATATTTGCTTAAAACCATGTTCCTGGGTAACCTGGAAACTTTTTTTCGAAATCATTCTCGGTTACCGAACCCAGTGGTTTAAAATTACCATACTTATGCACCTAATATCTGGTATGAGGCATAAATGTAGGTTTAATTGATGTAATGAACATATAGTAAGGATTCCATGGTCACTGCAAGGGTTCTGAAGTGTCTAAGCTATGCTTTTAATCTACATTTTTCGCCAGTAAAACATGTTGACCCTTGTCTGTAGACAACAGACACTTCTATACAAATATGCCCATGTGGTACTGCGGTAACAAAGATTGCACTAAAAGTGGTCTTAAGTGCCTGAAAGTAAATAACTTTACTGCCAAAAATTATATAAACTGGAAAGACGTGTTCGATGAACTGCAACGGATGAGCAAAGGAACAACAAAACATGTAAAGTAAACGGTTTTTTAAACCTTACATTATCCATTCTTATTTATTATTTTCATGTGTCTAAGGATGTAAATGTTACGAAGTATGTAAATAACCTGCAAAACTTTGCAGACCTATGGAATTCAATATACACTACTGGCCATTAAAATTGCTACACCAAGAAGCAATGCAGATGATAAACGGGTGTTTATTTGACAAATATATTATACTAGAACTAACATGTGAGTACATTTTCAAGCAATTTGGGTGCATAGATCCTGAGAAATCAGTACCAAAAACAACCACCTCTGGTCGTAATGACGGCCCTGATACGACTGGGCATTGGGTGAAACAGAGCTTGGATGGCATGTACAGGTACTGCTGCCCATGCAGCTTCACACGATACCACAGTTCATCAAGAACAGTGACTGGCGTACTGTGACGAGCCAGTTGCTCGGCCACCATTGACCAGACGTTTTCAATTGGTGAGAGATCTGGAGAATGTACTGGCCAGGGCAGCAGTCGAACATTTTCTATATCCAGAAAGGCCCATACAGGACCTGCAACATGCGGTCGTGCATTATCTTGCTGAAATGTAGGGTTTCGGAGGGATCGAATGAAGGGTAGAGCCACGGGTCGTAACACATCTGAAATGTAACGTCCACAGCGTGAATGCGAACAAGAGGTGACCGAGACGTGTAACCAATAGCACTCCATACCATCACGTCGGGTGATGCGCCGGTATGGCGATGACGAATACACGCTTCTAATGTGCGTTCACAGTGATGTCGCCAAACACGGATGTGACCATCATTATGCTGTAAATAGAACCTGGATTCATCCGAAAAAATGACGTTTTGCCATTCGTGCACCCAGGTTCGTCGTTGAGTACACCATCGCAGGCGTTCCAGTCTGTGATGCAGCGTCAAGGGTAACCGCAGCCGTGGTCTCCGAGCTGATAGTCCAGGCTGCTGCAAACGTCGTCGAACTGTTCGTTCAGATGGTTGTTGTATTGCAAACGTCCCCATCTGTTAACTCAGGGATCGAGACGTGGCTGTACGATCCGTTAGAGCCATGCGGATAAAATGCCTATCATCTCGACTGCTAGTGGCACGAGGCCGTAGGGATCCAGCACGGCATTCCGTATTACCCTCCTGAACCCACCGATTCCATATTCTGCTAACAGTCATTGGATCCCGACCAACGCGAGCAGCAAAGTCACTATACGATAAACCGTAATCACGTTAGGCTACAATCCGACCTTCATCAAAGTCGGAAACGTGATGGTACGCATTTCTCCTCCTTACACGAGGCACCACAACAACGTATCACCAGGCAACGCCGGTCAACTGCTGTTTCTGTATGAGAAATCGGTTGGAAACTTTCCTCATGTCATCACGTTGTAGGTGTCGCCACCGGTGCCAAACTTGTGTGAATTCTCTGAAAAGCTAATCATTTTCATATCACAGCATCTTCTTCCTGTCGGTTAAATTTCGCGTCTGTAGCACGTCATCATCGTCGTGTAGCAATTTTAATTGCCAGTAATGTATATAAGCAGCACGTTCTGCCATAACACTGAAAAGAAGAAACCAGCTAAAAAGAACGCTTGTTGGAGCACAAAAAGGCGAGTACTTTGCTCTTTAAAAGACTATGAAACATAAATGAGGAACCAGCTTCCTAAATATTTTTTTGCCGTAACAAGAGTAGCAGAGGCACAATGCCAGTGGAAGAGAGGGGAGACAGTGGCAGTGGGAGAGAGAGAGAGAGGAGGCAGTAGTACTGAGAGAGAGAAAGTGGCAGTGTGGGGAAAGAGAGAGACGAATGAACACAAAAGCACAGGGAGGCAAAGAGAGAGGAGCTGTTGATGATAAGTGAGAGACATTGTCATAGAAGAGAAAGAGACGTGGATGTTGATGGATGCAGTGGAAGGAAAAGGGAAAAGAGAAAGTGCAATTGAAAAATGGAAATGATTGGAGACCATATATGGGCTTGGGATATATGGACCCCACCCGACCGACGAACTTTATCATGTTGGTACAGGGGAGGGCACATTTTGTTCCGATATTTTAAACATGTGGTTACAGGGCAAAAAGTAAATCGGACACCACCCCAGATTTTTTTGAACTGCCATTATACGGTGGAAAAAGTCGCAGTGGAAAAGTAACACGAAAAGAGACAGTATAAGTAAGAGTGGAAATAGTGGGTGTGGGCATCTGTACGTCAAACCAGTGAGAGAAAAAGGAGACTGTCGGAGGGACAGATATAAAAAAACGTCAGTGAGAGACAGATGTTGGGTATGAATGCATAACTGCAAAGAAAGAGTGAGGAGACGCACGTAGAATGTTGTATGTTCAAAGATGAAGGTGGAATCACGATTGTGGCAGCCGATGCCTCACTTTTGTGTCAAACTCGTGGTAAAGAGTTACATGTGCGCCTTTTTTGCGCACCCCAGCAGAATTTTTCCTCTGATTATGCGTTTATGTATAACAAATGATTTACTGAAGCTAAACGAGTTACACATTTACATAATTACTGTGCAATTCATGTTCATTTAACCACTGTGAAAGTGTTTCTCTACTGTTCCAAGCTCAAGAGGGTGTTGGATATCTTCTTCTTTTTCTTGTTCCTTGGTACCACAGTTTGTGCGGGGTTGGCATTCTTACAATCGGATTTTTGGCATGGTTAATTTAAAGGTGTGGCCGGATGCTCTTCCTGCCGCCAGCCCATAACGCCTGCGAAGGAATCAGTCTACCCCATCTGTCTGCATCTAGCGTAAATCATGAAGTAATGTGAACGTGTTTCAAATGTCTGTAAGTCGTGTAACAGAGGCGGGATGTGGAGCTCAGCTCGGTATTCACCTAGTGCGATGTGGAAAACTGCCTAATAACCACATACAGCCTAGTCGGCACACCGGCCCACAATGATAATCCGCCGAGCGAATTCGATCCGGGACCAGCGTGCCTACTCGAGTCCAGAAAGCAGCGCATTAGCGTTCTCGGCTAACCTGGCGGATACGAAGGTGAAGGAAATACGAACAGTTATTGAACTACAGTGATCATTTCCTCATATGTGGATTGGCGTCATAAAAATATTTTCGCATTCAGTGGACAAAGTTGATGAATGAAATTTCGTGAAAAGATCTCACCGCAACGAAATACGCCTTTGTTTTAATGACTGCAACCCGAACTCATATATTATTCCCCTCAATCTCTCTCTCACCTATTTGCGGCTAATGCTAAACGATATGCTCTTCCTTTAGTTTATTGTGACCTCCGTCAATCCCACCTGGTACGGATCCCGTACAGCGTGTCAGTACTCAAGAAAACGACGGATAGTATAGTGCAGGCACTATCTTTAGAAGACCTATTCCACTTTCTAGGACTTCTGCCAATAACATGCAGTCTACGTTGATAGTTGAAAAAAAAATTGGAGACTGCAAAATTGTATGATAAGGATTGGAAATACTGAGCCTATACATTAAAAACGCACCTGATACAGTTGTTACACCGAATGGTTAACTGTAAAACAAAATTACTCTGTACCTTCGTCCCTTTCTCTCACTATACTAACTCCAATGCCCAACACAATTAAAGGACCACTTTTACGAAACACCGTAACTGTCTCGCACTGCGACGTATAGGTATGTAATTTGGCTCAAGGCAGCCTACAACCCTCCTGTGTAATGGTGGAAAAGTGTGGCACCCTGCGAATTTACTCACGGGCACGGAGGCGCTTCTAATACCAAATATCTGATCCTTGCGAAAAAAAGGGGGCAGAGCTCAGAAGTTTATGTTAGGCATAAGGGAGGTTAATAATGTCACACTAGCAGAAAATTTCACCACAATTTGACTACGTAACCTTGGACTTGTCACACGAAGGGGAAGTTGTCGCAGTTCCTTTTACCCACATTTGATCCTTTCTTGCCGGCCGAAGTGGCCGTGCGGTTCTAGGCGCTGCAGTCTGGAACCGCGAGACCGCTACGGTCGCAGGTTCGAATCCTGCCTCGGGCATGGATGTGTGTGATGTCTTTAGGTTAGTTAGGTTTAACTAGTTCTAATTTCTAGGGTACTAATGACCTCAGAAGTTGAATCCCATAGTGCTCAGAGCCATTTGAACCATTTTGATCCTTTATTTTGACGCCTCTACGATAGAGGTCGAAATTGCCACGCCTAGTGATGAATTCACAGATTTTTTTTTTTTTTTTTGGACGCACCGACACATGAAATCGACAATAAATGGTCTTAAGGGGTGGAATAAAAGGCGTCAAAGGAATCACTGCTCCCCTTGGGGCGTTGATTCCACACACTGTGCGCTCGGAAACGACAGTTCTGTTGAGCTACACACCAACGTGAATAGTCGTTTTGTTGCCACTTCCCCCAATGATTTTAGAAATTCTGATGGAATGTTATCTATCCCTTCTGCCTTATTTGATCGTAAGTCCTCCAAAGCTCTTTTAATTTCCGATTCTAATACTGGATCCCCTATCTCTTCTAAATCGATTCCTGTTTCTTCTTCTATCACATCAGACAAATCTTCATCCTCATAGAGGCTTTCAATCTATTCTTTCCACCTATCTGCTCTCTCCTCTGCATTTAACAGTGGAATTCCCGTAGCACTCTTAATGTTAACGTTGCTTTAAATGTCACCAAAGGTTGTTTTGACTTTCCTGTATGCTGAGTCTGTCCTTCCCACACTGACCCCTACTATATCTAGATTGAGCCTCTGCATTTCCCTTTTCAGATTTTCTAGTTTCCCTACCACGTTCAAGCTTCTGACGTTCCACGCCCTGACTCGTAGAACGTTATCCTTTCGTAGATTATTCAATCTTTTTCTCATGGTAACCTCCCACTGGGTAGTCCCCTCCCGGAGATCCGAATGGGGGACTACTCCGGAATCTTTTGCCAATGGAGAGATCATCATGACACTTCTTAAATTACAGGCCACATGTCCTTTGGATACACGTTACGTGTCTTTAATGCAGTGGTTTCCATTGCCTTCTGCATCCTCATGTCGTTGATCATTGCTGATTCTTTCGCCTTTAGGGGCAATATCCCACCCCTAGGACAAGAGAGTGCTCTGAACCTCTATCCGCTCCTCCGCCCTCTTTGACAAGGCCGTTGGCAGAATGAGGCTGACTTCTTATGCCGGAAGTCCTCGGCCGCCAATGCTGCTTATTTATCAAAATTTAGGCACTGGCGGGGATTGAACCCGGGACCGAAGACGTTTTTGATTATGAATCAAAGACGCTACCCCACCCCTAGACCACGGGCAAACAGCGGACAGAGCAGCAGTCGCAACGGCCGGCGCTTGCAAGTCAGCATGTTGTGGAGAATCCATCGTCCACCGCACATAAGCGGAAGCTGTCGATTCAGCCGTCAGGGCATCGCCCGACTGGCTCACGTGTTTCTCAGTTGTCACATGTGATCAAAGATCCTCGCCTACATTCCAAGAGCCAATGACCGACGTTAAGAAGATTCTTCGAGAAGCTTTTCAACGTGACAGAAGAGGTAATGACCGTGAAGTCGTTAACCTCCAGTGAACTGAAGTGAATAAATACGCGAGACACAGTGGGCCCGAGAAAAAGAGTAGTTTTCAGTTCAGTTTCGGAGGTGAAGACCATCATGCCGGAAGAGACTACATCGTATACAGGAGCACCAAGACCGCCGCTGTAATGGAATAGCAAGCAGCAGCCTCGCCACCAGAAGTCAGAAGGTATTTGATTGTTACGTACCCGGGTGACTCGCGAGGACGAGAAGGAGACGGCCTGACATCAGCAGTCACCTGTGAGCTGGGATGAAGATCTGACAGCCGAAGACTGGCAAGCTGGAGTCCGTTGTTCGAGTCCGGGACACTGGCCTTCCCCCGCCGCGCCGCTCCGCTGGCCGACGCACAACACTAACACACGCGGCCACTTAGAGAAGGGAAACACTGGGACGCCACATCCAAGGTGTCACCATCCGATTCACGACTTCGTTCTCAACAATTAAAGGGCCGTTTCACGATGCGCCTCTCCTGTCAACTGGGCGAGACGGCGACACGAGAGACACACCGCCAGGCGTAATCTCACGCCGCCGCTGACGTAGCAGAAGGCTTCGCAATTGACACAGCTGCCGCTCTACCCAGCCAGAACATCCAGTAAGGAAACAGTTGTACAACACTTTCAATAAAAGTTACCTTTTGTAAAAAAGATGTTTCTTTCTACCTCATACCCGAGCCAAGGAAGAACCACCCTGCCCACATGGTGTTAAGAGAGAAAAAGTAATTATTTAGTGTTTTTCATCCGGACATAATGCTTTAGAATAAAATGCCCTTTGAAGTAATGCGCATCCTGGCAATTGACTAGCATCAAAAGAGAAAACCCAGTTACATTTAGTGTCCGAAGTGTTACAGTTCACAATGCGATGAGAAACACAACGACGTTCTTGGCAATCTTTGGCGCTGTCGACAGCCTTCGAATGATTCGACACTTGTCTAACTATATTGCGGGCCAGCAACGCGACAGAACG
Organism: Schistocerca piceifrons; assembly: GCF_021461385.2. Classification (NCBI taxonomy): domain Eukaryota; kingdom Metazoa; phylum Arthropoda; class Insecta; order Orthoptera; family Acrididae; genus Schistocerca; species Schistocerca piceifrons. The sequence goes on from NC_060141.1 coordinate 670,952,649, forward strand.
TGATCTCACCCTTTTGGGGCGTTTTCGACTCGATTTTTTTGTGTGGAACTGCTAGGGAGCGTCAAAACCATTTGACGAAATTTTAACGCAGCCCATAGCAGCGAGGGCGGGTATGTGTTTTCAGCCAACCTCTTTTGTGCCCTCCTGTGACGTGATCAGGGAGGTGTGCGACACTGACTCACGCGTGTATAAAATGGCAAATGTTTCTACTAAGACCTTCTAATTCGACAATACACTTGGTGCCATAGCTCCCTACCTTTCCCCCTCTTTTGCGTGTCGTAAGAATTTAGAGGAAGCACGACGACCTTCCGATTGTGTAATACATCCATGGCGGCGTTGGTCATAATAGTGATGAAATTTGGTGGCAATCCACCTGGACTTTCGAACCTTGGCCTTTTCTTGGCATATATCGACACACTGATGTTTGAAGAGTCGCCGAGGGTGACGTCGCGTGATGCAAAGCTTTTGGTGCTTCACACAGGAAGGTTGTAGGCACCTTGGAGACAAATTTAAAAATTATATCTAGCCATGGGAAACAACTACGCGTTGCGTAACTATATGTGGGCCTATAGAAATTACTCGTGATGAAATGCAAAACGTGCCACAGTTTTAGAAAGACAAAGAAATTCTTGATTTCAGAAGAGTTGTATTTAATCTGAATGAATGAAATACGACAGCACTTTATGTTGTACAGCAAAGCCAACGACTGGACTTGAGTATCCGTACTAGATGCCATGCTGGTAACCAATTAATTAAACCATTCTTCTCCATTTTAATAATATATTTTACTGCACAGCAATGTCTTGTTCGACAACGTGTTGTAAGTTTATATCTTCAACCTTCTCTACCGATTTTATGATTGCCCAAGGCGACAGTGAGACGGAATTTACATTTCATTCCCACTGTAGACGAGTAAATTTGGGCCAGGTTATTTTGATACAACGTCTTTAAAATTTTAAATATTGGTCAGAATGGTAGCGGTGACCTCCTTGGTTTCTAGAGGAAAGGCAGGGATACTTTTCTGGAAAGAAGTTGTTGGTTAGAACCAGCCAGGAAGTGGGGACCAATCAGATCCGTAGGGTTCCCTCAGAACTGGGTTGTAGGAACAGCTGTTTCAGGTGTTAACAGAAAAGAGTGTGTGTAACAATCTGCTATTTCTTCGCTGGAACCGAGCTTTAAATAGGAACCAGAAGGGTGATGCAGCCTCATTTCGTCGGTGTCTAGGGACAGTCAAAACGTACAGCCCGCATAGTCAATGTTTGCAGAGAAACTCGCCACGCTGATTCTAAGGCTTCACGCACTAATGGGAATACTGACAGCCTCTGACTATCGAGTGTTTTTACTGTTCACGAGACGTAAATTATCTGTGTGTCTCAACAGGATCGGAAGACGAACGCCCACCGTCTTCTGTATCACAAAGCGAGATGTTACAGCTTACAGGGTACGTACGAAACCGTTATGCTCCACAACTGTTTCTCGTTGCCAATGCTTCTCTCTCTCGATCGTTTAAACCCTACAGAACCTGCCTCAATACTATTTTGAGATTTTTACTTACGATTGATGCCTGATCGTATGTGAAAAATGGTAATGAATACTGGTGCGCCCTTTTTCTCCAGACTTTAGTGCTTAACTCTTTAGTGCTGGTGTGGGGTGCCCCTATTACGAGTTTCAGGTTTCATAACTGTCTAAAAAATTTGTACGGGTTCTAATAATTATGTAAATAATTAAATTAGAATGAACTAAATATCGGCTATCAGTTGCCATAAGAGTACAATGTGTGTTCAGGGCACCCAGCACCAGTGCCAGTATAACAAAATAGGCTGTATAAGCTTTTTAAAAAAACTGCCGCCGTGCTACTATGGCATTTAATGTTATATTAAATGAAGCCACTGGTGTCCATACCATTATTCTAACTGCTTTCCAAGTGAAGTAAAAGAAATGGGGTTTTCTCTCACTTTATGTAACAACACAATCTCCTGTGTGTGTGTGTGCGTGCGTGTGTGTGTTCGTGTGTGTGTGTGAGTGTGTGTGTGTTCGTGTGTGTGTGTGTGTGTGTGTATGAAGAAGTTGAAGCAGACGAAATATATGATAAATCGGATTCAGAGTCGTCCTATGAATTCGAAGAACTGTAACATGAAATTGACACAGAAGCGAATAGTGATAAGAATGAAATGAGTTTGGCAAATAACTCTTTCTACCCTTGAAAAGGCACCCGACCGCGCCTTGAATTAATCATGCTAAATCCGTTAATAATCATACTGAACCTGCGCCGATTCGGGACAAAAGTAAAAGACAAAAATAAGATACATCTTCATTTCACATTTTATTTCACCTGATGTGATTGATTCGGGCTCCTCCCGTTCTTATGACTATGGCAAGTCCTTTAATGTTCACCTACACACTCATAACAAGATTTCGTTATTCGGTGTTGATACTGCTTCTTTCACGCGTTCAAATCGGATTAGTAGGATCTAATCAAATGCTTTCAAGGTTACTCCGTGCGGCATCCCCTTTCTTGCGTTCAGCTAGTTAGGAGAAATGAAGGGCGGACCAGGTCCAGCATCAGAAAATGCTCGCCTCACGGTCTTCCTCATTTTGCTGTGTTCCGGACGCTTGGCGTAATTTGACAAAATCTCCATGTGCATAAAATAGTTGGGTTAATTGTGTTAGTGATTGTCGAAGAAGGGCGGCGAAAATCGCGAAGAAGATTCTGGACTAATCGATGGCTTGTCATTTAGTTTTTGACTGACAGCAATATATATACAAGGAATATTTTTCATTTACTATATAGAAAGGTACAATATAATGTGGAAGCTATGATCAATAGCAAAGAAATTACCTTCGTGTTAGAGGGCAAGGAAAGTCACACTGTTTTGATGACTGAGGACGACACTGGAATTTCAGATCCTGTTCTGTGATTGATAACATTGTGAAGAATATAATGAAGAAATGGTAGATGATGATAAAGAGGCAAAACGTGACATAGACCGTCTCTATGAACAAAAAGCGTTTCCAAATTTGAAACACAGAGAGATCTGCATAAATCGTAAACACAAACGGCCGCTTCTTGGACGGGAAATGAAAAGTTGTTAGTTACTTCCAACGATATATCACATAAATTTAAAATTGCCGTGGACAAATCCGTACCCATATATTAGTTGGATATAAAGAAATGGGCTTTACGAGAGTTAGATGATGATAATTCATCGCAAGATTTGTTGAAGGTATCCTCAAAATGAGTTCATAACATTAACGTAAGACACAAAACTGTTTAAAGAAAACTTTATAAATCCATCGCTCAAGCGGAAACAATGAATAAAGAGGGACTGAGGGAAAAAGCTTAGGAATTTATGGGGACTATGAAATCGAAAATTGTATTCGTTGGAGAGACCAACGAGTATAATTGTGACCAGTCAAGTTTTAGTTAGATGCATGCAGGGCTAACACATTGCTTCAGAATAAATTCCACAATATCAAAATTTAGCACGTAATTTTACGATACAGCCTATTATATCTGCAAGCGGAAGTTTAATGTCCCCCTTGCTCATAGTTTCAAATGCAAATGATGGCGAGTTTGGACCAAAAATTTAACAAGATTTTCAGAAAGCAGGTAATGCGTTCGCTTCTAATCCGGTAAAATTGCAGAGCTCATAAGAAATAAGTTTATATAGCTAATAAAAACATGACTCTGTCCTGTGTTTATATTAATTCAGAGGGAAAAATGAAAAAAGATCTAAAATTCATTGATAAACGTGAAGAAAGGGCAATATTTTAACGATTCCTTTCGGAATGATCGATGTGGTTGAACCATTAGACACATATACTTTTAGACCACGGAAAAATTTCTTGAAGCATGTTTGAGATGTAATTACATTGCATAATTACAATGTTAACTTGCATTTCAGTAATAGTATTTTAAAAATCCAATCCCTCTTTCAAAGTCAATTTGGTTCCCCGCGATTAATGAAATTTCTTTAAATATGCAAGAAGCAAGAGTGGTTACGTTAAAGACAAACCACTTAAATGCGAGACTTCTGTTCACATTTGCTTTAAAAACTATGTTAATGTTTGTGACTCGTATCACAAAAATGCAGTTGTCCAATGTACTTGGTGCTCAAAATCAAAGTACATTAATAATTTGTGGGACCCAAACAATTCAGACTTGCTCATTACATTATAGATTTACAATACTATACATATAAACAGAAAATGTTACTACCTGAAAGCAACAATCATATGCTAAATGTAAAAAGAAAACACAAATACATCAAGATATTTTATATATCACTCAAGTAAAAGAAAATTGTATGTAGAACCATATATGTATTATATGTTGTATATTTAGAATAACCTTGTCTGGAAAGGACTTTTATTACACACCTCCATCATGACAACAGACACTGAAACGTACAGCGACGTACAGATATTTCTGGCTTATTGCTGACTAATATGTCCTTTGAATGCTACTTCGTCATATGTGACTGAATTTGGTACTTACGATGCTATGTGTTTTGCTATTAGTCAAATGTCCAAATGGAAACCAAAATATTCCGGAGGGGGGAGGGAGGGGGTAGATTTCTAAAGATTAACTTTCTCAAAAAAACTGAGTGCATCGTAGTAACGTGTATTGAAAAGCCCTAGATCCTTTACTTGGATCTGTTATCTTTTCAACGAGATTGTGACATATATTAAACTCGGTTTCTTTCAAGGGGTTGTTTCACCCCTTAACGACTGTATCCACACACGTATAAAATTTTTCTCTACAGTACAAAATATTCAAAGCTTATCAAAATCTATGAGTATCCCTTCTATAGTTTCACTTTGTGTAGTAGCGGAAGTTATTCGTTAACTTAGTTGAATCTCCGTCACATTTTTTGTTGCAAATCGAACATAGATACAGTGTCTAATGTCACTTCTCACATTAGTAATATCCCTATTCCTGATGTCATATTGACTACCGTCAGTCTGAAGTAACGTACTTCATCACATAGATGTCAAGATCGACAGTCTTTCAGAGTTTTATTCCAATGGAAGAGAAGATTATTTCGAAGCTTCTCATCATCTTTAAAAAAAATAGTCCAGTTTCAATTAGGACCCTCGCACTGAGAGTTCCGTAAAAACTTAATTAAGTACATAGACAGTCCATCTTCTGAGGAATCGAGGATATTGACGATATTGCCTGTTACCGATATCAATACTGGCAGGATATCGGTCCCAGGGATTTCAAGTCTATCGAGAATGTTTTAATATCAAGAGGAGGAAAATACTATTTTCGTATGATGTAACTACAAACTAACAACCTCGGATTTTACTCTTCACTTGCACTGCGAACCATTGCCTCCTGCCAAAATTCATGATTCTACGTCAACGGAAGTATGCTGCAGATCTTTATGAACGAGTATTTGGGTATAAAAATGTATGACATATTTGGCCGTATCATTTGGTCACATTGACTCAGAAGCTTAAAATTTTTACACCACCAAGGGACCATCGACATTAGCATGAAATATAAATTTGAACATGTGCTATTTTGTCTAAAACTGACATGGTGAGACCGTGGCTGTGTACTGTTAATGTAGGTTGATTCTTACAAAGAAGAAAACAGCAACCAGCTACAATTAATACTGCTACTTACTTCAATAAATAGCGCCATAGCGGGTTTAGACCTGACAAGTTCATCATCAGACAGCTGTTCACAAGATTTATAAAATGATCTTTACGTAACGGTCAGTTTTCGATTTTTATTCTTCCACTATAGCGAAATATTCTTGGTATGTTGGTGTCATCGAAAACTCCGTGCAATTTTGTTGCGAAGTTACAAGTTTGTATTTTTCAAATATTGCAAAATATATGCAGCACTTACATGATTTGTACATCACCATATAGTGCAAATCACAACACACACACACACACACACACACACACACACACACACACACACACACACACACTCTAAAAAGTATTTGCCACATACAGGACATTTGTTGAGACATCATGGAATACCTTTCATGGTACTAGGGGGAGCTGTAGAGGGGAACAACCGTATAGGAAGGCAGGGATTGGAATTCATGCAGCAAATAAGTGAAGATGTAGGTTGCAAGTGCTACCCTGAGGTGGTATTGCCACAGGGAATGAATTCGTGGCCGGCTGAATCAAACCAGTGAGAAGACTGATGACTCAAAATAAAAAAAAATCTTTGAATTGCGTGAAATCTAAACTGCACTATGAACTTCAGAGCCGGTTTAAACCAAATCTTGCAGCCATATTAGTTACTATCTGTAAAGAAATACTGTCGGGTAAAGACGGAACTGATGCAATGGAGAGGAGAAGACACAAAGAGGACGGTGGGGAAATGGACGGAGGAAGAGAAGAGATAGAGGTGGACAGAAACGGCATAGAAGAGGAAATGGATAGAGAAAGGAAAGAGGAGAAAATGGGCAGAGATAGCAGGAGGAAGAGATGGGCGGACAGAGGAGATGAGGAGATGGACAAAGACTAGAAAGCGATCTACAGACAAAGGAAAGAGGAGAAGTTCAGCAAGGAAAAGAAAACAGGCATGAGGAGGAGATGGACTGGGAGAGGGCGATGAGCAAACAGATAGACAAAAACGCAGGAGGTGATGGGAAGAAAGAGATGCAGGAGGATACAGACAGGGAATGGAGGATTCAGAGGAGGTGGGGAGAGAGTGATGTGGATGGGATGGCTGATGGTGAAGCAGGAGATGGACAGAGAGAGGGGGAGGTAGACAAGGGTGGAAAGAGAGGAGGTTGCAGAGAAAAACAGAGGGGCCGATTAGATGGACTCAGAGGTGGCAGGAGAGGATGGACAGAGGTGGAAGGCGCATATGGTGAGAGGGGCAGGAGGCAGAGAGAAGGGATGGAGGAGATAGACAGAAAGGGTGTCGAAAAAGGTGATGGAATGAGAGAGAGGGAGGCAGGAGATGGATTAGTAGAAGACTGGAATAAATGCATACCCCGGCAATGCCTGGTATTCAGCTCGATTTTTTATAACAATCAACATCCTTTATTGAAGATCCTATTTCTACTAAATTTGTAACGCTCAGAGTGTTAAAGACAAAGAAAAGTGCTTGCAGAAAGAATGAAAAATAGTAGTCTTCCCTGTATAAGCTATAACTTTGCGGTTGCAGTATAACTGCAGCACCCAAGTTCGATTGGGTGCAGTGTATACTTATGTGTAAAAGCTGTAACCACAGACAGTGGTGAAGCGTCCACTAAAGCTCTAAAGTTGAACCTACCCAAACAAATGAAACTGAATTTAGTATGATCTCATTATGTACTCTCATCAATGTTTTCAATTAATGTACTTTTGAACTTCGTATATGTACGCACCAGTATAATGGTTCGCTCATCTAGCTTTGCAGCCAATAGCAGTTCGGAATCCCGTGCGTGTTACGATCATGCACTGTAAGCCTGTTTCTTTCACGTCGCGGACTGAGACTTTTACATCGTCCATACGGTTCTTAAAAGCTGGTTTGTTTCTACTTCTGGCCAGCAGGTGGATATACGCCCAAGTGGATTGACAATCCTTCAGTAGTTACCTAACATGTAATGAAACTTCGCTCCTTCTAGCATGCTAGCAGCAAACCGGGAAGAATGAGAAACCATTAACTCACATAAAACTGAATTAGAAAATAAATAAGAATGCATCACTGGGGGTCTTGCAAGGTGAGAGGAAAAAGTCCATGTATATTCTTTGTTCTTCAGATGCTATGCACACCTGCTGAGCTTAGCCCTCCTCCGTACACAAGTAAAAATTATTGTGGCAAATCAGTCAGGAATTAACGTATGTCTTAGTCATTAAAGGAAAAAAATTGACATCTGAGGGAAAGGGGATTAGAACTACCAAGTCCTTTTGAGACAAGGTGCAATTTTCATTCATACGTTGTTTTTTTTTTTTGTTTTTTCTTTTGTCATCAGTCTACTGACTGGTTTGATACGGCCCGCCACAAATTCCTTTCCTGTGCTAACCTCTTCATCTCAGAGTAGCACTTGCAACCTACGTCCTCAATTATTTGCTTGACGTATTCCAATCTCTGTCTTCCTCTATAGTTTTTGCCCTCTACAGATCCCTCTAGTCCCATGGAAGTCATTCCCTCATGTCTTAGCAGATGTCCTATCATCTTGTCCCTTCTCCTTATCAGTGTTTTCCACATATTCCTTTCCTCTCCGATTCTGCGTAGAACCTCCTCATACCTTACCTTATCAGTCCACCTAATTTTCAACATTCGTCTATAGCACCACATCTGAAATGCTTCGATTCTCTTCTGTTCCGGTTTTCCCACAGTCCATGTTTCACTACCATACAATGCTGTACTCCAGACGTACATCCTCAGAAATTTCTTCCTCAAATTAAGGCCGGTTTTTGATATTAGTACACTTCTCTTGGCGAGAAAAGCCTTTTAGCCATAGCGAGTCTGCTTTTGATGTACTCCTTGCTCCGTCCGTAATTGGTTATTTTACTGCCTAGGTAGCAGAATTCCTTAAATTCATTGACTTCGTGACCATCAATCCTGATGTTAAGTTTCTCGCTGTTCTCATTTCTACTACTTCTCATTACCTTCTCTTTCTCCGATTTGCTCTCAAACCGTACTGTGTACTCATTAGACTGTTCATTCCGTTCGGAAGATCATTTAATTCTTCTTCACTTTCACTCAGGATAGCAATGTCATCAGCGAATCGTATCATTGGTATCCTTTCACCTTGTATTTTAATTCCACTCCTGAAACTTTCTTTTATTTCCATCATTGCTTCCTCGATGTACAGATTGAAGAGTAGGGGCGAAAGGCTACAGCCTTCTTAATACGAGCATTTCGTTCTTGATCATCCACTCTTATTATTTCCTCTTGGTTGTTGTACATATTGTATATGACCCAGCTTGCACCATTTTATACTGTCGAATGCTTTTTCCAGGTCGACAAATCCTATGAAAGTGTCTTGATTTTTCTTTAGCCTTGCTTCCATTATTAGGCGTAACGTCAGAATTGCCTCTCTCGTCCCCTTACTTTTCCTAAAGCCAAACTGATCGTCACCTAGCGCATTCTCAATTTTCTTTTCCAGTCTTCTATATATTATTCTTGTAAGCAGCTTCGTTTCATGAGCTGTTAAGCTGATTGTGCGATAATTCTCGCACTTATCAGCTCTTGCCGTCATCGGAATTGTGTGGATGATGCTTTTCCGAAAGTCAGATGGTATATCGCAAGACTCATATATCCTACACACCAACTTGAATAGTCGTTTTGTTGCCACTTCGCCTAGTGATTTTAGAAATTCTGATGGAATGTTATCCATCCCTTCTGCCCTTTTTGACCGTAAGTCCTCCAAAGCTCTTTTAAATTCCGATTCTAATACTGGATCCCCTATCTCTTCTAAATCGACTCCTGTTTCTTCTTCTATCACATCAGACAAATCTTCACCCTCATAGATGCTTTCAACGTATTCTTTCCTCCTATCTGCTCTCTCCTCTGCATTTAACAGTGGAATTCCCGTTGCACTCTTAATGTTACCACCGTTGCTTTTAATGTCACCAAAGGTTGTTTTGACTTTCCTGTATGCTGAGTCTGTCCTTCCGACAATCATATCTTTTTCGATGTCTTCACATTATTCCTGCAGCCATGTCATCTTAGCTTCCCTGCACTTCCTATTTATTTCATTCCTCAGCGACTTGTATTTCTGGATTCCTGATTTTCCCGGAACATGTTTGTACTTCCTCCTTTCATCAATCAACTGAAGTATTTCTTCTGTTACCCATGGTTTCCTCGCAGCTACCTTCTTTGTACCTATGTTTTCCTTCCCAACTTCTGTGATGGCCCTTTATAGACATGTCCATTCCTGTGCAACTGTACTGCCTACTGCGCTATTCCTTATTGCTGTATCTATAGCGTTAAAGATCTTCAAACGTATCTCGTCATTCCTTAGCACTTCCGTATCCCACTTCTTTGCGTATTGATTCTTCCTGACTAACGTCTTGAACTTCAGCCTACTCTTCATCACTACTATATTGTGATCTGTGTCTATATCTGCCCCTGGGTACGCCTTACAATCCAGTATCTGATTTCGGAATCTCTGTCTGACCATGATGTAATCTAATTGAAATCTTCTCGTATCTCCCGGCCTTTGCCAAGTATACCTCCTCCTCTTGTGATTCTTGAACAGGGTATTCGCTATTACTAGCTGAAACTTGTTACAGAACTCAATTAGTCTTTCTCCTCTTTCATTCCTTTTCCCAAGCCCATATTCTCCTGTAACCTTTTGTTCTACTCCTTCCCCTACAACTGCATTCCAGTCGCCCATGACTATTAGATTTTTGTCCCCCTCTACATACTACATTAGCGTCTCAATATCCTCATACACTTTCTCTATCTGTTCATCTTCAGCTTGCGACGTCGGCATGTATACCTGAACTATCGTTGTCGGTGTTGGTCTGCTGTCGATTCTGATTACAACAACCCGGTCACTGAACTGTTCACAGTAACACACCCTCTACCCTACCTTCCTATTCATAACGAATCCTACACCAGTAATACCATTTTCTGCTGCTGTTGATATTACCCGATACTCATCTGACCAGAAATCCTTGTCTTCTTTCCACTTCACTTCACTGACCCCTACTATATCTAGATTGAGCATTTCCCTTTACAGATTTTCTAGTTTCCCTACCACGTTCAAGTTTCTGACATTCCACGCCCTGACTCGTAGAACGTTATCCTTTCATTGATTATTCAATCTTTTTCTAATGCGTTGTACAAACCGTTATTCTTCACTATACAGATCTGAGGACAGCATTTAATGATGTGATAAATAGCAAACTGCAGGATGATGATAATTTATTACATCGAGCAATTCGTCTAAATAGTATGATGGATGATAAGACTTTTCTTTTTCTGCTGCAGCTATACAATTAGATTTTCCATCTCAGGATAAGTATCTTGTTTGACATCTTGCAAAGTAAAACTGTAGACATAAGACGCTGTAAGCTCGAAATGAAAACTGCATTAAGGGGGGACGTTGAAGAAAAACACGCACTATTTCCAAAATGCACCAAACCCACAGTTTTGGATATATGCCAACGAAATTTTGTACCACGTTTTACATGAAAGTAACACATTTACATATAAAATCCTTTATTTTATGTATTCAACTTTTTTTGAATGAAATTTGTTTTATTTTCAAGAAAATAATGTATGTTCCTTTTTCTCAGAAGATATTCAAGAGATTTCTACAAAAATTTCTCTCTTTCATCTCTTTATATATTGTAAGCTTCTCTCATGAGGTTTTTGGAATAGGTCAAATAGGAGAATTTTCATAATTATTAATTACAATTCCAGAAGTACAATTTTAAATTCATGCAAAATTACAAGCACTTTGCCGCATATCTCAGCTTGCAATCATGATTTCATAATTTGCTCTTGAGACAACGGGCACAAATGTTCATAATTCTAGCATTCATAGAATCTGAGGAAAAGGTACATAAACTTAAAAAAAAAACTTTTCAGGAAACGTAATTTAAAGGTCACCCTACCTTTTTCGTTCTCTCGCTTCTTCAGAAGGCACCACATTTGTACTCTGGGTCGTCTCTCCTTTCAAGGCTTCTCTTCTGGTTTCTTGTTGTCTGTCTTCTTTAATTTACCAGTTCTTCAACAGTCTTTTCAGCTGCAGAGACACGCTGTAAATCTATTTTTCTCAGGAAGCCTCTCCTTACGCATGTTGGGTTACTTATCCCTCTGAACTTGTAGATATTTACACCAGCTAATGTGGCACCTATTATAAATAGGGTGTTCATCTGTTGACAACATGTGAAAATACACTCCTGGAAATTGAAATAAGAACACCGTGAATTCATTGTCCCAGGAAGGGGAAACTTTATTGACACATTCCTGGGGTCAGATACATCACATGATCACACTGACAGAACCACAGGCACATAGACACAGGCAACAGAGCATGTACAATGTCGACACTAGTACAATGTATATCCACCTTTCGCAGCAATGCAAGCTGCTATTCTCCCATGGAGACGATCGTAGAGATGCTGGATGTAGTCCTGTGGAACGGCTTGCCATGCCATTTCCACCTGGCGCCTCAGTTGGACCAGCGTTCGTGCTGGACGTGCAGACCGCGTGAGACGACGCTTCATCCAGTCCCAAACATGCTCAATGGGGGACAGATCCGGAGATCTTGCTGGCCAGGGTAGTTGACTTACACCTTCAAGAGCACGTTGGGTGGCACGGGATACATGCGGAAGTGCATTGTCCTGTTGGAACAGCAAGTTCCCTTGCCGGTCTAGGAATGATAGAACGATGGGTTCGATGACGGTTTGGATGTACCGTGCACTATTCAGTGTCCCCTCGACGATCACCAGTGGTGTACGGCCAGTGTAGAAGATCGCTCCCCACATCATGATGCCGGGTGTTGGCCCTGTGTGCCTCGGTCGTATGCAGTCCTGATTGTAGCGCTCACCTGCACGGCGCCAAACACGCATACGACCATCATTGGCACCAAGGCAGAAGCGACTCTCATCGCTGAAGACGACACGTCTCCATTCGTCCCTCCATTCACGCCTGTCGCGACACCACTGGAGGTGGGCTGCACGATGTTGGGGCGTGAGCGGAAGACGGCATAACGGTGTGCGGGACCGTAGCCCAGCTTCATGGAGACGGTTGCGAATGGTCCTCGCCGATACCCCAGGAGCAACAGTGTCCCTAATTTGCTGGGAAGTGGCGGTGCGGTCCTCTACGGCACTGCGTAGGATCCTACGGTCTTGGCGTGCATCCGTGCGTCACTGCGGTCCGGTCCCAGGTCGACGGGCACGTGCACCTTCCGCCGACCACTGGTGACAACATCGATGTACTGTGGAGACCTCACGCCCCACGTGTTGAGCAATTCGGTGGTACGTCCACCCGGCCTCCCGCATGCCCACTATACGCCCTCGCTCAAAGTCCGTCAACTGCACATACGGTTCACGTCCACGCTGTCGCGGCATGCTACCAGTGTTAAAGACTACGATGGAGCTCCGTATGCCACGGCAAACTGGCTGACACTGGCGGCGGCGGTGCACAAATGCTGCGCAGCTAGCGCCATTCGACGGCCAACACCGCGGTTCCTGGTGTGTCCGCTGTGCCGTGCGTGTGATCATTGCTTGTACAGCCCTCTCGCAGTGTCCGGAGCAAGTATGGTGGGTCTGTGTTCTTTTTTCCATTTCCAGGAGTGTATGTAGCCCACACTGCAATTTTCATGTCATTTGCACTGGATAGGATCTGTCTGATAGCCTTTCCATAATACACTTGAAGAGAGTCATTCATCTTCTTTGTGAGTCTGTTGTGTCCACCAACGCCCTTTCCATCTTCCAACTTTTTGACGTTTATGTCACTGACAAGTTTCCTCAGTCTTGAGCACATTCCCTTTTGGTTGTGACCTGTGCATTCAAGTTTCTCAATTGAAAGTTCTTCGTAAGGTTTGCTCTCATTCACAGACTTGAATGCACTGGAGTCACGTTCCCCAAGATATTTCACATATCTGACACCACGTTCCTTGACAGATCTCTTAAAAATAATATGCATACCAGCTCCTTCCACTCCACCACTAGAACCAGAAAATGTTTTGCTGCAGCAATGTCGTTTTACATCTTCTTCTCATTCTCCACTAAGTGCACAGTTATGGCAGGATTTGCTCATAACTTGAACATCTAGTACCTTTCCTGTGTCAATACTTATGACACTTGACACACTCTTTTCATGAATGTACCATCACATGACACAACAAGATCTGTTCTGACATGACCAGAATCGTTCTCATCTAACGCGTCAATGTCTGCAATAGATTCTACTGTAGCTGCTATCATACTGTCCTCACACACGTCAGGTATTTCAGTACACAGTTTATTTGCATAAATCTCAGACATGGCGCTGGCATATTCATTTTTCCACGCAATAAATTTCCCCCTTCTCATCCAACTCCATTGCACCTCAATCCATACATAAACCTCATATTAGCTTCATAGTACCAGTTTTTACATTTAGAAGCTTTGGATGAGCTGTCAGCATCGCATTTTTTCCACACAATATGCAGATTGACTGCCAAGCCTACTCCCTTACTATCATGCTCTGAATGTTGTCACTACCACACTTCTTACAAACACAAGAAAATTTCCCTGCTGTAGTCAATAATTCAAGGTCAATTAATCTAAATCCAGTGTACCGGGATTCATCACTGTAGTATGCAATATTCACCTCACCAATTTTTCACATTTTTCACATTTTCAGCAGATGTTCTTACTTCGGACGTATCCTCATTGTTGGTTTGTCGTTGTTTCTCATGTATTCCATTCACTAACTTATTCAAGTGCAGTTTATGCAGTTTTTATACACTCTTTGTGATCGTGGCATAACTGAATGAAGAAAAAGTCGAACACTTGTAAAATGTTTGCAAGTCGTTCGAAATTCTGCGAAAAACAGGGGTAAGCTATAGGGAGAGACGGGTAATATACAATATGGGCAAGAGCTAAAAGGGATAATAAGACTGGATGTCCAAAAACGAAGTGCTCGGATTACAAATGGTGCACGACAGGGACGTCGTCTTTATCGCCTACTGTTCAGTCTGTACATCGAAGAAACAATGATGAAAATAAGAGAAATGATCAGGAGTGGCATTAGAAATCAAGGTGAAGGTATATCAATGATACGATTCACGGATGACATTGTTATCCTGAGTGAAAGTGAAGGAAAATTACACAATCTGCTGAATGGAATGAACAGTCTAATAATAAGGAATATGGACCAAGAGTAAATCGAAGAAAGACGAAATAAATGATAAGTAACAGAAATGGGAACACCGTTATCTGGACATTATTATTGACGTTCACGTAATAGATGAAGTTAAGGAATGCTGCTACCTAGGCAGCAAAATAACTAATGACGGATGGGGTAAGGACGACATGAAAAGCAGTGTAGCATTGGCAAAAAGGGAATTCATGGCCAAGAGAAGTCTACTAATATGAAACATACGCCCCAATTGGAGGGAGAAGTTTCTGAGAATGTACGGTTGGAGCACAGCATTATGTGGTAATGAAACATTGACTGTGGGGAAACTGGAGCAGAAGAAAATCGAAGAATTTGAGATATGGTGCTACAGACGAATGTTGAAAATTGGGTGGACTGATAAGGTAAAAAATGAGGAAGTTCTGCACAGAATAGGAAAGCGAGAGATGTGTGGAAAACATTGATAAGGAGAAGGAACAGGATAATAGGAGGCCTATTAAGACAGCAGGGAATGCCCTCCGCGGCACTAGAGAAGGCTGTAGAGCGTAAAATCCGTAGTGGAAGACAGATTGGAATACATTCAGCAAATAACTGAGGACGTGCGTTGCAAGTTCTGCTGTAAACGCCCCTGGATATCGCCGTATTTACGTTGGTTTCTCAAGGTTGGGGTAGACTTTGTTTATGCATGAGGAACTTCTTCCCTTTCCTCCTCCGTGATTGTACAGTACCGCCCTCACAATCAGTTACAAACGTGAAGGCACCATGGACAAAGATTACACCAATGAAGAGTACGCTGACATGCACTTCATTTATGGTAAACCGAATGGCAGCGCCTTTGAGACTGCACGATTGCATGAAGGAGCTTTTCCTCTCCGCAGACGCTCCGACAGGCGTACATTTAGCGGACTACATCAGCACCTTAAAGAAACCGGGAATTTCGCACACCATGTACCAGAAGTTCGACGTAGTTATGTAAAACCAGATGTTAAGGAAGGGGTGTTACACGTTGTACAGGAACATCCGAGTTCAAATGGTTCAAATGGCTCTGAGCACTATGGGACTTAACATCTGAGGTCATCAGTCCCATAGAACTTAGAACTACTTAAACCTAACCAACCTAATGACATCCGTGCCCGAGGCAGGATTCGAACCTGCGACCGGAGCGGTCGCGCGGTTCCAGACTGAAGTGCCTAGAACCGCTCGGCCACACCGGCCGCAACGTCCGAGTACTTCAACAACGAGATCAGCGACCCAAGAATGTGTTCGAGTCATAGCGGTGTTTGGCGGATTTTACATCGACAAGTACTCTATCCATATCATATCCAGAAAGAGCAAATCCTCAAGAATGGAGACTTCCCTCCTAGAGATAGAATTTCTGCCAATGGGAGCAACAACAGTTACCCCCCCCCCCCCCCGTTCCTCTACCCACCCTGTTTGTAAGCAGTATTCTGTTCACGGATGAGGAGGGATTTCTCCGTGACGGTATTTTTATCTACCATAACTATCTAATTTGGGCCGATGTCAATCCTAATGCAACACATATATTGCATCAGCAGCGATATTCGTTGAACGTTTGGGGAGAACCGCTCGGAGACCACATAATTGAACCACACTTCCTACCACAGAGAGTAACCGGTCAGCAGAACATGTAGTTTCTGTGGACTGTACTTCCGGATGTATGTCATGATGTCGCACCGAACCAGCGCCTGAACATGTGATTCTTGCATGACGGTGCTCTGGCACATTTTCATTTACAGCAACTAAATCAGACGTATGGACACCACTGGATAGGCAGAGGAGGGCTTGTGCAGTGTTGTGGTACATCAGCGTTTAGGAACACATGGCATCTCTAAACGTTAAAGTAGGTGTTATATATGCTGTCCATGCAACATTTAACTCGTCTCTGAAATGAATTCCCAATTCTCTCAAGCACCCCTGGGGAATTCTGTGAATGCTGTAAGGACGCGTTGATCCGAAAGCGTAGTTCCTCAGCAGGGCTGAATTCCGAAGCGTATACCAGCCTTTCGACATGACCCCACAAACAGAAATTCATGGCATTTAAATCTGGAGCCCTCGGCTGCATGATTTAAATGACTAAAAACTAATTGAAAATGAAAAGATTTTGATCGACTTTCATCGTAAACGAATTATATGACAACTTCACGGAGCAGCCGATCATTAGCCTTCCGCGCGTTGTTGGCACAATTTGTAAATGTCGTGAATCGAGGCTGTTATTTCCTGATGAATGTGTGATAGCGCATTTCACATTAGAGGAATGAAATTTTCTGGTTTAAAGCGAATCCCCATAGTTTACATGAGTTAGAAAAGAACCCGTCCATTCCATGATGTGGCTTCCGATGTCACTGAGGGTAAATGAATGGAATTTCTTATTTCGACATTTCGAAAACGCATCAGTACCTCAGCTCGTAGAAATGGGAACCATGAATTATTTGTGGACTCAGACGGATGGAGCTCCAGCATCGGAGCCGACTTCACATCATAGTATTCGGGGGGGGGGGGGGGGGGGGGGGGGGGGGGGCAAGAGTCATTATGTAAAGTATCACATGTGACATATAACTCTGTGTTTGTTTACTTGCAGCTAGCATATTCTATGTGTTCTGAATGCTCTCAACCAGACATCTTGATGAACAGGCTATAGCAATGCCACCAAACTGGTGTCCAAAGTATTACATCCCATGAATGAGGTCAGACAAACAAGTAACTAAGTAAACTAATTAATCTGAAGAAGCTTGCGTTAATTTTTTGCAGCAAATATACTTCTCCTCAGTTCATCCCCGCATATGAACTCGTTACATAATACATCAAGTTCATGTGATTCTTCAGTTTCTCCTGGCGTATTTCTTGCTCGAACAGCCCACGAGTGTACTGCCGGTCCATAGTGTCCAACGGGCACGATCTTTCGGCGACCAGACTTGTCGCCATCGTCAGGCGCGCTAACGAACTGAGCTCCTGAGGGCGGGTGGCCATCTTAGATCCCCTTCCCCTGCGAGGCGTTCTCTCCGCGTTCCGCGCCCGCGGCCCCCGCGGCGGCGGTCGCTGAGACGCTGGCGTCGGCGTCTGTGGCGATGTCGGTGTAACTGTCTCGGCTGCCCTGGTCACCCGTTTGTTTTCTTTGCTGAGCGTCTTTTTAATTAGACTCCTTGCTGGTTCCCATGCCTTGCTAAGGTTAAAACCGCAATCTCGGTTCATGAGTCCATCCATGGGATGAATTTCGATAGCCTCGACGCTGTCCCACTACTTAGATGTCTGTGCCAAGACCCTGGTATGTTGTTAATCCATTTCGTGATTTTCGGACAAACAGTGCTCTGCGACCGCCGACTTGTTGGGGTTCCTAAATCGAGTGCACCTCTGATGTTCTCGGCAACGATCTTCAATGGTCCGCATTGTCTGTCCAATTTACGTCTTCCCACACTTGACACGGAATTTGGTATATGGCGGCCTTCCGCAAACCGAGATCGTCTTTGACACTTCCCAATAATGCTCGTGTATTATTGGGTCGGCAAAAGTTCCTACTCCGTGTTTCCTCAGTATTCGTCCTATTTTCTCAGGTAGTGCGCCAGTATACGGTATATAGGCAGCGGCTATCTCTTCCTGCGTGACTTTTTCCGCCTCCACACGCTGTACTGTAGAGATGGGGCGGAGAGCGTGTCTGATCTGCCATTCCGACTACCCGTTTTTTCGGATAACAATTTTGAGGTGTTCCAGCTCATGGGGCAGACTCTCTGCGTCAGAGATGGTGCGCCCCTTGTGCACCAGAGCTTTTAGTACCCCAATCCTCTGCGAAGGGTGGTGGCAGCTATCCGCATGCAAATACAGATCGGTGTGCGTTTTCTTCTTGTATACACCGTGGCCCAGAGTGCCATTCGCTCTACTTTTGACTATGATGTCCTTGTGCTTCGGTCCCAATAGTGAATTTGATGTTCGGATGTACGAAGTTCAGGTGTGTAAGGAAGTCTGCCGGCCGGGGTGGCCGAGCGGTTCTAGGCACTACAGTCTGGAACCGCACGACCGCTACGGTTGCAGGTTCGAATCCTGCCTCGGGCATGGGTGTGTGTGATGTCCTTAGGTTAGTTAGGTTTAAGTAGTTCTAAGTTCTAGGGGACTGATGACCTCAGAAGTTAAGTCCCATAGTGCTCAGAGCCATTTGAACCATTTTGTAAGGAAGTCTAGGAGCTTGTCCTTCCATGGGGCCAGATCACGAAAGTGTCATCCGCATAACTGAGAAAAGAAATAGGTTTCCATTTGTATGACACCAAAGCTTCTTCCTCGAAGTATTCCATGCAGAAATTCGCGACCACAGGCGAGAGTGGGCTCCCCATTGCTACTTCTGTTCATAGTATTCTCCAATAAAGAGAAACTGCGTGGAGGTTTGAACGTGCCTGAAAACGTCGGTCGTCTTCTCGTCAAATTTCTGAGACAGTTGTCCACAACATTGGTCACTATACGTCAAAGCATTTTTGGACGATAATTTTCGAGAGTAAACGGGAAGGTGGAGTAAAATCGACTGGCATTTTACCTCATCATACCTCAAAAACTGTGACTTCTTAATGTAAACTATACTGAAGAGAAGTTGATTTTGCTACAAAATCATTGAACATACAGTATTTAAGCTATTTGACTGAATAATAATTTCAATAATATTGGTAATAACAGGACGTTATCTCACAAAATATGTAAATCAGTGTTTAGACGATGTGTTAAATGTCTAGATAAAAGTAGAAGACACTTCGAAGAGTTTCAGCAGGGCCAAACACAGATACAAAATACGGTACTGCGTTTTCAGTTAACTGACTTTTGTCACACTCCTTCTTTCCTTGTGTACCTCTTCACATTCTTATGATTACACTTAGTTGGAGACTGGACCCATGTTACTGAAACGAAGATATAGAAAACTGTTTTAAAGAAAACTTTTATAGGCAAGATCGCGTACAACACTGTTTTCTATTAACCGGTTTCGACAGGTAAGACTGTCATGATCATGTTAACATCGCATGAGTTGTGAACGCACACTGGAACATGATGCGCCAAAATAATTTTCTTAAGATCTGAAGATGACTGTCTTACCTGTCAAAATGAGTGAATAAAAATAGTTTTAAACATGATCTTGGCTATAAAAATTTCTGTAAAATACGCACGTCTCTCATGATGAGAAACTTCAACCAAGTGTTTTATGCGAGAATATGGTTGACAAGTGGCCTTGTAAGGAAAGCCAAGAAAACTGTTACTCCATTTAGCACTATAGACTATTGTCTCAGTAGCATGTGCTCATGGAGATTAATTCAAACTCAGATTGAAACCTTGAAACGTGTTCGGCAAGTCTTGGAGGATTTGTATTATACTAGACTGAAAGCATTACCTTGTCTGAAAGAGAATGAAAGTAGGATAAAAGATGTACCCGATAACTGCTGATAGCCTCTTCATCCCACTCCTTTGCTGTTAATCTGATGTAGCAAAGGCAGTGTTAATCAACCGCTTTAAAGAAAGTCCTACCACTTAGCAGTGTGTGTAACGGCACGGGAGATCTTTGGTTTCGGCGTCGGCAGAGGTACCACTGACCAGAGAGATCACGCGTTTTCTCCTCAGAGGAGGAGAGGCTGGCAGGGATCCCGTGTTTTGCGGTGACCGCTGAGAAATCGGTGCGCTGTGGCGTGGGGTGCAGGCCGCTCGAAAAAAAAAAAAAAAGGGACAGGCACTTTGTTTTCACGCTCGGTCGAGATAGAAGTCTAGAGCTCTGTATCCACGTGGTGGAACCGCAGGAGGAGGACTCGCTGCCCGTCGCAGGCTTCGCACGCGTTGCAGTTTACGCACTCAGTATCACGTGGGGAGTGCTCAGTGACAAGGGACGCCTTTGACCACGAACGCTCGGAACAGCAGGAAAACAGCTTCGAATAACAATCGAGCGCATAAAAAACAATGGTCTATGTCATTTCCATGCAAAATGGTGCGTTCTAGCACGAGTGACATTTTAATAGAGAGAAACAAAATGACGATGTATCAATATAATAGGCGGGGAATTATATGTAATTCAATGACATCGTGTCTCATTACATTTTCAGTCAACAGTGCCAAAAACCGCCTGGTTAAAGTCGTTATAACAGCATAAAAAACACATATCCTACACACCTGATAGAACTCCATTTTCGTAGTACAGATGCGCGTTGTCTATGAAGTGGTTAAAACAAACTGGAAAAGAACAATGTGCCCATCTCACTAAAGCCACCTGTTTATGCCCAAAATCAGTGTCGCATTTAAGTAATCCAATATCAAAAGCCACACTAATTTCACTTTCAAATGACGGTACTGATTCGTGAATGTCGCAGCCTGCCTTCCGTCAAACGTACTGTGCTACATTGGCAGATAGCTTGGTGCAGAAAACTGTTTCTAAATCAGAGAGTGAAATTCTATGATGAAATAACGATCATATACCTTCGCCGGACCGAGCGAGGTGGCGCAGTGGTTAGACACAGGACTCGCATTCGGGAGAACGACTGTTCAATCCCGCGTCCGGCCATCCTGATTTAGGTTTTCCGTGATTTCCCTAAATCACTCCAGGTAAATGCCTGGATGGTTCCTCTGGAAGGGCACGGCCGACTTCCTTCCCCATCCTTACCTAATCCGATGAGACCGATGACCACGCTGTCTGGTCTCCTTCCCCAAACCAACCAACCAACCAACCAACCTTCGCCGGTGGTTTGGCTCAGTGTAGTCTTACAAAATCTACAATCCTTCTGATATAAAACTTATAAATCCGAAAGAGGTAAACATCAAGGGGCTGACAAATTTGGATGTTTTCAGTGGCAATATCTTTGTTTGGAAAACTTGCACCTATAAGAGTACGATCTGTGTGACATGAGGAGGAATCACACAGAGAAAGACTGTTTTCATTTGTTAGATACTCGCCAAGCAATGAAGTTAAAATCTATTTCGTGTGTTCTTTAGTCCAATTTCCATATCTCCACATAAATATGTCGTGGGCGGTTTGTTTTAAGTCTTTTTGAAATATTTGGGCTTAAAATGCCTTGTACGGGTTGAGAACAGATGTACAACTTGTTTGCTAATCTACATGTCGTTGATAAAGCCACATAGGTAGTGTAGTTGTGAGTGGAGCTATGTACAGACTGGAACACGAATATATGCACTGTAAATGTTAATAGTATATTTTTGACATCTTCAGAAATGATATTTTCAACTTCTTTATGTTGATTTTAAATGGGTCTCTCTGCGAAACTAGTCATCGAATGAATAAAACGTAAGAATTTGCTACTTAGACTGGTTTTTCGTTCTGCTGATGAACAGAAGTGGCTGACCCAAGCTACTGCAGCATGCTGGAAGTGCTGAATTTAGATGTGTCACGGGCAGCGCCACAGAACTTCCCTTTAAGACGACAACTGTCCCTACAAGGACTTTCAGGCTTCTTTCTAACGGCAGCTCACAGGTATGACAGTCAAGCTGATCAACCTCACACGAATGTTTTCCAAGATGTCTGAGTAGCCAAACACCAGGATTCTACCTGATGTAACATTTCTATCAGTTAAAGCTCGATTCATAGGGTGATCCGGCTTGGTATGCTGCTCATAGGGTAATGTTTTTCTATGAAAATAGTACTTGAGGCTGTAGGGCCAACTGCACCGTGGATCACAGGAGCGAGGAGGCATTCGAAGCCTTCGCTCCTGATGGTGAGCATTCTTTAACTTTACGAATTTCTTTTCCTCGGTAGGCATAATAATATGTTCTGGGTCCTTCAAAGTGCAACCTACTACACAGTTTGCTAATAAAATGTATGAGGAAAAGGTATTCAGACGCCTTAAGCAAATTTGCTGTGTATTCACGCGTTCACTACTTTAGGAGAAACTGATGCGAGACATGTCTCTGATCCTGCCAACAAAAGCTCTTATGTGTTTCGATGGCTCATTGACTACAGGACCAAAGCTTTTGGGTTCGATCCCTCGTTCGTTGTACTATTTCTTCTGTTATTTATACCTTCTTTCAGCTCGAACAATGAGAAAAATGCCAATCCAACTTGCACTGTGTTTTGCAGTACACGTTGAACTCTAGGTCCTCTTCTTATTGTTTGTATAAGTCGAGTCACTGGAGGGAGGCAAACAACGGGACACGAAATGCATGGAGAAACGCTTCAGCGTTGAAACAAAACTTCGCATTCAGCACAGCTTCACTTGGTTTACAAAGAAATAAACGTAACACAAAAATACCTCATGAACGGACGGCCGTAGCAGCTACACTCCAGATTCGGCGCAATTCAACCGACTGTATACTTGCAGGTACTTGCCCTCTCCCTCTGCTAACATTCGGAAATAGTCTACGTAATTAGCCAAAGATGAGTCAGCCAGCCAACAAAAGCTCTTAATCTGAAGCACATTTTTCCACTGTATCACGACTGCTAACATTATCGAATATAGCAGTCGCACTGATATAATTATGCAATTTGCTCGTGTTTGTAGAGCTATGGAATGAGTGAACAGGGAAGTCTTTTTCTAACTTTCAATGTGAATATTTTAGGTTAGGCTTTACTATGACTGTTATTGACACTAAATGAAACAACAAGTTTATTGTTACCAGTCAGTGTTTATTTATCTCCACGACACATTTAAAAGGTTTAAACCTGCATCATCAGGTGGATTAACATTTTCGAAATCTACCTTGTGATAGAGGTTTAAACCTTTGAAACGCGCCGAAATCCACTTGATGATGGAGGTTTAAACCATTGAAACGCGTCGTGGAGGTAAATAAACAGTGACTGGTAACAGTAAACTTGTTCTTCCATTTAGTCTCTTCCTAACGTCTAAGAATAACGGTTTTTAAATAAAAACGTATTCTAAAACGTTGGTGGAATGCTGCTGGATGTCGAACGTTAACCGGTAGTATTTTAGGATGAACTCCGAGTAAGCTTTCCATTAAAATATGGAATCTTTTTTCGATGTAGTATGCGTCCCTCTAGTTACGCAGAGCATTGAAATTCCAACATTTCGAAAGAGACGGTGTGTTTGAGCACATAGATGCGTCATAAAATTACACCACACTGACAAAAGTTTTGTCGGGGAAGTGTCAAGAGACGATTGGAAGATGCTTTTCGCCTTTCTACACCAACCAGAACTATTTCAGTCATGTCTTGAGACAAATATTTCACCTGAACCGCTGTCCCCGACTAATAGAGGTATACAAGATAAATCTTTTTCTTATTTTCCTCAACTGTTGCTTGTTCACATGTATGTTACATTCACCAGCAAGTTATGAGAAATGGAGGGATCTGACAACTTTTTATATATCCAGCTTCTGCTGCTCACCTGAATTGCGTTTCTCCAGCTCTTAAGCATGAACCGATATTTTGGTATCCCGCGCCTCAAATTTAGGTATGTTCTGAAGTTTGACTTGGAACTCGAAATCGCCAAATCTGTAGCACTTATAAACATCAGTACCTATACAACGTAGAGATGGGCTCTGTGGGTCTTTCGCAAAACGGGATCGACCATGTAAAACAAACATTTTTGTCATATTTTTGACATGAATACATGCGTTCTTATTAGCTATATCCTTAGGAAACTTGATATAGTGGGGTCCTGTATTTACTAGATCATAGAAATGCGTATGAATGTCAACGTGTGGTATTCACACTTAGCTGTCCCTCTAACTTCCATCTCGGAACACCTGTATAGTAGAGCACTCACGGACTCAAGAAACCACTGCGCTCCGCAATTTCACGCCATTTTTACTCCAAAGATAATATTTTCAATGCCTGAGGCCTGGATGGGTGGGGTGGGAGAGTGGGGATGGTGGGGTACGACTGTCTAATGCACAGCACAGCGCTGCATTTAATGGCAGCATACCGTGGATACCGTGGATCATTAACAAAGTTTATGAGCTCCGATTCCATAACAGGAAGGTTTTCAGAAGCCCTACAAGGTACAGTAATCTCCTGCTGAGTTCTCAAACCTAATGAACGAGATTCAGTCTTCAAAGGAGTCCACAGTCACTGAGTACGCTAATTGTGGTATGGTGTTACTAACTGATGCCCTTCACTAACAGGACATGCCACTAGTCACAGGATCCATACTAATATTAGAGCTACAAGTAGTTGACGAAGCTGTGGCTGCTGTAGGCAGCGACAGTGAAGACTGCTGCGTGGAGGAGCGGGGAAGTGGACATGACTTGTGGTTTGTGCGAGAATATGGGGGAGGGGGAGAGCGTGCATTGCACCAATGTGAGCAGCCTGACTGCAGCTGCCATGGACGCCAGAGCAGAGCTGGTACAGGAACGGCGGTAGCGGGAGCAACTGCAGTTGTTACTGTGGCTGCTGGGGATTCCTATGCAGCGAGTAGCGTCTTACACAGTTGTGCATACTGCACAGGACCTCATCTTGTTGGTGTTGTCTTAGCTGCCGCCTGTACTCACACTATGGTGTATTGTGGCTGGACACATGCTGGAAGATGAAGAATTGCGAAAAAGTTAAGTACAACATTGTAGACATTGCTTACTGCTGTTGCTGCTCCAAGGAAAGGAAGATCATTGATTATATGCAAGCAATGTGACTGTGTATAAAAATTACCTATGTTTACCTGGCTCCTTCACAAATCCATCAGATCATCTCTGATATCTCCTCATGCAGATGCAGATCCTCCTCCATTTCCTCCATCCATTCTGACATTTCATCGTTCTTACACAAACCACCAAGGGTCCATCGATCAAGGTTGCCAAAATCACCAGCAACGACAACATATTGATTTAATAAAAAAGAGATGTATAGTGATGAATTCTCCTCAGGTTATCAGCCGAGTGGTGGCGTCGTCTTGTCGCAACGTTTCAATCAGTTTCGTACCCATGATGTATAACAAAACTAGGAAATATTTTTTGGAGTACAAAGCTACACAATTGCTTTGGCGGATAGGGTATCACAGCTTCTACCCTTCCCTACTGCTCTTATTAAAAATCATTTACAAGAACAAAGAATATGGCTCAGGCCACAACCTCTTATATATACACACAGTGCTACTATGAAATATTAGAAATAATTTTTTAATGATGAGAATATGTCTCATTAACGAATTATATAGACACACTGCACTACTAAGAAGAAAATTTACACTTGCGATGCTGACGCTGCTACTGTTGTTGCTGCCTCTCAGCTTCCAGCTGATGCAGTATTTCATGGCATTATGCTGAAACCATAAACAGAAGACATGTAGTCAGTATTACAATATTCTTAGTGAAAGAATTGTGATGCGAAAGTGTTATCTATCTGAATATTTTCTTAATTGAAAATTCTCCTTGTCTAGGGCACTTGGCACTGGCACTGTTGCTGTTGCTGTCTAAAAGTTTCATCTAGTAATGTAAATCAATAGTACACAAGCAAACAAACTAAGACTGGTAGTGCTGATAAGCACAAACACAACATGATGCAGCCAAGGACAGTTGCAGAATGAGGGATACTGGATGTGGGGCTAGCCTTTACATAGATTCACTAATTCAGCATTTGCCAATGGTAACAAAGTATTCTGAGGAAGGATGAAAACCTTAGTCTGTGTATTTGGACACATTGGTTGATGCACGTGTTCATATCAACAGCAAGTAATGACTAGGAAGAGACAGAGACAGGAAGTGAGTCTGGAATTTTCTGATCAAATGAATACCACCACCTGATTCTTTGCTCGGATCTCATGAGAACAAATGGATGTTTCTTGTGTGGGTAGGGCTATGCTTTCCCTCAGACTAGTATTGCCACGTGCAGCTCCTAGAGGGGCTGGCTGTGCGGCCTTTGACAGCAGTTCCTCTGTGGCAGGCTGTGCTGTCCCTGACAGAGGTTTCTCTGCTTGGCACAATGGACGAATGCCCTGTGGATGTTCAGTCTCACTGTCGTTCTGCCAGCTGCCACGTGGCGACAGTAGTATCTCATACTGCCATACAAAATCTTGGAATATGCTGTTAGTCCAGAGGCATCCACAGTGACAGCAGGTGTCATCACTCAGTGCTCCACCTGATGTTTGGGGCACCAGGCCAGCTTATGTTGATGACAGTATGATGGGTGCCCAGTTTTTTGACATACTTGTAGGTGACCCAAAAGGATGGGTAATATATCGTGCTTCAAGCCATTCCTCAATGCTTTCACTTATTAAGACTTGGGTGCTGGGTGCAGAGATGATCTCAACGCAAGTCGATGATGGCAGGTGAGCAGCTCTGTCTCCTGCAAACTGATAAAATAATAATAAGCTGAGCTCCCTTTATCCTCGCAATTTCCATATGGGAGAGTGGAGGAGGAAGTGAAGGACCTGAGGGGATGGCACAGAGATTTTATGGTGCGTGTGTTGGGGGTGGGGGGGGGCGGGGGATGGGGAAGTGGCTCACAACTGAAATGAGGAGGCATGTCAAAAACTTTCCTTTTCCCACACAAGAGGAGAAGGCGAGTGGAGGTACAAGTATCTCAGAGGGTCTGAATACCGTCAGAGCGTCATAAATCAACCACAGGGGGCTGTAAATCAGTTACAGAACAATAGGTTAATGGAGTCGAGGGGAAAAGGTGGTTCAATTGATCAGTTTAATTAATCAGCCTATCGATTTGATATCAAAAGTGGACAAGAACTGGCCTTGCCCCACTATTCTGGGATACAAAATGTTATTGCAAGTCCTTGATTTAACTGTAGACATCTGCATTTGCGTAAGAGAACAGTTAATAAAATAACGCTTTCATTCAGTTCTGCTGATAAAATCTCACTGATGGTGTCACGTATTTGGTGTAGAACAAATGGAGGAGACTTATGCCAAGCAACGCGACAACAGGTTGTAATTGTCAGCTCTGTTTACAATTAATAAAATTTACAATCCAGCTACACTGCAGGCTCTCGTTGAGCAAATGAACTAAGAACTGGTTATGGTTTATACTCGTAATATTGAGTATAAAAAACGGAAAGAGGAACGAAGCGCAAGGTGAAATTTTCAAAATGTTCAAATGTGTGTGAAATCTTATGGGACTTAACTGTTAAGGTCATCAGTCCCTAAGCTTACACACTGCTTAACCTAAATTATCCTAAGGACCAACACACACACCCACGCCCGAGGGAGGACTCGAACCTCCACCGGGACCAGCCGCACAGTCCATGACTACAGCGCCTAAGACCGCTCGGCTAATCCCGCGCCGCTAAGGTGTAATGGTAGACAGTGACGGGAACTACGAGTATACCAATAAATTACATTCTGCATAATTATTCGAATAAAAACACATTTGAAGCAAATTTAATCTAGAATAAATTATTTAAAACTAACGTAAATCGCAGAATGTGGCTGTATTTTCTTTGTTTGCTTCTTGAACGTAATTCTATGAATAGTGTTCCTTTCGCTTAATGCAATTTCTAACAGATAAATAACTTATTAATGCACTGTATACGAATGTGTTTCGATGGCTCATTGACTACAAGACCAAAGCTTTTGGGTTCGATCCCCCGTTCGTTGTACTATTTCTTCTGTTATTTATAGCTTCTTTCAGCTCCCACAATTAGAAAAATGCCAATCCAACTTGCACTGTGTTTTGCAGTACACGTTGAACTCTAGGTCCTCTTCTTATTGGGTGTATGAGTCGAGTCACTGGAGGGAGGCAAACAACGGGACACGAAATGCATGGAGAAACGCTTCAGCGTTGAAACAAAACTTCGCATTCAGCACAGCTTCACTTGGTTTACAGAGTAATAAACGTAACACAAAAATACCTCATGGACGGACGGCCGTAGCAGCTACACTCAGATTCGGCGCAATTCAACCGACTGTATACTTGCAGGTACGTGCCCTCTCCCTCAGCTAACATTCAGCGTAGCCAAAGATGAGTCAGGCAGCCAACAAAAGCTCTTAATCTGAAGCACATTTTTCCACGGTATCATGACTGCTAACATTATGGAATATAGCTGTCTTGCTGATATAATTATGCAATTTGCTCGTGTTTGTAGTGCTATGGAATGAGTGAACAGGGAAGTCTTTTTCTAACTTTCAATGCGAATATTTTAGGTTAGGCTTTACTATGACTGTTATTGACATTAAATGAAACAACAAGTTTATTGTTACCAGTCAGTGTTTATTTATCTCCACGACACATTTAAAAGGTTTAAACTTGCATCATCAGTTGGATTAACATTTTCGAAATCTACCTTGTGATGGAGGTTTAAACCTTTGAAACGCGTCGAAATCCACCTGATGATGGAGGTTTAATCCTTTGAAACGCGTCGTGGAGGTAAATAAACAGTGATTGCTAACAGTAAATTTGTTCTTCCATTTACTCTTTTCCTAACGTCTAAGATCAACGGTTTTTAAATAAAAAGGTATTCTAAAACGTTTGTAGAATGCTGCTGGATGTCGAACGTTAACCGGTAGTATTTTAGGATGAACTCCGAGTAAGTTTCCATTAAAATATGGAATCATTTTTCGATGTAGTATGCGTCCCTCTAGTAACGCAGAGCTTGAAATTCCAAAATTTCGAAAGAGACGGTAGGTTTGAGCACATACATGAGTCATAATATTACACCACTCTGCCAAAAGTTTTGTCGGGGATGTGTGAAGAGACGATTGGAAGATGCTTTTCGCCTTCTACACCAACCAGAACTATCTCAGTCATGTCTTACCCCCTATCTTGAGACAAATATTTCACCTGAACTGCTGTCCCCCACTAATAGAGGCTTACAACAAGCTACACTCATATAATAGTTTAAAAATGGTTCAGATGGCTCTGGGCACTATGGGACTTAACATCTGAGGTCATCAGTCCCATAGAACTTAGAACTACTTAAACCTAACTAACCTAAGGACATCACACACATCCATGCCCGAGGCGGGACTCGAATCTGCGGCCGGCCATAATAGTGAAGGAAATATCTAAGAAACTGGGTCACGAGTTTCCAATGATATTATGACGTGGAAAGAAAAGTTTATCTGGAAAGCATTTCTAGACGTAACCTAACGTCTAATCGCAAAGAATTATTTGGCGAAATTACAGCGGAACTTGTGATCTCTCAACTTTTGCTGAAGAAGTTTGTGAGTTGGAAATCATACAGCGTTATCATGAAATGAATACGATTTCAGAAGATACAGTATGCCGATATCCTCTTAGCAAGAGTACAACATACTTTCTTTAGTGTCACAACGGCAGATCTCCACAAAGCAAAATACGTTTGTGATGAAATGTTTGAGAAAAAGTTTGTTCCGAAAATTAATTCAAAAGAAGCCAAAAGTATATCCCTTTAATAAACTACAAAGTATTGGAGTAATAAATATGATTCGATTTCAGAGTTATACATTATTCGTAACGCATTTTATTTGCAAATGATGCGAGTAATGTTTTTGCGTGTAATTTCAAAATGCTTCGAATACAATTTGTGATTCACGAATAATGAATAACAATTTTTATCTGTATCCGTTATCCGTCATTCGAATAAATTTCGTCCTACTATGGTGGTAAGCGAATTGCATCGGAATTGTGCGCACTGCAACCTCTCAGCACGCGTGTAAGTCAATGGAAACGTGTCCCATCCACGTTGCCGAGTACAAGTGGTCACTCGACTGTCATTACCATCGGTAATCTTCGTCATTCACTAGGTGATCAAAAGTATCCGGACACCTGGCTGAAAATGACTTACAAGTTTCTGGCGCCCTGCATCGGTAACGCTCAAATTCAATATGGTGTTGATGGCCCTTAGCCTTGATGACAGCTTCCATTATAGCAGGCACACGTTCAGGTGCTGGAAGGTTTCTTGGCGAATGGCAGCCCATTCTTTACGAGCTGCCACACTGAGGAGAGGTATCGATGTCACTCGGTGAGGCCTGGCACGAAGTCGGCGTTCGAAAACATCCCAAAGGTGTTCTATAGGATTCAGGTCAGGACTCAGTGCAGACCAGTCCATTACATGGACATTATTGTCGTGTAACCACTCCGTCACAGGCCGTGCATTTTGTACAGGTGGTCGATCGTGTTGAAACATGCAGTTGCCATCCCTGAATTGATCTACA
Source organism: Schistocerca piceifrons (assembly GCF_021461385.2). Taxonomy (NCBI): domain Eukaryota; kingdom Metazoa; phylum Arthropoda; class Insecta; order Orthoptera; family Acrididae; genus Schistocerca; species Schistocerca piceifrons. The sequence continues at coordinate 670,983,436 of NC_060141.1, forward strand.
GCAGTGGGAAGAAAGAAGGTACTTAAAACGTCAATGTGGGCCTGTGCTATAATAGTGCCACGCAAAACCGCAAGGGGTGCAAGCCCCTCCATGAAAAACATGACCACACCAATACACCACCACCTCTGAACTTTACTGTTGACGCTACACACGCTTTCAGATGACGTTCACCGGGCATTCGCCATACCCGCACCCTGCCATCGGATCGCCGCATTGAGTGCCGTGATTCGTCACATCACACAACGTTTTTCCACTGTTCAATCGTCAAATGTTTACGCTCGTCACCCTAATCGAGACGAAGTTTGGCATTTACCGGCGTTATGTGTGGCTTATGAGCAGCCACTTGATCACTAAATCCTAGTTTTCTCACCTCTCGTCCAACTACCATAGTACTTGCTGTGGATCCTGATGGAGTTTGGAAATTCTGTGTGATTATCTGCATCGATGTCTGCCTTTTACACATTAAGACCCTCTTCAACTGTCGGCACTCTCTGTCAGTGAACAGACGAGGTCGGCCTGTATACTTTCGTGCTGTCCGTGTCCCTTCACGTTTCCATTTCACCATCACATCGGAAACAGTGGACCAAGGAATGTTTAGGAGCGGGGAAATCGCGCGTACAGACGTATGACACAAGTGACACCCAATCACCAGACCACGTTCGAAGTCCGTGAGTTGCGGAGCGCCCCATGATGTCTAATGACTCTGAGGTCGGTGATATAGAATACCTGGCAGCAAGTGGAAGCACATTATACCAAATATGAAAAACGTATGATTTTGGGTGTGTCTTTTTAACACATAGTGTATTCCGTGAAAGTATGGGAAGTGCTTGTTGCGTCGGTAAGTTTCTGCTTTGGTGTGAACGTTCGAAAGAGTTGATAATGTTAGGATGTAAGGTTAGATAGGTGCAGTCAGTGATTTCGTAGCCCTTTCCACTTTCAAACTATTTAATCAGTTGTTTGTGGATTATTTTTCGGTGTTTAGTGATTCTTAGCATTTCTTCAGTGAGTATCTGAGAATACAACTGTGTGTACCCGTGTGCACAGGTTAAATATTCATTTGACTAACGTTTTTATAAAATTTTTGCTCTTATGAAACAATTTTTTATGCCTTTAGGCCGAGTTTTCTTTTATGCTGGTGTAAACCTGTGCAGCAAAAGTCAGTTGACATGAAAATTTTTTGTGTATAGCATCGCATCATGTTTTAAAAGCTATTACTGCTGAAACCAATGTTTCGACCACCAGTACACCAAATGGCAATAGTAACCATAGCCGAAATGTTCGTTTTACCAGCAGTAGTTTTTATGACATGATGGGGTATCGTACTCAAAAAGCTTTTATATCAAGATTCCTTTTTTGGTCCATTATAGGTTATTCTAGTCAGTCTCGTATAATCACACATAATTCAGATCACTTCAATCATTGCACTGTGTTCCTACCTCAGTTTAAATTACACCAATGGTGGTTACATTCTTGCAGTGAGCTGTACTATCTTCTCGATGAGTCGCCCGCGACACTAGGCAGTATTTCAAGTCGCTTATGACACGTGAAGACGGCCATGGCTTGTGTGCTTGGTTGATTTGATCAAAATCCCAAATCGAAATTATTTCTAGAGATGTTTTCGGGCATTATATAAAATCTTCATGAAATTATTTTGTCAACCAGCACACTCCACAAGAAGTAGGTATTTTATCATGTGATTCGTAGATACTGACAGTTGCATTTTATCCCTGCATTAATTTTCTTGGCACTGTGAGAGATGGCTCCAACAATCATGGTTGAAACTGATGCAATTTTCATGGTGTCTCATTTACGTCGCCACCAACATGGGGCAGATGAAAGCTGCTAGCCAACTGATTTTCAGTAGTGTAGTATTGATCTTACTTGCATGTCACCGTACCCCTTACAGACTGAAGAGAGCAGTTATTTCTATGAAAATCTTTGTGTAATCAGTCCCCGTGACGAAAATCCGCAGTCTGTGATCCTTTATCCCATACGTGAGTGATAAGTGGCAGTATTGGCTTAAGCCCGATGTTTACTTGTGCATTGAATAGGAAGTTTGGGGGTTATAATACTAAGATTCCGCATATGTAACTTGAATAAGCTTTGAATTGTTTGGACACCCACACTTTCATCACGTCACAGATATCTCACATCAAATTCAACAGAATCTTATTAGTTACATTCTGGAGTAGTGGGGAGCATATTGGTTGTTGCACATTAGAGTGCAATACCATGCAAAATGTGGCGATATGTCCAAAGCTCAAATAAATTCTTACAATCCCACAAATTAAAACATCACTGACCAGCTCTGTAGTGCTGCTCACTGTCAGTATTGTAACAGGCTCTTGTAGTTTGTTCACTACGTAGAGGCTGATCCTGTAATGTCAGCTACATCAAGAGATTCAGAATGATTTAGTGTGTAATTAGTACGACGAGATGTATTCGACCGATTGTTCCCTACAAACAATAACTTTTGACAGGTATGCGGACGATGTACCGCAAAATATTTTGGAAGAAAGAAAAACTACTGAAAAGCCTTTTGTTATTTCATGCATACCAATGAACATCCACCTAATTCAAGATTTAGAAAATGTTTTTGATGATATAATACACTCCTGGAAATTGAAATAAGAACACCGTGAATTCATTGTCCCAGGAAGGGGAAACTTTATTGACACATTCCTGGGGTCAGATACATCACATGATCACACTGATAGAACCACAGGCACATAGACAAAGGCAACAGAGCATGCACAATGTCGGCACTAGTACAGTGTATATCCACTTTTCGCAGCAATGCAGGCTGCTATTCTCCCATGGAGACGATCGTAGAGATGCTGGATGTAGTCCTGTGGAACGGCTTGCCATGTCATTTCCACCTGGCGCCTCAGTTGGACCAGCGCTCGTGCTGGACGTGCAGACCGCGTGAGACGACGCTTCATCCAGTCCCAAACATGCTCAATGGGGGACAGATCCGGAGATCTTGCTGGCCAGGGTAGTTGACTTACACCTTCTAGAGCACGATGGGTGGCACGGGATACATGCGGACGTGCATTGTTCTGTTGGAACAGCAAGTTCCCTTGCCGGTCTAGGAATGGTAGAACGATGGGTTCGATGACGGTTTGGATGTACCGTGCACTATTCAGTGTCCCCTCGACGATCACCAGTGGTGTACGGCCAGTGTAGGAGATCGCTCCCCACACCATGATGCCGGGTGTTGGCCCTCTGTGCCTCGGTCGTATGCAGTCCTGATTGTGGCGCTCACCTGCACGGCGCCAAACACGCATACGACCATCATTGGCACCAAGGCAGAAGCGACTCTCATCGCTGAAGACGACACGTCTCCATTCGTCCCTCCATTCACGCCTGTCGCGACACCACTGGAGGCGGGCTGCACGATGTTAGGGCGTGAGCGGAAGACGGCCTAACGGTGTGCGGGACCGTAGCCCAGCTTCATGGAGGCGGTTGCGAATGGTCCTCGCCGATACCCCAGGAGCAACAGTGTCCCTAATTTGCTGGGAAGTGGCGGTGCGGTCCCCTACGGCACTGCGTAGGATCCTACGGCCTTGGCGTGCATCCGTGCGTCGCTGCGGTCCGGTCCCAGATCGACGGGCACGTGCACCTTCCGCCGACCACTGGCGACAACATCGATGTACTGTGGAGACCTCACGCCCCACGTGTTGAGCAATTCGGCGGTACGTCCACCAGCCTCCCACACGCCCTCGCTCAAAGTCCGTCAACTGCACATACGGTTCACGTCCACGCTGTCGCGGCATGCTACCAGTGTTAAAGACTGCGATGGAGCTCCGTATGCCACGGCAAACTGGCTGACACTGACGGCGGCGGTGCACAAATGCTGCGCAGCTAGCGCCATTCGACGGCCAGCACCCCGGTTCCTGGTGTGTCCGCTGTGCCGTGCGTGTGATCATTGCTTGTACAGCCCTCTCGCAGTGTCCGGAGCAAGTATGGTGGGTCTGACACACCGGTGTCAATGTGTTCTTTTTTCCATTTCCAGGAGTGTAGTTGTTTTGCCTCCTCGGCTCTCCAGATCTAAATCCACGTGATTTTTATCTTTGGGAAATATTAAAAGGTGAGGTAGACGCAAACACATTGTATTATGAAGAAGTTGGGCTTCAGAGAATTGTCGAGTGTTGAATTTGTTCAAATACTTCGGATTCACTTTTTACAGGAAGATATAATTTCAGACACAGTCTGTAAATAAAGGTAATCTTAACGCAGTACCATAGTACCTTAATTTACGCTGAGATCTGGGAAGGCGCACCAAGCCGTCATGCTGAAGCTGACGATACTGAAACTCTATAAAAACCGCGGGAACACGCTTGCGTCATACGTCTTGCGTCCTCAACATCAGGTTACAACACACACCTTCTTCAAATATCTATATGAATTTTTCATTAATGAAAAATCATAGTATTACTACGTAATTAACATATGTATAAAATGATACGACCAATTGATGACTGGAGATAGGGCGATGTAAGTGGTAGGCAAAATCTGCGAACTCAGTGAAGCAGATACTCAGTGTCAACTTGGGATTGCACTGTATGATTACATGGATGAACCTATTATACAGAGGTTTGACATAAACCTGAAGCACACTGAAGGGGGAAACAAAATGAACCTTCACTGGATGAATGGGTAAATTATATGATTTCAGTGATTGATAAATCGAATCAAATTCACAAAGAACTGGACACTGTGATCTCATTTATCGGTGTGTCCTCTGGCCTCGATGCATCCACTAATTACATCGGAAAGTATGTCATCAAGTCGTCGTATCCTCTCCTGAGGCGAACTAGCACACTACTGTTGTAACTGGGTCTATTTACTTTGGATAGCGGCACTGCGAGCAGTGCAACCGAAATGACGTCATAGCTGGTCCTAAATATGTTCTGGCGGGCACAGATTTGTGGAGCATGCTGACCTCGGAATAACTCCAACATCAAGGAGACAGTTCGAGGAGTCACGTGCAATGTGTGTCCGAACATTGTCCTTTTCAGAAGCGGTAGCATGATACTGTCGCACGAGAGGTAACACACCAGGATGCTGGATGGTCGTCAAGTTCCGTAGTGCTGCCAGGTTTCCCTCAGCCGTGAAGTAATCTCAAATGGCTTCCGACATAATGACGCCAGACGTTAAAAGAAGGCAGCTCTCCACGGGTCAGAGTCCCTCTGATCGACAGTGGTAATCAGAGATAGAGCAGAACTACGCATGGGACGGTAATATTCCATACTCCGTCTTCTGCTAGTCTCTGATAAAAGGTGGCGGATGATACAGAATGTTGCAGGCACTTCATTACTTGCTAAGCTAATCCACTACGGATGATTAATAATTCGTGACTGTTCATTCAACATAATTATATAAAACTGCAACCAGTCACTGTTTCAAATAGTTGTTTATTCCATGAACCGGCTTTCGAACCTTCTAAGGCTCATCGTCGGACGGTTTACAGGAGCTTACATAACTATTTCAAAGCGTAATCCTGTCTGCTGGCTCAGTGACAACAAGATGGAACATCCTTTATGCATCGCCATGAGTGCTGCTTATATGTCGTTTTCGATCCAGAGTTGAGTTTTGTACTTTTTGCGACAGTATGGGCGACTTTCATTGTTAATATCCAACTATCTGCTTCCATTGAGATTGACAATCGGTTCCACTTCAGTTACTTTTACAAAATATGTATCCGTATACACTGTAAAAACAAAAATTTTCCAGCCTCCAGCATGTGCTCTACAACTGGTTCTTGTTACAAGGATCTTCACATGAAGATTTGTGATAGGCCTACATTGCTCAGAGATAGTGTTCGTTTTTGTCTGCACTGATTAAAATTGTTGGAGGGGCAAATACATTAATAAAAACTGGCATTCACATAGATCTCCAGGAGCGAAATAATACAAAGCTATAGTGTTTGTAGTGAACGTCAGCTGTTTGTATGACCGAAATTTATATTTAAAAAAGAAAAACAAAAATTCAAATGAACAGCTCATTTATTTCAGTTCTCACATTAACATTATCTGTAAAATTAGTAAAGGTAGATTCCGTTCGTTTAAGCTGAAGATAATGTATCAAGACGTTGATTTAATTTAGGAGGAGAGGGCTTCTACTTTTAGGCATTTAGTAGAGAATTTTTTTTGTGGTTGGATATTTGCTTTGACGTCAATGTAGTTAGACTGTAAGGAGAGGAATAGAAGGCTGTGGGGACTGGGGGGATGGGTGTTGGGAGGGGGCTGGTTTGGTTGATTACCTGTTTCGTACAAGTAAGCATCTGAACTTCTGAAGGGAAAATTGATTTCTCACTTCACTTTGGTCACTGAGCAAATAGTCAGACGCTGTATTAGTGTTCATAAACATTTCGATTTATTCGAGAAGGTCAAGTATCTTGTCTTTGTTAGCAAGATGAAATGTTTGGAGGTTCTGTTTCATAGTGCTTACAGAATGATTGTTTTGGGGTAGACGTGAGGAAAGCCTGGATTTGTTTAAATCGTTAGGAAGGCGTGGCATCTATGTGCTCTTTAAATATTGTTGTGAAGTTTCTACCAGCTTGTCCAACGTAGAAGCTTGGAGATAAGTTTCAAATGAGTGCGTATACACCTGACGTTTGATCCTGTTGTATATTGGTTTTGGTACTGTGTATTATTTTATGCTGTGTCTTATTGTATGTGAAGAATTTTATTTTTATGTTGTATGTCTCTAAGAGGTTGGTAATATGCTGAGAAATCTTCGCTAGGAACTGCAGGCTTACAAATGTGGTCTTCTTGTTTGTGGATGCTTGTTAAGCAACTGGATGGTTTTATTTTGTTGTATGGGTTGATATATCTATTACAGCAGGATTGTACCCATCGCTGGAGGAAATTGATTTAATAATTTCTCTTTCTTTTATTGATCATTTGTGTCCTTTTGAATGTTATATTTCTGATTTTTATTTGAGATTTATAAATCAAGATAGTGAATGCCATCTAGTGTTTCTTGTTCTATAGTGAATGGTGTAAAGTATTAAGTTCCTTGGCAATATATTCTAATCCTTTTATGTTCCGTTGAACATAATGAGAGTGTTATCAACATAGCGTTCGCATTAAAGTAGCTTAATTTTTAGTTTGGTTTCGGATCTAAAACAGTTGTTTCCAAATTTGTTAATGTATATTGTTTGACTGATAGCAAGCCCTCAACACCTGAATGTAAAACTTGTTGTTGAATAGGAAGTAGTTGTGTGATAATGTAATCTCCACGATCCTTATGAGTTCATAGGTTCCAGCTCAAAGCATTTCAGGAAACGAACAACCACCAATATTACCACACATAAAATTGCATTTGCGATGAAAACGTGAAATTTTTAATGAACGACTCTCGGATTTAAAGCTGCAGCAAGTCGTTAAGTGACCATGAGGTTCTAGCAGACTCCCTCTCCGCCATTGTCAAGTGCTTGATTTGACAATGGTAGAGGATATCTATGCCGAAAGTTTATGGGCATTTAATCGCTTTGCACAGCTTGATATCCGAGAGTATTTTATTATTGGATTTCACTGTGAAAGCATGCATTCGTAAATGTAAAAATTTTTATGTGAACTATTTGCATTTTTGTTAAAATGGAAGTTTTTCAACCAATTTGATTTCAGAGTAAATATTTATTGTTAGGCATTTCAAAGCTTAGCCAATAAACTACTTTTAGCGTGATGGAGGAAAAATCATGTAGACATAACAGCTGTCAGCTCTCATCGTGCAGTTGGATTTCAGGAGTCCTCCTGACCCTCACAATGAACGTAATTTTTTTAAAAACGCTGATATCGGCGACGTTCGATTCTGATACATATTTAATTTATGTTGAAATTTATGTACATAACTTAAAATCATCCCTCTTGTAGTTTGTGTACAAGCATTTCTGACATATCCTACCACATTCTGTCTAGTACGTGGTACTTTTCATACACATTTCTTTAAGAAAACACCACAGGGAAAAAAATATGGCGACGTAACGTCGGCTGATGTGGAAGGTCACTTCCAAATTTTCAGTACTCCAGCAAGCACCAGTATCACCATGGATAACATTTCTTGCCATCGAGACCAACATAAGAAATCATTCTTCAGAAGCATGACCAATCATGTGCTTAATCCTGGAATGGACACAAGCGATAGACAAAAATAAATCGATATTAAATAAGTGTCCAGTAATGGTTACAGTCCAGCTATAAGTCTTAAAGTTACACATATAAAAATATGAAACCAAGCAATTACTGAACACCACTCACGAACAAGAAGATCGCACTTTTAAGCCTGCCTTTACTAATGCAGATTTTTCAGCAAACTGCCAAACTCTCCAAGACATACAATACAAAAATTTAATTCTTCACCAAAATAAAACAAATAATAAAATAATAGCACCAAAACCGTTATAGAACAGGATCAAAAGTCAGCTGTGTACAGATACATTTGCAACTCATATCCAAGATTCTGCATTGGACTAATTGGAAGAAGCTTTACTAGAAGATTTAAAAAACAATTCGATGCACTCCATTTTAACAACTTGAACAAACCCACCTCTGCCTCACATCTCGCTAATCATTCTGTAAACAGTATAGAGCAGAACCTCGAAACACTTCATCTTGCCAACAAAGACATGCTACTTGACTCTCTTGAAGAAATCTAAATCTTCATTCACAAAAATACAGCACCTGTCGACCAACTTAATAACCAAACTGAAATGAGAATTTTTCCTTCAGAATTTGGAAGACTTACTATTTCAAATCATGTAATCAATCGACAAATCCTGCTCCTCTCTCAGTCTTCCTTACGCCAATTTCTCTCCCCCCCCCCTTTCCATTTACAACCTATCTACATTGATAGCAACACAAACATGCTACCACAGAATACTTTATGCACTATATGTCTAAAATAAATCAATAAATTTATACATATTACCTTTAGCTGAAACAAATGGACTGTGGCTTCACTAATTTTCCAGGTCCTGTTAATGTAAGAACTTTATAAAGTCAGCAGTTCATTTGAATATTTTTCCTTTTTTTTAAATATAAAGTTCACGGTTATACAAACAGCTGCAGTTCACTGCAAATACTATAAGTTTGTATTATTTTGCTCCTAGGGTTTCAAGTTAATGCTAGTTATGATCAATGTATTTTTCCTGTCAACGACTTTAACAAGTACAGACAAAAACGAATAATATCTCTGAGCAAAGTGGCCTGTGTGAGATCTTCGTGTGAAGACCTTTGTAACATGTAACAGTTGTGTAACATATGCTGGAGGCTGGCAAAATTTCGCCATTACAGTGTATCCGCATACTTATTCTGCAAAAGTGTCTGAAGTGGTACCGAGTGTCCGTTACAATGGAAGCAGATAGTTGATGTTAACAACAAAAGCCGCCCATACTCTTGCACTTAGTACAAAACTTAGTTTTAGATAGAAATCGACATATAAGCAACACTCATGGTGAAGGATTAATGAATGTTCTGTCTTCTTGTCACTGAGACAGCACACAGGGTAACGCTTTCAAATAGCTGTGTAACCTCCTGTAAGATGAGCCTCAAAAGAATCGAAAACGGATTCGTGAAATATATAACTATTTCAAAAAAGAGAGTAATTGCAGGTTTATGGGTTTACACTTGTCCATTAGGTGTTCTTAGCTCGCAGGCGCAGATTTTGTTACGATGTGCTGTGTGGACAGTATGGCAATACGGCTATCCCCCTTAGCGTCTGTGCACAGTACGACAATATATACAGTACGGCTATCACCATCGAGTATGCTACCCTTCAGATACAGTCGAAATGTCAGATGCAAATGCTCCACAAATGTGGATTTTGCGATTCAACTTCCCAGTCAAATGGAGACATGCAATGAGGCACCTATCAGATGCTATAAGGTGCGGCATTTGATTGTTATTCTTACGATCCTTTTCTGTAATTTGAGAAATGTGTTCACATTTTGTGCATTTGCTTAACGTTGTTGAAACTAAGATAAGTGTTTAGACTACAATTTTATCTTCTGGTGTGATATATTTCATATTGTCTTTGCAGACCATAAGTCAATTTGTATTTGCCTCAAGGCAAGAATTTGTGTGTTTCAGATGTATTTTTGTACTAATTTAGTAGTAAGGCGAAGAGAGAATAATTTTGTTCAGTAAATATTCATTAAATAACTAGAGGGATCTCTCTAATTCTATCATGTACCATATTAAAAAAGGTTAAATGCAAACATTGATATCCCACTCCTGGGTAATAGTTCCCTCATGACGTGAAGCACCAGCCCTATTACTTTCCACCATAATATTGTAGACTTACACCAGCTGATAAGGTCTGTCGTGCAACGTGTAACGCAGCTGTTTAGTAGGACATATGATCAATCCAATGTTACCTTACCCAAGGACATTGTATTTATTTCTGTTTATTTATTTATTGCATACAGGAGGCTGGAGACAATAATTAGGCTTAAATCTGTGGGTATACTCCACAAGTAATGCATTTTACAACTTAATTACGGAAGATGTATCAGTCGAAAATGATGAAATAGTTCCCAAAAGCGAAGCCCTCAACTAATAATTAAGTCGCAGAGATATGACTTTCGTTATATGAATTTTTCCTCCTGAACATCATGTTTTGACCACAAAACGTGACATATCTTATTTTAAATTCTTCCTATAAAGTTTTGAGAAAGCGAACTCTATTCTCCAACTTCTACAATTTAGTTGAAGACACTCATTCTGTAAGAATGGCCATTCAAAAATAATTTAGATATATTTCATTCCTCGGTAGTTAAAAACTGTAGTGATGAAATTTTTCCATGTAGAATGTTGGAAAAGAATTCTTAACATTCGTGTAAGTCGTGTTCATAACGTTGTAGAAGTAAGGCACACGCTCGAAATAGTTACTGAAACGTTATAAGCGAGACTCGTTACCATTGAAAAATAAACGATCGATGTAAACAGTCGAGTTGTAAGAAAATGGGAACAAAGAATTCCATGCAATGTACTGCATAATTTGATTCCAACTTTAACTAAATTCCAGACTTGACGTTACTTTAACGAACCCAAGAATTTCTCATTATCGCCCCTAGATTCAGCTATTTACTACGTTTTCTACGCCATCTGATGCTATTAACTTCGACTGAGGGTGGTAATTCCTGAGAAAGTTTGTGACTAAAGAGTCTGAGTTGGGAAGAAAACGTTCTACGACATTCATCACTTCTAGTGATGTATTTTAGGAATCTTATTGTTTGCTGTTGCTATCAGAACGACTGTTTTTTTCCTTTAATTATAAATGACCATTTGGGTCAGTAAAATTAATTAATCAAAACGAACGGAAATGCCATTCAATATTCTGTGAAGAGAAACATTTAACAGACAGAAATTATGTGTAGAAACAGATGTCTCATTTGAAAATATTAGCTTATCATCTGGAACAATTTCTTCGTTTACTGCATTTTCTGTTTTTTTAATTTTAAAATTTGAACCAAAATTTTAATGCAGATTCGGATTCTATGCCAAAAAATTTCCAGTGATTGTCAGAAACATTTCTTTTCCATTAATGGCAGATGACAATATAATCGACAAAATTGATTCCAGTTTATGCAATTAGGAACCAACGTTCTATATTACATTTGCGACGAAAATGTTCGGATTTTATTCTGAAATATTCAAATATTTGTTAAAATTTGATTTTCTTCTGAAGTAACAGCTGGCTGCTCTCATCTGGAGCTTGATGTCAGTGAATCCCCATCTCTCTGACAAATATTGTAATTAAATGGTCAAAATGACGACCTTCCATAACGATTTATTTTTAATTTATGTACATAACTTAAAACATCCCTGGCGTAATTTGTGCACAAGCATTTCTAATGAGTCCCATCACGTTTTGTCGAGTAGCTGCTACTTTGTTTTTAAGACAACGCCACAAGAAAAAATTCCGGTGACGTAAGGCCACTTCACCGAACCACTTCTGCCAATCCAGCGAGCACTGAAATCACGATTTAATACTCTTTGACCTATTGTGGAATAGTTAGCTGGACCCCCATCTACATGTTCTCTCGCACTACGAGAGGTATATCTACCAACATAATAGATAGCTCATCTTATAATAAATTACCATAACTTTCTCCGTTCAAAGTACTTTTCAAACGAAGGGACCGATTAATTTGTCGCCTATGATACCACACCAAACGTTAACAGACCAAGGGCGCGAATAATCTACTTAGTGTTTCCAGTGATGGTTTTCTACCCTCCAGTAATACATGTTGGGCTTAACTTTGTCCTGTTTCATAAAAGTTAACTCTTCGGAGAACATTACTCGACAAAATAAATGCGGCTGTATCTGTAACTGCACCAGTGCGCAGTTGTAGTACCACATTGGATTCCTAAAACCATTCCCACTGAGTTCTTGACGCGTAGAGATGTGGTAGGGATGGTATCTGGAAAGTTTTAAGGTCGGCCAAACCTTTCTCTGAGCGAATCTTGGCTAGTAAGATACTTCTCGTGTACTCGCATGTGGATTATAACACATTGCATGTGGTACTGCATTTTCGTTCTATCAGCAAAAGTTCATCATAACGAGCAACAGCAGCGTCCAAATTTCTCTTAAAATTATTTCGATTTTCTCTTCTACGCATAAAATATCAATTACTTCAAATTTTCCAGAAAAGGATCCGACCCTTTCGGTATTCTTTCTTATACACTGAGTTGGCGAAGGTCATGGGACTGCGATATGCACAAATACAGAAGACGGTAGTATCAAGTACACAAGGAATAAACGGACAGTGGGTTGACGTAGCTGACATCCGTACTCAGGTGATTCATGTGAAAAAGTTTCTTACGTGATTATGTTCTCTCGGCGGGAATTAACAGACTTTGAACGTAGAATGGCAGTTGGAGCTAGACGCACTGGAATCGTTAGCGAATTCAGTATTCCGAGATCCACAGTGTCAAGAGTGTGCAAAGAATGCCAAATTTGTGGCATTAACTCTCACCTCGGACAATGCAGTGGCCGACGGCCTTCACTTAACGACAAAGAGCAATGGAAATTGCGTGGAGTTGTTAGGGCTGACAAGACAAGCAAAACTGCGTGAAATATCAATATGGGACGCACGACGAACGTATCCAATAGGTCAGTGCCACAAAATTTGTCGTTAATGGCCTACGGCAGCAGACGACTGACACGAGTGTCTTGCTAATAGCACCACATCGCCTGCAGCGCCTTTCCTGGGCTCGTGATCATATCGGTTAGACCCCAGACGACTGAAAAACGATGGCCTAGTCAGATCAGTCCTGATTACGGTTGGTTAGAGCAGATGCTAGGGTTCTGGTATGGCGCAGACTCCACGAAAGCATGGAGCCGTGGGCTCAACAAGGCACTGTGTAAGCTGGTCGTGGCTCGGTAATGGTGTTGGCTATATTTACACGGAATGGGCTGTGCCCTCTGATCCAACTGAACCGATCATGGATTGGAAATGGTTACGTCCGGCAACTTAAAGACCATTTGAAGCCATTCATTAACTTCGTGTTCTCATGATGATGCACGATATCACCGGGTCGCGGTTGTTCGCAATGGGCTTGAACAACATTCTGAAAAATTCGAGGAAATATTTTGGCCACCCAGGTCGCCCAGCATCAACCCATCGGATATTTATAGGACATAATAGAGAGGTCAGTCTTTGCACAAAATTCTCCACGGCAACACTGTCCCAATTATGGACGACTTTAGAGGCAGCGTGGCTCAGTATTCCTGCAGGGAACTTCCAACGACTTGCTGAGTTCCTGTCACGTCGAGCTGCTGCACTACTCCGGGTGCACGGAGGTCCGACACGGTATTAAAAGCTATCCCATAACTATTATGACCTTGTTGTATCACTCCGGTGCTGGCGTGGGGCCCGCCTCGTAGTGGAGTGCTGGCCGATCGGGGATTTGTGTGAGAGTCCACTGTGTGTGTGTGTGTGTGTGTGTGTGTGTGTGTGTTGACCTTGTTGTATAACTCCGGCGCTGTCGTAGGGCCCGCCTCGTAGTGGGGTGCTGGCCGATCGGGGATTTGTGTGAGAGTCCACTATGTGTGTGTGTGTGTGTGTGTGTATGTGTGTGTGTGTGTGTGTGTGTGTATTCGTGGAAGGTGCACTTGTCACTGTTATTATTAACATTTTTCCTTATAATCGCTGTGGATTGTTTTCCACCTATAACCGCACAGCGGCCAGCGCGAGAGTTACGGTGGTCAGCCGGAAGAACACACCATAATCATTCACCCTGATGGTGAGATGGAAGGGGACTAACAGCAGTCAAACGTCCCGATGGTGTGGGGCTCCAACTAAATGAGAAGGGAGCAGAAAACTACGTTACGTTAAAATGTAGTTTATTTGCGGGACTTCTAATGTCTGTCCTAAAAGTTTTATCATACGATCAAATTTGAAGAACTAAATTAAATTTTTAACAAATGTTTCAGCTGTTTCATATAAAAAATTTACATTTTTATAACAATGTAATTTAGAATCAAATAAGTTAGCTTTTAGTTAAGGAAAAAATTAATTCTTCCGATCAGTCATCAATCACGAATAGAAAAAATATTTCAGGTAAACCCTACGTACCCGAAACACTACGTACGTTTTAAGGTAGAATCCTAATCTGCCATAAAATTTGGAATACCTTTGAAAATAATAAGTTGAGCTCGCCATGCAGAGGTACGGGGGAGGGGGGGGGAGTGGGGGCGGTAGGTAGGGTTTGACCAGTTTTACGACACACAGATCACCTGTTTGAGAATATTAACTTTACATCTAAAACAGTTTTTTCGTATAATGCTTCTTTTTTTTTCAAGGTATTCAGTTGTTCAAACGAACGTCCACAGATTTTATAAAAAAAACTTCCCCCTTTTTAGGATGGAGAGGGGAATAAGAGTGGTGAGACAAGCAAATAATAAGTATTCCTCTAGGTCTGTAGAGAAGAGGCAGTAACGATGTCTTTAGCAAAAGACTTCCATAACCCACTACTTTGAATCAGCTGAATATCCATCAGACATATAGCAGAATGAGTTACAATGGAGTGCTAGTTTCCGTGAAACCTTCCCGTCTCCTCTATATCTCTTTTGTTACGCTACCTTCCCTTTTATAATAACCTATGAAACCTTCCCTTAGGATTCCTATCTCTTGCTTAATAATAACAAATGAAATCTTTCCTTTGAAATTAATTGTCTTTCTCAATAATAATAAGTGCAATCTTCGCATACAAATTTAAATCCCACTTATTAAAAGTGATTTGCTGATTATTTCGACGAAACATAGAATGTGTCTTCGTCGTGGCCCTCAGTCATTACCTATAATAACCCAAAACTGTTCCTTACCTTACTTACTGTTACTGGATCGCCATCTGACTGCTACATCGAACTGCGACATGAATATACTTAATCTGTTTTATCATACCCTATTAGCTGCTGATGGACTATCATAATAAGTGGCTGTATTTATTACCAAAGCTGACGTTATTATTTAATAGCAAAGCTGACGCTATTCTTTAAGTAATTTCACTGAAGTTACGTAATTCATAGTTAAACTTTTTCTTGACGACAATGAAATTTTGCAAAGATTTATGTTGATGGTTTTTGGGATGGATTATATTCAGTAATGCAATATTGATGGCAAAAATTAATTACATTCTGAAAACGATTCTTCAAATATTTACTGTTGGTGATGAAATGATTTTACAAACGTTCAAATGGGACTTACTTCTTACAATAATCTTACAACTGGCACTGCGCAAACATACCTTCAGTAGTCTTCATTTTCTCAAAAAAAAAAAAAAAAAAAAAAAAAAAAAAATTCAATAATATTAGTTCCTCTTATGATAATAGTCAGCTGATGTCTCTGTACATCCGTTTATAATCTCTTGTAAATCATAGCTGGTGGATGGCAGGCACACCGCTCCTCTCAACCTCTCGCTTCAGACCTGCTACCGACTCGTTTCACATCTCGCTTACTACTGACTTCCTACGAACGCTAAAGTGCGGTGTCTCCCACCAAAACTGCTTTCTGGTGCAGACAATCCCTGCTAACATTACAAAATGATCAATATGCAGCCTTTCCCGCTCGTTTCTTAAAATGTATCCATACGCGGTCTCTCCCTCCCGTTTTAAAGTTTATATCAATGTCTCTCTCGCCAACAATACTTTGGTGCAAACAATCCCTGCTACCACAATTATTTCCAAAATGACAAATATTAATAATTCCTACTTACTCCTATTAATAAAATATAAACATCTTTCATAAATTGTGGTTTGACAATAGACAATAGAAATATACACGTCTTACATCCGTAACGTCCTTTAAAGGCGATTATACTGCTACAGACACAGTGGCAAACATGACACATTTTCAAAACATCACTGCTGGAGAAAGGCTCCAGACACATGTGTATTACCGAGAATGCAAAGAATCGAATCAGCTGTGTAACTAAAGAAAACGTAATACATGAAAGCTAAGAGGTAGACAAAATAACACAGTTCTGTTTCCTTTGCATGATGAAATAGTTATGTAAAGTACGACAGTTAATACGCAGTCTCAGCTGCCAAAAATTTTGCCTGACACACATGAAAGAAAAATGCCTGTATTGGATCCAATAAATTCTCTTGTCTAACAGACTGATCGCGCGCAAACACATTTGGGAGTCAAGCAGTTTACCGTCAAAATGAAAATGGCAAAGGTTTTGAACTCACTTTGTAACCTCCCCACAAAAATAATAATGTTTAATAATAATGCAAAATGGAGCCAAACGTAACCTTCCCGCAAAATATGTTAAATAAAAATTGTGAAATGGAACCATGAACCGAATGTAACCTCTCAACAGAAATTATAATATCTGGTAAATTTTATAAGGACAGCAGCGCTGACCTTCGGCCCTGTATTCTGAATAACAAAAGCAAAATTCTTACCTCAATAAACTGCAACTATATCTGCTCTTGTTTATCGACACAGCTTCGTGCAATGCTGGCGTATTTTTTTTTTTTTTTTTGATTCTTGGAAGGAATGCATAGGAAATATTCTTTCAATTGAAATGAATGCTTTTTCTTCAAAAGAGTGGAAAAATTCTTTAAAATGAAAAGAGTTACTTTATACAAAAATTATTATTGGGGCATTTTTCTGAACAAATTAAATTACAATTAACATACATTATTAAATATGCGCAAGGCTGCTTCTTTACCTTCTACAACAATACTCATCCTCCAGAGTCCTGACCAGAGTCGCGAGCAGAGCACACAGCCGACGCATGCCGACTCCCGCCGACTACCGTATCCGACTCACTACTACTGCAGACTCGCGCAGACAAGCGCAGACTGACCACAACTGTCGACTAGCGCAGACTAGCGCAGACTCGCTACAAGCAACAACTAACGATAAACTACTCTCTGGTCAGAGATTCTATCATGCCTCGCCCATCGCCGGCGAAGCATACACCTTACAACTTTACATGCCAGGTCTCTGGTTTGTGAACTAGAACCGAATGTGTCCACAACTTAGATCAGGTGAAATTAACAGAGACGAAAGAAGAAAATTACAGTCTTTGTGGAAATAACCACTTATGCACAAACGCCGCTTCTCCATGGACAAACTATGTTCTTAGCAAACAAAGTGGTAGAGACAGCGAGCAAGGGTACCGGTAGTTACCGAACTTGCAAACATCGGTCTTTCACTCTCTGCGGAGTCCTGTTTCACGAAGAAATATAAAATGAAATACACCACGTGACAAACACTGTGAAATACCCTGTACACATGGTCGGACGTCAATGTATAACTTCGTACAAATAGACAGTGTCAGCTGGTGACCGAATGGTCACAAGAATGCATTTGGTATTTGTCATGTTTAGTGTATTTACAAGCCGGGCCAGTGTACATAAGGGACGAGAACAGTGTCAGATGTTGAGCGATCAACTTGGAGACACGGAGACTGCACTTACCCGCCTAAGACATCAGTATCAGTGTCAGTACCCGACGGAATTTGAAAGTCGTCTCACTGTTGGTCTCTGTTTGGCAGTTCGCCTCCTTAGCTGAGTGGTAACATGTTTGCCTCTCATGGAGCGGGCAAAGGTTCGATTTCTAGACTGGGTGCTGTGTTGTCCTTATTATCAGTTCATGATCATCGTCACGCATGCCGCCCAATGTAGCGTCACCTGAAATAATATTTGCAACTCGGCTGCCGAAACTTCCCAGATCGCTGCCAAGAGATCGTTTTTCCATTTGGCCAGTGGGTCGAATCGTGCATTAGACAGATCTGTGGGGCATTCAGATGTGACAGTGGCCTGATGTTGAATTCCATGGGGACCTCAAGGAAGGCATACTCGTCATCAAGGGTCCAACTGATTCCGACTGACCACATCTGCCCATGAGAAGGTCACCGTATTGTGCACCACATCATAACCCCTTCCCATGTGCGCCTGCCATCCGAGAATGAGTAATGGACTCCTGCAACACTCTGTATCATTACCATCCCAAGAGTAGGATGCCTTTGGAACAATGCTGTAACCAGGGAGCAACAACTGCACATGAATGCCGTCGCACTGTGTTAAGCCACGAAATGCGGTTGTGCACTAACCCGGATGATCGTTGTCAGCCAGTAAGCTATAGTGGCGAACTGGGGAAGGACGCAGTCTTAAAATTGTTTGGAGAGGTAGAGCGATATTACTCATGGTGCTACCCCTTACACGGATCTATCGTGGGGCCATTTTTCAACAGAAAGCTCGTCCGCACTTGGGACGAGTCTCTATGAACTTTCTGCGTGATGCTGAAACATTACCGTGGTCAGCAAGCTCACCATATCAGTTTCTGATGGAACACACGTCAGACCAAGTCGAAATTCAACTCGGTCTCAGTATCCCTATCCATGGTATTGAGGGCCTGTTTCAACAGTTGTACGGCAGCGTGCCTCAAGTCAGGATACAGCGGCTTCATGAGACACTTCCCAACCAGACCAGAGTGGGTTCCAAGCGATACTGGTAATTCGATTCATATTGCCTAGTTCTTTGTGAGTCTGACAATTTGTAATCACTGAAATAACACTACCCGCCCTCTCAGCTGGAGAAGTTTCATCTCGTTTCCTCCCTGCTTTCAGGGTGTTATATTTCCATTGTCAGGCGGTGTACAAAGCAATGATATTCCTGAAACTTCGTGGAAGATCAAAACAGTATGGCGAACGGAGGCTCGAATCTTTGCCTTTCCCGAGTTTGAGTCTCCGTCTGGCACACAGTTTTAATCAGCCCACACTCCGCTGCAAAGCGAAAATTTGATTCAGATAATATTTGTGTCAGTATCAGAGACTTACAACAAGAAGGCACAAAATATACCTCCACAGTAACCGATCAGGTAAATCTTTACTAGTATACCCTGTCACTAAGTGAATAACGTTGAATCATTTTGTGGAGAGAACCTCAGCTATGATCCAGCATTGGTTATCTTTTCTGTTTCATTTACATAATAAAGCCATTTTTCCTGCTCCAAGACTGTCTGTGAGAGATTCCACTATATTACAGAAGCAATATTCTGAGTTTATGATACAGTTAGCTACCAACGCTATAGTTAACGGTGCGCTCGCTATAAATTAAATGCACATCCGGCGATGACTAAGGTGAAGCTACCGATTCTCTCCCCTAGCGACACTGTGGCTAAAGTCGCTACTAATGAGCGTACAAATACTGGTTCCTTACCACATGGAAGTAAGATGAAATGAAAAAAAAAATCCTTACCACACAATATGAGCTATTGCCATGTTTTGGTGCTAGAAAAATGTTTCAGGTGAAACATAATGTAGGTGACTGCTTTGCCAACACGATCTGAGACATGTAAATCACTTAGTAAAAGTCATCAATATTGCAGTAACATAATTAGTATTTCCTCAGTTCCTGATAATACTCTAACTCCAGCTACAATGTATGCAAATGAGTAGCACATTGCCGGCGGGAGTGACCGAGCGGTTCTGGGCACTAGAGTCTGGAACCGCGCGACCGCTACGGTCGCAGGTTCGAATCCTGCCTCGGGCATGGATGTGTGTGATGGGTTAGTTAGGTTTAAATAGTTCTAAGTCCTAGGGGACTGATGACCTCAGAAGTTAAGTCCCATAGTGTTCAGAGCCATCTGAATCATTTTTGAGTAGCACTTTACTTGATTTTAGCGCTGATTACTTACTGAACATAAGAATGGAAACGAAAACGAACTCTACACATTAGTGGATCATTTCATGGTTACAGACGTAACATTTGTATAACTTACATTAGAGTATTGACACGAAAACACAAAACAGATAGACCTGGAAAGCCGCGAGGGGGAGCCTATGGTCAGAGGCACTTTGCCGCGGTTCGCGAGGTTGCCCCCGTCGGAGATTCTTGTCCTCCCTCGGGCATGGGTGTGTGTGTTGTCCTTAGCATAAGTAAGTTTAAGTTAGATTAAGTAGTGCCTAATCCTAGGGACCGATGACCTCAGCAGTTTGGTCCCATAGTCCTTACCACAAATTTCCAATTTTTTTCCCTAGAGCTGGAATTGATGATGTGTGCTGTGTTGAATTGTCACTAAACAAAGGAACAGGGAGTGTTACAGACGTAACGAAACCTTCACTTCCCATGGCAAGACCCATTAATAACCACAGGGTTAACGAAGTATAAAAATCACAGGAGTTACCAGGCGTCAAATCTAATATCTTTGTCATTAAAATATACGTAAGACATACTCCAATAAATAAATGCTCCTCCTGTACTGTTAGGATAAGGAACAATCAAATGAAAGCGAGACACAGTGAAAAGAAATAAGTAAAACTTTTAATATTTCAAAAGTAATCGCCATAATTTTAGATACCAACAGTGAGAATAACGGTCATTTTCATCACGTCAGACGTTTGCGGTTGCCTACGGAACCGTGCTTATATGCTGTGCAGCATGTCTTTGTCCGAAGTAAATTATATGCCACAAATGTCGTTCTTCAAGGCTCAAAAATATGGAAATTCCGCGGGGAGGGTTAGGGACTCTACGGAGGGTGTGTAGCTCTTCCTAGCCAAACTTCTGCAGCGTAGTCGAAACAACGTTAAAAATGCCGTCGTCGATATTCCTCTCAGTGTGGACTTGATGATGCAATTCACGTTTTCTAAACTTTACAATTACTGGTGTACTTAAAGGCGCTGTGTTCAAGTAAGTCAAGGAGCAGTTGGTCTTCGAAATCAAACAAATAGGTCATCATGATCCTCCCAGAGCAGGAATCCTGTTATTTCGACTACGCTGAAGAAGTTACATTAGAAAGCCCTTACACATCCTCCATAACGTCCCGATGTCTCCCCATGAGGTTACTGCTTGTGGAGCCCTGACGAGACATTCGTGGCTGTCGATTTGCTACAGACGAAGAGGTATACCCGGGCGTACAACCTGGGTACAATCATGATTCCACATGCAACCGTAAATACTTTTCGTGAAGACATTGAACGTTTTGTCTCACAGTGGGATTAATGTTTCAACGGTTTTGGAAATTACGTTTGAGGTACTAAACAGTTTACTTGCTTTTGTCCGTCACGTTTTCGTTTGACTTCTCTTATATAACGAAAGAAAAAAGAAAAAAAAAAGCAAGTGTGCAATACAGAAAGTACCGCAGCGAGTCAAGGTGGCAAGCCTTAATACAAAACATGATGTGAAATTGAAGTCTGCTGGAAATAATGACAGTATATTAATAATGTGTTATGATCTGACGAAACTGCAGTCATCTGCTCATACCCAGAGGTTCTTTGATTGCTCTGAGAGATGGCTCACCGATACTAGAACATACGAAACGTAAATTCACTTTGTTACAAAAACAGTGTACAGATTTGTTTTACACAACGTATTGTGAGACGATACAGTCCCCAAAAAGGTGTCCATGAACTGTGAGAGCTGACGCGGCCGTGCGTGCTTTGTTTCCTTTTTTTTTCTCTCTTTTTTGTTGTTGAATGACGGACGTAGAAGCGCGAGTACTCGTTTGACAGTAAAAGAAGAGTGGCAACGTGGAACTTAGGACTGCCTGTAGCGGCACCAGCTTTGTAGTTCCACTGTTAAATGTCAACGCACTTTGCGCATCTGCTGTTGGATCGTTCTGGAAGTATGAGAAGGTGACTAGAAAGCGTTCAGGATGCTCTAAAGCCAAGTGATCCGAATTTCCCGTGCTCGCTGTCCACTGGGTGCTAAAACTGTAGAGTCCACCATGACTGGCCAGAGGTACCAGCTGAAATGCTAAGTTGTTTTTCTATTTTTATTTTATTTTTATTTATACTTTTTATTTATGTATATTTATATGTTTATATATTTTTTATTTATATTTTTATTTATATTTTCTAAATAGCATAAATTATAAAAATTTAAAATTTGACAACACCGTGACTGAATTTTATAAACGAATCAAAACAGAAATGATATAAACGTTACCAGTATTTAAATAAAGGCTAAAATGTTTATTCCACTAGGAAATAGTGAATTTTAGCTGTAAGATAAATTAATACGTTGAAACTAGAGGCAGTATTGTAAAATGAATGTACTTAGGAAAGTATAAGCTTGAATATTTTTAGTTTTTTGTCTCCTTTATCGACAATATAAGACAAATAATGTTTTCCATGATAGAATTAAAATTTAGAAGAAAATTAGTGAGTGTGATGAAAAACTGAAGGCAGCTATGAAAAGATGAGAAAATTTTCAAATAAATTCATGTGTGATACATGTGTATAGCAATTAACTGTGCTTTCTATATGTTCTGGAAGGAAGAGAGTATATTTTTTGAATCATGTTAAAATAAAAGGATATAAATATTCGGCAGGCATCTTGCCGCGGATTGACTTATTTTGTCGGCGATAGGAGGCGAATGGCCTGATTCTGGCAGTATTAGGAGGCAGTTTTGTGATGAAGTTTTGCATGCTAAGACAGTCGCTTCGTGAAAGTACTGAAATTTTCTTAAGTGTGTAAACGTGGACTTACAAAATTTTCGCATGTGTTGCTAGCCAACACTTAGAAACATTTTCGCACAGTAAACACAAAGACTTTTCGTCAAGGAACGGTTCTGACCTTTGAAACTTCAACACCGATCTTTGCGAGTGGCTTTTGGGGCTTGTGATTTGGCCATTTCGCAACTGCGGAACTTAAATTTTAAGTGAGTGGAACTTACAAACAGAGCGAGATATTCGAGTGTACGATTTACTGACTGTGTTTATTTAAACCATCGCATTGGCATAATAATTGTCAATATTGGCTATCTGTAAACTTGTTAATGTGAGAAAAACAAGAAATAAATCCACTTTAATCTGCGAGGGTAGTGCACTCTCTTAAGCCAAATTCCTGCCTGCATTTAACTGCAAATAGGCTTTTTTAAAATTGAGAATTTGAAGGACCAATGTGACGATTTGTTGGTTAGCCACTAGACTTAAATGCAGCCATATTATAAAAACATCCAACCGTTCACACTGGCCCTTGGTAGAGGGCTAGTAATTGGAGCATTTTTACACAGATAATCGGCGCAGTATCGCTAGGTGCTCTGAGCTAATTGACTTACTCGTTTGGACATAATCTTTTAAGAGATTGCTGTTTTTTTTCTACCACAAATGAACACAGTCAAACCACAATTGCTATAGGACTATGTCGAATAATTACAACTGTCTTTGAAAAGTAAAGCATCACCTGTTGAATGCAATTACAAACTTTTCTCTTGAAATACATGTTCAAAATTTATAAAACTGCAGTTCCATCTGACACTGGTGTCCTAATTAGATGATGCTGAGTTCTTCAGCAGAGGTCATGAACTGGGGCGGGTAGAGTCCATATTCAGCTAAGTATCGACCTCAGCGCTATGGCACTGCAGAGCTGAGAGTGCGGGCGTGTCTTTCTTACTCTCTTCCACTCGTCGTTGCGGATTGCACCGAGACATCGCTAGTGTCTATGGTATCAATGCGGGTTGCCGATTTTGTTGTGGCACCGCGACCTTTGGACGATACTATTTGTTGAATGAAGTCCTTCATTGTTAAAACAGAGATTCGTTGGTTGCAGAGGGATGTTACTCAGCCAGTTTGGCAGCAGCATTACAACCGCTGATGCTTTCCTATGATTACCTTACAGAATTCCGGTCTGCGTTTCACATGTAGGTTATAATGGAAGAAAACTTGTAATGTGGAAGATACTCTCAACTAAATCACTATCTTTGTCGAGTTTCAAAATTTAAATTTTTAATCCGGTGTCACATCATACTTGCGAAATATTCACAATGACGTGTCGATTCTGAAAATTACTTTTATGAAATATCTAATCACTCTATTAATCTGAACAATTTTTATTTTTACTTTCCATATTATTTTACACATCTAGTTCCGTAGGACCAAACTGAGGAGCAAATATCCAAGGTCATGGAACGTCTCATACACGACACTGCAACACAAAAGCAGTAACAGATAAAATAAAATGTTTATGAAACCAAATAAACAAGTCACAGGTTTATGTAAACTCAATTAACAATATACCACAGGAATCAGCTAAATTCTTCGAGTAACTCCACGACAGAGTGGATGGAGTGACCCATGGAGAAACTCTTCAATTTAGATTTGACAGTTCGAGGATTACTACTAAGATATTAGAATTCTTGTGGAAGCTTATTGAATATGGATGCAGAATTATACGGCAAGGAAGTGTGATCCAAATGCAGACTGGATTTCTGCCTTATATTAACTGAGTGAGAGCTGCTATGTCTTGTGAATAAGCAGATACTGTTACCAAGACACGACGATAAAGAATATGTTTATTGTGAGGCCAATGTCAGATTACCCGGACTAATGAACAGGGGTCGACAAGAGGTTCGCGAACTTAGACAACTTTTTGCCCGAAGCGCCTGTTTCTAAGCGAAAACTATCCTTTGAGAATGGAAAGAGTTACCCCCAAACATAATACCACACGTCATAAGCGAATGAAAATAGCAAGGTAGCCTACATTTCGAGGCTAACTATCACTAAGTTCAGATGCCGTTCGAATAGTAAATGGGGCAGTATTACGTCTTTGAACACGATTCCTGAACGTCGGCTCTCATCGACCGTTTAGTATCTACCTGAACACCTAGAAATCTGAACTGTTCAGTTTCACTCACCATATGACCTTTCTATGAAATAAAAAGTTGGAGTTTCTTGAATTGTGTGTTATAAACAGTAAGAACGGAGTCTTATTATGATTTAGCGTTAGTTTATTTCCTACAAGCCATAAACTTATGTCATCAACTGGACCATTTGAAGCACAGCCAATGTTGCACACAACATCCTTTATCACCAAGGTAGTGTCATCAGCAAACACAAATATTTTAGAATCGCCTTTAATAGTACAGGGCATATCATTTATGTAAATAATGAACAGGGGTGGCCCCAGCACCGTTCCTTGGGGCACCCCCATTTGGCCATGCCCCACTTACAACCCACATCATAGCCATACTCAACACTGTGGATAACGACCTTCTGCTGTCTGTTATTGAACTAAGAGGTGAACCAACTGTAAGCTACTCCCAGTATTCCATAATGGTCCAATTTCTGAAGCAATATTTTGCTGTCAGCACAATCAAACGCTTTACTTAAATAAAAAAAGATGCCTAGCGTGCGAAATCTTTTGTTTAATCCACCTAGTACCTCACCGAGAAAAGAGAATTTAACATTTTCAGTAGTTAAACCGCTTCTAAGAGCGAACTGTACATTTGATAGCAAATAATGTGAATAAAATGACAAATTATCCTCATATAACAGGGTTTCCAATAACTTTAGGAAACATTGATGACATAGAAATAAGTCTAGAACTGTCTACGTTATCTGTTTCTCCCTTTTAATAAAGCGGCTTTACTTCTGAGTACTTTAATCGTTCAGGAAACTGACCTTTTTTAAAGGACAAATTACAAATATGACTAAGCAAAGGGCTAACATGTATGGCACAGTACTTTTATGTTCTGCTATGCACTCCATCATTTCTATAAGAGTCCTTAGTCTTCAGTGATTTAGTTATATACTCAGTCTCCCCCTTGTCTCTATCACAGAGGAATATTTCAGGCATCAACCTCGGAATGTTATTTTGCAAGAGAGCTGTAGGATTCCCTGTTAAATCTTGGTTTTTATTTCATTCTCCAGCAATGCTCAGAAAGTGATTGTTGAATACTGTACACATATCTGACTTATTAGTAACAGAAGTATTTTTACTACGAACTGACTTTATATCATCGACCTTGTGCTGCTGACCAGACACTTTCCTCACGACTGACCATACGGTTTTAATTTTATCCTGTGAATTAGCTGTTCTATTTGCGTGACATATACTCTTTGCCTTCCTAATAACATTTTGAGCACCTTACAGTACTGTTTGTAATGAGGTACTGTAGCTTGATTGTGACTACTTCTGACATTTTGATATCGTTCCCATTTTATTGCACATGGTATCCTTATCCCACTAGTCAGGCATCCAGGCTGCCTTTTACTGTTACTATCCTGTTTAGAATGTTCTAACGGAAAGCAGCTTTCAAAGTGCGTGAGAAATGTGTTAAGGAAAGCATTATATTAGTCATCTTTGTTATAGACACTATAAATGTCCTGCCACTCCTGTCCCTTAATGTGATTTAAAAAACTGTCTAGTGCCGTTGGATTAAATTTGTTTGAGTACTAAAACCTTTTAGTGTTAAGATTCGTGCATCTTATCTGAAAGGTCGTACTCCCTTTTATTAACACAATGCCCATCTATTAATGAAGATTGAATAAAAATAATTGTCTATAGCTGTGCTATTGTTCCCCTGCACCCTGGTTGGAAAAAACACAGTCTGCATCAGATCATATGAATTTAAGAGGTCTTACAACATCCTTTTCCTTGCACAATAACATATAAAATTAATATAGAATTCACCACGCATAATTAATTTTTTATACTTCATATAAAGTGAACCAAGAACCCTCTCTAGTGTGACCAAAATGCTTTGAAGTCAGAGTTAGAGACCTACAAAGAACAACAATTAGACGTTTACTTCCACGAAATTCAACTGGACATGCACAACATTCAAATATCTGTTCAGTGCAATGCCGTGATACGTTTGTGGACTCAAATGAAATACTGTTCTTTACTTAAACATGACCAATGTCCCACTCCACAAAGAAATTGTTGAAAAGCAGCCAGCTAACCTCTATCGTGGCAAAGAAAGCCGCTGAACTGTCAAATTATTTATGTGGTGGACCGATATACCAATAATGTCAATGTCAACAACTATCAGTAGTTCACTATAACACCTCTTATATTTTGATGAAGTATACTAATTCCCTCACTACTTGGATACCTGTCCTCCTCTGAAGCTGATTCCTTTCTTAAGCAGGGATCCCTATCAGTTGACTTCAGTCAAAAAAAGGTGCAGCTTTAACACCAATTACTGCAGGAATTCTTCAGTCAGTGATCCCACTACCGCCATTGCACCGTCAAGCTTTGCAAGCCACTCCTTCCTATACCTATTGAGATTCAGGGCATGCCTAGCGGAACCCATTCTATTGATGGACTCAACGGCACCACGGCAATGTGAGCCATGCCGTCCGCCATCGGTGCCTTCTCCAGCACCATGTTATAACGCCTGAGGCAGCATTAAGATGAGGACTACCATGACGCTGAAATAACTGCACGAAGAGCACGTTAGTGCCACCAGTTGGAGTAGCTATCTTTACCAGGTCAACCGCAACATCATACTCCCCGTCCATATCAAGACTATTCCCTGTCCCACACACTATCAGTACCTGATCCTCTTTCGTAAAATTCCTACTTAACGCCTCTATGTTAGCAGTCACCTGAGCCAACCCTGCACTAGGCTTCACAGTGCTGGCGACCTGGTACTCACTCCCCAACACTACCTGCAACTGGTGGCCCACACCTATGCCACGCGAACTACCTAGCAGCAGAATATTCTTCTTTATGTTAGAATTTGCAGCTGACTTACGCTCCCGTACTGCTGAGGGCTGCTGCATTTTTCCTACACCTACAGCTACAAGAGACTGTTCTCATCTCTGACTGTTAGTAAAATCTATTGGTTTTACGCAAAGTACAACTCTCAGAATATCTCCTCCTCCTCCTGGCTGCCTTCTTACCAACTGCCCGTTTCTACTCTCCCACCATCTTCACCCTCCTCAACCTATCTAGTTCCTCCATCGCATCTTGTAACCACACCTGAAGAGCACAGACCTAACGCTCCTGCTCGTCTGTCAACTTATTTCTGCTACAAATTCTGCATTTCCAGCAGAGGATCTCTCTAGAATGCCGAGTGGCTTGCCCACTACATTCTGCCCAATGAAAATACTTTGAAAAAATCTTACACTGTCACCTGCTACTCACAAACCTAGGACAAAGCCCGCACCTCGCACTCGTGGTAAAATTTTTGCAGTTAGTGAAAAAACTAAAAGTCTACGTTACCTAAGTTCAATTACAACATCAGAACTACTTAAAAAACTAACAATAGTGATCTAGAATTTCGCTCTCTACTAAGAACGCAGCCACTTTTGTTAATACTAATAAATCACAATTAATACCATTATCACATAAACTTCACAAAATTTCTTATCAGACACAAAAAAAATTTAAGCGACCACTGAACAATAAACGAAATTAAACACAGTGAACGATAGTTTTGCGAAAATATTTCACTGCAAGCAATAAGAAACGTCAGCTGAAGACTACCATACTAAATTTAATAAATGACTCCAACGCAGCAACAACTCTGAGAAACATAGTTGGTGAAAGTTTCCGAAAGTTTATTAAACCGTTATTTTGTCAAAAACGGCCCGAGACACCGTTGAAAACTACTAAATTTAATAAGAGAATAACAGTGCACAAACAACTTTGTCAGGACTTGACAACTGCTACAGCTACAACTCCAGGTCGCGAAATGTAAACACAAAGCTAATATTTGGATGTACAATTGAAAACTACTGGATTTAATATTCGAATACAGTGCACAAACAACTTTGTCAGTACCCAGCTTTAGAAACGCAACAGCTTTTCATAATCTTAATTTAAGCTCTTAAAATTATAGTTAGGTACTTGGAGGTAGGGGTAAAAGGAGATGTGAGAACTACAGAGGAATCACCCTGCTATGCCACTGTGGAAAAATCTATGAAAAGATCCTGGCGAAGAGAATAGGAAACACTATTGAATGTAGACTGCAAGAGGAGCAGTACGGTTTGAGACCGGGAAGATCAACAACGGACCTCATATATGCGGTAAGGCAACTGCAGGAAAGGCACTATGAGTACGGGAAGGACTTAATCATGGCCTTTTTAGATATTGAGAAGGCGTATGACAGTATCTATAGGGACAAGCTCTGGGATGTGCTGAACGCAAAAGGGATAGATGAAGAGATAACACGAAAAGTCAGAAAAATGTATGAGGAAAGTGAGAGTTGTGTGAAAGTGGGGAGGGAACGTACTGCATGGTTCAAGCTGGAAAATGGGCTGCGACAGGGAAGTGCACTTTCGCCTTTATTGTTTATTATTGTTATGGATGAAATCCTACAGCAAGTATCAGATGCAATTGGAGATCATAAAATGAAAGCAGTGCTTTTTGCCGATGACCTGATGTTATGGGGAAATTGCGAGAAGGAGGTGCAAGAGCAGTTAGATGTATGGGAGGCAACGGCAGCACAATATGGAATGCATTTCTCTGCAAAGAAAAGTGAAATAATTGTCACAACAAGGAAGAAGAATAGGCCAAATGTGGATATAACTTGTGGAGGGGAAAAACTACAAGTGGTAGAGAACTTCAAGTACCCGGGAAGCATGATTGAAAGTAAGGGGGGAAACGCAATGGAAATAATTGAAAGGTGCAGAAAAGCAGGGCAGTTCTACAAATGCATTAGGGGGCTTATTTGGAGCAAGGAGGTGCCACAGAAATCCAGGGGAATTATATACCGAACCTACTTTGTCCCCATATTGGCATACGGAAGTGAGACATGGGTAATGCACAAAAGCGACAAAAGTAGAATACAGGCTAGTGAAATGAAGTTCCAGAGGAGCAGGTTGAGTGTAACAAGACGAGACAGATTGCGAAATGTGTATGTGAGGGAAAGACTAAAGGAAGAACCAGTACAGGACAGGATAGAAAAATCAAGACTGCCGTGGTATGGACACATGAAGAGAATGGATGAGGGAAGAATTCCAAAGAGGATGTTTGATCTGCAACTGGAGGGGAAGAGGCCCAGAGGAAGACCAAGAGATAGATGGGTGAAGGGAGTGAAGGAATGTGTGACGAGAAGAGGAGAGAACTGGACGAAGATGGAAGAGGGGGAATGGTGGAAAGACAGAACACGATGGAGAGGCTTGTGTTCCCGACAGACCCAGCCAGTGGCTGGAAACTGTCCAAGATGATGATGACTTCGAGGTAGTTGAATGTGTAACTACAAGAAAAGCTGTAGTTTATATAAACTAGCCAAAATTCTTATTCATTTCGGTGTTCTGCGAAATTTCAATATAATTATCAAGATATCAATGCGAAACTGACATCGAGTATTTAAAATAAATCAGGAATGAACAGATATTGCTTGTATAGTGGCTGCCGTACTTGTATATTAGATTATATTTGACGTTTTTAGTTACAAACATTTTTCGGTACAATAACAGTTAAACTTTAACCTGGTTATTTCTTGATGGGACCTTTCAAACACGGTGAATGAACGGAACATTTGGTTAGAGAAAAGTTAATCTACCTGTTTGATTATAATGCACGCATACCAGGATATAAATGAATGAAAACGACATTTCCTAAAACTTTCAGCGATAGATGGCTGGGTAAGTAGCTGTTCTATTTACTGAGGCACTCCAGATCTCTCGCCCTGCTAAGTATGGTCACATTTGTCCAGCCTTCAGAGATGACAAGCAGTGAGGCTCACCATAAATTAAGATGGCGTAGTTTACCGTGCTGAGCTATAATAAGTACATGTATTATACATAGCACCCTGTAATTGTCACAGCTTATCCATAACTAAAGGCTATGGTGAAATAACCAGGTAAACCACATTTACGTAATTACAAGTAAAACACAAAAAACCGTGCACAAATTGAAAACAACGAAAAACTGGTCTTGTCTTTTCTCATCGTTTATATAGGCCACCAATGCACCGTACTAGCTCATTAGATAACCCTACACAAATTTATTATGATTATTTATTAAATTTTAAAAACTTGGACTTCTCTCTCTCGTGCATCAAAGAGGTTTTTTTTATAAATACTTTATCAATTTAAAAAAAACAATAACTAAAGAATCAACTATTCGCAATTATGGTTACTGAACATTATGAGGACTTTTAGATTTAAAAGAATTGATAACGTCACAAAATTCTTAGCCTTGTGATAGTATTAAGAAGTTCATTGTGCCTCTCGCAGACCAGCTTACAATGGAAGTCCATGTGTGAACATAGGACCTACTTCTTGGGAACCTTACGATATTTTTATATTTCTCAGATGCAGTTGGCACAGGCCGTTCATAAACTTTTCTCTCAGAAAAGGTCAGTGTAGCTGAAGCTTCTTGTATAATGAAATCATGGTAGCTAAGTTGTGATAATGAGGCACTACAGCGAACTAAATTCTTGTGTTTAGTGGAGCATTCCGAGAACCTCTACTTTGAAATAGTTAACACTTCATTGCTAGTACTCTTAACGTTAGACCGAAATTGATTTTTAAGGTGCACGTGGAGTCTGTACGTTATGTACACAAAGATGACACTGCAGAAATACCTGCCTCATGTTCCGTTCCTTTCATATGCAAGGACAGCTATCAACCTACAGCCACTATCTGGCTGAACTTGAAAGTGTACTTCGTATCTTGGTTCACAGAGCCCATGCCATCTTTGACCCTGAGGTTTTGTTAGCTGTTTCAGCCCAATTCGAGGTCTCCTTTTGTCAAAATGGTTATAGTGAAAGACAGATCAGACTTGCGTTCCGCTGTCGATCAACTATGTACATGATTGATGATAATACTGTGGTGTCTCCGAAATATACGGCCTTTTTGCCCTATGCAGGAAGAATTTATGAAAGGACTGGTCGTATCTTGTGGAACTAAGATGTTAAATGTGTTTTTCGACCACTGTCTATAATATGGTTCGTTTTAGGTTCCGTAAAGGATGATCTTTGTTTGCGTAAGGTGGGCATCTACAGTATTCATTGTAGTCGTGACATATATATATGTTGGTTAGATTATCAAAATTCTTGAGGACTGACGTACTCAGCATAAGCGTCACACACGCTTACAACAGCCGAGCAAATCCGTCATTGCAGAACACCGTCCTAGCGCCTGCCATCCTATGGAATATAACAACGCG
Organism: Schistocerca piceifrons; assembly: GCF_021461385.2. Taxonomy (NCBI): domain Eukaryota; kingdom Metazoa; phylum Arthropoda; class Insecta; order Orthoptera; family Acrididae; genus Schistocerca; species Schistocerca piceifrons. Next base: position 671,015,752 of record NC_060141.1, read on the forward strand.
TAGATTCTGGCATGTACTTCCATCTACTGGGGTGACGCTATTATGTAAGCAGTTGACATTAAATTAGCAAGTAATCTTATAAATAGCCCGCCCGACAAGCCACGCCGTCCAACACGCTGCTTCCCGAGCACGAAGGCGTGCCGGTGCCCGGAACGAATCCGCCCGGCCAGGCTATTGACGGTTTTTAGGCGGTTTTCCATCTGCCTCGGCGAATGCGGGCTGGTTTCCCTTATTCCGCCTCAGTTACACTGTGTCAGCGATTGCTGCACGAACATGTCTCCACGTACACGTACACCATAATTGCTCTACCCCGCAAACATTTGGGGTACACTCGTTGGTATGAGACTTTGCCGGGGGGGTCCACTGGGGACGGAAGCGCACAATAACGTTGGGTTCGGTGTGGGGCGGCGGTGGAGTGGGTGGACTGCTATGGCATGTTGCATGGAAACCTCTTGTCTAAAAAGAGAGGGCTAGATGCAATGTGACTTGTTGATTATTGTTTTCAGGCCCTTCCCGCTGGAGGTTCGAGTCCTCCCTTTGTCATGGTTGTGTGTGTATTGTTCTTAAAATAAGTTAGCTTAAGCAGTGTGTAAGTCTAGGGATCAATGACCTCAGCAGTTAGGGTCCCTTAGTAATTCACACACATATGAACACACATTCTCTTTTCACTATCGATAACTTCTGACGACGGTCATCTATGGTTTGTGATGGCGCTAGTGTTACAGTTGTGTGAGTGTTTTGTCTTTTAGTAATTTTTCTGCAAAGCGAGGTTTTAAGTTCCCTTGCTCAGCGCTTCCTTTAGTTACGCTTCGAAAAAGTCAAAATATGATCGGCGTTCGGAGACGCTGCTTGACTGCATTCCAGCAACTTTTTTTGAACGTTGTATGCGCCGGGAGAAACTTAAGTTTCACAACTTGTTGCACTTCTCTCCCCACTCACCGTTTCTTTGGAAACGGCTGCGTTATCCACATATATTGTTTCTTTATGGCGCACGTGGTTACGAACAAAATTTCACATAATCCGAATAGTAAGGGGGGCTTACAAGTCGACTTCTCTAAAAGTAGTAAAGATGAACTTTTTGAACAGATCGAATGCTTTTCAGTGTGTCTGCTGTAGAGACGCGGAAGGAACGAAAGCAAGCGTTTTTATCAAGTAGTCGGCCCGTCGCTAAGGGGCAGAGAAACTCGATGCTGAAGGGGCGGGATGTGACATGTTTAATGCTAGTAACGGAACGGTTTGTTACTTTCAAAGAAAGAATCCACCCGAAGCGGTAGGAAGATGTCGGTGTTTAGCTGTTAATGAGCGACCACTGTTAACTTTCCGCAGGTAGCTGCTGTCGTAACTGACACCGGTAGTCAGTTCTTCTAGAACGTGTAAACTGTAAGTCAACAAAACATTCTATCGTAGGTAGCGACAATGATCAACTTACTATACCTAGCAAGGTACTTTAGTGACTGAAGAGAGCGCCAGCAACGCCGAATTTTTAAAACCTAAGTAGACGTTAATCTGCGCTGAGGGAATGCGCTATGACGAATCGTCACTTCCTGGATTACTCTCGTAAGCAATACATACCTAGGTACTGTTACTACTGATTCTAGCGTGGACGTCACCGACAGTTCTGCTGGTAAACTATTGGAACTGAATGCGACACACCCAGCGATTTTTATTCTAGTGATTTGGCTAATTAGCTCTTCGTAGCTATGCGTTAATAGATTCAGTAACTGCGGGAAAAACTAGAGGATGTTCCGCAATTTTCTGTAGTAGTCGTCGATTTCCAGTTCTGTTCAAAAGTATACTCAGTCTAAACTCAGTACCTGACAACAGCAGTTGGAGGTTGGTGCTCGGGGGAAACCAAATTACAAAGTTAAGGGATGTCTCCTGCAGTAGGTCAAAAACATCAGCAGTCAAGGAATTTAAGATATTTCCTGAAACAGGAAGCATATTGCAGTGTGATAGATTCCGCGGTGTAAAAACATTGACAGTGACCAATTAGGATTTTGCTCATCTCTCCTTTCTTTGCACATGAGCTCACGAAGTGTTTAATGTTTTGTGAATACGCAGTTCGATTCAATTTTTGGGTGGTGAGGATGGACGAAAGATTATGAGTGAACGTTCGGTCCACGATGACGTATGTCATGCCCAGGGTCGGACTGCAGGGAACAGGGAAGGGCAATGGCCAGTTCCTTTTCCGAGAAACGGTAACATACTCTATGAGGTATCAGATAATTAGTTTCTAAAGACGTTATACATTTTCTCCTATCGCCGCATTTGCACATTTTCGGGCAGGTCTTGAACTGAACTGCGGATCCTAAGTAACACAAAACTGCACTTTGTCGCAAGACGGTTTGTGATAAGAAAAAGCACAAAATATCCTGTAGCGGGATGCCTGCTATTTAGTAAAATTTTTAAAAATTTCTGAGAAAACTCCATTTATTATTGCATTAGCTATCGCTGGCTGGTAAGTGCAAAATGGCGACATGTACACTACTGGCCATTAAAATTGCTACACCACGACGATGACCTGCTACAGACCCGAACTTTTACCGACAGGAAGAAGATGCTGTCATATGCAAATAATTAGGTTTTCCGAGCATTCACACGGGGCTGGCGCCGATGGTGACACCTACAACATGCTGACATGAGGAGAGTGTCCAACCGATTTCTCATACACAAACAGCAGTTGACCGGCGTTCCTTGGTGAAACGTTGTTGTGATGCCTCGGGTAAGGAGGAAAAATGCGTACCATCACGTTGCCGACTTTGATAAAGGTCGGATTGCAGCCTATCGTGATTGCGGTTTATCGTATCGCGACATTGCTGCTCGCGTTGGTCGAGATCCAACGATTGTTAGCAGAATATGGAATCGATGGGTTCAGGAGGGTAATACGGAACAAAGTGCTGGATCCCAACGGCCTCGTATCACTAGCAGTCGAAATGATAGGCATCTTATCGGCATGGCTGTAACGGATCGTGCAGCCACGTCTCGATCCCCGAGTCAACAGATGGGGTCGTTTGCAAGATAACAACCATCTGCGCGAACAGTTCGACCATGTTTGCAGCAGCACGGGCTATCAGCTCGGAGACCATGGCTGCGGTTACCCTTTACGCTGCATCACAGACAGGAGCGCCTGCGATGGTGTACTCAACGACGAACCTGAGTGCACGAATGGCAAAACATCATTTTTTCGGATGAATCCAGGTTCTGTTTACAGCATCATCATGGTCGCATCCGTGTTTGGCGACATTTCGGTGAACGCACATTGGAAACGTGTATTCGTCATCGCTATACTGGCGTCTCACCCGGCGTGATGGTATGGGATGCCATTGGTTACACGTCTCGGTCACCTCTTGTTGGCATTGACGGCACTTTTAACAGTGGACGTTACATTTCAGATCTATTACGACCGTGCGAAACCCTACATTTCTGCAGGATAATGCACGACCGCATGTTGCAGGTCCTGTACGAGCCTTTCTGGATACAGAAAATGTTCGACTGCTGCCTTGGCCAGCACATTCTCCAGATCTCTCACGAATTGAAAAAGTCTGGTCAATGGTGGCCGAGCAACTGGCTCGCCAAAATACGCCAGTCACTACTATTGATGAACTGTGGTATCGTGTTGAAGATGCATGGGCAGCTGTACCTGTACACGCCTTCCAATATCTGTTTGACTGAATGTCCAGGCGTATCAAGGCCCTTATCACGGCCAGAGTTGGTTGTTCTGGGTACTGAGTTCTCAGGATCTATGCACCCAAACTGCGTGAAAATGTAATCAGATGTCAGTTTTAGTATATTTGTCCACTGAATACCCGTTTATCATATGCATTTGTTCTTGGTGTAGCAATTTTAATGGGCAGTAGTGTTGATAATAGGAGAAGAATTGGGAAACGTGTTGGCCGCGTCCAGCGAAACCTACACTGCACAGTGGTTATAGTCAGAGTGGGGAGAGGGAGTCGCCACAATACGGCAACGACCATGTGGTTGTCGGGAAACAGTGCAACAAATGCCTCGAGCAATATAAAAACGAGAGCCATTCAGTAAGTAATGAAACACATATTCCTCGGCCAGTTTCCGTTGAAAAAATGTGAAATTTATTTTGGTGCATTGTCCAATATCTCCGCTTCAGCTCCTATAGTTTCATGAAGATCCGATAGGGAGGAATGGTATACGTAGCCTTCAAAATGGCATTTATAAGTGAGATGCTTTCCAAGCAGAGAACTATTGCTGAGACTATTTCGGTGAAAGATATTCATAGGCCGCTGCAGAATGTCTACGGACACCTGTCGAACAAAAGCATGGCCATTGGAGGTGTCTGTCGTCATCGCAAAAAGCCCAAGGAAACCTGTCTGATCCCCTGCGTGCTGACCGGTCACACACAGCTGTGACTCTTGCAATGCCAGAACGGGCGCATACTTGCTGCTCAACTGGACGTCTCTGATGGTAGTGCTGACACATTCGTCCACCAGTTGTTGTACTCATACGTGTGTGACCACTAGGTTCCTTGCCGCCAAACACAAGACCGCAAAGAGCGACGTATGATGATCTGTAGCCTTACGAGGCTGACTGGGACAATCTTTTGGCTAATGTCGTCAGCGGCGATGAACCTGTTTCATCACTTCGATTCGGGAAGAGATCTCTCCTCTGAAGAAAAAGTTCAAAGCTGCACCTTCAGCCATATGAGTCATGGCAAAAATCAATGAGTAATGAAACACAGTCATTTCGGCCAGTTTAGGTTGAAAAAATGCGACATTTGGTATGGAGTATTGTCGAATATTCCCTTTTCACTCCCTATAGTTTCACGCAGTTCCGATGGAGAGGAACTGTATTTTGAAGGGGTTATTCTGTCTGATGTCCTCCCTCATGACGCAACCATCAACTCTGTATTGTGCTGCCCTCAGAAAGGAAAGAAACGGCTTTAGTGTGTTCAAAAAAGTGCAGATGAACTTCTACTTCTACATGACTACGCAAGACTTCACAGAATCCTGTACACTCCAGAGGAGCTCGCGAAATTTCATTGGACTGTTGTTCCTCATACACTCTACAGCCCAGATCTCCCACCTTTTAACTGACAGCTGTTTGGCTCACTGAAGGATGCACTCCATGAGAAGCAGTACGTGGATGATGGGGCGGTTTTTGAGGCAGCAAGATGGACATACTGGCCATTCAGGGAAGGTAGCATAAGGCCATCACACTGAACAGACATTGTGTTGATAAATAAGGTACAGTAACCAAAGGAATGAAGAATAATATAGTGTACTGGAAACCTGACTAAAACAACACGCTTTCAGAAAAAAATCTGTTGCATAGCTTATTGAATGCCCCTCAACAACTGAATTTGGAGACAGTTGTACCACGATGCCATGGCTATGCTAGACAATGACACGACCGGATGCTACCGGCTATAGCCGTGAGTGCTACACAGCGTCGGGGCAGATGCCTTCTGCAATAAGTGCACCCTGCGAGAATCGGTGCTACAGTGCAACGGACCTGCTAACGCCGGACTACCGCCAGGAGGCAGCAGCTCATTTCCCATGCACAGCAGTCTTCCTCCGTCCCACTGGCGTAAGTGCCTTGATCCACTGATTGACCGCTTGCATGCCGCCCGGAGTGATGTCGGCATCACAGGGTGCCAACGTGTGCACCATCCAGCCGAAGAGAGAGGCCAGCCAGCTGTCTGCTGATCATCACCAGCCCGTCACACGTTAGAGAGTAGTGTCTGCCTCAGATTGAAGATGGAGAAATGTGACCAAGCTTTCCTTCGGCCATCAGTCTCACTGGTCACCACGCCTAGGAGGGGTGCCAGAGGTAGCGCCGCCACCCGACAATTTAAAGTGTCATCGTCATATCGGTTTTTACAACTTTTCACATGTCTCCTTGCATTAGAAATTATTGCGTTGCTAATTTTGTCCTCTTCTCGCCCATATCCGCACTAGGAACTCTGCATAGCAGTTTTAATTCTGGTTTAACACCTCTGTATCATCTTCAGTCAGATTACATTCTTCATGAATCAGTGAGACCAGCCAAAAAGCGAATAATTCATCTGAATTTTCATCGATCTCGCTCCAAAATTGTACCCACTAATTTTAGAGTATACAAGGAAAATCATACGATAATACACTAGCAGAAGTAATGAGCAGAACAAAATGATTAGAACCAAAGCAAGCAATGAGACGTTACGAGCGTCTCAGCATCGTTGCATATGGCAGAGAGCTATAGGGTAAAATGTATCCAAAGACGAACTAGCAGTTATGACCTCTGTTGCAAATAAGTTTTGTCTTTGACTCGAATAATCATTCAGAAGAAATGCACTGAGAAATTATTACAGATTTTATGTTTTTCGCACACAGCTCACTATTTATCAGAGGCTCGCCGATATATACAACGACATACAATGTGAACGGTCTTACCCAACCCAACAGTCAACATTTCGGCAGTGCATGATTTTTCAAGCCGATAACACGAAAGTACACAACGATGGGTTCACTCTTTGGTACAGAATTTAAAAGAGTGATGCCAATTAATGATTTACTTTCCTTATACTGCTGATTGATTCTCTAAAGATTGTAGAGAACGATAAATTCAAAATTACTTGAATCGAATTGTAATAAATGGTGGCAATGTGCTGCTACTGATGTGCAAACGTGTTCCAAAGAAGTCTGCGTGTTAATCAGAATAACATAGGCACTGCAGTTTCGTATTTATCTGCAGGTTGTGGGCAAGCGATTTTCAAGTACAACGTCTCACCTGTACAGGAACTTTCATGACGGATGTACGAGTACAGGTAGTAGACGCATGGTTGATGACATATGTAGATTTGGGTCTGGCTGTGAGTCATACAGTGGTAGCCAAATGGTAAAGCGACCGCTCGAGATTAGCGGGAAATCCGTGTTCGAGTCTCGGTCGACACAAATTTTCATCGTTGTCATTCCATTCTACAGCTAATGCTTGTCCTTATTCGCAATTGCGAATTCGCTTATTGCATTCCAACATCAGTGGTCAAAACTAAATTTGGAGAAGAACTTTGTCACCAGTTAACAGTTAAAACAGATTATAATGTTCAAATCAGTAACAAGTAATGAAACTCGTTTCGAAAACTCACACATTAGTAGGTTCAAACCGAGATATACTACGCACTGGTGGCCCATGCAAAATCGTCGCATCGGGCGGCGTGAACCACCAGTGGCTCACACTAAATCCTCTCATCAGGTGGTGTTAATCGTTAGTGGCTTACGCTAGATCTTTCCATCATGCTGTATGAACGAATGATGGTCCACATTAGATCCTACAATCGGGTGACATTCTGCTACATCCTGGAAATTATGGTGCCAAAAATACACGAAGGTATTATGTATCACCTATCAGCCAGGCATAACGAACAATCTTGAATACGATTTTGTGTCACCCTTCAACTGGAGAAGACATTATACGATTCGTGCTTAACGTAGTGCAAAATTATTTTATGTTAGCTCTAGCTGTTTTAAATGAATGGACATTCAAAATAAAAGGTCATTCAATTAAAATAGTAGCCTACTGAACTTGAATAAGACTGACACTCCATGGTGAGAAATAGGAGAAACAAGGCCGGCATGTGCACGAAGCATGAATACGGGCGCCACCCCACAGCGAGAAACACATTTCTCAATACCGGCCTGAAAGTATTATCAATTAACATTGATGTAAAGTGTACCCACCAGGTTAGCTGAGAACCCTAATGCACTGCTTCCTGGTTTTGGTTAGGCCCGCCGGCCCTGGATCGAATCCGCTTGGGAGATTAACTACGAGGGCCTGTGTGCTGGCCAGCCTGGATGTGGCTTTTAGGTGATTTTCCACGTCCCAGTAGGTGAATACTGGGCTGGTCCCCACGTCCCGCCTCAGTTAAACGACTCGCAGACATTTGAAACACAGTAGCACTATTCCACGATTTACACTAGATTAACACACATGGGGTACACTGATTCCGTCTTGGGGAGGGGGGGGGGGGTTACGGGGGGGGGGGGGGGGCGGCAGGAAGGGCATCTGGCCATCCCTTGAAACTAACCATGCCAATTCAGACTGTAACCCTGTCGACCCTGCATGAACTGTGACCGAGCGAGGTGGCGCAGTGGTTAGCACACTGGACTCGCATTCGGGAGGACGACGGTTCAATCCCGTCTCCGGCCATCCTGATTTATGTTTTCCGTGATTTCCCTAAATCGCTTCAGGTAAATGACGGGATGGTTCCTTTGAAAGGGCACGGCCGATTTCCTTCCTCATCCTTCCCTCACCCGAGCTTGCGCTCCTTCTCTAATGACCTCGTTGTCGACGGGACGTTAAACACTAATATCCTCCTCCTCCATGAACTCTGGGATAAAGGCACAAGCAATAACAATACATAGATCGATGTGTAGACGATGATAAAATGTTACAGAGAACTAGAGCTGCACTGTTCGGCCCCGTTCAGAACATATCCTGAAGCTGTTATGTACGACATTGTACGCAAGGGTCAAGAGAGGTGGGCTACTGGGCGGTATGCAACTGTTGCCGTAGGAAAACTGCAGAGGAGTCGAAATGATTGGCGTGCAAGTTAGGACAGTAAACATAACATTTACTTAACTTCAATTTCTACAAGTTTATGAAGTCATTACAAATAATTCAGCAAGAAATGTTGTCCAGATTTCAATGTCGACAAGAATGAGGCTCTCTGAACTAAAGCATGAACAATGGTGTCGGAGCTGCAACTACGCCGGACCTGCGTAGCGGCGCGTAGCGAAGAGACTCCAAGTGCGAGTGGGTTGGCTGGCCGTCATCGTCCATCCTGTATTGGGGTGACAGAGAGCGCTCGTGGTACCGAGCTGCTGGAGACGTAGGTCAGCATGAGTGCCCCATTGGGACCACCGATCACACATGACTGCTGTCGGTGTGTGATGAAAACTTGCAACGCCATTGTCAATTTTGATGCCTGTAGGGTGGTATCCGTACGTGATACAGCAGATGCCTTACATGCTCTCTTCGTTACAAAGGAGTTAGAATGAAATAACGTGGAGAGACAGATGTGCGAGGCTTGTTGGTAGGATCACCTCTGCCAATCTGGTTTCTCTGCCTCGTGATGGCTGGGTGTTGTGTGATGTCCTTAGGTTAGTTAGGTTTAAGTAGTTCTAAGTTCTAGGGGACTGATGACCATAGATGTTAAGTCCCATAGTGCTCAGAGCCATTTGAACCATTTTTTTTGCCAATCTGGAATATTATTTTAATCTGGTTTTCCTGCCTAACAATGTCTTGAAAAGTATCCCGCATACGCCGAATTTATTGCAACCTGGGAGTGTGGGCGTAGCACTCACGCTGGGGTAAAGATTCACAGTTTGTGATTCAAGGTTAGATTATAGAGCACCTCACTCTTAATCCTGTCTTTTTTTCCGTAAGCCATGCCGCATCATCAACAGGGTATTTGTAACCCGTGCCCATGTAGAGGTAGGCATTTTATCGGCTACGTAGGCAGGGACACGGTGTAGCATTTCTGAGTGCATTCACACGGCGGTTCTGGGAAAATGTTGAATCGAACAGGTAGGCGGAAACTGGAGTTTTCGTGGTTCGCACTGTCTCTAAGCTATCAGAAGAAATAGGAAAAATGGTAATTTTCAGAAATTATACGTGAAATTAAAATTAAATAAAAAATTAAGCCATATGGCTTCATCCAGCACTTTATTATATCAAGCATATGTCAGAATAGTTCTTGCAGGGTGATACCGTTACAATAGCCTCTAAAGAGATTCTAAATAAATCTCTCTGTAAATCCTCTGTAGCATTTTGGGTATATTTACCTCTAAAAATTCCTCTTTTCTTAGAAATTAGTATGTTAGTGACAACCACAAATAAAACACAGGAATGAGCAATTTCCTTTCACTGGCAGCTAAATTAGGCAATGACCATAATTTTATCCATTTTGCAGAAATGAAAATATTCCGTGTCTGAACAAAATATCAAAATATTTCATTTTCCTTTCAACAAATGGTCGCTTTGTGTTTTTTTCCCTATTCAACTGTTTAAAAACACCTTCCTATTCATTGACATTTTTTCTGTCCAGAATATCCTCACTAAACCTGTAGAGACCAAAAAGTTATTTATCACCTTCTTAATAGCAAAAGTGGACTTGCAGCAGGTTCAAATTTTGATATCTGTATTCTGCCCCGTTTTTATTTACTTCGTGTATTAATTATGTTTCATTTGACTATTACTACAAGTTCCAAATTTTCACAGTTGTTGCAAATTTATAAACTGTATTCTCCACTAGTATTTCATTATTTCAGGAATACACTCTTATGTAATGTACCATCTCCATGGCAGAAGTTAATTTTTCAAATAGAGAGTGAATCAATACTTCCTACAACTTTAACAAGTATCGTACAAGCACTCATGGTACACTGTCCATCTTCCTTAGTGGTTACTTGGCTCCTTATACCTCTACAACTACAAGTACTGTAAATCGATTAAATTATGCAGAGAATGGTAATGTGAGTACTGTGAGGCAAAGAACTAATGACTGGAAATAGAAACGTAGCTATTATTGATGTAAACTACTCTGCACAGCTACAACATAATCTTATAGTAGAGGTTCGATGACAGTTTTGTCAGACTGCATGCATTACAGTGTTTGGTGGTAATAACTAAACAATTGACAGCAAACTGATTTGCCCATGCTAGTAGATATTTTTGTGAACGTGCTATTGCTGCTTCAATAATGTTATTATTATTCTAATTGTCCTGTTCATGTGCCAGTTAGGAGCAAATTTGGCCAGCGTTCTGCGTCTTGTAAAGCCAAGTTACTCGTGGGTTTCAGTTCACTACAATAAATTTCCTCTCCTTACTACGGGACCTGTCCTGAAACTTTCTTTTACGGGATATCAAATCTTGCTATACCACATATTAATTTCATGTGAGCAGACTCTTCTAAGAGGAGTACTTCACCGTAGACGAACAGTAATCACTTGTATACTAGTCCCACCATTGATTCCTCTCAGATGATTGTTTTTTGTCACAGAAGCGCTGCTGACGTCACCATGGTCGACAATTTTTTATTTGTAACGGAAGCAGTTTGCAAATGAGTAACCTCACATATTTCATGCTAAATGTTTGAAACACCCTGCACATCAGTTCTTTGTAAGTCACCGAGAAGTGGATGATGTCAGTGAGTCTCATTTAACCAAAGCAGACACGTGTTAAATTTAATTCTGTTTCAGCTTTCTAACTTCGCGAGAAGAACGACCGCAAATGTTCAATTTTTACTGACGCTTCCCATCAGTTGGCAATAGAATGTTCAAATTAATACTCTGAATATTGGGGCTTCTGAACAAAACTGGTAATAAATAATGTGAGAACGATACTTCTTAAGCAGTGTAGTTACTACTCGTCAGCATTTAACAAATTGCATTATAGTATCAGCTACTCGAGATGCGGCCTAGTGGGAAGATAAATTATTTCTTCAGTATATTCAAGTTTCAGGAAGTTCAATTATTTCTTTGCCAGCGCTAATGGCGATGCGATTGATGTATTAGCTTCTCCTAACGAACACCCCAGGTTGGAAACCTGCCGAAATTTTTAGTTGGGGATTGGGTGGGGGGGGAGGGGGAGGGGCGGGATTCCAACAAATATATTTCTAGGCAAGGACCAAAATACTTAAGGCCAGCTATGAGTGTAAAGTCGCCAATTATTAGTTGGCAGGTACGCCTATTGCTTGTATAACGTTAAAGAAAGTTAACAGATATTATATTATTTTTTCAAGAGAAAAAGTGGACTATGACATTGCTAAAACACACAGAAAGTTAAATCAATTTTTTACAAGTGATCATCCTCACACTAATGTTGATTTTCAGTTTTTGGAAAGGTTTAAAATTACCCTATCTGTACATGTAAAATGCACACTTAAAATTCGGTGTGAGGCGAAAACATAGCTTACGAAGTGACTTAGCTCCAAGAGATATGCTGTAGTGTCTCTGTTAATATAATAATGATTCTGGGAACCATATGTTGTAGTACTGAAGGAGATGTAACATTTTTGTGCACGTAAAATCCAGTCTGAGGTGTAAAATTAATTCTGCGTTATTTCTGCGTCATGTAAGTAATGTCTCAAAATTTTATTGACCTATGAAGTTCTTTTCTTATGAGTAAAAAGCGAACCAGATGAAAAATGACCCTATCGGAGCGCACAAACCCGAATAAGGTCCTGCTGGAAAGACTCTGACAGGAAAGTAGGGTAAAAGTCGGCTCCTCCTACCTTACTCAATACATAAAAGCTTTTCCCGAAAATTTTGGCACCAAATATGTTCGCGCTTTTTTATGCTGAGAGAGAGGAGAATGTGGCAGTGGGAAAGAGACAGAAACGTAATTAATACTGGAAGATGGAAGACGGTGATTGTGGTATATAAAGAGCGAAGGAAACAGTGGCAGTGTGAAAGAAAGAAAGGGACGCAGTGGCAACGGAACGTAGTTGGCAGTGACACAGCAATGCTAGGAAGAAAGTGACGGAACAGTCCCATGGTGGAGGGGGGGGGGCGGCAGGGGGGGGCAGGGGGGGGGGAAGAATAAAGAGAAAGTGGAAACGGGTAGAGCCAATGACAGTGAGTGACAGAGTCTATTACAGTGACAGTGAAATGGCATAGTGATAGCGAGAAGAGAGAACAGCAGTGGGAGGGAATGACTGAGGCAGTTGCCGTAAACAGAGCCAGAAGGAGACGGTGACAGTGAGAGGTGACAATTGTAGCAGAAAGGACCGAGGAACACTGTGGCTATGAGACGGGAGACTGTGACAGAAAGTGACAAAGACACAATGACAATGAATTGTTGGGCAGAACGAGAGAGATAGATAGATAGATAGACAGAGAGAGAGAGAGAGAGAGAGAGAGAGAGAGAGAGAGATTGGGCAAGTCAGGAGTATGAGAGTGAGAGGTGACTGATATGCTGAAGAGAGCGCGAAATTGTTCGCACGTAGGTATTTTGGGGAAAACTTTTAAAGGTGCTGAACAAGGTAGAACGAGGCAGCATGAGGCAGCTAGTACCCCACATTTCAACTCTTAAACAGGAGTGCTTCCCTACGCCCCCTCCCCCTTCTCTTTCTTTTTTTATTTTTTATTTTTATTTTTATTTTTTTTTTGCTTTTTGCTCCGGGAGGAGTAATTTCCCGCTAGTTTTCATTCTTCATCTGCAATAAACGAAATGCAACCAAACTTTTTATAACAAGATATTGTGATAGGTGAAACAAAAGGCGTAGGAAATACGATGTGCTTATTTAGTTGTTAAAACAGCAGACGTAGGATCTTGTTTCCCGCCCCACTACAAGCTTCATTTCTACTGCAGTTGAAAGCAATACGGTGTTTAGCTGGCGTAGGTACAACAAATTTGTCATAATGGAACGACAGCTAACCGAATTTGTCTACAAAAGAAGGGTCGCTCGTTACATCTCAGAAGAATAGGCCCTGATAGTATACTAGTGCTTTCGAGTCCGAGAGTATTAATGTCCAGCTGTTGCCATTGCTGCCTGTGTAACACATAAACGGCGCCTTTTGCCGATGTGTCTGTGAAATTGCACCCCGAAACGAAATAAGCTGCTTCGCGTCGGAGAACTTTCAACCCGGTAGAGGGAACAGGAGAAAAAGAATAGCACGAAATTCCGATGGCGATAGCCGTTTTTGTTGAGGAGAATGTAAGCCCCTGGACTCCACCCCCATGACGGCGATTCGTGCGGTAAATCGTTGGGGCGCAGACCACAGCGTTCCGCTACATTCATAGAAGGGGGCGGTTGGCCTCGGACAATCGCCGAAGCCACTGCGTTGTGACCTGGAAAAAGCTGAAAAGAAAAGAGAGGAAAGATGTCCGTTCCCGGGCGTCTCCCCAGATGTTTGTTCGAATTACTAACGTCTGGCAAAGAAATTCGCTCTCAATATTCCTCACCCGCGTACTAACCTTTTTTTAATCTATTATGGAAATAATCTGCAAACGAAACGAAGGAGACAAGCTACAGAAGATAAAAAGTCCAGTTCATCGTAAGTCTAGGTCGTCGATCTCAGAGGCGGTACAGTGCCCCGGTTGCTGATGATGTCTGAGTAAATTAAGGTGTAATATGCGTGGTAAGACGAAAATGATATTCATTCACTTACATAAACACATAGGTACCCTCAAATCATTAATTTATTATTATTAGCAACTGAGGACACATGGACCAACAAGACGGAAACATCGACGTAAAACCAGTAATTATTTAGCTAATACTAAACGATGAGTTTAAACCCTTCTTAATAGCAGCACTCTAGGTTTGCGTAGACTGACTGCATGTAAAGTAGAATTTGACTATGTATTTTTTACAGACTAGCATGAAATATGGTGTTTATTTGTGTGAACTGCATGTTCATAGTAATACATTAATGCTGTTATTGCCGGCCGCTGTGGTCGAGCGCTTCTAGGCGCTTCAGTACGGAACCACGCGGCTGCTACGGTCGCAGGCTCGAGTCCTGTTTCGGGCATGAATGTGTGTGATGTCCTTAGGTTTACATAGTTCTATGTCTAGGAGACTGATGAACTCAGATGTTAAGTCCCATAGTGCTTGGAGCCATTTGAACGATTTTTAATGCTGGTATTAGTTCTCAAAATCTACAAAGGGTTAAGAATAATGCAAACATTATGGATTAACAAATATGTGTATGTCAGAAACCATACACCGTGCGAGGCACAAGCCTTATGAAAAGTGGAAAACCTACAACCTGTTTGGGAGATTATTCACTTTTTTGAATCTTCGTTGGCTTTTCCTTGTTTTCAGCAGACGTCCGCTATTTTTTGGTCACGTCCTAATCTTATCAAGACAATAATCTGTTTTGCTTGACCTTAAATTAACTATTAGTGGCTCTCTTACCATACATCCCATTCGAGCCTTGCCTATTTTTTCTGATGCCTTACCATTTTATTCACATTAGGCCTACGTACGTAATTTTAATGTTGTTCTGCAACATAAAATCTCAAAAAAATTTCGTGTTGTTTCTTCTAACTCACATATGGTAGTAGTTTCCCTCGACGCAGTTCTCTCCTCCAAATAAGTTTTTATTTTTAATTTCCTTCCAAAGTTGAGGAATAAATGGTTCAAATGGCTTTCAGCACTATGGGACTTAACAGCTGAGGTCATCAGTCCCCTAGAACTTAGAACTACTCAAACCTAACCAACCTTAGGACATCACACACACCCATGCCCGAGGCAGGATTCGAACCTGCGGCCGTAGCAGCAGCGTGGTTCCAGACTGAAGCGCCTAAAATCGCTCGGCCACACCGGCCGGCAAAGTTCAGGAAAAATATTGGCTACCGGCTCTTATGGTGAAGTGTTCCTTCCCCACATGAGCTGCCAACTTATAAGGGCGTGCTGAAAAGTTATTCCTTGGAATTTCTTATTGTGTTCTGACTTTCAGAAGCTCCGAATTCTAGCGTGTAACATGGCTGCGTGTTACGCAACTATTTCGGTGCGTGAGAAACAGCGTGCTGTACTCGAGTTTCGACTTCGAAGAATTCATCCATACATGGGGCAGCATCTCCTTCATCATAGCAATGACAGACCACACATAAGCGCTGCGACATGTGTAGCAATCCGACGCATTGTGTTCACTGCCACAGGTCATCCTCCATACAGTCCCTAAAACGACCTGTCCGATTTTCAACTGTTTCCATATCTTAAAGAACTTCACTTTGATACTGATGAAGTGGTGCTAGCAGAGGTGACGTTGTGGTTCTGTCAACAATTTCAAGCATTCTTCAGCAATGGTATCAACAAATTGGTCTCTCGCTGAGATAAATGTGTGGGTTGCCAGGGTGACTATGTTGGGAAATAGGTAGGTAGACACGATGAGTAAAGGAGTGGAAGGTTATTAAAGGGTGTTTTATTTTCATGTAAAAAAATTTGGAGACGCTTACGTTTCAGCATGCCCACGTGCTTTCTCTTAATTTTAACCACCAAAATTTTCCTTCTAGAAAGGATATTTCTTGGTTTTGTAAATTTCTCAATTCAAGTTTCGATGTTTTCTCCGTCAGTGGATCGGCTTTAATAAATATTTCCTTCCACCTTTATTCTGATATAAAAATGTCTGCACCTTATCATAACTTCTCTGAGTTACACAACTTAGACGATACTTGCGACTATACTCTGTCCGTCATGGATTTGGCTTTCTTCACTTGCATTTCTGTCACTCTAATGTGGTTTCTGTAAACAATGTAAATTAGTCGAATATTATTTTCATTTATCTGCGCAAATCGAGCTTTGTATCCATCTGTAGTGTCGTGGCCCAGTCTTTGGCCGGAAAATCATTAGTCTTTAACAAAAGTACGGAGAAGTACCATGGAAGCACCATACATCTTTTCGTTTACACCATGCGCCAGTAGCCACAAGATTAATGAACTCTGTGTTACACTGACAGACACATGGAATTTGGCATTGAGGATAGCAGCAGCGGTGGTTAATGGCGCTGCACAGCCTTGGCAGTGTAGCAAGTGGGGCGGCGTCCACACACCAGGGCAAGTCTCTTGTTTTGGCAATATAACTAGAAACCAGGTTTTAACGAAACAAATGGGCACTAGAAGCACATCAATAAGTCAGCATTTGAAGCATGGATCACATCATCGATGGAAGGCAGCAGTACCATTATGATGCCAGTGCACCGTCGGGCAGTGAGACGAAAGGACTCCACCAGCTGCTGCCATGACTTCGAGACCGGGCTGCGTCTGCTTTCGGCACCAAGTCTTTCACAGTGCTTGATGTCACAGCCCTGCCGTCAGCATCTGCCAACTCCAACGCTGAGTTCCCATCGAGACTCAACGCCACAGCATTAGCCCTCGGCGGACTGGTGTCCGAGGGCTGCAGCGGTTCGTACTCTGTGCACAGTTGCCCTGGTGCTTCATCGGAGTGACGGAATTGGTGGGAGGGTCCGCCGAGCCTGCACGATGCCGAGGGAAGCAGCGCATACGCCGCCAGCGCGGTCGCACTTGGAGCCGAAGGACCGCCTCTGACGTGACGCCATCGCAGCACATCTCGACGCGCTGCTGGAGTCAGCGCCTCTGGCCTGGGGTGTACTGGCTGCTGGTCTCGGAAAAGCAAGGAAACAGCTCAGCAGCCAAAAGGAAGTCGGTGTCCGTTCACTGGCCAAAGTCAGGGCCTACGACAAAGAGTGCGCCTCCTTCACTGTGCATTGCAACAGGATCAATAAAGCTCTTTGAAATTCTCGATAATATTTGCCCATGGGCCTTCTCGGCTCTGTCATCGCCACACACCACCTGATGTCTTCACATTCTACATTGAAGAATGCTGCATATGATAGGTAAGTATATTTATTTCTATTCTTTCTTTCATTACAAGGCAGCGGCATTTTATTTATATGCAAGAATAAGAACCTGTTACAGAAAGTATTTTACTACAGTCTATTTCCACAGTTTGGAGTGATACAACGTACTACAAAATTTTAATGTATGTCTGAATTAACTTTCTCATAGAGCAAAACCAGCTGCATTAAGAGACAAGGATATAATATTTTAGGCTCCTGTAGTTCACTATAAGTTGTCACCATTATTATCAATTGACTTGATGACTTTCCCGAAATTGTTTGAGCGTTTATTTATTCCTTCTTCTACTATTGAGTCCATAATTGGGGAAGTAGCAAGCAAACTACTATTCACGTTGATGTATAGAATGTATGAGACTGGTGATATACCATCAGACTTTACGGGGAACGTAACGTCGTTTACACATTTTCGAAGTAGCAAGAGAAGAGAAATGCGAGAATTATCGCACAGTCAGCGTAATAAATCATACATCTAACTTGCTACCAAGAGTAATATACAGAAGAACAGAAAAGAAAATTAAGGATCTGTTGTATGACGATCTGTTTGCCTGCAGGAAAGATAAAAGCAAGAGAGAGTCACTTCAGAAGTTAGAGCAAGAGTGAAGAAAAGTCCGTACACATTCGTAAGATTTGTCCACCTGGAAAAAGTTTTCGACAGTATCAAATGGTGCAAGATGTCCGAAGCTATAAGGAAAATAGGGGTTAGCTATAGGGTAATATACAGTATCTACACGAAGGAAGTGGGGAAGATAAGACTGGAATAAAAAGAATAAAGTGCTCGGATAAAAAAGGGTAAACACCAGGATGTAGCCTTGCGGCCCTGCTATTCAGTCTGTACATCGAAGAAGCAGTGAAGTAAATAAAAGAAAGTTTCAGACGTGGGATTAAAATTGGAGGTGACATAACATCAGTAATGTTCCCTTTTGACACTGCTATGAGAGAAACAGATGGAAAAATACAGGATCTGTTCAATGGAATGAATACTCTAATGTGGACAGAATATGGACTGAGAGTAAATCGAAGAAAGGAGAAATTAATGAGAAGTAACGAAAATTACAGTAGCGAGAAACTTAAGTTCGGGATTGGTGATGATGAGGTAGATGGAGCTGAAGAATTCTCCTTGTTAGGTATAACCCCTGATGGAAAGGGAAGGGAAGATACTTCCAAAAAGGCCACTTCTGGCCAAGAGGAGTCCTCTATTTTCAAACATAGGCCTCTATTTGAAAAAAAAAAAAAATTCGGAGATTGTACGTTTGGAGCATAGCGTTATGTGGTACTGATACATGGACTGTGGGAATCGAAAATTCTGATGTTCGGTGCTACAGAAAACTGTTGAAAATTAAAGCAGTATATGGACAACACTGACAATGAGAAGGAACTGAATGTTAAGACAGCACGGAATAACTTCCATGATACAAGAGAGAACTTTAGAGGGTAACAACACTAGATGAAGAAAGATATTGGGACGCACCCAGCAAATAATTGAGGGCGCCTGTCGCAGTTGCTGCTCTAGGATGAAAAGATCGCACAGGAAGGGGAATCATGGGGTGGAGCTCAAACCAATCAGAAGACGGATGAGTCGAAAAATACAGAATAAATAAAAAATAAATTAGTCCAACCCTTCTTCTCCATCTGCTCTTCCTCCCCCTGCATCTATCCATTTCGTCCTCCCCTCCCTCGTTCTGTTCATCTCCTGCTCTCCCACGCCTCTATCTATCTCTTACCCCTCAGCCCACCCTGGTCCGTCAATCACCCCGTTATCGTCCCCAACAGGAACCAAATGGCAAGCGGGTTTTTCTTGCTAGATATTTGGTGACATGAGTATCGATCCAGGAATTAGGTGGATATGTTGAACATACGTTTTACACTATATGGAGCCAGAGAAGACGTTTAATTAATATTTAGTATTCATCCATGTGGTTTGATCCTAAGTCCAGAAATACGTTGAAGATGTTATTGGCCCGTTTGCACTGTTCGTTCCTGAGACCTGAGCGACAAACTGGACAGAACAAACATCATTCGAATTGCACTTGATATCCTTAAAAATATTTCAAGTCAACTAAATACAGGAAATAAACACAAGTAGTTTCGAGTACTTTCACGTCACGCTTTCTCACTCACACCTAAATCGCTACTGGTTGTGGGGAGTCTTTTTAGTCATCTGTCTCCAGACTGGTTTGATGTGGCCTACCACGAATTCCTCTCCTGTGCCAAACTCTTTCTCTGAGAGAAGTACTTGCAACCTACGTCCTGAATTCTGAATGTATTCCAATCTCTGTTTTCACCTACTGTTCTTACTCACTACGGCTTTCACTAGTAACATGGAAGTTACTTCAAGATAACTTAAATGATGTCTTATCATGCCTTTTGCTTTCAGTGTTTTCCGTATTATATTCGTTTTTTCGCCGATTCTCCTTACGTCATCCGTCCACTAAACTTTCAACATTATTCTGTAGCAGAAAATCTCGAATGTTTCGATACTCTTCTGTTCCGATTTTGCCAAGCTCTGAATGTACATTTTCAGACATTTCTTCCTCAAATGATGGCCTGTGTTCGATTCTAGCAGACTTCTGAACTTTCGTATGCCTCGATTTACTCTCTTTCCATGTTTTTTAATCGGTAGACTGTTCGTTCCATTAACCATATCCTGTAATACTTCTGCACTTCCACTGAGGATAGCAACGCCATCAGCGAATCTTATCATTTACATCCTTTTACCTTAAATTTTAATTCCACTCTCGAAACTTTTAGTTAGTTCCGTCACTGCTTCGTCGAACAATAGACTGAAGAATAGCGACGGAAGACTGCATTTCTGTCTTACACCCTTTTTAATCCGATCACCTCGTTCTTCGCCTACCACTCTTATTGTATCGTCTAGGTTCTTGTACATATTGTATATTACCCGTCTTTCCCAATAGCGTACCCCTATTTTTCTCAGAATTTCGATCAACTTGTACCATTTCACTTCGTCGAAAACTTTTTCCAGGTCGACAAATCCTATAAATGTGTCTTAATTTTTGTTTAGTCTCGCTTCCATTATCAACTGAAACGTCAGAATTGCTCCTCACTGATGCCTTTCCATTTGGTGAAGCCGAATTGATCGTCATCTAACTCATCCCCAATTTCATTGTCCATTCATCTGTGTATTATTGTTGTCAGCAACCTGGAAGCATGAGCTGGTAAGCAGATTGTGGGATAATTCTCGCACTAGTGAGATCTTGCAATCTCAGGGATAGCCGTGTGGTTGAAGTTGCCTTGTCACGGTTCGCGTGCCTCCCCACCTCAAGTTAGATTAAGTAGTGTGTAAGCTTAGGGACCGATGACCTCACCAGTTTGGTCCCATAACACCTTACCACAAATTTCCAATTTTTTTCCGTTTTGAACTGTTTTTGAAACTGTTTTTACTTTTGTGTGTGTATAGTCTTTATTTTGGCACTTTCTTCACCAGTTGGCGACAACCTTTTTAGAGTACACAAATTGATGCAAGTTTAACTTCTGTCACGATTTGAAAACTGATGTAACGTGAAGTAATTTAATTTTGTTTTTGAAAAGATAAAATTACGACAGAAACGTGTGAAATGATGCAATAAAGTTTTAAAAATGATTGCCCTAGCCGAATGGCTTTCTCTGTTTATGTATGGTACAGGGTCCCTATGCCTGTAGGCCAGACGAAGTGATGAACCTTGTACGAGACTGTTTTACGCCAACATACTGACTAGCGAGAATCCATCCCAGTAGACGCTCTTCATCGTACCAGTCGCGGCAGGTGATCTTGTACTAAGGTGCTACAGCACACTGTAAATATCGCAAAAACTTATGCCATTTCTCTTAGAAAGTGTGGTGGTAGGCAAGTAAAATTGACGATAACATGTTCAGTAGATCTCTCTCCGCGATAACTAGATATCAGTGTCGAGTGCTGAGATGATGGTCAGGCATGCTGCGGTAAACTCAAAGAACGGACGCAGCTGTCTGTAGTCCACTGTACATGCTGTGAGGTGACGTCAAACCTGCCGGCACTAGGGATGGTACGTTGCTCACAGTGTCACATCACTAATTTTCTGTGAAAAGTACTTGTAAAATGCTGTGTAAGCAACATGGAGAATTATGTAGATGGGGCTACCACTACAGATAATGTCAGTAACTGTGTCCCAGAATCCAGTAGATCGTAGTAGTTGAGGATATTTCCATAAAGGATAGATACTCAACTGAAACAAATATTTTCGTACTCCTGCAGAAGTAATCAGACACCGTCAAGTGCTTCCACAGAGCTCACAACTAACTGGACTGTTATTGCCCTTGACACGATCCACATGCCACCGCATATGCAACTGCGGTTATCCTATATGCAGTAGCTGTTAGCCCGGCATCGCACAAGAGAATGAGCTTGCACAAGTGGCAAATCAAATAAAAGAAGTTAAATATATCAATACACTTTTCACAAACTACAAAAACACAATAAAAAAATTAAAAAATCTTCATTAACAGATGTGTTTTGCAATGGGCTGTGGAGTCACACAACTGGACACGCGCAACAAGGCATTGCTGTTTGGCTAACTTAAGACACTGTTTAGAATTAACCTCTGGAGCCTCCGCCCCCATAAGATATACGTACATTCGAGAGAAATTGGTCAAGCACGAGTTAGCACGTACGTGAACTGAGGCAAAACTGGGGCTCTTGTTTTGAGGGCATAAAGACTTCGCTGTAGCCCCGTCTGAGGAATTCGTAATAATAACAATAACTGACAGTTATTTATAGCTGTTAAAAGTAACTGGTACTAAACAGTAACCGTAACTGATACTCCGAAATAGCCGTTTGACACACCTGTGGTAGTTGACCTTTCCAGTAGGTCTTTGGAGGAGAAAGCTGAGAGTTAAGGAGTCAGGACAGACCCACTCCAAAATTAAACCTAACAAGGGGAAAGTGTGGGATGAGGCTTTCCGATTTGGCACGAATCACGTGGTTAGAAGCAAGTTGTTGGCCTTTCACGTTCGTACAACTCTTCGCCTGGGTGGGCCGGAAGGTAAGGTAAAACACCTTCTAAAGGTTTACAATCAGACTTTGAGGGCCTTTTCAGCAAAACTTCATACAACGGTGTGGTGGTAGAGTGGTCAAGCGCCCTGGCTAGGAACTGCTCTGTTTGGGTCATTTTCTCATTGATGCCATTTTTTCCTTTTATCCATTTTATTTGTTCTCCGCAATGTTAAACTATTGACTTTAAAATTTCAATACATTTAAAACATGCCATTTATATACACACAGTTACTATATCTAGTTTACTTTTGTAAGTCTAAAGGTGCAAGTAAAGTTAATAAAAACTAGTATACCAGAAAATTTTGTATGACAGTGTATGAAAAGAGTTGGATCTACAGGTGTGATGTTCTTGCTTTCCACGTTTCTTATTGGGGAACGGTGATTCGTGCGTGCAGGTGGGTAGAAAAATTTATGACATATTAATGCATTAATAAATAATATAACGGAAATTGTAAACATATAAACAATATACTTGATCTTAGTAAATTAGGTAAATCAAGTATCAACAATATTAAGTCACACCTTCACATAGCGGAATGCAATCCGTTTATTTTTGTGATATTGTTGTTGTGGCCTTCGGTCCGAAGATGATGCAGCTCTCCATGCTACTCTATCCCGTGTGAGCCTCTTCAACTCCGAATAGCTACTGCAGCCTACATACTTCTGAATCTGGTTACTGTATGCAGCTCTTTGTCTCCCTCTACGATATCCCGCCCCCTTTCCCCCTGCACCAACACTTTCCTCTATTACTAAATTACTAATATCTTGATGTCTCAGAATGTGTCCTGTCAACCGATCACTTGTTGTGGTCAAGCTGTGCCACCAATTTCTTGTCTCCCTAACTACACTCAGCACCTCCTCAGTACTTACATGATCTGTCCATCTAATCTTCAACGTCTTCCTGCAGCACCACATTTCAAAAGATTATGTTCTCTTTTTGTGTAAATTGTTTCTGTCCATATTTCACTTCCGTACATGACTACAGTCCAAACAAACACTTTCAGAGAAGACTTCCAAAGACTTAAATCTACTTTCCGTACACTATACTGTGAAGTGGCCGCTCGTCGAAAATTTTACGATTGTCCTACAGTATCACAACTAACTGTGATATTGTAGAACAATTATAAGATTTTGGACGAGCGATCACTTCACTGTATCATGTATGGTAGTTTATTAGAGCAAGGCGTGTGGATGGTGTATATCAAATATTTCCCGCACAAGTTGACATCTGTCCCTCATATTTTGGTTATTAGTCGCGAGAATTAAAGCCACCCCTTGCTCACTAATCTGTTTTCTAAAGGTGACATTTTAAGGATATTAAATTCATTCAGTGGAATGATTACTTGATTTGAACGGCATATGTCCAAGTATATTGCATTAAGAATGTGTAGGAAACCAGAACAAGAAAAAAATTACTTACGTAGCAAACATGTATCCGAGATAAAGGTAAAGACACTCTCTGAGATTAACAAAAAATATACAAAAGAAAGAAACTATTCCACAGAGCGACACATGTAATGAATCACTATCGAATGGACATCATAAAGAAAATCCTCCAGTTACTAAGGCTTTAAAAATAACCTTTATAATACCAGAGAACCCACTAGGTAAGACAAGAACGCTAGTGGACAAACGTAAGAGGTGATGACGATAACAGAAGGAAAGGAAAGAAACAGCACCCATTCTGACATCTGGTCATCGGTGACGAAGCCTGGACTCTGCATTCCAATAACGAAGTTGGACGTCCACTAAGTGCCGACAGGTGACCTTCAGATCAATCATGTTTCACCCTCCATCGCACAGATTATTGTTTGTGTGTACGGCGTGAAACGTCTGAAAGCAATGGTCGGAATGGTTCCGGCCGGGCGAAGGAGCGCTAGGATCTGGTGAATGTTCTCGTGGCATTCCTTGGATGGTCTTGTCATTAGGTAAGGAGCAATGGATCAAAACAGACCATGTCCACCCCTAAATGCAATTCGTTTTTCCTCAGCATGATGGTGTCTACCTGCAGGACAAAGCAACGTGTATCAAAGTTCGTAGTGAAAGTTCGTGGATCATACGGCACCAGGATGAGTCTATCGTACTCCAATGACCACCAAAGTCTCTGGATTTGAAACCAGTCAAGAATCTGTGGGATCACCTTAATCGGACTGTTGGTATTAAGGATTCTAAGTCGAGAAACTAGGCGCAGTTGACCACTGCACGGAGACGGCGTGGTTCCACATCCTTGTCCGTACCTTCCAGAACCTCACTATCACCCTACACTGCAAAAGGTATTTAGTTAGTATTCTGACAGGTGGTCACACTAATGTGACTGGACAGTGAATTATGTAAGACATTTGTCTTTAAATACTCGAACTGTTCTCCCTGTTGCCTCCAGCAATGGCCGGCCGCGGTATCCGAGCTGTTCTAGGCGCTCAGTACGGAACCGCGTGACTGCTACGGTCGCAGGTCCGAATCCTGCCTCGGGCATGTATGTGTGTGATGTCTTTAGGTTAGTTAGGTTTAAGTAGTTCTAAGTTGTAGGGGACTGATGACCTCAGCTGTTATGTCCCATAGTGCTCAGAGCCATTTGAACCATTTTTTTGAACCTCCTGCAATCAGCGGACTCTCTGACAAATCTTATTTGGTCATCCTACAGACAACACAGTCCCCCTTGGATAATGCTGCACAACATTGCCCAACACTTTGCCATGCAGAAAGAAACCGTGATTCACCAAAACAATTATAATTTTTACAATGTCATTTAGAAAGGGTAAACTGCTCCCTACACTTTTCGAAACCAGATGCGGTATTTTGACTAATGTTTAATATCACAATGCAGTTCCTGTTATTTGTCTATCCACGTACACTCTTAAGGATTAATCAACTAAGCATCTATCACAGATGTACCTATAACAGAAAAAGTTGCATAAGACAGTGAATTTGTGACTTATACTTTAAAATTATTATTAGCTAAAAATTGCGACTTTAAAATGTTTCAGTGCGTTTACCAGGAAAAAGGCCGTACTCCAATACCCTGTAGTCTTCAGCACTTTTCTTCTGCGAGAACAATGGACGGGCTAAACTCAACCTCATGAATTGAGGAACTTCGTGTGTTAGAGATAGTGTGCTGACCGTACGCCCCTCTATATCGTATCGAAAAAGTCGCCTTGGAAGGAAAATGGCAGTGTGACGTATCAGCAACGCATTTTCTTCAGGGCGTGATCATAGAGTTCTTATTATTAAATAGTGTACTTATTAATAGTCTGAAATAAAATACTTTGTAATGTATCACTGAGTGCAAGACTATTTACTCCTCCCACTATCATTCTGCAAACTGAAGCGCAGTTAATTTGTGAAGAGTACCTTCACCGTTCTGTTCATGGTATAGCCGGGTTTTATATCCCCCGGTGCACAGGTTTGTGTATATATACAGACATAAGTTTGAGATAAATTTTTCTTACCTCTGGAACAGCTGAATTCTTAAGGGATCAAAATGGTTCAAATGGCTCTGAGCACTATGCGACTTAACTTCTGAGGTCATTAGTCGCCTAGAACTTAGAACTAATTAAACCTAACTAACCTAAGGACATCACACACATCCATGCCCGAGGCAGGATTCTTAAGGGATCCATAAAACTTATAGACAAAGGTGCGAAAGATTGTCTGGCATTCACCATGCAGTTACGAGGAGATTTAAGTCCTTTGTAAGACATAATGCAACTTGTACTGGCCTAGAGTCAACCTCCTCTTTCTTTTGTTACTGCCTCCAAAGCACAGAAATAATACTTCTTGACTCCTTCCATTCAACTGTTTTCTAAGTGGGACACCCCACCCTAAGGACAACAATCTTACGATGTAGCAAAATCATGAAGCTGTGAGGACGCTGTGTAAGTCGTGCTTGGGTAGCTCAGTTGGCAGAGCACTTGCCCGCGAAAGGAAAAGGTCCCGCGTTCGAGTCTCGGTCCAGCACACAGTTTTAATCTGCCTGGATGTTTCATATCAGCGCACACTCCGCTGCAGAGTGAACATCTGCTTCTGAAGAAGCTTGTTTTAACATATCACTAAAACTTTTACTTTCAATTTTCCTCTCTTCTCAATTACGCTTTACTCTCAACGATTTTTGTTGAGTCATCTCGAAACCTCTTTATTTAAACGTGTGAGTCTGTACTAAAATTGCAGAATGACTGAGAAGATGAAAGTTCTACGTTATTTGATTGTGAAACAGCTGAATAAAACTGAATGTACTGAGACTACTTTCTCTTTAATTTTTCTTATCATGTCAACACTGACCCACAATATTCTAGAGCAACGCAATCTGACTGCTGAAAAGAAATACAACCTGACTTCCAACAATTAATTCAAAAGAATGGCTCTGATTAAAGACAAATTTTAATAGTAACCTATAGATTTCATTAAGCACCTACCTCACAAAAATCTTCATTACGTGAACTACTGCAATACAGCGAGCGTCAATACTGACAGCTAAATAAAAGATTCTAACTACTAAAGCCACTAACTAGTAATAGGCATGTGGTTATGAAAGGAAAGATTTTGTTGCAAACCAAATAATGTATTTTTTTACCTTAATAATGTGACATCCAGTTCAAACACGAACATAAATCGTCATTGACCTTTAGTACAAAAGGTATATAATCATGAATAATATTCAGTCTCCAAGTCGAACATGTACCCATCGTTAGCCTACGCTTACACTTCAGACCTCTACCCTCCATCACTCCTAACTTCTCACATCTAACATCCATCACAGCTGGCTGTTCACCTCCAACTGCCCAAAAGTACTTCCATCACTGCTGGCGTCTAACTTCCAACTGCCCAACAGCACTGGCGATTAACTTCCAACAACGAGTCCAACTAGCCATAGAGTCTCTTACAAAGGAAGCGGAGTCAGAGAGCCAATGCAAAGCGCTACACAGCGCTGCCAGCACAGAAGCAGCCCACTTACAGACCTGAAGTAGCCGCCATGATTTCCTCTTCTGTCAACCACCATAGGCAATTATTTGTGTTCCCTCTACGGCTCCCACAAGTTTCGTTATTCTTGTCTTAACGTATGTGTCCTATAATACTATCGCTTCATCTAGTTGATCTTTCCCCCCTCCCCCCCCCCCATTTCCCTACTCACCGATAATTATATGCCCCATTTGATTATAGGTTCCTTCTATTCCACGGGGCGTCTTAAATCCACCAAATCACATCTTTCCAGTTTCTCCCTATTCCGACCAATACTTCCATGTGATTCTGTGAAAAAGACATACATTGTGAAAAATATTTTTCTCACATTTCGGTATATATTTAGTACTAGTAGACTTATATAGTTAGTAATGCTCTCCTTGCTTGTACTAATCAACATACGCTGTCATGAGTTGTTCTAAGTTCAAGGTAGTAGAACTCTTCCCCTTTATCTATGACTAACTGCGTACCTTGTGTTGCCCAGGTATATATGCACTTAAAAAAATGTTTTCCATTACCCCGGTTCCCAGAACTTCTGAAGATAGATGTTAACTGTTGATACTGTATACAGACACAGTCCCTTTGACTGTTCACAGATGTCACTAAACCCGCACAAAGATCTAAACAACTATGTATGAGGAGCGCCTATTAGACGCAGGGGTCCGACAGCCGATCATTTCCAGTTATTCCTACAGGAAGGAGGTACACGGCTCGTGTTGTTTGTAGTTCAAACGTGCCTAGACGGTCAGTACTGCGGTTCGATCGTGTCCGCAGTGTTACTTTATGCCAGGAAGGGCTCTCAACAGGGTATGTGTCCAGGCGTCTCGGAGTGAACCAAAGCGATGTTGTTCTGACATGCGGGAGATACAGAGAGACAGGAACTCTCGATGAAATGCCCCACTCAGGCCGCCCAAGGGCTACTACTGCGATGGATGACCGCTACCTACGGATTATGGCTCGGGGTATCCCTGACAGCAACACCACCATGTTGAATAATGCTTTTCGTGCAGCCACAGGACGTCGTGTTACCACTCAAACTGTGCGAAATAGGCTGCATCATGGGCAACTTCACTCCCGACGTTGATGGCGAGGTCCATCTTTGCAGCCACTACACCATGCAGCGCGGTACAGATGGGCCCAACAACATGCCGAATGGATCGCTCAGGATTGGCATCACGTTCTCTTTACCCATGAGCGTGGCATATGCCTTCAACCAGACAATCGTCGGAGACGTATTTGGAGGCAACTCGGTCAGGCTGAGCGATTTAGACACACTGTCCAGCGAGTGCAGCAAGGTGGAGTTTCCCTGCTGTTTTGGGATGGCATTATGTGGGGCCGAGGTACGCCGCTGCTGGTCGTGGAAGGTGCCGTAAAGGCGTACGATACGTCAATGCCATCCTCCGAGCAACCATTCTCCGTGCAACCATATCGGCAGCATACTGGCGAGGCATTCGTCTTCACGGACGACAATTCCCAACCCCATGGTGCACATCTTTTGAACGACTTCCTTTAGGGTAACGACATCGCTCGACCAGAGTGGCCAGCGTGTTCTCCAGATATGAACCCCAACGAACATGCCACGGATAGATTGAAAAGGGCTGTTTATGGACGACGTGACCCACCAACCACTCTGAGGATCTACGCCCAACCGCCGTTGAGGAGTGGGACAATCTCGACCAACAGTGCCTTAATGAACTTGTGGATAGTATGCCACGACGAATACAGGCATGCATTAGTGCAAGAGGATGTGCTACTGGGTATTATAGGTAGCGGTGTGCACAGCAGTCTGGACCAGCCAGCTCCTCTGAAGGACTCGCTGAAGGGTGGTACAACATACAATGTGTAGTCATCTCTTAGTCCATCTTCTCCTTTCCTCTCTCTATCCGTCTACTCCTCCTCCTTCTATACGTCCGTCTGCTCTTACACCTTATATCTGCTTTTTCCTGTCCACCTGCTTCTCCCTCTCCTTATGTCAATATCCTCCTTCCTCTCCATATTGTCCATAATCCTTCTAAGACAGTTTCCACCGTCCCCCTCTCTCCTGTACCCTCTCCGTCTCCTCCTTCCGTTCTCTTAGCTAATATTTTCCTCCCCCTCGGTCCATCTGCCCCTTTTCCCTCTTTCCACCTCCTCCCTCCAGCCTATCTCCTCCTCTTCCTCCTCCGCATCCCCTCTAAGTCCATTCCTCCTTCCCTCTCTATGTCCCTGTCCTCTGCCCTCCTCTCTTTTCATCTCCTTCCCCCACTTCCGTATCTAGTTAGTTTGGCTTTAGAAAATACTCCGAAGAGGCGATTTTGCCGTTGCACTTGATAATGTTTTTATGAGGAAGGAAAGGAAATTTATTGTATATTCGGGCTATTGCGGCCATGTCGCAGCTTGTGAATGGAAGAAAACTCAAGTAAAATCATGATACGTTCGTAGGGCTCACCAACCTGGAAAAAACGTTCGACAATGAAAAAAGGTGCAGTAAGTTCGAAATTCAGATAAAAATATGGGTGATATATTGGCGAAAGATGTGAGGCGAAGAACGAAGAGCTCGGATTAAAAAGAGTTTAAGACGGGGCGTAGCCTTTCGGCCCTACTGATCAATCTATACATCGAAGAAGCAATTACGAATTTAAAGGAAAGCTACAAGATAGGAATTAAAACTCAATGTGAAAGGATATCAGTGATAGGATTTGCTCAAGACATTGCTATCCTCAGTGAAAGTAAAGATCAATTACAGAATCGCCTTAATGAAACGAGCAGTCTAACAGGTACAGACTATGGATTGAGAGTAAATCGAAGAAATACGAAAGTAATGAGAAGTAACAGAAATGAGAAACGCGTGAAACTTAATATTAGTTTGATGTAGATGAAGTTAAGGAATTCTGCTACCTAGGCGGTAAAATAACCCGTGACGGATGGAGCAGGGAGCAAATGAAAAGCAGACTAGCAGAGGCAAAAACGGCATTACTGATCGAGGGAATTCAGCTTGTACCAAATATAGGTCTTAATTTGAGGAAGAAATTTCTGAAAATGTACGTTAGGAGCACAGCACCGTATGGTAGTGAAACATGGACTGTGTAGAAACGACAAAAGAAACGAATCGAAACATTTAAGATGTGCTTTACTGAAGAATGTCGAAAATTAGGTGGGCTAGGAATATAAGGAATGAGGAAAACAGGAGAGGAAAAGAATAGAAGGAAAACATTAACAAGATCAAGGGTCAGGATGATAGGATATGTGTTAAGATGCGAGGGAATAACTTCCACGGTACTGGAAGAAGGTTAAAACTGTAGAGGAAAAGAGAGATTAGAATATGCTCAGCCAATATGTGAGAACGTACGTTGCAATTGGTACTCTGCGATAAAGAAGCTGGCACAGGCGAGACATTCATGGCGGCCGCATCAAACCACTCACAAGACTGATGGATTAAAAAAAATTAAAGTCTTATTATATATGTGTCGTGCGGTGATATAATGTTGCATGTGCATTGAGTGATATATGTGAATACTGTCAGCGAATTGTGTCGCGTTTACAGCTAGTAGCGACGAAAAAATATATTAAAACGTCGTGCCTGATACGGCAGTTTTACTGCACGTGCGGGAAAAAAATGTAGTAAGCGATGATCTTTCTTCGTTTAATCACTTTGTGTGGATTGTCAGCTGGCAAAAGTTTCGTAAGGCTTTTAAATAATGTGTAATATCTGTTACAAGTCACTAACTGCTCTGATTCTGAAGTACAGGATGAATAAAATCTGGCTATTTGCGCGTCGTGGGCACACTCTCTTCTCCACCCACATTCGCACCCGTTTTAGCGATACCTGATTCTTTTCAGGTGGTAAGTGATATGTGTACCAAGGTTGGCTGAAATCGAGTAATTTGTTTAGGAGGAAATGTGGAACATATTTATAAACAAACACAGGTGTACATACATTATCAAATTCATTTTTATAATACCCATGGATGTGACTCCCCTCTTTGATGCAGAGCTTGTCGATATTTCATTTTACTGCTACTCAGTACTTTCCGATTCCTATGGATTACTTTCAGTAGAAACGGCAAAGCAATAAATAACGTGAAACTGTCGTTAAGTTAATATTTTAAGCTTCTTCATGCTCTGGATGTTACCGTGAATATATTACTTGATGACGTATCACACAGTG
Organism: Schistocerca piceifrons; assembly: GCF_021461385.2. Taxonomy (NCBI): domain Eukaryota; kingdom Metazoa; phylum Arthropoda; class Insecta; order Orthoptera; family Acrididae; genus Schistocerca; species Schistocerca piceifrons. Next base: position 671,047,217 of record NC_060141.1, read on the forward strand.
GCATTATAAAGCAGCTCCTCTTACATCACGCAGCACGGCTGTCGCTGTCTGTGCGTCGCCTTCGAGATCTTCCGGGTATTTATTCTTAAACAGACAGCCTCTGGCTTCAGAAATAGCAGCAGAAAATGTCTTGCATATCGGACTGGGAAGTCGTGATAGCCGAGCAGCTGACGGCTGGTAAGGCGGGCGAGGATTTGCATGAGAAACGGCCCCCATCCGTCCCCCTCAGCGCCACCCCCAGTGAGTCTGCGGTGCGGGCGGCATCCATCACAGCGCAGATCCGGGCAGGGCCCTGCGAAGTTAAAGACGTCTCGCAGCGCACGCCCTGCCCTGTCTGTCTGGGTGACCTACTAAGCGAGAGCCACGGATAACGACGTGACGTAGAGTTCCTCTGCGTTTCATGCTCGCAGTAGATTGCTCCTCTCACACAATCTAACTCGCTAGTTGTAATACGCGCGGTGCTCCATGTACCGCTGACAGTTTCGCTAATGGATGGAGGCAGCACTGGTCACAGAGTGGATGTTTAAGAACAGGAGGTCTTAGAACTTTTCATTTGCAGTCTGGAAATTTCTCAAATTGTGGAACGTTATACGGATTGCATAAAATGTTCACGGGTTTCCAACCGCTTCAATTGCTTAAAGCTACACGAGCTTTTGGCCAAGCACTCCTTGGCCATTGTCAAGTGATATGACTGCCATTGGGCTGTTGGTGAGCACTTATATACGCTAGCTGGCGGCTGTGACGTCACTGGTGCCCGTGACATTGCCATATATGGGCATGTTTTGAGTCGGCGTTCGGTGTGCCCTCTTCAACCGCGCGATCACTGGATCCCACGCAGCGCTGAACTGCAAGCCACCGTCTCTATTCAGGGTGTTCGCTGTAATTTTTGTTTAAATAGCTTCCATTATTAAAGTCCTAGAAGCCGTTAGTGTGAGCCACGACAGGTATCGTCAAATTTTATGTGGTGACCGTTTTCTAACGCATGCTCAGCTAACGCAGAGACAAGCTGAACAGTGAAGGGGGAGGCGTGTTCATAGCGATAAGAAGTGCAATAATATCGAAGGAAATTGACGGAGATCCGAAATGTGAAATAATTTTGGTGAAGGCCACTGTTAAAGCAGGCTCAGCAGCTGTCTCTATAGGCCCCCTGGCTCAGCAGCTGTTGTGGCTAAACACCTGAAGGATAATTTGGTAAATATTTCGAGTAGATTTCCCCACCATGTTATAGTTCTGGGTGGAGATTTTAATTTGCAGGATAAAGACTGGGAGACTCAAATGTTCATAGCAGGTGGCATGGACAAAGAATCAAGTGAAATATTTTCAAGTGCTTTATCTGAAAACTACCTTGAGCAGTTAAACAGAGAACCGACTCGTGGCGATAACATATTAGACCTTCTGGTGACAAACAGCCCCGAACTATTTGAAACAGTTAACGCAGAACTGGGAATCAGCTATCATAAAGCGGTCACTGCATCGATGATTTCAGCCGTAAATAGAAATATTAAAAAGGGTAGGAAGATTTTTCTGTTTAGCAAAAGTGACAAAAAGCAGATTTCAGAGTACCTGACAACTCAACACAAAAGTTTTGTCCCAAGTACAGATAGTGTTGAGGATCAGTGGACAAAGTTCAAAACCATGGTACAATATGCGTTAGATAAGTATGTGCCAAGCAAGATAGTAAGAGATGGAAAAGAGCCACCGTGGTACAACAACCGAGTTAGAAAACTGCTGCGGAAGCAAAGGGAACTTCACAGCAAACATAAACGTAGCCAAAGCCTTGCAGACAAACAAAAATTACGCGAAGCGAAATATAGTGTGAGGAGGGCTATGCGAGAGGCGTTCAATGAATTCGAAAGTAAAGTTCTATGTACTGGCTTGGCAGAAAATCCTAAGAAATTTTGGTCTTATGTCAAAGCGGTAGGTGGATCAAAACAAAATGTCCAGACACTCTGTGACCAAACTGGTACTGAAACAGAGGATGACAGACTAAAGGCCGAAATACTAAATGTCTTTTTCCAAAGCTTTTTCACAGATTAAGACTGCACTGTAGTCCCTTCTCTAGATTGTCGCACAGATGACAAAATGGTAGACATCGAAATGGATGACAGAGGGATAGAGAAACAGTTAAAATCGCTCAAAAGAGGAAAGGCCGCTGGACCTGATGGGATACCAGTTCGATTTTACACAGATTACGCGAAGGAACTTGCCCCCCTTCTTGCAGCAGTGTACCGTAGGTCTCTAGAAGAGCGTAGCGTTCCAAAGGATTGGAAAAGGGCACAGGTCATCCCCGTTTTCAAGAAGGGACGTCGAACAGATGTGCAGAACTATAGACCTATATCTCTAACGTCGATCAGTTGTAGAATTTTGGAACACGTATTATGTTCGAGTATAATGACTTTTCTGGAGACTAGAAATCTACTCCGTAGGAATCAGCATGGGTTTCGAAAAAGACGGTCGTGTGAAACCCAGCTCGCGCTATTCGTCCACGAGACTCAGAGGGCCATAGACACGGGTTCACAGGTAGATGCCGTATTTCTTGACTTCCGCAAGGCGTTCGATACAGTTCCCCACAGTCGTTTAATGAACAAAGTAAGAGCATATGGACTATCAGACCAATTGTGTGATTGGATTGAAGAGTTCCTAGATAACAGAACGCTGCATGTCATGGAGAGAAGCCTTCCGAAGTAAGAGTGATTTCAGGTGTGCCGCAGGGGAGTGTCATAGGACCGTTGCTATTCACAATATACATAAATGACCTTGTGGATGACATCGGAAGTCCACTGAGGCATTTTGCAGATGATGCTGTGGTGTTTCGAGAGGTTGTAACAATGGAAAATTGTACTGAAATGCAGGAGGATCTGCAGTGAATTGACGCATGGTGCAGGGAATGGCAATTCAATCTCAATGTAGAAAAGTGTAATATGCTGCGAATACATAGAAAGATAGATCCCTTATCATTTAGCTACAAAATAGCAGGTCAGCAACTGGAAGCAGTTAATTCCATAAATTATCTGGGAGTACGCATTAGGAGTGATTTAAAATGGAATGATCATATAAAGTTGATCGTCGGTAAAGCAGATGCCAGACTGAGATTCATTGGAAGAATCCTAAGGGAATGCAATCCGAAAACAAAGGACGCTTGTTCGCCCACTGCTTGAATACTGCTCAGCAGTGTGGGATCGGTACCAGATACGGTTGATAGAAGAGATAGAGAGGATCCAACGGAGAGCAGCGCGCTTTTTTACGGGCTCATTGAGTAATCGCGAAAGCGTTACGGAGATGGTAGATAAACTCCAGTGGAAGACTCTGCAGGAGAGACGCTCAGTAGCTCGGTACGGGCTTTTGTTAAAGTTTAGAGAATATAACTTCACCGAAGAGTCAACCAGTATATTGCTCCCTCCTACGTATATCTCGCGAAGAGACCATGAGGATAAAATCAGAGAGATTAGAGCCCACACAGAAGCGTACCGACAATCCTTCTTTCCACGAACAATACGAGACTGGAATAGAAGGGAGAACCGATAGAGGTACTCAGGGTACCCTACGCCACACACCGTCAGGTGGCTTGCGGAGTATGGGTGTAGATGTAGATGTAGAACGCAGATTTCTCTGGATAACGTAGGTGATAATACCTCTCATGTTCTTTCCTGTGTTGTTCCACAGTGCGCACTGTTTGTCCGATGTACTTCTGGCGACACTGACAAGATATTTCGTAGACTCAAGGTGTTCTGAGACCTACTGCGTTTTTAACTGGTCTCAGTAATTGAAAGATTTTCGCTGGAGGTCTGAAGATTGATTTGATCTTGTGTCTTTTCAACAGGCGTCTTATCTTGCCCGACACAGAGCCACAGAACGGCAGCAAAGCAAGTTTCTTTTCCTGCTCTTCGTCGGTGGTCTTATTCCGATATTTCCCAGAAATCACTTCTTTCACTTGATGGGCGTTGTAGCCGTCATTCCTGAAAACCTTGCGTAGGTGGCTCAGTTCACGGGGCAGGTTATCTTAGTCTGAAATTACTCTTGCGCGATGTACTAATGTTTGTAATACTCTGCTCATCTGTGCTAGATGATGATGGCTGGTGGTGTGCAGGTACAGGTCTGTGTGGGTGGGCTTTCTGTAGACGCTGTGGGCAAGGCAACCATTTCATTTACCGTGGACGAGGACGTCGAGGAAGTGCAATGCATTATCTTTTTCCACCTCCATGGTGAACTGGATGTTACTGTTGATGCCATTGAGATGTTTCAAAAACTCGTCTAGTTTATACCGTCCGTGTGGCCAAATGAGGAACGTGTCGTCTACGTATCGGAAGAAGCACTTCGGCTTCAGTGGCGCAGAATCTATGGCAATACCCTCAAAATTCTCCGTGAAGAGGTTTGCAACAGCGGGAACCAACGGACTACCATTGCTACGCCGTCTGTCTGATCGTAATACTGGTCGTTGTACACGAAATAGTAGGACTTAAAAGTGTGCCTAAATAGCGCGACCACGTCACTTACCATGTACTGGGAAATTAGGTCCAAAGCGTCTTTGACAGGCACATTCGTAAACAGCGCCATTACATCAAAACTGACCATAATATCATCCTCACTAAGGCGTAGACGGCAGAATTTATCAACAGAATCAACCGTCTAAGCCTTAGTGAGGATGACATTATGGTCAGTTTTGATGTAGTGCCGCTGTTTACGAATGTGCCTATGAAAGACGCTTTGGACCTAATTTCCCATTACTTTGTAAGTGACGTGGACGAGCTATTTAGGCACACTCTTACGTCCTCCTATTTCATCCCGGAACAGTTTCCCTTCACCAATTGAGTTTTTGTTTCGTTTTCTGTGTTACCTGCCTGGTGCAAACAGGACGTCAACTACACAATAGGTTTAGTTGTCCTCTTTGTCAAACTTTATAGAGAAGATGAGAACGGGGAGCTCTCGTTTGCTGAAATGGATGTTACAACAGATAAGTAATTCTTGTGGAGTTGGCACGATTGATCTGCTGGCCAACAAATTTGTTTATTGAGGTATTAAACCAAGACCCCGCAACAGAATACCACATACTTCCTAAAATCACAATGAAGGACCTTTAACAGAGACAAGTGCCTTCATTGCGACTCTGTGTGCTGACTACTGGCCACCAGACATAAATCATAAATCATCAACATTGAAGTAATTCTCTATCAATCAAACGCCACGTGCCGTACAGTACAAGACACAAGTACCGATCAGTAGCCTATTCCCGCTGTTCACTGAAATTCCTCTAATTTGATTCTGTGAAACAGGACAGGCTTTAGTGTTCCAATGTTTACTGAAAATTGGTGCTTAGCTTGCGGTTGCCGTGTGGCCAACAGAGTGCATCACCATCTTCTCTTAGCTGAAGTGCCTGTTGCCCCAACAGGTCCTGTTTGTGGAGCGTCATTGCACTTCGGCTGCTCTGATTACACACTGAATCTCTACTCTCCTTTAACCTGTTCTCTCTGAGCTCTTATTCCTTTCTACACTTACGTTCGGAAAAAGAAAACAGCTTGAACGACTACAGATAGGTCGTTCTAATATATAGGACATGTTCATTTGTATGTTCCGTTGAAATGACTAGCATTTGAATCATGTGGACCCACTTGTTCAAGGTTGACATCGATATCGCAGCGCAATACCACCCACCAGCAAAATGTGCCTGCGGCTCTCGTTGTCGCTATAAACCGAAGGCAAATGACCAGTGTGACTCCAGCACACGTGTAGGATGCCTCACAGACGTATGAGCCAACTGTACGGCCAAATCAGTGAGCTTGAAAGAGGAGGCGTTTTTGCCATGAGAGAATGTGATGCATGCGTCAGGGAATTGCTGCTGGTGCTGGACGGGGTGTATCGGCAGTGCAGTGTATGTGTGCAAAACGATTCACGGAAGGCCGTAGAACACGATGAGATGTGTCATGTCACACCATTCACACCACGACCGAGAAGATCGTGCCGGCCGGTGTGGATGAGCGGTTCTAGGTGCGTCAGTCTGGAACCGCGCGACCGCTACGCTCGCAGGTTCGAATCATGTCTCGGGCATGGATGTGTGTGATGTCTTTAGGTTAGTTAGGTTTAAGTAGTTCTAAGTTCTAGGGGACTGATGACCTCAGATGTTAAGTCCCATAGCGCTCAGAGCCATTTGAACCATTTGAGAAGATCGACTTCTCATCCGAATGGCAATGCAGGACAGAAGTATGTCGTCCTCGGCTCGGTCGCAACAGTGGAACACATCGTACCCTTTCAGGGGTGACAGTCCCTCGCCGTTTATTGCGGCACAGGTTACGTGCGCGTCGTCTACTTCTCCGCCCACCTTTGCCGAATGTTCAGAAACATGCTAGACGTTACTGGTGACATGAATGGGATCATATATTTTTTTTTAAGAGTGATACTTTAGGCACGTAGTGGTCTGAAAATACAAAGAAGGAAAGCAAAAAACAGTATAGTCAGAAGCAAAGTTTTGCCTTCTCAATGCACGGTACGTATATATTCCAGAAAATCGCGCATGAAAATGAAACTCTTCAGGGGTCTTCTCTGGAGTTCTATTGATCACATAAACTATGAGGTCAAGCTTTTTGGGTAGCCCTTTGCTTAGCGATCATTTGTATAACTACCGCAAGAGCGAAAATGCGGTAGCTAGCGTAAGTAAATGTAAAAAATTTAAACATTACACAGTACCTTCAGCCCAGGAAAATAGGGCAGCTCGGTTAGCTCTTTTGCACGAGGTGTGGTCGATGGTCGGCGTAAGACGGCTCATTAGCTGATCATAAGGAAATCTTCAAAAAGTGTGTTTTTTGTGTACCAAAAGTACCCATAATTGTGAGGACGGACACTTTTATAATTTCGTTCATGGGGATTTCTCGAATTATTTGCCATATAATCTAAAATCGATTATCTCGAGAAATCTCTCAACTTCATTCGATATCATTACCCGTTAATGTAATCCATGGCTTACAAGTCTCCGTAATTTTGCACGTAAATATGCATAATACCCGGTCTGAGGTATAAACGTAGTTCTCATTGACGTGATGAACACATGGCAATAGTACAGGGGTCTTCGCAAAGTTACGAGGTTGCAAAACTATGTTTTTAGTCGCCATTTTTTCACGAACAGAGCTTTATGACGATCTGTCTCTGTATAATGTTCACTTGACGCCTATGCAAGCTGTATTGACGTGGAGATTATTAGATGATGCCATCAGGGGGCGTAAGCACGTAACTAAAAATTATTTTGTTGCGCGAAATTCTTTTGTACCTTAAAATCAAACACCGTCTCCTTTGGTATGCCCTTGATGTACGTACTCTAAAAGATTTTATATCTGTATGTAAACTAAAGTAAAGTGTACTTACATTGGTTGGAAAGACAGTTGCATGTTAATCTCATGTTATGCGTAATTATTTGTTGCTTAAATGTTTCAAAGCAGGTAAATTTGTCGATGTAAATTGAGAGAAATTCATTCACCTGCAGAAACCGTTTTATGTAAGCAGCAAAGCCGGCTGCAACAGGCAAATGAAGGGAAGTGTTTGAAAAACGCCCTTGTTTCAGAACAAAAGGGCGAATATGCTCCTGTTTGAAACAAAAGCGGGGACCAGCTACTCTTTCCACTTTCACCATAAAAAATTTTGACATGTTAACATATTCGCGCTTTTTATGCTCAAAGAGAGTAGCATGGAGATAGTGACGGTGAAAGAGTGAGGGGACAGTGCCAACGGGATAGAAAGAGAGAGGAGACATTATGAGAAGAGAGAGAACGTGACAGTGAAACAGAAAAAGATATGTATGAAGGCAGTAATAGTAAGAACCGAGGGGACAGGAGATAATGAAGGTCAGTGAGAAACAGTGGCAGTAAATGGAAAGAGTGATGGATAGGTGCAGAACAGAGGAAGCAACAGAGAGAAGAGGCAGCAGAAATAAAAAGAGACCAGTTGACGCCGTATGTAGACTTCAGCGGTCTGAACCCGTCACCCAGACCGGCGAACTTCAACACGAAAAGATGTGTACGGCTTTCCTCCATTCTCCAAGTTTCTCGGTGTAGATGTCAAAACCCCGAGCAAACCATCCACAAGAATGTATGTGGAGAGGAGATAATGAAGAGAAAGACAACTGATTGTCCGCGATAAAAAAAGAGACAGTGACAATGCTGCAGAAAAAGAATGGGGCAAAGACAATGCCAACGGGACGGAGACCTACTGAAGGCGGCAGAGAGAACAGCGAGGGAAAGGAATGAAGTCACTACCAGTGGGAGATACAGACTGGAGAAAGTGCTAATGGGTGAAACAGTCGACAGTGGGAGAGTATCATATACTGAGTTGACAAAAGTCATGGGATACCTCCTAATATCGTGTAGGACCTCCTTTTGCCCGGCGTAGTGCAGCACCTTGATGTGGGAAGGACTCAACAAGTCGTTGGAAGTTTCCTGCAGAAATACTGAGTCACGCTGCCTCTATAGCCGTCCATAAGGGCGAAAATGTCGCCAGTGCATGATTTTTTGCGTGAACTGACCGGTCGATTATGTAGCGTAATTGTTCGATGGAACTAATGTCGAGCGATCTGGGTGGCGAAACAATCCCATTCGAGGACCAGTGACATGACATACTTGTTTGTGACCACGTAATTCATGAATGGCAGCAAATGGTCTCCAAGTAGTCAAACATAACCTTCTCCAGACTTTGTTCGGTTTTGCTTGGATCAGAGAAACCAGTCCATTCCACGCAAAGACAGCCCACACTACTATGCAGCCACCATTAGCTTGCACAGAATCCATGCGAGATGGCGCAGTGGTTGGCACTCTGGACTCGCATTCGGGTGGAAGATGGTTCAAACCCGCTTCCGGCCATCCTGATTTAGGTTTTCCGTGATTTTCCTAAATCGGTTCAGGCAAATGCCGGGATGATTCCATTGAAAGGTTATGGACAATTTCCTTCCCCGCCCTCCCCTCATCCGATTGGACCGATGACCTCGCTGTTTGGTCACCCCACCCCCCCCTTCCCCAAGCCAACCAACCAACCTTGCACAGAGCCATGTTGCCAATTTGGGTTCAAAAATGGTTCAAATGGCTCTGAGCACTATGGGACTCAACTGCTGAGGTCATTAGTCCCCTAGAACTTAGAACTAGTTAAACCTAACTAACCTAAGGACATCACAAACATCCATGCCCGAGGCAGGATTCGAACCTGCGAGCGTAGCGGTCTTGCGGTTCCAGACTGCAGCGCCTTTAACCGCACGGCCGCTTCGGCCGGCTGCCAATTTGGGTCCACGTATTTTTGGGGTCTGCGTCAGACTAGAGCCGTACCATCATCTCTTACCAACTAAAATCGGGACTCATCTGACCATATCATGGGTTTACAATTATCTAGAGTCGAACCGTTATGGTCAGGAGACTAACAGAGGCGCTGCAGGCGATGTACTCTCAGCAAAGGCAATCGCGTCGGTCATGTGCTGCCACAGCCCAATAATGCCAAATTTCTGCGATCGTTTCCTAACGGATACGTCCGTCGTACGTCCCACATTCATTTATACGGTTATTTTACTTGACTGTTAGCGCTGACAGCTCTACGGAAAAGCTGCTGCTCTTCGTCAAGTGAATGTTGTCGGCCACTGCGCTGTCCTTAGTTAGAGGTAACGCCTGAAATGTTGTTCTGTTGGCGTACTCTTGACGTTGTGGATGTCGGACTACTGACTTCCCTAATGAGTTCCGAAATGCTATGTCTCCTGCGCCTAGCTACAACTATCATTCCGTTTTCAAAGTGTGTTAATTCCAGCTTTGCAGCCATCATCACGTCGCAAACCATATCCGATGGATACCTGTGTATAAATAACGGCTTGTCGTATATTGACGACTTAATGACCCGTATGTTTTTATCCTTCAGGCTGTTGGCAGCCCTCAAGGTCACTGCAAAATAGGAAATCAGAGACAATGCCGAGAGCAGGCAAAAATAGTAGCCTTTAGATAACCAGAGGTAAATAGTAACACTAGAGACCAGCAATAAAACCGAAATTGCAAAGAGAAGAGAAAGAACGGAGTAATGACCACACATCATCATTCAGCATGGAAGAACTACAGAAGGCTATCAAACAAAGTAAACGTGGCTAATCAGGTGGCTTGGATGATATACGCACCGAGCAAATCAAACACTTCGGCTTAAATACGAAGAAATGTATTCTCCAACTTTTCGATTACTGTGTAACTGGAAATTAAATTCCAAAGATATGGCGGAAGAGTCGAGTGACTGTTTGCTGAAATCTGGCAAAGAAGGAAATGATCCAAAGAATTTTAGACCAGTTGCACTACTTTATCATCTTTATAAATTGCTGGAAAGACTGATACTGAATCGCCTATTACCTTCAATTGCCTCCTCACTTATAACTCAGCAATCTGCATTTCGTCCAGGTAAAAGCTGTAGTTGACAACTGATAAATCTCACACAGTTTATAGAAGATAGCTTTGAAGCTCAGAAGATGAAAGGAGTGGCATTTTTCGACTTGTCAGAGGCGTATGATACGGTCAGTCACCAGCTACTACTAGTCAAGGTCTGCAATCTCACCAATGATTTAGGTCTAACCAGGCTCATCACTCATCACATCTCTCCTGCAGAATCGCAAGTTCTTCGTCGACTTTCAAGGACAGCGTAGTCTATGGAGACTACTGAAGAATGGGCTCCCCCAAGGAAGTGTTTTGGCTCCAATTCTGTTTAACATATACACGAACGACCAACCTGTAGCCCCAAACACCATGGGCTTCTTATATGCTAACGACCTCGCTCTAGCCACCTAGAGCACAGATTTTCAATCAGTGGAAACCAACCACATTAATGCCCTTGAAGATCTATCCAGATACTACAGCACAAACCAGCTTAAACTCAAACCCTTCAAAGACCCAACTGTATGCTTTTCATTTAAGAAGCAAGGAAGCCAGTCGCAAGTTGAAAATAGTATGGTCGGCGGTTGAACTGGAACACTACGAGACTCCAAAATACCTGGGAGTGACACTTGATAGATCTCTCATTTACAAAAAAACGGCATGAAATGCAAGTCGAAAGTCTCCACCAGGAATAATCTCCTACGGAAAGTGGCCGGATCACAGCGGGGTAGTCATCCTGAAACAATCCGAACATCTGCAATGACACTATGCTATTCTGTGGCAGAGTATGCCTGTCCTGTTTGGTATAATTCAACTTATGCCAAGCAGGTGGATGCAGAATTATAACAGGTTGTTTGAAACCCAGTCTAGTCGAATGGCTTTAGCTCCTCGCCGGAATACCACCACCACCTGTTCGAGGAGAGATAGCTGCGAACAAGGAAAGAAAGGCAGTGCAACAGGAAAATACTCATCCTCTGTATTCGCACGAACCGCATCTGCAACGACTGAAGTCAAGGAAGTGTTTCCTTAGGACATCAAAGGAATTGGAACCACTGCTGAAAAAGCTAGGTTACAACTATGGATGGCTACCTCCGATCTACCTTCTCCCTGGTTGGAAAAGAGTTGTTGAAATTTTACCTCTGGGCAATGACAGGGAATAGAAAACTTAGAAGTCCCTGAATAAACTGAGATCTCGAGTTGGGAGTTCAAACGTTAACCTGGAAAAATGGGGATACACTGATCAAAATGGTATTCCGTGTGACTGTGGAGAAGCACCGACAGTCAGGCACGTTCTTCGATGTCGATTGTTTCGAGTCTCCTGTACAGAATATGACCTTCATCAAGCAGCAGAAAAATGGCCAAGTTTTGATCAAAAGTAATTTAATCATAAGTGTGTAAAATGTATGTGCATGTACCTGTATTTTTCTTACACGTGAATAATGATAAGTAGAGGTAGAGGACAGCTGCAAAAAAAAAGGGAGTTAATACGACACATAAACAGAGCCTGCATCAAAATATGGAAATTGCGAGAAATGTATGCCTTCACATGAATGCCGATGCTAGCCAAGCCCACAAGTTGCGCAGTTGTATTTGACCACATGCTCAATGTCTTCAACAAGTAGCAAATGTCAGTCGTGGTCAGAACAGCGTTCCGTATGGCTGTGTGTGCGTTATGTAGGAGGTAGGTGAGCTCTAACATGGGCCAATTGTTGGTGCTCTTGTGGTGGGTGGTTCCATTCCTTAACCAAGGGAGCTGAAGCGTTATGTACTTCAATAGGCACCGTATAGAAGATTTGTAAGGAATACAGCGCAAGTGGGAAACATCTTCCGGCAAATCATACTGTGAACGAAAGTGTATGTTGAGTGATTCAGACAGAATTTTATTGAAAAGAGTTGTGCCGAAAAATAAGAAGGTTCAAATTGCTCTCAGCACTATGGGACTCAACATTTGTGGTCATCAGTCCCCTAGACTTAGAACTACTTAAACCTAACTAACCTAAGGACATCACACACATCCATGCCCAAGGCAGAATTTGAACCTGCGACCGTAGCAGCAGTGCGGTTCCGGACAGAAGCGCCTAGAACCGCTCGGTCGCAACGGCCGGCAAATAAGAAGACGACAGTTGTAAAAGTCACAGCAGAATAGAATGTCGTGCTCGTGAATCCTGACAGCAGTAAGACAATATCAAGGGAATTTTAGACTATCGGAACTGCATGGCAAAATGGAATTCCAAAACCAAATCAGCAGTGCAACCGTGATGCCAAAGCAAGAAAATCTGTAGTATGGAGCAAAGGCAGAAAGTCATTCGTTTGGATGAGTCTTGTTGCACATTGCTTCCTACTTCTGGCCATTTTACGTTCCAAGAGTGAAACATGGTGGGCTTCAGCGATGAACTGCATAACCATCGTGGTATCCCATGGGCCTCACGCTCTCTCATCAATAACGCATTACTATCATTGTTTATGCAAGCATTCTGGCTGATCAAGTCCATTCAATAGTACATGTTCGTTTTCAAATGGTAATCCTGTGTTCCAAGACGAGAAGGCTCCTGTTCACACCACTCGCATCGTCCAGGACTGGTTGTGCGAACACGAGTATGATCCGTAACATTTCTCCTGGACAATACAGTAACCAGGTCTAATTATTATTAAGTCTTTTTGGTCTTCTGTGTTCAGGAGGGTAATATTTGTCTTCATCATTGCTTCCTAACCTTGTCTCTGTTTTTCAAAGAATGCTATAGATCTCCCTTGACAACCACACAGAACATGTTTTTACCCATTTATACGAGGTGCGACAATAAAGTAATGAGACTGATTTTCTTTGGAAGATGCGGCAACCCTGCAGGCTTGCGTTGATGTAATATCTTTGACCTTGGTCTATAAGCTGCCTCTAGTCCAAGCGGCACATCGAAGCAACTGCACAGTCGTGAGTTGTGCTGTAATAGGTTAACACATGTTTGTGTCTCTCGTCACGGAAATGGAACCGCATAACATTGCGCAACGATATGCCATTTCCTTTTGCTTTAAATTGGGTGAAAACGCGATGACAACTTACATTAAACTTCAGAAGGCTTTTGGAGAGGAGATTACGTCAAGAGATCAAGTTTTTCGTTGGCATAAAATGTTTAGTGAAGGCAGAACGAATGTTGAAGATTAAGACCACAGTGGACGACCACCTACCTCACGGACGGATGTCAACTTGGCCAGGCTGCGTGAACTCGTACGATCTGATCGAAGATTATCCGTGAAAATGATTGCAGAAGAACTGAACAACAATCGAGGAACAGTTCGTCTCATAATAACTGGATACTGCATCACGATAATGCGCCATCCCATACTGCTCTGTCAGTACAGCAATTTTTAACCTCAAAACAAATTTCAGTACTACCACAGCAACCTTATTCACCAGATATCGCTCTGGGCGACCTTTTTCTATTTCCAAGAGTCAAAACAGCGGTCAAGGGACACCATTTTCAAACAACACAATATGTCCAAAAATCTGTGACGAGAGTCTTGGAGGATATTACAGAAGATGAGTTTCAGAAATGTTACCGTCAACGGCAGAAGCGCTGGAAAAAGTGTGTGCAATCAGAAGGGAACTACTTTGAAGGAGACAACACTAAACTTGACTAAGATGGCAAGCAAAATTTTTTTCACATCAGTCTCATTACTTTATTGTCGCACCTCGTAGACGACTGGAAACCGTTTTGAATACCTGCTGTTTCCCTACATCGTCTTAGGTATGGTAATGTGTTGTGTTTTTTATGTTTCTATTTTTTTCCATCCCATGTAGTCTGGCGGCAAAGGACAGTTTGGTACTGGTGGGAAGTATGGGATAGAAGTTATGGAGGAATATCAACGCCTGTATTATATTATAGATGTAGGTTGCAATTATCAATGTAGAAATTAAGACACATGCACAGGACAGACTATAGCGAGCTGGCTCGAACGAGTCACCTATCTGAAGGCCAAAAGGATGAGATCCAACGAATGACCAAAAAGGAAAAAAGAGAATCAGAAGCTCATCATAAGTATATTATAAATAAAAAATCGTAACGTGTGGGCACAGTCTAAAGAACAAAACCGTTTCTAATTTCTGCCACTGAATCAAAGACAGAAGGCAAAAAAAGCAGAGAGAGAAACGACTGGGCATGCTGAGAGATTTGAGAGAAGGAATATGTCACAAAGAACTAACGGAGCAACAATGAATAAATTTGGTAACAGTAAATTACTAATTGATTTAATGATAATACGTGCAATATATTGTGTGGTTACCTGCTATAAGATATTCCGCTAAAATGTTGTTAAAACTTAACATCTCTTGGATTGCAAGTCGTTTGAAACCTACTCAAACAAATTTCTAAATTATAATATTCTAATTGAGAAATATAATGTTCCTACAAATGAAACTAAAAACTAAACTAAACTAAACTTCTCCCAAACAGGCCATTAAGACCCAACTGTACCGACCGGCCGCCATGTCATCCTCAGACCATAGGCGTCACTGGATGCGGATACGGAGGGGTATGTAGTCAGCGCACCGCTCTCCCGGCCGTCTGTCAGTTTCCGAGACGGGAGGCGTTATTTCTCAGTCAAGTAGCTCCTCAGTTTGCAAGCGCTGAGTGCACGCCGCTTGCCAACAGCGCTCGGCAGACCGGATGGTCACCCATGCAAGTGCTAGCCCAACCCCCCTGTGCTTAATTTCGGTGATCTGTAGGGAACCGGTCTTACCGCTGCACAAAGGCCGTTGTCGACAAATGAAATTCACAGAATTGTTACTTCATCAAATGTGCAGTACACTACAGTACTAATCAATGCCGCCTGCAGCTAGAGATGACAGGACTTCAACGGGTCTGACATTACAGTGAAGTTAACAACGCATGGTATCGATGTCCTGGGATACAATTTTTAATAATTTGACGAGAAAATTGGAAATTCTACTTACGACAACGCGTAGTTCATTTGCTGAAGTAAAGGTATATTTTCGTCTAAAGCGAATAATATCACTTTAATAGAAATTTACGACTTGCGTATAAATATTCAGAAAACGTGCTCACTAAGCTTTATTGAAGACAATGAAACAACAACCGGAAGTATACAAAGGAAGTAGAAAATTTACCTTATGATATCATTACCTAGCAAAAATCAGTATGAGAAAGTACATTACTCGAAAGCATAGTGCAAAAGTGGGGATAAAGATGACGGTAATCCGAAAGTGGTGACTCATGACCATGATACTATGTTCCTATTTCAGAGGAGAGCGTTTCACATTCGAGTTCTTTTACTAATCTTAAAAGTGCATGTGAAAGAGAACATTTTCTTTCCCGGGACCAAGGTACAACTGCTAAAATTAACATTGTCGCCATAAGATGAGTAAAATTTTTATCTGATCAGCGTGATTTGTATCCCGCAAGGTTGATAATAACAAGTATTTTGTCTGTTATTGAGGATAACAGTGTTTAAGTACCCATTAAAATGTAAATGACACAGAGTGACATAGCCTTGTTAAGTGACAGGTGAAAATCGTATTTACTCGGTTACCATTTTTATGACATTTTACCGTAATTAAAAAGTTTGACACGTTCAGTGGTAACGCATGTCATCCAATATATATGGCATTACTATACGAAAATATTTCTTTCGTTGATATTTTGTTGGAGAGCTTGGATGAAACGTCTTTCTCTGCAAAGCCTGTTACGTCCGTAAATGTTATCGATCGACAGCCAGTCAAAAAGACGGTTGGAACTGACATATTTTCTCTCACAACAAATTCTACACCCCGTATGATGTTTCGGAACATCGGTGATATTGGATGAGTCACTTCAATCTATTTGAAACGTTTTTCACCGCACGTAGATTCCGAAGGTACGTGTCTCGACACGTAGTTCGACTAGCGGGCTTTCGCACTTCGGACTCCTGCTATCGTTTCACCTTGGTAGTCCCCCAGAATAACAGAAATTTTTTAAAACTTTTCTATTAATATTTGTCATATCACCCTGCTTCATCATTTTTCGAATAACTGCATATAATTCGACAGTAATTCAATGAAGATCGATCCAAAATTTCCCCAGTACAAACGAGTCGAAATGGACTCATCCAAGTGGTTCGCGGCAATAAGACCTCTGTATTACGTGAGCAAGCCGTTCGGTCTCGCTCCATTTTCCCTTGATCCCACCTCAACGGCGTTCTCCACTTCCTTCTTGGAAAGGACTTACTCCCTCGTGCTGGTAGCAGCTGCGCTCACCCTTGGCGTCCTGGCGGTCACGGAACGACAACAGTCGACACATTTCATTCCCACCGTGGTGATGAACGATATGATTGAGGTCCTGTTTCTAACTTCGTCCGGTTTATTGATCTTGGGAAAGTGGTTCCTCTGCAATCACAGCATTGTGAAGCTCATCTTCAAAAAGTTAATCGAAGTCGACGTCATATTAATGACTGATCCGAAGGAAGAATGCGAGAGAATTTTTATATTTTCACTTATTGAAGTATCACTTCTGGTCTCGATTTACTTGTTAATATTCATTTTCGACGCATGGTCCTGGAAGAAATCTTTGAAGCACTTTGACATGTTCTATTTCGCGGGACCTTATCCGTTTTATGTAGTTAACGGGGTTTCCGACACACAGTTCTTCAACTTGGTACTATTGCTAAAGAGGCGTTTTCGAGTGATCAATGAGCGTCTCAGGGCACTCAGGCGGCGAATGGATTCAGCCGGAACTGAGCGACCACTGCCTCGGTTGCAGCCGGTATTTCACTCCAAACGACATCTCCTAGACACTGTGCTGCAGAATGGCAAGGTATGTAGGCCGCAGTATCTTCAATTTAATCCAGAATTGATTTCTTTCTTCATACAGTATACCAAAACCGAGAATTCGTTAGACAGTTTTAGGGTAGCACCTCGGCTGTTGCTTAATTAACAAGCATTTACTTCATTACGTTTCGTAGTGTTAGTCAGTTTCTGTCTTACAAGTCATTCTCAAGTGTTACTGATACCAATAACACGTTGCAATACAGAGCCCATAGTACTCAATTTGACCAGTCGTTTTACAATCAATAGGGTGAATACGTGGTAATTAAGTGGCCACCGAGACGGAACAATGACACAGTGCTTTAACACAATTAATTTGTTAAACTTATGTTAATTGCGAGAGCAAATCGTTGTTATGGTTGAAAGGTTCTCGACTGTTCCATTAGATGGTGCTGCACAATATTTGTACAAGCCAGTTGATCGTCATCTTCATGTGCGACTACGGCTCTCCAACCGATCTGGCCAAGAGATCATCACCAGGTTTGTGTATCCCCGCGTATGGTGTCTAGTAAACCTTCAGTTTGGTCCTACAGCCTAGGTATTGTCGATTATTTAACATTTTCTTATTACTAACAATACGATTTTGTGTGACTGAGGCTGACTGGTGTGACTCGCCAATTGGTACGTTTATTAGCTAGGATTTCGAGTCGGGCATAGCTACCCTAGTTTCGCTTCTTCCTGCATCCGACGTATGATTAGTGCCACCAGTGCTGATTCTCATTACTT
This sequence comes from Schistocerca piceifrons, assembly GCF_021461385.2. Classification (NCBI taxonomy): domain Eukaryota; kingdom Metazoa; phylum Arthropoda; class Insecta; order Orthoptera; family Acrididae; genus Schistocerca; species Schistocerca piceifrons. The sequence continues at coordinate 671,065,115 of NC_060141.1, forward strand.
GCTGAGCTGAAATCGTGGGCCTCTGTAAGTGGTATGGGCGTTTCCTGGTGATGGTTGCTGAGTAGGGCTGAGTCAAAAGTAGCCCGTTGTGAGCCATTACCGATTTTCCCCCAACAGTGACTGCTGATGGCTTGTACCCAGGGGTGGCGGCCGTCGTGCGCGAAAAGTGTTGATAACACAGGGGGCTGTAGCTACTTGTAAGTAAGCACGCAGGTGCAGGGACGTCATGGGCAGCCAGCGGTGCTGGTTCCATTGTGGTACGATGTGGCCTGGCTGGCTTAGTCGTAGGTGAAACTGGCTGGATGGCAGTTTTTCCGGTCTGAGGCAGAAGAGATATCTGGATAACCCTGGACCTGCAGAGTCTGGTACTGGGAGATGCCGAGTCCTTCAGTGGTAGGGACAGCCTCGATTTGATCTTCAGCCTATTAGTGGAGAGTCTTAGAGGGGCGACCGTGTAACAGTACCGTCCATCGCTAGTTCTCATTTCTGGTACTTGGTGGCAGCACACAACTGGTGAGCAAGAAGACGCCATGATCCCACTCACGATACGTCAGGAATTTTGTACTGCTTTCAGTTGTTTGTGAGTTGTCAGTGTTCAGTGTTTAATGTTGTCTGTGTGAGAGGGCGGTGCAAGAAGTTAGTTTCAAGACTGTGGTACAAGTTTACGAGGTGAGTAATAGAATTTATTTGTACTTAATTTTAACTGTAGCCCTAAAACTTTCAAGACACCGCTACATTAGACAATACGCAATCGGTATCGTTTTTATTGCGTGATCATCCTTCATTACACACCGGCCAGTTGTCTTCCAGTACCGACCAAGCAGGATATTATGGGTAAATTAATAATAACTTTTCTCTTCATTTTTCAAAATGAAATGGTTGAAAATAGGGGACAATGAAAGGAAGATGGACTGGAAAGAATATGAGGCTGGCAATCAATGAAGTAATACGCAAAAACGACAGCAAGTCAGGCAGATGAGTCTTTTCATGTCTCAAGTAGCACTATAGGTGAACCAGTAAAAGACAAGAAGCAGAGAAAAGGAAGTCCCAAAGAGACTTGAAGACAGCTCAGGCCCGCAAACAGAAATAACAGATACATCTAACAGAAGCAAATGAGTAAAGAGTTCAGTTAGTGATGCAACAACAGAAAGCTTCAAAAGATGCTGGAAATTGATGTGGACGCACTAACAACGGAATCGTTTAAAGAGCAATGGGTAAAATGCACTAATTTTAAGGAGTGGGTACATGTTGGCTGTGGACTATTTTTTGTGATCACTGCAATAACTGAAGAATAGTTTTTGATATTAGTGAATTTTGTTCCTATAATAATGTGTTCGATGGTTTTCTTTAATGTGTAATGTAGTTTATTAATAAATTTTGAAATATTCCTATAGAGGCACTGGCCTGTACAGTAAGACAATTTTTATACTGACTTAAAAACCACCTCTTTTTACTTCATCATGACCTGACATTTTTCCAAACTTTCGGCAGATCACTATGGATTTTTTTATGTCTCAGGTTGCTGTATTAAATTTCCAGATTTTTGAGTATTTTACATTTTACAAGTGACGATGTTAAGAAGACCGATGATGTAGCTCTCCTAATGCTGCAACCCTTGTCTCCTGGCAGGCAGTCTTCCGAGGATGACAGTGCTATAGTAGAGCCGCACGACACGATGGCGATACGATACGATGACTTTGCTACTCCACGACCAGCCTGGCAGGGAAACCAGTATTTATAAACGAGAAAACGGTTCTCTTGTGATCTGGCTGCCATGCACGCCACATGTGTCGCTGGGTTAGGTAACCAGCTGCTCGCCAAATGGCAGGTGGGCTGCGGTGGTGTGCAGGAGCCATACTGGAGTGTCGATGTAGCCTATTATGGAATGTGGCTACCAACAATAATGTGCTCTCTTCCTCCATTCTCACACCGTTATATTACGTATATGTATTTCAACTGTTTCTTTGTTGATTAAACAGATGGAGAAGATTTCAACTCAGCAAAGTAGGAGAACTAGCGCCGTGGCACTAAGGCATCATCAGACATAGATAAACGGAATCCATGACTTCAAACGGGTGGGGAATCGAAGCCTGGGCAGTTAACCCAGACATGAAAACCTTCCTACTCGCATGTGCTAGTGTCTGTAACTAATGACTGGGCTTTCCTCCACTGTGCTTGCATAGTCCGTGGCTCAGTTCTCCGACATTGGGCTTTGGATGCCAACATGGCTTCTAAGGAGTTACAGCCTTATGGCTGTACTTTTCTAGTGAACCGACTTATTAATTGGCGAACGTCAACAGCTTGCAACAGTAGCACCTGATGAAGATGAGCAGCTGCCTCACAGAAATGTTGTGTGGTTTCGACACCTCCATCCAAGAATCTTTCAAGCAGTTACTATGTCTCGACAACAACCAACAGTACAGTCACATTTATGTTATTAGTTTAGAGGTTTCGACCCTTTAAAACGGTAATCTTCGTATGTTAAACTCGAATGTAATATAATAAGTAGTTGGTTTATGGGGGACTTGTCACACCTCTTTCAAAATTTGTGACGTAATGTGAGTATGACAGTGCACTGTCCTGCACGTTGTAGACCACATCCCTCCTTATCGATCACGTTGTCATCATGACATCACAAACCATGCCAAATGTATTCTGTGTCATGCCTCCAATTTCTGTGACTTATATTGGCGATTAAAGCGAAACAGCTAATCAACATCTAGGGCCAGAGCTGCAGGCTTGGCCTTGATCAAAATCATTCGAACAGGAATAATTTTTACCAGGTTCAAAAGCATTTGTTTATCGATAAAAAGTTTTACTGACAATACTAATGTAATTTGACCCTATTGGAGCCGGTCGCAGTGGCCGAGCGGTTACAGGCGCCTCAGTCCAGAACCGCACGACTGCTACGATCGCAGGTTCGATTCATGCCTCGGACATGGATTTGTGTGATGCCCTTAGGTCAGTTAATTTTAAATAGATCTTAGTTCTAGGGGACTGATGATCTGAGATATTAAGTCCCATAGTGCTCAGAGCCATTTGAACCATTTTTTTCACACTATTGGCTTAATTTGTAGGTTAAGCACACTTCTGAAAGGGGTCAGTTCAGTTAATTTGCAGCAATTTCTGTAAGGCACAATGAATTGTCAAATAAATGCACACAAACACACACACACACACACACCCACACACACACGTTTGTGTGTACTTCCTCATTAATGAATCTATCTCTCTCCCTGTTCTACACTTCACTAACTCTATCTTATGAAGTACTGTACTCTCTCATCAGTAAATTATATCTCAGATATGAACACCCAGGATGAAAGTTGCATAATGGGCGTCGTTTTACTGGAGACTTCGTTGCTCATGGCACAAAGATAGAACAATAATTGCCTGACTTTTCAGAATATTTTCAGTATTGCTTCAAATCATTAAGTACTAATTTAGGGAGCAAGAAGATAATGGCCCATGTTCTACTTTAGAAAAATATGATCAGTGTTACTGATTGCTTCATACAGATTTTTATTGCATTTGACACCAGATGTAGCTGTGGTAAAACGCTTTTTCACCAGTGTTACATGTTATGACGGTTTAGCCCAACAAACTGTACTTATGCATCTAAAATATTGCCTCATCAGTAAGTTTATCTCTCTGTTTTGTACTTCCCTGAAGATGTTTATGTGTGTGAAATTTTATGGAACTTAACTGCTAAGGTCATCATTCCTTAAGCTTACACACTACTTAAACTAAATTATCAGAAGGTCAAACACACACACCCATGCCCGAGGGAGGACTCGAACCTCCGCCGAGACCAGCCGCATTGTCCATGACTGCAGCGCCTAAGACCGCTCGGCTAATCCCGCGCGGTGATGTTTATGTCAAATACTGTACTGCCTCATTAGCAAACTTTGTGTCTGTCTGTAACTGTTACTTTACATAGTAGTACAAACCATTTGTGACTAAAAGAAAAATCGTTAGCAGGCACTTGACACACAATTTTAGGCATAAGCATGGCTCTGTACCAAACCAAACCTGATTAAAAATTTAACTACAAAAAACTCGATAGCAAAAATACTATGGAAGCAGCAAAACACACAAGGAAAAAGGGAGTCTCAATTACTGTTCTGTAACTACCAGCTAGTGCATGAAAACAAATAATGTTGAACTTACACTTGACCTCTAAAACATGATTGCAGTTTTGAAAATGCTGTGCCTAAATTTTGTGTAACATTTGTCAAAAGAGATTAAGGTCTTTGCCTTCTAACTTTGGTCATAAATGAAGATAAGTTGCTCATGGTACGAATATCTAACCGTAATCACCTGAATTTTTCGAAGATTTTTAGTAATACTTCATCCCACAAACACCATATTAAGGGGGAAGAAGATGATACATACACTAGAAAATCCGTAGCTGTTCAACACACATGTGTCCCTGCTAAAATAACATACTATACAGGCAGGTGACGTATTATACAAAGCCTAAATGAGATTATGTGAAAAAAAAGAAAAAGAAAAAACTTGACAAGCATCATTTTAGGGTGGAAGAAGGTAACAATACACACATGCACGCACGCACGCACGCACGCACGCACACACACACACACACACACACACACACACACACACACACTCACACACAATGTTGATGTGAGCGGTCACAATGGTATTTTCACTTTCAATGTCCATAAGAATACATAAAGTTTTTAAATTCCAAGGTTTCCATGTCTAAGAGGTATGTCAAAAAATTAACAGCTTCACACACACTGCTTATATAAAGTGCTAGAATGGTAATTATACATCTAAAAGAATTGTCAAAATAAGTAAGGATATTGCCATTTCCATCTTAGGCATAACTGAAGCTACGTTGTTCGTGGTACAAAGATCGTATTTTCGTTTTTACAATCTTTTCAGTGAAGCTTCACCTCACCAGCACGGTTTTAGACGTGTAATTTGTGGTAGAAGGTTATGCTTTGTATTCCATGATATAAAATTTTAATCGATGTCGGTTGATAGGTAATTTCTTTTCCGTTACATTCGAGTTCTACCGTACTTGAAGTGCCATGGTTATCCAACAACTGTACATTTTGTGACGCGTTAACACAAAAAGCTGCACTAAAAGTGATATCTTTTGAAGAGATGCTGACTGCGCTATATGAAATGAATACATATTTTCGAAATACATGAGTACAGCTTCGTAACGCATAGAGTACGAATGCAAAACACGCCATAGACAGTGACGGAGCATGCTTCCACACAGAGATAAAAGTTCAGTAGTTCAATGATACATTCTTTGAACAAGAACACAATTATGTTTTAAAATATATAAAAAATGCATGCATATTGCGTATAACAATTAGGAAGTATAGTTACAGATCTCTGTAACATTCGACCTTTGCACTAAAATATTATTTATCAAAATATGTAAGATTTAGCTACAGACACAAATTCCAGTACTGTTGTAACAGAACCTTCCTGTAACATTTGTGCAAAAATACAGATGACTGGCCTAAGAGCACTATTAATTAAACTCGCAGGTTAAATAGTGCTCAGCGATGAACTTTGGCTGAATTTTGTGTCAAGCTTTAAAGAAACCAAAATTGCCTGTGCCGTTTAACAAAATCCACGAAAAATGTTACACATCATAAATCATGGCAGTAATGCTGATCTAACATACAGGTAGTATTGAACTGGAATCCTAGAAACGACAGAGAGGCTTCGTCCCCGCCGTAGCCTGTAGTGGTACACAACGCCACCACTGGCTGCGGCACTCCACACCGAACCCAGGATTATTGTGCGTTTCGGCCCCCAGTGGAACTCACCCGGGAACGTCTCACACCAGACGAGCGTAACCCCAAAGTTTGCATGGTAGAGTAATTATAACTGAGGCGGAATAGGGGGAACCGCCTGAAAAACCGTCCACAGACTGGCCGCACACCGGACCTCGACTCTAATCCTCCGGGCGGACTCGTGCCCCCTTCCCGCCCGGAAAACAGTGCGTTAGACCACACGAACTTACAGGTTAATGTGCACTTGTTGATGAGAATAGTATGGTCATAGTACCAAAGTAAACTATGACTTTCCCACATCTAAACTGCATGTACTATTCGCGAAAAACTCGTTGTCGTTCGAATAAAACCGAAACGTTGTAGTAACCTCCAAGGTAGGATAGTAATTTTAATTTGCAATACAAAGTATTTATCATCTTTTACTGAAAATGGCAGACAACTTACACTTTCACACTGTGGAGGCTACATAACACAGGAATGAAATAACATGCTGAATAGCAGCAATCTACATTCACATTGGTAAGGAACGAGGATTGCTTTGCTTTCAACTATCCACTTTCAGCTAATTGTCAAAATAACCTACACATTGTAGCATTTACATATCAGAGTATGAACTTTAACTTGCAGTAGAAAACATATGTCACTTCTGCTGGTAACGGTTACAGTTTCACACAGAGAAAACTACTTGACGCTTCGACCTATCGATCGCCATTTTACAGAAACTTTTGTAACAAATTGCCCCACTCATCAATATGTTACAGCAAAATTGTATGAAACTGCCCAACATTAACATGTGGGAACAAAACAGTAAGAACTCGGTCTATACATCTCTATGTTTGAAAGGAATTGTTAGAAATTGGTCTACTTGTCACTACTATTACATTAAATTGTAACAAACTGCCCTGTACATTACAAATACATGGTGGATACTATTGGGTCATTTGATGAGGTGACTACCATTAGTTCAGATCCCTCGCCCCCTTTACTGCTGTGATGCAGTTTTGTCAGGTTAACAGACTGACTACAGCTGTCCTTGATAATATTTGCACAATAATTACCACTTAATAAGGTGAATGTCACTACCCTGGATACTATCGAGTGGAGCGATGATGTTCAGTTTGCAGGGTGACTACCATTACATAATGGCAATTTGACATACTGGGACTAACATTACCTCCAATTCACTTGCGGAAATGATGGTCAGCGGACAATGTGGATGTTTGTGCACCAAATGAAAGTGAGATAGTAAAGTCACTTGACACATCGTGACTACAGTTACCCTGAACAGAACTGGAAAAATGTCAGTCAGGTAGCAAGATAGCTGCTATTACCCTTCCCACTGCAAATACAATCGTAGCTAGCAGTTATTGTCACTTGGCTGGGTGACTACCGTGTGCTTGAATATTACTGCGCGGGTAATGTTGGTCACTTGGTATAGTAACTATAAATACACAAATACATGGCTATATCATGTGTACCATGCCCTGATAGTATTGCGACTCTAGAAGCTGACAGTGTATGTGCCATAACTGGGCTGTGAGTGTCAGCTAAAGTGTCTCAGATAGCATTATAATACCACAATCTGACAATGTGTATATGTACCATACCACGATAGTGAGTGTGAACTACTTCTTCTCCTTCATTCATTATTTAGTTTCCAATAAGCATGAAACAAAATTGCTACAAATTACCACAGATGATAACAAATTACCGGAACTGAAACCAATGACCTAATGTTATAGCAAAATTTATACAATTTGCCCCGTTCTTCGACATGTTATGGCATAATTGTTGATTGGTTCGTTGATTCGGCGCAGGGGACCAAACAGTGAGGTCATCGGTCCCATCGGACTAGGGAAGGATGGGGAAGGAAGTTGGCCGCGCCATTTCAAAGGAAGTAATTTAGGGAAATCACAGAAAACCTAAATCAGGATGGCCGGATGTGGCTGTGAACCATTGTCCTCCCGAATGCGAATCAAGTGTGCTAACCACTACACCATCTCGCTCGATGTGGTAATTGTAACAATTGTCCCGCACATCATCAAGAAGTAACGATTTGCTATATGCGTCACTGTTTTATATCAGAATTGTAGCACATTGTCGCATACATCGATCTTACAACAAACATTATAGTAAATTGCCCCTGTTATATCAAAATTGTAACAGGCTGCCCAGGATATCGACAGGTCATAGCATAATTGTAACACATCGACAGTGGGAATCAGCTACTTCATGACAAATACTATTCTGACCCAGAAGCTGACAATGTACGTGGCATGAAATGATAGCGGGTGGCAGCTAGGTTCTTAAATACATTCTAAAGCATCAAAAAATTATAACAAATTTCTCCAAACATCATCACTGATGCATGAAATTTTAGCAAATTGTCCAATACATCACTAACGTTAAAAGAAATTGTAGTCACTTGCTCCATATGCCACTGTCTCAGCAAACTGTAACTTTTGTAGCATGTTGTGACTCTTGCAATAAGCAAATCTATTTGAGAATTATCGACGCCAGTAAGACAAGAATAGTTCCCAGAAGCAAAACAATTCGAATTGTGATGGCACATTTACATGCCAGTACCATACCCGCAAGGTCATGAGTCACACCCCCTTTACTGTGATGTGATCTAGCATGTCGCTGACTTTGACTGCATGATGTCACGGATCAAAATGGTGGAACCCTTGATGTCACAGTAACATTACACCAGTCATGAAAACAAAACTGCCAATCACAGTGCACTGTATTAGTGGCTATTAAAACAAAGCACGTGACACAGTAAGGATAGTACATAAATGGAGCATGACAAAGGGGAATTATTCTAGCAATGATGTGGAGTACAGAAGGAAAAGTCCATTAAAATAAGTGATTTTTCCAAAGGGGAGTGAGTTCTTTTCCAGCGGAAGTTCAACCATCTCACCATCCAAGTCTATTAAAAGAGCCTGTGAGTTGTAACCTATCCTACCTTGTGCTTTTTTCGAATTACAGTTTCATCTAATCTTTTCCCAGTTTAACTGATACCATACCAAACTTCCACAAGCTACATTCTCTCTCTTAACCCTTCTCGAAAATAATTATTCCTCATATCACTTCAAGTCTAATCTCTATCGAAATCGAGATTTCTGTAATGTGACCACGAGTCCACAACAACATAATCCTTATAGATTTTAGTACCGGTATGTCGTGATACTAAGAAATTAATTCAACAACTTTCATTTCAGTGCTTTCAATGGCATTTTCAAATAATCTCGATAAAAGGATGACAACGGACATCACCGCTGCTGATAGATACCCCTCCAAAACGCAACCTCTAACCCTATGATAGACATGTAAATCGTTAATTAAAAAGGAATAAATAACGTACAACTGCCGTTAAGGCTTAGCGTTCGAGAAGGAAGTTTTAATTTCATTTTGCTTCTTCAGAAGTAGCGGTGTAGAGATTCCTGTTGTAGTTGCTAGTGTTAACAGTTACAGTTCCTAAATTACACCCACTTTCCATTGAGCTAAACCTATGTTTAAATAATTCAATTCGGTACTGTTGTTGCTTGCATTTTCCAGCTTCAATCAATCAAATGATGCCTAACAGTTGCCAAAAATTTGTGGTCATTTAAGACATATTATACAGTAAATCATGGATCATACAGACAAATATAAACTGATCAGCTAGTGCTGTATCACCATCTATTAACAGCCAGTATGTCCACCTTTTGCACGCATAACAATGGCGATGCATTGTGGCTTGGAAGCAGTGAGGCCTTGGTAGTTCGCTGAGGGCAGATGGCATCACGTCTGCACACACTAGTCACCAGATTCCCGTAAATTCCGGAAAGGGTGGCGATGAGTTCTGGTGCCACATTCAGTGTCATCCTAGATGTGTTCGACAGGCTTCAATATGCCCAGTTGGGGCGCCACCACACCACCTGGTACGCGACATTGTGTTCCTCGAATCACTCCATCACACTCCTGGTATTATCTTGCTGAAAAATTTCACTGCTGTTGGGAAACATGATCATCATTAAGGGGTCTGCCAGCAGTGTATCATACTTCTTGATCATCATGTTGCCTCACACGAGCTCCACTGGATCCGTGGAAGCCCACGTAAATTTTCCCAAGAGCACAATGGAACCATCCATCATTACAGGTGTTCCCCTACAAGATGAAGCATTCGCGCGCGCCCATCGGTATGATGAAGAAGATATCGCGATTCATCAGACCATGCAGTTCTCTGCCACTGTGCCAAAGTTCAGTGCCGACTATCACGTGGCGGCTTCAGTCGTAGTTCGCGATGTTCTGATGTTAGCACTGGCATGTGCATGGGTCGTTGGCTGCGGAGGCCCATCGTTAGGAGTGTTCGTTGCACTGTGTGTTCAGACACACCTGTACTCTATCCAGCATTAAAGTCCGATGTTAGTTTCGCCACAGCCGCCTAGCCTGTTTTACAAATTTACCCAGCCTAAGACGTCTGGCATCTGTAATGAGGGGCGGCCGCCCAACGCCACGGCGTTTGGACATAGTTTCACCTTGGTTTCGTCACATGTTGAAGATTCTCAGCACAGCTCTACTCGACCACCTGACGAGTCGTGCAGTTTTCGATATGCTCGCACTGAGTCTCCAGGCCTCCAGGACGTCACAATGTGTCCTCGGCCAGACTCAGGTCGATCGTGGCCTTCCCCATTCTACACATGGACAGCACGCTAACTGATGCATCGTGCATGTGCCTAGCTAGCAGTCACTCGTCATCAGGTGACGCTGCTATCGGCTTGGACGGGTGCTCAAAATGTTCTGGCTGATTAGTGTGTCTGTAGTAATTCCTGCGTGCTCGAAGATTCTACAATTATCTGTGGACGTAAATGGTAAAATAAACGTATTTCATGTCTAGGGATCCTCATTCGAATTACTTCCCTATTTAATACAGTGTGTTACAAAAAGGTACGGCCAAACTTTCAGGAAACATTCCTCACACACAAATCAAGAAAAGATGTTATGTGGACATGTGTCCGGAAACGCTTAATTTCCACGTTAGAGCTCATTTAGTTTCGTCCACGTACGCTCAATGGAGCACGTTATCATGATTTCATACGGGATATTCTTCCTGTGCTGCTAGAACATGTGCCTTTACAAGTACGACACAACATGTGGTTCATACGCGATGGAGCTCCCGCACATTTTAGTCGACGTGTTCGTACGCTTCTCAACAACAGATTCGGTGACCGATGAATTGGTAGAGGCGGACCAATTCCATGGCCTCCACGCTCTCCTGACCTCAACCCTCTTGACTTTCATTTATGGGGGCATTTGAAAGCTCTTTTCTACGCAACCCCGGTACCAAATGTAGAGAGTCTTCGTGCTCGTACTGTCGACGGCTGTGATACAATACGCCATTCTCCAGGGCTGCATCAGCGCATCAGGGATCCCATGCGACGGAGGGTGGATGCATGTATCCTCGCTAACGGAGGACATTTTGAACATTTCCTGTAACAAAGTGTTTGAAGTCACGCTGGTACGTTCTGTTGCTGTGTGTTTCCATTCCATGATTAAAGTGATTTGAAGAGAAGTAATAAAATGAGCTCTAACATGGAAAGTAAGCGTTTCCGGACACATGTCCGCATAACATGTTTTCTTTCTTTGTGTGTGAGGAATGTTTCCTGAAAGTTTGGCCGTACCTTTTTGTAACACCCTGTATTAACTTTTAGCTTGACTCTTGGACGACAACGTTTGTTGATGGCTCAGAATATTTATCAGTCAACTGATAGGTTGACTATGATGGAAGACAACATCTGAATTCAGGTCAGAGATTATAGGCAAAGTATCACGACAAACTAGCGCATGGTTCTCTGCAGCGTGAGGTAGATGCTGGTGGCGACAGGCATTATGGCAAACTAAGGTGCTGTCAGGATCTAACCCTGAACGACTGGCCAGATTTAGGAGGCGGGCAGACCCGAGATGGCAGTGGAGTGTTCGCTGCAATGGTTTCGGTAGTCCAGCAATGGTCTCTTGTTCATGGTACTGTGACAGTAGTCACGGTAAGAGGACAGAATCCAAGGCTGTCGCTATTGCACACCGGACTGTGTTTCGTTGTCCAGCTGGTCTAACGATAACCAGCGGTAGGTTGGCCGTAGTAAGACTGATTCAGATGCCAAGAGGTTTGCGTCTGACGACATGGAGGCTTTTGCGTGCACTGATCATGCAATTCTATGTCCAGCAACGGCTGGCTGTGGCTGAGGCGTGAATACGATCCTGGGCTCCGTCTTCTGCATGAAGTTCCACTACAGTTTTATTCTCTAAGAGCTCCTCTCTTCTAAGAAAAACTCATCTCTCGAATTCCCGTAGAAATTTTTTCTGTAAATTAGGCACTAATTAACCTACAACTCTTTACAGTCTGCCTTCAGACTTCTGTCACGGTCGCATTTGATCCTGTACATTTACTAACGCTTATTTTTTAACCACTCTAGCTCCTGGCTCACCAGTGTGTCTCAATTTTATCGTTTTCACACTCCTCGCTTCATCTCACCTATACTCCCATCCAACATCACATCATGGTGAAGGAATGAGGATCGAGAAGACCTCCTAGTACATGCTGTAATTCGCATCTCTCTTATTCTCTTATCATATACAACAAATACGTCTAGTAACCAACAAAAAGAGACCAGAAAAATTTTCGTATATCAAGCTGAGTTTCACCCCACGTATGATCAAATTATGCCCTCCACTTTCCGGCAGTTATACCATAAAACTACATGATATCATGTTGTGTTTCCATCTTCTGAATGGGTTGATGCATCCCCGGCATGAAGTTCTTTCCTGTGCCATCCTCTTCGTCTCAAGGTAGAAATTGCAAACAACGTTCTCAATATCTTTCTGGGTGTATTCCAGTCTCTGTTTCCCTCTGGAGTTTTTACTTTCTACAGCCCTCTCCAGCACAATGAAAGTTATTTCCTGATATCTTAACAGATGTCCTACCATCCTGCCACTGCTTCTTAATACTGCTTTCTGTATATCCGTTTCCTTGCTGATACTTCGGACAATCTCCACAATCCTTACCTCATCAGTCCAAGTAATTTTGAACATTCTTCTGTAACATCACATCCCAAATGCTTAGATTCTATTTTTTTTTTTTTTTTTTTTTTTTTTGCTTTTCCCACAATCCATGTTTCACTGCCGTACAATGCTAGTCTCCAAACGTACGTTCCCAGTAATTTTTTCCTCAAATTAAGGCCTTTGTTTGATGCCAGATGACTTCTCTTGGACAGGAGTGGCCTTTTTGCCAGTGCTGGCCTACTTCTGATGACCTTCTTGCTCCAACCGTCATGGGTTATCTTGCTGCCTAGGTAGCAGAATTCGCCGCGCGGAGTGGCCACGCGGTTTCGGACGCCATCTCACGAACTGCGCGGCACCTCCTGCAGGAGGTTCGAGCCCTCCCTCGGGCATGGATGTGTGTGTTGTTCTTAGCACAAGTTAGTTTCAGTAGTGTGTAAGTCTGGGTACCAATGACGCTGCAGTTTGGTACCATAGGAATTCACACACATTCCAACATTTTTTTTGGCATAGTCCCTTAACGCCATCTACTTCGTGATAACCAATCCTCATGTTAAGTTTCTCGCTGTTCCCATTTCTACTGTTTCTCATCAGTTTCCTCTTTCTTCGATTTGCTCTCCGACCATATTCTGTACTCATTAGACTGTTCATTCCACTCAACAGATCCTGTTATTGTTGTTCACAGCAATGTCATCAGTGAATCTTATCATTGATATCCGTTCACCTTGAGTATTAATTCCACTCTTGAACCATTTACTTATTTCTGTAATTGTTTCTTTGGTGTATAGATTGATCGTTATGGGCGACAGACTATGTTCCTGTCTTACACCCTTTTGAATCCCAGGACTTCGTTCTTCGTCTCCCGTGCTTGTTGATCCCTCTTAGTACATAATGTATGTTACCCGTCTTTCCCTATAGCTTTGATCGATTCTCCTGAGACCTTCCAACATGTTGACCATTTTACACTGTGGAACGCTTTTTCCAGGTTGGCAGAACTTATGAAAGAGTCTTGATTTTTCTTTAGCCTTGCTTCCGTTATCAACCGCAATATCAAAATTGTCTCTCTGGAACCCATTACCATTTCTAAAGTGAAACTGCTCGTCATCTAACACATCCAGAATTTTCTTTCCCATTCTTCCGTACATTATTCTTTCCAACAGCTTGGATGCATGACCTGCTAAGATGATTGTGCGACAATTCTCGCAGCTGTTGGCTCTTGTAGTCTTCGAAATTATTTGGATTATATGATCCAGAAGGTCAGATGGTATATCTCCAAACTCATACATTTTCCACACCAACGTTACTAGTCGTTTTGTAGCTATTTCTCCCTATGATTTTAGAAATTCTTATGGTATGTTGCCTATCCCTTCTGCATTATTCGGTCTCATGTCTACCAAAGCTCCTTTGAATTCAGATTCTACAATGGATCTCCTATCCCTTCTATATCGACTCCTGTTTATTCTTCTACATTAGACTAGTCCTGCCTTTCACAGAGACCTTCAATGTCTTATTTCAATCAATCCGACCTGTTCATTGCATTTAACAGTGGGATTCCCATCGCAGTCATAATGTTAAAGCCCTTTCCTTTTTTTAATTTTCAGCGAAGGTTGTTTTGTTTTTCCTATATGCAGAGTGAATCCTTCCGACAATCATTTCGATTTTGATTTCTTCACATTTATTAGGCAGCCATTTCGCCTTTGGTTCCCTGACTTCTTATTTATTTATTTCCTATTTGACTTCTATTTCTGTATTCCTGAATGGCCTTGAACGTTTTTGTATTTCCTTCTTTTAGCAATGAACTGAAGTATTTCTTGCGTTAGCCATTGGTTCTTTCCAGTTACGTACTGTATACCAACAGTTTCCTTCCCAACTTCTATGATGCCGTTTTTAGAGATTACCATTCCTCTTTAACTGAACTTCTTACTAAGCTATTACTTATCGCAATATCTATAGCCTCAGAGAAGTTCTTACGTCGAAGACTCCAGGGCTGCCATTGATGAAATCTGGGCGTGGTTTTGTTGCTTAAGCTTCTCGAACGATGAAGAGCCTGTTCGTACCAGTTCAAATGCTGCTGTCCCTTGCTGCTCCGCGGTAATGTCTGTGTTTGTTTGTCACGCTGAACGCTCTGGAAGGGGGTCGACGAATGGGTCGATACCGTAACCGTCAGTAGCCATTGGCATACAGAGGTCTCAGAAGCGAATGCTTCCGATATTCACGCAGTTCAACGACCAATGAGCGTTGGCTGTAACTGTGATTTCAGACAGCAAGGTCTCTTTGTTGTGCTCGAAGTTCTTCAACGCGGTACTCGGAAATTCCCGATACAATCTTCTGGGCGTGTAGAGGGGAGTGACTGCATAATATACTGAATAGGAAACAATGTCTGGAAACCTCATCCAGCGACGCTACAGGGTCTCAAAGTTACTTGCACCGGCACCTATAAATGTATGTATATACAGCGTGATCCGGTGATGCCGTTAATACCTTTGTACGATGAGGGAGAAGGCTAAATGTACCAATATGAGGCAAGGGTCCCTTTCCTAGAAGGGAACGAGTCGAAAGTTATAGGCTAAAACATATACAGGGTTATTACAAAAGATTGAAGCGATTTCACAGCTCTACAATAACTTTATTATTTGAGATATTTTCACAATGCTTTGCACACACATGCAAAAACTCAAAAAGTTTTTTTAGGCATTCACAAATGTTCGATATGTGCCCCTTTAGTGATTCGGCAGACATCAAGCCGATAATCAAGTTCCTCCCACACTCGGCGCAGCATGTCCCCATCAATGAGTTCGAAAGCATCGTTGATGCGAGCTCGCAGTTCTGGCACGTTTCTTGGTAGAGGAGGATTAAACACTGAATCTTTCAAACAACCCCACAGAAAGAAATCGCATGGGGTTAAGTCGGGAGAGCGTGGAGGCCATGACATGAATTGCTGATCATGATCTCCACCACGACCGATCCATCGGTTTTCCAATCTCCTGTTTAAGAAGTGCCGAACATCATGATGGAAGTGCGGTGGAGCACCATCCTGTTGAAAGATGAGGTCGGCGCTGTCGGTCTCCAGTTGTGGCATGAGCCAATTTTACAGCATGTCCAGACACACGTGTCCTGTAACGTTTTTTCGCAGAAGAAAAAGGGGCCGTAAACTTTAAACCGTGAGATTGCACAAAACTAACTTATGGTGAATTGCGAATTTGCTGCACGAATGCGTGAGGATTCTCTACCGCCCAGATTCGCACATTGTGTCTGTTCACTTCACCATTAAGAAAAAATGTTGCTTCATCACTGAAAACAAGTTTCGCACTGAACGCATCCTCTTCCATGAGCTGTTGCAACCGCGCCGAAAATTCAAATCGTTTGACTTTGTCATCTGGTGTCAGGGCTTGTAGCAATTGTAAACGGTAAGCCTTCTGCTTTAGCCTTTTCCGTAAGATTTTCCAAACCGTCGGCTGTGGTACGTTTAGCTCGCTGCTTGCTTTATTAGTCGACTTCCGCGGGCTACGCGTGAAACTTGCCCGCACGCGTTCAACCGTTTCTTCGCTCAGTGCAGGCCGACCCGTTGATTTCCCCCTACAGAGGCATCCAGAAGCTTTAAACTGCACATACCATCGCCGAATGGAGTTAGCAGTTGGTGGATCTTTGTTGAACTTCGTCCTGAAGTGTCGTTGTACTGTTATTACTGACTGATGTGAGTTCATTTCAAGCACGACATACGCTATCTCGGCTCCTGTCGCCATTTTGTCTCACTGCGCTCTCGAGCGCTCTGGCGGCAGAAACCTGAAGTGCGGCTTCAGCCGAACAAAACTTTATGAGTTTTTCTACGTATCTGTAGTGTGTCGTGACCATATGTCAATGAATGGAGCTACAGTGAATTTATGAAATCGCTTCAATCATTTGTAATAGCCCTGTATAGTGGAGTATATGTACTGGTACTGTTACAGCTAAGAATTTAGTGTATACAACTTTCGTAAGTGGTAGTATGGACCAAAAGAAGGAAAAATGTCTAGTAAACATGGGATGGGAAGTGCGTACCCTGTGAGCTATGAGCACTTGTTCATCTTCGCAAGTGCAAAACACATCTCCTCTATTTAACAAGTAGTCATCGATCTTAAGGAACGCATTTTAGAGAACATGCTTACTAGACATTATTTCATGTTTTGTGTATATTCTGCAACCTCTGAAAGATGCTTACTCTACGATCTTAGTAACAGCAGTACCATTACATGTATTCCACGATCAGAGGTGTCAGAACGGGTTTCGCTTATAACTTTCGAACCGTTTGTTTCCGGTAGTGGTATCTTTACCTCAGATTGACACATTTAACGTTCTCCATCAGCCTTGAAAGTAATATCACCACGGAATCGTCCTGGGTACACATACATTTACAGAGGCCGGCACCTATACCTTTGACGCCCTGTTGCATCGATGAATGACGTTTCCGGACATGGGTTCCTGTTCAAAACACTATGGGCTTACTCGACTCTACAAGACTTACAAGTTTGTAACGGGAATTTCAGAACACCCAGTATAATTATATTCCTTTACATTAACGTGAAGTAGCAGAAACGATATTAGTGGCAAACTTAACACCAAAATTGGTGACCACAGAGTAGTCAAATTAAGGAATTCTGCTACAATGGACGCAAAATAAGACACCGACGACAATCAACAAGACATTAATAGTTAGCTAACTAGCACAAGCAAAGTGGTAATTCCTGTCCGAAATGGGTCTACTGGTATCAAGTATCAGTCTTAATTTCAGAAGAAATATCTGTGGATGAAGGTTTGGAGCACAGCAGTGTATGCTATTGAATCATGAACAGTAGGAAAACTGAAACAAGAGACAATGGAAGATTTTGAGATTTGGTGCTGCAAAAGAGTTTGAAAGTGAGGTGTGCAGAAAAGTTATCTGCAGAATCATCGAGAAACAAATATGGAGAACACTGCCAAGAATGAGTGGGAGGTTGTTAGTACATGTGTGGGGGCATTAGGGAATAACTTTCGTGGTTCCAGAGGGAGTTGTAGAGAATGCAAACTGGAGAGGAAGTAATTGGAATCTACCAAACAAATAATGGGGGACTTGGTATGCAAGTGCACTCTAAGATGAAGAGGATGGCATAGGAGGGACGTCGTGGCGGGGCATATCAACTATTTGGAAAACACATAACTAAAATCGTTCATTACATTTTAAGAATGAATGTATACAAAAGGCATAATGAAATGAAACATAATGAAATAGAAAATAAAAATGAATGTTTTAACTTGCTTCTCGGTTTGCAGCTATTGCGGTATGTGTACGAATTTTGTCTAAACTGGACGGGTAAACATTCTGCACTTACAATTCTCTGTGTTTTTCCTGAAAATTATATCCCTATGAATACTATTTCTATTCTGCAGTATGAGAAGACCTCTGGTTACTGTACGATTCGTTAAGTCTGGAGTCAACACTACTCCGTACGGATTTCACTCATAATATACAGAGTGTACAAAAAGAATCATCCAGTTTAAGAAAATCATAACTAATATGTTACTTGAGATATGTGCGTGAATAAAATACTTTTGGAAAGAGCAAACTCTCGAGTCTTACATCGTTTCCGCTAGGTAACAGCAGTGTGAACCGACATCAGTTGTAGTAAAAATGGTGTCAGGGCAACAGAAAGCGTTTTGTGTTCTACGTTTGGCGCAGTGCGTGTCAGTAGTAACTGTTCAGCGTGACTTTCGTACTATGTATGGTGTGGATCCTAGAACAGAACAGAGCGTTGGATGATGGCATGAACAATTCCGAGAAACAGGTTGTTTGTGTAGAGGCAAACCGCCGGGCCGTCCCCAAGTGACTGACACAGACGTCGAACGCATCCACCATAGTTTCACAAGGAGTCAGCAGAAATACGTTTGCCGTGCAGCTTGACAGCTCAACATGATCCCGTCTGGCGTGTGTTGCGTCGACTTTTATACACTAAACCATAGAAAACTGTGCTACTGCAAGCTCTTCACGAGGGCGATAAACAACAACGTATGGAGTTCTGTAATTTCCTTCTCAGGAAGATGTAGGATGACAGTTTTCTTTCACGCTTAGTATTTAGCGACGAGGCAACATTTCATTTACTTGGACAAGTGAATCATCATAATGTGGGAATTTGGGGTACGAACCAATCACATGAAGTTGTACAAAATGAGAGGGACTTTCCAAAATTTATTGTGATTTGCGCAGTTTCACGGAAAACGGTGTACGTTCCATTTTTCTCTGCCGACAACAGTGTTACAGGAAGCACATATCTAAATATGCTTGAGAACTTTCTTTTTCTACAGTTGGAGACCGATTCGAATGACTTCATTTACTAACAGGATAAAGCACCGCCACAGTGGCATCTTAAAGTGCGGGAATCATTAAATCAAAGGATTACCAAATGATGGATCAGACTCACTGGACCAAATGATCACTGGAAACCAGGGTCACCGGACCTGCCTGTATATAATTATTTCTTATGGTTGTTTATGAAAGACTGTTTGTGGTCCTCGGTTACCCACAACGATGAATGAACTGAGACATCACATAATAGCTGCTGTGGAAGATGTAATTCATCACATGCTCGCTGCATTGTGGGAACAATTTGAATACCGCAGTGATATATGCCGTGCATCTCAAGGGGGCGTATTAAACACCTTTGAAATACTATTAAAAAATCTTTTTGAATTTTCCGTACATCAAAAACCAAAATTCATTCTATATGTTTATTCAAAAATGTGTGTGAGACCTTAAGCGACCAAAATGCAGAGGTCATCGGTCCCTAGACTTACACATTAGCTAAACTAACTTAAACTGACCTATGCTGAGAACAACACACACACCCATGCCCGAGGGAGGACTCAAATCTCCTGCGGGAGAGGTCGCGCAGTCAGTGACATTGCGCCTCTAACCGAGCAGCCACTCCTCGCGGCTATATGTTTATTATTTTCAAATTATAGAGGTGCCGAACTGAGTGATTCTTTTTGATGCTCCCTGAATTTCATTTTGCTTATCTAAAAACATTCGGTATCTCGTCACTCGCTGCTCTTAACAGTGTAGAACTCCCACTTAAAAAATATCATGTTTAATATTAACTGGAAATCGCTAAGTGAATTATTATAAAAGAGTGAATGAGTATGCTATGGATTAGTAGTGCCTCATTTTAAGAAAAGCTTGTGTCGCACACATATCGGTGTTTACTCCATATTTCGTGAACTATACGCCGTACATTGATATAACTGTGCAGGTTCCTTGATTGGTATTTCTGGGTAGTATCTGTAAAATGTGGTGGGAATACGATTAGTAGTAAAGAAGCTATAAATAATAAAGTAATGGCTTATTTAGAATTTTTACTGCATGAATATCGAAAATGTAATAAACAGTAAACTTATTCCCTCTCATTATTTTGTTGGGGAAGTCAGCGAGAAAACGTTTCCAAAGAGTTCGAACTATGCATTAAATTTGTTGGAAGTCGCTTACTGCTCTGATTATCTGGTTCTGGGTAATGTGTGCATTGTCATTTACGCTGCCCTAAAAAGAAATACACAGTTTATAACTCTAATACAGGTTGTACGGTGTTAAACCGTGAATTTAATGTAATACCTATTAATGAGTAGTGTATGACGGAATTTATAATTCTTAATTTAGGTTAATCGTCATATGAGGTACTGAAAACCACAACTTTGTTTCCCCTGGAAGGCATCACACAAGCAACCTGCCACAGGGATTTCGAGTATGTGATCGTTTTATTAAAATTGGAATACAGGTGTTTGATGTAAAAAAAAGTTCCGGAATAGAAGTTTCACTGCCCAGATCGCAGATGAAACAATCTTGATTACTAGTTTCAGCATAGTTACATTGCCATCTTCAGGTCATCAGGTATTTGAATTGTAAATCCCGGTGCCATCTGACCACTGAAGACTTGGAGGTAAAATCATAGGTTTCCAATGACCATACGACAATGTGCCGTACGTAGGGGCTTTATACAGTACTGGCCATTACAATTGCTACACCAAGAAGAAATGCAGATGGTAAACGGGTATTCAATGGACAAATATATTATACTAGAAAAGACATGTGATTACATTTTCACGCAATTTCGGTGCATAGATCCTGAGACATCAGTACCAAGAACAACCACCTCTGGCCGTAATAACGTTCTTGATACGCCTGGGCGTTGAGTCAAACAGTGCTTGGATGGCGTGTACAGGTACAGCTGCCCATGCAGATTCAACACGATACCACAGTTCGTTAAGAGCAGTGACTGGCGTATTGTGACGAGCCAGTTGCTCGGCCACCATTGACCAGTCGTTTTCAATTGGTGAGAGGTCTGGAGAATGTGCTGGCCAGGGCAGCAGTCGAACATTTTCCAGAAATGCGCCTACAGGACCTGCAACATGCGGTCGTGCATTATCCTACTGAAATGTAGGGTTTCGCATGCATCGAATGAAGGGTAGAGCCACGGGTCGTATCACATCTGAAATGTAACGTCCACTGTTCAAAGTGCCGTCAATGCGAACAAGAGGTGACCGAGACGTGTAACCAATGGCACCCCATACAATCACGCCGGGTGATACGCCAGTACGGCGATGACGAACACATGCTTCCAGTGTGGGTTCACCGCGATGTTGCCCAACACGGATGCGACCATGATGGTGCTGTAAACTGAACCTGGATTCATCCGAAAATGTGACGTTTTGCCATTCGTGCACCCAGGTTCGTCATTGAGTACACCAGCGCTCCTGACTGTGATGCAGCGTTAATGGTAACCGCAGCCATGATCTCCGAGCTGGTAGTCCATGCTGCTGCAAACGTCGTCGAACTGTTCGTGCAGATGGTTGTTGTCTTGCAAACGTTCCCATCTGTTGACTCAGGGATCGAGACGTGGCTGCACGATCCGTTACAGCCATGCGGATAAGATGCTTGGCATCTCGACTGCGAGGCCGTTGGGATCCAGCACGGCGTTCCGTATTACCCTCCTGAACCCACCGATTCCATACTCTGCTAACAGTCATTGGATCTCGAACAACACGAGCAGCAGTGTCGCGATACGATAAACCGCAATCGCGATAGGCTACAATCCGACCTTTATCGGAGTCGGAAACGTGTTGGTAGGCATTTCTTCTCCTTACACGAGGCTTCACAACAACGTTTCACCAGGAAACGCCGATTAACTGCTGTTTCTCTATGAGAAATCGGTTGGAAACTTTCCTCATGGTCCGCAGCTCGTGATCGTGCGGTAGCGTTCTCGCTTCCCACGCCCGGATTCCCGGGTCGATTCCCGGGGGGGTCAGGGAGTTTTCTCTGCCTCGTGATGACTGGGTGTTGTGTGATGTCCTTAGGTTACTTAGGTTTAAGTGGTTCTAAGTTCTAGGGGACTGATGACCATAGATGTTAAGTCCCATATGCTCAGAGCCATTTGAACCATTTCTTTCCTCATGTCAGCACGTTGTAGGTGTCGCCACCGGCGCCAACGTTGCTGTGAACGCTGTGAAAAGCTAATCATTTGCATATCACAGAATCTTCTTCCTGTTGGTTAAATTTCGCGTCTGTAGCACGTCATCTCCGTGGTGTAGCAATTTTAATGGCCAGTAGTTTAATTTACGTATCCGACGGTCTGAAGATGACGATCTACTTTGCTGAAGCGTGCAATCACGATATTTATTAACCGCGATCTGGTCAACATATTTTCCATATTGGAAGCTGTTGTACATTGATATAGAGATCGCTCTCCTTCCGACGGTGTCACGGTAATTACAACGATGTTTGAGTTTAGATAGTGTAGGAGACAATAGATAGAAACATCCGAGCGTGACGAACAATTTTGCTGCATGTTCCAGTTATGCCGGGCACCCAGAGACAGTAGACTTTCGCTCACTTAGAGCTGTATAATCAGCTTCTATGGCAGCTACAGCTATGTATGTTCAGCTCAGTGGCGACGCGAGAGCCGTGCGGTCGCTGCGGGAAGCTCATGACTCACTGTTGGACGCCGCCGCCCTGGTGGACCAGGCGTACGGGGTGCCCCTCCTAGGAAGCCTCGCCGCCAACTTCGTTCACTTCATCTCGGCCCTGAACCTCATGCTGGCCGTCAAACTGCGTTACCAAGTAAGCAGGATTTGCTGTCCTTAACCAATACTGCTTTTGTTTTTTTAACGAGAACATCAAATACACTTTTTCCTTGCTGTCCCGTTCTATTAGCAGGTTAGCAGGATATGCTATCCTTAACAAATAGTTCTTTTGTTTTTTCAAAGAGAACGTCAAAGACACTTTTTCATTGCTGTCTCGTTCTATTTGCGGTAAGCTCGACACTGATTACCGTCTTCGTAGGCGGTGATGTATCTAAAGTGCGACTTTTCCTGGTTCGTCACATTCTTCTTCGCTAAAGCCTAACCAAGCAGGCTCAGTTATTAAATACTGATTTCATTGGGGCAATTACAGTATGTAACATGAGGTACGAGGACGTTCGACTACAGGGTACTAGGAAGGTTTGCAATCTTTGCAGTTTTCACAGACAGGATACGTTAGCATAAACTGATACACAAAAATTTGTTTCACCATATGCATAAAGACAAGAGATTTGCAGATAATGTCGTCGATAACTGGATAAAGGAGTCAGTAGAAGATCGTAATGAATTAGAAAAATATTTGTGAAAGTTATCTGAAAATTACGGAAGGTAGCGTTTGTTCCTTAATGTGAATACCGAAGATCAATTCCTTTATTAAGTGTTATATTGTAAATGATGTAATTGACACAATTATAAAGATTGGCTACTCAAATAAATACAGTGACGAAAAAACCTGCACCGTAAACTCCTTGTCGGATCACTAACAAACTGATACTTCAGTGTCTCCATATTTGTGGGTTATATTCATTGATTTTTGATCCTTCTGTGAAATTATTGACAGTAGTTTCAACAGTAGTAAAAGCGATTCCTACAAATGAAAAATAGTGCGAGTGCATGGCTGTTGGGTTTTTCCAGCTTTAACAGGACTTATTAGTTTGTGATCCATAGGGCGTCCACAACCGGCTTATTGCCGCCTTTTGGTCTATAGAAGGTCGAATCAAAAAAATGGGTCAGATATCTCTAAGCACTATAGGACTTAACATCTGATGTCATCAGCCCCCTAGAACTTAGAACTCCTTAAACATAACTAATGTAAGGACATCACACACCTCCATGCCTGAGGCAGGACTCGAACCTGTGACCGTAGCAGCAGCGCGGTTCCGGACTGAAGCGCCTAGAACCGCTCGGTCTCAAGGCGCAGCAAGGTCGAATCACTGGCATCAGGTGCGTGGGAATAAACTGCCGACAGATAACGCAGGTCTGTAGAGCAACTACCACGGAGCGAGTACCAACGAGGACTCTGGACAACAGAGTGAAAAAAACTATAGGCATGGGTTCTCCCACGAGGATTACACTACGATGAGAGTGTAAGACAGTTCGATAGACTATGTCATTCAGGCACATAATAGGCGCAGATTTAACCGACAGGATGTCACGTGAACTTTCGGGAACATATTAATGCAAACTCAGGTTAGATCGTTAACTACTAACACCATGACACAGACAACAGAGAACTACATAGTGTAAAGAAAATCATCTCGAACACTGAGTGGACATCTGTAGTGTTTATAAATGAGTCTCACTTCTGCTTTTGACCGTGAGATCGTCACCATTGTGGCTGCAGACGGTGAAATGTAACAGTAATCGGCGATTCTTGAGACCTGTGGCGCTCTGACTCCTGTAATCATGGTGTGGGGAGATACTGGGTATGTCAACAGGTATGCCTCGGAAGAAGGACGGTTCGAAGCCGTGTCCGCCCATCCTAATTTACGTTTCCTGTGATTTCCCTAAATCGCTTCAGACAAGTGCTGGGATGGTTGCTTTGAAAAGCCACGGCCGACATTCTTCCCCATCCCTCCAAAATCCGATGGGACCGATGACCTCGATGTTTGGTCCCCTCCCAGAATAAGCCCATCAACCAACAACCTTGGGTAATATGGCGCGTTAAGGGTTTCTTAGCAGAGACGACTTACAAAAGCCTCTTATTGAGCTGTAACACGCAAGTTGTTCAGCTTTGTAAAATTCATGTTCTAATTTTAGAAGCACCTGAATGTGGTATGGTTTCCTCTATAGCGTAATGTGTAACACTTCCAAAATCGTTGATTTTGGCACCTCTAACTCGTTTATTATACTTCAGTTCTTTCCACTGTTTCTTCGGTTTGCTGAAAAGAATATTGTGGAACTGAAGGTCTGCCGGAGCGTGATTTATCTGCAAAGCTTCCAGTCCTTTGGAAACTATTCTTAAGCTACCAGATCTTTGCTTTTCTTCGTGCTTGTACGTGAAATTTTCGAATGAACTCATCTCCAGTTAACATAAAAGGTGCTTAAATTACCAGATGTTCTGAAATCGATAAGTGTTCAGCTTGATTATCCGAATTAAAACAATAGATCCACGTCATCACAGAAGGGGATTATAACTATGAATTACATATATCTAGGGGTAGCGTCTTTGATTCATAATCAAAATATCTTAGGTCCCGGTTTCGAATCTCACCGCTGTTTAAATTTTGATTAATGATCAGCATTGGCGGCCGAATACTTCCGGCATAAGAAGTCACCCCTCATTCTGCAAACGGCCTTGTCACAGAGGGCATAAGGGAGGACAGAGGTTCAGGGCACTCTCTTGTCCTTGAGGTGGGAAACTGCCCCTAAAGGTGGAAGAATCAGCAATGATCAACGACATTAGGAGGCAGACGGCAATGGAAACCACTGCATGAAAGACCCGTAACGTGTATCCACAGGACGTGTGGCCTGTAATTGAACATGATGATCTCTCCATTGGCAAAGTATTCCAGAATAGTCCCCCTTTCGTATAGCCAGGAGAGGACTGCCAAGGGGGAGGTTACCACGAGAAAATATTGAAAAATCAATGGAAATATATCGCTCTTCGAGTCGGGACGTGGAATGTCTGAAGCTTCAACGTTTTAGGGAAATTATAAAATCAGGAAAGAGAATGCAAAGGCTCTATCTAAATATACTGTAGTAGGGGTCCACTGCTGAAGTGAAAAGAAGACAAGGATATCTGGTCAAATGAGTACAGGGTAATATCAACAGCGCCAGAAAATGGTGTAACGGGAGTAGGATTCGTTATGAATAGGAAGGTAAGGCAGAGAGTGTGTTGCTGCGAACAGTTCAGCGTTAGGGTTGTTCTTATTAGACTCGACAGAAAACCAACACCGACAACGATAGTTCTAGTACACATGCCGACATCGCAAGCTGAAGATGAAGAGATAGAGAAAGTGTATGAGGATATTGGACGGGCGTTACAGTATGTAAAGGGATATGAAAATCTAATATTCGTGGGAGACTGGAATGCAGTTGTAGGGGAAGGAGTAGAAGAAAAGGTTAGAAGAGAATAAGAATATGGGTTTGGGAAAAGGAATGAGAGAGGAGAAAGTCTAATTGAGTTCTGTAACAAGTTTCAGCTTGTAACAGCGAATACTCTGTTCAAAAATCACAAGAGGAGGAGGTATACTTGGAAAAAGCCTAGTTATGGGGGAAGATATCAGTTAGATTACATCACGGACAGACAGAGATTCCGAAATCAGATATTGGATTTAAGGCGTACCGAGGAGCAGACATAGATCACCATGTAGTAGTGATGAAGAGTAGGCTGAAGTTTGAGAGATTATTCAAGAAGAATCAATACGCAAAGAAGTGAGATACGGAAGTACTAAGGAATAACGAGATGCGGTTGAAGTTGTCTAAGGCTATAGATACAGCAATAAGGAATAGCTCAGTAGGCAATACAGTTGAAGAACAATGGACATCTCTAAGATGAGCAATCACGGAAGTTGGAAAGGAACACATAGGTACAGAGAAGGTTACTGCAAAGAAACCATGGGTAACATAAGTAAAACTTCAGCTGATCGATGAAAGGAGGAAGTAGAAAAACGTTTCACGAAATTCAGGAATACAGAAATATAAGACGTCGAGGAAAGAAATAATTAGGAAGTGCAGGGAAGCTAAGACGAAATGGCTGCATGAAAAATGTCAAGAAATGGAAAAAATACGTAGGAAAGTCAGAACAATATTCGGTGAAATTAAAAGCAAGGGTGGTAACAAGAATGCAACGGGAATTCCACTCTTAAATGCAGAGGAGAGAGCGGATAGGTGGAAAGAATACATTTAAAGCCTCTATGAGGGAGAAGCTTTGTCAGATGTGATAGAAGAAGAAACAGGAGTCAATTTAGAAGAGATAGGGGCTCCAGTACAAGAATCAGAATTTAACAGAACCTTGGAGGACTTAAGATCAAATAAAGTAGTAGGGATACATAGCATCCCATCAGAATTTCTAAAATCATTGGAGGAAGTGTCGAAAAAAAAAACGACTATTCACGTTGGAGTGTAGAATTTATGACTCTGGCGACGTACCATCTGACTTTCGGAAAAGCATCCAACACATAATTCCAAAGACGGCAAGAGCTGACAGGTGCGAGAAGTACCGCGGAAGCAGCTTAACAGCTCATGCATCCAAGTTGCTGACAAGAATAATATACAGAAGAATGGGAAAGAAAATTTAGGACGAGCTAGATGACGATCATTTTGGCTTATGAAAAGGTAAAGGTACGAGAGAGGCAATTCTGACGTTGTGGTTAATAAAGGAAGCAAGACTAAAGAAAAATAAAGATACGTTCATAGGTATTGTCGACCTGGAAAAAGCCGTTCCACAGTATAAAATGGTGCAAGATGTTCGAGATCTGAGAAAACTTGGGGTAAGCTACAGGGAGAGAAGGGTCATGTACAGTATGTACAACACCCTAGAGGAAATAATAACAGCGGACGACCAAGTACGAAGTGTTGGTACTAAAAAGGGGCTAAGACCAGCCTGCAGCCCTTCGCTCCCGCTGTTCAATCTGTGCATCGAAGAAGTAATGATGGAAATAAAAGAAAGGTTCAGGAGTGGAATTAAAATTGAAGGCGAAATGATATGAATGATACGATTTGCTGATGACATTGCTATCCTGAGTGAAAAAGAATTACATGATCTGCTGAACGGAATGAACAGTCTAATGAGTGCAGAGTATTACTGAGAGTAAATCGAAGAAAGACGAAGGTAATGAGAAGCAGTAGAAATGAGAACAGCTAGAAACTTAACATCAGGATCGATGGTCACGAAGTAAATGAAGTTAGGGAATTCTGCTACCTATGCAGTAAAATAACTTATGACGGACGGAGCAAGGAGGCCATCAAAAGCTGACTACCAATGGCAAAAAAGGCACTCCTGCCCGAGAGAAATCTACTAATATCAAATATCAGCCATAATTTGAGGAAGAAAATTCTGAGAATGTACGTCTGGAGTAAAGCATTGTATGGCAGTGAAACATGGACTTTCGGAATACCGGAACAGAAGAGACTCGAAGCATTTGAGATGTGGTGCTACAGGAAAATCTTGAAAATTAGGTGGACTGATAAGGTAAAGAATGAGGAGGTTCTGTGCAGAATCGGAAAGGAAAAGGGTATGTGGAAAACACTGATAAGAAGAAGTGACATGATGATAGGACATCAGTTAAGATATGAGGGAATGACTTCCATGGTACTAGAGGGAGCTGTAGGGGGCAAAAACTGTAAAGGAAGCGAGAAATCGGAATACAACCAGAAAATAATCGAGGACGTAGGCTGCACGTGCTACTCTTAGATGAAGAGGTTAACGAGCCGCAACAAACCAGTCAGAAGACTGATAATAAAAAAAAAAGAATCTGTTATTTCTTTGAGTGGGATCGAGACTTAATGTCCAGCGTGTATTATTGCTCTGAAAAGGAATTAAAGGTGGTGTAGGGTCTCCCTTCACAAGTGCTAGCCATCACCTGGAGAAGACTGCATGACCATGTAAAGAACTACTAGAAATAATTATGTACACCTATCAATGAAAAGGTAAACGAAAACAATAAAACTCGTCCAAAGCTGTGTTAAAAATCAGCTTGGTTATCTAACACCACTGTGATTCATTGCAGCACAGTCTTGCTCCTGATGCTGAAGAGGTTTGATATCCACTTTGGTTTTTTTGTTGAGTGACTGCTGTGAGATTATCGTATAAAACCTCATATGAAACAGTTTTTAGGTTTCCTTGAGTGTTACAGTTCGTTACGAGACAATTTTGTTTGTGATACTGAAGAGGTCAGACATCTGCATGATTTGTTTGGCTGATGCATGTTGCGAGGGTAGTGCACTTGAAATTAGACCGAGTGGTGGGAGATTCTCCCCAACTGAAATGTAACTGGTGAATAATACTGTATCGATCTGTCAAGAGTTTGGCCTGTGAGAGGATTTACCGGAGCGACCGCCTGCGTTGTGTTCTGTGAAATTCCGGCAAGAGAAGTTGTACACAAATGTTATTTCAGTATCACATAGTTATGAGCGCCCACCCATTATGAAGTAGCTTAGCATCGCGAGTAAAGCAGTTTCCATGTAAGAAAGGCCTAGGTAACGTTGCCTGTAGTAGCACAAATGGAAACAGGAGTACCCAGCAGCAGATGAGAGAGTACTTCCCCTTGTAGTGTGTTGAGGAGGAACACAAGTCAGATAGACTGGTATGGCCAAGGTAACGAGGCAAAAACATGTAAGCCCCTACTGTGGAATTACAAAACCACTTAAACCTAATATTGTAAGTTACCAAGAGTGAGATAAAAATTCTACTCAGATACACTGAGTAACATGGGAATATACGCCACAGCATAGAAAAATAGGAGCTTCATTACTTTTACACCACCTCCATTACGTAGACGTATCACCTGTGCAGATATAGTTCTATGTTAGGGAAATAGTACACACAAAATATGGGTAAATGATGAGTGGTAAAACAGATTTCACCTTAGTAACAAGATAATTACAAGGGGCGCTCCGTATTGATTTACACTTTTATTTTTTCCATGATTCACGGTACGCCATTTGACTTATCATAGCATCTACAATTATTCAGTACAGTGGCTTAACCGCAGGTGGCAGGTCGATCACTAGAACTGTAATCCCTACACGGTACAGCTCATTTTTTCTACTGCTGGACGGCATGGTTTCCCTGGAAGGAGGGTATAAACACTGCAGGTATTCACACATGATACTTCTTCGTGTGTTCGGAGCGTGCACCGTCACAAAAGACCTGCTGAAACTTAACAAATCTTATCCCTATGGGCGTCGGAAAACCACAACTGACATCGCTGCAATAAGATTTCAGGTACTTCCACGCCCACCATTTTCTGCTGACTTGGCCCCTATAATTTTTGTGGGCTCTTCTCGAACCATTTATCTGGTGTCTGTCGCACCCACCACTTGACTGTTAGCTGCAGTTCCTGGAAGTCTGAGAAATGTCAGCGAGAAGGTTACTTGAGGGCCTGGTGATCAGAAGGGCCCACAGTGCGTGAGGGCAGCTGGAACCCTATTTCAGCGGCGGCAACCGTGGTTTTCAACTAATATGAGGACGTGCGTTTTCGTGTTGCACGAGCACGTTTCGTGACCGTGTACACGTTCCACACATTGTAACAAGTCGCTTGTGAATATCGTATTCACACCCTCCTTGCACAGACACCACATGAAGCAGTAACAGATATAAAGCCAAAATATTTACATAATAATTAGCATATATAATACCCAATGTGTGTAAATAGTACTGATGGATATTTCGCATGTTGTACAGCTTATTAACGTAGTAGTTTCAATGTCTGACTCTTCATTTTTTCCCTTTAGGTGATATCTCATGGCCATGCGGATTTCCTGATTCTGATAAGCAGCTGCTGGGCGCTGCTTCATGTGATTTGTGTGTTGGCTGTGACAGGGGTGTCCAGCGCTGCAGCTGCCGAGACTCGCCAAATTCCTCGACTCGTACACAAGGCACTGCTTCCAATCACAGACGTCGGCACCAGCGACGCACAGCTGCGTGAGCAGCTGCAGCTGTTCTCGCAGCAGGTGATGCACCAGCGCCTGTGCTTCACAGCATGTGGTTTCTTCACAATCGATCTGACGATAGTGCTCTCCATGGTTGGGGCTGTCACTACTTATCTTGTAATTTACTTACAGTTCAGTGCTACTCACTAGATGTTTATCATGTAGACTAAACAAAAGTATTGATTACCTAGCCGCACAATATATGCATGAATACACTCCTTCCATAAAACATCAGAAATGTACTAACTGAATATTTCCATTCCAGCTCCATAGAGCTTAACCCACCTTCTGGTTTCAACCTATATGTCAGGTTGACAGATGCATAAACACTCTGAATATTTCTAGCAAGGTATGAGAATTATGAGATTGCGAGAGGGGGACTTAAGCATGCTTGTACCTATAAGTGATATCATAGTTGGGAACAGAAACCACATGTATCACACAGTGGCTCCAGGCCACTGTGTGGCCCCTGGTGAAGATGGTTGTAATAAACGAAATCGGTTACCATTTTTAAGATAGAATAAATTTGCTATGTTGACTGCTCCATTTTAACAAAAAATTAATACAGTAGTGAGTTCATTTATGATGTCAAAAATTCTAACAATCAATACTGAGTATATCAAATTACCTTCCATGAGGAATGTGGAATGCACTCAACAACTGTGATATGGCTTTCAAAATGATGGATAGCAGCAGTCAGTCGTTTCCTTTCTAACATCACTCAGACAAATCCAGATTTCGGCCAGGAACTAACCATTATCAATTTTAAACATACAAGAAGTACATAGTCAGACGACAATTAAAAAAATTATGACTCATGACAAACTACACCACTTGTGATTAGATTACATACCATTATTTCAGCGTTCTAATGGATTCCCTAGTGTATCAACCCTTGTTGTTCAGGATCCTATCACAGTACCTTCAAGACTACTATATAATGAAGCCAGGCTTTGCTGAGAGGATATCAGTTGGCTGTTGGCGCCCTCTATATGAACTATGTATTACATAACATTAATAGTAAAGCAGTTACAGTTTCCAATAATATTTAAAATTTGCATATGAATAGAAGAAAATAAGTAAAGTTGTTGCTGTTGTGGTCTGATTTACTGCCACATTTAACAGTTATTATTAGAAGATCTAAGAAACGCCTGATTTACTACTCGTGGGTCAGTTGCTTTGTTATTCCTTAAAACACACAAGTAACGTTAGAGTAAAAAAAAATTTTTACTTAAATATTCAGAAAACACTAGGAGGCACATGATGTATGCTGCTACTATTTGGACTTGTTTGATTTAAATATTTTTTCTTTTTACAATTTTTCTCTTTACTCGTCTGGGTGAGATATGTGGTTCCTCTTACCTACTGAACGGTTCACTGATGACGTCAGATATCAGCAAGACAGATAGTTTGTGTGATTTCCTATTCCATAATGTATGCAGAGAGTACTGACCTCTGTGCCACGTCAAAGATATCTTTTAACCATAAGCATCATAAAAATAATAAACTGAATTGTTCTTGTTAACAACATACATGCGGCTACACCAATATAAAATGGTAAAATTCAGTATGTTCGATATTATGATCATCATACTTGTACAGTATTATTCTAATGGCTGCTGCATATTGGCAGAAAGGCAGAACGTATTCCATACTCCCTGGGTTGCATCCTTCAGTGCGTTCTAGCATGCAGTTTTCAAATGATTCCCAAAATTGCGCATTTTGCATAGTCACCTCATCATTAACATGGTTGTAGCCAACAGCCAACATTTTTTTCATGAGGTCGAGTAACTTCGATCTTGTGCAGCAACCTCACAGTACAAGGTGCATTCAAGTTCTAAGGCCTCCGATTTCTTTTCTCCGGACTGGAAAGATATAGAAACATGTGCATTGTTTTAAAATGAGGCCGCGTTCATTGTCAAAACGTCCCAGAGATGGCAGCACCGTACGGCAGATGGAATTTTATCGCCAGCAGCGAGAATGAGAACTGTTTTAAATACTTAAAATGGCGACGTTTTCATTACTTGAACAGCGTGCAATCATTCGTTTTCTGAATTTGCATGGTGTGAAACCAATTGAAATTCATCGACAGTTGAAGGAGACATGTGGTGATGGATTTATGGATGTGTCGAAAGTGCGTTCATGGGTGCGACAGTTTAATGAAGGCAGAACATCGTGTGACAACAAACCGAAACAACCTCAGGCTCGCACAAGCCGGTCTGACGACATGATCGAGAAAGTAGAGAGAATTGTTTTGGGGGATCGCCGAATGACTGTTGAACAGATCGCCTCCAGAGTTGGCATTTCTGTGGGTTCTGTGCACACAATCCTGCATGACGACCTGAAAATGCGAAAAGTGTCATCCAGGTGGGTGCCACGAATGCTGACGGACGACCACATGGCTGCCCGTGTGGCATGTTGCCAAGCAATGTTGACGTGCAACGACAGCATGAATGGGACATTCTTTTCGTCGGTTGTGACAATGGATGAGACGTGGATGCCATTTTTCAATCCAGAAACAAAGCACCAGTCAGCTCAATGGAAGCACACACATTCACCGCCACCAAAAAAATTTCGGGTAACCGCCAGTGATGAAAAAATGATGGTGTCCATGTTCTCGGACAGTGAGGGTGTAATCCTTACCCATTGCGTTTCAAAGGGCACTACGGTAACAGGTGCATCCTACGAAGAACAAATTCCTTCCTGCACTGCAACAAAAACGTCCAGGAAGGGCTGCGCGTGTGCTGTTTCACCAAGACAACGCACCCGCACATCGAGCTAACGTTACGCAAAAGTTTCTTCGTGATAACAACTTTTAAGTGATTCCTCATGCTCCCTACTCACCTGACCTGGCTCCTAGTGACTTTTGGCTTTTACCAACAATGAAAGACACTCTCCGTGGCCGCACATTCACCAGCCGTGCTGCTATTGCCTCAGCGATTTTCCAGTGGTCAAAACAGACTCCTAAAGAAGCCTTCGCCGCTGCCATGGAATCATGGCATCAGCGTTGTGAAAAATGTGTATGTCTGCAGGGCGATTACCTCGAGAAGTAACGCCAGTTTCATCGATTTTGGGTGAGTAGTTAATTAGAAAAAAAATCGGAGGCCTTAGAACTTGAATGCACCTCGTATATGTTAAAGTCGGCAATTTAGGTTTTGTTGTAAATGAATAAGCGGCCATACACGATTTCTGAGTGGTATCTTTTCATTCCAACGCAGTGTGTTCCCCAAACCTAAGTTACAGCATCTATCCCATTTGGCCAACGTAACAGGCCGCACAGTCCAAGCAGTCAGTTTTATAAGCTACAGAAGCATGAAATAGATTCTTCGTATCTACAGTATGTTGCAAAATACATGATCAGTTATTGTGATTCTAAAAGATAATGTCGAATGACACTTTCTAAAGACTGTTGCAATCCTTCCACTCATTTTTCTCTAGTAAAACAAATTACTAAACTTGGAATTTTCTTTTGAAGTGATCTTACTTTTGTATTTATTAGCCAAGTTGTTAGCAAAATTTAACAATGCCTTCGTATTTTGAATTAGGTTGTCTGATGTAAAATCCACAGTATGGTCGATGCAAGATTCTTTGCGAAAGATATCAAATGTGTGCTTGCAGTTTTCACTCTGAAGTGACAGATCTACAAAATTAATCCATCTACTTGTTTCAGTCTAACATGTAAATTTAATCACTTGATGCAAGTTATTAAAATGGTGGTTATAGTAGTGTATTAACAGCAGCATATTGTCCATGTACCTAAGAGTCTATACATTTCTGTCTACCCATGATGGAATATAAGAAAAGAATCTGTTTACTACATAATTAATAGATGTAACAGCGACCTATATGCATATTGAGCTCCCCATACTTAGATCGTCTTTTTGGGAAGAAGTGCCTCAATTTAATTTAAAGTAGTTAAATTTCAAAATTGTATTAAGTGCCCAGTAAATTCATGTGTTTGTCTCTTAGAAAGTTTATTTTGTTCCGTTAAATTACCCAGAATAACCTGCACAGTTTTGTCAATTCGTATGTTTGTGTATAAGTTGAAGACACCAAGAGAAACAAATTATCATCTATTATTGGTGTTTTTATAATTTCATTGACAAATTCAAAACTACATTCACCGGAATATTGGTTGCATAACTAATAATGATTTTTAAGAAAATGTAAGGATTTTGCCACCATTCTATAGATGGTACTGCTCCTACCATCCACCACCAAGTATATTGAATAGCCATATTTATATACCTTTATTTGTGTCATAAGAGTGGATGATAGGAGATTCATAACATACAACAAGTTTCTGCGCTCAATGTGGGCAGTTATCCATAGTTCCAGAGAGGAATTGTAGGTAGCAATCGCAATGCATTGGGAATTGCTTTCTCAATCTACACAAAAAATTGTTAGGAATAAGGCACACTGCTGTCTCGTTGGCTCATAGAGGTTATGGTTCAATAAAGCACCTATGAAACTAAATATCGTTTATCGTTCCCCATTTTGAAAATTAAAGTGTTCATAGTAAATTGTTTTTTCATTCCAAATATACGTCAGCTGCTAATGTTGCTGAAAGCGGTGAAGGGGATGTATTAACTAACATCTGACTCACTCAGTGGTAATGGTCTTAGAAACATTAGGAACCACTTGCCTGGAAGAAGCAAATATCTTTTGGAAATCCTATGTCCGTCTTTGCAGCATTTCCAGTGCTGCTGAGTGAAATTTATTTTCGATGTCTATCAGCTTCTTCTTCAGTAGACAGCATGTTTTTCTCGTACTACTACCTTTTATTGTCTCACACAGTATTCCCTTCCATCAGAAGACTTAAATGCGCATGGCTCAGTTAATTATTCATACTGCATTAATGACGTTTGTGCCCCTGCCATTGCCTTATTCATGAAGTACTTTATACAGGATCAGCCCAACTCACGAGAGTTTTTACTACTAGTTACTTAGAGATTGATGTAACATTTACACATTAGATTACAACTGTACACAGTTTATTATTTGTCACGTGATGGATATAAAACATTAAATGCAAAGTAATGTTTTATGTTCTAGGATACTAAGATGTGAGCAGTCTCCAATATGCTTGTTTTCTTCTTTAGACACCCAAAACACAAATGTCACTCATTTATGTACTGACAAACAGTCCCGTTCCTTACACTATGCGAAATAATGTAACAGATGTATCAATACATGAAGGTACAATCTCAACCAAAGGAGACATTAAATCCTCCGTCATAAAATAATCTGTGAGAACACATTTATCTGACACCCACGCTTGTAATTCCACAGTACCTATTGTTTATCTATTCACCCGTCGAACGTGGATAAATATACTGGCTGACAGTATTTTCTCAGGCATTAATTAGCAGATGCTTTATATACCCATGGTTTCTATCTATTTTAATTACAAATGATAGAATGTAAATCATTACTATACTTACCACACTTCCTGTAGTCTTTAGGTCAGTAACATTAAGATTTAATTTCTTTTGCAAGTTTCATATAATTCAGACTAGCAGAATGTCCTCTGCTTATAAAAGATAACGGTTCTTTTCCTAATTCAAAGAGTAATGAATTAAGGTTCATACTAACTACTACTACTGCTGAGCACAGCATAATCTATTTCAGAAAATTCAGACGTCAAATTCCTACCTACACTCTAACAACATTACTTTCATTATTAAGATTTATGTAATACCAACGCAGTTGATGGTAGTGTAATTATTTACATTACAAAACAGAAAACTGATTAATACTCGTTCCATATACTTCCACAGTTTATGACTTTTATGTTAGGTGATCACCTCCTTACTAAAAGTAGTTCCTAAGTTATCCACCAGGATGTTAATCCCTAGTTGATTGCTTTCCATTGTATATGAATTATTTTATTATTCCAAGGTGGAAAAATCATTTTACATTGCACATGAAGAAAAATTCTGCAGTGTGGCTGTAAACGAATGCTTTCTGAAGGTTCCAGATCTTGACTATAGGTCAAAGCACATGTGCTTAGTCCACTACTTAATATGTTAAAGCTCCCACTTCAGTAAGTGTTCGTTATAACATTATTCACCTTATTACATTTCTAAGTACGCTAATTTCTTAACTATAAAAAGGTGCATAAATTATTCGCTAGTGATAGATGACACCATCAGTGCATTGATCGGATATTTTACAAAGTTTCGTACACCTATTAATCTGCCCAACATTGATATAACTTTTGTTATAGAAGTTCGATTTACTCGTTTTTTCCTTGTCCTATAACCTTGACCAGACTGCAGTTCAATACATGTTGAGCCATGCAAACTGACTCCGATCCCCTGCATTAACTTAGCCTGACACTATAGTGGCCATAACACACTCAGAAAAAGTTTTGCATCACCCCGGCTCCCAGAGCTCCTGAAGAGAGAGGTTGACTGTGGATATTGTATCACAGACACAGTCACTTTAACTGTTCAGACATGTCACTAAACCAGTCCAAAGATGTAAACAACCATGCATGTGCAGCGCCTGTAGATGGAGGGGGTGCGACAGCCGATCACTCCATGTCGTTCCACCAGGAAGGAGGTACACGGCTCGTGTTTTCTGTAGTTCAGCCATGCCTAGAGAGTCAGTACCGCGGTTCGATTACGTCTGCATTGTTATTTTGTTCCAGAAAGCGCTCTCAGCAAAGGAAGTGTCCAGACCTCTCGGAGTGAACCAAAGCGATGTTGCTCGGACATAGAGGAGATACAGAGAGACAGGAACCGTAGATGACGTGCCTCGTTCAGGCCGCCCAAAGGTTACTACTGCAGCGCACGACCGCAACCTACGAATTATGGCCCGGACGAACACTGACAGCAGTACCAACATGTTGAATAATGCTTTTTATGCAGCCGCAGGACGTCGTTTTACGACTCAAACTGTGCAAAAATGGCTGCATGATGCGCTATTTTACTTCCGACGTCCATCGCGAGGTCCATCTTTCCAACCATGACACCATGCAGTGCGTTACAGATGGGCCCAACAACATGCCCAATGGACCGCTCAGGATTGGCGTCAAGTTTTCTTCACAGATGTGTGTCTCATATGCCTTTAACCATAAAATCGTCAGAGACGTGTTTGGAGGCAACCCGGTCAGACTGAACGCCTTAGAAAAGTATCCAGCGAGTGCAGCAAGGTGGAGGTTCGCTGATGTTTTGGGGTGGCATTATGTGGGGCCGACGTACGCCGCTGGTGGTCATGGTAGGCGCCGTAACGGCTGCGCGATATGTGAATGCCATCCTCCGACCGATAGTGCAATCATATAGTCATCACATTGGCGAGGCATTCGTCTTCATTAACGAAAATTCGCGCCCCCATCGCGCAGATCTTGTGAATGACTTTCTTCAGAATAACAACATCGCTAGGCTAGAGTGGGCAGTATGTTCTCTAGATATGAACCCTATCGAACATGCCTGGGATAGACTGAAAAGGGCTGTTTATGGACGATGTGACCTACCAGCAGTCTCTGGGATCTACGCCGAATCGCCGTTGAGGAGTGGGACAGCCTTGAACTACAGTGCCTTGGTGAACTTGCGGATAGTATACAACGACGAATACAGGCACGCATCAGTTCAAGAGGACGTGCTATTGGGTATTAGAGGTTCCGATGAGTGCAGCCATCTGGACCACCACTTCTGAAATTATCGCTGTATGGGGGTACAACATGCAATATGTGGTTTTCATGAGCAGTAAGAAGGATAGAATTAATGTTTATTTTGGTATCTATCTATATTTTCTGTACTGGTTCCTGAATTCTCGGAACTGAAGAGATGCAAAACTTTTTTTTGATTTGTGTGGATTCCTTTGCTTAACATAACTGTTTCAACTACTTTTTATACGTATACATCAACCTGGTTAGCTATAAATAACGTCTTTCATAAAGAAAGACTAAAACATAGCACCAAAGATATGAGATTTAGCTTATTTCTTGAAAGCAACGTGGTAACTTCTTGCTTTCATTCTAATTTATTTCAGTTATTGTCTTAAGGCACTTTATGCTACCCAGTTGTACAAGTAACATCTATAACGCCACCTAAAATTATGAATACTGGAACTCGTGCCCTCCTTCCGCTTCCATTAATTATTGGTAAGCACTGGCGAAAGTACTTTTCAGTGTCCCTGAGGTGATTCAGTCCGATAATTTTCTTAGTGACTAGATAAGTTACTGAGTATCAGCCCTTGTGTTGAATTCTTACAATTTAGAAGGAACTCGGGTACATCAACAGAAATTTCTTGGTTTTCTTTGATAAAAACGGAGGTTTATACTGAGTGTTGAGCAATACATTTTCATCAGCATAGTAGTTTTGCGTTCTTGCTAATTTTTTATCGTAGCACACTTACCATAAAATTGCTCTTTCTCTAATGGACGTTAGTATTTGGTTTATATTCTCTTATCGGGTGGCTTCTGTTCGGGGCAAACTTGGTATTGGATCTACCAAGTCATTCCTTTCCTTTTCCTTACGTACTAGATTAGCTGTGGTGTGTAGTGTACTTCACGAAGGAAGATTGGTTACTGATCGTTCAAAAACTCCCAAGAATTCAACACATTTGGTATGCTTACTCACTGCATATGTCCCCAGGAACCTGCTAAAATCTCGAGAAACCATTGCTATGTCATTTTCTGGAGGATTATATTTTGGGAATAGCATCTGTTGAATTTGTTGATTCTCCAAATATTCTTTTGTATTTATTCAGGTAATGTTAGATGCATTGCCTGCACCTCGAAGATCTCGAGTTATGATAAAGCCTCAACTGTAGCATTGTGTGTCCCTTTTACATGTCTAATTTCAAAATAATAAGGCTGCAATAACATCAGAGAGCCAGATTATTACGCACAAATTGCAGGTTAACAAGATATTTAATGTTGGTGATAAAAGACTTCCAGGTGCTTTCCAGACAGATAACATTTAAAGTAATTAAACGTCCACATTATGGCCAAGGCTGAATAATCACGTTCACATTCCGATAAACCCTGACTAGCAAAACTGATTTTCGTAATCTCAATTTTACCTTGTCGATAATGAAGTTGTAATAGACGTGATATCTGCCTCGAAAATGAGGCGTCCACAGTATCAAGTTCTGTTAAGAAAACTCCAGAACTGATCTTTAGACGGCAAGGTAACATGCAAGAAGATCTCCGAGCGTATACAAGTAAAACGGGTGTATGTTTCCTGGATTTTTTGGAAAGTGTCATCTACCAGAACAAAGCCTCAGGATCGATACCAGACAGAAACTTGAAATGAAGAAATTTTTATAATTGTTATTTGAGGTTTTCCGGTCATCTTTGCACAGGTATGACATTGTGGTTGATTGCTCCAGCATCCAGTACTAGGTGTATCCTCGTGCCCGGTTTAACTACTGCTAAAAGTGGACTGCTATATGAAGACAGTGAAGCTTCCATCTACATCTACATCTGTATCTCCATGGATACACTGCAAATCACATTTAAGTGCCTGGCAGAGGGTTCAACGAACCACCTTCAAAATTCTCTGTTATTCCAATCTCGTATAGCGCGTCGGGAAGATTGAACGCATGGATCTTTCCGTACGAGCTCCGATTTTCTTTATTTTATCTTGGTGATCGTTCCTCCCTATGTAAGTCGGTGTTAACAAAATATTTTCGCATTCTGAGGAGAAAGTTGATGATTGGAATGTAGTGAGAAGATTCCGTCGCAACGAAAGACGCCTTTCTTTTAATGATGTCTATCCCAAATCCTGTATCATTTCTGTGACACTCTCTCCCACATTTCGCGATAATACAAAACGTGCTGCCTTTCTTTGAACTTTTCCGATGTACTCAGATATTCCTACAAGGACTCGAAATCCATGACTGCCCACTCTAACATAAGTCAATGTCCTTAATACGAGTAGGTGTTGACCATAACTGGCTTACTGTGAAACACACACTCCAACTTAACAGTACGTCTTTAAGTCCCTTTGGTTGCTGTTGAGAAATGCCAGTAACTTCAAGTACTTTGTTATTAACTACATTGCTATCTTCGTATGTTGTAACCTCATTTTCAGAGAGATTAGTGATCAACAGCTTTTTATTCCAAATAAGCTTTATCAGTATATTTCGCTAAAACTTGCTATGGCATCTACGTATCCTAACAAAGTCCACAACACGATCTTTCCCTTCTGTCTACTGATGGCAGTTTTTGCATTTCTTTCTCGAAGAAATTCGGGACCGAAAATACACCTTTTTATTAAATCCTTGTAATATACGCCTTAATGTTAAGATAATTAGTATAATGCAGGCTACTGTCAATGATGACACTGAAGAATATAACAGGACAATCTCTGATGTATACAATAAGTTAGTTCCAGATAAGCAGGTTCATATATATAACATCCAAATCACGGATGAGCAAATCCAAAACACACTACCAATCGATGTAGATTCTGTTACGAAATTTTATGTTAGTAATAAGAGTGAAAACCATGACGAGTCATTCTCCAATTTAAACAAAGGATTTGATGAAACTCGGTCAGCATTGTACCTGATGCATTCAGTAGGTAATGTAATACAAAATTTATTTCGGAAAGCAGATTGGCTTTAGTCTGGATTCCAAACTTTTGACTAGAAAATTCCAATTTCTGTAATCTCTGTTCAGTGCAACAGCCTTACATCACCTTTCTGTGGGTCCTTGGTACCATTTTACTGGTTGACTTTGGAATCAATGTCTTGCGGCATCAATAAATTCATCATCAACATACGGCTGCCCATGGAGCTCATCCTTCATTGGGCAGACGGGTGGAAGTCAGAAGGTGCGAGACACGGGCCGTAGTGTTGATGAGATAGAGCAGCCCGATGAAGTTCTGTGAGCTCCTCTTGTTGTCTGATCGTTGCTCGTCGATTACCTCGAGTGAGACTGTTCACACGTTCCAACAATACAGGAGCTGCAACTGTGTGACCGACCAGCCCACAGGAGATCGCACAAGTTTGCTCGACCTTGTTGCGATGATGACACACGCGCCACTGAACGACTAACTGTGCTTTTATTTACTACCGAGTCTCCGTAGGCATTCTGAAAGTCTGCAACGCCCAAAATTTCCGCCGAAAGGCAAAGACAGGTCTCTGGTTGGAATGTACCTCCCTTACTGACGCCATTTTGAAGGCTATG
Organism: Schistocerca piceifrons; assembly: GCF_021461385.2. Lineage (NCBI taxonomy): Eukaryota > Metazoa > Arthropoda > Insecta > Orthoptera > Acrididae > Schistocerca > Schistocerca piceifrons. Next base: position 671,107,040 of record NC_060141.1, read on the forward strand.
TAGGGCAGTGCCACCAATCTGAACTTCATGTAAACATAAGGGCTGATTCGTGAATGTCCTACGATCTTCTACAACAATTATCGCATGTTTCAAAGAAACTGTCCGAGAGAAACATTTTATTGCCTTATTTGCTGAAAGCCGCTAATGTAATAGAATGTTTTCAACATAGAATATTGTAAAAACTAATCCTAAAATGACATTTGGCAGTGTAGTTGGCATTCAGCAAGGTATCAATGATGTTACTGCCGGGTGCACTGATATATTCGCTGAGAGATTAGATTTGAAGTTAAGAAAACTTATTACAGCAAATAACAACAGTCGAAGTGCTGACAAACGAGACCACTATGTAAAAATAGTTACTTTTCTCAAATTTTTTTGGTAACAGAAAAGTACATAGTATAAATAGCCACGGGACGAAAAATGGAGATATTGTTAACGAGGTCCACTATTTGAGACTAAGTGGATTAGGCGAAGATGTCACTAAGATAAAAGTACGCCCTATCGGGAATCGTAGGGAGAAACCCGGGAATACTTCGAAGGCTCCATGCCAGGTGGTTGCTTTACCAAAGAAAGTCAGGGAAGGTAACGGTTGGAAAGGCCTAAAGTAGAAATAAAAAAAGAGTTGGAACGAAAATAGTAATAAAGTAAGCAACGTAAAAAATGACAGATATAGTAAAGGTTTTCTCAAGAAAGGAGTAAGTTGAAAAGGAAAGAGGCTCACGTTTCCGTGGCGGTAAGCAAAATAAAGATCGTGGCAGAAAACACTTAAGAGAAATTATATTTTCATAACTGTAGACAAAATGACGGTTATGACACCAAGAATCCTGGTGGGAGTTCAATATTTCAATAACGACAGACGATTCAATAATAATGTTAAGGCCAATATGGAGAAAAGAAAAGAGCCAAGGAAAGAGAATAAAGATAATTATCATTTCGGTGTGAGGTTTGAAGTTGGTAATATTGAAACGTAGCAGTGATTGATATAGCTAGCAAGCTAGGACCCACTGTAAAGAAGAAATTTGCGAACAAATAATAGTCACAGAGAGACAGTGTTATCAGAGCAGTGATCTCACACTGTAAATCAACGAGTGATAGTAAAAATGAGGCATAAAGAAAAAGTTTTGAGAAAAATTGTGGATGGTGGTACCAGATATATCTTCATTTTTATTCGTATGATGGGAAAGAATCTGCTAGCACACTATGCTGACTTCGTGAGTTTGAAGAAGGGCAGTATGATCGTTAAGGTAAGTGGTATGGAGAAAACTATGAAATTGGAAAATGTTGATTGTTTCTTTAAGATTCTATGTGGTGATCAATAAATGTCTTCAATACGAATTCAGCAGAGATGAAATGAAAGCAGAGAAGGAAAATAATAGTCAGAACATTAGCGAACGAAACTAGTAACAGTAGAGAATTTGAAATACCTTGAAACATGATGAAGAATGATGGTAAAGTATATAATGTTACTGACACAATGAAAATAATTTAGCAAGCTATAAAAGAGAGTTACAGAATTTGTTTTCAAGGAAACTGAATGTATTTTCGAAATAAACAGGATTAATGAAAAATGACGAAAATTCATTGAATATTACGCACAGGATGGTGATGTATGGAGGGAATTTGGAAGAGTAGTATATCAAGAGCAGGGAACATATCTGAATTTAATTAGAAACGTTACGCCCTGAATACAAAGTAATATAAGGTATATGCAACGTAGATGGTGTTAAAAGGCACCAGGGCAGTTAAGGGAGAATCCATCTGCTCTGACATGCTTGAGTACAAGATATCGACGAGAATATCTCTCTAGTAATTACACCTACGAAGAATAGTAGCGCAACAAGCGTATAAAATTAGTAGGACTAACAATAGTTTTCAGAATTTGAGAAAACGTATATTTAGTACAGTGCTTGCATACAGTAAGTAACACAAGCTGAATGAGCTCCCAGAGAGCAAAGAATCAGATCTGTTTTGGCGTCAGGAAGGCATTTAAAAAATAATTCAAATGGCTTTGAGCACTATGGGACTAAACATCTGAGGTCATCAGTCCCCTAGACTTAGAACTACCTTAAACCTAGCTTATCTAAGAACATCACACACATCCATCTCCGAGGCCGGATCCGAACCGGCAACCGTAGCAGCAGCGCGGTTAGAGACTGAAGCGCCTAGAACCGCTCAGCCACAGCGGCCGGCAAGGCATTTAAAGGGCCATGGTGGTGGAGAGGTGCTAAACGGCTCTGAGAGTTGCGGCCAACAACTGACACAGTCGGAGTGTGAGAATGTATGAACGCACGTGTGCCGTAAACGATGGCCTCATAGAGTACGGAGAAAAGTAGTTCATACATATAGTTGTTTTCATATTGGAGATCATTATGATGATTAAGTGATCAATTTAAAAAAATATATACAATGGGCTTAGATTCTGAAAGAAAAAGTTGAAAAAGATGGTTCAAATGGCTCTGAGCACTATCGGACTTAACATCTATGGTCATCAGTCCCCTAGAACTTAGAACTACTTAAACCTAACTAACCTAAGGACAGCACACAACACCCAGTCATCACGAGGCAGAGAAAATCCCTGACCCTGCCGGGAATCGAACCCGGGAGCGGGAAGCGAGAACGCTACCGCACGGCCACGAGCTGCGGACTGAGAAAGATAGTGAGAGTATTAATGTATCAATCATATGATCAGTTAATCGTTTACTATGGAACAATTAACTACAGAAATATGATTGAAAGTAAATATTCGTTGGTTAATAATATTATCAGTTGAAGAATCTTTTAAATTTGCCACTTGAGTAGAATAAGAAAATAATCATCATAATATGCAGTTTCGGAGATGTGACAATCATAATTATTTTGTTTCCAAAATGTATGTTTTTGTTACATGTACTCGTACTAGACTTAATGGTGAATGGAAACATGGGGAAATTCGCAGCTCATGTAAACAGGTGACAAACTAAGAGTCATATCGGATGAGCGGTCAGCAGCATGAGACACAGTTGGCGTATCCCCACTTAATGACGCTCAGCAGGGAAACACAGAGGACACACATCGCCTTGGACCTACAATTTCGACCACCGAGTAATAGTGTTTCAAGCAAATTTAATCTGTTAGTGCCAAGAGTTCCCAAAAAACGAACTTGACTCGTAAGTGGTCCATAATAGACGTAATGGAGAACGTCACTGCACCGTAGTAAAGAGAAATGAAGTTCCTTAGTGTATTTTGTATAACGTTTTTGTGTATTCCGTCTGTTTTGTGTCAGTGTAGTGTAAATTTTGCAGTAATGCTCCAACGTATTTCTCTGGGACAGCCAACAATAAGCTGAAAAATATCAGTGAAACAGGCTATTGTTTTTCATAAGATTTTGTAAAACCAAATAATATTTTGCTGATGATATAAGCATATCTGTATACCTAATCCATATTTAGAAACTGATAATTCATGGTCTTAGACATGTTACGTTTCCTATGTTATTTTTCTTCAGTGATTCTCAAAAGAGTAATGATCTGTAATATTATGAGCGCATCTGAGAAGAATTCAAAGATCCTGGTGTGACAATTTTTGGGAAATTTAAAGGTGGCTACCTACTAACTGCAAATTTATTGATATCTGTTGAAATGCTGGATTTTATGTTTAAAGCTTTTCATAATGGAATACTATAAATAATTTGATACCAAAAAAAAGTCAGATGACCTAAATGACTCGCCCCAAGAATCGTATGACCTTGAACCCAATGTTTCCAAAATTATGATTTTGATGTAAAAAAAAGGCAAACTTGAGAAAGAATTACCGAGGGGAATGTGTAAAGGACGCCTTACTTTCTAATTACATTTTATTTCCTGATTTTCGAGATTAACATTTTATATCACGTCTGCATTTATCAGTAGCTTTCAACAGGCTTGGGCAGCACGGCAGAACGCAAAGCAGGGAGTAAGATTTCAGTTCCCATGCTGGCTGAAGCAGCTGCTGGAACATCTGGCTATGCCACTAGACGGTGAGAATAAGGTGTTATGGCTAGATGTGAGAAAGACAATTATGAAAACGAGTGATACATAAAAACCCACAGCCATGCTGGTGCTAAACAAGTAATTTTGTTTAATAAATACTAGCCAACAAAAGACACTTTTTCCGTTAGAGATACCATAAGAAGCGTACAGCCCAAAATTACTTTCATGCAACAATATTGCAACGCAGAGAAACAGCTATTTCAATAAACTGATGAATAATGTTTAAGGTAGCGATGTTTTGTCAACAGCTACAATGTTTGAGGATTGTTAAGTACCAGTTCTAGACTATGCACCACAGTTGCCAATCGTGGATGCGATACCTTTCGATCTATTTCTGTCACAAGACCCTGCCCTCAGGAAATAGTTCGTTTCATGTTGTAACTGATCGATTGTTTTATTTATTAATAGATTACTTTGTTTTCGTAAATAAAAACATCTTAACGCACCCATGAAGATTACTTCAAATACTGTAGCCTCCAAATTCATACTTAGAAATTACAAGATACAGAATTGCACTTTCCAGAGAATCTAATGGAGCTGATACTGCTTCTGCGAGGGAAGTCCACCACGAGAGCGTTACAGCAAAAGAGGTAGGAATAAATCCTAGTTGACGACTCACTAAGACAATCGAAGGATGGGCTGTCCAACTCTTTCAAGTCTGAGCTGGAAAAGACAACCAGTCATTTTGTATGCCTCTTATGACAACTTCTACAGGCACCTTCTCTAAAATATTATACTCCTGGAGGTTCAGAAAAATAGGGGGGGGGGGGGGGGAGGAGGGAGATTTTACATCCTCTACTACCCGAAAATTACTTCATCATCCTATTTCTTACATTCACATCCAGCTGCATTTGCACCTTGACAGAATTCGACTTACCTCTTACAGCGCCAATTATTCTGCAATTTTGCGCAGGATAAGTATGTGATGCTTTAACATTACTGATTTCACTACATAACGTCTTGGATATCATGTTAACCATATCTCCAGTATCAAGTAAAACAACTGTAGGCAAAGTTCCTATAACACCTCAAATACAAGCTTTTACAATCTCTTCTATTCCATCTGAACATCTATGATAACTGTCCGGCAATTCAGTCCGGATATCCGTATCATCATTGTATCTCTACACCTTACTTATTGGATTTAAATTGTCTCCACATCGTTCGTGACCTACCTCCGGGAGCTTAATGAGACCAAATGCATTTCGACAGTCTGCCGCTCACAGTTTGTGTCTTATCTGTGACTTTCACAATAATGGCTATGGGACTGTGATATCTCCAATGCAGGTCAACATTATGATAGAAATGCAAATGTGACTGTGTGTATTTTTCACATTGTACTGTGGGTGGTTTCTTTGATGAGGGTGCCACTGACTGTCGTAATTATCATGATTCTAACTGAAGTGTAGCTGATTCCACAGACCAGAATATCCCTGGAGTAGGAGAGTAAAGAGATTATGAGCACAGTTTTCATGTATTCAAGATGGCGCATCCTCCTCCTCCCACTCTGGGAAATCTCTGCCCCATCGAGCACTTCCTTCCCCTCATGCAAACTCCCTCCGCCTCATGCCTCCCTACTTCTCCTCCCTTCCCCTACCTCCCCTCCCTTCTTACCACTAGTAAAATGGCGGAAAAGCGCTGAATCTGTGCTGAACTGTTGGTGTTGGGGGACATTATTTTCTTTACTTTGAGTGTTATGCTATTGCAAATGGCCAGGAAAAGCTCACAGTATATTCAACTCATGAGATGTTGGTGATGGAGAGAGAGGACTTTTATATTACCTACAAGCATGCTGATTAGGACTGTGTCCATAGTGACCTGCATGTGGACTTGATACAAAAGATAATGGAGGAGAATCAGAGGAAGAATACTTTTCAGCAAATAATGCTAATGGAGCAGGAGGGTATCAAGATACATTTTGCAACAGAACTCATGAAGATAGCTGCTGGTACTGGAACTCTCAACCTTTTTTGAAATGGCCAATCAATATACCCTAGAGACAAGTGTCTGCTCTTCAACAACTCCAGCCTGACCGACTTAGTTCACCATACCGCCAAAGGAGTGTGCACCAAATTGTGATGGTATGGGTGAAAAACTTTTGGTAGGAACCAAAAGAAACTTGGCATCTGATTACGTGATCATGATGTCAGGACGAATGCAGTAGCCTATGGCAAATGCAATCACATTGTTTTCAGTGATTAATCACAGTTGAGCACTACCACTGACGAACATTATGGTTGGTGACTTGTAGCAAGGACAAATTCATCTGATAATTTGGAGAGACACAATGGTATTACTCCTGTTGTCATGGTGTGGGGAGCTATTGGTTATGACTTCGGATCCCAGTTTGTCAGTGTCTGAGGAAACTCTGTTGATACATCATAATATTATGGACGTTCTGAATCCTCATATGTTACTCTCAAGAATTGCATGAAGGAGGCGCCTTTCATCAAGACAATGGACACCTGCACCAGAAACGTGTTTCTATGAAATGAGTGCATGACGTGCGGTATTCCTGTGGTTTGCAACCAGATGGAACTTGTGTTGGAATGACTCACGTCAGCTCTGTACAACTGCCAGTATCATAGTTGTAAGTCAAAACGGATAAAACAGCTTCATGACACCAGAGGCTGTGCAACATCGTACTGATAAATCGTATCATACTGCTACATTCTTTGTACATATAACTCATTTTTGAAAGGACTGAAATATCATCATATACTTTTTTCCTGTGAATTTTCGTTTCCTTTCCTCTTCCCGTTGTGGGTGCTTCAGTCCTTTTGTCAGGTAGTTTACTACAAAACTTCACACTTCTGTAATATCATCAATTTATTGTACACTTGACAGTGCCAATGAAATCTCTAATTGTACATATTTGTATTAGGAAATTTATTTGCAATTGCGGAATATTTCTGACTTAGCTTCATTAAGTATGAAGAAGAATTACCTTTCAGTGCCACATGAAAATTTTTGTGAGACCCACACTCAAATCCGAATTTCCCACTTTTCGCAAGCGATCGCCTTAACGACTACTGCTGTCCATGCCCGTCTCCAGGACCAACTCAGTGATCCTTATATCAAAATGGCTATCCCCCATTTCTCTCAACTTTACTCGCATTCTCGCCATGAGGTGTTGATGAGACAAGCATCTGAATAAAGCTGAAAAACACAGAATTTGTATAGGAACCATAGCCGCAGTGAGGACGAACATGAACGGCCACCGATACACAGTTCACCATGTATCTCATGCGCAGATCAACGGTGAGTCAGCTGAGAAAGGGACCCTACATAATCAATTGAGAAAAGGAATTCTCCCACCCATTCAGGGAACGGACCCATCCAGGCAACGACCCATTCAGGGAACCCACCCACCCAACAAATAGAAGTGGACAGGACACATGAAACGAGACTGAGGAGGTTCACCTTGCGGTGGCCGAATAGTGAGACAGCATTCAGTTGCTTCAGGAGGACAGGCAACTGTGCAGTCGATGTGATGAAGAAACTATGGTAGGTGTATAGACTGGGGAAGTGCTCCGAGTTAAGGGTCACACTGAAAGGGCAATGACCAACTTGTGTGAGAAAAATTCACTTTAGCCACAGGGAAAGGGGGGGGGCACGATCTCTACCCCCCCACCCCCACCCAGATAATGATTCTAGCACAAGCGTTCAAATCAGGGACGCTTAAATTCAACCAGTATAAGCAGCTGCCTGTCCTACAGCAAGCGATGACGAACATAGCTCCCCTCAACGACAGTGGACATACAGCTTTTAAGCAACCTGGAACTTTACAAGACCTTTGGACTGCAGTGTTAACAAACAAAGGAGTATTGACGAAAGGCGTGAAGTATCTGACAACAGCCTGACGTATTGTGCTCACCATACAGAACACACGCTTTGTCAACGTCTACGCACCATCACGGTCTGGCAGAAGACGTTAACTGTCCGCGTTTTTAAAAGGAAGAATTGCCCCATTACTCATTCGCACTTGCGACAACATTATTTATGGTGGGACTATAGCTATGTTCTGTCCCAGAATGACCAGACCCCCCATTTCAGAAACTTTCCAAAGCTACCAGCTATAAAAGGAGACCTGCGCCTAACTGATAATTGGGAACACGTAAATGGTGGCCACACAGGATTCATACGTGTCACGAACCACTCAGCAATCCTCGGCGTCCTTTTGTACAGTCTGTTTCCATAGACTTACGGTGGGAGGTGATACGGTGGATTTCTAGGTCCTCCACGAATTATTCCCGCCCGATGTGTCGGTTGTCAACAATCAGTAGGAAATACAACGGCTAAAGGCCACGATAACGACTTTAACACGAAAGAAATTACATTTGTTCCAGATTAGAACGCGGCTTTGAGGCGGCGCCCAAAGCGAACAACCTTCCATATATCACGTGATTAAGGTGCGAATAAGTAGCTGCAGGAAGCTCCGCACTGAACGTCGAGCGGCGGGCTGACGACTGTTGCTTCAACAGCGATAAATTGAAGCTGAGATGAATATATATTGTGAGATGCTTCGTACTGCTACGTCGCGGGACTGGGTGACGATGAAAGAGTTACTGTCGGTAATTATCCACAGGATGGAGCAGGCGGAGGAACTTTGGTTGGTGGCTGCATTGACGGAATACGAAGTGATCGACGGACTGATGACAGGCTCGTAGAACTATTCACTCGATACAGATGGTATCCTTGTATATTTCTACCTCAAAATTAAATGTCAGATGTTACCGGAACTAACGTGCATGTGACAGGAACTGGTGGATCAAGACAAAGACATCCAACAAAATTTTTGTGAAGGCTTTATTATAATGGTTCCTAAAACGCCAACGGACATAACCGTCCGTTAACCCTCTTAAACAGTGGTTAGAAGGTATTTACTAAGATTACAGCTAGGAATATGAAGCCGGGAATGACCTCAAGTCACAGCCCCGTAACAAACTAAGTGACGATGTAGATTCTGCATTCACTAAATTGTAAACTGGAAATTTGTGGTATGGTCTTATGGGACCAAACTACCTAGGTAATCGGTCCCTAAGCCAACACACTACTTAATCTATAACTTACGCTATGGACAGCACACGTACCCATGGCCGAGGAAGGACTCTCCGGCGGGGGAAGCCGCACGGACCGTGATAATGGGCCTAAGACGGCGAAGCTACCCCGCGCGATTTTCACGAAACCCCGTGTGATTACTGATATATAATCTTGATCACTGTCGCGTGTCGCATACTATGGGCTAATGTAGCACTCGCTTTTGGCAAAGCCTCCGACAGTATAAATCACCAGTACTTTTGTAAGATCATACAGGCAGTGAACTTTCCACAACGTCTCGTGACAATCATCCAACGTCTTCTGCGAAACTCACTGTCCACTGTCTCTTAACAGATAACCCCAGGTGGTCTTGACACTCGGTCATAAGTTCGTATGCCACGCCTGCACGGTTGACGTGGCTTTTCTAGCCAAAACTACCACTGAGAAACAAACAACGGTTGGTATACAGTAAGAACGCGGGAGCACAGCTGGATATGACGAAATTCAGGGTCCTGGTTATTGGCCGTGGGCCGAAAACTCCTACTTTCTTTTCTTCTCTTTTTACTGAGAAATCAGTCTTTACGTCTTCAACTACTAGCTGGATGTATATGAATCTCTGTCTTACTCAGCAGGTTTTTACACTCTAGTGCCGTGGGAGTTATTCACCGAAGTCTTAACTGGTGTCCTTTTGCCCTCTCCCTTCTTCTTGTCTGTGTTTTCAGTATATTTTTTTCCTCGCTAATTCTGCCGAGAACCTCCTCATTCATTACCTTATTAGTCCACCTAATGTTATACATTTGTCTGTAGTACCTCATCATAAATCCTTTGAGTCTCGTCTGGTCCATTTGTTCCACTGTCCATGTTTCACCATTATACAAATGTATGCTACAAACGTACATTCTTACAAATTCCTTCCCGTAATAAAGGCCTACATTTGACACTAGAACAATCTTGACCAGGCAAGCTCTTCTTGCCAGTTATGGTCTACTTTTAATGTTCTCTTTTCTTCTGCCATCATGGGTTATTTTGTTGACTAGGTAGCAGAATTCATGAACTTTCTTCTAGTGTGTGATTCCTAATCTTGTAGTTAAATTTCTCGCTATTTTCCTTTCTTTTACTTCTTATTATTTTGTCTCTCTTTCATTTACTGTCAATCTACGACCGTTGGAACTTTAATAGTGGCAACTATTTATTTACCGCTCGTAAAAAATAGATACGTGTTTCAAAGTTTTACTGACCTTCAAAGTAGTCACCAGTGTTGTGAACAAACCGTTGCCAGCGATGTGGGAGTCGTAGGATACTCTTAGCAGTGCCAGTTGGGTTGACAGTTCGAGAGGCGCCGTCTATTGCCCGACGAATTTGTAGCGGTTCTGAAGCGAATGCCGTCGAGTGTTTCGTTCAGTTTAGAAATGGAGTTGAACTCAAGAGGGCTTAGGTCAGGGGAGTGTAGTAGGTAGTATAGCACTTAGTAGCCCCATCAGTCAAACAAATCAGTAACAGCTTGCACTACACGTGCTTGAGCGTTGTCCTGCAAAATGATGGTCAGTCCCTGCAGAAAGTGTCATCACTTCTGTCCTTAAGCTGGTTGTAGGTTGTGTTTCAAAAATGAACCCCATAGAGAAAGAATTGATGACACATTCTGCAGAGAATAACAGGTGTTTCGTAGGCTACACTCTTTGTTGTACAAATTACTGCGAAATTCCATACATTCTTTGTAGATTGTGCCCTTTTAGGTTGTAGTGATGTAATACTCTCCAAACAGATACATGACCTACTCCCACAGCACGCGCTACAGAACGCATGCTGCCTGAAGGCTCGTTGCTGAATCTGCGGACCTCTTCACCCGTTTAGCGCTCTCATGTCATGCCTGCCACCACCAGCGTGCTCGAAATCGTCCATGAACTGTGGTGAGTGTGTGTCTTCTGCTACGAAACCTTTTTTCGAGTATAGGAAGAGCTGCTCTTCCATTCCCCCCCCCCCCCCCGACCAATCATGCAGTGAGTTCATAACACACATCTTCTTGTTAACTTGAGTACAAATACGATGAAAAGCTTAATGCGGCACGGGTCATATGCAAGACACTGACGAGGCACTACTACAACAACCCAAGCTAAATGCTACACTGGTAACACTCATGCCACCATATTTAGAATTATTACAATAACACAAGCAGAAAGCTGCACTGGTATGATGCACGCCACTGAGATTACGGTATTACAACAACTCAGTTTGAGTTACAGTTCTGGCATGGTTCCATATAATGCCAGCCTCACTAAAGCTGCGCAGCATGCCACTAGGTTGTGCTGCGAATGTCGACCAGGCGCGTAGTTCATAAACAACTGATAGTCTTTGTGTGATTCTTTGTGTGATCTATCATCCCTCAAAATTGTTTTTGAGGTCCTGAAACCCCTGTATATTTGTCTGTCAGACGTTATACTACAATGACCAAAAAAATCGCAACATAAAATTGTTATTGATGTAGAGTAGTGAAATGTGGGGAATACATTTGTCCAGGTAATATATGTAAGTGATTCGCATTGCAAGATCACAGGTGAATGTAAGCACGAGATAAGCCTTTGCAAATGTGAAATGCTGGTACATTAATAGCCGGTGTAACCATCATACTGTTGCATGCAAGCATGCAGAGGAACAAGCATTGTGTTGTACAGATGCCGGTCGTCAGTTTTTGAATGGCGTTCCTTGTACGTCGTTTTTGGTAGATCTAGAAAGGGACGGTTAAAGGAGCTTGTGCATGACGGTGTTGTTATCGTCTGATGATGTCGTATGTGTGCTCCTTTGGAGACAGATCTAGTGATCGGCCAATGCTACATGCAGACACGCTGTAGAGGATGCTGGGCTACATGCGGGTGAGCGTTATCCTGTTGAATATTACCACCTGGAATGCTGCTCATGACTGACAGCACAGCAGGTCGCTTCACCAGACTGATGTCAGTATTCATCGGATAACTATGAGAGCGCTCATGCTGTCATACGAAATCGCACCCCAGGCCATAGCTCATGGAGTTGGTCCACTGTGTCACTCACGCACACAGTTTCGTGGCAGGTCTTCAACTGGCCTTCTTCTAACCATTATTGGCACCGAGGCAGAACCAGCTTTCATCAGAAAAAACAACACCCTGACCTCCGATGAGCTCCTGCTTGACACCACTGAAGTCGAAAACGGCAGTGTTTTTGGGTCATACGAATACACACCACAGATCGCCTGACTCAGAGATATTCTTGAAGTAACCAATTTGTAACAGTTCGTTGTGTCACTGTGGTGCCAATGACAGCTCAGACTGCTGCTGCAGATGCGGTTCGATGCGCCAGAGTCATACACCAAGCACGATGGTCCTCCCTCTGGATAGGGCCACGTGGCCTTCCGCAGCGTCTTCTTCTTAACAACGTACATTCACGAGAATGGACAGCAATCACGTGCAGTGGTTACATTCCCGCCAAATCTTTCTCCATGATCGCGGAAGTAGCATCCTGCTTCTCGTAGCCCTTTTACACGACTTCTTTCAAACTCTAGTGAGGTCTTGACAATGGCTTCTTTCGCACCTTAAAGGTATTCTTGACTAACGTCAATTCACGAAGTTAAATCTCAAAGGTAACTAACATTCACGACCGTTATAGCGTGTATCTGAAGAAAGTCTGATTGGCATCCTCATAGTGGCGCTCACTAATCTTGTGCGACTGACGCGAAATTTGAATAGACATCATCTTTCAGATGTAGAAACACGCCTACGAATGTCGCACTACTCCTCCTTGGTGTTGCGATCCGTTTTTTTCGTCAGTGTATTGCACTGTGAGACAATACGTCTTTCAACACATAATATGATGGAAACACAAGATACAATTACTTAGGACTCGCGTACTGCTTGAAACTCAGGATTTAATGCACATATCGTTTCTGTTGCATAATTCTGTTAAATGCTTTTAGACATTAAACTGCAATGCTTTGAGGTGCTTTCTAACTTTCAGTACTACACAGTGTTAGCTCGTACATCAGGTGGAGTAATACGTTCAAAAGCCGGAGAAGTCCTAACAATTTCGGAGTGCCCTTTCCGCTTCGAAACAACGGACATTTGTCTGCACTAATTGCAGAGTAGTCGGACATTACGTGGCTATTAAGGCAACCTTTGTGTGTTGGGAACTTGCTGGCCGTGACCACGCAGGATACAGGGCTGTGATTTCGCTGCCTCGCGGATCTTTCGTAACAAGTGCCGCGCTATGTTAACAAGCTCTTTTGGGTTTCCATTTCTCGCGTCTATGTGAGAAACGTGTGACCACCACTGACACGGTAAGTCCGTAAGACATCGAAGTTACTACGTATGTGCAATGAAAAGCAAAGCTTCTTGGTGCTATTCTCGTAGAGTAAGTTCGGCCGGCATTGTTTCTACGATAATACGCAATCGGAACATTTAAATTTTAGTTACAACAGTACTTTATGTCGAAATTTGTTATTCCGTAACTACACGAGAAAGACACAACAAATCGTTGCTTTGGCTTCAAAATATATCATTAAATGCTATGTTATACTTTTCGCGTTAGTTCCGCCTGTATGCCGGCCGCGGTGGCCGAGCGGTTCTAGGTTCTTTATTCCAGAACCCCGCAACTGCTACGGTCGCAGGTTCCAATTCTGCCTCTGGCATGGATGTGTGTGATGTCCTTACGTTAGTTAGGTTTAAGTAGTTCTAAGTTCTAGGGGACTTATGACCTCAGATGCTAAGTTCCATAGTGATCAGAGCCATTTGAACCATTTTTTGAACCGTCTGTATACAACGGTTTTTTAAGTACTGGATGAAGGGAAACTGTCAGGACGGGTCGCGAGTCGTGCATCGATAGTCTAGTCGGCAAAATGGTTGTCTGGAAGAGACGAAGGACCCAGTTTTAGGTCACGATCCATTATATAGTTTCAAGCACCCTCTAAATTTCAAATGAATATTCAGTTCTGTAAGTGGTGATCAAAAAGCTTCCATTCGAAGCCGTACAGTCCAGTATTGGTATGTCAATCAGGCAAAATCGCCATAAGCATTAGGGTAATTATTCACCGGCGCACCAGGTTGAAGGTACCCGTTTGGTAAAACATCTCATCTTGTTGGTCGGAGAAATCTGTAATTGCCTGCTGGAAACATTCGTCCGACAGGAATCGTCGATCCTTCTAGGCCCGATAGTCGCATGTGAAGATATCAGGACAAGGTGGAGGCTGCCCGAATATCTCCCACTTGGGTTGGCGTTACTTTTCTATATGGGGACGTACGTTATCATGAACTGGCAGCGCACCTTTTCGTAGTTTTCCCGGATGTTTCACATTCATTAAGCGCTGAAATACCTCCAGCGCTGCGCAGTACCTTTCTTCAGGGATGGCAACACAAGGTTCACTGAAGTGGAACAGGCTCCCTCCCAGATAGGCCGGCATCTTCCGTCTAAACGCGAGCAGCAGCAAGGTTGGTAAAACATCTCACTACGGTGGTTTTCGACAGACATGCTGCCCCATACACATTCTTCATTCTACGATACATGTCTACCGATGTTCATCCTACGATAGCCAAGAACAGGAGGACAGTACGTCAGTCCTGTTGTTTCGATGCATTTGATAATAGCGTCGCGACGGTTAATGTTTCCACATTTATCGCACGCACCTCGGAAAGACACGAATGCCACTTTAATCCCTTGTCTACCCGCCAATGCTTACATACCAACATCGGAGTCACTCGAGGTTGTATATACCCTGCAGCAACACCCTCAGACTGAAGATTTTTGGTCATCCCTGATATATAGACGGACATAAAATTATCAACATAACACTACACGTAACAGATAACGGCTGTATAAAAAGAAAAGAAATTAAAATAATCAGTCAACATCTTTAACACACTTCCTATTGAGGCGATATGCGTAATATTTGCGACTTGGACAGAATTTGTGATTGGTGTAAAGAATGGCAGCTGACTCTAAATATAGACAAATGAAAATTAATGCAGATGAATAGGAAAAAGAATCCCGTAATGTTTGAATACTCCATTAGTAGTGTAGCTCTTGACACAGTCACGTCGATTAAATATTTGGGCGTAACACTGCAGAGCGATATGAAGTGGGACAAGCATGTAATGGCAGTTGTGGGGAACGCGGATTGTGGTCTTCGGTTCATTGGTAGAATTTTGAGATGATGTGGTTCATCTGTAAAGGAGACCGCTTATAAAACACTAATACGACCTATTCTTGAGTACTGCTAGAGCGTGTGGGATCCCTATCAGGTCGGATTGAGGGAGGACATAGAAGCAATTCAGAGACGGGCTGCTAGATTTGTTACTGGTAGGTTTGATCATCACGCGAGTGTTATGGAAATGTTTCAGGATCTCGAGTGGGAGTCTCTGAAGGAAAGGAGGCGTTCTTTTCGTGAATCGCTACTGAGGTAATTTGGAGAACCAGCATTTGAGGCTGACTGCAGTACAATTTTACTGCCGCCAACTTATATTTCGCAGAAAGACCACAAAAATAAGATAATAGAGAGTAGGTCTCGTACAGAGGCATATAGGCAGTCATTTTTCCCTCGTTCTGTTTGGGAGTGAAACAGGGAGAGAAGATGCTAGTTGTGGTGCGAGGTACCCTGCGCCGCGCACCGTATGGTGGATTGCGGAGTATGTATGTAGATGTAGATGCAAGTGTAGATGTAGATGTAGATGTAGATTTAGATGTAGATGTAGATGTAATATTACACTCAGATCCTTAACTTACACTTGTGTACAAGACAAAATGTTAACATTGGTCATAACATCAGGCCAATCAGGCCTCCTTTGAGTTGGACGTTGTATGTGACAGTAAAGTTACCTGGTCGTTTATAATTGGAGCAGATTAAGCGAAGATAACTTCTGAAAGTTTTTTACCGGCCACCCGATTCCGCTGTGACAATTCTAGAGTCATTCGAAGACTGTATACGGTCAGTAGCGCGTAAATATTGACATCATACAGTACTAATAGAAGGCGAATTTAACCCACCTAGTATCGGCAGGGGGATGGGTTTGGATTCTTTGCGGGGGGGTTCGGGTTGGGAGGGGGGGAGTTGACGGGGTTCAGACTGACAGTCGTGCGAAATAGCGAAATAGTGTGGAACACGGTTTCTGAAAACTGTCTTCAGTCTCTAGCTCGGTATCGCACATGCAATGGAAACATCCTAGACCTTGTAGCTACGAATTGCTCGGACCTTATCGACAGTGTCAGTGTACAGATGGGGATTAGCGATCATGTGTCATTACAACACCTAAGGTTATGAAAGTTAATAAATCAGTCAATAGGGCTTCGAGAGTGTTTCTTCTAGATGGAGCAGATTAAAAGTTGTTAGCATCACGTTTAGACGGTGAATTGACATCACTTAGTTCCAGTATGATGGGTGTAAAAGAATTATGGTCAAATCAGACTGTAAATTGTGGTCTGGAGAGTTATTTGCCTAGTAAGTGGACAAAGCATAGATAAGACTGCACTCACGGCTCAAAAGAAATAGCGCAAATATCGACAGACAAAGGTTAGTAGAGCTACGGGCGTCTGTAAAAAGATGTATGGATGAAGCATACAATAACTACCACCGTCATACCTTAGCAAACGATCTGGCGGAGAATCCGAGAAAATTCTGGATATATGTAAAGTCGCTAAATGGATCTAAGGCTCCCATTCAGTTTCTTGTTGACCAGTCTGGGGCGGCAGTTGAAGGTAGCAAAACGAAAGCCCAAGTTTTAAATTTCACGTTCAAGAAACACTTCATGCGGGAGAATCGTACAAACATACCGTCATTTGACACCAAGGACAGGCTCCAGTATGGACGACATAGTAATAAGCATCCCTGGCTCAGAGGAACAACTGAAAGATTTGAATGCAAATAAATCACTAATTCAGGAATGAATCCCAATTCGGTTTTACAATCAGTACTCTACAGCATTGGCCCCTCATCTATACTGTATTTATCGGGAATCTCTCACCCGCCACAAAGTTCTAAGTCACTGGAAGAATGCGCAGGTGATTCCAGTATATAAGAACGATAAAAGAAAGGGCCCGCAAAATCACAGACCAACATCCCTAACCTCTGTTCGCTTGAACATATTCTCAGTCCGAAGATAATAAATTTTCTTGGGACTGAGAACCTTATGCCCACGTATCAGCATAGTTTTAGAATGCATCGCTCGTGCGAATCTCAGGTTGCCCTTTTGTCACATGACGTACTGCGAGCAATGGGTGAAGGGCAACAGGCTAAATCCATCTTTCTAGATTTACGAAAAGCATTTGACACTGTGCCCCACTGCAGGCTGTTAAGGAAGGTATGAGCATACTGAATAAGTTCACAGATATGTGAGTGACTCGAAGACTTCTTAAGTAATAGAACTTAGTAGTTGTCCTCGACAGCGAGGAGAGGCAAGTGTTTCGTCAGGATTGCCCCAAGGAAGTGTGACAGGACAGCTGTTGTTCTCTGCACACATAAATGGTTTGGTGGACAGGGGGACAGCATTCTGCAGTTGTTTGCTGATGACACTGTGGTGGACGGTAAGGTATCGAAGTCGAGTGACTGCAGGAAGATACAAGACGGCTTAGACGAAAATTGTGGTTGGTGTGTGCAACGTCAGCAATCTCTAAGTGGGGAGAAATGTAGGTTAATGCTGATGGGTAGAAATAACAAACGTGTAATATTCTGGTACAGTATTAGTAGTGTCCTTCTTGACACATTCAAGTCGTTTAAATATCTAGTAGTAACGTTTCAAAGCGATATGAAATGGAACGAGCATGCGAGAACTCTGGTTGGGAAGGATAATGGTCGACCTCGGTTTATTGGTTAAATTCTAGGAAAGGGTGGTTCACATGTAAAAGAAGACCGCATGTAGGATGCTGGTGCACCCTGTTCTTCAGTACAGCGCGAGTGTTTGGGATCCGTAAAAGGACTGACTGAAGGATGACATCGAGGCAGTTCTGAGGTGGGCTGGTAGATTTTTTATCGGTAGGTTCGAACAACACGTGAGTGTCACGGAGATGCTTCTGGAACTCAAATGGGAATCCCTGGAGGGAAGGTGACATACTTTCCGAGGAAGACTGTTGAGAAAATTAAGAGAACCGGCATTTGAGCTGACTGCCGAACGGTTCTATTGCCGCCACATTATATTGTTCGTAGGGGCGGAAAAGATACGATAGGGCTCGTAGGTAGGTATACAGACCCGGTCGCTTGTTCCTCGGTCTATTTGCTAGCTGAATAGGGGAGGGAATGGTTAGTATGGTACATGGTAATCCACGGCACGCACCGTACGGTGATTTGCGGATGTCTATGTAGATGCAGATGTAGATAAATGGACGTAGAGTCATTTACAAATCTTCAGAGTAATCATAGTAATAAATGGACGTCGGATCATTAACACATTTTCTTTGCTAGTAATATACATATCGTCCTAAAATTAGTAGTGATCGGAAACGTAAAAAACACGAGTGGCAGATAGTTAACAAATTAAAGAGATAAGATGTTTCACTTATCGATCTCAACATTCATACTCCCTAAACACATTTTAATAATCTGTGTTTCCCAAGTGTGCAAAATGTGTGAATAATAATTTTCAATATTGTGAATCTGGTTGGGTAGTAACATTTCCCAAGGCGATGTGTAATATATGAACTACAATTTAAAATGTGGATACCCGTTATTATATGATTTAAATAGAATAGCTTATTCAGAAGCCAGTAGTCACAGGATCTCAACACAACCAATATTACAGTGCCAGTTTTAAAGTGAGTAAAGCTGTCGGCGTCCATGGTGTTCCACAGGCAATTAGTGCCCCGTGGTTTGTTCCACGTAACGAACACCCCAGAGGATTCAGTCCTCGTTGGCTGGCTAAGGGTTTGTGGCGCCCGGGTTTACAGACATGAGGTCTGGTAAGCGCCGCGTCCTTTGAAAGCCGCAAGGCCTCTGTAGCCGTTGAAACGTCCCCTTAGAAAAATTATAAATGACTGTGCTTAAACTCACACACAATATTTTTAGCGCAACGCAATCTGACTTTTAATAATTCCTACAAAAAGAATGGCCCTGACTAACAATAACCTATACCTTTCATGAATCACTTACGTCACAAAAATCTTCGTTACTCGAACTACTGCAATACAGCGAGCGCCAATACTGCCAGCTAAATAAACGATTCTAACTACTGAAGGCACTAAATACTGATCGGCATAGTTAACAAATGAAAGATTTTGATGGAGAACAAACAATGTATTTACCTTAATAATGTTCAAAAGTCATAATATATGTATCAGTTCATGATATACAGTCTTACAAATTTACTCTTTCTGATGGACACACGTCCAAATCATCAGCGCTCAAAACTCCGCCATCTCACTCCCCACATCCACTACTGCTGGCGGCTCACCTCCAACTGCGCAACGCCACGCGCTGTTAACAGCCAACTGTCCAACACTACAATAGGAAATGCCAATAATGCCAACCAGCCACAGATTGCACACAGCACAGCCAGTCATTTTTATGCAGAACGCTACGTGACGTTACCGACATAAAACCGAAACAGCCTACTTACACCGTAATCTCCAGCAATGTGGCGTAGTGGTGACACATCTTGCATCACCCTGTGTATTGTCACAAAAATGGTGAATCCTTGACCATCAGGATTCGAGAAAATTTCAAACCTCAATAAAAAAAGAAAACAGAAAATCTCAAGGTGTGCCGCACGCCGATGGGGTGTATTTACAGATGATATGAAGGGCTTATTTCAATAGTGGTACAAGTCCATTACCTCCACGTTTCTGTCTATGATCCTTCTGAAATTAATGGTCAAAACAAACAGGAAGAAAGGTTCATCTCTAGCAAGAAGCCATATGCTTGAATATTTCTGGTATCTCAACTGCATATTTTTCGGTGCTCATTTAACTTTAGGACCCTTTATCTCAGAATGAACAAAAATTGACGTTTACCACTATTGAAATAGCCCTTCATATAGTCGTTCACAAAGTATCTATGAGGCAGCTTCAGACATCCATTAAACTTACCCAGGTAAGCGGAAGCTGTTTTAGCGTGGATAATTATTTCACCTGTGGCACGCAAAACGGCCTAATTCTTATGCAGAAAACATTCCAGTTCATTAGATGGACCACTTGTGAGTACACACATGCGGGTGGCTATCCCACTGGCACACAGTAGACGAAAACAGAAATATATGAATAGTAACAGAGCGCTATTCACTCAGATGTTCATTTATTAATAAAGAGGGAGTTAGGGATGTTTTAGGATTACTCGGAATTTTGCGTTTAGATAGTGTAAGAGGCGGTGAATAAGGTCCACGTGTCTGTAAAATGTCCAAGAAATCGCACCTACCTCACTGAAAAGTGAACATCCTAGCTGATGGAATATATTATTGAGTAATTACTATTAAAAACAGTCTTGATCACGATTTTAATAGTAATTATTTACAAGACATTGATCACTGCTGTTCCCATAATGCATTCAAAAGTAATTATATTATTGAGTGTACGAATATACAGCGGAATATGCGGTCACTGACGTAAAGCACAAAGTTTTCAACCGAAGCAAAGGTAGTGTGTCATTTCGTGACAATAAGCAAAAACGATGTCAGAAAAAAGCATAACGAATGCTTAGAAAACGGCGTTATAGAACATTTTGAAATATTTTAAAGTGAACTGACCACGTTGTTGCGTTTACTGTAAAGTTTGATTCCCCAGTTTTACCAGAATACACAGGATTATTCAGTTGCGCCAACAGATGTCGTTTTGGGCATGCCGAAATGTTACATCTAGTCTTCAAAAACCATATGAGGGATTTTCATGTTCTCTCTCTACGTAGGCACAATTGGTCCTACAGAAAAATGAACAGGACCTTTTCCCAGCACCTTTTTGTAGGACATTACGGTAGTTAAATTTTGCATTTGGATAAGGCCGTGATTTTTGTATTATTCAAGAAAAATGTGCAACAGGGATTTCAAACGCACCCTCAATCCCACACTCGACCCGCACTGGTCAGGATTTCTAGTATGTTGTTCATGGCACTCCCTCCCAACACTGCAGAAAATTTGCGACTGCGCGAATTATCTCAATTTTTTGGTCTTCATTGACTGGCCTCATTACGCCACCGGCATAGTTTAGCACTTACAAACTGTAAAACTAATGTTTGTATAAATTTGAGCTAGCAATTTTATGCATTTTAACAGTACAAAGTAAACAATTACATCGTTATACTAGTCATGCCTTGTGACCACGAAACAACTGTTTTTGTAAACGTTAAATTTGTTTGGCAGAAGTTCGAAACATAGCGCATACTTCAATGCGAGATGTTTTTAATACTTACCACAACGAAATTCTTTCTCAAAATCTGGCAGAAAACCCAAAGAGATTCTGGTCATACATAAAACACAACGGTGGCAAGACGCAATCAATACCATCACTGCGCGATAACAACGGTGAAGTCACTGATGACGGTGCCACTGAAGCAGAGTTATTAAACACGATTTTCCGAAACCCCTTCACCAAAGAAGACGAAATAAATATTCCTGATTCCAATCAAGAACAACTGCCAAGATGATAAACATAGAAGGAGATGTTCTCGATGTAACAAAGCAGCTTAAATCACTTATTAAAGCCAAAGCCTCCGGTCCAGATTGTATACCAGTCAGGTTCACCTCAGAGTATGCTGATAAAATAGCTCCATATTTGGCAGTTATATCAACCGGTCGCTCATAGGAATATCCGTACCTAAAGACTTGAAAATTGCTGCAGTCACACCAATACCCGAAAAGGAAGTAGGAATAATCCGAGGAATTACAGGCCCATATCACTAACGTCGATTTGCGGTGGGGTTTAGGAACATATACTGTATTCAAATATTATGAAGTACGTCGACGAAAGCGGTTTATTGACACATAGACATCACGTATTCAGAAAACTTCGTCCTTGCGAAACACAACTAGCTCTTTATACTCATTAGGTAATGAGTGCTATCGACAGAGAATGTCAAATTGTTTCCATATTTTTAGATTTCCAGAAGGCTTTCGACACCGTTCCCCACGAGCGTGTTGTAACCTATGGAACAAGGCCTCAGTTGTGCGACTGGATTCGTGATTTCCTGTCAGAGAGGTCACAGATCGTTGCAATAGACGGAACGTCACCGAGTAAAACAGAAGTAATATCCGTCGTTCCCCAAAGAAGTGTTCCTGGTCTATATTAACGATATAGAAGACAATCTGAGCAGACCTACTAGATTGTTTGCAGATGATGCCGTCATTCACCGTCTTGTAAAGTCATCAGATGACAAAAACCACTTACAAAATGATTTAGCTAAGACATCTGTATGGTGCGATGAGTGGCAATTGACGCTGAATAAACAAAAGTGTGAAGTTATTTACATGAGTACCAAAAGAAATCAGCTAAATTTCGATTACGCGATAAGTCACACAAATCTGAAGGCTGTAAATTCAACTAAATCCTTAGGGATTACAATGACAAAAGACCTAAATTGGAACGATCACATAGATAATGCTATGGGTAGAGAAAACCAAAGACTGCGGTTCATCGGAAGGTCTACTAAAGAGACTGCTTACACCACGCTTGTCCGCCCTATTCTGGAGTATTGCTATGAAGTGTGTGATGCACATCGGGTGGTACTGACGCATGACATCGAGAAAGTACGAAGAAGGGGAGCTCGCTTTTTATATATCGAAATAGAGGAGATAGTGCCACAGGCATGAGTTAATTGGAGTGGCAATCATAAAAACGAAGGCATTTTTCGTTGGGACGGGATCTTGTTTTGAAATTTCAATCACCAGTTTTTTCCTCCGATTGCGAAAACATTCTCTTCGCACCCACCTACATAGGGAGAAATGATCATCACGATAAAATAAGAGAAATCAGGGCTCGTACAAAAAATTGTAAGTGCTCGTTCATCACGCGCGCCGTTCGAGAGAGGACCGGTAGAGAGGGAGCTTAAAGGTGATTCATTGAACCCTCTGGCAGGCACTTTATTGTGAATAGCAAAGTAACCACGTAGATGTAGATGTATTGTCAATGTAATTAGTCTTAGTGTAACATTTACAACAGTCTTTCAATACCATCACGTTCTGAACTAGTAATGTTAACGAAAGATCTTACTATGCCGTTGGCGTAAATCTCAATCTACAGAGACCAAAGAAAGTCGAATATAGTGAATAGCTTGTGCGGTCGGAAATTTTCTCACAGTGGTAGGAGGAAGTGATACGAACAACAGACTACACATCTTGACTGGTGAGGGATGGGTGTGGGGTGGAGGTGCATTGCATTTGAATATCATATTTGTACGTTTTTCTTGAACAACTCGATAACTGTGGCATCCGGCACAAATGTATCTCACTGTAAAATTTGACTACATAGAATTTATCAAAATAATTCGTGTTCATTTTGTCTCTGGGACTATAATTTGCTCGTAACGAGCGACATAATATGACAATCTCGAGCATTGTTTGTGGATCCCAGATAAAAAAAATGCAGGTAATGTAAAACGTGGCTTAAAAGAACTTTGCAGTCGCCGTTCGAATGAACGATGAACGGATGTAATTCAAGAGGATGATATGGTGGAGCATGCACTGGGCGATTCGATGACACACATCGTCTGGAGTAGTTGGTGCTTCGTCAGAGACTACGTCTTTGAATCCGCCTAAAGAAAGAAATCAAGAGGATTCAAATAGAGGGACCTCGTAGGCCATTTGATAACAGAATTTCATCCTATTCAATGTTCATAAAAGATGTCATTGAGTGTTTGTTTTGCAACACGGGAGAGAGAGCTGCACAACCGTCGTGTTACCGTCACATACACTGTCGAATAAACAGTTGGTACCCCTTCTAGAAGAACCGACAGAATGTTCGTCAGAAAGTGTGCGTACGGATGTCCTTTTAGACCGCCTGACATGAACTGAGCTCCCACAGTGGAATTTCCTATGATGCCGCACCATACGTTTACGATCAACGGCCGTTGATGTTGCACCTGACGAAGCCAGTGTGGGTTTTCGGGTGCCCAGTACCGCATGTTAAGTATTTTTACTTTGAAGTGGTTAGTAAACGTTGCTTCATCGGTAAAAAGCACACGATGGAAAAACGTATGATCGTTTCTCAGTTGATCAAGGACAAACCGATAACATTCTATACGACGTTTGAAATCACAGTCGCCGAGTGCCTGATGTTGTTACATGCTTTTATTATTCTTGTGTCATCAGACTTCTGAATGGTTTGATGCAGCCCACCACGAACACCTCTCCTGTGCCAATCTCTTAATCTCACGTTAGCACATGCAACTTACGTTCTCAATTTTTTGCTGGATGTAATCCAATCTCTATTTTCCTCTACTGTTTTTGCCCTCAACAGCTCCCTCTAGTACCACGGGAGTCATTCCCTGGCGTCGTAGCAGATGTCGTTTCATCCTGCAGCTTCAACTTGTCAGTGTTTTCGACATATACCTTTCCTCTCCGATTCCGTGCAGAACCTCCCCGTTCTTACCTTACCAGTCCACCTAATTTTCAACATTCGTCTGTAGCACCACATCTCAAATGCTTCCATTCTCTTACAGTCCGATTTTTCCAAGTCCATGTTTCACTACCATACAATGCAGTGCGCCAAAAGTACATTCTCAGAAATATCCTCCTCAGATTAAGTCCTATGATTGATACTCCTGGCCATAAATGCCCTTTTTGGCTGTGCTAGTCAGTTTCAATATCCTCCTTGCTATGTTCGTCATAGGTTATTTTGCTGCCTAGGCATCAGAATTCCTAAACTTCTTCTACTTTTTGACTATCAATCCTGATGTTAAGTTTCTCGTTGTTTTCATTTCTTCTACTTTTCATTACTTTCGTCTCTCTTCGCTCTACTCTCAGTCCATATTTTGCACTCATTAGACTGTTCATTCCTTTGAAGAGATCATTTAATTATTCTGCACTTTCACTCAGGATAGCATCGTTATCTACGAATCACATCATTGATATCCTTTCACCTTGGATTTTTAATTCCACTCCTGAACGTTTCTTCTATTTCTATCATTGTTTCTTAGATGTAGGGATTGAACAATAGGATCACTTAATTCTTGGTCATTCACCCTCATTATTCCCACTAGGCTTTTATACATGTTGTGTATTACCCGTCTCTCTCTGTAGCTTACGCTTATTTTTGTCAGAATTTCGAACATCTTGCACCATTTTACATTGTCGAACGCTTTTCCAGATCGGCAAATCCTACGAACGTCTCTTGATTTTTCTTTAGTCTTGCTGCCATTATCGACCACAACGTCATAATCGCCTCTCTGGTGCCTTTACATCTTCTAAAACCAAGCGGGACGTCATGTAACAAATTGTCAATTTCTTTTTCCCATTCTTCCGTTTATTATTCTTGGAAGTAACTTTGATGCATAAGCTGTTAAGCTGATTGTGCGATAATTCTCGCACTTGTCAGCTGTTGCAGTCTGCAGAAGTATGTGGAAGACATTTTTTCCGAAAGTCTGTTGTTATGCCGACAGAATCATACATTCTACACCCCAACGTGAATAGTCGTTTTCGTGCCACTTGTCCCAATGATTATAGCGATGGATATTTTTTCGTTGCAGAATTAGAATGACGCTCGTCTGGCTGATTCCCATTCCTTGGTAATATGTCTCGTATCACTGTGCTGATTCTATAGCACTGTAGCCCGAACAGCTTGTAACGCCAGAAATGCATATCCTCCTATTTCCATCTATTGTATTATAAATTTTTTTCCTCATTTTGTTACCTGAAAATATGACATTTCTGTGTCTTTATATATTATAATAGTTTTACTATATATATATATATATATATATATATATGTGTGTGTGTGTGTGTGTGTGTGTGTGTCTGTGTGTCTCGATGTATAATTGGTTTGTTTTGTAAATATTATTTGCATTTTTAAGCTCGGTCTGGCCTAGGGAAATCTATGCTATCGAACGATAGGTCGCGTGGAGAACCAAAGTGTTTAGGATCTTTGGTAGTGTTAACTCTATACCGCATTGAGCGCGGGCAGAGGGAGTCTGGCTGGAGTAGGGCGGTGGGGCAGGTGTGTTGTGTGACGCTAACGCGAGTTGCCGCGCTTTCAGGGTTTGGCAGCATGTCATTGCGCTCGACTTGCTAAGATAGTTTCTCACCCGGTGTCGAGGACGGGAAGCAATAGCTGGCGCACATTAAGAGTCCGTTTCGCCTGGTGTCGTGAGGAAGGTGCGCCAACATCCAGCTTCTGCAACAGCGACGGCCGACAATGGAGGTCTGTCGCCACCTCCCCGATCGACGACTGCAAACATTCAATCAACCAACATGGAAGACTAAAAGAACGTAAAGTTTTAGAACAGTGGAAGGCAGACCTCAGCCTTTCAAACTGTTGCATCACAGAAATACAGCAGCTTAGCATGAACCTTTGTTGCTCATTGTCCCAATTGCAATACCAAGCGGGGCCCCTTCCTTTTCTGGAATGAACCCGAGTGTCGTTGAAATTCATACGCCAATATTAAAGTAATTTCATTCCATTTCACTGCTTTAATTTCAAATTTTAGTTAAAGTATTCATAGCTGGCTACAATATTCAGATTACACAATCAAAAATTAAGAGTGCAAGTTTTGTTGCCATATTTTAGCTTACCTGTGACTGCAGCTCAGCCGGTCGATGTGGCCGAGCGGTTCTAGGCGCCTCAGTCTAGAACCACGCACCGCTACGGTCGCAGGTTCGAGTCCTGCCTCGGGCATGGATGTGTGTGATGTCCTTAGGTTAGTTAGGTTTAAGTAGTTCTAAGTTCTAGGGGACTGATGACCTCAGATGTTAAGTCCAATAGTGCTCAGAGACATTTGAACCATTTTGAACTGCAGCTGAGCTTGGTACGTACTAAATTGTACTATTGTTAATTGTTCAGAAACATTTATTTCAAGTTCAAAGTTAAATCTCTAATTTATAAATTGCTTAGATTCAAGTAGCTTTTGAAATGACTGTTGAGGCAGCCCAAGACTAACCTTATTTTATTGAATTCCGTAGTGCTTCAGGAACAAAGTTCACTATTAATTTCAGTCACTAAATTAACTTCCAGTTTTCCGGTTCTATTAATTCTTTCGCTAAATTAAGTCAGAGTGTAGCGAAATTTATTACTTCTGACAAACGTTCAGTTTTCACACAGCACGCGTCAACCTTCAGTTGCCACGCCTTTAGTGCTAATTATATGTGCATTAATCTTTCATTTTCAGTTACTATAGTAGTTGTCCACAGGAGTGGCGACCGTAATTTTCCCCAAATCTGAAATATCTAATTAACGCCAATTAATTGTTAACGTAATGAGCTCACATTTACTTTCTTTATTAATTTTACCCTTTTTTCAAAATTAATTTTTACCAATTCCATTTGCATTTTCCTTTCATTTAGATGTAGCCCTTTCCTCCCTCTTTACCGACAAATTAACTTCGGTGACGATTGCTTTTCTCAAATTTCCATTAGGTGCACGTGGTTTAATTTTTCACTGTCATTAAGGTCGGTAAGTGAGGGGGTGGTTACACGTGGCGACCTGGTGACAGGACAATCTTCGGATCTGAGGTTGTTCTGGACACGAATTTTGCATTGTGTGAATCTTGTAACAAAGTACTGGTTACGAACTGGCAGTTACGTCAGCGAGGCTAAAAGTAGTGGGAGGAATCCTAATTAGATTTGAGATTTGGTATTTAAATTGAAAATTATTAAAATGACTGAAGGCAACAATTACCGAAATTTGGTAGACTTGGATACAGAACAATCGATCGAACAGTGAGAAACGCGCACCGTGGAACCCATTGTTCAGGGGCCTGTGGCTAGCATGAAAGACGCGACCGCCGAAACGCAACAAAGAGCAGAAATGGAATTCCAAACTTTAGAAAATGTTTCGGAATCGGAAGTGAAAATCAAATCTGAACCCGTTGAAGACGAATAGGGGGCACAATTAAAGAGGTACCCGCTGCGGAAGTAAAACAGCTGGTTTCCGGGAATTTAACTGATTTATTGAATGTTTTGATTAACGAAATCAAGGCTCACTCTAGCAAGATAGAAACTCAATCGGCAGAAATTAAAGCTCAGTCTGCCAAGCAAGAAGCTCAGTCTGCCAAGCAAGAAGCTCAGTCTGAAAAAATTGACAGGGAGCTAGACAATCAGAACAAAGCTATTACAGTGATTAATTACAATGTTGGAGTTGTTAACACAAAAGTTGATAAAATCAATGAAGATATTGTTGTAATTAATATCGAAATCGGTCATCTTAAACAGGAAATGATAGGTGTTCAGGCGGAAATTGCAAGCTTAAATACTCGTTTTGATCCCGAAATTAGCAGAATCGAGAAAAGTTTAGGGGAAGCAGTTGCTCCGATCATCGAGAATAAGGTGACGGAACAAATTCAATTCGTGATAAAAGAGAATCAACAGAAGGTGGAAACTTTAAAGGCTTTAGTGTCCGAAGTAGATACTAAAGTGAGGAAGCAGGCTAATACCTGCAAAGAGAGAAAGAGGGAAGTGGAAATGCTTGCGACAACCACTTACCAAGTAATTAGGAGAGTGTCGGAATTAGAAAAGAAACTTGACGAAAAGTAGAGCTATGTGCCCTACTGTGCACATAGTTCGGAATTGTTGACGAAAGAGGAGCGGTTCGACCGCTTGAGAAAAGGCGGTAAACACTCGACGGATATCATTAAAAATTGTGAAAGAGTTTTACGCAGATCATGGACTAATGAGAGAAAAATTAATGCGGTTATTGACGTGTTAGCTGGTGACGCCAAGCGTTGGGGCTTAAACTTCAACACCAAGGACCTGACTTTCGACGAGTTTAAAAATTTGTTTCTGGCTGAATACTGGTCAGAGCAAAAACAACAAAGTGTCTTGCGCGAATTTGTCGTATCGAGGCCTTTCGATGCGAATTCGTGTGGCTCGATGAAGGAGTTTTGTGAGGGCTGGATCCGCAAGTTGGAATATTTGCGTGACCGCCACACGGAATCCGAAATAGTCTGGGAACTCTACAAGAAGCTTCCAGATGATACAAAACGCTACGTACGAAGCAATTACAAGACAATCAATGACTTCCTGGAAAGAGTTGAGGACGAAGATAATTGGAGCAATAATCGCGATAGTGGTAGAGGCCGTGGTAACAACAACGGGTACCACAACAACCACAACAACGATAACCATGGGAATAATGCATACCGCAACCATGGCAGCAATAACAATAATGGTTCGGACCGTAATAACAATAGGTACAATGCAAATTATAACAGAAATGACGGAAACCAGTATCATACTAACGTGATACGGGTTTCACAGAATAGTAATAACGCCAGAGGGTGTGATAAGCCGCCTCAGCAGCATCCGGGCAGCAGATCTGCTGGGACGAGACAGGGAAACCATTAGCCGCGCCGGTGAGGGGCCGACCGGGCGTGGAGAAATTTTGGCGGCCCAATAACAGGAGAAAACCCAGGTGTCGTCGTTACGAAAATTCCGTATGGAATAATCAACGGCGGGAGAGTGTGTCAGTGTTAAGAGAAAGGAGTGCGCCCACAAGTAGTAGATCAGTTGTAGACACTGCAGTAGAAAATACATTCACTGTCTGTGAGAACAATTTAAGTAGTGTTCCGGAAATCGATTATAAAGTAGCAGCTGTAACACCCACAGCGGAACTGGAGATTGAGTTTAAGAATGAGTCGCAATTGTTGAGAGATCAGATGTCGGATAACACGTCCGTCATCTAGCGAGGGGATGCAGAGAGGGATGAGGTCTGGTTAAGGCAGTTCGGTGGCT
This sequence comes from Schistocerca piceifrons, assembly GCF_021461385.2. Taxonomy (NCBI): domain Eukaryota; kingdom Metazoa; phylum Arthropoda; class Insecta; order Orthoptera; family Acrididae; genus Schistocerca; species Schistocerca piceifrons. The sequence continues at coordinate 671,136,891 of NC_060141.1, forward strand.
TATACGACGAATTAAGAGATTATAGGGGCCTGTACAGGAGAAGTGTTTATGGGGAACGCGGGCGGGATTTGCCGCGTCTCGTCCCGCAGGAAGATAGTGTTTGTGAAGTGATAGGAAGTTCTGGCCCCAACCGGCAGACTTTACCACAAATTGTTGATGTTAATGGAGAGCACGAGCAAGATTCGTCGTGTTTCGTCTCGCAGGAGTTGGATGTTGAAGTAGTAACGGAAAGTTCTGGCCCTAACCGGCAGACCTTACCGAAAGTTATAGTGGCAGAAGTAGCCGACCCATCCGACGCAAAACTCCAGTTTAAACATTACGAGAGTATTAAGGAGAAAGGTACCGAAAATTTTAGTGATAGCTGGACACGATTGGTAGAAAAGTACGTAGATTACAGCGTGTATGAGGTTAGAGCTGACGTTGTACGGTCGGACGGTAGCAGTGTGGGTTGCGCAGATCCGGAGGAAGTAATTGCAGATACTACTGGGCACATTCCTCCAGGTAGATAGGCAGATGAGATCAATCTGACCAAAGTGGAATCAACGAAGGTGACAATTAGTGCATTGATAGCAAAGTAACACTCAGTAGTTGATGAGTTACAGGAAAAGGTTTCGGTATTGGAGGCGAAGCTACAGACTAAATCTCAGGACAAACGTGTTGAAATTAAAACTGTATGTCAACAGCGGCTGAAAAAACCGCCAGATAAGCCGGATTTAGGATCAAAGCCGGATGGTTTTTCTGGAATGACCCGGATATAGACGAGGATGTATTATGGGTAAATAAAGAAACAGTCGAGGATAAGTGTAGACAGGTAGTAGTGTCTGTTAATATGCACGGCCTACAACACAACTAAACGTGTTAATTGACACCGATGCAGAATTGAGTGCTGTATCTGTCAAAATATTTGAGTTACTGAAGGACAAACCTGGTAACATAGTTATGCCAGTAACCGGACTGAAAATTATCGGTGCTACTCGGAAGGCCAGTAAACCGATCACGAAACAGATTTTTGTCAGCTTCGAGATATGTGGGGCACGATTTGAACAAGAGTTTGTCGTCGTGCCAGACTTAACTACGGAAGTAATCATCGAGTTACATTGGCTATTAAAGTTCCGTGCGGTGATTAATTGCGAAAGCAAAACTTTGACACGTACGTCACAAGATAAAACAATAGTAGTTAGTTTTGACGAGGCAGGAGACGGTGTGCATAGGCAATACCTGCCTATACACCTTGTTAACTGGACACAGAAGTAAAAGTTTAGTGGAAGAGATAATCAAATTCCCTCCAAGGATTGACATTATTATTGGTGTGAAATAGATCGTTTGCGAGAAATAATTAAGCTAAAAGCCGATGCTCGCATACGTCGTCATAACGCTAAAGCGCGTTTTGCTAAGTTTGCAATCGGAGACTTAGTACTTGTAAAAGATCATGAGAAATCGAGCGAGATAGACAATGAAATCTCTAAATTTAAGTTTGGTTATAATGGACCATATAAAGTGATTGGTATACCTTACGCAAATGCTTATTTCTTAGAGTATCTAAGCTCTGGAAAACTATTAGGTATACGGAACATTGTAGACTTGAAATTGTATCAACCTAGGATTGATTAATACCACAGAATGCGTAATTTGTACAGTATGCAAATATAGAGTGTAAGATTGAAGGATTTGCTAGATTGCCATGCTTTTGCATGACCAAGAGGTCAATAAAGAAGTGGTAATTAATAAGTATTTAATTTTGATTAAATGATTTAGGAGTAACTGATTATTAATCAACTGAAAAATCCAAGCTGCTAGTTTAAGTTTTCAGATCAGTCAAGCTGCTAGTTTAAGTTTTCAGATCAGTCACAGTAGATTAAGGAATGTAAATATGATTTTGTAACTAGCTGTAAGATTTTATGAATGTGTGTTTTACTAGTCATTGCCGATGTACTGTTTTAAGTTTCAGGCTAGTGCATGCGTGTGATGATGGACAGTATTGAGTTATCCACCGTGATAGTGTTAATGGACTCCTTGAGATTACTCGGGAGCGAGTTTTTCCGAAAGAATTCAGTGAAACGGACTTTCTGGAAATGCTGTTACACAGGCGAGTGAGATCAAGCGTGCCGCACAGGCGGGCGCAACAAACTGACGAGGCGGAGCAGCTGTCGGTTCTTGGGCCGCTCTCAGCATTCTTTGTACTTGCGAGTACGGAAGGCGGGGTTCTTTTTCTTCCCAGACAGCTGATGTGAAAGAATTCTGCTGTCAATATTTATGTTATTTTTCGATCTCCTGTATATTATTTTCTTGTTTAGCGTTAGGTCAACTTTCATGACAAGAATATTAATTATGAAAAGGTTATATAACAATGTGTATTCTATGTAATTAATTATTAATTTGCGTATTTTGATGTACCTGTTTTTTATGACCATGTATTCTGGTTAATTTCGTAAATAGTATTCCATTTCTTGAGACTGTTAGGAATTTTGCTGATTTGGAATAGCTAAACCATTTTCTATGTTTTCTATGAATTTTAATATGTTGTCAAGCTGTTTTCTTTTGTGTAAGATGACAGACTGGAATAAGGTTATGGGTGTCTCCACTCAATTATTATGGTCTAAAAATTGCTTTATGGTTAATTAGCATAATGCTAAATTTTCTTGATATTTTGAGCATATGCATTTCCGCTGCTTTTTTTCCTTTTTGGGGCATTCTGAGTGTTTAGGTTACATGATCATCCTCAGACAATGTGGGGCACGTGTAACACCGGAAATGTATATCCTCCAATTTCCCTGTATTGTACTATAAATTTTTTCCTCATTTTTGTTACCTGAAGATACGCCATTTCTGTGTCTTTATATATTGTAATTGTTCTACTATTTGTATAGATATATATATTTATGCATTTATGTCGATGTATAATTGGTTTGTTTTGTAAATATTATTTGTATTTTAACGATGAGTCTGGCCTAGGGAAAACTATGCTATCGAACGATTACATCGATAGGTCGTGTGGAGAACCAAAGTGTTTAGGATCTTTGGTAGTGTTAACTCTGCCGCATGGAGCGCGGGCAGAGGGAGTCTGGCTGGAGTAGGGCGGTGGAGCAGGTTTGTTGTGTGACGCTCCCGCGAGTTGCCGCGCTATCGGAGTTTGGCAGCATGTAATTGCGCTCGACTTGCTATGATAGTATCTGACACGGTGTCGCGAACGGGAAGCATCAGCTGGCGCACATCAAGAGCCCGTTTCGCCTGGTGACTGTGTCGAGAAGAAGGCGCTCCAACATCCAGCTTCTGCAACAGCGATGGCCGACGGTGAGTGACCGTCGCCACCTCCTCGATCGACGACTTCAAACCTTCAATCAACCAACAAGGAAGACAGGTAGCACGTAAAGTTGTAGAACTGTACGGCAGAACTCAGCTTTTCAAACTGTTAAATTTTTCTCACTAAATTACAGCAACTTAGCATGAACCTTTGCTGCTCATTGTCCCAATTGCATTACCAAGCAAGGTCCCTTCCTTTTCCGAAATGAACCCGAGTGTCGCTGAAATTCATACGCCAGCATTAAAGTAATGTCATTCCATTTCACTGCTTTAATTTCAAAGTTCAGTTATTCATAGCTGGCTACAATATTTAGATTACACAAGCGGAAATTTAGAGTGCGAGTTTTGTTACCATATTTTACCTTACCTGTGACTGCAACTCAGCTTGGTATGTACTAAATTTTACTATTGTTAATTGTTCAGAATCATTTAATTCAAGTTCAAAGTTTAACCTCGTATTTCTAAATTGCGTAGAATCAAGTAGCTTTTGAAATGATTGTTGAGGTAGCCCAAGACTAACCTTATTTTATTGAATTTCGTAGTGCTTCAGAAACAAAGTTCACTATTAATTTCAGTCACTAAATTAACTTCCAGTTTTCCAGTTCTATTAATTATTTCGCTAAATTAAGTCAGAGTGTAGCGAAATTTATTACTTCTGACAAACATTCAGTTTTCACACAGCACGTGTCAACCTTCAGTTGCCACGCCTTTAGTGCTAATTATATGTGTATTAATCTTTCATTTTCAGTTATTATAGTAGTTGTCCATAGGAGTGGGGACCGTAATTTTCCCCAAATCTGAAATATCTAATTAACACCATTTAATTGTTAACGTAACGAGCTCACATTTACTTTCTTTATTAATTTTACCCTTTTTTCAAAATTAATTTTTACCAATTCCATTTGCATTTTTCCTTTCATTTAGATGTAACCCTTTCCTCCCTCTTTACCGACAAATTAACTTCGGTGACGGTTGCTTTTCTCAAATTTCCATCAGGTGCACGTGGTTTAATTTTTCACTGTCAATAAGGTCGAAAAGTGGGGGGGTGGTTACAAACTTCTTCATGTTCTCCAGCGTGTGCTGTCTTCTTGCAGAAATAAGCGGCCTCTGGTGCAGACAAGTAAGCTGGTCAATGTGTTAACATCCGGACACAGCATAGCACGAGAGCTCTACTTACACAGCTGTAATTGTCTTCTCAAAAGCTGTCGAATGGATTTAGCCAAAGTACGCGGCTCAGTAAAAAAAAAAAAAAAAAAAAAAAAAAAAAAAAAAAAAAAAAGACGCACTTGCTTCAATATCTCTGTTGATACCAGCAGTAAAAACATTACCAACAAACACTAACATTTACGAAAACCGTGTTTCGATTCTCGGTAAGTTCATATCATTTTCACTAAACAGGAGAACGGGAAGATCTCAAGTGCCTTCCTGCAGGAACACATCAACCTGAGCACCATTCTCTACAGCTCAGTGGGTCTATAGAGGGACAGAGCGAGCTGAGTTTCTCTTGATACGTGTTTGGGGAATCCATGTTTATCTTTGTAGAATTTTTCCTTCTCCGAAAATGTCATGATACAAGAACATGAAACGTTATTCTACAACAGACCGACGTCAACGACGTAAGCTTGTAACTACGTCCTACGACCATTCTTGGAAACGGAGATGACCAGCGTTGTTTCTCCGTTTGCTGGGTACCGTTAGTGTCACCGGCGACCTGCGATAAATTGATGCAGGGAGGAGAGCACCTTCTGTCACATAATCTCTGTAATGTCTTACACTATCTAATCTGGTGATGATGCTTTTCCACTACAAATTGAGTGAAGCTATTTTTCTATTGCGCGATTTGTCATCGTAATATCTGCTACTTGAAAGTTCGTACGATGATTTAAACGACGAACCGTACTACGATATTGCACGATGAAAATTTTTCAGAAGACCGCATTGAGTATTTCAGCCTTCCTTCTGCCATATCCAGTTTCGGTGCCATTATGATCTCTGAGTTACTAAATAAATAAAGTTGAAACGCTTACACATCTTACATAAAACCAAAACTTCACACGATTTTTTGTTAAATTGTTTGACAAAGTTTTACTTTCAAAGAAATACTTGAGTGTTTCTCTAATTGCTTCCCTTACGCTCACTTTCCTTTTCTTCGGCTATACTTAGTGAGCTATGTTTTCACGTTTCCTGAATCTGCAGTGATGCTCATTATTAGGTGTAGGATGTCGATTTACACTAGGATTTTGGAACATATACTGTGTTACTTAATTATGAGTTACATTGAAGGTCAGCACGAATTCAGAAAATATCATTCTTGTGAAACACAAACACCTCTTTACTCGCACAAAGTTATGAGTGCTATGGACATAAGACTTCATATTGATTCCATATTTCTATACTTCCGCCATTCCGCACAATAGACTTCCAGTCACATCGCGTGCCAACGGAGTATTGTTTCAATTGAGCTACGGGATTAGTGTTATCCTAACATAAAGGTCACGGTATGTACTAATCTATGAAAAATCATCGAGTAAAAGTTTTATAGGCCGTCCGCTGTTCTAATCTACGCAAATGATTAGAAGACAATTTGAGCAGGCCTCTGAGATTCCTTGCAGAAGATGATGCCGATTAACGACTAACAAACTGATCAGAATATCAAAACCAATTGGCAAAATGACTTAGACCCGATGTTAGTATAGTACGAAAAATTCGAATGATGAAGAAAAAGTGTGAGGTCATCCATATGAATACAGCGGATATACGATAAATCACACAAATTTTAAACCTGTCAATTCAGCCACATACGTAGCTAGGAATTAACAATTACGAAAAATTTGTATTATAACATTCACATAGTGTTGTGGGAAAGCCGGACCGAATCCTGCTTTCACTTTTACTAAATAGACTGTATACACTAAGCTTTACCGTATAGGATTCTTACCAGTCAGAATTGACAGAGGACATCGAAAAAGTCCAAAGAAGAGGAACTAATTATTGCATTATCGCCAGATAGGGAAAACACTGTCATGGATGTGATAAGCGAGTTGGGGCGGCAGTCATTAAAACATAGGTGGTTGTGACAGCTATGAGATCTTTTCGTGAAATTTTGATCACCAACTTTCTCTCCTGAATGCGATAATATTTTATTACGACCAACCTATACAGCGAGAAATGATCATCGAAATAAAATTAAAAAAAATAAAAGGTCTTACAGAAACATTTCAGTGTTAATTTTTCCTACTCGCTGTTAGAGGGTGTAACGGGAAAGGAAAAGCATGCAGTTGGTTCTAAGAACCCTCTGCCATGCACGTTGTGTGGACTGAAGAATAGTCATCCAGATGTACATGTGCCGGAACACTGTACTTATTTACTGTTTAAACATGATATTCGTACATAGTAACGGATTCATTAGGCTGGAAGCGGGGGGTTGGGGGTTGCTGCTGATATCTTCATGTTAGGTGTTTGTTATTTTGTTGTTTTTCTTCCACAACGTTTATTTGCCCATTCAGTATGCAAGCAATTGAGATCTCAGTGTTAATACATTTTCTAATGGATATAATTTTCTCATAACATTTAATGTCGTACCACATGCATTTAAGCTCAATCATTTTGTCTGACTGCTTGAAGCAGAATTACTAGATGTCTGTCTGACATTCACTTTTCATGCAGATGAAAGAGTGATTCTGTTGGAGGCGTCTCACCTAAGGACGGCATGGTTCAGCACACAAGTACATCATTACGACAAATCCTCTAATCCCCGTGTTGATTACGTTGAAAGATGAGCAAGTCACATAAAAACCATATATATTTAAGTTGTATCTGATACACACGTATATTTCAGTTCCCATATCTTTAAGCGGAAGAGAACAATTGTCCTTGTAAAAATTTTCTACGTATTCTTAGCGATTCATTTACAAATGGCTACTAATATCAAAAAATCTAGTAAAATAACAGTGACAAACCAGAAGAATTTTGTAATTAATGCTGATTTTTATTCAGTGTATAAGATACAAAATTATCATTTCAAATGTTGGCGAGTTGGGAGTATATTACTGAGCATATAAAAATAGTAGCGCATATAAAATTAGTATGATTGATTCATGAATATTATTGAAATACCCTTATATATTTTCAAGTTTTTTACTCCTGGCCTATAAAATTACGGTATGGTGATAATTTTTACTCTGGGACCCTCTTATGACAACTGAATGAAACACAATTTTTGTACCAAATGTGTTACGCGTTTAATCTTTGCAAGGCATCTTCGGAGGCTGATTTCGTGGTCGTTGATCTACATGTTGCACTTTAGTTCCTTTATTATCACTGCTCTGTTTCTTATAAATGCCATTTGAAATTCTGTTTCCAGATTTCAAAGTACTAGGAACCGAACGCTGGTTTTAGTGAAGACTCGTTTTGTGAACCAAAACAAACCATGAAAACGAGTGTTCGGTTCTTATTTCTGAGTCTGAAAACCAAATTTCAAATGCCAGCTATAAGGAAGAAAACAGCGATAAAAAAGGAAGAAAAACACAAGATGTATATCAACAGTCACGAAATCTGCCACTGATGTTTCCTGCATAGAATAAAGACGAAACGCGTGTGGTATGAAAGTTGCGATGCATTCGAACCGAATTAAAAACTATCAGCACATCGTAATGTGTATAAACTTTTTCCGTTCACCTTTTTCAACGAAAGAGCTCTAAGAGGGCAGCGACTTTAGGTATATTTCATTTTGATTTTCTCGTAAAATGACTTGTCTCACAGAATTTGTGCAGCTAAAACGTGTGGAGAACAATTAATTTAGAACATCGTCTATTACGTAATGTGTATACAGATGTCTAGGTACTGACAGCCACATTCAGAATTACGTTACTCACATGACTGACTGTTTCGTTATCAGAGTATTGGTTACATCCATTGTGCTGTGCGGAATGTTGAGGTATTGTTATATTCGCGTATTTAAAAATTCGCAGAAATTCATTTATTATATTTCACAATCACTCGAAGTCTCATAACACGTTTGCTCTCTGAATGTAGAGAAAAACGCAGTCGAAACCGTGATTCTGTCTCATGGTGCATTGGTGAACCGTTATCTATACGTTGATGTGTACGTGCTTGCCGTAGCTCTGTCTTAAGACGGAGGAAGCTAGCTAGTTGTGAAGTATGGTATTACTACACCGGGTGTCCCAGCGAGAACGGTTAATATTTTGGCATATCTCGTGAACAGACCGCCTGTCAAACTCAATGTGCTCTCAAAGACGTGCAGCAATTTTTACTGGTCATCACGAGCTCCATAATTGTCTCCAATGGAGCGCATGTGGGATATAATGGGACGAGAAGAGACTCTGCGACTCGTGAACCAACAACCGTTACGGAACTACGTGAATAAGTGGAGGTGGCGTTGCATAATGTATTCCAGGACAGTATTCACCCTCAGTACGATCGACTGCATACCAGAGTCAGCACCTGCATTGCCTATTTTGAAGGCTACATTACTTCCTGACATGAGTGTTTCAGCTGTAAGGTGGCTACAATTTCGCACCTTACAAGCACTCATCCACATACTTTGCCGTGAACTGCAACCACAATTAGGTATCATTTGATCGGTTGTACATCGTATATTTGAATATTTAAAGGAGACTGACATTGTCACGTATGTTAACGCTTATTGCATGAAAGGTGACGGAGTGTCTTTATTAACAGAACAGCCTAATGAATGATTGCCTGTACTAGTAGTGGTTGGAAGGTCAGTGGAGATGAAACGGTAGGCGCAACTTGTAATGGTACTTGAGTTACGTAACCATTACGGCACCTCACCTCAACCTCTCGATACCAGTAATGTTCTACTGTGTTTCTGTAAAGTAGTTAGCATATTTCTGAGACAACATTCAGATTTGATTTCCTTAACGTAGAGGTGCTTTGTTGCATCGATATGTTTATATTGCAATGGTATTATTCTTATGTGAATTCTTTATTTTGTCACTATGACCTTTGACGTACTTGTAACTATGATTTTTGGGCGCGTAAGCGGTTATTAGAGAGTCAAGTATTGGTCGTCATGTTGAAAAGACGCAAATTGTAGTCAGTTTATGAAATGTGAACTTTAACAGTGAGGAAGATATTTTCAAGTATGTTTTATATTGTGAACTGATATTGCTACAAAAATAATAAAAAAGAAGTGTAACTTAAATTCGGAGTGCTGATTCCTTTTTTACATCACCATAGTGCTAACTCGCAAAAATTTAAGCTTCAAAAATGGTTTATGAAACACATCTATAAAACTTTTAAATACCGCAGAATAACACCTAGGCCTCTTTGCATCCGAGCTTGGAATCATCACCACCTAGATTTTCGACGATTGAGCCATGAGTTCACAACGAGACCAGCGTGGGAAACACGAAAAGATGAGTGCCTAGTTTATCCATTGTTTCATGACATGACTTTATTAACTGTGCTCTAATGACTCCTGCCACATAACATAACTTTGTTGTTGCCCGAAAATGCAATACTTAGCAGCGTGAGCAACACTACGTCGTGGCACCTGAGTTCTGGAACACAAAAGGGTGACAGTCGGCTGCTATTGTAGCCGTATTGGAAGGATAACCGGGAACTCTGCATATCTTGGACACAGGTGAGAGGAACGAAGAAGCGGCACCTCAGCAACCACGAAGGCTGGGTTATTTCCAGGGATTGTTACTCAGAGGGGTACCACTGTACGAGTATAGCTTTTTCCTCGCAAACGTTCCGCGCTGGATGACAAAAGACTAAAATATGCTCGGTCGGCTTTCGGAAGAATCTGTTGACAGGAGGAATATTCCATGGTTTCGGAAATATGATTCGTTTTCGGAATTACGAAGGTGGGGAGCCGAGCCTTGCTGGGAAGCCAGCGGTGGAGAGACGAGTCTTCCTTTGTGCGCCTGTGTGTGACGGTCGCTCGGTATCAGCTTTGTTGGTATAGACGGACTTGCTGTCTTGGCTCTCAGGAGAGTTTATAGTTAGAACAGTTAGGCACTGTACTGTAGCGAACCTATACGATTCTGGAATTCACCTCCGGGTTGAAAGTCGTCGTTGAGTATACAGCGTTCGGGAATTGAGAGCACTTCTGCCTATACTTACCTTGAGACGTTATCTGAACTCCGTAATTTTGGCTGGGAGTTCGCGTTTCTCATCTATAGAACATAGAGAGGAGAAGACAGTATTAGAGTATATTAGTCAGAGGAACGCCTTCTGCCGTCCTAGTGTTTGAAAGCGTTTATTTGTGGCTGGAGTCCTTTCATCGTCGCAGACGAGTACGAGAACCATTACTTCGACGCACCGGGCGCAGTTCATACGGTGCTTCGGCTTATTAGGGCTATAAAACTAAACAGCTGCGATCACGTTAATTTCCATTGAGGTTCCACACCACCGTAGAGCATCTTTGAAAGTAGTGTCTTCTAGTGTTTGGTACATAGACAATGTCAGTCATTTCGCGTTAGTGATATTAGACCGTGCAATCATAATAAGGGACAGTGTTCGGCAATTGATTAATAATTTTATTTAAGAAATATAGACAATTGTACTTAAATGGTTGATTTTAATCTATAATAACTATATACTGAACAACAGCGTTTATCATTTAGTGGCGTTAGTTGCCTTCATCATTCATTTATGTTTAGATTGTAATTTATATGTTAAAAAGAGCATTAAGAGTTCCTAAGACCTGCTTCAGCGTTTATTATTTTCCGTTGCGCACATTCATTTATACACCCGCCTGATACCTAAGAACCGCTTGTGCTATTAATCTGTAAAAGTAATCATTTCATGTATTACACATGCACCCTTGCAACAATAAATCCTGAGTGAAATGGGAACTCTAAATGGCTGTATTAATCTTTTCCCGTCAGTGTATCTTATGACAGAACACTGATAATTCTGTTATAACAGACATTTTTGTATGTAGAACGTTTGAATGATGAAAAGTGAAGTTGGTTTAGGAAAATTCGGACAACAAATGTAGAAAGCGTAAATCCTGCTGAAGCTTTGTAACATTTGCAATGTGCCTCACTCAAAGACGTAACATTACTCCAGCTTTAATAATAATCTGATAACGAAGTCCTCCCTAATTTAGTTACGGAGTTGTTTTACCACTCCTCTAACGGGTGTAGCGAACAATACGCAGCACGAGTCGTCGCAAAGTTAGCCGGAACACCGGCTACGTTGCCGTGTTAACGAGACTGGCGTTACTCGCTTTTACGAGGCTGTAAAACGCTGGAAGCTGCCCCCGCAAATGCAGGCCTGCTGTTCTCTCGGAACGTCATATTAGCACTATATTCCGCACCAGGAGCATTTCTTGGAAGCGCCTGAAAGGCACCCTCTAATTAAGCTTTCAGTGTAGCGTCATGCGTGGCAGCTAACTGCATGGTGCTGACAATAATCACAACAAAGGATATTCTTCCTGAGTGATATAAGACACGTATTTCCATACTCTACATCCGAGAAATTTTTTTACCAAGTCGGGATGTACAACGTGTGCAGGGAAATGTAAACATCAGATAATATTAGCGGACTTTGTTAATTAAAGCAACCACTGAACCAACAACTGGACTTTTTAGAATTTACTAGATACGAAAGATTAAAAAAACATCTCGCGATTATCAGACATCCTAGAGTGTATGTCTCTGCCAGGAATATGAAATGAGTCAAGGTATTCATAATAAAAATCTAACTCCGTTCACGCCCTCGGTTTTTATCTGTAACATAAACCCCTTTCAGCTCTGCAAATCGTTCTCTATGTGAAAACTGCTGAGTTTCATCGTCGTCTGGAATCCACGTTAAACTGTACGTCGCCTCATATAAACTGATTGGGTGGAACTGTTCATATTTCAGAGAAATGGAAGGTCAAATCAACTCCAGTATGATGAAGCCTAGTAACGTATTTTCGCGAACAGATCAGTCTTCAGGCTGATAACAGATTTTGTCTTTCAAGGTACTCTATCAAATATCATCATTGTAGTCCCCTGTTTCATTTGCCCTTACGCAAGCTGTAAATGAATGAAGAACAGTGGTCAAGCGGCTTCTAATCTGCTGTTCACCTAGTTGTGACGTGCAGCTCCTAATGATCTTTTCGTAGTGCTTTTCTCCCGATCCGTGAAGGGCCTAAGTTTTTACCTTTTACAGCTTTCCCCCCCCCCCCCCCCCCAGTACTATAGAAGTTATTATCCCGATGTCTTACAGATGTCCTACCATCCAGTCCCTTCTCTTTGTCAGTGTTTTCCGTTCATTCATTTCCTCGCCGAATCGCCGGAGAACCTCCTCATTCCTTATGCTGTCAGCCCACATAATTTTCAGCATTCTTCTGTAATTCTTCAGCTCAAATTCTCCGATTCTCTTCTTTGCTACTCTATTACTGCTTATTAAAGCGCTACGTATTTACAGATGTGCACAATGAATGCCAGTCATTTACAAGCCATAAATGTAAATATTAGTTAGAAGCGTACGTGGTTACAAGTTATGATGCTAACAGTAATTTTCCCGTTACTGGAGAAACAATAAGGAAAAACCTTCGAAGTATTTAAGTCTCGTAACTAAGCTTTCGTTTGTATCCAGTTACATGTTTAGAGATTTGATATACAATATAAGCCATTGAAAGGTGGCTACACTGAGTCACAGCGCCAGAGATTGCGCCAAAGAGTATTATTCCGCCGCCTCCACTGGCAGCGCTTGTTCAGAAGTTGTGGTGGTTAGTGCTTTGCTGAGAGGATGTTGATGGCTGTACTATTTGAGGCCATGTCGCGTGCAGTTGTTTTGATGGGCTAGACAGCAGATGTTGTTCGAATGGAAATGTTGTAATGATCAGAGTGTATTTTTAGTCAATATATACAAAGGTAAAAAAAAATTTTTAATTTTTTATTTTTTTTTTTAAATTTCCTAACGAACAATGCCTCTTGGTCATAGGTTCAGTCAACAAAGCATCTGGCTTGTGTTCATGTATTAGACTGTAATTCGGGTTTCTATGTGCAATTATAGTATTTCAGTTTTTTTAATTAATTAATTCAGTGTAAATGGTATTTAAAATACCTTGTCTTATTGAGGAAGAACCGTGCCAGATGTTTACGTTGAATCACACTTCCACACACAGAACAGTTACACTTGTGCTTTGTTGTTCGTAGTTTTTTGTTTCGTAGCTTTTATAGTTGCTGGGGACTTAATTAATTAATTGTGGTATCGGAAATTTCCTTTCATTCTTTGTTGTTATTCTATGCAGTCAGGTTGCGGAGTAATACTAGTCAGGGCCAACCGGTTACGAGACTGCGTAACCGGACAGACAGCGACTAAAATTAAAATTATTTGCATTCTATTTAATTAAGCCCCCATGCACGTGGCGACCGCTGCTTCGGATCGTCCCTTGGAATTCTTCTGATACTAAAAATAGCAGACAGTAGTATTGTTGTAGTAATTTGTAGTTTAGTAACTGTAGTCTATATAGCATGTGTAGATTTGGTAATTGAACATTTGTAGTTGTCTTGTCTTTCTTGTAATGGTATTTTTGCAGAATTTAATTTTTGATGTCTTGTATACGCATTTGACAATTTTGTGCAATTGTGAAGGTTTTAATTGTTCGTTAGGCGTGTTTGTCGGGAAGCATTTCGTGTGAATGGTATTGTTGGTGATAAAGTGTTACATTGTGTATAATTTTCGTATAGTGACGAGCGTTGTACATTTTGTAAATGATTACGCGATCGATGAAACAAGCAAAATTGATGAATAGTGAGAATGACGAAATTGGTAACATGGCGAACTCGCCATCACAGGAGAACAGTATGATGATTAATGAAGTAGAAAACAATTTCATAAGTCGGGAAAATAGTCTGGAACCAGTTCAAAATTTTTCACAATCAAAAAATTTTCAGAATACGTAATTAACGACAGAAGATTCTGGAATAGTGTCGAACACAGATAGCTTTACAGCTTTGACGGAAGAAGTTGATTTTGCGGGAAATGTTAGGGGCGAAAAGAATTTCGAGCAAGTTAATATGGAGCAGTTGATGAGTGAAATATTAAATTTGGGATCACGGTTAGACTCACAAATAGGAACAATTAAAAGAGATATGGGAACATTGGCAACACAGTTAGAAACTGAAATGGGAACAATGGAAACACAGTTAGACTCACTGGGATCACAGTTAGGATCTGAATTAAAAACAGAGATGGGAACTTTGGCAACACTGTTAGACTCACAAATAGGAACAACTAAAACTGAGATGGTAACAATGGAAACACGGTTAGACTCACAAATAGGAACAATTAAAACAGAGATGGAAACAATGGAAACACGGTTAGACTCACGAATAGGGACATGTTTCAAAAACGTGAAAGATGAATTAAAGAAAGAAATTAGAGAAGAAGTACAACCAATTTTGAATTCTCACAATAATAGATTAATTGCAATAGAAATTAGACAAAAGGAACAGGATAGAGAACAGGAAGAAAGAGATCGCGTGATAGTACAAAAATTTTCAGAGTTAAATTTACAACATGCACACGTTAAGGAAGAAATATTTGAAAGAATCGAGGAATCCGTACCAATTGACAGAATAAATAACATAACACAACAGTATGAACAGTTAACTACTAAATGTGTCAATACCGAAACCCGAGTCGCGAGGCTTACGGAAGACGTAAATAAACAGAAAGAACAAATAGGTGACTTATCGGAAAGAGTTGAGGAGATTTCAGATAAATCGACAAGTTTTAATTTAAATGGGGACAGAGATTCAGATGATACAGCTCTATTGCCATTTGCCGAAACCGAAGAGTACCAGAACATAAATAAACATGTTGAAAATCAGGGAAAATTTAATGAACGCGTTAAAAGGGAATTTGAGGCGTTACGAAAGCAAGTCAAACAAATAGAAAGTGAAATCCTAGGAAAGGACAGTAGAAGAAATTTAGAATCACAGATAGCAGAGGGCTTTGAAGAAAATAATTTATTTCATTTACGAGATGCAACAAGAGAGCGCCAGGCGCGCGAACTTGACAATAATCGACATTGGGACTGGGACAGACGCGGTAGGTCTTTGTCGCCACGAGGCGAAAACTTTGACTATAAACACTTTTTAACTGTTCGGAAATTTAAGATCTTTCGCAATTCTAAGAATGACATACATCCATGTTCATGGTTAGATCAATTTATGTACGCACTTCCACCAAATGGGCCACTAAGTCACGAACTGGAATTTATGTATGGCTATTTTAGTCCTCGGGGGATTCACTACACTAAGTGAATATGTGCCGTAGCGTGCGCAGGGCCCCGAGCTGTAGTAGTGATATTTCCCTTTTAGTTTTCTGCACTGCTGCCTACTCTTTTACTATTCTTTGTGTCTATCAAGACAACTCTTCAACTATCAATCTATCTAGAGAGTCGGTAAAGAATAACCGGATATGACTATTTTACCCAAAAGTGATTTCGGAAATTACCGTTTGGACTTCTGCAGCATACATTCGTAGTTTAAACGAAATTTTATATGTTTATCTTCGTGACAATATTACTTCATATGTTGACGATATTCTTATTGCTAAACGTTCTTGGAGTGAGCGTGACAAAATTTTGGATTCATTATTATGTATTTTTGCAAGAGTTGGCATTACAGTGAACTTGGAAAAATCTGAATTTGGTCTCTCTCAGGTGAAATTTCTTGGTTATATTATTTCTACAGAAGGTATTTTTCCTCATCCAGAGAAACTAGATGCTATTCGTAATTATGCTGTTCCTACTACAAAACGTGATGTTCGTAGTTTCCTTGGTGTCTGTAATTTTCTTAGACGCTTTTTTAGATTGGACGATTTGGCCACACCTCGTTTATGTGAACTATCTGGAAATAATTCTAATTGGCGTTGGGATGAGGAAGCTCAGCCAGAATTTGAACAACTTCGTGATGCTTTAGTTGCTGCTCCAATTCTTTCACATCCGGATTTATGTAAAGATTTTTGTTTGGCGACGGACTCATTATACAAAGGCCTAGGTGCACACTTATTTCAAGAGATAGAAGAAAACGGCGTTGTAGTACAGAAAACTATTGCATTTGGAAGTCGTGTTCTCTCTAAATCAGAAAAGAATTATTCGATTACGGAACTTGAAGCCTTGGCTATTGTTTGGGCTTTCACAAAATTTCGGACATTTTTGTATGGGAGACATACTAAGGTTTACAGCGATTATCGAGCTCTGCAATTTCTTATGTCGACAAAATTAACACTTGGAAGATTGTCAGGATGGGCGCTGTATCTACAGGAATTTGATTTTAGTATTCTTTACATACAGGGTTCTTCAAATATTATTGCTGATGCTTTATCACGTGCACCTATGGGTTTGAAGAGGACTGCAAAGAAAATAATTATTGGTTGATGTATATTCAAGGTGCTGCGTTTGAAAATTTTATTTCGTCTTCGCTCCAGGACATCGCTAAGGAGCAAAATAAGGATCCAATCTGGAAGTACATTAAGGAGAAGTGGAGGAGAAAGAAAAACGTAGCGATTAGACAGTATTATTTAGTTCGCAATGATATTCTTTTTAAACGAAAATCGGTCGACATCTCTGTTTGGTTAGTTTGTATTCCTGATGCGTGGGTTAATAAATTGATTTGGTATACACATTTCAGTTATGCACACTTTGGTCTCAGAAAATGCTTTCATAAATTACAAGAGAATTGCTACTTCAGTAATATGGAAAAACGTATTCGATCTGTTCTTGCCAAATGCAAATTATGTCAAAAGGCTAAGCCGCCAACTATTTCTCACAGAACACTGTTGTTTTCTACCATTCCAGCGAAATTAAAGGAGATGGCTGCAGTCGATTTGTTCGGTCCAGTGGTTCGTTCTACTAATGGTTTTGCGTACATTTTGGTAGCAGTGGAATTGACATCAAAATATGTGTGTTTTACACCTTTACGCAAAGCAACAGCTCGTTCAGTATCTAATGCTTTCATCAAACATTTTCTTAAAGAAGTGGGTCATGTTGATAAGGTTATATCAGATAATGAATCACAATTTCGCTCTAAAATTTGGCTTCATACTCTACGGCGTCGTAAAATTAAACCAATTTTCATTTCACTTTTTCACCCTCAATCTAATGCTTCAGAGAGATGGATGAAGGAAATCAATAAATTGTGTCGACTTTATTGTCATCAGAATTACAGAATGTGGGATCAGTATCTTCATATTTTTCAAAACATTCTGAATGAACTCCCTAATGATTCAACTTCTTTACCGCCTATATTGATATTAAAAAATAAAGCACCGCAAATCGCATTTCTGAAATCGTTCGTTTTCCGCCTACACGGAAACTGCGGCATTCTGAAGTTGTGAACCTGGCTCTACAAAATATTGCATCTGCGGCTGCTAGAAGAGAGAAATCAGCTAAGCGTCCTGGTCGTTTAAAAACCTTGTCAGTTGGTCCAAAGGTGTTAATTAAGTCTCACCGTTTGTCTCACAAAGGAAAAGGCTTGTGTCGCAAATTTTTTCTGCTTTATAACGGTCCATATAGAGTTCGCAAAATTTTTCATGATAACACTGTTGAAGTAGAAACTCTTAAATCTCGACGCTCTAAGGGAATACATCATATATCGAACGTTAAAATTTCTGTGGAATGACATACTTTTGAGAAACTAACAATTATACGTAAACACACGGAGAGTACAAGGATACCGCGCCGTGTTCTGGCGGCGGCACATACTCAAAGCAACAGTCAAGTCTGCGCGCCGCACAAGGCAGTCGTTGACCGCAAACAATTACTTTCTACGTCACGCGTGCCTACAGCTGATCGAGCGCTCAGTGCGAATGCACTGACAGCCGTAAACAAGTACACAGTCTAATTTCTCTGTTTAAATTCAGTATAAAGCTATAGGGACTTGATAAATTATGTTATTAACTTTCATTATTTTTCAGAATACAGTTGTATAAAATATTTAAGAAGTTCAGGTTCATTCTGTGTGTGTCCGACGTTAAGAGGACTTGCTATCGCAAAATTTTCAGGAGGAATGTAATTTCGAAGAAGAAACTAATAAACTAAAAAGGTAACTATTAATTGAGTTTATTTTTCGGGTAACATATTTCCACTTAGGTACGTACTTTAGACGTAATTTGCTGCTCGCGATTACGTGATTCATACTTTGTGCTAAATTTCATGTCCTATGAATTTACTTGTGAAGCGACGTGCTTGCGTACATTAACTGATTTGACAATGATTGATTAATGAACAGGGTTGTTATTTGTGTATATTATGCACTGCATGGCTGCTATGCTTTTTCACTGATGTCACATTTTTTTTATTATGTGCCTGCTGTGCTTATTTATTTAAATTATAATTGTCACCTGATTAGTTGTGCTGATATGGTTATGTATGTAAGTTATACATTGTGATTTATGTGCTTGTGCCTTCATGTTTACTTATTAAGATTACATATGAACATCTATTTGCTTATGCTGCTATGATGCTAATGACCTGTTTATTATGTAAGATATATATATATATATATATATATATATATATATATATATATATATATATATTTGCTGCTTTGCTTATGGATTGCATATTTACGCATTTCTGTTTTGATGTCATAACTACTCTTTAATTTGGTATAAAGGAAAGCTGATATACTGTGTACAAACATAGAGTTTAGGTCACACTATGGTATTAATTATAGATTGTTCGCTTGGCAGAGCCTCGTGGTAGGAATTGTGCTGCATCCACTTGTCGACATTATGTTCTCTACTGGTATATTGTCTCGCTATTGCATGTTTTGCTTACGCTCAGTGCTTTATATTTTAAGATAAGAAAATGAACTGCTATAATTCTACGAACGACATTGGTACAAGAAACTTCATTCAAGTCACACGAGCTGGAGGTTTTATGCAAGCTTTATAAAGTTATGCTAATAGGAAGGAAGCTAACGACATGACATACAAACACTAGGTTTAGACCATTGAAAGTAATTACACTGCATTCTTCGTGAGCAATTGAAATAGTAAGTGACACTTGACACTAGAAATACTCCACATGTTTGCTCCTGTTTTGCCATGATTCTTGAAGTGATGTACACACTGTGAAATATTAAGATCACTCACATTCCGTACTCGTAATTACTTACTGACAGTTATTCAAACTAAAGACTGTTAGAGGTCATGTATGCATTTCTTTTATTTAATGATGGACAAGGTAACCAAAACGTATTTCATAATTCATAATGAGTAGAAGATTTGTGTCAGATGGATTACACAGAGGTTGTGTGTGGACATTGTGTCTTCGGATTGTATGGGATGACGAATTGAAGTCTGCAATAGGATTTTATCTGTACTTGTTCGAGGAGACTGACTAGAGGAAAGAGTTTTTATGGAAGTGAAATGATATTGGCGATAAGGTTTGTATGCGTCGACATATTGAAGAGGTATTATTGAGGTATTGAGATTGTGTGAAGTTGATGATTATTGGAGTTTTGGAGGACAAGAGGTAAGGTAAAAGATTTTGATGATAAGGTTTATATGTATCGACGTAAGAGGTATTATTGAAGTATTAAGATTATGTGATGCTGATGATTATTGGAGTTTGGGTGGATAAGAGGAAAAGTAAGTGAGGAGCATATTTTTTTTTTTTGTTGGTTTATTTGGAACAAGGAGGATGAAGATGGCAGACTAGAACACTCAAGTGGAAGGAAGATTGTCTACACACACACTTTTTTAAATCACTAAGCAGTATATACTTTTTTTTGGAGAGAGGAAGCATTTGCATATCTTGGCACATTGATAGTTGTTCAGCTACCGTACATTTGATTTGGCTTGGCAAACATTGGTCTTGACATGATGACTATGACGTTGACTAATTATTATTGACTGTGATACATTGCTGCCACTACTACTTGATACACACGTCGAACATCAAATCTGTGACAGAATTGCATTACACAGTTATCACTATTCAATTACAGAGTAGTACTTAATATGGATGAAAGATGAGTCAGTGTGTTTTGTGTGTTTTCCTTTCCTAACCCCAAATAATTGGTACCGACCTACCTCCTAAATATTATTTTACTTGTTTGTTGTTGCTTGCACTGACACCCATAAATATTATAGGGTTACTGATATATGTGTATTTGTGGTATTTAATATGACAATTATCTGATATCATTTGTGTGTTTATTATTATTTGTATGTTTAGTGTAAGAGCATTAATGATAATTTTGTAAAAGCAATTGTGCGTGCCTTCAAACTGTTGCACGTGCTTGCACCTGTTCAACATGATGGGTGCCACTTGGAAATGTTTAATTTCTACTGATAAACTCTGATGAACTGTCTGATTAGTGATAGTGAATATTATGGACCGTTACCTGCACTTGTTCAACGTGATGGGTGCCATTTAGAAATGTTTAATTTCTGCTAATGAACTCTGATGAACTGTCTAATTAGTGATACTGAATATTATGGATTGTTACCTGCACTTGTTCAACATGATGGGTGCCACTAGGAGATGTTTAATTTC
The DNA here is from genome assembly GCF_021461385.2 of Schistocerca piceifrons. NCBI lineage: Eukaryota > Metazoa > Arthropoda > Insecta > Orthoptera > Acrididae > Schistocerca > Schistocerca piceifrons. The sequence goes on from NC_060141.1 coordinate 671,157,697, forward strand.
TGCTGAGGAACTCTGATGAACTGTCTATTTAGTGATAGTGAATATTATGGACTGTCACCTGCACCTGCTCAACATAGCTGGGTGCCACCGTTGGAACTGTTTCTACTGACATAATGACACTTATTGCTGTCTGCACCTGCTCAACATTGCTAGGTGCCACTGATGAAACTGCTTCTACTGAAATAATGTGACTTGTTGCTGTCTGCACCTGTTTAACATTGCTGGGTGCCACTGATGGAACTGCTTCTACTGAGATGATGTCGCTTGTTGCTGTCAGCACCTGTCAACATTACTGGGTCCACTGATGGAACTGCTTCTATTGAAATAATGTGACTTGTTGCTCTCTGCACCTGTTTAACATTGCTGGGTGCCACTGATGGAACTGCTTCTACTGAAATGATGTCACATGTTGCTGTCTGCATCTGTTGAACATTGCTGGCTGCCACTGATGGAACTGCTTCTACTGAAATAATGTCACTTGTTGGTGTCGGCGCCTGCTCGCCATTGCGGGATGCCACTGTTGGAGATGTTTAAATACTGCTGATTAAATGTTATGAGACTGCTATTTGCAGCTGTTGACCATTGCGGGGTGCTACTGTTGGAACTGTCAACTACTCTGAGGAGTGCTACTTGTTTATTGAACTATTGAAGGGATTTTATGTGAATATTTGTATAAACTGATTTTTTTGTGTATTTACTGTTTATGTAATGTTATGAGACTCTTACCTACACCTATTCGTCATTGCTGGTGCCATTGATTGAATGATACTTGTGTAAACTATTATGTAAAATCACATGTATGCAAGCATTTGTATTCCATACTGTATTTTATATATTAGGTTATTGAAGGGTCAGTGGAAAGCCAAAATTTATCTAGTTATGTGATATTTACTTATTAATATTATCTTTTATTTTTGTCTGTATTTTTTTAACGAATTTGGTGGTATTTTCACCACCAATGCTGGCAAAAATACCATCAAATTCTAGCCCGTGGAGGAGGGGCATATGAAAGGTGGCTACATTGAGTCACAGCGCCAGAGATTGCGCCAAAGAGTATTATTCCGCCGCCTCCACTGGCAGTGCTTGTTCAGAAGTTGTGGTGGTTAGTGCTTTGCTGAGAGGATGTTGATAGCTGTCCTATTTGAGGCCATGTCGTGTGCAGTTGTTTTGATGGGCTACACAGCAGATGTTGTTCGAATGAAGATGTTGTAATGATCAGAGTGTATTTTTAGTCAATATATACGAAGGTAAAAAAACATTTTTTTTATTTTTTATTTTTTTTTTTAATTTCCTAACGACAAAGCCTCTTGGTCACAGGTTGAGTCAACAAAGCATCTGGCTTGTGTTCATGTATTAGACTGTAATTCGGGTTTCTATGTGCAATTACAGTATTTCAGTTTTTTTATTAATTAATTGAGTGTAAATGGTATTTAAAATACCTTGTCTTATTGAGGAAGAACCGTGCCAGATGTGTACGTTGAATCACACTTCCACACACAGAACAGTTACATTTGTGCTTTGTTGTTCATAGTTTTTGTTTCGTAGCTTTTATAGTTGCTGGGGACTTAATTAATTAATTGTGGTAACGGAAATTTCCTTTCATTCTTCGTTGTTATTCTATGCAGTCAGATTGCGGAGTAATACTAGTCAGGGCCAACCGGTTACGAGACTGCGTAACCGAACAGACAGCGACTAAAATTAAAATTATTTGCATTCTATTTAATTAAGCCCCCATGCACCATGCACCAAAGCTTAGTCGTCACAATGCTGCAAGATATAAACAAAATGGAGCAGCCCGTTGATAAGCTGCACATGGTGTGGCGATTCCGTTTCTGCAGTTGAAAGGGCACATCCCATGCTGAGGTTTTGGCAATGTAAGAAATTTAATTTCTTTGAGCTGATAGTATATTCTGTGATTACCCTTCCTTAAGATTATTGGTAACTACCACTTCTTTTAAATATTAAGGGCTAATACAAGTTAGCAGTAAGAAATACTGTGAACACGTGGGGTTAGTAGTGAGGTAATCTAACACCGTATACAAATTGCTAGCAGTCCTTCCAAAGTGTTTTATCAGCAAGGATTAACAGCATATGATAAATTGAGAGACCAGCTGCTTGGACTGTAACGAACTGCCCCAGCGAAAAAGAATTCTTCAAAGAACTTTAAACATTCAGGAGAGGAGATGACGGTGTTTTCGGGACACCTGTTTTTCAGGCATACATTGCTACAGTGGTGGAGTGTGCTTTGTGTATTGCATCATTCGCAAGGGTATGTGCTAGCGCCAAAGTAGCAAAAGAGCATAGTTTCCCCATCTGACTCATCAAAAATGTCACATACATTAAAATATTCCCAACTGCGAATATGGACGGCCATCATCTGTAGAACGGAATGATGACAATGAAAATTTGTGATGGACCGGGTCTCGAAACCGGATTTACCACTTATCGCGAGTGGTCGTACGCTGCATCGTAATTCCGAATAACGCAGGCGCTGCAATATCGCAGCCGCATGTGCTCACCACATGAGATCCTGTAGAGAGGTTTGAAATTTGGTCTAAACCATTGGAGCAAAGACTGCTGATCAACAATTTTACGCCACCATTGGTAGCCAAAGACTGAAAGTAAAAATTCAATTTTTTTTTCAAAGTGTAGGGAGGCGGAGGTGTAATTCAGGCCTGGCGATGTTGCCCCCTGACCTCTTCACGGTCGGATAATAGGGGGCTGCATCTCTTAGCTAGGATGGAGTGGCGGAGTTTCCCTTTTGTTTATTTATTTAATCCCAGGTCGGACAACGTTGGAGAAGAGGGTAAAGTGTTCTGGTGCTAGTTTATGTGGGCTGCATAGGTCGGCAGCGAGATGCGCTCGTCCATATGACATCCCCAGAAGGTGGAGACGGAAACTGCAGAGGCAGGGGAGAGACAAGGTCCATAAGACAGCAAATTGATTTGGCGGGAGAGGTGGTTAGGAATATTCAATGCCATTAGTTGACGCACATGGTCTGGTAAATGGGTCGCGCTCCAAGGCTGATTTGGCATCCTGTAACCTGCACCAAACGCCAGGGCCTACTTTGTCACCGTCGCCGTAGAGGTATCCAAATTATGGACTGGTTGTGGCAGCTGGGAAGTACATTTGCTCTGGAGAGACGCATGTCTCAGGTAACCATTGTCAGAGAAATGTGGAGATATCAGAGGTCAAAGATTGATGGGCATGTGAGGTGATGGATTTCGTAATGGTTGGTAGGCGTACACAACAGGATATACAGTTGCGTTTAACTTCTGTTGTTTGGCAACTTCTCCATTGGTAACCAAATACCATGTTGCTCGAACATATGTGGCGAGATAAATTTTGGGGGTTATGGCCCCATACATTTGACCAAAGGACTGAAGAGTACTTGGACTATGTTGCGTGACATTCGTCGCAGCCGGGTGAGATAGATGGCTTTGGCCGTATTAGGATGTGTGGTCGGGGGTACAGGATGCACGTGACAGTAGGCTACAATTAAGGTCACAATACGTGACATGGAGGTATGAATGTGACCAACCGGCACTGGTGGAAAGACATACACTGGCTTGAAGACGTCTAGCGAACTGAGTGTAATGATCACTGCCATCTATTACATTGTTTCAGCATCGCTTGCATGTGCAGAGAATTGGTCCTATGCTCTACGTTGAGTAGATCAAGTCCTCTCTCATGTGGGGGGGGGGGGGGAGGCTAAGTGTTTCATTTCGGATTTTAAAACCCACTCCCACTGTCAGATTGTAACCGAAGGCCACTTGCGAACGGAGTCCAATCGTGGTAATCGTGGTGCAATAAGGGCAGGAACTATGTAACTTGCAACTGTTTCGATGCATCATAGTGACCGATGAATACCACTCAACTGAGAGGGTTGAGAAGGCGGAGTAGATTGTTGTAGATTTCTCCGCGCTGAAAGATAGTGGCTGTCGATCGGAATGAATAGGGGGTGAAGACATTGCCCATATACACGATGATCTGCTGCCTTGTAAACAGTGCTCATTCGGTATGTGGGACGCCACGTCCTAATGGCAGCGCTACAGATTTATTCACGTTTATCGAGCTGCCTGTCGCTGTGCTGTATGTCACGACTGCTTCAATGGTCAGTCGTGTTTCCACTCCAGAGCGGAGGCCGACAAAGGAAGACGAGCTGTCGTTATGTCATTCCCATCAGCACAGGTAGCAGGTTCCCAGTGACAGCTTCCATCACGAAGGAGTATAGTAGGTTTGATATTGGACAGCCTTGACATACAGATCGCACTATCGGAACTGGACACGTTAAGCGACTGCAATCGTGTATGTGGGATCTAACTCTGTCATGTACGCCATGTATGACGTTGAGGAAGGGGCCATAGCAGGGAATAGGAAACTGTGATATGCTTTGTCGTATGTACTATCGCGATCGTTTGCAACCATAGCTACCCGGAGCTGGCACTTCGGGCTAATGCTACATCTCCATGACTATCTCCGGTTGCTGTCTGCATAGTCGCCTGACCACCTCTTGTCGTCTGTTGCAGTGAAAGGATGCTGGGAAGAAGCGGACGAAGGCGCGCCGCCAGAACGCTGGCAAAGATTTTCTAATCTGCATTAAAGAGGGTAAGTAGGCAGTAATCAGTGAGCGCTACTGCACGGCGTGGCTTATGTGGAGGAAATGATTGTTGCCCATAATGAAGCCGAGAGGGATTGTGTAGACTTCGGTGTAAAGTTCTGACACATGATGGTCCATCTTCTTCCAGAAGACATGTTAAAACTGTACTGGTAAATCATCCATTCCGGAAGATTTGTTAAACGCAACCTTGTCAATGGTAGCCTCCATTTCGTCCCTGGTAATCACTTGCCCCAAATGCGTAATCTCCATCGAGATGCTGAACGTGATGTAGGGCAAGACCGGACCAGTGGCTGTCCCATCAGCAATCCCGATTCCGTAGATGTTCCGGTAGTGATCGGCGAAAGTGGTGAATATTTCAGATTGCTGGGTGAGAGTTTATGCCTTTTGGATGACGATTTTGGTTATGAGCTGCTGTTGTCGTCGTCGTCGGTTACGGGTTGCGGTGTGATGCGTGGTAAGTATGTACTGGTACAATGGGTCCTGTAGACGCATTCTCACGAAAATTTCCTGTAGACGACATGGGCAATCGTTGCTATGCGCACCATAATCCGCTGCTGAACTCTCTGAATGACGGCGATGGATCCTTGGGTGTCTAAGTGTCGTAGGATGGCGTAAAAGTAGTGAACTGTTTGTCGGTGGCATTCCGCCATGTCCTTCCCGTATTGCGTAACGGCCTGGTAAAGAGGGCATGACACAACGTTATCACTACTCTAAGAAAAAGATTGAATAATCAACGAAAGGATAACGTTCTACGAGTCGGGGTGTGGATTGTCAGAAGATTGAAGATGGTAGGGAAACTAGAAAATCTGTAAAGGGAAATGCAAAGTCTCAATCAAGATATAGTAGGGGTCAGTGAAGTGAAGTGGAAGGAAGACAAGGATTTCTGGTCAGATGAGTATCGGGTAATATCAACAGCAGCAGAAAATGGTATAACAGGTGTAGGATTCGTTATGAATAGGAAAGTAGGGCAGAGGGTGTGTTTCTGTGAACAGTTGAGTGACCGGGTTGTTCTAATCAGAATCGACAGCAGACCAACACCGACAACGATAGTTCAGGTATACATGCCGACGTCGCAAGCTGAAGATGAACAGATAGAGAAAGTGTATGAGGATATTGAAAGGGTAATGCAGTATGTAAAGGGGGACGAAAATCTAATAGTCTTGGGCGACTGGAATGCAGTTGTAGGGGGAGGAGTAGAAGAAAAGGTTACAGGAGAATATGGGCTTGGGACAAAGAATGAAAGAGGAGAAAGACTAATTAAGCTGTGTAACAAGTTTCAGCTAGTAATAGCGAATACCCTGTTCAAGAATCACAAGAGGAGGAGGAATACTTGGAAAAGGCCGGGAGATACGGGAAGATTTCAATTAGATTACATCATGGTCAGACGGAGATTCCGAAATTAGATACTGGATTGTAAGGCGCACCCAGGAGCAGATATAGACTCAGATCACAATATAGTAGTGATGAAGAGTAGGCTGAAGTTCAAGACACTAGTCAGGAAGAATCAATACGCAAAGAAGTGGGATACGGAAGTACTAAGGAATGACGAGATACGTTCGAAGTTCTCTAACGCTATAGATACAGCAATAAGGAATAGCGCAGTAGGTAGTACAGTTGAAGAGGAAAGGACATCTCTCAAAAGGGCCATCACAGAAGCTGGGAAGGAAAACATACGTACAAAGAAGGTAGCTTGATTGATGAAAGGAGGAAGTACAAACATGTTCCGGGAAAATCAGGAATACAGAAATACAGGTCCCTGAGGAATGAAATAAATAGGAAGTGCAGGGACGCTAAGACGAAATGGCTGCAAGAAAAATGTGAAGACATCGAAAAAGATATGATTGTCGGAAGGATAGACTCAGCATACAGGAAAGTCAGAACAACCTTTGGTGACGTTAAAAGCAACGGTCGTAACATTAAGAGTGCAACGGGAATTCCACTGTTAAATGCAGAGGAGAGAGCAGATAGGTGGAAAGAATACACTGAAAGCCTCTATGAGGGTGAAGATTTGTCTGATGTGATAGAAGAAGAAACAGGAGTCGATTTAGAAATGATAGGGGATCCAGTATTAGAATCGGAATTTAAAAGAGCTTTGGAGGACTTACGGTCAAATAAGGCAGAAGGGTTAGATAACATTCCATCAGAATTTCTAAAATCATTGGGGGAAGTGGCAACAAAACGACTATTCACGTTGGTGTGTGGAATATATGAGTCTGGCGACATACCATCTGACTTTCGGAAAAGCATCATCCACACAATTCCGCAGACGGCAAGCGCTGACAAGTGCGAGAATTATCGCACAATCAGCTTAACAGCTCATGCATCGAAGCTGCTTACAAGAATAATATACAGAAGAACGGAAAAGAAAATTGAGAACGCGCTAGGTGACGATCAGTTTGGCTTTAGGGAAAGTAAAGGGACGAGAGAGGCAATTCTGACGTTACGGCTAATAATGGAAGCAAGGCTAAAGAAAAATCAAGCCACGTTCATAGGATTTGTCGGCCTGGAAAAAGCGTTCGACAATATAAAATGGTGCAAGCTGTTCGAGATTCTGAAAAAAGTAGGGGTAAGCTATAGGGAGAGACGGGTCATATACAATATGTACAACAACCAAGAGGGAATAATAAGAGTGGACGATCAAGAACGAAGTGCTCGTATTAAGAAGGGTGTAAGACAAGGCTGTAGCCTTTCGCCCCTACTCTTCAGTCTGTACATCGGGGAAGCAATGATGGAAATAAAAGAAAGGTTCAGGAGTGGAATTAAAATACAAGGTGAAAGGATATCGATGATACGATTCGCTGATGACATTGCTATCCCGAGTGAAAGTGAAGAAGAATTAAATGACCTACTGAACGGAATGAACAGTCTAACGAGTACACAGTATGGTTTGAGAGTAAATCGGAGAAAGACGAAGGTAATGAGAAGTAGTAGAAATGAGAACAGCAAGAAACTTAACATCAGGATTGATGGTCATGAAGTCAATGAAGTTAAGGAAGTCTGCTACCTAGGCAGTAAAATAAACACTGACGGACGGAGCAAGGACATCAAAAGCAGACTCGCTATGGCAAAAAACGCATTTCTGGCGAAGAGAAGTCTACTAATATCAAATACCGGCCTTAATTTGAGGAAGAAATTTCTGAGGATGTACGTCTGGAGTACAGCATTGTATGGTAGTGAAACATGGACTGTGGGAAAACCGGAACAGCAGAGAATCGAAGCATTAGAGACGTGGTGCTATAGACGAATGTTGAAAATTAGGTGGATTGATAAGGTAAGGAATGAGGAGGTTCTACGCAGAATCGGAGAGGAAAGGAATATGTGGAAAACACTGATAACGAGAAGGGACAGGATGATAGGACATCTGCTAAGACATGAGGGAATGACTTCCATGGTACTAGAGGGAGCTGTAGAGTGCAAAAACTGTAGAGGAAGACAGAGATTGGAAAACGTCAAGCAAATAATTGAGGTCGTAGGTTGCAAGTGCTACTCTGAGATGACTGATGACCAAAAAAGGTGAGAAGTCGTCGTTTATAAGTTGTCCAAGGCTGTCGACAACGGCAGACCGGTTGTGATCGAAGGAGAATCGTGCAGCTGTATGCACTGTGGTCAGAGAAATCCAGCGGCACAGTTCAGCGTCTTGGACATCAGATGCTACATCCCAGCAGACGTAAATTCTATGACGTCGACCAACCGAATGGCTTTTTTAATGTATGGGGCCGTGACCATTGCCAAGCTTCTCTTCTCATATGTCACTGAGTCAGAGGTCTCCGACGATCGTGTGGATTTCTTGTCAGGTATTGAAGTGAGAGCCTGATATTTCTGTTTGCAAAATACAATTGAATTCGACTCATAGTATTCAGCTATCGTAATACCTCAAGAGCACTGTCTTCGGACTAGAACGGCTCTCTTCTGCCAGCGGATGAAACCAGATGGTGCATAGATGTCGATGATATGCATATCGATAGTGGTGAAGGCCATGCCTAGTCATGTTGGAAGAATGGTTCCTTAACGAACATATGCAGACACGCCACTGCCAAGACATCACCAGAAGAGGTATGTGGAAGGTATTCAGCAACGTGAGACAGACCTTCAGATCTCTGCGAGATCAGGGAGATCTCCACCATCATCGATGCACAGCTGTACTCTTTCCACCACATTCGGCAACGTTCCGTGTAGTGTATACCGTCCCGTGTTGCTTATTTCATGTATAATTGCCTCACCGAGATCTACAGTTGTCTGTGGTTTTCTACACTCAGCTTTTAAGATACGCCCACAAGAATATATCTGGATGGGGTGGGGGGGGGCGGGGGTGAAGGGATGGCAGGGAGGGGGGGAGGAGTTATGTCAAATGATCGGGGGACCACAATTTTTTTGTGATTATTTGGTCACGAAACAAACTGCTTACGAGTTGCGTGGAAGCGTTAGCCGTGTGACACGTTGCTCTATCCTGTTGTCTCTGAGTTCGACGTAATCCAGCTGCTCCACAAATGTACCGAAGATGCCCGTATAAACTATTATGTCTACGTCGTATAAAAGAGAAAGAGCTAACACTCCTGGAAATTAAGAAGGCTTACCACACTCCGACATTCTCAACATTCAGTGATGCTTCGCGGATAATATGGGGGTTTACACCACCCCTGTATCTGCTGTTTTGTGTGTTAGTGTAACCTGAGAGTTGATGTAACTTGGTGTAACCAGGAAGCCTCATCCGTGAACCGTATTATGGAGAGAATGTCTGGACCTTGAATAAGAAACCCATGGAACCATCGACAGTTACACCTTCTTTTCTCATGAGCTGTTTCTTGCATTGCGTTCATCATGTGCGCTCTTTGTGGTCAAATGCCGATATCCTCGCAGCTCTAATATGTGCCATAAGATATGCCCGTGTCCTGGCTCAGTCAATGCAATGATTTCCTTAGAGAGTTTTTCAAGTGTATTCTAAAATTATGAAGTCGATAGTGCACACTGAATTTTCTCCGGATTATCCGTTCCGCTGTAATCAATGAGTCGGTCTTCCAATAAGTTTTCACAATTTAAAAAAATCACAAACCACGGCAGGTGAGGCTACGAACGAACTGACATGAGCCGAGCGAGAGCGGCATTGTACTGAACAAAGGACCTCAAGAGCAGAAAGAAAAATCAACTTTCCAACAGCGAGCGGTACTTCAGATTCTCCCAGAATTACTGAGATCATTTGTACAAGCTTTCGGAGTGAAAGTTTGACCCATTGAAATAGTTCAGGTTTATATTCATCGCTCTTTAGTAGTCGGATACTAGCCGAGCGAACGTTTCTCCCACAAATGAAGACCAGACTACTGCTATAAACGGCACTATGTAACAAGTGACCTGTACAATTTTCCATAGTGTAATAGACAAATGGGGAGGAAAAATTTCATCTGTATGTCTAATTGTTCTGTTTGAATGAACATTTACCAACATAAGGTTATTCCACTTAAAGTATGATTTGGACAGGACAGGTTACACAATGATCTACAGAAAACCTACGGAAGTACCTCAGTCAATGTCAGGAGTAAAACTAGATGGAAAGAAAGGCAATGAAAATGAGAGTAAACTTTTGATGGGCACGTAGCTGTGAACGGGAGTGTTTTTTTCAATGAGAGGGATTTTCTTTAACTCGAGAGCTGTGATGACTATCACTGCAGGTTTTAACATAATTTTTCCCGTTATGCTTTAAATTGATTGTAAATTTTGCTACAGTACCAAACATACTGGGTGATCAAAAAGTCAGTATAAATTTGAAAACTTAATAAACCACGGAATAATGTAGATAGAGAGGTCAAAATTGACACACATGCTTGGAATGACAAGGGGTGTTATGAGAACCAAAACAAAAGAAAAAAGTATTGCTAGACGCGCAAAAGATCTCTTGTGCGCGTCGTTTGATGATGATCGTGTGCTCAGCCGCCACTTTCGTCATGCTTGGCCTCCCAGGTCCCCAGACCTCAGTCCGTGCGATTATTGGCTTTGGGGTTACCTGAAGTCGCAAGTGTACCGTGATCGACCGACATCTCTAGGGATGCTGAAAGACAACATCCGACGCCAATGCCTCACCATAACTCCGGACATGCTTTACAGTGCACTTCACAACATTATTCCTCGACTACAGCTACACTCCTGGAAATGGAAAAAAGAACACATTGACACCGGTGTGTCAGACCCACCATACTTGCTCCGGACACTGCGAGAGGGCTGTACAAGCAATGATCACACGCACGGCACAGCGGACACACCAGGAACCGCGGTGTTGGCCGTCGAATGGCGCTAGCTGCGCAGCATTTGTGCACCGCCGCCGTCAGTGTCAGCCAGTTTGCCGTGGCATACGGAGCTCCATCGCAGTCTTTAACACTGGTAGCATGCCGCGACAGCGTGGACGTGAACCGTATGTGCAGTTGACGGACTTTGAGCGAGGGCGTATAGTGGGCATGCGGGAGGCCGGGTGGACGTACCGCCGAATTGCTCAACACGTGGGGCGTGAGGTCTCCACAGTACATCGATGTTGTCGCCAGTGGTCGGCGGAAGGTGCACGTGCCCGTCGACCTGGGACCGGACCGCAGCGACGCACGGATGCACGCCAAGACCGTAGGATCCTACGCAGTGCCGTAGGGGACCGCACCGCCACTTCCCAGCAAATTAGGGACACTGTTGCTCCTGGGGTATCGGCGAGGACCATTCGCAACCGTCTCCATGAAGCTGGGCTACGGTCCCGCACACCGTTAGGCCGTCTTCCGCTCACGCCCCAACATCGTGCAGCCCGCCTCCAGTGGTGTCGCGACAGGGGTGAATGGAGGGACGAATGGAGACGTGTCGTCTTCAGCGATGAGAGTCGCTTCTGCCTTGGTGCCAATGATGGTCGTATGCGTGTTTGGCGCCGTGCCGGTTAGCGCCACAATCAGGACTGCATACGACCGAGGCACACAGGGCCAACACGCGGCATCGTGGTGTGGGGAGCGATCTCCTACACTGGCCGTACACCACTGGTGATCGTCGAGGGGACACTGAATAGTGCACGGTACATCCAAACCGTCATCGAACCCATCGTTCTACCATTCCTAGACCGGCAAGGGAACTTGCTGTTCCAACAGGACAATGCACGTCCGCGTGTATCCCGTGCCACCCAACGTGCTCTAGAAGGTGTAAGTCAACTACCCTGGCCAGCAAGATCTCCGGATCTGTCCCCCATTGAGCATGTTTGGGACTGGATGAAGCGTCGTCTCACGCGGTCTGCACGTCCAGCACGAACGCTGGTCCAACTGAGGCGCCAGGTGGAAATGGCATGGCAAGCCGTTCCACAGGACTACATCCAGCATCTCTACGATCGTCTCCATGGGAGAATAGCAGCCTGCATTGCTGCGAAAGGTGGATATACACTGTACTAGTGCCGACATTGTGCATGCTCTGTTGCCTGTGTCTATGTGCCTGTGGTTCTGTCAGTGTGATCATGTGATGTATCTGACCCCAGGAATGTGTCAATAAAGTTTCCCCTTCCTGGGACAATGAATTCACGGTGTTCTTATTTCAATTTCCAGGAGTGTATTTTGAGGAATGATGGCGGACATATTGAGAATATCCTGTAAAGAACATCATCTTTGCTTTGTCTTACTTAGTTATGCTAATTATTGCTATTCTGATCAGATGAAGCGCCATCTGTCGGACATTTTTTGAACGATTGTATTTTTTTGGTTCTAATAAAACCCCATGTCATTCCAAGCATGTGTGTCAATTTGTATCTCTCTATCTACATTATTCCATGATTTATTCAGTTTTCAAAATTATACTGACTTTTTGATCACCCGGGACATCAATTAATATCAAATTTCCGCCTCTCACTCAGACTGTGTAGAATAATTTCAGACACATTACACTACAGCCCAACAACACAAATTTCCGTAACGAAAATGGTCTTCTTTCTGGTCATAGGAGTGAAATTGAGCACCTGATGAGCAAAGTGAAATGCTGTATATAAGAATTCTTAGGTGGAACTGAATAATCTGTTAGTGTTACGGAACTTTTAATCAGGAATACACTGATAGACCAAAACATTACGACCGTCGTTGGACGCCGCCTAACGGCGTTGCGGGCACGTGACGCGGTAACAAAAGTATGTAAGCGGAGCAGACACGGACAGGGTATCACACAAGCAAAGATATGAGCTACAAATGGGGAAATCCACTGAGATAAGCAACTTTGAAAAGGGGCAGATTATGATTATGCAGAGCCTGTTAACGAGTATCTCGAAAACGGTGAAGCTGGTCGAATATTCAGAGGCAACTGTCGTGTCTACGGAAAGAGATAGGACAGCGAAACTACCATTAGGAGATAAATGGTCGGACGTCGCTCTTCACAGAACGTGGGGATCAGAGGCTTGTGTGCTCTGTAAAGTAGGATAGATGGTGATCTATGCATAATGCTGGTGCCCCCTCAAGTGTTTCGGAATACAGCGTTCATCGTACCCCTAACCAGCGACACCGTCTATTACGATTGCAGTAGACACGGGACCTTCGGGAACTGACTGTTGATCAATGGAAACGTATTGGCTCTTCGGGTGAATCACATTTTTGCTACACTATGTCGATGGCCGTCTCCAAAACACCGTCTTGTAGGTAAACAGCGCTCCAAAACAAGCGCTGCGCCACGGACGCCAACTAATGGGAGACTTTCTCTTGCATTGCATGGAACTTGTGATAGTAATCGAAGACACGTTGACTGCTGCGAACCACCTGCATCCCTTGATGCTTAATGTCCTACTTAACGAGTATGTCACTGTGCAGCAATATAGTTATCCATTTCTCAGAACCAGAACCATGCTACAGTGGTTTGAGGAACGTTATAGTGAACCTACCTTGATTTCTTGGTGACCAAATTCACCTGATGTAAATCCTATGGAACCCGTCAGGGCCGCCATACGGTGCCATCACCGCGTACACAAATCGGCACTCCATTATTTACACGAATTACCTGACCTGTGCATGGACATTTTGCCACATACCTCCACACAACTACCAAGGAACTGTCGGATCAATTTCGTTCCAAAGGTGGACAGACAAGCTTTTAAGCAGGTGGTGGTAACGTTTTGCCTCACCAATGCCAATATCGCACGTTTTATTTGACTCAGACATTTTTAGTACACTATTACATATATGCTTTTGTATGTCCATCCTTTTAGCAGGAGGTCTCTGGGACGACGGCCGTTTACTATCGTGACAAAAAATAAAAACATCTACAGCAGTCCTTATGATTTTACCTTATTTTGTCGCTACCAGTTTCAAACGCTTCATTTCGTCATATTCAGGCGGTTTTGGTGCTGTACAGGTTGATACGATCCCCATGCATAACCCATCATTATCTGTGAATCCAGGAATGTTGGCAACTGATGAGTTATGCATGGGGAATGTATGGACCTGTACCGCACCAAAACCGCCTGAAGGTCACGAAATAAGCGTTGAAACTGGTAGCGACAAAATAAGATACAATCATAAGGACCGCAGTAGGTCTTTTTATTTTTTGTCACAATAACTTATGTCGTCTTGTTGAAAATTCCATTATTGCATGTAGGAGAGATGGGATTGTAGTTTCACAGAACTCTGGATAACAAACTGCGAGTCAAGCTTATAGGTTAGCATCTATTCAGGATGAGAGAGAACACAGTTCTTCAAATAGAAATGGAGGTCATTTGAAAACTGACCATAATGCGTTACTGAAAGTTAAAACAGGAAACAGCTGGGTCGAGACAGAAGTGCGGCTGTGTCTAATATGGCGCGTGAATCAAGCGATGTTGCAGATATTTTGTAAAATTTGTCAGCTGTAACAGTGAATATCCTTTAAGATAATGGAACTTTCAACAATGTGCTGCACTGCACACTTATATTAAAGTCATCATGATAATATCATATGGAACCAACGCATCGGGAGAGTTCTGTTCCTTTCAAAGGCATTGTTCCTCAGTGTTAGACCACTGATAAATACTTTCATTTTCGTTATTGGTGGAGGTTCGCACAGGCAACACTCACAGAGGCAATATTGTAAATCCTTAAAATAAAGTCTAATAAAATTAAGGTACCTTGGGCTGTGGTAGACTGCACGTTGACATCACTATATTTAATAAACCATACTCTAATATTGTCATCACGTAGTGGTATACTGTGTTTGAGTTCTGAAGTGTCAGAATGTGGCACTGCAATGGTGGCAATATCAGATTCATGTTGTTCCACATTTGCAGACTGTTAGCTGTGCAGACTAATATTCAATTGATATCACGCAGAAAAACCCACTACCACAAAATATCGAACGAACCCACAAAGGCAGTATGTGTGTGTGTGTGTGTGTGTGTGTGTGTGTGTGTGTGTGTGTGTGTGTGTGTGTGTGTGTCTGTGTGTGGCAGTGTTTCATTATTATACAATATTTATATGCCTTATTTATAAACCAGCATTTAGGGCAGAAGCAAACAACAGTATGCACGTTGAGATATTGTTTGGACTACAATGTAATTTATTGAAAGGGTAATTTTAGATTCATCTACAAATTTGCGTTTTAGGGAACATCCAGCAAACTAGGTTTTCGTTGCATAGGATATTGTTAACAGAACATTGCTTCGAGCTATATCCAGACTCAGTAACAGAATGTCTAATTCAATGCTGTAGATGTAAACAGCTCTATGAACAACATGGAGAAAAGCATGATACAAACTGTCCTGTCTTACGGTACATTTATTCACTGGGTCTTGTGCTTGAGCAATGGTGATGTGCACTTACTGCTGTTACATGTTTTCAATGTTGGTATCTGCTTGGTTAACCTGGTTTTATGGTGTCAAGTATCATCTCCATATTTTGTCAAGTCAACAATAGCATATACCTTTACGGTTAATTAGCACTTATAGCACGTGAGGTTGTTACAATAGATATTTTTCCACTGTGACTATGGTCCATGTTCGAAAAGGTTAGTGAATAAATGTGTTGTGAGGCAGCACATTGTCTATCACGCATTTTTCCCAGTACATTAACGCTGTTGAGAGTTGCCTGAGAAAAAGAATTTGACATATGAACAACACTAGTATTTTCAAGTTGATTCCACCTTCTAGTCCTAATTGTCCACGTGTGTATGAACATCTACAAAATTTGAGTACTGCTATACATCAAACTACTAGTATCAATTCCATTACGAGAGATATGAAGGCCCTTATATATTTTTGGTATCGTTGAACTGCAAATAAATCACAAGGTAGGTGGTGATGGCACCTGCCATGGAAAGGAGTATGGTGAGGTCAACCGTGAAGACACCGGCAGCGGTGAAGCGGAGACGGTGGTGCAGCAGCTGCTGCGAGAACAGCTGCAGCTGGTCGCGCAGCTGTGCGCCAGCCGCGCCGGCGCCCGCGTTTGGCAGCAGCGCCTTGTGCACCAGAACAGCTGTCTGGCGGGCCTCGGCGACAGCGGAGCTGCAGCACCACGTGACGGCCAGCACGCAGCTGACGTGCAGCACCACCCAGATCATCAGGTTCAGCATCAGCAGGTCCACTTGGCTGGGGGGGATAGGCTGCCAGTGACACACAAACTACAGTGAGCGACACTGCTAACCTCTCATACGCCCGACTTAGGAACTATGAGTTTTTCAGAAGGAGAGGTCACAATGACTGTGACCCAAGACAACATTGACTATTATTAAATAAAACCCATAACTGTACCGTAACGCTCTGTTACTTTCCAGCGTATTAATTGACATATTGTCTGCCAGACTTGAATCACCCAAAGTTATGTACTAGGCCGAGGCCTTTTACAGTGTGGATAATTGTCAGAGACATGGCCTGTGAAGTTAATTTCTTCAGTATCGTTCCTGTTTCGCTATCGTGTACAGGAATTATGCAAATCTTTAATAACAAATCAAGATACATTTAAGCATTTCAGAAAAATGGTGTTTATTGTTTGGAAGAATAAAGCCAAAATAATATAAATGCTGAATATATAATACTTCAACAGGCTGGTTTACAAATTCACAGCAGATGTAACAACATAGTTGAATTATCATATAGATTGTATGCTTTACTTTACAAATGTGATTAATGAAAAGACAATCCTATGACGTAACCATTACACGAATATCGGAACAAAACGTGCACTGCCTCTCCAGCAGGCCTCGGCAACTATATACCCATCTGAATTGAATGTAGCTGTGTGTACGAATTACATTCACCTTCTCAAATGTGTTTATCAATTTGCTTCATATAGCTTGCCAGGGAAATCACCGTGTGGAACAGTTTGATACACATGGCAGCCATGTGTCAAATAAGACTCAGTTGAGTTTCCATCCTCCAAACGCTTTCCAATCTCTTTCACGTAGAAGTACAGACAACAATTTTCAGAATGAAATGGGAACCAAGTCCTCAATAGTCGTGTTTTATGACAAAGACAATACTTTTTAACTTTTGTAAACAAACTGTGAAGCTTGTATTTGAGTTTTAATAGTTGGGTGAGGTGGGAGAAGACGAAAAGGAAAAGGTAATGGGCACGTTTCAACAGAAATCATTTGAAAAAGAATCCGGGAATGTGGATTCATCTTACATTTTCTGACTTATGAACTGGACAAAATAAAAATATAAAAATGGGCTTAATTCCATTTAAACGAACTCAAAATCCGGTCCTAGGAACCACTGATTTGAAGTTCTTAAAGTCAAATCGTTCATTCTTCCGCAGCAATGCTGCCTGCGGTATAATGGAAGAAGATAGTAAAAAAAGCAGTATATTCACATTAACTGGAGATCGAATGGCAGTGATGAAATCAACATAGATGAATAGGCATAAATTGATAATTATTTTCACGTTATAACAAGAATCTAAGTACCAAAATTTCGGAAATCTCCTTAGTTAGTATCGAAGCGGATTCACTATGCCGGTTGGTCGACTGAAAGAATGTACAATGACCTGAAACTTGAAAACGACTTTCCCAGTTCGATTAAATTCAAAGAAAATCTCAATGATCTCTATTCTTCCTCTCGAAACATTAATCTGGAAGAGAAAGGACAAGAAAGACCAATGCAGACTATAGCAAAAGATTGTACATCAAGATTCATTCCGTAAGTCCGAAAGGTTAAGTATGTACACGAAAAGCGAGTTGGAGGGGAAGAATTAGATGAAAAGGATACAGGAGTAACGAACTTGGCACAAGGAATGAGGAGAAAGGCTGAGTTCTGTATAAATTTTAATGTTAGTTACAAGTAGTCTGTTAGAGAATCACAAGAGGAGCAGGTATACGAGGAAAAAGCCGGGTGATACAGGAAGACTTCACATTGATTACGTCATGATCAGACAGAAATTCCGAAATCAGATACTGGATTGTAAGGCGTACCCAGGAGCGGTTATAGACGCAAATCACAATGTAGTGGTAATGAAGAGTAGGCTGAAGATATTAGTCAGGAAGAATCAGTACGCAAGAAAGTGGGATACGGAAGTACTAACGGATGACGAGATCCTCTTGGAGCTGTCTAAGGCTGTAGATACAGCAGTAAAGAGCAGCTGAGTAGGCCATACAGTTGAAGAGGAATGGGCATCTCTAAAAAGTGCCATCACAGAAGTTGGCAAGAGAAACATAAGTACAAAGAAGGTACGTACAAAGAAAACATGGGTAACAGAAGAAATACTTTAGGTGATCGATGAAAGAAGAAAGTACAAAAATGTTCAGGGATATTCGGGAAAACAGAAATACAAGTCGCTGAGAAATTAAATAAAGCAGAAAAGCTAAAGCGAAATGGCTGCATGAAAAACGTGAACAAATCGCAAAAGAAATAATTGTCGGTCGTACTGACTCAGCATATAGGAAAGTAAAAACAGACTTCAGTGAAATTAAAGTAGGGGTGGTGACAGTAAGAGTGCAACAGGAGAGAGTGCATAGTTCGAAAGAGTATATTGAAGGCCTCCATGAAAGGGAAGATTTGTCTGATGTGTCAATATAGAAGAGATAACGGACCCAGTACTACAACCAGAATTTAGGAGAGATTTGGAGGGCTTAAGAACAAATAAGGGAGAACGGATAGATAACATTGCATCAGAATTTCAAAAATCATTGAGGCGAGTGACAATAAAACGACTATTCATGTTTGTGTGTAGAATGTATGAGTCTGGCGTCATAAAGTATAACTTTCAGAAAAATATCATCCACACAATTACGAAGAATGCAAGAGCTGATAATTGCGAAAAATGTCGCACAATCAGCTTAACAGCTCTTGCATCCAAGTTGCCTACAAGAATAATATACAGAAGAACGGAAAAGAAAATTGAGGACGTGTTAGATGATAATCAGTTTGTCTTTATGAAAGATAAAGACACAAGAGAGGTAATTACGTCGTTTCGGTTGACAATGGAGGCAAGATTAAGGAAAAATTAACACACTGTCATAGGATTTATTGACCTGGGAAAAGCGTTCAGCAATGTAAAAAGGTGCAAGTTGTTCCAATTTCTGAGAAAAATCGGAGTAAGCTATAGGGAGAGACGGGTCATATACAATAAGTACAAGAGCCAAGAGGGAGTAATAAGAGTGGACAACCAAGAACGATGTGCTCGGATTAAAAAGTGCAATCTTTCCCTCCTAATGTTCAATCTGTTCATCGAAGAAGCAACGATAGAAATAAAAGAAAGTTTCAAGAGCGGAATTAAAATTCAAGCGGTTAGGGTACCAATGACACGATTCACTGATGACATTGCTATCCTGAGCAAAAGTGAAGAAGAATTTCTTGTTCTGCTGAATAGAAAGGGCAGGGTTTTGAGTACAGGATATGGACTGAGAGTAAATTGAAGAAAGACGAAAGTAATGTAGCAGTAATGGGAACCGCGAGAAACTTAACATCGAGCTTGATGACCACGAAGTAGATGAAGTTAAGGAATTGTGCTGCCTAAGCTGTAAAATAACCAATGACGGACAGAGCAAGGAGCACATAAAACGCAGTCTAGAACTGGCAAAAAGGGCATTCCTGGCCAAGAGAAGTGTACTAGTATCAAATACAGGTCTTAATTTGGGGAAGAAATTTCTGAGAATATGCGTTTGGAGAACACAGTTGTATGGTAGTGGAACATGGACTGTGGGGAAAAAGGAGCAGGAGCGAAGCGAACCATTTGAGATGTGGTACTACAGACGAATGTTGAAAATTAGATTGACCGATAATGTAAGGAATGAGGAGGTTCAGCACAGAATCAGGGGCGAAAGGAATATGTGGGAAACACTGACAAGGAGAAGGGACAGGATCGTAGGACAAACTGTAGAGGAAGATAGAGATTTGAATATATTCAACAGATAATTGAGGGTGTAGGCTCCAACCCTACTATGAAATGAAGATATTGGCACAGGAGAGGAATTCATGGCGGCACGCATTAAACCAGTCAGAAGACTGATTGTAATGGGTGAGGCTGGCCTCTCTCTAATCCACTGGCCTTCTGTGTCGAATAGCTACCAGCAAAGAACTTGGCGCATCATTGGTTTTCGAGCAAATCACGCCTCTGGTTGATAATAAGTGGATGCTGTGTGTACGATTCCACTTACTGTGCATAACACAGTTTGAACCCGACCTGTAATGAAACGTGATATTACTGACCAAGGGTTATAACATCAGAAGAGTAGCTGCCATCAGTGTATCTGAAATATTCCACTGAGGTAGGGAGCGGTCCTCTGACTTACAATAGACAACTATTCCATGTAACTATATTTATTGCAATCACTTTTGCATATGCTGGATCATTACAGTGCACAACAGCAACCTCAGGTATCGCCTGTTCAGACAAGGATATACTGGTACTAAATTTCTCAAATAACATAAAATATAAAAGACCAATAATATGAAAAAATTGACAATAGTTAATTATTTTAACTGATAGAAAGACTATTTGGTGGAAGACTATCCTAATGTCAAGCTGGTCAATGTTACCAGTTCTAACAAATTTCATTCTTTCCGCACAAATGTTAACCAAACGTTGCCATGGAGTGCACGAAAGAAATACGTTACTCAAATAGTGCAAGGGGGACAGGTCTTCCCATTTTGAGCTTGGTATCACTGGAGTAAAAACTGACTTGTAACACAACAGTTGCATTTAATGATGTGCAGCGTTATTTACCCTCTGTTGCACAGGGTCGTTGGCTTGGCTGCTGCTGTGTTTCGTCCGATCTGTTCAAATGGCTCTGAGCACCATGGGACTTATCATCTGAGGTCATCAGTCCTCTAGAATTCAGAACTACTTAAATCTAACTAACGTAAGGACATCACTGACATACGTGCCCGAGGCAGGATTCGAACCTGCGATCGTAGCAGTCGTGCAGCTCCGGACTGAAGTGCCTAGAAACGCTCTGCCACAGCGGCCGGTTTCCGATCTGTAAACCTATCATAATCTTATACTGATTCTATATCAACAAATTTGCCCTACGTTTTCGTGACCGCGAAAAACTTTAACTTCACCCTAGTATCCCTTTAACGGCTAAACACAGGCGCAAAGCTTGTGCGCCGTTTGTTACTCCGTCCTCGCTGTTCTGGCAAGAACTTTACTATATTGGCTCTCTTTGTTCTCTGCACAGGAGATTTTACGGAAAGAATTGAGCCAGTTCTTAACTGAATTTTGGAGGCGGCTGAACAAAGTTTTCACACAAACGTATCCCCTTTCCCCATCATCACGTCAGAGAGGAAAGGCCTCTGACCACACTCGACTACGACTCATGGGGAAGAGCCTGTCGCGCTGTTAAGTTGCGCACCTCCTCAGCCTAGCTTCCCTTCCCTCCCAATGGTGTTGGACACTGGCTCGAACAGCCAATGGCAGTCACTCTTTCATTTCTGCAGCAATGGCTTCCCAGTCAGCAAATGCTTTGTAAGTACCGTGTCGTATAACTGGCTGACTTTCAAGTGAACAGCCAGGTCTGTTACAATACACTGCGTCATCCACAAGAGTGGTAAGTTACGGCCTTACGCCCCGCTCACGTGACATACTGATCTTCCCCCAGTTCTCTGCCTGCACTTGACCTTATCTAGGCAGCTGCTCTGCAAGGCATTGTGCCATAGCATGGCTAACTAAAACTGGCTTCCCCTCCAGCGATGCTTCCACGCTGTTCTATCTAACTTAATAATGAATATTTACATAAGGGAGTTTTTCTCGCCACTCTCGATGCCACATGTATTAAATCTCAAACAAGTGAAATGTACGCACAAAAACCGTTCCATGTAGCAAAACCAGTGTCTTGAGACATCATAAGCGACACGTAAATCTGAGGCACCCGACATGTAAGGTGTCCTAAATCCCGACTCCTTACATCGACTGATGTGCTGCCCCGTATATATTCTTCATTCCTTTCTTCAGCCAAGAAAAGAATAACAGCACGTTGGTCCTGCATGAACGCATTTGGTAATAACATCGCCGTAGTTCACGTTTCCGAATTTGCTGCACGCACATCGTAAAGGCACAAATGCCACATTAATCCTTTGTCTACATGTCGTTGATTACATACCCGCACTGTAGTCGCGCTTAGTTTCATATACACTGCTGCAACACCCTCAGACGAAAACTTTTTGATGGCCCCCGATGATCTGGCTACAGCAGATGTTCTGTTCATTTTGTAAAGTTTCCTGACAACCTCCTGTCACGGCCCCCGCCACAACACAGGCAATGGTCACGAGCAGTGGCGAAATTACAAAACTCTTAGGACCTACAGGTTTCCGGAGAGGTCAGTCAATCAGTTGGAGTTAAAAATGAGAAATCAATAAAAGTCAAACTGAAAAAGGAGTTAATATAGAATCTCTCTAATAGAAGTTTACCGCAACAAGAAACATCCGCTTTGCATACGGTGGCCGGTCGGCAGAATAGTCCTCAGCGTTCCAGCAACCTTTCGACGTCAGTGAGTATAGCTATTAGAGTAACCTCATCTACATCTTCTGTTTTATCCTCGAAGATGTATGTTTCATCATTATCTTAGTTTGAAAGCATTCCTTCTATCCTTAATATCCTATGTAAAAATTACACTACTGGCCATTAAAATTGCTACACCAAGAAGAAATGCAGTTGATAAACGGGTATTTACTGGACAAATATATTATACTAGAACTGAGATGTGATTACATTTTCACGTAATTTGGGTGCATAGTTCCTGAGAAATCAGTACCCAGAACAACCACCTCTGGACATAATAATGGCCTTGATATTGAGTCAAAGAGAGCTTGGATGGCGTGTACAGGTAAAGCTGCCCATGCAGCTTCAACACGATACCACAGTTCATCAAGAGTAGTGACTGACGTAAGGTGACGAACCAGTTGCTCGGCCACCATTGACCAGATGTTTTCAATTGGTGAGAGATCTGGAGAATGTGCTGGCCAGGGCAGCAGTCGAACATTTCCTGCATCCAGAAAGGCCCGTACAGGACCTCCAACATGCGGTCGTGCATTATCCTGTTCAAACGTAGGGTTTCGCAGAGATCGAATGAATGGTAGAGCCACGTGTCGTAACACATCTGAAATGTAACGTCCACTGTTCAAAGTGCCGTCAATGCGAACAAGAGGTGACCGAGACGTGTAACCAATGGCACCCCATACCATCACGCTGGGTGATACGACGAATACACGCTTCCAATGTGCGTTCACCGCGATGTCGCCAAACACGGATGCGACCATCATGATGCTGTAAACAGAACCTGGATTCATCCGAAAAAATGACGTTTTGCCACTCGTGCACCCATGTTCGTCGTTGAGTATACCATCGCAGGCGCTCCTGTCTGTGATGCAGCGTCACGGGTAACCTCAGCCATGATCTCCGAGCTGATAGTCCTTGCTGCTGCAAACGTCGTCGAACTGTTCGTGTAGATGGTTGTTGTCTTGCAACCGTCCCCATCTGTTGACTCAGGGATCGAGACGTGGCTGCACGATCCGTTACAGCCATACGGATAAGATGCCTGTCATCTCGACTGCTAGTAATACGAGGCCGTTGGGATCCAGCACGGCGTTCCATATTACCCTCCTGAACCCACCGATTCCATATTCTGCTAAAAGCCATTGTATCTCGACCAACGCGAGCAGCAATGTTGCGATACGATAAACCGCAATCGTTATAGGCTGCAATCCGACCTTTATCAAAGTCGGAAATGTGATGGTACGTATTTGTATTCCTTACTCGAGGCATCAAAATAACGTTTCACCAGGCAACGCCGGTTAACTGCTGTTTGTGTATGAGAAATCGGTTGGAAACTTTCCTCATGTCAGCACGTTGTAGGCGTCGCCACCGGCGCCAAACTTGTATGAATGCTTTGAAAAGCTAATCATTAGCATATCACAGCATCTTCTTCCTGTCGGTTAAATTTCGCGTCTGTAGCACGTCATCTTCGTGGTATAGCAATTTTAATGGCCGGTAATGTATTCATTTCGCTGCGGAGTGTGCGCTCATACGAAACTTTCTGGCAAAATAAAATTGTGTACCAGACGAGGCGTATGAGGTATTTCAGTAAGTAAAGGTGGTATGGGGAGGAAAGGGGGGGGGGGGGGCGTTCCTGACTGTGTTTGGTTAGCTCAGTCGGCAGAGTATTTGTCAACGAAAAGAATAGGCTGCGAGTTGGAGTCTCTATCCGCAACACAGTTTTAATATGTCAGGTATAAGGTAAATGAAATATGTAACAAATTTTAAGTGTCTCTATAGATCGTGTGAAACTATAACAGCGCTTAGCTGCTTAACGCGTCTCACCTGGTATTGTAACTTGAGCGCTAGTATTAGGTTGAGCAGTGATACGCAGTGGATAAAGTGGGCGGCGACAGCACTCAGTACTGGCAGGCCGAACGCTTCGTTAACGAGTCCTGCTGTGTCGAACAGCTGACCGTGCACTTGGCGCAGCAGATGAACCTCTCCAGAGTCGTCAACGTTCTGCGGGCAGAGGCATTTATATTCTTAACACCAGATTCATGATAACCTCACCATACCATATCACTACCAGGGTGGGCGTTTGAATCATTGGGAAATGCTGACAAATAAGAAAATATTCTACTGCACAGCCCGTTTGCTTAACTCGGACGCCACTGTATTACGGAACCGTTGCTAGACAAGCCATATACAAGTGGGAAGAAGGCTTTTCCGATTATATTTAATCTAGACAGAAATAATCTAAAAGGAGGTAGCAGAAAGACAGTATTCCTTATAAAAATTCGCCATATAATATTAAAGCAGTCTGTAATACATAAATGCTAGCTATAACTCTTCTCGCTACTCCTTATGTAGGATCAACCACGTTTGACAACAGAACAACTAGTGACATCTAGTATAAATTTGAACAACTGCTTACATTTAAAAAATTATAATGGAATGGGGCTATGTGAATCAGTTTTCGTAGGTTTTTTTTTTAATCGGAATATAATATGTATTTCTTCTTTATTAATGTATTCATGTAGACTAATTACAACGAATAATGTCTCAAACACCACTGCAAAAGTATGTTTTAGCAAAATTTTCGACATCGCTCGTAGACATGGAGCTATTGTAGGAAATGCTGTGAAGGGATTTGAGTGCATGAGAATTTTCCCGTCATTCCAAACAAATAACCGTCACACGGATTCCTTTCTTCACGCACATTCCTAAGTGACCAATTCTCTTCTGCCATCACAGGATCAGAAGTAAACCCATGCTCTCCACATACTTCTAATCCTGCAGGTAATACGGAAGTCGGAGCTCAGCAGCATCATCTTCTCTTGTTTTGCCAATCCCAACAAAAAACACCGAAACCCCGCGTGGGAGGAGACAGAAAAATTCAGCATGTTATTTGATTTCACCATTTCAACTCAATCTAGCAAGAGGGAAGAGAAAATTGCATTATGAAAACTACTGATGAAAGGAGAACAGTGACTGCAGGAATCGTGGGATTTTCAAGGGAAACCTTCAAATTCAGATGAAAAGCCATCTTCATCAGCACATGAAAACAGAGGAAGAAAACGAACATCGTGCATTCTGAAACATCAAACGTTATGATCCTAGATCTATCAAGGAAGGGGAATCGATCAGGTGTGATAAGTGCAAGGTGTGGTTCCACGAAATTTTTGAGGTGGGTGCTGGTAATAAGCAATCCCACTCCAGAGAACTCATGTTAGGGCTACTGGAGCAGTCAAAAAACCTAAACTACCGTATTGTATTTAAGCGTGTGACAGTTTACAATGATCCACGTGGCCCCCATTTACGACACAAACAGCTCCACATACTTTTAACTGTTCCACGGTGCCAACATTTTGCTGTTTACAATGAAGAAGTGTAGACCTCGAAGCAGTGTACCGTTATCACACAAAACATAACTATAACCTGTTCACTGTTACAGTTTAACGTGTGTAGTAAAAAATTTATTACCTGTATGAGGCCCAACAAATTGAAATAATTCATTTGGCTCCACCTTACCCTATGTTCAGTAGGCATTACCCAGGAATTACGCTTGAGGGAACACTTTGTATGTCATAATAGTAGATAAACTGAGGATCATCACTTTGCTAGGTAGAAAATGCTGTTGACATGTTCAGAAAAAACATTTCAGAACATGATATCAAATAATGTAAGCCGTCTCTACCGAAATCATGTGTCATATGTAAAATATCTCCCATGAACCATGGACCTTGCCGCTGGTGGGGAGGCTTGGGGTCTCAGCGATATAGATAGACGAGCCGTACGCGAAACCATAACGGAGGGGTATCTCTTGAGAGGCCACACAGACGTGTGGTTCCTGGAGAGGGGCAGTAGCCTTTTCAGTAGTAGCAAGGGTAAGAGTCTGGATGATTGACTGATCGGGCCTAGTAACATTAACCAAAACAGCCTTACTTTGCTGGTACGGCGAACGGGTGAAAGCAAGAGGAAACTACAGCCATAAATTTTCCCAAGGGCATGCAGCTGTATGGTTAAATGATGATGGCGTCCTCTTGGATCAAATATTCGGAGTTACAATAGTCCCCAGTTCGGATCTCCGGGCGGCGACTACTCAAGAGGATGTCATTACAAGAAGAAAGAAAACTGGCGTTCTATGGATCGGAGCGTGGAATTTCAGATCCCTTAATCGGGCAGATAGGTTAGAAAATATAAAAAGGGAAATAGATAGGTTAAAGCTATATATGGTGGGAATCAGTGAAGTTCTATGGCATTAGGATGAAGACTTCTGGTCTGGTGAATATGTGATTATAAATACAAACTCAGATAGGGGTCATCCAATAGTAGGTTTAATAATGAATAAAAAACAGGAGCGTAGGTAAGCTACTACGAACAGCAAAGTGGACCCATTATTGTAGCCAAGATAGACACAATGCCCACGCCTACCACAGTAGCAAAAGTTTATATGCCAACTAGCTCCGAAGATCATGAAGAGATTGAAGAAATGTATGATAAGGTAAAATAAATTATTCAGATAGTGAAGGAAGAAGAAAATTTAGTAGTCATGGGGGACTGGAATTCGATAGTAGGAAAAGAAAAAAACGGGAAAGCAGTAGGTGAGTACAGAATGGGGGTAAGGAATGAAAGAGGAAGCCGCCTGGTAGAATTTTTTGTAGAGCGTAACTTAATGACAGCTAAAACTTGGCTTAAGAATCATGAAAGAAGGTTGTATAGGTGGAAGAGGCCTGGAGACACATGAAGGTTACTGATAGATTATGTAATAGTAAGATTGGGATTTAGGAACCAGGTTTTACATTGTAAGACATTTCCAGGGGCAGATATGGACTCTGACCACAATCTATTGGTTATGAACTGTAGATTAAAACTGAAGGAATTGCAAAAAGATAGGAATTTAAGGAGACGGAACCTGGAGGTTGCAGAGGGTTTCAGAGAGAGCATTAGGGAACGATTGACAAGAACTGGGGAAAGAAATACATTAGATGAAGAACGGGTAGTTTTGAGAGATGAAAGAGTGAAGACAGCAGAGGATCAAGTGGGTAAACTGACGAGAGCTAGTAGAAATCCTTGGGTAACAGAAAAGATATTAAATTTAATTGAGGAAAGGAGAAAATATAAAAATGCAGTAAATGGAGCAGGCAAATAGAAATACAAACGTCTCAAAAATGAGATCAACAGGAAGTGCAAAATGGATCAGCAGGAATGGCTACAGGAAAAATGTAAGGATGTTGACGCATATTTTACTAGATGTAAGAGAGATACTGGCTTTTCTCCACGCTCAAACAACAGGGAACTGACATGTATCGAGATTAGAATATAGTGCATTGATAATGGCTAGGCACTACGAAATCTGGATTTGCGAAATAAAATCTGCAAAAAGTGGACGACTGATTGCTAACGTGATGGTATTCTTATCTTTTGTACTGATGTCAATGGCTTAGTTATTCCTCAATGCTTAGAATCAACGATTACGTGTCTAAAGGGGCACCGTCACAACATTGCTGAAAGTTATTAGCCGAAAGACAAAACGTTATTAAATGTGGTTAGTTTATTGGTCAATCATTTATTATTTAATGTTTACGCAAAAGCTATGCAACATCCGTTTTCGTTGCACTTGTTCTACGTAACAGTGTGCGTGCCTCTGTGTTTATTCAGGTTAATATGAAAAGTCAGATTTCGTTTCCAAAATACTTTTTGAGGTGTATAAATATTCATACTTACTGCAGAATCTAAAAGCTCAGGGTTTTACCTTCACTGTTCATAGGCGGAATTCACGTATCCAACACACACATCTAAAAAACAAAAACATTCAGAAAATATCTCGAGTGTAGCACTTCGCATCTGGAACAGAACTACCGTCTGTTCCTTGCATAGTTGAATATCCCGTCGCCTTTGTAAAATCTGACCTTCGGCTTTTTCTTATTTTCGTCATCCAGACGGTTTTCCTCCCACAAGATAACAGAATGATCATTACACATCCGCTTAGTTCAGGCACATCTTCATTTTCTTTCCTCGTCTATTCACCATCTGTTTCCCACTTCTCTGAGCTCCTCTGGTCCCTCTGCAATCTATCTTTCACCCTCTCTGACGTCAGTATTTTAAAATTTCAGTCTATATTTAGTGATGAGCCAAAGTACTACCAGCCAAATTATTGCCACAGTGGATACATTGTTTCCCGTCAGATCACCGAAGTTAAGGGCTGTCGGGCGTGGCTGGCACTTGGAGGGGTGACCATCCGGGCCGCCA
The DNA here is from genome assembly GCF_021461385.2 of Schistocerca piceifrons. Taxonomy (NCBI): domain Eukaryota; kingdom Metazoa; phylum Arthropoda; class Insecta; order Orthoptera; family Acrididae; genus Schistocerca; species Schistocerca piceifrons. The sequence continues at coordinate 671,186,425 of NC_060141.1, forward strand.
TGCGCTGTTGCCACTTTTCGGGGTGCACTCAGACTCGTGATATCAGCTGAGGAGCTACTCGACCGAATAGTAGCGGCTCCGCTCAAAGAAAACCACCATCATAACGACTGGGAGTGTGGTGTTCTGACCACACGCCCCTTCTAACCACATCCTTAGACCTGAGGATGACACGGCGGTCGAATGGTACCGATGGGCCACTTGTGGCCTGAAGACTGAGTGCAAAATATTACCACCACCTTCTTAATAGCTTGTTTGTCTGACTCTTTAACGAAATACATCACAGATTCTGCGTAAGGGTGATCCATGTTCTATTGCTAGGTTTGTGGAGGTATGTGGCATGCGATTTCTCCGCCCGCGTCATGTAGCTCGCGTAAATAACAGGCCGCTGATATGGGTACGTGGAGATGGCGCCCGATAGCGACCCACAGTGGTCCCTTAAGATGTACAGTCGTCCTCGAAAGTATCCGAAGGACCTGAATTGCATTTAGCATGATTCGCATGCAACCCACATAACGCGACTGTCTAGCAGGTCCTCTAACCGCCCCTTGGAACAGTCGTGTGGCTATTGAAAATGGATTCAACAAGTCATCACTAGAAAACTCTTCTCTCTATCGCAATAACTCAAGGTGTATAGTAATACAACGATACTACAAATATCAGAGGACACCTTAGATAAGACTGTCCATAAGGCTTGTAAGCTCACATGACATACCTGAAATGTTACCACTCTCATTATTACGTCAGATAGGTAATGCACGTAGTACGTCCGTCGTATTCATGATTTCCTCTTCAGAGTAACATACTGTACTTGTTATTTAACACAAAATGACATTAAAAGCTTAAGTTATTGATGAGCAGCTAGTTGAGAATACGTATGAATTTCAAATGACACGACGAACCATCCCGTTCTGCCTTTGGATTTAAACCCAGGTGATGCAGACTAAGATTTCATGACTGACAGAAACTAACAGTCATTCCTCACTAGGCATACAGAGAGTGATATACCTCGAATTTAGACAGTATCACTTAGCAAATGTCAACTTTAAATTACATAACGTAAACATTTTTAACGAATGCGAGTTCCTGCCCAGCATCTATTGTCCCTGTTAACGAACTATGAGCCGGTCGGAGTGGCCGTGCGGTTGTAGGCGCTACAGTCTGGAACCGAGCGACCGCTACGGTCGCAGGTTCGAATCCTGCCTCGAGCGTGGATGTGTGTGATGTCCTTAGGTTAGTTAGGTTTAATTAGTTCTGAGTTCTAGGCGACTGATGACCTCAGAAGTTAGTTCGCATAGTGCTCAGAGCCATTTGAACGAACTACGAGAGATGTTAAATATTGCTTCTTCACAAGTAACTTATTTGAAATGGCGTGAAATAAAGCTTTGTGTTGGACAGGGATTGGAACCCAGATCCTAATCGGATTGTTATCGAGGCACAATCAACTGTGACATATCGGATTTTCTCGGCAGTAGCTAGACGTTTTAACTGAAATGACGAGACGAAACATTACTTCTTTCCTTCCCAGGACTCCAACCCGGCACCTATCGCTGTTATATTCTAGAGGAAACGAACGTTAAATATGGGTTTGTTACACCAGCAGCGACATATGAGCATGTTTGAACTAGAAATAATATGACGAAGAGTACAATGCTGACTGGGAATCGAACTCCACACATATCTTTGTTGACTACACACAAAGAGACGTCAGCTACCGAATTTGTCGCCACCAGCGGTTCGGAATAACGTCCTTGAACTTACAGTGACCTCTCAAATAGTTCTGTGTCAAAACCGTCAGATATCGTTAGTGTTGACAAGTAACGAAAATCATTAGAAATCAAATTTATTAACCAACAGGAGATAGGTGTTCTCATGCTAGAGCTTGTTAATACGTAATGAAAACTTTCGTGCCGGGCCAGGAATCGACCCATTTACGTGCAATGTGTTGATATGTTGAGGAGTCTGCAGTTTTGAAGAAACAACAGACTGTATTGTCACGAAGGGATCAAATTACGCGTTAAGGGCGGTTTCAGTTCCATTCCAAGTTCAGAACCAATTTTATCGGCATACAGAAGCTCAAATGAAAGATAGAATAAGCGTCCTGTGACCCTACATAGCGTTTGTTTCGTCACTAGAAATAAATAACTAGTATAAGAACGGTTACTGGTGAGAGAATTCCAACATTTCGCCACTATTGACTTTAATGTGGTTCAACCTAACGTCTACTTGGTAGAGAAGGAATATCATGTTTAATGTGAATTTCAGACCACAATGCCATTATAACTTCTCCGTTGGCGTAACCAGAAGAGAATAGAATCTGTATCTCCCTATTAAAAATCATTGGAAGACGTTGGAATCGAACCCAGACAATCACCACAGCAACCTATCATCAATCCATCAGACAACCAAAGCCTCGTCTCTGAGAGTCATTTCCTATCATAACACCGTTGCGGCACATTCGATGAGAATTCTGAAACACAGGCTCCCTGTAGCGGTTTGCAGCATGTTCAGTACATTCATTTACTTGGTTGACCGAATCGCCATGAACTAGCTGCCTCAGCTACCCTGTGCAAACAGTCGACTCTATTTTGTAACCACCAAAATAAAATCAAGTAACTGTCACCCACACATAACTGCCAACAGTGCAGGATGCAGAAATTTAAATAATAAGTTTTCCGTTCCATTTGAGCTACTCTATTGCGCTATCTGCTTGTTGAAACCGTCGTGCAGTGCAAAAGAAAAGCTGTAACTGTCTGTCTCTCACAAGTCTTGAACCGGCCATATGCATTATCTCACAGCACTGTGGAATGCGGAAGTTCTGGAGGAACTGTTGTCGACTTCTGGAGCTGCTGCAGCTGTATGACAACTCGTAGCGTAACGGTAAGTGTTGCGCACTGTAGGTACGGCGTCGTGAGTTCTATTACACTACCTGCAACATTTTTTTAAAACGCAATTCTGCTGTAGTCTGCTGAAGTTATCAATCTACTGGTACTTTGAACATAATTCCCTTCACTTCTCAACCCAATATAGTCGCATGTGGAAAAAGGACTAACATCTGCGACATTTTGTTCTTTTCAGGTTTAATAGATGACCAGGCAGCAAGTGCATCTCGAAGCTTTTGTATTATGTATGGGGAGACCACATCGTGCCAAAGTAGTCGGAAAAGTATTTTATACATTATCTGTCATCTGGTAGTGGCATTTTAAATTTCTTCAATCCTTGTTTGACAGCTTTAACTCAGAAAAAGTTTTCTACATGCATGTAAACAATAAACTGCATGTGCATTGTCAGACTGTTATAGATAACATCAGAGAATTCGCATATTTCATTGATGATTAATTTCTCTCTCATGTTTAGTATTGTTTTAACAACACTAAAAGAAACCTTACGAAAATTGGGCACTGTATTATAAGAAATGAAATAAAACTACCAACGATAACCGTACGACGAAAGTCTGTTTTAGTACAACTGAGTATCTGCACACAAGCGTGCCTCTATCGGCACGAATTAGTAAAATTCTTCTCACTTAGATTGCGATTGGGTCTGTGTTTAATTGGTATGCTGTGTCATACTCAACAGGTATGCAAATATGGCATATCATAAATAAAGTTATGTATTCCTAGAAACCCAAAATTTGCTGGTCAGCAGTGGAAAGATGCGTCACCTGTTGTGCAGCATTCTAAGTTTTTCACCATTAAACTATATGTTGATATCATTTTCTTGCGATTTCCTTATCGATGTTTGATCTGACTGCCTGTAGCTCTTTCACAGAAGGGATGAGAATGATACAGTCAGCGAGACTGGAACCATAACAGACACTTTTTCACATGTCAGCACGTCCCCTCACACCTAGCGAAGAGGTATGTGTTGGGCCTTTCTCTTACGAGTCCAGTAGTGGCTAGAAATCGTGAACCGATATTTAAAGGAAGAGATTAGTTGCGATTTCCACGCGCAACGGGTTTCCTGGGCTGAAAACCGTAAATTTTCAATCTCAAGCGATAATAACTCAGATTATTCAATGGAAATGACAGAAAAAATCAAGTGAACTTTGAGGCTTAATTCCGTGCACAGCAGGAAGGAACTCGTCGATCACAGAGTTGCCAAACAGACCTTGCCTTGTTGTCAAATCTCAGTTACAGTACTAGCTGGAAGAAGACGAACAAACCTACGTGATCCTACAGCGGGCTAGAAAGTGACCATAACTGGCTTCTCAAAGACACGGCTGTTACGGCATGGAATACGTAATGCGTCTGATTGGCAATTCTGTAACTAGGTTTAGGGACTCGAGTGTAGTTACTAATAATATTCAGAACTGACAGCTAACTACGCATCATAAATCAGTAACTCTAATAGTTGGTTTCATATTTCATTCGTAAGTGTACTCAAGACTAAGAAACATATTCACGAACGTTTTCGCGCATCGCCGATAGTCGAGCAGACCAGACAAATAAAAATAAGAAAGGAATGTATGTGTGTGCGTGTGTGTGTGTGTGTGTGTGTGTGTGTGTGTGTGTGTGAGAGAGAGAGAGAGAGAGAGAGAGAGAGAGAGACAGAAGAGACGAAAACTAAGATAACAAACACTTTGCACCTCGATCGATTGCATCTATGTGCAGTCTTGTGATCATACAAGTAGAATTTCATGAATTTCACGTGAATGTTAAAAAATTTTGGTGCGAATGGAAGCTGTGAGAAACACATTTAACTAATTATTCTCCATCACGTAATAATTAATTCATTTGAAAATTCGGAAGAGAAGACACTAGTAATTATGCCCATTAAGACATAAGCTAAAGTGGAGATGCGGGCACTGTGCAGATTTGCGCTTTTTCATCTTCAGATCTATACAAATAACGTATACTAACCGGCGTATTCCTTGCTTTCGTAATGGTTCCCTCTTCTTTATTCTTCCAGTGATGAGCTGTATCCACACCATGAGGCTGATTGTTTCCTTGTATCCTTCCATTTACTATCTTTGTGTGTTATTTATCGGTGTTCAAAAAGCAAAATGTTATGCCTTTTCCCACGAGGTATTAAAACGAAGTCCCAAGAAGGCTAACTAATTATAATCAAAATGGAGTTAGACGCCAATTTGTCTTTCGTCATGGTGTTATGTTGTTTTTGTGGTCTTCAGTCCTGAGACTGGTTTGATGCAGCTATCCATGCTACCCCATCCTGTGCAAGCCTTCTCATCTCCCAGCACTTACCGCAACCTACATCCTTCTGAATCTGCTTAGTATATTCATCTCTTGGTCTCCCTCTACGAGTTTTATCCTCCACGCTGCCCTCCAATGCTAAATTTGTGATCCCTTGATGCCTCAGAACATGTCCTACCAACCGATCCCTTCTTCATGTCAAGTTGTGCCACAAACCCCTCTTCTCCCCAGTTCTGTTCGATACCTCCTCATTAGTTATGTGATCTACCCATCAAATCTTCAGCATTCTTCTGTAGCACCACATTTCGAAAGCTTCTATTCTCTTCTTGTCCAAACTATTTATCGTCCATGTTTCACTTCCATATATGGCTACACTCCATATAAATACTTTCAGAAACGACTTCCTGACACTTAAATATATACTCGATCTTAACAAATTTCTCTTCTTCAGAAACGTCTTCCTTGCCATTGTCAGTCTACATTTTATATCTTCTCTGCTTCGACCATCATCAGTTATTTTGCTCCCCAAATAGCAAAACTCCTTCACTACTTTAAGTGTATCATTTCCTAATCTAATTCACTCAGCATCACCCGACTTAATTCGACTACATTCCATTATCCTCGTTTTGCTTTTGTTGATGTTCATCTTATATCCTCCTTTCAAGACACTGTGCAATCCATTCAACCGCTCTTCCAAGTCCTTTGCTGTCTCTGACAGAATTACAATGTCTTCGGCGAACCTCAAAGTTTTTATTTCTTCTCCTTGGATTTTAGTACCTATTCCGAATATTTCTTTTGTTTCCTTTACTGCTTGCTCAATATACAGATTGAATAACATCGGGGAGAGGCTACAACCCTGTCTTACTCCCTTCCCAACAACTGCTTCCCTGTCATGTCCCTCGACTCTTATAACTGCCATCTGGTTTCTGAACAAATTGGAAATAGCCTTTCGCTCCCTGTATTTTACCCCTGCCACCTTCTAAATTTGAAAGAGAGTGTTCCAGTAAACATTGTCAAAAGCTTTCTATAAGTCTACAAATGCTAGAAACGTAGGTTTGCCTTTCCTTAATCTTTCAGCTAAGATAAGTCGTAAGGGCGGTATTGCCTCACGTGTTCCAGTATTTCTACGGAATCCAAACTGATCTTCCCCGAGGTCGGCTTCTACTAGTTTTTCCATTCGTCTGTAAAGAATTTGTGTTAGTATTTTGCAGCTGTGGCTTATTAAACTGATTGTTCGGTAATTTTCACATCTGTCAACACCTGCTTTCTTTGGGATTGGAATTATTATATTATTCTTGAAGTCTGAGGGTATTTCGCCTGTTTCATACATCTTGCTCACCAGATGGTAGAGTTTTGTCAGGACTGGCTCTCCCAAAGCCGTCAGTAGTTCCAATGGAATGTTGTCTTCTCTGTGGGCCTTGTTTCGACTCGGGTCTTCCAGTGCTCTGTCAAATTCACGCAGTATCGCATCTCCCATTTCATCTTCATCTACATCCTCTTCCATTTCCATAATACTGTCCTCAAGGACATCGCCCTTGTATAGACCATCTATATACTCCTTCCACCATTCTGCTTTCCCTTCTTTGCTTATAACTGGGTTTCCATCTGAGCTCTTGGTGATCATACAAGTGGTTCTGTTATCTCCAAAGGTCTCTTTAATTTTCCTGTAGGCAGTATCTATCTTACCCCTAGTGAGATAAGCCTCTACATACTTACATTTGTCCTCTAGCCATCCGTCCTTAGCCATTTTGTACTTCCTGTCGATCTCATTTTTCAGACCATTGTATTCCTTTTTGCCTGCTTCATTTACTGCATTTTTATATTTTCTCCTTTCATCAATTAAATTCAATATTTCTTCTGTTACCCAAGGATTTCTACTAGCCCTCGTCTTTTTACCTACTTGATCTTCTGCTGCCTTCACTACTTCATCCCTCAAAGCTTCCCATTCTTCTTCTACTGCATTTCTTTCCCCCATTCCTGTCAATTGTTCCCTTATGCTCTCCCTGAAACTCTGTAAACAAAATTTAATACCTACTGCGAATTTTTCTTTTGTTTTCTTTACTGGTGTTAAGTCGACAGATATAGTTGGGTGTTATTGCCTGCATCACCGGCATCCCATTGTCGTCTTCTCTTATTAAGACTTTCATATTACCCTGAACACAAGACGCCGAGATAAATGATTATAATCTCCGTGACGAAACATCCCCACATTCAATTCATCCTGATCCATTCGTTACGTGCATCGGCAGCAATGAGTGATAGGATTGTTGTTGTGAGGCGATGAATAACAATAAAATGCTAGTAATAAAAAATCAGTAATCAAGCATGTTTACTACATTATAGACGATTAACAAAATACGCAAGAAAGGCTGAGTGTTTAATTGGCCTGCTGCATAGGTGTTCTTACCACTTTGTTACTGAATTCTGTTCTGGTTGTTTGCATAGAGAAAAGAAAGAACACTGTAGCCATACATATTGATAGTTCAACGAGATATTACCTAACAACTATCCTTGCTTAACATCATGAGACGAACATGGCGTCACCGAGCTGATAGTCGAAATAGATTTATGTTTTCTCTCTGTGTCTCCCTCTCTCTTTTTCTATTTACTTTTTGATGAAAGCATCGAGAAGCGCGAATAATAAGCAAGTAGGCGTATAACCTGTTTACAGTTCTTTTTATTGGGACACATTATGCAAAAATACAACTTTTAAGTGTACTACTGCGTAATTCCAGTTATTGACAGTCTATTCTAGAGCTTGCTCGCATGCAGTGGGGTGAAACCTATCACAGAAGCAAGCAAAACACAAATATTTCTTGCACCGTTCGCTACACACAAATGAAATCTCGCTGCACTGACTTGTTGTCCGATATATTGCACGGTAAACATGTCTGATTCATGTTGCTAAATATAGCTTTATCAAATTTCAATTTGCGTACCACGTGTATAAAAGAATATCTTGAAATATGCAGAATGTCACATAGAGGTATTCGACTGAAACATAGCCATGACCAAGATTGTAACTGGGGTCGACAGCATCGTCATCTACCACCTTGACAACTCGAACGTTGACAGTGCTCGGCCGGTTACTTACGTTTACTGGTATCAAAGCTACAGCATGAAAACACAAAAATGTTAATAACCCGAGGATCATTAACGTTGGAACCCGTAGTAAAGTAAAGCAGTCATCAGTCGGAAGAGTGTTTTGAACACCACAGTGCTTTAATGGGCACGGTCTTGTAGGAGGTGGTATGCCATTGCTTTCCTCCATCCCTTGAGTTGACTTATCTACCCAGTTAACATGGGAACATACCGTTTAACGTGGTTTTCGGACCACAGCACAACTCGGCATTTTTCACATAAACAAACACTGCCTGACGGGAAATAAGTGTAAAATGGCACATATGAATCGTGGGCCTGACGAGGGATTGAACCCGAGACCTTCGTATCCGTAGTCTTGCTCTCCATCACTTTGCAACCATGCAGCTACTGCTGTGGTTTCTGCTTGGCATTAAAATTAAGGATCTCTCATTTGTGCCTGCGTTGGCACATGCGTGTCCCTTAGGAGACCTTACTTATGGGATTACCCTCGTAAACGTGTGTGTAAACGCCTTCCAATGCCCACTCAAGGAAGACAGATACACAGTCTAGCTTCAATATTATAAATGCGCATCAGTTTGTGGATGAACTCAGATATTTAGCAGTGCTGTACACACTGGTGTTAGATTCGTTTTCAACCAATGATTACCACAGCTACAGAAACACTACTTGTGATACCTCTTAGACAAAATACTTACACAGTGCTATCAGACGACAAGATCAAACTGACACAAACTGTGGGACGTTGGTTTTACAACCTTCGTACCTGCATAAAGAGCTTTTCCTATATGAGATATCTGTGGACGTTGCTGCATAAGACGATTTAAAAAGAAACTTAATTCCTTCAGCTACGCCAATGTTTAAAGAAATCGTCTTAACGGCACGAAATCGTGGTTTGTGAATCGTTTACCGGCCGTACTCTGCCGCATTTCGCTGGCTGGAAGACAAAAATCTTACTGACAAATTTCATAGAAGGAAAAGGGGGACGAAATGTCACCCACTGGAAGGTCACGTTGTTTTATTTAAATGGTTACAAAATCAGGTAAAACGAACACTGAGGTTGTCAGTATAAGCACAGTACTGTTGTCAGTGTGATGTTGCAACACCCAGGGCCTGTAACGATAAAGGGCCTGTTTAGATCAGGCATATTGTATATAGAAGTGGAAGAGAGAGCACCACTAAATTATATAATCCGTATGCATTGCATACACACGTAAATTAGTTTTACAGTGTACTTAGGGAGCCCAATGAGCGAATTGCAAATTTTCCGGTGAGAAGAGCACTGGGAAACAGTCTTCGCTACATTTGGTTACTTAAACTGGTGTCACTCTGAGCTAGAATTTGTGGTCAGCGACAAAGTGTAAGGACAATGATTCTGATGCTAGTTTTTGCATCTGTGAAATACTTTCCTACATTATAGAAGCGAATATTAAATTTGAACTAATATGGCGAAAATTTTGGACTTGGATAGCTTAGAATGGAATTTTTCTGTTTATTGCAAAGGAAAACAATTGATTTTCTACGACATTCTGTGTCATACACAACTTGAAACAGGCCACGTCGACCAAATCATATGGAAGAACTGACGGCGACGTATATCGGAAGGCAGTAAGAACCCTTGGCTATTGGTTTGGCAGTATTCGACAGCCATTTCTAGGCGCAAGTGAATGAAGAAAAACAGCGCGTTTTTGTTATCAAGTAACGTCTTTATCAATTACTTTAGTTTTAATGAAATCTACGAGTAATTGCTGGTGTTTGATATTAACATGAAAAGGATTCCGTAATCAGGGAAAGAACTTGTTCTTGGGCAACTACTTCTATAATGACCAAAAGGCCTTAAATGATCTTCAAGCACATGTTCCAGCAGTAGTATGAAGAAAATGACAGTAATAATGACGGTAATGATCGAATTATCCGGTAACTTCACACTTCACACTGGATTTTCTCGAACTAAGAAATTTCCTGAATTAGTGAAAATTTCAAAATGGCTTCACATAGAGGCTATGATGCCTTGAAGAGTCTTTACATCCTGCTGACGTGAGAATAGCATAATCTCCGCGTCAGAAGCTTGCTTCTGCTTAACCATTTAATAGACTCGCATTTTTTCCACCGTAACTAATTTTGTAAGCTAAGAACTTCATCCGTTACAGCACACTCCTGGGGCTGGGAAATGTGGCCACAATGGTCTGGTGGAACGAACTATTACAAGAGCAATGCGTGGGTTCGGCGTATACTTTTAAGAGGCACAAACAGATTTACTTTACCTCTGGTAACCTCAAGAGAAAGATGTTATAATCCAGAATCCGCATTAAACATCACTTTCCTTAATTGCCAACTGGGCAGAGTCGGTTTACGTTGGGAAATGACATAGGTGGAGGTCATGGTAAACAGAAATACTGTCGCCAGTAAACTTACTTACATTAGAAAATTTTGTTTTATTTGATGAAAAAGGAACAGGGCTTTTTTTTACTTGTACTTGATTGAACAAGAGACGTTGAAAAATTTGGTGCTGGACTGTGATTCGAATTCGTATCTCCTCTTTCGAGGATCTGAATCTCTCGGAACAGTATAGTTCAATCATTTCGTTCCTTTTTCCAAGACTGCAATCTTCTCTAGGTCTCCTCCAAAGGTAAGTATGTGGGTCCGATTCCTGATCCAGTGCAAAAATATTTTTAATTTCATTTCAAGCCCTATCACGTGCACACCGGCCAGCTAGTGAAAATTAACGTGCATTTTTAATGTCTGTTCGTGTGTTGCGAACAATTTCTGGTCAAACATGCACACATCTTACTGTTGTTGAGTAAGTAATTGACACTTAAGCTATATTCGTGGATGATAATGAAGAATGATAGGAGTGCGGCTCGATTGTTGCTCAGGCACAAAAATTTGTATCGTTATTTTAGATTCAAACACCTAGGAGCTGGTAAGAAGAACCGATATAAAACATTTGATTTTACTTAGTTAACAATCGGATTACGTGTTGGGTTCGTATCTGCGTCACAGAACTTCACATCATGCGCTTTATCTTTAAAAGCATACACACTTTGTTATTTCTAAATGGAGGTATATTAGACATCTTTCGTGGTTAGTTTACAGGGATGAAAGGGTCTTGATAGGGGTCCCGGTTTCTTACAAAAACTGTCGTCTTTTCATTTCAAGTTTGGATTTGGTTACTGATATTGGCGAAAATTTCGGTAATTCATGACCCTTCACGGCTAGTCAGCAATATGATATGATTAGAGTAGATTAGATTAATGCTTGTTCCATAGATCATTAATATGACATTTCGTAATGACGTGGAACGTGTCATTTTAATGAAAGATTACTTATACATACCGGTATTCAATTTCTTAACAGCAATTTTTTACCCTCTCTATTATTATTTTTTATTTCTCTCTCTCTCCCTCTCTCTCTCTCTCTATCTCTTTCTCCCCCACAGACAGGCACACACACACACACACACACACACACACACACACACACACACACACACACACACGCGCGCGCGCGCGCACACGCACATACATTCTTTTCTTATTTTTATTTGTTTGGTCTGCTCGACTATCGGCGAGGCGCGAATACGTCCGTGAATGTGTTCTTAGTCTTGAGTACACTTACGAATGAAATATGAAAACAACTATTAGAGTTACTGATTTATGATGCATAGTTTGCAGTCAGTTCTGAGTACAATTAGTAACAACGCTCGACTCCCTAAACCTAGTTACATAAATGCCAATCAGACGCATTACGTATTCCATGCCGTAACAGCCGCGTCTTTGAGACGCCAGCTATGGTCACTTCCTAGCCTGCTCTAGGATGACGTAGGTTCGTTCGTCTTCTTCCTGCTGGTACTGTAACTGAGATTTGGCAACAAGGCAAGGTATCTTTGGCAACTCTGTGATCGACGAGTTACTTCCTGCTGTGCACGGAATTAAGCCTCAAAGTTCACTTGATTTTTCCTGTCATTTCCATTGAATAATCTGAGTTATTATCGCTTGAGATTGAAAATTTACGGTTTTCAGCCCAGGAAAGCGGTTGCACGTGGAAATCGCAACTAATCTCTTCCTTTAAATATCGGTTTACGATTTCTAGCCACTATTGCCCACGTAAGAGGAAGGCAAAACACATTCCTCTTCGCTAGGTGTGAGGGGACGTGCTGACATGTGAAAAACTGTCTTTTATGGTTCCAGTCTCGCTGACTGTAACATTTTCATCCCTTCTGTGAAAGAGCTACAAGCAGTCAGATCAAACATCGATAAGGAAATCGCCAGAAAATACTATCAACATATAGTTTACTGGTGAAAAACTGAGAATGCTGCACAGCAGGTGACGCCTCTTTCCACTGCTGACAAGCAAATTTTGGGTTTCTAGGAATACATAACTTTATTTATGAAATGCCATATTTGCATACCTGTTGAGTATGACACAGCATACCAATTAAACACAGTCCCAAACGCAATCTAAGTGAGAAGAATTTTACTAATTCGTGCCGATAGAGGCACGCTTGTGTGCAGATACCCAGTTGTATTGAAACAGACTTTCGTCGTACGGTTATCATGGGTAGTTTTATTTCATTTCTTATAATACAGTGCACAATTTTTGTAAGGTCTCTATTAGTGTTGTTAAAACAATACTAAACATGAGAGAGAAATTAATCATCAATGAAATATGCGAATTCTCTGATGTTATCTATAACAGTCTGACAATGCACATGCAGTTTATTGATTACATGCATGTAGAAAACTTGTTCTGAGTTAAACAAGGATTGAAGAAGTTTAAAATGCCACTACCAGACGACAGATAATGTATAAAATACTTTTCCGACTACTTTGGCACGATGCGCTCTCCCCATACATAATACAAAAGCTTCGAGATGCATCTGCTGCCTGGTGATCTATTAAACCTGAAAAGAACGAAATGTCGCAGAAGTTAGTCCTTTTTCCACATGCGACTATTTTGGGTTGAGAAGTGAAGGGAATTACGTACAAAGTTCCAATAGATGGATATCTTCAGCAGACAGCAGAATTGCGTTTTAAGAAATGTTGCAGGGAGTGTAATAGAACTCACGACTCCTTACCTACAGTGCGCGACACTTACCGTTACGCTACGAGTTGTCATACAGCTGCAGCAGCTCTAGAAGTCGACAACAGTTCCTCCAGAACTTCCGCATTCCACAGTGCTGTGAGATAGTGCATATGGCCGGATCTAGACTTATGAGAGACAGACAGTTACAGCTTTTCTTTTGCACTGCACGACGGTTTCCACAAACAGATAGCGCGATAGAGTAGCTCAAACGGAAAGGAACACTTCTTATTTAAATTTCTGCATCCTACACAGTTGGCAGTTCTGTGTAGGTGACAGTTACTTGATTTTATTTTGGTGATTACAAATTAGAGTCGAATGTACGCACAGGGTAGCTGAGGCAGCTAGTTCATGGCGATTCGGTTAACCAAGTAAATGAATGTACTGAACACGCTGCAAACCGCTACAGGGAGCCTGTGTTTCAGAATTCTCATCGAGTGTGCCGCAACAGTGTTATGATAGAAAAATGACTCTCAGGGACGAGGCTTTGGTGGTGTGCTGGATTAATGATAGGTTGCTATGGTGATGTTCTGGGTTCGATTCCAACGTCCTCCAATGATTTTTAATAGGGAGAGACAGATTCTATTCTCTTCTGGTTACGCCAACGGAGAAGTTATAGTGGCATTGTGGTCTGAAATTCACATTAAACATGATATTCCTTCTCTACCCAGTAGACGTTAGGTTGAACCACAATAAAGTCAACAGTGGCGAAATGTGGGAATTCTATTACCAGTAACCTATTTTATACTAGTTATTTATTTGTAGTGACGAAACAAACGATATTTAGGGTCACAGGACACTTATTCTATTTTTTATTTGAGCTTCTGTATGCCGATAAATTAGTTCTGAACTTGGAATGCAACTCAAACCCCCCTTAACCCGTAATTTGATCCCTTCCTGACAATACAGTCGACTACTGTCTGTTGTTTCTTCAAAACTGCAGATTCCTCAACATGTCAACTCATTGCACTTGAGTAGGTTCGAATCCTGGCCCGGCACTAAAGTTTTCATTACGTATTAATAAGGTCTAGCATGAGAACACCTATCTCCTGTTGGATAATAATTTTGATTTTTAATGCATTTTCATTCCTTGTCAACACTAACGATATCTGACGGTTTTGACTCCCAGTGAGACACAGAACTATTTGAGAGGTCACTGTAAGTTCAAGGATGTTATTTCGAACCGCTGGTGGCGACAAATTCGGTAGCTGACGTCTCTTTGTGTGTAGTCAACAAAGATATGTGTGGAGTTCGATTCCCAGTCAGCATTGTACTCTTCGTCATATTATTTCTAGTTCAGACATGGTCACATGTCGCTGCTGGTGTAACAAACCCATATTTATCGTTCGTTTTCTCTAGAATATAACAGCAACATGTGCCGGGTTTGAGACCTGGGAAGGAAAAAAGTAATGTTTCTTCTCGTCATTTCAAGTAAAACATCTAGCTACTGCCGAGAAAATCCGATATGTCACAGTTGATTGTGCCTCGATAACAATCCGATTTGGTTCTGGGTTCCAGTCCCTGTCCAACACAAAGCTTTATTTCACGCCATTTCAAATAAGTTACTCGTGAAGAAGCAATATTTAACATCTCTCGTAGTTCGTTCAAATGGCTCTGAGCACTATGCGAACGAACTTCTGAGGTCATCAGTCGCCTAGAACTCAGAACTAATTAAACGTTACTAACCTAAGGACACCACACACATCCATGCCCGAGGCTGGATTCGAACCTGCGACCGTAGCTGTCGCTCGGTTCCAGACTGTAGCACCTACAACCGCACGGCCACTCCGGCCGGCTCGTAGTTCGTTAACAGGGACAATAGATCCTGGTTAGGAACTCGCATTCGTTAAAAATGGTTATGTTATGTAATTTAAAGTTGATATTTGCTAACTGATAGTGTCTAAATTCGAGGTATATCACTCTCTGTATGCCTAGTGAGGAATGACTGTTAGTTTCTGCCAGTCACGAAATCTTAATCTGCATGACCTGGGTTTAAATGCAAAGGCAGAACGAGACGGTTCGTCATGTCGTTTGAAGTTCATACGTATTCTCAACTAGCAGCTCATCAGTAACTTAAACTTTCAATGTCATTTTGTGTTAAATAACAAGTACAGTACGTTACTTTGAAGAGGAAATCATGAATACGACGGACGTACTAAGTGCATTACCTATCTGACGTAATAATGAGAGTGGTAACATTTCAGGTATGTCATTTATTACAGTGAATGTGAGCTTACAAACCCTATGGACAGTCTTATCTGTGATAAGGTGTTCGCTGATATTTGTAGTATCGTGGTATTATCTTACACCTTGAGTTATTGCGATAGAGAGCAGAGTTTTCTAGTGATGACTTGTTGAATCCATTTTCAATAGCCACTCGACTGTACCAATGGGCGATTAGATGACCTGCTAGGCAGCTACGTTATGTGGGTTGCATGCGAATCAGGCTAAACGCAAATCAGGTCCTTCGGATACTTTTGAGCATGACTGGGCATCAGGTGAATTTGATCGCCGAGGTATCAATGTGAGTTCGCTATGATGCTACTCAAATCTCTGTAGTAATGATCTGGCTTCGAGACATACTACTGAAAGACGACATCGGCGGCGGCGAAGACATCAAGCATGAACGGATGGGTGTTTCACAGCTGTCACTGTGTCTTTGATTACTACAACAGGTTACATGGAAGTGCAGAATAATATATCCCATTGCGTTATACTGCTCTCACCAGACGGAGTCCGTGGCATGCTGCACATTTCGAGCCACCGCTCACCCCGATGGCGGCTTTTTGGTGACGGCCATCGACATAGTGTAGCAAAAGTGTGGTACACCTGAAGAGCCAATAGGGTTCCTGTTGATCGACGATGGGGTCAACGTATGAACACGTAGGGGTGGTCAGCTGCGGAGCTCCGTGTATATGTCGAACGGTGTGCTCCGAAACACTTGTGTGTGCACCAGCACTATGCTCTTTCAGCAGACATGAAGCAAATCACCATCTACACTCCTGGAAATGGAAAAAAGAACACATTGACACCGGTGTGTCAGACCCACCATACTTGCTCCGGACACTGCGAGAGGGCTGTACAAGCAATGATTACACGCACGGCACAGCGGACACACCAGGTACCGCGGTGTTGGCCGTCGAATGGCGGCGCGAGCTGCGCACCATTTGTGCACCGCCGCCGTCAGTGTCAGCCAGTTTGCCGTGGCATACGGAGCTCCATCGCAGTCTTTAACACTGGTAGCATGCCGCGACAGCGTGGACGTGAACCGTATGTGCAGTTGACGGACTTTGAGCGAGGGCGTATAGTGGGCATGCGGGAGGCCGGGTGGACGTACCGCCTAATTGCTCAACACGTGGGGCGTGAGGTCTCCACAGTACATCGATGTTGTCGCCAGTGGTCGGCGGAAGGCGCACGTGCCCGTCGACCTGGGACCGGACCGCAGCGACGCACGGATGCACGCCAAGACCGTAGGATCCTACGCAGTGCCGTAGGGGACCGCACCGCCACTTCCCAGCAAATTAGGGACACTGTTGCTCCTGGGGTATCGGCGAGGACCATTCGCAACCGTCTCCATGAAGCTGGGCTACGGTCCCGCACACCGTTAGGCCGTCTTCCGCTCACGCCCCAACATCGTGCAGCCCGCCTCCAGTGGTGTCGCGACAGGCGTGAATGGAGGGACGAATGGAGACGTGTCGTCTTCAGCGATGAGAGTCACTTCTGCCTTGGTGCCAATGATGGTCGTATGCGTGTTTGGCGCCGTGCAGGTGAGCGCCACAATCAGGACTGCATACGACCGAGGCACACAGGGCCAACACCCGGCATCATGGTGTGGGGAGCGATCTCCTACACTGGCCGTACACCACTGGTGATCGTCGAGGGGACACTGAATAGTGCACGGTACATCCAAACCGTCATCGAACCCATCGTTCTACCATTCCTAGACCGGCAAGGGAACTTGCTGTTCCAACAGGACAATGCACGTCCGCATGTATCCCGTGCCACCCAACGTGCTCTAGAAGGTGTAAGTCAACTAACCTGGCCAGCAAGATCTCCGGATCTGTCCCCCATTGAGCATGTTTGGGACTGGATGAAGCGTCGTCTCACGCGGTCTGCACGTCCAGCACGAACGCTGGTCCAACTGAGGCGCCAGGTGGAAATGGCATGGCAAGCCGTTCCACAGGACTACATCCAGCATCTCTACGATCGTCTCCATGGGAGAATAGCAGCCTGCATTGCTGCGAAAGGTGGATATACACTGTACTAGTGCCGACATTGTGCATGCTCTGTTGCCTGTGTCTATGTGCCAGTGGTTCTGTCAGTGTGATCATGTGATGTATCTGACCCCAGGAATGTGTCAATAAAGTTTCCCCTTCCTGGGACAATGAATTCACGGTGTTCTTATTTCAATTTCCAGGAGTGTATCTTACATAACAGAGAACACAAGTCTCCAAACCCCACGTTCTGTGAAGGGTCGTAGATGTCCAACTATTGTTTCAGTGTCCTTTATAACGGTACTTTGCGGGCAGGCGTGTCAATTAGCATCATATTATTTAAAATCGGGGAAGAATTAAAAGGGGGAAAGTAATACGAAACTTTAATAACTGCACGGTATTAGTAAGAAGCAATATAATGAAAAGTAATAAAAAGCAAAGACCAAGCGGGACAGAAAGATATAGGGACGCGTTTGTTTTTTAAAACATATAAAAGAACATGTAACACATTATTGAGCTCTCCACCTCCAGCTATCGCGATCGGGCTAGTCGATGAAGAAGTGGTACGTGACAGCGAAATTCGTCAAGGAGATTATTTAAAGACTCTTCAAGCACGTTTAAAATACATTACGTGTGACGAAGTGATCAGAGACGTTTATTGTCGGGTGAAGTGAAAATGATTCCGACAACATAATTCGAACTTTGTGTTAGCTGGTAAAAATACTCTTGGGAAACTACTATGGCTGTAGAACCCATGAAAATTGTACGCTACGGAAAGCTATAGTTTACGTAATTCTGCATTTTTTAAAATTGTGAAACGCGTGTGCGCCGAACGTTAAGGGAATCTTATCCTTGGACGGTTGTGGGGTTAACTGATACAAACAACGCGCCAGCATAAAAATAGTTCGCTTATTAACTACCAGATATTAATTAACGGGGACCTAAATTACTAAAAACAGTGCGTACTCCGTTAAATTGAACCCTGCGCGTGAAAGATAATCACATCGAACATTTCGAGAGCGAAGAATAGACATATAAGTGCCGAATTGATAGCCTGGGTCGTGTCGATATTTGGACATTATATGACACGCGTTATTCAGAACAGGATATCGACCGTTCTAATACTGATAAGAAATATAGGATCATCACCTCCAATCCCGATTCATATTTCATATTTAGTTAGTGAAAAGAAAAGTGTTAATAAACAAACTATATTTCAATTTTATCCACGATTTTGGCTTTATTACATAGTGTTGACTACACGATAAACAATATCTGTGGAAGTTGTATACAACGTATCGTCATTATATTTAGCCAAGCAATGTTGTGGGACACCAAAAATGTAAATGCATGAAATTGTTCTTACAGCGGATATATAATGTGTGAGTGCGACGAACTATATTGAGAAACTGAATATCCATTACGTACTTGCATGTTTATCTGAGAACATGGTCCTTGTCGGTACATCAGCATAGAGTTCGAATAGAATCCCTGGAACATTGCAAACCATTCAGATTAATCGAACATCTAAATACGCATAATGCTGGTATCACCAGGATGTGTTCTTTCTCCTCACCCCCGTGGCAGTAATTGAAATAAGAGTCATTCGGGAATAACATTTAAATCAACTGACGACCATTGAGCTAGCGTCACGAATTTTCAAACGTCCACTGCCATATATGAAGGCGAATGACACCACGAGTGTTAACGTCGATCTAGGGGTGTCGTGGTGATAGTATTGAATGACATTGAGCGGTCACACTTTCTGACTCGTTCTGTAGATGCTCACGCCAAAATCACGTGAATATTCGGCGAGCTTCGCCGTTTCCGAGATACTCGCTCTGCTCGTGATGTAACTCTTGTCAGTGTTGCTTACCTGACTTTTCCATTTGCAGCCCGTATCTTTGCTAGGGTGATCGCCCGTCCATGTTAAGCTTACATGCTTCTGTTGTAGCACGAAGTGACCGTAACGCCAACAGGCGGCATCCAACGTCACGGCAGGCAGTGGTCGTAATGTGTTGGCTTATCAGTGTACCATGCACACGGCCAGACGAAAAAAGTGAAGCGCCCAGAATGGAAGGTGAAAATAAAAAGAAATTCTGCGGTTTGAGAAGCTGTATGATGTCTCTGTAATGATGACGAAGCGGAACTGACAAACAACTTGCAGTATGAGCCCACTTATGAGTACAAGGTTGCATCCCCTCTGACAAAGATCCACGCACTACTTCGCTTGTGAACTGTTTCATAAAACCATTGTATCCTCTCCTGAGGCATTGTGGCCCACAACTGTTGTAACTAGTTTATGATATCCTGTATAATGGCTCAGGAGTTGAGTTGACGACCGAGATGGTTCGATAAAATTTCCTTCGGTGATAAATCTTGGGATCTTGCTGGAAACTGACGAGTGTCAACGCGCAGTTCAAAGGGAAACTTGCCATATCTGGACGTGCATTAACCTGTTGAGAAATGGCACCACACTACTGCCGCATAAGACGTATCACAGAAGGGCGCAGCATTTTAGCGGGGTACCATTATGCTGTAAGAATTCCCTTAATCTCTACTAGCCATGACCTGAAGTCACACCGAATGGCTCCCCACACTCGTAAAGTCGTTCCAGGTGTAACACATTGTACCTCTCTGCAAGTTTGAAGCCTCTCCGCAAGTTGTAGCCATGTTCGCCGATGACTGACATCCGAGGTTTGTTAAACCACGATTCGTCACTGTTAATAATGTGAACCAGTGATCAGCAGCCCATCCATTCCGTTTACGGCACCCTTCAAACGCCACCATGTGCGTTATTCTGCTTATGGCAGCCTACGCTTGGGACAGTAATCTCGTCGTTCGGCTGCCGCTAGTCTTCGTCCAATAGTGCAGGATAACACTGATTTCTGCAGGGCGACGATTACTTGTTCTCAGATTTCAGATGCAGATGTGACGGTGTTACGATGCGGTTGGTGCCCATTAGGGCTATCCTCGCTTTCAATTGTGATTCGTGACGAACCGGAACCACGACGAGGAGTGTGCCTGCCCTAACGCCCGTGTGCAGTCCCACATCGGACCGTGGTCACCTCCGAATGCCCCATAAAAATATGGATATTGTACGAGGGTTATCCCAAAACTAAGGTCTCCAATTTTTCTATAAGTTCAGAATTCAGTTTGTGTGGCGGTTGGTCACACTGTTATGAAGAGTGCTTCACGCGCTGTGTGTAAACATGCGCACGCCGCGCTCAGGCGCTCAGTCTTGGCTTCGCAGCCGTTGAGAATGGAGCTCCCGTGGGATGTTACCGCCAAGTGCGAATTCCACGTAGTTATTCGGTTTTTGAACGCAAAGGGCACTGTGCCGATTGGAATCCATTGCCAAATGACGGAAGTGTATGGTAAGTCGTGCATGAATGTTATAAATTGTTCGTAAGTGGTGTAAAGAGTTTGCACTTGGTCGGACCGAAATTCACGACGAACAAAGGAGTTGACCGTCAGTTTCTGAGGAGACTGTGTTGAAGGTTGAGCAAAGCACGCGTTAAGATCGGCGGATTACCCTGGATGATCTGTGTACGTTGGTTCCTGACGTTTCCCGAAGCACCGCTCACAGAATTTTAACGGAAACTATCTGAAGGTGTCGGCAAGATGGGTGCCACGCATGCTGACTGAGGACCACATGCGGCAACGACTTGACGCTTCCCGCGCATTTCCTCGACACCTTGTAGCCGAACAGGACATTTTAATGGATGGACTCAATTGTCGCGGGTGACGGAACCTGGGCATACTACTTTACACCTGAGACCAAGCAACAATCACGCGAGTGGCGGCATCCTTCTTCGCGAAAGCCGCGGAAATTCAAACAAACACAGTCTGCTGGTGAAGTCATGACAATCGTTTTTTGGGATCGGAAAGGGGTATTCTTGGTCGACTTTATACCCACTGGGACCACAATTAACGCTGACAAGTACTGTGACACTGAAACGGGCAATTCAGAACAGGAGAAGAGGAATGTTGGAAGAGGAATGTTGAGCAAGGACGTTCAGGTTCTCCATGATAAAGCTCGCCCACACATCACTCGGCAAAGCGTTGCTCCCCTGCAACAGTTTCAGTGGAACATAGTCACCCACCCACCCTATAGTCCTGACTTGGCGCCCAGTGACTATCAACTGTTCGATAGGTTAAAAGAACAATTGGCCGGGAAGCTATTCAGCTCCGACGACGAGGTGAAAGAAGAGGTTCATACCTATATGAACAGCATGGTGGCGAGCTGGTATGACACGGACATAGAAAAACTGCCACAGCATCGACAGAAATGGTGTTTAACTCGAAAAATAGCTAAATGTTCAAGCTGTAAATTGATTTAAACCGTTGTAGAAATAAACCGGTCTATGTACTTATAAAAAAATAGGAGGCCTTACTTTTGGGACTACCCTCGTATTACGCTCCTAGACGGAAAAAACGAGAGCCGCAATGAGGCGCCTTTTATACTCCGTCAGGTGTCGATAACGTGGCTCCATACGACTGCGAACCAGCACTGTGTCTTTCACAGCGGTCACTCAACATCTGACGTTGCTTACGCTCCATATTTAACAACACTAAACATGAACAAAACTAATGTCATCTGATGAGCGTTCCACCTTAAACAGTTAATTGCAATTCTGATTATTCACGTAACTGTCAACAGTGTGTACGTTTACAACGTTACCTGAAAACTTACTACATATTCTGGGAGCTTAACTTTTTTCCAGATAGTGTATGAAAAGCATAACAGAATTCTCTGATGAAAAGTTTTTCTTGAAGCAATATGTCAATGAATAACCTGTTCTTTGTATCTGGTAATATTCTCCTGAAGATAAGAGTAGTTGTTGAAACGTTGCACAGGGCAACACTGCCCCTCAGGTAGAGACCATAAAACATTATCTGTGTAATACATCTACTATAGTAATTTCACTGGCATACATACGAATACAAAAAGAAAGTGCACTGTGTCCCTTTCTAACAGCGGTGTTATGAGACCATTGCTTTTCACAATATATATAAATGACCTTGTAGATAGTGTCGGAAGTTCCATGCAGCTTTTCGCGGATGATGCTGTAGTATACAGAGAAGTTGCAGCATTAGAAAACTGTGGCGAAATGCAGGAAGATCTGCAGCGGATAGGCACTTGGTGCAGGGAGTGGCAACCGACCCTTAACATAGACAAATGTAATGTATTGCGAATACATAGAAAGAAGGATCCTTTATTGTATGATTATATGATAGCGGAACAAACACTGGTAGCAGTTACTTCTGTAAAATATCTGGGAGTATGCATGCGGAACGATTTGAAGTGGAATGATCATATAAAATTAATTGTTGTTAAGGCGGGTACCAGGTTGAGATTCATTGGGAGAGTCCTTAGAAAATGTAGTCCATCAACAAAGGAGGTGGCTCACAAAACACTCGTTCGACCTATACTTGAGTATTGCTCATCAGTGTGGGATCCGTACCAGATCGGGTTGACAGAGGAGATAGAGAAGATTCAAAGAAGAGCGGCGCGTCTCGTCACAGGGTTATTTGGTAACCGTGATAGTGTTACGGAGATGTTTAGCAAACTCAAGTGGCAGACTCTGCAAGAGAGGCGCTCTGCATCGCCGTGTAACTTGCTGTCCAGGTTTCGAGAGGGTGCGTTTTTGGATGAGGTATCTAATATATTGCTTCCCCCTACTTATACCTCCCGAGGAGTTCACAAATGTAAAATTAGAGAGATTCGAGCGCGCACGGAGGCTTTCAGACAGTCGTTCTTCCCGCGAACCATACGCGACTGGAACAGAAAAGGGAGGTAATGACAGTGGCACGTAAAGTGCCCTCCGCCACACACCGTTGGGTGGTCTGCGGAGTATAAATGTAGATGTAGATGTAGATTAAAGTTAACGTCATAATCTAAGCGTATGTAACAAATTGATAACTTTAGTATTAAAAGTACTTTATCAACGGGAAAACTATGTGGTTTTCGGCAGAAACAGTTACAGTATCAATTTTATTCACCATATTAGCTTAGACTGAAGACAAATGAAAGACTAATTATTTTGCAAGTATTTCAGGATCAAACGTCAGGGCTGTATTGTGCGTACTAGAAACTACGGTGAATAAACAGCTTTTTATGTACAAGTGGTCTATAACGAAAGTAAAGTCCACTTCTGATGAATTAAATACATACTTTACCAGCCACATACATTAAATTTTCTGTTACGTTTTAACTTTTGAAACTTTGCTCCATAGAGCCATATCGCCAAATCCCCTTAATCATGAAAAGAGTGGCTGCATTACTCTGGGAAAGCTGATGTATGGATTAAAGAGAGGTTATTATAAAAATTGTAAAACAGAAAAAGGTATTATATTCAGTACCTAGTCAAACGTATCCGAGTACGCCTATGAAATGCGGAACTGACCACTGGACGTCACGAGAGGCCTTCCCGACAATATAAAACAAACCGGAAATTATGCACGAAATTCTGATCTGCTAGACCATCATACTGTATTCTGTCCACCGTGAGTTGACACAGTCGGCACAGGTGCATTCAGAACGAGCACTTTTCTTAGTCTCTGCGCCGAAGAGCCTCCACTAGGAATCAGATGTCGACTAGTCACAGCGCGACAGGAGTTCTTAATTCCGACTGACCTAAAGTATTTGGAAAACATTATGTAATTCGGAATTTAGCAATAGATGTCACGAAGGATGGAAGTCAGTAAAAAAGAGAGCGGGGAGAGTTGTCACAATTAATAAAATGTTCTGGGCTATTATACCATGGTCGAATGGGTTTGACCTTAAAACCCGGCGTTTCGTCCCCATCCTCGGACGGCTTTCTCAAGTGTGATCGTAGCTTTGTTGGATGTCCGATTCATACCCTGGCTCGCTCACCAGGGTGTGAATCGGACATTGGGCAAACCTACGATCCCCCTTGAGAATGTTCTCCGAAGATGGGGGCGAAAAGACGGGTTTTAAAGTGAAATCCATTGGACCATGGCATAGTAGCGCGGAACTTTTTATTAATTGCTACGTTTCCGATCGTGAAAGATAACATTTAACAAAGGGGAGTGTTGTGTTGTTAGTAGGGAAGCAGTAACAGCAGAATGGGATGGTCTTGAGTGCTGAGTGACTTGTAACGTTCACTAATCATTGAGTGTCACCTGAGTAGCAAATCCATCAGGGACATTTGAATTCTTCTAACGCCCTCCAGAGCATCTGCTGGTGGCGTGGTTTTGAAGTGGAAACCCGAAGGAGCAAACACAGCTGAATCAAGTCGCTTATGGAGAGAGGCAGGCGGGCGTATCGAAACATTTCAGTTAGCTCAATGACTGTGCGTAATGAATGAAAAAGATTGGGCTACAATGATCCAACAGTTCCTCATAAACCACAGATTTATATAGCCAGTGTTAATTACCGCTTGAGGTAATGTAAAGAGCGACTTCACTGGAATATGGTGACTAAAAACAAGTGATTTGCTTTGATGTATCACGGTATACGTCGTGATAATTCAATAGAAGGGTTTGAGTTTTACGAATGCCCGGAGAATGTTCCCTGCCGTCATTTATAGTGCAACAGTAAAGTGCGGAGCAGGTGATGTTGCGGTATGGGGTTGCTTCTCTTCGTGAGAATATGGTCCTCTCAATGTGCTTAAGAGAACGCTAAAATCGGAGGATATGAACAAACTTTACTCTATCGCAACAGTTCGGAGACGATGATAGTATCAGTATGACATTACATCCTGTCATAAATCAGCATCTTTGAGGTAAATGATTTGTGGACAATAATATCACTGAAGTAACTTTTCCTATGCGCAGTACATACTTGATACCAATGTAACACTTCTGGGATGAATTAGCACCTTGACTTCGCTACAAACCCTAGCGTGCGCCTCGCGGGGTAGCCGCGCGATCTGAGGCGCCTTGCCACGGTTCGCGCGGCTTCCCCCGTCGGAGGTTCGAGTCCGCCTATAGCCAGCAAGTACATTTCCAATGTGGCGATATCTACTTATTGCGGGTGGACTGCTGTCGAGCCCTTACCCGCTGAAAGTGTGGTTGCTACTGTTTTCGCCGCTGCGAAGCACTTGTATGTGTGATTTACGCCACACTATGGTAAATAAGTGCTGTGTACCAGGCTATACTGACAAAACCCAGACGGCATGTGTGTGTGTGTGTGTGTGTGTGTGTGTGTGTGTGTGTGTGTGTGTGTGTTGTGCTTAGCGTGAGTTACTTAAGTTAAATGGTTCAAATGGCTCTGAGCACTATGGGACTTAACTACTGAGGTCATCAGTCCCCTAGAACTTAGAACTACTTAAACCTACCTAACCTAAGGACATCACACACATCCATGCCCGAGGCAGGATTCGAACCTGCGACCGTAGCGGTCACGCGGTTCCAAACTGACGCGCTTAGAACCGCACGGCCACACCGGCCGGCTTACTTAAGTTAGATTAAGCAGCGTGGAAGTCTAGGGACCGATGACCTCAGCAGTTTGGTCCCATAGGAACTTATCACAATTACCACCTAGCGTCCATCATCTCTACCAATCTACGCTTCCAGCTCTTGAGGAATAATACACTGCTATTCCTTAAAAACATTTGAACACATCACTAAATGCATGTTCAGGAGAGTTCAAGCCATCATAAAGGCGAAGCGTGGCCTACCTCTTATTAACGTCCACTAATGAGTGTCTAGAAACGTTCGATTGGAGAGTGTATAATAAATAACATGTTAAAGTTTAAGTACATAAGCAACTACGAGGAAAACATGATCGTAAGAAAAGAACTATTCTCTGAGGAAGCCTTTCAGTGTTGCTGTGGAAATCATTGTATTATCAATTTCGTTTCATTCTCGCACTTCAAAAACGTGAGAAATCTTTGGGACTTAACTACTAAGGTCATCAGTCCCTAAGCTTAAACACTACTTAACATAAATTATCCTAAGGACAAACACCCATGTATGTCCGAGGGACCGGCCGCACAGTCCATGACTGCAGCGCCTAAGACAGCTCGGCTAATCCCGGGCGGCTCTCGCAGTCCATTCCACCTGTTTGTGACAGTAAACAGACCGCACAAAATAATTGCGTAGGCATCCGCGGCCACAGTCAATCGACATAAAGTTTTCTGGGTGTGGTATCGCGTCATAATGTATAAAACTACTGCTGCTGGAGGAACACCAACGTGACTGAAGCGCCTAGAAACGCTCGGCCACTCCGGCCGGCAGTGTCCCTTAAAATTGGTTGTTACTGTTCACTGCGCATGCCATTACATACAGACAGGTATCTGCGCGCCAAATCCTACCACCACCCAGCGCAGAAGAACTCGGTCATTCGTTCTTTGGCAATTCGTGCAGAGCGCCTAAGTGATGCTGAAAGCATAGCACCTCAGCTTAAAAGGCTACACACAATGTTTCTAGCCAGTAGCTACAGCCATAAATCGATTCACACAGCCTTGTCGACGAACACAAGCAAGAAAGGTAAGCAATAAATAGACAAACTGCAGCCAACAGTGCGCTTACCTTATGTGAAAAATATTATTGATCGAATAAGCAAAGACCTTTCCCATGGTTGGGGTGCAGCCAGTCTTCTATAGTGGTCGCAGGATCCATAGCGTGCTAGGCTCCACTAAGGACAAGGTAGATGCATTAGACACTGCAGGCGTGGACAAGGTGGAATTCGAATGTGGCGAGGCATATATCGGCGAGACTGGAAGGCCAATAGCAACGCGCATTCGGGAAAACGAGCGCTATATTCGGCTATGGCAACACAACAAATCTGCGGTGACAGAACATCAGTAAGACTGCGGAAAAGAAATAAAATTCAGCGAAGCCTGTGTGTTGGTAAAGCAACCGGTTATGACGAAACGCAAAATCAGAGACGCCATCGAAATATTTAAACAATCTAATAACACAAATAGGCTTGCTCCATCTTGGCTGCCACCAATCAGAGCCCAACAGACCGCACTGTGAACATGAGGCACGAGCACTACCGGCGAGTATCCGCCGGCGCGCGGCCGACGTCCAGCAGTTGGTACAGAGGATCCAACTTCTCATTCGACAGTGACCACCAAGCATGGCACATAACACAAGAGCCGGTAGACAACAGAGGTTACGTTCTCCCTCCACCGCAACAACCTACTAAAATGAAGTTCATTCTCTTTCTTTCTTAGGTGACCAATGGAACTATCTTTTTAAAATTATGACGTAATGGCATGTGCGTTGAACAGACAGAAACAACAAAGTATAAAGGACACTGCATAGCTAGAACGCACCTGTAGACCCAGAAGAAGGCCGCTACCACCGTGGCCGAAACGTTGGTTTTTCTCCAGCAGCAGTAGTTTTACACATTATGACGCGGTACCACACCCAGAAAACTTTTATGTCGACATTCCGCACCAAAGTGACACATTTGTCAGTAAGAAGTGATTAGAGATCACTATTAGTAGAAAACACTTTTCTACAGTATGTCTATTGCTATTTTGCTTTCCCAAGTTAAAGTACTCGATCACATGAAACAGCTATCGACAATCCGAAAACACTAAATTTTAATAGTTTCATGTCAGAACTTGAAACAGTGCGATTCCTTGCCGTTAAGCGTCCTAATTGAGGTAAGTGTTGCAGGAGGAAGCAGTTAGGAAAAGGGACAAAAGATTGCAGCGCCAGTTTTCTATCGAGGCAACAGAGGGCCTAACGATGGTAGGAGTAAACACAATATAAAATGCAGACTGGAAATAGCAGGAAAAGCTTTAACGAAATACGCAAATATGTTAAGTTTTAGGAAATGCTTTGCCTTGAAAAGAAATTGATAGTATATAGTGTAGGCAGCAAGAGAACAGAAGCTTTAGGAACGATGGAGTAATGTACACAGGCGAAGATCATTTGTGTAGACTGGCTATGAAGGGAAGGGGTACAGAACCTCACTGAGGAGAGAGAAAAATTATGGCACGAACTAGATAAAAGAAGGGATAGCTTCCCAGGGCACATGCTAAGGCGTTAAGGAATAGTCAAAGAGAGGTCAAATGGTAATGAATTGGCTACAATTAACAGTTTCATGTAGTTGGATATGCAGAGACAAATACTCGCACACTAGCGCTGGATAAACTAGCGAGAAGACCAGCTTCAAGCTAGTCTTACAACGAAGTTTCTGTAAACAACGAGCTTAAAATTTGGTGTATGCAGGCTATCCAAGAAATCTTGCCACGAACTCCAAGGGTTAGAAGAGGGTGTCTTGAGGAATAAACGGAGGACAAAAACTTTTCTCCGGAAAGGTCATGCAATGTCGCTGCAGTGCGGCGAAGTTATATGTGCCCCTTGCCACGAGGCCACGAATTTGCGGCAAATGTGACTGCATGACGGCGGACCGTATGCGGAAGGTCTTGCAATATTGTTTGTTATTCAGTGAACGCGACTGATCGCCAGTGGAGAAGATGGAGACAATTTCCCATCTGCAATCTATTTTTCTCCTGAATACCGAAAAACATTCATTATTGTAGCGGGTTCCAGGAGAAAAATAAACTGTAAAATGGAAACTCTTGCCCAAAACTGTCATCCACTGAGGCAACGAAGATCAGATTCATAAGAGACAAGGCCTTTCTAGGCAGTAGACATCTCCATCTTCTTCATTGGCCATCGTGGCAATCAGTCATGATCACAGAATAACGACCAACATTGCAGAAAGTTTCCCCTGTTGCCAGTTAGTGTAAAGACTCACATTTTCTGCAAGAGGGGTGGCCTAATGGCAGGCAGTGGCGCCTGTAATATGGGCACCCTATAGTATCATTGGATGACGTTTCCAGACACGAGTTGTATCCTTGATTTGTTCCTCAAGACACCATCTACAACCCCCTTAATTCTGTTGCAGCATTTCTGGGACACCCGGCAGACAGGCTTGAACTCAGGACTTTATTACAGCATGGCTGGAAATATACCAGACTCACCTTGGCTTGCCGCATCACTGTATCAATAAAGAGTCTCCTGCTAGGGCGGCCGTCGTCGGTGGTTGCTACCATGTCCGTCCAAGGTGTTGACCGGTTTAGGAATGAAGCTGACTCTGCTCTCTGCCACACCGATCTCAGCCTTTGGTTCACTCGTGCATAGCGACTCTTCAGCAGCAGCACCAGGTTGAAGAACTGCGTTTCTGACATTACGACCACAGTGTAATAGGGATACGGCGCAGCAAAGTAGTATAGGTCGAAGATCTTCATGGACTCCTTCCACGTCCAGGAATCACACACGAAGAGGAACAGAAGCGCAGGAACCAGCACTGCTATTTCTACCATAAGAATCCTGAATATTTTCCTGAACTCCGCTACGGAATCAGTCAGGAGAACTTCGTCGATTTCGATTATCTTATTTAGAATATCCTTAACAATCTTGTAGTTGGAAAGAAACCATTTGAGCAGAATCAGTGTGCCAGATGACGTAACCATTACTATCTCAATCATATCGTTCAAGTCGACAGTTGGTATGAAATGCGTAGCCTCGTCTCGTTCTGTTGTGGCTAGAACGCCCAGTACAAATGCAGCTGTTACCAGTACAAGAGGATAAATTCTGTCATACAGAGCACAGGTGAACTTACTGGTTTTAGGATTGAAAGAAAAGGGAGCTAGACCAAATATCCTGCTCAAGTAGTATAGTGGTTTCACGGCGCCGAATAAGTTGTCTACCATCATCAGGGATTTTAGCTAAGGTCAAACTCTTATTTTTACGGGCACAGATGTACTCTGCAGTGCCCAAATAGTTTAGTTCCTGATGACTATAGCTCCTGTATCTATATGCTGTAGCTACATTATCTCTTGCGAGGCTCAAAAGCTGAGTAAACAGCGTTAGGAACCGTCAGTCACTACTGACAAGGAACCGTCATTCACTACTGAAACTGTCGGAGTGAAGGGCCTGCTACAGAAAATTACAATCCCGTTAATTGAGGTATCCAATTCTGATAATGCATTGGAAGTACATGTCGTTAATCAGTTTGCTTCTAGAATTTGATGCAACGATAAACGTACCATCATTATTTCCATTTACGTTTCCCTTTTGTTTATTCTCACAACAAAGAAAATACTTATGCGGCTGGAGATATCTTTTGTGGCGTTACAAGGAAGTAAGTTCAATAACGGTGCCTTTCTTATACTTTGCAGACTGGTCAGAAGCATTCACTCATGAGTAATATTGTTTCATTACATGAAAAAAAATTCGCTTAAGGGCGTTACACAAGACGAATTTGTACTGTGGAGCTCATTCTCATCATAAATATCGTAGTCAACGAGTTTAGGTATGAAAGAGCTGTATAGCACGTTTTTCACTCGCGAACTGCTTGAGAACTTTGCTAATCATCGAAGCTTAGGCGTGCAATACTTTTCCTGAATTACGTAAAGCAACACGGCTAGTAGCGTGCTTTATTCCTTCGCAATGCGAACGTGTGCTCCATCTCTGATAACTAGATCATCGGCGGAAGGACAACACTTATTTTTCCCTGTTGAACACTTCTGTCGTGCACGTTGCACTGCTTAAGAAAGCATATGTAGTACCACACAGCACTAGATGTTTCATTTTTTTGAATTTTCTCTTCATTAACTTCAACTGGCAGCCCTATTCTCTTTTTATTTTTTTCTGTACTTACTCAGAACTGAATGAAGTGCGAGCATTGTACTCATTGAACTTACGGACTATTCGCAGAAGTGTGATAGAGAATTTGTGTTGTATTATTATATTACGAATTGCAGGATATACGGGAATACGAAAACCAAAACACTTCACTTGCTTTACTTCAGTCTACAAAAAGTCATATGGGTGAGTTTATATTGGTCATGATTTCTTTACGTCGGAGCACCATGTAACACTCTACGTGACGGAACCACCATTCAGCTACACCACAATAAAATTATACACATTCAAGGTCTGACATTCATCAATAATTTGGCCCTGACAGTGAACCTGAGGTGGACACAGGACAATAGATATTTAACTGTTTTAAGTATCTCCCACATAAACTAATCTACAATGGTTACGGGGACGGATTTCTACTGCAATAACAGATGCTCAGTGTGATTACACAGGTTAATTGTTGAAAAGCACAATGGTGAAAGTCGATGGGAAAAGATAAATAACTCTTAATTAGGATGAATGATTAAAGTACTGCAGTGCAGTTAAAGTCAGGAATGGGTGATGTCTCTATACCACGGTTCCCTATTATAATGTGGCACTGCTAATAATAATTCACTGGATTGACAGGAATTTTGAATGGCAAACGCGTGATTATGTCATACGTATCTCGAGCTAAGACTGCTACTGTTAGAAGAGGCGAAAACAGTAATGTAAGAAATCCCCCCCCCCCCCCCAACATATCTACCAAGCTGGAGCAGCACAATGCTTACCACACACTATGGGGAGTCTGCAATGCCGTGACCTGACTGCTCGACGCAGGATCAAATAATGTGTCTCCGAACCAGACATGGAATCGCAATACCACACGAACCAAGGCTCTTCGTCAGAAAAGTCACTCAGGTTTGCCTTGTGGCAAAATCTACCAGAGTCGCCTTGCGGCTACCACACAACACACCCCCATCCGATTATGATTCACACTTTAGCAGTCTAATCATAACTGTCGTCTGTCTCTGTCCTCCCTCGACCCACTACCCATGCTCCTTTTCATTATTTTCAGGAAACGAACACTTAACGTGGAGTTGCTTCAAAAACCACAATCCGTCAATGGCATAGCATGAGCGGCGCTTTTCACCAATTGCATCTTTCTCGGTACTGTCTCCCTACGACAGACAGACAGACGCTTTTCCACCAATCCTCCCTCTACTGTGGCATCGAACAAGCACCGTCCAGTATTCTCTCTGATGTCACAGTAAGCTCGCCAATCAAGACGTAAATTCACCATTTATGCTGGTACACTGGCATGGAAGCCAACCTGACCCTCAGAAAAATGAGAAGTTTCCGAAACAACTGTGTGATGGACATCTAGCCGCACTGATGCATTATGGAAACAAAAGCAAAATGTTTTTACACTGGCTCATATCGTGTTGTCAGGAAGGCCCACGGAAGAAAATTGTCAGGGCTACTTGTGAAAGCCGAGGCATGCTGTCTCCTCCAAAACTAAGCTAACCTTCACCTGAACAGACCAACGGAGCTGACAGACCGCCGTGTCATCCTCAGCTTCACAGGCGTTACTGAATGCAGATATGGTAGGGCACGTGGATAGCACACCGCTCTCCCGGATGTATGTCAGTTTAAGATACCGGAGGCGTTATTTTTCAGCCAAGTAGGTCCTCAGTTTGCCTCACAATGAGGCGACAATTCCTTCACCTCGGAAGACTACACGCTAAATTACATTACAATCAACAACATGTCAAATTAATGGTCAGATGGACACCCATCCAAGTGCTGAAATGTTCCAGGCAGTGGTAGATGAGGTCAGAACGAACTGCAAACGATCATCTATTGAACTATCTTCATCAGTGGGCGCAGTCGCTGGGAAGCCTAACTACGAAGTGGTAGCTTAATTTCATGTTATTTATGTTTACTATCTTGGATGGTGTCTTCATTCTGTTTTAGTTTTCCAGGCTTGATTAACTATAACTGTTCGCACATTGATATCTATACCAATAAGAAAAGCAGGACAGCGCATAACTGTGTTCTAACGGGAACCGGTGCTACCACTGCAGCAAGGAAGCTCTCTCCCCTGCATGAATCAATTACTAGCAAGTTATTCTGTTGCGACTCGGTATGGAATTAGTAAGATCTGAGGCGGCTGCCTGTGCTTGGTAATGTCGTGTGTCTTGTTAAACACGGGCCTGTACAGGGAACTGGCGAACGCCTTGCTGCTTAAGACCCATTCCTCCCGGTTCTCCTACAGCGAGGAAGCTGTCTCAAACACTCCACCCATCATCCCGTATACCTCATCTCGGTCCTTCGCATTCTCTAAACCGCCAGAAATAAAGTGGCCGTTCTGCTCTCTGCACTGTTAACCATCACCCCACCCGACAGAAAGCTTAGCCATGTGAACGACACCCTTCCAACATAAGCACAATTCCTTCACCTCGGAAGACAGCATGCTAAATTACATTACAATCAACAACATGTCGAATCCATGTCAATTCTATATACTAGTCACCGAATTGGAAAATTTGCTCCTTGAGGCGACATGACCGCCCTGGTGCATTCAGTCCATAATTGTGATTAGGTAAAAGAAACGTGAGCCCAAAGAACTTGCCATCTTTCAAGTCCACCAAATGCACTTGTCACTCACTCTGTGTATCACCCCTTGGGTAAAGATTTTTGTTTTTATATTCAAGAAATTTAAAGATACAACCTATCTAAAATGATCACCTCCACAACCAGCCTTCATGATGAGAAATGATGCTTACGACGCTTCAGTTTCTAGTATAAATGAGCTCTAGCATTGTCAGAAGGGAACAAACCTTGCATTATGACAGAAGAACATGCCATCGTAATTTTTCAAAATACAGGCACTGCTCATGTGCGACACGAAGGTATTCGTTGCATACTAATAGCAGAAACTTGTCTGTAGCGAAACTTCATCCAGTACATATTTTCAGAAGAAAATGTGCGTCAAATAAAGGAAATGTAGTAACATTGCAATCATATGTATGACAAGTAACTTCTTTCGGTACTGAGATGATGTACTGCCAATTAGGGCAGTGGGTGGAGTTATGATTTAGAATATTCTAGTTTAGTTCTGCGTCTAGCGACATCTCCCTCCTAATTTTAGACTGGGTGATATGATATATTGCTGGTTAATCGTAATACAGCAATTACAACAGGTCTATCAGAAAACAGCAGCAAGTATTTAATGATAACACAAAAATGAGATTAGAAATCATTGTTCACTACCACTTTTAAGTTGTTATGTTACCTTTTCTCTTCCACACGCTTCACTCTTCTATGCATTCCGGTCCAGTGTAGACGTTGCTGCCCCTTGCTTCAATTACATCTTGCTCCTTCTTCAGCTATGCGAACTTCTTTTATCGTAGGTAGTTTGCCTGCAACCACACAAGTCAGACAACGTCATCGTCTAAGTCCATTCTTTCACACTATTGAGTCAAATACATTCTACTTTGCTTCGGTTTGCTCTCCTGTCATTCTTTGTGTCGCTTAGCACTGACTATCATACTTACTACTTTCAAGTCCATATACCTTTTTAGGACGTCAGCAGCATGGTTAGCGACCAGCTTTACAGGTAATTATCAAACTCCGTTACCAATTTTATTATCATAATATTTTCAGTGTATTATTATTATTATTACTATTGTTGTTATTGTTATTATTATTTATACTGTTATTACCGGCTACATCGAGGGAAACCTGTTAATGCTAGGTAAACGGTGCGACTGAAATCTAACATCTTTCATTACCAACAGTGTTAGACTGAATATTGTAGAACATATGTTTTCTTTCTGCAGGTCTTTAAACATACATGTAGCCGATTAGTTGTTGACAGCATGGTTGACAACGTGATATGTTACGCGACCGTTTTTCAAACGACTGATTACTCATAATCAATGTTTCTCCAAAAGCACTCGGAAAGAATTCTGAAAATCACTCCGCTCTCTTTGTCAAGGAATGCACTGCTACTTAGAATTTAATTTAAAAAACTCAGAGTTGAGTTTCATAAAATCTTATTGTCAAAACGTCACCAAATCAACCTTTAAGACAGAAGGGTTTCGTTGCGCTTTACCACAGCTAAGGAATCGGCGCGATCGAAGCAAGAGAACGTAGCTCAGTGTACAGTCATGCACATATCGTACTTCCATCTTGTATAAAACAGTGCGGCCAGTAGTATGGCGCACTAAGACCTCGAATACGTAGATATGCATTTGGTCTTTCGCCCATCTATTAACAGGGCCGCTGCTGTTCGAGAGTGCCCTGCTAAGTATACTTGCCGACGTAATCAATACAATAACATGTGTCGTTGTCTGGTGCCTCGATTTCGGGTGACAAGTTCTCACCCTGCATGATGATCATTCACAAGATCTCGGCCACGGAGTAGTCATAGTCCAGGTAATGAAGAAGCCGTCCTAGAAGCTGCATATCACATCTATTGAAACTGCGTGCACGTACGAGTGTATTTTCATTACACATAACGCCCATCATCTTGGATACCTACAGGTGACAATCCAAATAACAGAGGAAAGAACCGTACATTTCTCACAATCAGTTAGTCTGAAGAAAATATTCCACCTCCTACGCGGCCAAGGTTTTGGTTGCCACATGATAGTGCGATTGTAGATTCGGAAGAAACGTGACACAGTATTTACGTGAATCCTTCCTGGTAAATGAACCGGTTGTGAAAGCTCAATTTTATGGCCTTCTGCTGACGTAAATCGCCAGGATTCTTTCTGCAGGGCAAACAGAACGACAAGACATATTCATATCCGTCGTTGAGCAGGGAACAATTGTTAGTGCGTTTCCCTGCAACTGCGCATGCTTCTATGCTGCGAGAAGTTGCATGGGGGCTTAATTAAATATGATTGAAAATATTTTTTATTTTTCGTAGCTGTATGTCCGATTACGCAAGTCTCGTAAACGGTTGGCCCTGACTATTATTATTACGCAATCTGACTGCTTAGAACAACAACAAAGAGTGAAATGAAAATTTTCGTTAACACAATTAATCAATTAAGTCCCCAGCAACTATAAAACCTACGAAACCAATAAGCACAAGAGTAACTGTTCTGTGTGTGTGGGAGTGTGACTCAACGTACACATCTGGCACGGTTCTTCTTCAACAAGACAAGAAATTTTAAATACCATTTATACTGAAGTAACTAAAGGAAATAAAAATACCATAATTACTCAAGAAAACCGGAATTACACTCTAATACAAGAACACAAGCCAGATGCTTTGTTGACTGAACCTGTAATGACGCATTATTTAAAACATGGAAATAATGAAAAAACACACAATATTTTACCTTCATATATATTGACGAAAAGCACTCTGATCGTTACAGTATTTCCATTCGAACCATCTGCTGTCTATCCCATCAAACAACTGCATAAAACATGGAACAAGCACTCCTTACTACAACATCTCGACAAGCCTTGCCCACTAGCACATCTCAACACGAACTGACTACTACGAGTCCTCGACAAGCACTGACTACTACGAGTTCTCTATAATCACTGACTTCTAAGAGCTCTTGACAGGCACTGTGGAGGCGGCTTAATAATACTCTTTGGCGCAATCTCTGGCGCAGTGGCTCAGTGTAGCCACCTTTCATATGCCCCTTCTCCACAGGCCAGAATTTGATGGTATTTTTGCCAGCATTGGTGGTGAACATACCACCAAATTCGTCCACAAAAATACAGACAAAAATCAAAGATAATATTAATACCTAAATATCACATATTTAGTTAAAATTTTGGCTTTGCACTGACCTTTCAATAACCTAATATATGAAATACAGTAGGCAATACAAATTCTTTTCATACATGTAGCTTTACATAATAGTTTACACAGTACATAAAAAAATCAGTTTATACAAATGTTCACATAAAATGCTTTCAATGATTAGTTTATACAAAAAAAAGGACACCAACAGGTAACATCTTTTCAGTAAAAGCAGTCCATCAGTGGCATCCAGTAAAGTTTAGCAGGTACAGACACCAACAAGTGACATCATTTCAGTAGAAGCAGTCCATCAGTTGCACCCAGCAATGTTGAGCAGGTGCAGACACCAACAAGTGACATCATTTCAGTAGAAGCAGTCCATCAATTGCACCCACCAATGTTGAGCAGGTGCAGACACCGACAAGTGACTTCATTTCAGTAGAAGCAGTTCCATCTGTGGCACCTAGCAATGTTGAAGAGGTACACACAGCAACAAGTCGCATTAGTTCAGTAGAGGCAATCTATCAGAGGCACCCAGCAATGTTGAGTAGGTGCAGACAGCAAGAAGTGACTTCATTTCCATACAAGAAGTCCATCAGTTGCACCTAGCAATGATGAGCAGGTCCAGAGAGCAGTCCAGGATATTCACTATCACTAATCACATTGTTCATCAGCAGAAACTAAACATGTCCTAGTTTCACACATTACGTTGAAAAATGCAGGTAACAGTCCATAATATTCACCTTCACTAAACTGACAGTTCAGGCATGAACAATAGTTTGAAAACACACACAAATGCTTTAACAATGCTCTTACACTAAACACACAAATTCTAATAAACACACAAAAGATGTCAGATAATTGTTATATTAACTATTACAAATACTCAAATATCAGTAAACCTATAATATTTATGGGTGTCAGTGCAAGCCACTACAAACAAATAAAATAATATTCAGGAGATAGGTGGGGACGATTAGGAAATGAAAACACACAAAACACACTCACTCATCTTTCATCCACATTAAGTACTACTGTGTAATTGAATAGTGTTAACTGTGTAAATGTAATTCTGTCAAAATCTGATGTTCATCATGTGTATCAAGTAGTAGTGGCAGCAATGTATAACAGTCAATAATAGTTAAGTCAACGTCATAGTCATCATGTCAAGACCAGTGTTTGCCAAGCCAGATCAAATGTACTGTTGTTGAACAACTGTCAGTGAGCCAAGATATGCAAATACTTCCTCTCTTCAAAAAAAATATACTGCTTAGTGATTTAACAAAGTGTGTGTATAGACTATCTTCCTTCTACTTTAGTGTTCTAGTCTGCTATCTTCATCCTCCTTGTTCCATTAAGACCAACAACAAAAATATGCATCTCACTTACTTTACCCCTTATCCACCAAAACTCCAATAATCATCAGCATCACATAATCTCAATACTTCACTAATACTTCTTACGTCGATACATATAAATCTTATCATCAATATCATTTACCTTACCTCTTGTCTACAAAAACTCCAATAATCATCAACTTCATATAATCTCTATACCTCAATAATACCTCTTTAATACGTCGATAAATATGAACCTTATTACCAATATCATTTCACTTCCATAACAACTCTTTCCTCTAGTCAGTCTCCTCGAACAAGTACAGATAAAATCCTAATGCAAACCTCATCATCCCATACAATCCGAAGACACATTGCCAACACACAACCTCTGTGTAATCCATCTGACCCAAATCTTCTGCTCATTATGAATTATAAACAAAGAAATGCATACATGACCTCTAACAGACTTAGTTCGAATAACTCTCAGTAATTAAGTACGATTACGGAGTGTGAATAATCATAATATTTCACAGTGTGTACACCACTTCAAGAATTATGGCAGAAGCAAACGTGTGGAGTATTTTTTGTGTCAAGTGTCACTTACTATTTCAATTGCTCACGAAAAATGCAGTGTAATAACTGTCAATGGTCTAAACCTAGTTTCGGTATGTCATGTCGTTAGCTTCCTTCCTATTAGCATAAATTTATACAGCTTTCATAAAACCTCCAGCTCATGTGACTTCTATGAAGTGTCTTGTACTAATGTCGTTCGTCGGATTATAGCAGTTCATTTTTTATCTTAAAATTATAAGGCACTGAGCGTAAGCAAAACAAGCAATAGCGAGTAAATATACCAGTAGAGAACAGAATGTCAAAAAGTGGATGCGGCGCAAATTCTACGACGAGGCTCTGCCAAGCAACAATCTATAATTAATCCAATAGTGTGACCTAAACTCTCTGTTTGTACACAGTATATCAGCATTTCTATACACCAAATTAAAGAGTAGTTATGACAACAAACAGAAATGTATAAATATGCAATCCATACGCATAGCAGCAAACAGGTCATTAGCATCATATCAGTATAAGCAAATAAATGTTCATATGTCATCCTAATAAGTAAACATGAAGGCGCAAGCAGATAAATCACAAAGTATAGCTTACATACCTAACCACATCAGCACAATTAATCAAAAGCAGGCACTTAATAAAAGAATATGACATCAGTGAAAAAGCAGTGCAGCCAAGCGATGCATAATATACACAAGTTACAACCCAGTTCATTAATAATCATTGTCAAAATCAGTTAACGTACGCAAGCACGTCGCTTCACAAGTAATTTCATAACACATGAAATTAGCACAAAGTATGAATCACGTAATCGCGAGCAGCAAATTACGTCTAAAGTACGTACCTAAGTGGAAATATGTTACCTGAAAAAATAAACTCAATTAATAGTTACCTTTTTAGTTTATTAGTTTCTTCTTGGAAATTACATTCTTTCTGAAATTTTCTCGCTAGCACGTCCTCTTAACGTCGGAGACATACAGAATTTACCTGAAGTTCTTAAATATTTTATAGAACCGTATCCTGAAAAATACTGAATGTTAATAACATAATTCATCAACTCACTATAGCTTTATACTGAATTTAATCGGAGAAATTAAACTGTGTATTTGTTTACAGCTGTCAGTGCATTCGCACTGAGCGCTCGATCAGCTGTAGGCGCGTGACGTAGGAAGCAATTGTTCGCGGTCAACGACTGCCTTGTGCGGCGCGCAAACTTGACTGTTGCTTTGAGTATGTGCCGCCGCCAAAACACAGCGCGGTATCCTTGTACTCTCCGCATGTTTACATCTAGCTGTTGGTTTCTCACAAGTATATCATTCCACAAAAATTTTTGAAAAGTATATCATTCCACAAAAATTTTAACGTTAGATATGTGATGTATTCCCTTAGAGCGTCGTGATTTAAGAGTTTCTACTTCAACAGTGTTATCATGTATAATTTTGCGAATTCTATATGGACCGTTATAAAGCAGAAAAAATTTGCGACACAAGCCGTTTCCTTTGTGCGACAAACGATGAGACTTAATTAATACCTTCTGGCCAACTGAAAAGGTTTTTAACGACCAGGACGCTTAGCTGATTTCTCTCTTCTGGCAGCCACAGATGCAATATTTCGTAGAGCCAGGTTGACAACTTCAGAATGCCGCAGTTTCCGTGAAGGTGGAAAAGGAACGATTTCAGATATGCGATTTGTCGGTGCTTTGTTTTTTAATATCAATATAGGCGGTAAAGAAGTTGAGTCATTAGGAAGTTCATTCAGAATGTTTTGAAAAATATAAAGATACTGATCCCACGTTCTGTGATTCTGATGACAATAAAGACGACACAATTTATTGATTTCCTTCATCCATCTCTCTGAAGCGTTAGATTGAGGGTGAAAAAGTGAAATGAAGATTGGTTTATTTTACGACGCTGTAGAGTACGAAGCCAAATTTTAGAACGAAACTGTGATCCATTATCTGATATAACCTTATCAACATGACTCACTTCTTTAAGAAAATGTTTGATAAAAGCGTTAGATACTGAACGAGCTGTTGCTTTGCGTAAAGGTGTAAAACACACATATTTCGACGTCAACTCCACTGCTACGATAATGTACGCAAAACCATTAGTAGATCGAACCACTGGACCGAACAAATCGACTGCAGCCATCTCCTTTAATTTCGCTGGAATGATAGGAAACAACGGTGCTCTGTGAGAAACTGTTGGCGGCTTAGCCTTTTGACATAATTTGCATTTGGCCAGAACAGATCGAATACGTTTTTCCATATTACTGAAATAACAATTTTCTCGTAATTTGTGAAAGCATTTTCTGGGACCATAGTGTGCATAACTGAAATCCGTATACCAAATCAGCTTATTAACCCACTCATCAGGAATACAAACTAACCAAACAGAGCTGTCGACCGATTTTCGTTTAAAAAAAATCTCATTGCGAACTGAATAGCATCTAGTTTCTCTGGATCAGGAAGAATACCTTCTGTAGAAATAATGTGACCGAAAAATTTCACCTGAGAACGACCAAATTCAGATTTTTCCAAGTTTACTGTAATGCCAACTCTCACAAAGATACGTAATAATGAATCCAAAATTTTGTTGTGCTCACTCCAAGAACGTTTGGCAATAAGAATATCGTCAACATATGAAGTAATATTATCACGAAGATAAACAGGTAAAATTTCGTTTAAGCTGCGAATGAATGCTGCTGAAGGCACAGTAAGTCCAAACAGTAATTTCCGAAATCACATTTGGGTAAATTAGTCAAATCCGGTTATTGTTTACTTACTCTCTAGATAGATTGATAGTCGAAGAGTTGGTTTGACAGATGCAAAGAATAGTAAAAGAGTAGGCAGCGGTACAGAAAACTAAAAGAGAAATAGCACCACTACAGCTCGGGGCCCTATGCTCGCTACGGCACATATTCACTTAGAGTAGTGAATCCCCTGAGGACTTTAATAGCCGCACATAAATTCTGGTTTGTGTCTTAGTGGCCAATTTGGTGGAAGTGCGTACATAAATTGATCTAACCGTGCACATGGATGTATGTCATTCTTAGAGTAGCGGAAGATCTTAAATTTCCGAACAGTTAAAAAGTGTTTATAGTCAAAATTTTCGCCTCGTGGCGACAAAGACCTACCGCGTCTGTCCCAGTCCCAATGACGATTATTGTCAAGTTCGCGCGCCTGGCGCTCCCTTGTCGCATCCCGTAAATGAAATAAATTGCTTTCTTCATACCCCTCTGCTATCTGTGATTCAAAATTTCTTTTGCTGTCTTTTCCTACGATTTCGCCCTCAATCTGTTTGACTTGCTTTTTTAAAGCCTCGAATTCCCTTTTCACGCGTTCATTAAAATTTCCCTGATTTTCAACATGTTTATTTGTGTTCTGGTATTCTTCGGTTTCTGCAAATGGCAATGGAGCTGTATGATCCGAATCTCTGTCCCCATGTAAACTAAGATTTGTCAATTTATCTGAAATTTCCTCAACTCTTTCCGCTAAATCACCTATTTTTTCTATCTGTTTATTTACGTCTTCCGAAAGTGTCGCAACTCGGGTTTCAGTATTGACACATTTGGTAGTTAACTGTTCATATTGTTGTGTTAGGTTATTTATTCTGTCATTTGGTACGGATTCCTCGATTCTCTCAAATATTTCTTTCTTATCGTGTGCACGTTGTAAATTTAACTCTGAAAATTTTTGTACTATCACACGATCTCTTTCTTCCTGTTCTGTATCCTGTTCCCTTTGTCTAATCTCTACTGCAATTAATCTATTATTGTGAGCATTCAAAATCGGTTGTACTTCTTCTCTGATTTCTTTCTTTAACTCATCTTTCATATTTTTGAAACATGTCCCTATTCGTGAGTCTAACCGTGTTTCCATTGTTTCCATCTCTGTTTCGAAACGTGTTGCCACTGTTTTTAATTCAGATCCTAACCGTGTTTCCATTGTTCCCATATCAGTTTTAATTGTTCCTATCTCTGTTTTAAATTCAGATCGAAAAGTTCCCATCTGTGATTCCAAATGTAATATATCATCCATCAACTGCTCCATATTAAATGGTTCAAAATTCTTTTCGCCCCGAACATTTCCCGCAAAACCAGTTTCCTTCGTCATAGCTCT
Organism: Schistocerca piceifrons; assembly: GCF_021461385.2. NCBI lineage: Eukaryota > Metazoa > Arthropoda > Insecta > Orthoptera > Acrididae > Schistocerca > Schistocerca piceifrons. The sequence goes on from NC_060141.1 coordinate 671,229,339, forward strand.
AAAGCTATCTGTGTTCGATACTATTTCAGAATCTTCGATCGTTAATCTCGTATTCTGTGAGTTTTCTAATTGAGAAAAATTTTGAAATGGTTCCGGACTGTCTTCCCGACTTATTAAATTGTTTTCAACTCCATTATTCATCATACTGTTGTCCTGTGTTGGCGAGTTCGCCATGTCAACAATTTCGTCATTCTCACTATTCATCATTTTCGCCTTTTTCATCGACCGCGTAATCATTTACAAAACATAAAAAATTCGTCACTGTACGAAAATTACACTCAATGACTCTTTATCTCCAACAATACCATTTACATGAAATGTTTCCCTCAAACACGATTAATCGACAATTGAAATAATTGCACTAAATTGTCAAACCCATAGACAAGACAATAAAAATTAAATTTTGAAAAATACCATTAGAAGAATGCCAATTACCAAATCTACTCATGCAAAATAGACTACAATTACTAACTACAAATTACTACAACAATACTACCGTCTACTATTTTTACAATCAGAAGAATCCAAGGGACGATCCGAAGCAGCGGTCGCCACGTGCTGGGGGGCTTAATTAAATATGATTGAAAATATTTTTTATTTTTCGTAGCTGTATGTCCGATTACGCAAGTCTCGTAAACGGTTGGCCCTGACTATTATTATTACGCAATCTGACTGCTTAGAACAACAACAAAGAATGAAATGAAAATTTTCGTTAACACAATTAATTAATTAAGTCCCCAGCAACTATAAAACCTACGAAACCAATAAGCACAAGAGTAACTGTTCTGTGTGTGGGAGTGTGACTCAACGTACACATCTGGCACGGTTCTTCTTCAACAAGACAAGAAATTTTAAATACCATTTATACTGAAGTAACTAAAGGAAATAAAAATACCATAATTACTCAAGAAAACCAGAATTACACTCTAATACAAGAACACAAGCCAGATGCTTTGTTGACTGAACCTGTAATGACGCATTATTTAAAACATGGAAATAATGAAAAAACACACAATATTTTACCTTCATATATATTGACGAAAAGCACTCTGATCGTTACAGTATTTCCATTCGAACCATCTGCTGTCTATCCCATCAAACAACTGCATAAAACATGGAACAAGCACTCCTTACTACAACATCTCGACAAGCCTTGCCCACTAGCACATCTCAACACGAACTGACTACTACGAGTCCTCGACAAGCACTGACTACTACGAGTTCTCTATAAACACTGACTTCTACGAGCTCTTAACAGGCACTGTGGAGGTGGCTTAATAATACTCTTTGGCGCAATCTCTGGCGCAGTGGCTCAGTGTAGCCACCTTTCAAAGTTCGGAGAAGTATGATCAAGTTACCATTGGAAATGAAGGGATACGCTAAGAGCATCTGATCTGAAGACTGCTTACGTTATGTGAGAGAAGGGTTGTCACTTAAAATCTACTAGCTGACAAACATATAATTGCCTCCGTACCATTTAACAATTTTCTATTTGAAACGAATACAAAAATTGACTGTGTTTGTTGTGTAACATCGAAAAAATTTATTTGCATTCATTCGTGAAAACATCTGTGATAGTATGAAACAATCGTACAGAGAAATACACTTATGAGCCAAAATGATATGACTACCTACTTAATGGCTTGTTTATCCCTCTCAAACAAAATACACACATCAAAATGTTTTGCATGACCCTGATTCCGAGAGCTCTGAAACTTGTAAAAAAACTGGATTTTAGATCAACATAAACATTACTTCCACCCTTTTTATCGCTCATGAAAATCACACATTGCATGCTGTACCGCCATCCATACAGCGAGGCCTTCAGAGGTGGTAGTTGGTAGTGAAGACTGTTGTACATACCGGTACAGTAGAGTCTCGATAGTTCGAGTTTCCAATAACCCGAGCCTCTTAAAAAAAATGCAACGATCTACTTTTTTTTATTGACATGGTAAATAGTGGAAACATCATTGCAAAAGATACATAGGGAGAGTACAGCTTAGTGACAAAGCAGACAACAATGCAATCAACACCGACGATTAGCTCGCGGCCCTGTTCCACGAACATCTGTTGTCAGTATGGCACGAAATACCCCTAATGCTGCCGGCTGCCGGCTGCTACCGATCAAAACTGGGGACTTCATACGCTGCTGTAGTTCCCAGTACCTGTACTGTACAGTGTTGTGTGTCGTTTTGGTTGTTGACTGTGTGTTCCGTTGTACGCCTTACAAAGATGAGTGCTGTAACAAAAAAGAGGAAATTTGTTCCTTTTCATCTAAAATTAGAAGCACTAAGACGACTTGACAAAGGAGAAACAATAAAAAAACTTGCTCTCGAATGTGGTGTCGGTAAAGTTGCTGTTGGTGACTGATGAAGAAACCGACTGAAATTGGAACAGTTTTCTTCACAGAAATGCTCACACGAATCTCTAAGTCGAAGAAGTATAAAGAAGTGAGACTTCGAAAAAACAATTGAGGCATTGTTCACGTGGTTTACCCAACAGAGACAGAAGGGTGCTCCGATTTCTGGCCGAATCTTGCAAGAAAAAGCTTTGTTTTTCAGAAACCAACTGCAGAAAGGAGATGACAATTTCGCCGCTAGTGAGGGGTGGCTCGAAAAGTGGAAAAGAGGTATGGAGTGCGTCAACTAGACGTATGTGGAGAAAAACTTCCTGGTGACGCTCAGGCTGTTTCAGAATTTATCGTCGAGTTTAAAAAAATCATAACTGACGAAAATTTGTATAATGAACAAATATATAACTATGACGAAACTGGGCTAAATTTTAAAATGTTACCAGCGAGAACACTTGCTTCTTGTGAAGAAAAAAGTGCTCCTGGGTACAAAAAAAGCAAAGAGCGGCTCACAGTTATGGCAACTTCAAAAGCAACTGGAAACCACAAACTAAAACTAATTGTGATTGGGAAGTCTGTCAAGCCAAGAGCATTCAAGAATGTATCCATGTCAGCTCTTCCGGTTGTCTATACACATCAGAATAATGCCTGGACGAATCAGGAAATCATCAAGGACTGGTTTTTTAACTCATTTGTACCCGACAGCAAGAATTTTTTAAAAGAAAGCGGACTGCCATGCAAAGCAGTTTTGCTCACGGATAATGCGTTCTCACATCCAAGTGCGGGAGAAATGCAGTGCGACGGTATCCGCGCCTTGTTTATCCCGCCAGACGTTACCTGTCACATTCAGCCCATGGATCAGGGCGTTCTGGAATGTCAAAAAAAGTATCGACGGCGATTGCTACAGTCAGTCCTTATTCCGAAGACAACGAAAGCATTGTAGGAACTTTGAAGAAAGTGACTTTGAAGGACGTCGTGTACTGGATTAGCGAAATTAAGTCAGACACAACTTCTAATTCATGGAGGAAAATTCTACAAGAAAGTATGCCAGACACAGAAACTGAAGATTTAGCAGATGAGGACGATCAACCATTGTGTAATTTAATCAGAAGTTTGCCAGGGTGTGAAGAGGCAGAAGAGGTGGAAGTAGGCGAGTGGTTACATTCGGACGAACAGTTGGAAGTGGCAGACTCTTCTATAATTGACACGGTTAACATTCCACCGCAGTGTGAGAGTGACGAGGATGACGAGGCAGAGGCTGCACCTATGATGAGACACACCCATGGCTACGCTGCTCTCGAGGACGCCATGTGCTACATGGATCAACAGCCTGAGGTGACACCACCTGACGTACTGCTCCGCAGAAGGCGGCGTGACATTGCCGCGAGGAAACGTTGCAGCTTCGCCAAACAAAAGACACTTTACTATTACATGTCTAAATAAATAATTATTGTCATTCTGTCAATGCAAATGCATGTGTAAATGCATTTATTTTAATAAAGTTCATATTTTGACCTGTATTACTTACAACATCATAATATTTCTTTTTCTCATTTAAATTTCGATAGTCCAAGTTTTCGATAGTTCGAGGAGGTTCCGGTCCCGTTCACCTCGAACTGTCGAGACTCTACTGTACCTCTAATACCCAGTACCACCTTCTCAATGCTCTCACCACATATGTAACTCTGTGGACTTCATTGACAAACTGAAATCACCCAAACTGTACAATTCTGATCGTCAGTTTCGATGTAGTGTCGTTGTTGACAAAGGTTCCTGTTTTGGAATCATTGTATCTCTTTAGAAAGATTTCAGCTTTATTTAAACATGTTTTGACCTCGACATAATTTTTATTCAATAGCGAAATTTATGAACAGACTGACGTTGTCGCCAAGGGCAGTCCTTTGTCACCCTTGGTGGCCTACTTCTTTACTGAGGACTTGGAGGAGAAAGCGCTGGAATCTGATAGCTTGTAACTTACAGTGTTTTGGAGGTATGTTGATGACACGTTAGTAGTGTGGCCCCAAGGTGAAGACAAATTAATAGAATTTTGAAATCATCTGAATTCTATCCACAGAAAAATTCAGTTCACAATGGTAATCGAAAAAGATGGATGCTTCCCATTTTGGGACGTGCTGGTATGGCGTAAGGATGATGGCACTTTTGGAAATGCAGTGTATCGAAAACCGACTCTTAACGGGTTTATATTTACGTGCAGATAGCTGCCACAATCCTTCGCAAACGACGAGTGCACTGAGAACTCCTGTACACTGAGCACAGTTCATTGCTGACGAGGGCAGTCTGGAGGACGAGCTACTACACCTGAGAAGAATTTTTGAAGTCAACGGGTTCCGTCCACAGCAGATACGTAAGGCACTACAAATGAAATCAACAGTGGGCACAATGAAAGCGGAAGGAGACACGGACGGTTTTAAATCCATGGCTTTCATGCCATACGTGGGAAGCTTTTCGTCAAAAATAGGACGGGTCCACAGTAACACAAAGTGAAATTCATTTGTCGCAGTCCACCAATGACTGCAGCACTCCTGGGTTCCTTTAAATAAGATTTGGTGCTTCGGAAGCCTGCGCTTTATAAGATCCACAGTGAGCGCGGCCTTTCATACATCCGTCTCTTACAACCTAATAAATCTGCATATACTTACGTGGATATCGCATCCGTTCTTTCGATGACCTGCAGCTGTCTAGAACGAAATTAGAATTATATTAATACCTTCACCTGTTGACGGGCGTTGATATCTATCAATGAGGACAGGTGAAAATGTGTGCCCTGACCGGGACTCGAACTCTGGATCTCCTGCTTACATGACAGACGCTCTATCCATATGATCCACCGAGGGCACAGAGGATAGTGCGACTGCAGGGACTATCTCGCGCACGCCTCCCGCGAGACCCACATTCTACCTTGTATGTCCACACACTACAGTCGTAGTGTCCCACCCAAGCACACTTATTACTAGTGGAAGACATTCTTACGAAGTCCCTTAAGAGTTCGGGGAATATGTGCGCATCCGCAGGATGGCCGGTATTGCCAGAACAATATACAAAGGATATGGTGTCTGTTTTTCCGGACATGTCCGAAAGAACAGACACCATTGATGATCTGCAGGTGTCTAGAACGAAATTAGAATTATATTAGTACCTTCAGCTGTTGACAGGCGTGAAACCTTGCACAGTGAGCATAACTATTTCCAGAATCTTACTCGAAATACTCGATAAGAGAAACAATTTATCACATATAAATTAATGTAAAATATGACAATGTGTTCTATGCATCAAAAGTACTGAAAATGTTATCTCATTCATGCCATTTATTCAAAGAAAATTACACGTACAGTATTATGTACTTCATTATTCACGATACATTACAAAGTTTTCTTTTAGCAGGAAGCTACTATAATCATTTGTTTCTGCCGACGCTTCAACAGTAGGTGAAAATGCGACACAACATCACCATCAAATAAATTTGTAGTCTCGTAGCCGCTGCTTTATTGAGATGGTGATTTTCTGTGTACGATGCATCCGGTTCCCACGCTTTTTAGCATTTCTTTTAGCGCACCAGAACATCGGTACTTTGCTGTTACCGCCTACTCCTCCTCCTCCTCCTCTGAAGAGCTCCTCTCCATAACTTTCTTCTGTGAATCATACCGCAACTCAATAATACCTTAGTGGTCATGTGCTAGCTGTGATCTTCCACAAACTCCTCGATATCGTTCTTATTCACTTGTAGCCCCATGCTCTTGGCCGAAGACACAATCTCGTTGACTACAAGCTCCAAAGATAATGACTCAAATGCCTCAGAGTCAGATTCGACAGCGAACTCTGGCCAATGTTTCTTCCAAGCAAAAGTGAGGGTTCTCTTGACAGCCCCTTCCCACACCTTTACGATCATCTTGACGCAGGCAACGATGCTGAAGTGATATTTCTAAAACTCTCTGAGAGTTAGAGTTGTTGTTGTTGTTGTTGTTGTGGTCTTCAGTCCTGAGACTGGTTTGATACAGCTCTCCATGCTACTCTATCCTGTGCAAGCTTCTTCATCTCCCAGTAACTACCGCAACCTACATCCTTCTCAATCTGCTTAGTGTATTCATCTCTTGGTCTCCCTCTACGATTTTTACCCTTCACGCTGCCCTCCAATACTAAATTGATGATCCCTTGATGCCTCAGAACATGTCCTACCAACCGATCCCTTCTTCTAGTCAAGTTGTGCCACAAACTTCCCTTCTCCCCAATCCTATTCAATACGTCTTCATTAGTTATGTGATCTATCCATCTAATCTTCAGCATTCTTCTGTAGCACCACATTTCAAAAGCTTCTATTCTTTTCTTGTCCAAACTATTTATCGTCCATGTTTCACTTCCATACATGGCTACACTCCATACAAATACTTTCAGAAATGACTTCCTGACACTAGTTAGAGTAGTATCCTCATTTAATTCAGAGCAATATTTTAAGAGTGCTTTGGTGTAGAGCTTCTAAAGTTATAAATAATCTGCTGGTCCATAGGCTGGGGTAACGGAGTATTGTTGGGAATTCATGAACTGAAATTCTAAAAGGAGGTGGTCTTGTAGGACTGGAGAATAGCGAAGAGCGTTATCCATAATAAGCCAGACATGAAATGGCAGATTCATCTCAAGCAAATGCTTTTTCACCGAAGGACCAATCACTTCATTCATTCAGTCACAAAACAGATCAAGTGTCACCCAAGCCTTGTTGTTAGACCTCCACATCACGTTTAACCTGCTCATCTGGGCTTTACACTTCTTGAAAGTTCGTGTAGTTTCTGAATGGTAAACAAGCAGAGGTTTAATTTTCAAATCTCCGCTTGCACTGGCACAGAATAGCATGTGAGACGGTCTTCCAATCTCTTTTGACCGGGCCATGCATTCTCCTCTGCTGTTATAGAGGTCACTTCAGCATCTTTTTCGAGAATAGACCCATCTCGCCACAATTAAAAAGCTGTTGTGACAGATAACCGCCAGAATCTACTGGCATGTGGAAGTTACTGATGAAGTTCTCGGCCGCCTTTGTGTCAGAGCTGACTGCTTTGCCGTGCCTCACAATTCTGTGGGTGCCGGTTCCACTCTAAAACTTCTCGAAACACCCTCGGCTTCCCCTAAACTCTAGAACACATCTGCGTTGCGGGTGCCACTCTGAAGGCTTCGCCTTCGCGGCTATAGCGCCGCCACTACAGGGAACTTTATCAAACTAAAGGGGATGAAGCTGAAATATTCCGCTATGTCCCACAACAAATTCGTCATTTTTTATCAACCGAAACTGAGCGAGAAAAAACGACTTGTTGCGTTGGTCGTTGAATGCCTTTAGTAGATGTTGCCCTCCGCTGCTAGCTACACGCAGACAGAGTTCATTGCGTCCCCTTTTCGATCGTATGGTCTCGAATTTAGTACCGAAACTAAGCCTCAGACTTCGATTCTGAGACAAGTGCGGTGGTAGTGTTGTCGAACTGCTCTATAGGATAGAAAATCGTTATGTCGAACTGGATGGTTCAGGTACTCACTACACACTGAAACTGACACTCGGGTGGGAGATTAGGAATGGAATACACATGGTTGTTAAATAGATCAGCTGAAGCACGGAATTTATAGTAAAAAAAGAGAAAAAGAAGAAATAAGATAAACCAATAAATAAATTTAAATGTTGTGTGACGAGAGCCTCCCGACGGGCAGACCGTTCGCCAGGTGCAATTCTTTCGGTGTGACGCCACTTCGACGACTTGCGTGTCGATGGGGATGAAATGATGATGGTTAGAATAACACTAAATCCAGCCCCTGAGCGGAGAAAATCTCCGACCCAGCGAGGAATCGAACACGAGCCTTTAGGATTGACATGCTATCTCGCTGATCACTTAACTACCGGGTGCGGACAGATAAACTAATTACTACACGAGATCCGTTAGCAAGTAAAGTGATTTGGAATCTTACATTATTGCTTGTTACCTGACGAAGCATTAACGCCTGTCGAGCCTCACCTAGCACGTAGTCATTCCCCACAACAAACTGCAAATTGACTGTGAGCTGATACAAGAATCTGATTACAGGGATATGTTCAACAACATGTGGAAACCGAATGAGCAGTGGATTAAAAATGGCCTTGAGTAATTTTATTAGTCCAAATAGGATTTTTAAATCGTTGGTGACTGGAAAAGGAAAGTTTATAGCCATTGTCTATTACCTTTCTTTTACATGTGACAGAGCGTCTTCAACATTAAATGCAAGACCCATTCAAAACTTGTCGCGTTAATTGTGAGCATTGGAGATAAGTATGTTTGGAATTACCAAAAAAGGCCTTAATTAAAAGGAAAAAGGACTAATATCAATGAATAAATGCAACAATTTTAATAACTGTGTGACATGTTACGAAGTCTCGTAACCGGTTGGCCGTGGCTAGTATTAGCACGCAATCTGACTGCATAAAATAAAAATAAAGAATGGCAAGGAATTTCCATTAACACAATTGATTAATTAAGTCCCCTGCAACTATAAAAGCTACGGAACAACAAAGCACAAGTGTAACTGTTCTGTGTGTGGTAGTGTGACTCAACGTACATGTATTTGGCTCGGTTCTTTCTCAATACGACAAAATATTTTAAACACCATTTACAATGAACTAATTGAAAAACCAGATATACGAAATAGAAACCAGATTTACAAGTCTAAGAAATGAACACGAGCCAGATGCTTTGTTGACTGTACCTGTGAGCAAGAGGGATTGTCATTAAGGAAAACTGTAATACCTTTTTACCTCATTATGTATTGACGAAAATATTCCATTACACCAGCATCATTAATCAAAAGCCCATCTCCTTTCTCAAATCTATTCTGACAATTGCAACTTCTTCCATCTATACATTACACCAACCGAACAGTGTATATTCTCTCGCCCAACAGAACAGCAACTACCCTCGACATCCTCTGAAGAACTACTGCCCCGTGGAGGCGGCGGAATAATAATCTTTGGCGCAATCTCTGGCGCTGTGACTCAGTGTAGCCACCTTTCAACTGGAAATAAAACATTCAAATGTAGCTACTGTGCACCTCGTTGGAATTTTCGTAGAAACTCTCTGCTCTGCAGTACAGCCCATCACGTTGTTATGTTCTCCAAAAGTTCTTCTTTGACTCTACCAGAATGTCCTCGTCGTATTCCAGAATATGCTTTCTGGCATAATATATGACGAACAGACATTTTTAAGTCATAGCTCCAGCAAATTTCGGTCATTTTATGGGAATGTTATTCACTCTTCAACGTCTTCTGAAATTTGTGATATGGTAAATGAACCTAACAGAGAGCTATGGTGTTTTCTAATAGCACTACAATGCCTACAGTTGCTATTAAACGAAGATGACTCCCGCACATCCCACGCTGTCTTCTGCAGCACACGCTTATGTAGCAATTGGCACAGAATATTTCAGAAATTTGACGATTTTCCAGATCTGTTAGTTCCTCTTAGAGTTTCTAATATTTGTCTTTCACCATAGCTCTTACCATTCCCAAAAATATCTGTAGCATTACTGACTGGTAATGCTATTATCATCATTCTTATCACCATATACTTTGTTTGGGTTCACTGAATTAAGAAGTTAATCCTACTTCGTTCCGTTAAGATCTCAGCTGATTGTACTTTTCGAGTAATAAGATGAGTAGCATCTCTCAGAAATACTTCTCTATCCCTTTCGCCCAAAGCGGCTAAACAATGTGACAGACTATACTCGTGTAATGTCTGGAACGTAGTACCATTAACACACAATTTATGATACGTGTCATTCAAAGCAATTCTTACACTAATATTCCATTAATTAGAAGCAATTAGACTACTGAAGTGATCACTACTTGAGTCTGGGCTTTGAAACATGGATCCGATTCCGTAAACTATAAACATATTACGTGGTTTCATGAGGTTCTTCCTCCAAATAACGATAGTAGATAAATTACTTGTGTTCTTTCCTAATGAAGTAATCGATGTGAGTTGGTAGAAAATATCCCTGTTAACGAAAATATGAAGCATTAGTACAAAGAGGGATACAAGAACGTAACAAAATGAGTCGTACGACTTTTGTATTGACATCAGTGCTGAGAGTTCCTTAATAAAACGGCACAACAAAAGATTTTTCCCTAAAGGACTACTCCAGGGCAGGAATGGACGTAAGAGTCTTGAGTAATGGACAAAACTTGGGAGACAGGAAACTAATTTGAGAGTTAAAGAGACGGCTGGGCGTAATGAAAATCTGCCGGACCGCCTCCGAGCAATTATTTCAAACAGCCTCTCTAGCGAATTCTGTCGATGTTCATTTCTATACTCATTATCAACGGGTGCGCTTCTTCAGTTCTGTGAACAAAAGACCTCTAATTACGATCTGCGTGCTCTGGTTAATTCAAACTACTTCTGTTTAGTGTCGAATGTAACAGAAGTTTGAGAAGAAAAAGGAGCAACATGGAACATGAAATTCTCCAGTGGTCTCCAGTGAACTGTATAATCTCATTGAGACTAACGTAGGCATAATATTTTCCACGTTTAAATACCCCGGATCCCATAGTTTGGTTATCGCAATTTCCTAACACCAGAGGTCATACGGTATATGGCTTCGCTGGTAAAAAGAAGGAAAGAAATGAGTCAATTGTTATTCACTACTTTATGGTATATATACTGTCTTACGAAACCGTTCTTACGTAGATATCAAAGCAATGAAGGCAGTAAAGCGGGCTAGCAGCGTTATGGATTAAAAAGAAATATTTCCTTGAAGTATAATAGTCTTGCAGCTGAGATAATTAAAATTTTGAACTAAGGAGTTATTACATCTTGCCTATCATTGAATGCTCTTTACGACAGATCTTCGTAGATATGTGATCGACAGCCATATCTCGCCAGGAGATTCAAGTAAACGTACAAGTAACAACAATGCTAATATTGAAATAAAGACAGGGTTTGTGTTTCGGATCGTCTATCGTCTCCAAGTATCACAAAAAAATCACAAATCTGCCTTAAAGTATTTTCCTGTTCTGAAGAAAATAATTTGTACGAACATCACCTACTCATGTTCCTTCGTTACTGGTAATTAATCAGGTATTATAGTCTACACAACTTATCGCTTTAGAATATTCTTCATACCTTTTTCATCGATATACAATGTATTTATGTTGTCTTACGCTGTATTATCAATGTGACGATATTTCGATCCATCTCTCATTGCTTTCTGAGTTTTGTGCAAAGGGGGCCGTTAGGAACAAACCAGAGAAAATTGTCGATGAAGACAGAAGAATTGTCCATGTTTGACGCATCTGAGGCACTTACTAAATTTTTCTTCTAGTTCTTCTTCACTTCATACATTACACGACTTGCCTGTTACAGTACTCCATGTCTTATTTGGCCTTCCTGAATTTCTTCCTTCGGAGAATTTAGAATTCAGAATATTTAACTTGAACCTGTCTCCACTTATACAGTCTACATGTTCCAACCATTTTCTACTATTTCCTTTAATTTTGTTTCCTTTACTTTACATATTTCTAAATCTTTCCTTATATCATCATTTCTTTTACGACTTCCTCTTGTATATTCTTCCACAGCTCTATTTAATTAGTCTCAATTCTACTTTATTGGTGGCTTGTAATCACTATGCCTCAATTCCGTAAGTCAACGATGTTACTGCTATGGTTTTCTAAAGTCAGATATTTTTCTACCTGCCTTTATTCGGCAAATTTTTTGCAGTCATTCCTCTGATGGAAGTAAATTTATTTTATTTTTAGTGCACTTCAATACTGCACTGGTATATGATGTTGAACGCTTGATAATTAAATTTGTTTAAATTGTCCAGTATTTCATCACTCAAGGCTACTTTTAAAGTTGCTGGTTTTAAGCGTCGAAACACCATGGATTCCGTTGTATTGTGAAGTTATTTGCTGCAACTCATGGACTGCCATCTGTAGGTCATCTTCAATCCCTGCAGTCATTTTAAGTCTGTATGCATGTGGATGTAGGGTTGCTCTCAGTCTAGTGTCACTATCTAAAACTATTCCTTTTCTATTCACCAGTTTGTATTTACTGATCAGACCATCTATGTATGTAATAAAGAATATTGAGGAATGCAGCATCCTTTGTTTGTGTTCACTGCCTTTGTGACTATGTTTCCCTTATCTATAATAGTTTCGGCATTTGGGCATAGCTTATTTTCAGCATTTGTGATATGAGACAAATAACCTCTTTCAGACATTATATTCCATAGAATTTCTTTCTTCACATTACCAACTGCTTATTCAGAATCTATGAAAGCAAAATGGGTTTACTTATTGAATTCCAATCTCATTTCCATAACTTATGATGTAAAAGTTTGTCTGTAAGTGATCGTTTCTTTGTAAGACCTGGTTTTTCTTGAGATATTAGATTGTCCAAGATATTTCCTAGTCTTGCGTTCAGGATTTTGGTACGTGATTTATAGGCTGAATCCAGAAAGCTCATACCTCTGTAGTTATTACATTTATTATTACCACCCTTTTTAAAGATCGATGTTACTTTGCTTTGTACCTAGTCCTTTGCTGCTTTCTTACTGCGCCAATAAACATATATAAAAATCTGAGGAAGACATAGATGCAAAATTAGCCCTTCATATTTCGACAGTTCCCTATTAGTGTCATCTAAACCATTGGCTTTCCTATTCTTTGTGGCTTCTAAAGCTTTCGTCAGTTTTCTAACATCGATATCGTGCTGGTCTTTTGTGTGATTTACTTCCGATGATGTCAGAATTACCCTGTCATCATACCATATTTTTATAAACATCTTCTCTCGTGCAGTACCGACTAACGCGTAGGATCGTTTTCTCGTCTATTTTTCATCTGTTGATAAGTGATTGTATTTTTCCACGTAAATCAGGCTCTATACTCGTATTGATAATAAAGCTTTTCCATGAAGCTGTGCGCTGTCCGAGTAATACGTCTCGCGTTATATCTTCATTTATTATGTCTTTCAGTTACGGGGTTTATGTAGTTTGAAAGCTTCTTGTTTTTCTTACTTTTACTGGTTACCCATTTCTTTTACCAAATTCTTACTCCTCTACGTTTCTTGCTTTTCTTTTTCTATCAGAGACCATCATTAGCAAACTGTATTACAACTGAAACTTCCTGAGGGATTAAAGCAGTATGCCGGACCGAGACTCGAACTTGAAACCTTTGCCTTTCTCGGGTCGTGAGTCGTGCTTGGGTAGCTCAGTTGATAGAGCACTTGCCCGCGAAAGGCAAAGGTCCCGAGTTCGAGTCTCGGTCCGGCACACAGTCTTAATCTGTCAGGAAGTTTCATATCAGCGCACACGCCGCTGCAGAGTGAAAATCTCATTCTGGAAACACCCCCCAGGCTGTGGCTAAGCCATGTCCTCGCAATATCCTTTCTTTCAGGAGTACTAGTTCCGCAGGGATCTCAGGAGAGCTTCTGCGTAGGTTGGAAGATAGGAGACGAGGTACTGGCGGAATTAAAGCTGTGAGGACGGGTCTGAGTCGTGCTTCGGTAGCTCAGAGAAATATTCATATCTCTGGTTAGCAACGTCAACAACCATCAGTTTTCGTGTGGTTTTCGAGAAATATTGAAAAATACAGATAATTTAGTGTGTGTTCACCTACAAATTAGTGTTGCCGTGTGTTTTTTCGGTGTCAACGAGTCCCTGAGCAGCGCCAAGTCGTGCTTCGGTGGACGAGCTGTGCGGACGGGCCTTGTCTACGTGCTCGCTGCGGCCGGCCGCGCGCTGACAAGTAAGTGGGCGCTCTTGTGGCTTACACGCCAATTGTATATTTGAAAATGAATCGAACATGAATATGACGCAACCGATTCGCAAAGATACTTTGAAGTTCACGTTCGATGAACGCTTTGACACGACCTAAGGCATTCGAAGTAGAACAGTTCTTGCGCGATGTAGTAAAGCTCAGTTCCACTGATATAATTGAGATCCACTTATCGATTGTGAGTAGCACAGTTTATGTAAAGATGGTGAATGCTAAATGCTGTGATAGGAATATTGAAGGATGTGGAGGATCTTTTAAATTTAATCACTGTGATGGAAACGTCGGTGATGTCAAAGTAGATCATGCAGGTTTCGGGATAAGAACAGTCCGTATTTTTGAACTTCCCTTTGAAATAACTACGGAACAAATTAATTGCGTCCTCAAAGCATATGCGAAGGTCATTAGCAATGTTGCGGTAAAGTGGACCACCTTTCAAACGTTTCCAGTTTTAAATGGCGTCAGGCAAATAAAAATAGATCTTCAGCAGCATATTCCCTCGTATGTTTACGTATGCGGTTATAGAGCTATTGTGATGTATGATGGACAGCCGCGTACTTGCTCCGGCTGTGGACAGACTGGACACGTACGTTCAGAATGTATACAGAGGAGAGTGACGCAGGTACCGGCGGGGGAAGTAGTCCCTCCCATGACGATGACGACCTTACCAGTGACATATGCTACGGCCACCCGTGGCCACACTGCTACGACATCGAGTTTCGCTTTGGAGAGCAGTGGCGACAGAAAAGACGACGACCAAAACTTGTCAGTGGCCACTAGCTCTACTGAAGTAACGACTGTCGTTCCGTCGCCTGAAGCGGCGCCCATTACAGAAGCAGGATGTCTTTCCAAAAATGACGGAACTACTGAGCAAGATGTACAAAGAGACGAGAACGAGGATGCTGCACAAGATCCCAGCACGGCTTCCGAGACTGAAGAGCGACAGAAATCCGGATCTCTTCCCAAAAAGCATAAAAAACGGAGGATAGCTCCACCTGACGCTCCTCAAAAGGTACAATCAGTGCGTGAAAAGGCACAACAAATTGGTCGCAAAATCAGTGGTATGACATCCGTCAATTTTGACGTAGACCCACAGACCCCGCATACAGAGGGAAAAGACGAGTTTCGAAAAGTGAAAACGCAGACGCAACACGATGGTGAAACGAAACGGTCCACAAGTAAAGAAACAAAGAACAGAACTCCATCTCAACGTGGGCCAGAGATAGAGTTGTCTCAACGCAGTGATACGAAAAATTGGGCAGATGACATTGAAGAATTTCCCGCAGATGAGGAAATGAAGGAAGTGTCACACCTACCAGGAGGAAAGATTCCAGCGCAGAAAGACAAGCAAATGATGGACGAGACATCGTCTCGGCCATAACATGGAAAACCTTAGGCTTTGTCGACAGTGGGTCATAACGACTTGTATACTTACTTAATTAATCACGAATTCGTTACAAGCTTATAGAATCGGGTCTTTGAATCTAAACAAGATCCGTAGCGAATTAAACCTTAAGAACTTGCAAGACATGCTCTACGCCGCTGATATTGATGTTATTATGTTACAAGAAGTAACAGATATTAGACTGGATGCCATCACAGGTTACAATGCAGTCGTAAATCCAGGGAGCGACAGTGACCTCGGAACTGCGATACTCGCCAAAGAAGGAATTATCATCAAAGATGTGGAGAAACTGGTAAACGCCAGAGGTCTAGCTGTCACCATTCGCAATACGCGTTTTATAAATATTTATTCACCATCTGGCACTGGGAACAGGAGGCGAAGAGCTGAATTTTATAAAGATGATATAGTTCCCCTTTTCGGTGGCCGCTACGAGCATATCATTTTTGGAGGTGATTATAATTGTGTGCTGTCTCCTAAAGACCAGACGCCGCATTTTAATAACTGTGCAGAACTCGGAGCCGTAATTACAGAACTCCGCTTAATTGACACCTGGGAGCTCAAGAACGGTGCATTGCCGGGTTTCACTCATATTACGAATCATTCCGCTAGTCGCATCGACAGGATCTATGTAACAGTCGACCTGGAAACACACGTTCTCCAGACAGAGTTATGGCCCACTATCGTTTCGGATGACGCTGCATACATATGTACCATGAACTTAAAACGGCAAGAAACGTACAGGGGACGAGGCTTGTGGAAGTTGAACGTGGAACATCTAAAAGACCCTGAATACCACGAAATATTCAATAACGTATGGAACGCGTGCGAGAACAAATTCGCTTCATATATCTCGGCACTGGCATGGTGGATGAAATGTGTGAAACCCGCGATAAGAAAATCGCTGATGAATTACTCCCGCGAGAAAAGTGTTTGGCAAAAACGGACGATAGAATATTACTTCCAAGTCCTTCGTGACCTATATCAATCTGATCAGTCCGTAATCGCCAACTACGTGAAAATAAAACGGATTCAGGCTAAACTTCTCGGACTGAAGCGGAAACAGCTGGAAGGTCATCAAGTAAGAGCAGGACTTC
This sequence comes from Schistocerca piceifrons, assembly GCF_021461385.2. NCBI lineage: Eukaryota > Metazoa > Arthropoda > Insecta > Orthoptera > Acrididae > Schistocerca > Schistocerca piceifrons. The sequence continues at coordinate 671,245,979 of NC_060141.1, forward strand.
ACGATGCTGTAAAAGGAGAGCAAACATCTATATATCATGTGATTAATGAGAGGAAGGGGCAACGCAGGAAAATAATAACCGAACTAAGATCTTCTGACGGTAGGTTACTGACGCAGCAAAGTGACATCAAGAACGAAATTCACAAGTACTTCGCAGAGTTATTAGGCAAAACGACAATGGATATCCCGGTGGACAATGACATCATGACGGGATTCACACGCGGGCTCGACCCGGTAGAAGCAAACAACTTGTTAACTGAAATCACAGAAGAAGAAGTCGCAGACGCTGTAACACGAAGCCCGAAAAATAAGTCTCCTGGGCCTGACGGAATCCCGGCCGAGTTCTATTAAATGTTCAGAAGGCGGTTGATCCCCAAATTAGCGTGTATCTGTAACGAATTAATGAATCCCGCCAATGGCATCCCACGCAACTTCCTAGAAGGAACCATTGTTCTAATCCCGAAACATCCTGCAGGAAAATCTGTAACAAATTTTAGGCCTATCACTCTCCTAAATTCGGACTATAAAATATTTGCCCGCATCATAAACGAAAGATTAAAATCAGTATTGAACACAGTCACTGGATCATATCAATCGAGCGTAGGAAAAGACAGATCAATTTACCAAACACTGTGCGACTACAGAGATATTATTTCCATTGCCGCAGCCTGTAAAATAAAATGCGCCATCGTATCATTGGACTTTGAGAAAGCATTCGATAGAGTCGATCATGCTTATCTTTTTTACACCATGCGTGCCATGAACTTCCCGCAAGGTTTTATCAACATTATTACAAATCTTCTGCAGAAGTCAACATCGATAGTTATGGTAAACGGTCAGTCCAGTAAGCCCATTGTAATGAAAAGTTCGGTGCGACAAGGGTGCCCGATGTCTATGTCACTCTTTGCAATAGCAATCGAGCCATTGCTTTTTCGCCTGAGCCACAACCTACAAGGATTCACTACACGCGGCCGTAGGATTGTCTGCAGAGCATATGCCGATGACGTTGTATTTATTGTCAAAGACAACGACGAGATAGAGAAAGCACTCGACATGATAAACAAATATGAACAAGTATCTGGTGCGAAAATGAATAGGAATAAGTCTGGCATAATGAATATTGGAAGCGGATTAGGAGTTCCCATTCATGGGCCAATAAAGGAAATTGTCACCATGACATGTCTTGGAGTGGAGTACACAAGAAATATTCGGCAGACCATCGCAGTTAATTACAGAAGAATCCTCAACACCATCCGTGCCTGTATACGTCAGCACAATCTCCGTACGCTTGATGAGATACAAAGAGTGGCTCTCGTCAACATCTATTTGTCCTCTAAATTAAATTACGTGGCTCAAGCCCTGCCAATGCCGAGGGAAGTGGCGAACAGGATTTTGGCTGCTTTTGGCCATTTCGTCAGCCGCGGCCACATCTTCAAAGTCAAGTACCAAACATTGAGTCTACCGACTGGGAATGGTGGATTGAATCTCACAGACGTGTACAATAAAGCACAAGCATTGTACGTCTGTAAAACATATAAACTGTGGAAGCGGTCAGTCGACAGTGTCACCGCATTCTTGTTAAATGAAATAGCGCCGGTCAGCCAGGACGCCCCAATAGACGTTCACCACATCCCAAATGAACTTTACCACCTAAAACATTTCTTCGTAGAATATAGCTACATTGGACTGGGAACACCCGAGAAAGATGTCATCAAAGTCAAGAAAATATACCAAAACTTAATGAACTTTCAGACCAAGAACATCATAGAACAAAAATACGTCGGTCACTCTTGGCATGATATCTGGAGGAACATACACCACCCATATTTACCAACAAAAGTGCGGTCATTGTGGTACTACTTTGTGAATAGGAAATTTCCAACGAACTCCAGACTACATTCCATTCACCTGGCTGATTCCCCTTTGTGTACCATTTGCAACCTGATTGATACAGATGAACATCAATTTGTCTGTGGAAATGCGAATAATATATGGTTGTCAATCAGAAAAAAATTAGCAACTATGCAGAGAAAACCGCCGTATTTGATAACGCCAGCGTGCCTTTTATACCCGGAAGAGGAGTTATACCCCACCTGGAAGAAAAATGCCGTCAACTGGTTGAAGGGACACGCGGTATTTTACCTGCTGTCCAGTAAAGAAAGGAGCGAAGAAGATTTTTGGACGAACATTTCCGACCAGCATCACAAGCTACTACGCATGAATAATTATTATGATACATACGCCAACTTCCTCAGAAGAACAGTCATGTGAACTCCATTTTCGATTATGCGATTCAGAACATGAAGAAACGAGAGACAATTTGATCTTTGAAAAACAAATACGATCAAGTGACGAACATCACTATCTGGTTTAGACTTGGATTTTTTTTTTTCTAAAATGCCAAGGAACCTTTGTTTTATTACTTTTAAATGTCAGTTGAAAAATATGTACTACTGTAGAATGTTATGACTAATAAAAAAAATGGTAGAGCATAAAAAAAAAGTTGGTAGAGCACTTGCCCGCGAAAGCCAACAGTCCCGAGTTCGAGTCTCGGTCCGGCACAAAGTTTTAATCTGTCAGGAAGTTTCATATCAGTGTATACTCCGCTGCAGAGTGAAAATTTTATTCTGTATTACAACTGTTTTCAGTTTTCTATTCTTCTTCCAAGTGTTCAATCTCAATACATATTATTTATGAATTATATATGAATACTTATAATTTGTGAATTATTTATAAATGTATTTTATTTTGAGTAATTGTTACTTGTGAAAATATGCTTAATACGAAAATTTGTAAGGAGTAATAATTTACTGTAAATCGATTCACGAGTTATGCACCCTTAGGTACAAAATGTATTGGTCACTTTAAGGAAGCAGGAGGAGGAGGAGGACACCGAATGTCACAAGTACTCTAGAGTGCCCGTTTTTATGAGGGTCGGTAATGAAGAAACGTGGGGTAGTAATTTTGACTCTGGCGTGCCAAAATGAGTGTTAAAAGAAACGCTTGTCGATGCAGTGAAGAGAGAAACCGGGCTTGAAAAATTTTGTCGCGTATGGTGTCTGTGTCCAAGAAGGTGCGTTAGGGCTGTTTAATGAATATTACAATGAGCCATCGCTTATGGAATTTACATGAAGACGGTGGATGAACTAAAGGATACTATACTAGATGAGCAAGAAACTGAAGAACCGACAGACGGTTTTTTCTCTTGAAGATTCTCGAGCGAGGGAAGTATAGAAGAAGGTAATCTGTAAGCTTTTAATACATCTGTGTGAAGATCCAGAAGTTACGTGACTGTTAGATAGTCAAGTTAGATTAACAGAAACGTTAATAAATCGTTAATATCAAACGTTTATAGCATTTATATAAAAGAACAGACGCATATATTGATTATTTCGAAGACAGTGAATTATGTTGTGTGGGAATGTAAAGTATAACGACGACATCTAAAATCCGATAACGAAATTAGAAAAACTTAACGTTGTAGGGGACTAGGTCAAAGCCTTACATGAAGTAACTTTGCTAATGAATGTGCATGTCCTCAAATAAATATTTACAATTAGCATGTGGTAATTCCTACCGTAATAGTAGGTTATTTTCTGAAATCACAGGGAAAATTAAAACCAGAAATTCCCTGGAGTTGTTTAAACGTCTATTTTTCCGTCAAATGTGTGAATAAACTACGTCCAGGACCAAGATTTCGTGTCTTACAATTTTCAATGTAACTTGTTCAAAATGGACAACGAAAGCTGGCATAAGTAACTAACAGCGATGTTCAACTAAAACAGAAGAAGAAGAAGAGAGAACGTGCATCTAACAGCAGCGCAGCAAGTTAGGAAGCAACTAAAAATACATCACTCGTCGAGGAAGAAATATCAACAAACTAATTCTGTGTACTAAAACCACATACACAGATACCTCAATTAAACACGTCGCGGTTAATTACTCTAGTGAAAGCAACTACTGAATTGTTAAACCAGAAGAAAACATGTACCACAACGTTCCTAAACAAAATGAACTGGTTGTTTGATGAGAGTTTTTGCAGATTAAGTAATTATGGACTGTGTTAAATTTGACACGTTTCTCCAGGTTCAATGTTATCTTGAATAAAGAACAGAACTTTACAGTATACAAGCATAATTAAAATTAATTTTTCACAGCAAGAATGAAAAACTGACTCCACAAACATGGCGCACAGGGATAGCGCAATCCCAGAATGGATCAGTATTCAGAGGCTCATATTGTTAGGCGATAATCAGATCGTAATTTTTGTTAGACAGTTTAATTTTTTGCACAGGCATACATTTTTTAAATGGAACAATGCCTATTGACATTAACTAAGCTAAATCAGGGTGTATTACATTTTAAGGTTTTTTTTCAGGATTCTAGAGCTAGTCATTTACGAGATTCCATAATTTGAAACGTTCCCACATCGACTCTTATACAATACCTGTGGTAGCACACAATAGAGAACAACACAAGTGCATACATTAGTTACGTGGATTTTGACCAGTAATGAGACAATTGACCATCAGAGTTCATGATCAAAATGTCCAACGGCAGCGACAATACATGCTTCCCGTCTGGTACGGAATGACTGCTGCACACGTGCTAACATTTGGTTCAAAATGGTTCAAATGGCTCTGAGCACTATGCGACTTAACTTCTGAGGTCATCAGTCACCTAGAACTTAGAACTAATTTAACCAAAGGAATCACACACATCCATGCCCGAGGCAGGATTCGAACCTGCGACGATAGCGGTCGCCCGGTTCCAGACTGTAGCGTCTAGAACCGCACGGCCACTCCGGCCGGTGCTAACATTTGAGCGCAGACTGTAGTAATACGTACTTGCATATAACTGGGTGTAGGTGGTATGGCCCAATAGACTGCATCTATTATCTTTACCCACAGGAAAGAGTCCTCCGCGTTCGTTCCACGATTTGGACACAATTCCTGGAGACATGCTGCTGTACTACGTGCGCTACGGGCTGGGTAGTCGTCATGTTGATACGATGGGTTCCTTCTAGTCCGCAGAGGAACGTCTTCTAACACCCATGGAAGGTGGTCTATTAGAAGGCTGCAATACCTGCGGGGGTTCAGTGTTTCTTCTATGAAAACCGGACCTATGAGCTGATGGTTCGGTGCTAGTTTTAGACGATCCACCCTGTACGTAATTTTTAATAGGACAGGAGGCAAATGTTAAATATTTTGCTGTTTAATCTTGCCACTCAGAGTACATCGTAACAAATCAAAACTGTTTATCGTGTAAATGCAAATAATAAGCAAATTCAAAAGTCACCTGCATTCTTCAGATACCATCAATATTACACACAACAGCTTGATTTTAATTTATATGTAATGTCGCATTTTTAAATTTATGTATTGACTGACTGTTGACTCTGTATCCGATTTGAATCCTGTACCTGCGGTATATTCGAATGAATGAGAGTGTGTATAAACACACAAAATTTACACATGGAAAATACAGACAGTTGTTAAACAGGGAGCTGGTTATCATATACATATGGAATTTCCTCCTCTTTCTGTGTGTAGAAGAGCAGTTTGAAGAGCAGTTTGATTTTGCCAACATTATATTAATTTCTAATTAGGTGTATATGAATCAGTTTACTTGTGAAAAGACGAGAGGTTCTTGAAGAAGCAGCTTATTTGACTACCTTTCAGAGGACGTAGCATTTGTTTAGTAAGAATTACTCTACGTTTAATTGCATTTCCTTCTTTGGTGATGGTTTTGTCATCCGAGTTTCTTATAGTTTATTTACGCAGCTATATTCTACTTTGTACATGGTAAAATCTTGTTAAGGGGACTGCTGTTGAGGCAGTAGAATCACTACACATTTGAAAAGAAAGGAAACAAATTTCTCTGCGATGACATATACAAAGAAGAAAAATGAGGAGCAAAATATGTGGGTCAATCTATTATAATCATAGCGGAGTGAAACAGGAACATAGACCAAGTAAAGGAGTCGCCATATACATATATTACATGGAGTGAGTAAAATTATACCTCTACCGTTACCCGTCTTTTTATGAAACTTCCCGATCCGGATGATACATTTTTTATCTGTAGGTAATTTAACGTGGGCCGTTACAGCCACACAGCAAAGAATAATCTGTCTACTCCATATTTTACTTGAGTGATGGCAGAGGAACACTTACTAGCAGGCGACCATGGTATCGCACTCTGCTCTTTGAAATGCCTGAAGGTGTAATATAAGGGCTGTCTAATGAAAGAGACACATATGGAAGAAATATAAGTAAATTGTTTATTGTTTCAAAAGTAATCATAACTGTTAACACATTTATACCATTGTGAGGCAAGACGGTCAGTGCGTCCGTAGAAAAACGTATAGCTTGCCTAGAGAACCACGATTGTACCCACACATGCGCCTGGCGTAACACCCATTTCTACTAAATTATTTTTTTATGCCTGTAAAATTCCAAAGTATCGATTAACAGTCAGAGATAACATGTGTAAATGATTGTGTAATAAAAAAAGGCGTAGCGTTCAAAGTATTTCAGAGAGCTGCTTGGAGACGCCTGGCTGTTCTCATAGGTTTTTCTTGTCGCAGCCATCAGAATACAAGCGTCGTAGGCTGTAGTTATTAATGGTTTCTAAGTTACGGAACTGATTTTGAGTTCCCAACGTGTAGTATCTTTATTAATCCACCACAATGTATATTTATATCAATATTTATTGTGTTACAAGTTCAGTTTTTCAGTTTTTGTCGCGGGGAAGACGCAACACTTCGACGAGGCAGCGATCCATCACTGCGGTAATTTTAATTACTAATTTACAACGTTAATTTTTTTGTTATCGAACAACCAGAGTCTGCAGTCATTCGGAGAAGAAGTTGGAGTCTTTTTTAATCAATCGTATAGCATAGAGCGGTTATCAAATCACAATATTCAATTCGCATTTTCTAAAATTCTAGCCGGCCACATCCTCTGTTGCGCCGCTACTAAAACCAATCTGGTACACTTACTGACTTCACTGTGGTGAAGTTTTTTTTTTAAATATGTCCGACGTTTCTGTCGCCAGCACAGGGTACAAAATGAGCTGCAATTGAGAGATAGGATCTAGAAAATAAATGAGGAAGTATAATGGAATTGCTGCTATAAGACGAAAATTTTGGCACAGGCGGGAATTCTTGGCGGATCGCGTTAAAGAGACAGATGATTCATGAGCATAAAAATAAATAAAAAATTCAGTGTGAATGTTCTCAATCAAGAGTAGCCTATACAGTAGATGTGGATGTCACATCAGAGAAACTTGTGTATCTTTAAGGTGATGCCTAAGTCAACATTGGAAGAAAGACTGCTGAAGCTTCACAAAATCACTTAATCAGAGTGACACAGATTGTGAGCGTATGAGGCTCACTTTTGCCGATTTGGTCTCGCGGTACCCGACGGGTAGAGTGAATCCACATACAATCCAGTAGTATCCACCTTCTGAAGACGACGAAAGTTTCTTGCTTCAGACGCAAGGCCACGATACGCTTCTGAGGTACATATTTTGTGGGAGTAATGTTATGGTCGTCCATCATATGATAAATGAAAGTCTACTATGCTTAGAGATTGATTCGTCATCACAGAACGACAAGTATATATCTCCATGAACCGTGGACCTTGCCAATGGTGGAGAGGGTTGCGTGCCTCAGCAATATAGATAGTTGCATCGTATGCTGTAGGTGCAACCACAACGGAGGGATATTTGTTGAGAGGCCAGACAATCGTGTGTTTCCTGAAGATCTGCAGCAGCCTTTTCATTAGTTGCATTGGCAACAGTCTGGATGATTGATTGATATAGCCTTCTAACATTAATAAAAACGGCCTTGCTGTGCTGGTACTGCGAACGACTGGAAGCAAGGCGAAACTACGGCCATAATTTTTCCCGATGGCATACAGCTTTACTGAATGGTTAAATGATGATGGCGTCCCCTTGGGTGAAATATTCCGGAGGTAAAATAGTCCCCCATTCGCATCTCCGGACGGGGATTACTCAGGAGGACGTTGTTATCAGGAGAAAGAAAACTGGTGTTCTACGGAGGAAAGGGAAAGCAGAAAAGTGGAAGGAATTTATAGTGTGTGTATACAAGGACAATATTATGGAAATGGAAGAGGACGTAAATGAAGATGAAATGGGAGATATGATACTTCGTGAAGAGTTTGACAGAGCACTGAAAGACCTAAGTCGAAACAAGGCCCCGGCAGTAGACTGCACTCCATTAGAACTGATAGCCTTGGAAGAGCCCGCCCGGACAAAACTCTACCACCTGGTAAGCAAGATGTATGAGACAGGGGAAATACCCTTAGACCTGCAGAACCTTATATTAATTACAGTCCCAAACAAAACAGGTGTTGACAGGTGTGAAAACTATCCAAATATCAGTTTAATAAATCACGGCTGCCAAATACTAACACGAATTCTTTACAGACGAATGTAAAAACTGGTAGAAGACGACCTCACGGAAGGTCAGTTCGGATTCCGTAGAAATGTTGGAACACGTGAGGGACTACTGACCCTACGACTTGTCTTGGAAGATAGATTAAGGAAAGGCAAACCTACGTTTCTAGCATTTGTAGACTTAGAGGAAGCTTTTCACAATGCTGACTGGAATATTCTCTTTCAAATTATGAAGGTGACAGGGGTAAAACACAGGGAGCGAAAGGCTATTTAAAATTTGTACAGGAACCAGATGGCAGTTATAAGAGTCGATGGGCATGAAAGGGAAGCAATGGCTGGGAAGCGAGTGAGACAGGGTTGTAGCCTATGCCCAATGTAATTTAATCTGTATAGTGCGAAAACTGTAAAGAAAACAAAAGAAAAATTCGGAGAAGGAATTAAAATCTATGGAGAATACATAAAATCTTTGAGGTTGGCCGATGACATTGTAATACTGTCAGAAATAGCAAAGGACCAGGAAGAGCAGTTGAACGGAATGGACAGTGTCGTGAAAGGAGGACATAGGATGAACATCAACGAAAGCAAACGAGGCCACATGGAATGTAGTCGAATTAAATCATCTGATGTTGAGGAAATTAGATTAGGAATTAGTTTTGCTATTTGGGGAGCAAAATAACTGATGATGGTCGAAGTAGAGAGGATATAAAATGTAGACTGACAATGGCAAGGAAAGCGTTTCTGAAGAAGAGAAATTTGTTAACATCGAGTATAGATTTAAATATCAGGAAGTAGTTTCTGAAAGTATTTGTATGGAGTGTAGCCATGTACGGAAGTGAAACATGGACGATAAATAGTTTGGACAAAGAGAGAATAGAAGCTATCGAAATGTGGAGCTAAGGCAGAATGCTTTAGATTGGATGGGTAGGTCAAGTAAATAATGAGGAGGTATTGAATGGAATTGGGGGGAAGAGAAATTCATGGCACAACTTCAGGCCAATGGAGAATCTCTGGGACCACCTCGATCGGGCTGTCCACACCTTGGATCCTCAACCAAAAAGTTAGCCCAGATGGACACGGGACTGGGGTCGGCATGGCTTCACATACCTGCCGGTATCTCCCAGAACCTCATTGACGTTCTTCCTTCTTGTCTCGCGCTGTAAAATGTGGTTATTCACGCTTTTCACAAGTTGTCACATTAATGTGACTGCACATCGTACGAGGGTCATTCCAAAAGGAATGCACACTATTTTTTTTAAATCCATATTTTATTCTACATGTTTGAAAATCTTACAGTGTGTAGATACATCCCTTAGGAACAATATTTTCGTATCTCCACATAATTTCCATCCCTCTCAACTGCCTTAAGCCATCTTTGAACCAGCGCTTGTATACCCGCACAGTAAAATTCTGGACCAACTTGTTGGAGCCACTGTTTGACAGTGTGCACAAGGGAGTCATCATCTTCAAACCTTGTTCCACGAAGAGAGTCTTTCAGTTTCCCAAAGAGGTGATAGTCACATGGAGCCAGGTCAGGACTGCAAGTCGGGTGTTTCAGTGTTGTCCATCCGAGTTTTGTGATCGCTTCCATGGATTTTTGACAGACTTGTGGCCATGGATTGTCGTACAACAGCAGAACATCCTGCTTTTGCCAATGTGGTGTAACACGACTCAGTCGAACTCGAAGTTTCTTCAATATCGTCACATATGCTTCAGAATTTATTGTGGTTCCACATGGGATGATGTCCACAAGCAAGAGTTCTTCGGAATCGAAAAATACCGTAGCCATAACTTTTCCAGTAGAAGGTGTGGTTTTGAATTTTTTTTTCTTGGGTGACTTTGCATGATGCCTCTCCATTGATTGCCTCTTCGTCTCTGGCGAAAAATGATGGAGCCATGTTATATCACCTCTCACAATTCTTCCAAGAAATTCATCTTCACCGTTCTCATACTATTCCAAAAGTTCGCTGCATACCGTTATTTTTTTTTTTTTGTGAGCCACTGTCGACATCCTGGGAACCCACCTGGCAAAAACCTTTTTTACCGCCAACACTTTCAGTATTTTGCAAACACTTCCTTCCCGTATTCCAACGTAGCGTGACAATTCGTTCACTGTGATGCGTCTGTCAGCAGTCACCAAGTCGTTAACTCTCTGCACATTGTCTGGAGTTGTGTAGTACGAGGCCTGCCCCTGCAAGCACAAACCTCAATATTACCGTGCCCGCTTTCATCACGTAACCTTTTTTCCAACCTACTAACTGTACTGCGATCGACAGCAGCATTTCCCTACACCTTGTTTCCCACCGTCTCGTTTTCACAGCACAGGAATTCTATGACAGCATGTTGCTTCTGACGAACGTCAAGTGTAGAAGCCATCTTGAAGACACGCTATGACGGCGCCACTCACGGGAACAGGTTGAACTAAGTTTGAAAACAAGTGGAAAGGGTGTATCTACACACTGTAAAACATTCACAGACGCAGAATGAAAACTGTATTTTTACAAAAATAGTGTTCATTTCTTTTGGAGTGTCCCTCGTATATTTGTATGTTTATTTATTGAGTGAGTCTCGAATATTTGCTCACAATCTTATCCTCATATTCCAAATCAGTGATTCTACTGTCAACAAAATTTTTCGTCGTGCGTGACAGCATTGTCAGCATGTAAAATTCCACAACAGTTCAGTCATGTTGTAAGCAGTCTTCTTCAGTGTGTTGTGCTAACCGCTAAAAGAGAAAAACGGAAAGTAGAACAGCTTCCTGCACTAATGTTGATAAGTGTCATTTGAGTATTAATCGATTTACAATAATGTCATATCTTTACTCTCAAGTTGATACATAAGAGGGAGCAGCGATCTTGCAAACTGTATCGCGGGGTAGATTATCATCTTTGACGTGGGCGTAGGCGCTGTGGCAGATAGTTGTTAGCTATGCTAGTAGTGAGGAAGCAGTTGTAATGTTATGTTTCAAATGTGAAGTCTCAATTTATCGATGTGTTTAATTAGGATGATTATGTAATTTTAACTCATCTGAGGAGGAGGAAATGTAATGGGGTCTTTTATTTGCGTGAAGAGGAATTATAAGGCAACTACATAGAAATGACTCATTTATTATTGCCACGCTATTTTTCACCGGCCTTTCTCTTACAATTTTTAGTTCTCGGAACTGTGATCAGTTTCGCAAAACTAGTTATAGTAGGTTTTATGTCAAAATTCTTCATACAGGTTGTTTGTACTGTTCAGAATTCTTGCAGTCAGATTATTCACTTTACCATTATTTTTCAAAAGTAGAAAAGGAACCAAGTGAGTTCTGAGAATGCTTCTATTGCAACTAACAGAGAACTAATTGCATCTGTCGAGTATCTCTGTGTAGATACAGTAATTTGCAGCTTTAGCGTAGTGGCGCGCAAGACGGAGCAGTACTGCAACGCGTTATCTAGATTTGCGCAGAATAGAGGTAAAGACAATGTTTTTTATTCAATCAGGGCCATCATATGTCATTCAGAAGCATTTAGATTTTTCTGCGTTGTGTATCAGTTTTATCTCTGGGATCTGGGATCACTTTTGAAAAACTAATTATAGTAGGTTTTATGTTAAAATTCATTATACAGGCTGTTTGTACTGTTCAGAATTCTTGCAGTCAGATTATTCACTTAATCAGTATTAAATGCTTGCCTTGTCATTACCACAGTTGAACTTTGTATTACGATTTAGTAACGCTTCTGCATAGTGCCAGTGATTGAAAACACAGTACGTCAGTCATATTTTTAATAATTAGAGAGAACTTTCAGTGTATTAGAACTAGAGATGGACAAACTGAAACATGTAACTGTTTCGAAACAAATGAAACAGTACAATGTAGTGTTTCGATACGCTGTTTCGAAACAGTGAAACAGTTTGTGTTTTGTAATCTAATAAACCTACACATTTTATCATCTTGAATGTCTACTGTACAAGTATGTCCATATAACCACAAATGAGGTGCGAGAGCGCTAATCATGTCGCAGAAAGTATGAAACTATCACTTAGGCGTCTTGGCAGTTTCGTATTTCCTGCAGCAAATGTGTAGTCTGACTTTCATACTTTTCAATTGGCTGAGGAAAGCCATAGCTGAAGACAAAAGAACCACCACGAACGGAACTGGAGGTGGGAGCAAACTGCAGAAACAACGGATATGCTTCTGGGATTCCCACATTCCGTTAGTATGGGTAATATACCCATCCTGCTAATTTCCATGCACACAAAGGGAATCATTGTGGATAACAGGCACAGTGACTATAGACTCACAAATAACGCCAAATAAGTCGAACAAATATATAACAGAAAAAAGTTTTGTCTTTCAAAGTGTTTCGAACCGTTACTATAAATTCACCATGCTTCCCAGCCCTTACCGTTCACCATTACACTTTCAGTGATACGTCAAACAGATTGCTTGCAATTATACCTACATCAAATTTATGTATATGTCTAATAACTGTCACTTTACGCCTTTTCTTATTCAAAATGTTGTAGGCTTACTTGTGTTTCTTCATGTGATTACTGTACATGAACAGAGAAGCGTATGTTATAAAAAATTGTAATTTAACTGAATGATTTTTCACATATTTATTATTTTGAATGTGAATAGTACGCGTTGTTCAGTTGTTTGGTTAGTGTTTATAAAGCAGATGTTACGCCATTGCGTAATAGGACAGTCAGCTGGAAACGAAGCTTTATTTTCGGATATCTTACGCTTCATGCTATTGCTTGTCAAAAAGATTTCGACACTCTTGAAAGTGTTTCATGAAGTGGTATATTGTGTTTCAGTACCTGTGCCGAGCCCGAATCTCGTCCGACACAGAGCGGAATGAAACATCATTGTTTCGATAGAATTAGACCGTTCAAAGCACAAGTGGACTCAAACAGCCTTATTTTGAAACAACGATACAGTTTCTGTGTCTGGCTCGAGATCGAATCTGGTCCGGTTGTCCGAGACAGGGGCGAAATGAAACACCACTGTTTCGAAACAGTGAACCACTGCCGTTCCGAAACACTGAAACAGTTCCACATATCGATACACTGTATCGAAACATAGGAATAGTGCCCAAGTCTAATTGGGACTCAAGTTTTATCTCATTTAGCCCTAAGCAAGACATCCCGAGGAAGGTCATTTGTAACAGTGGTCGAAACGTAAGAATTTTGGAATATTGACAGTGCGATCACATACCCAGAAAATTTCATTAATAGAGGATTCCCAGTGGAATGTTTTATTTATCCCTGCGCTGAAAACTTTCAGTTCAACATATCTTTCTTCACACACACGTTTGTTTTGTTGTAACTGCCGTCAGGACTCCATCGATGAGGCGTCATTAAGGTCACGCCTATTCGTTTTGAGTTTAACGAGTGCTGTGGGAGGCATCGGTGGCGTTACGGAAGCACCGTAGCGAATCCCTCGGGCGTACGTGGGAAATCTCGATAACAGCGCCCGGATATTGAGCGAAGCTCCTCTAACGTGCGAGCGCTCGTGTCGAAGCGCCGTACAGCTAAACTGCTCCTGGAAGCACCTCCCGCATACAGCGAGCCGATAAACAGAGATATACACTCACGTGCTCACAGTTCCAGCAGCCTTCGGTTGGAAACCGAACCGCCTCGCTACAGAGACACTAAACAACAAAGCTATCCAGTAAAAGTACTGTACCCGCAGATATACCTTCCCGCTTAAATTCAGCTACCATGATATACGTATACTCCCTTTTTCCTAGAGCGTTCCATCAAAACACCCAAGAAAAGTTTAAATTCTGTTGCCTATGGTGACAACAAACGTGCAGGAATTTAAGCACAGATCTAAGACTGTTTATGGCAACGACCTTCCCCAATCATTTCTGCACTCTTAGACTGTCTATAATTTGTTTCATGGTACTGTCAATAACGATTTACTTCAAAATGAATGCATAAATAGTGAATAATAACTTCGTAATTTAATAGCTGGATGTTTTTTGCGTGACATATTTTTTTTCTTTTTTATGAAACATTACAAATTAATGTACTGTGTGCCATCCCAATCTGAAAGATTTTTCATGACCAAAAGCACAACGACCAACTGTTCTTCATTGTGGTAAGACACCGATAACCTAATCATCCTAGTACACGACCCCATCACCCAACATAAACATTTCTGATGCCTTTTATCACCACCAGATACTTTTTTAATATTTCTTATTACAGTCTCAGTTTCAAATAGAGACACTTTATAAGAACTAGCTATCTATCACACTTAAAGGTCATCTTAAGAACTAATTAACAACTATGCTTGATGCCACGGAATGTTGTCACAAATGTCCTCTAGTGCTGTTCTTTTTATGTTGCGACTTATGATTATACCCTTTTCTAAAGAATTTTCACTTCTAACACCTCATGATTAATCAGATCAGTAGATGCTCATTTAAACCAGTTGCAAAGTGTGTCCATACTGAGATAGCCACAATAAATATTTTAAAAAGGTAACGGTTGTGGAATCTCTCGCGACAGTATGTCCTCTGTTATTAAAGCAGTTTTGAGTTGATATTCTTACTCAACGATAACATTTAATATCACAGTCTACGATGGCTCCACTGTCTCAAGAAATTATACATACACAAAGGAAATCAAATACAACCATGACTTCAAAATGTGTGGTGTTGAACATTAAAAAATCCAACAAAACAGTTCTCACATCACGTTAAATTTTGAAAAGAATCACTGTCTGTCTGAATATTGTAAGTGACCTTCACCCATATAGCTGATCCATGAATGATACCTGAAAGCAATTTCTACTACTAACAGAAGCTCCAGTAACTTCACAGTTTTCTGCTGTCTTCAAACGAAAACCATACATTCAAATCTGAGTACGACATCCAAAAAAATCATAGCCATTTGTTTTGTTTTCAATTTCTGGTGTCCCTCTGTCGTTTGATGACATTATATCTTATTGGCAGTTATCTCAGTTTCTTTTATTTTCGTTTATTTCATGCCTCTGTTATAAGAAGAGACGTTTTCGTCTATCAACGAGGAGCAAGTTGCTGATAGCTTTTATACTTCATGATGAATCGTACTTATCCATTTCTTATTCGTCTGTGAACTGCAATAGAAATCTTTGTCAGACTTATTTTTCACTCTCACTCTGACCGACATATTCATCGTGAGAGAATTCAGCAACCGTATTGATATTTACAACCGGCCGCTGTGGCCGAGCAGCTCTAGGCGCTTCAGTCCGGAACCGAGCTGCTGCTACGGCCGCAGGTTCAAATCTTGCCTCGGGCATGGATGTGTGTGATGTATTTAGGTTAGTTAGGTTTAAGTAGTTCTAAGTCTAGGACACTGATGACCACAGGTATTAAGTGCCATAGTGCTTAGAGCCATTTGAACCATTTTTGACATTTACAAAATATTTATACAGCGTTTGCTTTCCATTGTCAGCTGTGTGTTTTTACTGTAAAAATATGCAACTGAAGGTGGAATGTAAACGATACACAATTTTACAAAATATATTTTGCATTTGTAATTTATTTTGGAGACACAGGGAAGACATTCTAAATCGACAACGTCCTAAAGCAGCAAATAAAAGTACACCAACTGCAGAATTTTTCTGGGATGACTGAAGAGCATGAATATTAATAGGAATCTCCAATCCAGAATGTAAGAAGTATTGTAAAATCCCTTAACAGTAAAATGGAATAGACAGACATATGGCTCTATAGTCTATACGAATTTACACTAAAGATTAATTCCCTTTGAAATAGCATGACAATATCGCAAATCAGAAATTTGAAAGTTTCACTGTAGGTATACACAGCTCTCATACTGCTCAGAAAAAGGCGAAAAGTATTTAGTACACTTACTTAGTAAAGGTAAACGTAACTGTTATGTTTTTTTTGACATATATTTTTGGCTTTACAAATTATTCCTCTGTTAAGTGTATGATTTTTTACGTTGTTTAAATGTGAGAAGCTATTTTCCTTATGCTGAATGTTCAAGCATCAGTTTTCGTCACAATTCTGTACAATAAAAGATATTTTAAGCAAACCTACGGAACAACTTCTCTGTAATCAGATCCAGGAAGATTTACGTTTATCTTACTGTTTGACACCGGGATTGCTTTCCTGCGTTTGAACAACACCTTACGTCACATATAATACTTTTATGTCATTCACATCATGTTCCTAATGAAGATTTCAGTTGTTAGGAGATATAAATTTCCGAGTTGTTTGAATAATTGGTGGTAGGCTAAGATTTTTGCAATATTGTACTCTGCAGCGAGCAGTGTCTCAGATTTTGAAACTGAGGGCTCAGTTAACTGTGGCTACTAAGAAATTTAAGATATAGATTAACAATAACCATGTTTGTCATACCTTTTGATGCAACTTTTTGCAAATTACCATTGAAAAAGTGAGCCAAATGTAGATTTCAAACGTAAAATACGAGAATGGTATCTTCGTTTGAAGCATAGATGTCGCTAACAGGCTATAATCATTTACAAGATATTTACAGGAACTATGTAATGCGGTTGGCTTTATTTTCTCCGTGTAACTGAAGACTTGCGTCTCCAATAAGTAAACGGTTTTGCGAATGCCAGACTAACTTACTCGCGAGACATCTTCGCTCCTTCTGACCGGTATAAATGCCTCTGTGTTGACTGGAATTGGAGTATTTTGAGGTTCTACTAAAATTTAACGGATGTGTGTGCGGGATGGAACTAAATTTTGGGCCTATCAGTTTCCCTTCTGCCACAGAGAGAAAACGTTATAAAATATTCGCTTGAAGATTTGGTAGATGTTTAGGGTTAATTACTTAAGCTCGATTTAAGTAGAGAGCCTTATGGTCGATGTAATCAATTTAAGCCCAATAATCTGTAATAGCTGTTGAACATGAGTGTGAACCACACATATCATAATGTGGTATGCATATTTAATGTGTAATAAACATTAAAATGTTAATCCTAAGAAATCACGTTACTTGAACCTTACATTTCACGAACAGCCAAGATTGTTGAGGCTGTGGCATAAGTATAGATAGAAATATGTGAACCACTGTAAATGGAAGCAGATTATTTGTCGATTCCTTGATCATGAAAAATTTACTGCATAATGCAGTGGTAATGTAATCTCCTCATTCACTACCAATAATTTCAGAACGCTAACAGGAGGTTAAAGATAGACCACTGCTACTCCTGACCGCCGTGTGATATCCAAGTCAGTGGAACGGTTCAGCTCTAAATATATGAGGTTTATAGTATAGTCTGCCCTCACGAACGCTTGTGAAAATACACCTGTGGGACACAGGATATCTTTCCATTTACACAGTGCGATGGTCAAGAAATCCAGTAAAAAACTTGTTATGTCTGTCTAATCCCGTTACAATACACCCAACTATACTACCGGAAAAAAAAAATCTAGTGCACGTGGAAAGCGACGTCGATTGATCCGGTGACGGTATATGCCACATGGGGAACAGTAGATGCACTGATAATTGTTTCGGCGTCGTCCGCCAACAGATAGCATAGTGGCATAACCACAAGAACATCTGTGACTACTTTTTGCGCGCTGTATGATAGAATACATTGGCTCCTGCACAGGCCTTATTCCAGAATGAGATTTTCACTCTGCAGCGGAGTGTGCGCTGATATGAAACTTCCTGGCAGATTAAAACTGTGTGCCAGACCGAGAATCGAACTCGGGACCTTTGCCTTTCGCGGGAAAGCGCTCTACCAACTGAGCTACCCAAGCACGATTCACGCCCCGTCCTCACAGCTTCACTTCTGCCAGTATCTCGTCTCCTACCTTCCAAACTTTACAGAAGCTCTCCTGCAATCCCTGCAGAACTAACACTCCTGAAAGAAAGGATACTGCGGAGACATGGCTTAGCCACAGCCTGGGGGATGTTTCCAGAATGAGATTTTCACTCTGCAGCGGAGTGTGCGCTGATATGAAACTTTCTGGCAGAGTGAAAATCGCATTCTGGAAATATCCCCGAGGCTGTGGCTAAGCCATGTCTCGGGAATATCCTTTCTTTCGGGAGTGCTAGTTCTGCAGGGATCGCAGGAGAGCTTCTGTAAAGTTTGGAAGGTAGGAGACGAGGTACTAGCAGAAGTGAAGCTGTGAGGACGGGGCGTGAATCGTGCTTGGGTAGCTCAGTTGGTTGAGCACTTGCCCGCGAAAGGCAAAAGTCCCGAGTTCGAATCTCGGTCCGGCACATATTTTTAATCGGCCAGGAAGTTTCATAGCAGCGCACGCTCCGCTGCAGAGTGAAAATCTCATCCTGGAAACATCCCCCAGGCTGTGGCTAAGCCATGTCCTCGCAATATCCTTTCTTTCAGGAGTACTAGTTCCGCAGGGATCTCAGGAGAGCTTCTGTAAAGTTTGGAATGTAGGGGACGAGATACCGGCAGAAGTGAAGCTGTGAGGACGGGGCTTGAATCGTGCTTGGGTAGCTCATGTGGTGGAGCACTTGCCCGCGGAATGCAAGGTCCCGAGTTTCACAGGCCTTCTTGTCTGGGGTGCTACAAGCTACGTCTCTCGTTCACCTTTCAATTTTCTGTAGGGGTGCTAACCAGTGCAGGATGTGGTTAGACCCGTTCCTTTGCAACGGCAAGGTTCTGTGTTTTTCCAACAGGACAATGCTCGCGCACATACTGCCTGTGAAACTCAACGCGCTCTGGAAGACGTGCAGGAACTTCCCTTGTCAGCACGATCTCCAGACTTGTCTCCCATTGAGCACGCGTAGAATATAATGGGACGAGAAGTCACTTGTTTTACGTGAGAGCCAACAACTATTACAGATCTACGTGAACAGGTGGAGCAGGCATGGCATGATGTATCCCAGGACAATATTTGCTATCTGTACGAACATCTTGATGTAAGAGTCTGCATGGCCGCCTGTTAAGAGTACACCACTTAAAGATATGGGAGTACCTGCCTGGGTCAACACCTGGTATCTAAGAACTGCTTTTCTGTTGACTTGTAAATTAATCATTTCATGTGCTCCATATACTGTTTCAACAATAATTTTAGGGTGACCTGGAGGACCGTGAATTGGAGACTCATGTATTATTTTTTTCCAGCAGTATATGTTCGATTCCTCCAGGTCTAAGTGTTAATTTTTCATTTTCTAATCAGAGGCTACATATCTATCATTTTCATTTTACTGTGCTTTCTCAACAATAGCTACTGTAATCGCTGTGTAAGGAGTAGTGCGCCAAATACCATTTCACTAGGTATAAAATTAGAAAATGAAAAAGTTAGATCTAGACTGCAAATCGAACCCTCGATCTCTAGTAACGTAAAGCAAAACTCTACTCACAGTACTACATGGACAGGACCGCTACTCTGCCTTAAATGAAGATACTTGGCCGACAGGAGATCACTGTTTTTAAATTTTGTTGCAGATCTTTTTTATATTTTTAGTGTGTAACAGTTCGCCTTATGGTGTCCGAGTGCGAGAATTTTCGTTCACCGTACACGTAAGGGGTGATCAAAAACTTTTCGTTTGAGATGTTGCTGCAGCGTCTCTGCTAGATATCGCGACTCCGAAACGGATGTATAAGCACCGACATATGCAAGGGATTAGTGTGGAATTCCTGTGTTTCCGATGTGTGCGTTACCATGGAAGCTATTCCCAAATGTCGTAACAGATGTCCTATCATCCTATCCCTTCTTCTTGTTAATGTATCCCGCATATTCCTCTCCTCTCTGATAGCACCACATCTCAAATGCTTTCATTCCCTTCTATTCCGGTTTTCCCTCAATCCATCTTTCACAACCATACAATTCTTACTGGTCCTACAATCCTGATTTGTCGCCATAAGAATATCACGGCATCGGACGCTTAAAAAATGTGTTTAGGAATCGAGGGTTCCTGCCCGACACCAATGTGGATCAAGTGTTTACGAGCATCTTTACCCAAGAGTGCATGGTGTTTTACCAAACAGGTATCTTGGATTGTTGAGATGATTTCCTCGACGATCACGGCAATTTTGCCTGAGGGGCATACCGATTCTGAACTATACCGCCTTCGAATGGAAACTTCTTGATCGCTCCTCATATAAAAATTTGTGTTCGGAATATGAGAAACATCATCTTACGAAGTTGGTGATCAGTGGTTAAAACAGCTTCAATTATTTAACAGTGTATCCGGTGCTTCATTCCAGGAGGATTTCATATCGAAGCACAGGTTGGCTTTAAACAGAAACTAGCATCACTATTTGATGGATTTTATACACTCTCCCACGTTAGTCCTTTTCAAATAGTTAGAGCATAAGCTATTTGTTGCATCTAAAACACAGTTTTGACAGTCGTAGAATCTGTTCTTCTACTTCTTACGTGTGAGGAAAATATATACATTGGTCACAGTGTTTGCAGAGAATCGAATATTCTTCCTCTTCTGACACTCCTGTCTCATAATTTCTGGCGCGTAGATTTTACACTGTATTCGGCAAATCTGCTGGCTGACTGAGAAGTTACTACTACCAAAAGAGCAGATGAGTTTGTTCTACTGATGAAACTGTCAGAGCGAGTTTCAGGACTTTACAGACATGTGTGATGACGAAGTGCTGAGCTAGGCCAATTACACATAAAACCAACCCTCAATTTAAGAGCTTCAACTTGCTTCATACATATATCCTGAAGGCCTTAGAACTATATTGGTTATCGAGGAGGAAATGGGCACAATTTACTGACTTATTTCTTTTCGCCGTAGTGCTATCCTAAAGGTACAACAGTGTGATAACGAGAGCAGTGCGCTTTTTCTTGTCAGAGAATACCTGTAAACTACAACGATACGAGTTGAAAAATTTTGTACTTTTAAAAATCCCTGCTCAAGTACTACGCTATGTCACCCTGGCGATGGACATATATAGGTTTACCCGAAATCTGAAATATACTCTTTAGGTCGCTGCAATCAAAAGGAAGGAACATCAGTGTTCCAAGTCTCTTGGACAAGTAAGCCATTTGAGAAGCAACACAAGCTTCAATTTGGAAGGACGTAGACAGCTGTCACCTTTGTGTAAAGGAAACTCGTTAAAATTTGCCTTCAGTTAGTAGAATCTTGGTGTTCTGACCGATCGATATGTGCTTCATGCAATGTGACACTTTGCACAGTACTTTAGTATGAAAACACCTAAAAGCCAGCCACCAAAATACATACACTGTCGCAAAAAAAAAATAGACCTCGAAAGACGACGTAGATTTGGATCCAGTGAGAGCATATGCCACCTGGGGGATAGCAAATACACGCATAATGGTTACAACGTCGTCTGCCAACACACAGCATAGTGACATAGCTTCCATCGCGCTATCTGAGTCTATCCTTTTGTAGGGTACGCTCATAGTCAGAAGGTTTGTGAGCTGCCAACGTGTGAAGCAAGTAGGCAAGCACACAACGGAGATGCACTCGTACTTCCTACAGCCAACTGAGCGAGTGTGGAAGTGATCAAATTGTGGTCTTCCGAGTCCCAGGATGGTTCTTTCGGAGAACTGGCACATAAGTTGGACGTAATGCGTCAGTTCTGCAATGATACTGCTATCAGTGGTCATGTGAACTCTCGCACCCCCATAGACGAGGTTCGAGGTTCTGAACGTCCACGCAGCACAATTGCTCGTCAGGATCGTTGTATTGTAAGGGCAGCAGTGGCAGATCGCACAGTTACCGCAGCTCAGATGGGAGAGCTTGTTAGCACATACTTGTCAACACTAACAGTTGTGAACGGGTTATTAAAAGTGGGACTACAGGCATGCACAGCTCTGGCCCACCATCCACTCATGCCACAGCATCGACGTGCATGGCTCGGCTGGTGCCGTGAGAGGATCACTTGGGAGATGGAATGGTGCGCCGTGGTCTTCAGCGGTTAAAGCAAATTCGTTTGCACGTGTTCCATCGACCTGGTCAGCAGTGTCTCCCAGATCGCATTCGTCCTAGACACAATGGCCCTGTCCTTATGGTATATTGTGCATTAAGCTGTAACTCTCTTGCACCTTTGATGTTTCTGGAGGGGACACCAACCAGCGCCCGGTACATGCAGAATGTTGTTAGACCCGGTTTTCGCCGTTCTTGCAACAGAAAGTTGGTTTGTTGTTCCAACGGTATAATGCTCGCCCATACCCTGCCTGTGAACCTCAACATTCTCTGCATGACGCGCAGCAGCGTCAATGGCCAGCATCATCCCTGCACTTGTCTCCAATTGAGCACGTGTCGGATATGATGAAACGAGAAGTGACTCGTGCGTCTCATCAACCAACAACTCTTACAGAACTACGTGAACAGTTCCAGCAGGTGTGGAATAACATATCCCAGAAGAGTATTACTCATCTATACAATAGATTAGATGTCAGAGTCAGTCCTTGAATTGCCGCCCTTGAAGGCTTCAGCACTTACTAACATGGGTGTTTCAGCATCGGTCAATCCTGGTACCTCAGAACACCCTGTGATGTTGATCTGCTAATCTAATCATTTCATGTACTCTACGTGCACTTTTGCAGTAATAAATCTTGAGTGAATTTTAAGCCTCTAAAGGGCCGCATTTTTACCTTGCTTCAAGAAGACTTGAGATCATATAGTACGAAAGAGACTGAACAACGTACGTCGCCAAACTTTCAGTTCTGTAAGACGATTAATGTTTGGGCATGCGAGTTCACTATTACCACACTTAGAGAAAATGCCATGGACTGGTTCCCAAATGATTACTCAGAGTATCATGCAGTGAGAACAGTTAACAATATTGATTTCCGTCCTTCTGATGGGACCACTGGGATGCACATAAGTAGCTCATGTAACTCACGAAGTTTCACTGCGTCACATTCTCTTTCTCCATGTTATAACTGCAGTAACACCATGTCAGTGTACCGCTCTAATATACATTACAATTATTCACAAAATACATATTTATTCTGAACATACCTTAGTTATTGAAACTTATAGGCGAAGTCAAACCATGTGCATTAGGATGTTGTCAGATAAAGCACTGAGATTCTCCTGCATTGCCTGTACTGTGCTTTACATGAACTCGGTTATACTTTGTGAAGCATACTTCTAAGCACACATGGAGACATGCACTGATCATGTGGCCAATTTAGAGACGTACGTAGATCTTATGTAGTGTGTGAGGTATTTGACATGCGTAAGTCCTAGTGGCATGTTAGTGCACAATGCAGCCTTGTGTAAAGTTTACAAATTATAGAACAGCTGGTGTATAATCTGAGACTGTTGAAATAAAATTTTCAGTATCCGGAGGTGGAGCACTAGAATTATGAGCTGCTTCTGCTCAGATTGACGACTTTCGATGTGTAAAGCATCCTCCGTTGCAGTTTACAGAGAACCAGTGCTACACACATTTATAAGGGTGCATCTGATATACATGTAATACTTGTCACGCAGCGACAATGGTTTTCACCCTCTACAGCTCCCTCTGTTACCAGGAAAGTTAACTGATGATGCCTTAACATGAGTCCAATCATCAGGTCCGTTCCTCTTGTCAGTGTTTTCCATATCTTCCTTTCATCGCCGATTCTGCGAAAAACCTCCTCATTCCTCAACTTATCACTTCACCTCTTAGAACCGCCATTCAAATGCTCCGATTCTCTTCCTTTCTGGTATTCCCACAGTCCATCTTTCACAACCATACAATGCTGTGCTCTCCAAACCTGTGTTTTTAGAAATTTCTTCCTAAAATTAAGGTTTGTATTTGACACTAGTAGATTTCTCTCGGCCAGCAATGTCCTTCTTGCTAAAGCTAATCTATTCTTTATGTTGTCCTTGGTCCATCGGTCATTGGATATTTTGCAGACTAGGTAGCAGAATTCCTTAACTTCATCCACTTGGTTCTCACAAAACCTGATGTTAGGTTTCTGACTTCTCTCCCCTGTTATTTCTAATTACTTTCGTCTTTCTTCGATTTACAGTTAATCCATATTCTGAACTCATTAGACTGTTCATTATATTCAGCAGACCCTGTTATTTTTCTTCTCTTTCACTGGGAATAGCAATGTCATCACCGAATCTTATCACTGATATAATTTTACCTTGAATTTTAGTTCAACTCTTGAATCTTCCTTCAATTTTCGTCACAGGTTCTTCGATGTATAGACTGAACAGCAGTAGCAAAAGACTACATCCCCGTCTTACACCCATTTTAATTGGAGCACTTCATCCTTGGTCATCCACTCTTATTGTTCTCTTTTGGCTCTTGCACATATTGTATGTTACCCGTCTTTCCCTGTAGCTTACCCCTATTTTTCACAGAATTTCGAACATCTTATACCAGTTGACATTGTCAAAAGCATTTTTTAGGTTCACAAATCCTATGAACCTGTCTTGATTTTTCTTCAGCCTTGCTTCCATTGTCAACTGCAACGTCAGAACTCCCTCTCTGGTGCCTGTACCTTTCCCAAAGTCAAAGTGATCGTCATCTAACACATCCACAATTTTATATTCCATCCTTCTGTATATTGTTCTTGTCAGTGACTTCGATGCATGAGCTATTAAGTTGTCTGTGCGATAAATCTCCCACTTTTAAGCTCTTGCAATCTTCGGAATTGTGTGGATGATGTTTCTCTGAAAGTCAGATGCTATATCGCCCAATTCATTTATTCTACACACCAACGTGAATAGTCGTTTTGTTGCGACTTCCCCCAATGATTATAGAAATTCTGATGGAATGTTATCGATTCCTTCTGCATTTTTTTGATTTTGTCTTCCAAAGCTCTTTTAAATTCTGATACTAATACTGGTTCCCTTATCTCTTCTACATCGACTGCTATTTCTTCTTCTATCACGTCATTAGATACGATATCCTCTCCTTCCCATAGAGGACTTCCGTGCACTGTTTCCACTTATGCTCTCTTTCCACCTATCCGCTGTGTCTTCTGCAATGAACAGTCGGATTCCCATTCCAACGTTAATGTTCCGCCCTTGCTTTCAGTTTCACCGAAAGTTGTTTCGACTTCACTGTATGCAGAGTCAGTACTTCCGGCTTTCATTTCTTTTTCGAGTTTGCACATGTTTGATGTAGCCATTTCGTCTCAGCTTCCCTGCACTTACCGTTTATTTCATTCCAAGTGACTTGCACTTCTGCGTTCCTGAATTTCCTTGAACATTAATGGTACTCCCTCCTCTCATCGATCAACTGAAGTATTTCATCTGTTATACATATTCCAAAATCTGTGGGAGCCCATTTCAAAGGTGTCCCTTCCCCTTCAACTGAACTGCTTGCTCAGCAATTCCTTATCGCAGTATCTATGACCTCACAGGTCTTCCGTGATTTCCTTATAGCGCTTCAGGCAAATGTGGGGATAATTTCTTTCAAAGGGACGTTAAACACTAACCTCCTCCTCCACTTCCTCTTCCTTCTTCTCTTCCACTTTATTCAGCAAACGGTCTTGTCAAAGAGGGCGGAGGAGAGGACAGAGGTTAAGGACACTGTCTTACCCTTGAGGTGGGAAACTACCCATAAAGGCGCAAGTATCAAGAATGACCAACGGCACGAGTATGCAGAAGGCAATGGAAACCACTACATTAAACACATAAGGTGTATTCACCGGACATGTGGCCTGTAATTGCAGAAGTGTCATGATGATCTCTCCACTGGATAAAGATTCCTGATTAGACCCCATTCGGATCTCCAGGAGGGAACTGCCAAGGAGATGGTGATCGTAAGAAAAAGACTGAATAATCAACGAAAGGATATCGTTCTACGAGTCGGTGAATGGAATATCAGAAGTTTAAACGTAGTGTGAAAGCTATAAAATCTGAAAAGGACTGGGGGACTAAAATGTGGTAGTAGGGAAAGAAGTAGGAGAAAGGGTTACGGGAGAATAAGGGTTTTGTATTATGAATAAGAGAGGATCGATATTAATTAAGTTCTGAAATATATTTCAGGGCGTGCCCAAGAGCAAAATGTTCAAATGCGTGTGAATTCGTAAGGGACCAAGCTGCTGAGGTCATCGGTCCCTAGACTTACACACTACTTGAACTATCTTATGCTAAGAACAACACACAAACACACACACATGCCTTATGGGGGATTTGAATCTCCAGTGGGGAGGGGCCGGGTGCAGTGCGCCGGGCGCCCAGTTGGAGACATTACGCCTCAACGCCTGAAACAGCGCAACCACTCCGCGCGGCCTTCCCAGGAGTAGATATAGACTCAGATCACAAGTTGTTAGTGATGAATAGTAGGCTGAAGTTTAAGAGATTAATCACGAAGGGTTAATGCGAACGAAGGTACCTTAGGTAAGTGAACAAGTTAACAACCCAACTCCAGTTCACTAGTTTATCTGGAATGCTGCGAAAGACTGTTATTGTAAGTGAATCTCAATACGATGTAGAGTGAAATCAAGTTATAAATCAAATTGTGAATGTGTGAACACAACTGTTTGCAGCAACGCTTTATGTCACTTGATGTGCAAGTACGAAAGGTTTCAGATGTTTCATGTCTTTAGTCATAATCATTATCATCATATCATAATCATCGTCGTTTACACTCATGGATTAGGTTTGAGGAACATGTTCCGGCTTCGGATTCTTAGTTCCGATCTTTTGGCTGGCCTACGTCTCATATCACTTTGGGTGTATATTTCAAAACTTTTTTTTAGAATGTCAGCGTAGTTGTATTCTGTTCCCATGTTGCATCCACGTCTACTTATTTGTCTACGTTAACTACGTTAATGCAAATATTTTAACATTATTTCTAAACTCTATTTTGCATTCCTTAATTTGTCTCGTAACTTTTATTTCTGACGTCACTATTCATGCATTGGTTATTCGGTAGCTATATGTCAGACCTATGAGGTAGCAATGGAACAGCTACTGTTTTAGAGACTTTCGGTTGCGTTTCTTTAGTTGCATTTTTGTTTAATGTTATTTTCACTATATGATAAAAAAAAAAAACGTCGCAGCCCAGGAAGTTAAAATGATTTACTTGCTCCATTATTTTGTTTTCTGTATCTATTCTTGATCGTATCTGTTGTTTTCCTCGGGATGCCACTATCATTATCTTTTCTATAGAGCTTTTGAAATTATAATTTCGACCAATTTAGTTTCATTTAAAAATTGTTCTTGGTATTCCGCTTCTGATGTGGTTCATCTTGCCCGGTCATCAGCATACATTTATGTTTTCCCATACTGGTCCTTAGGTAGGGCCGCCCGAAGTGGCCGTGCGGTTCTAGGCGCTGCAGGCTGGAACCACGAGACCACTACGGTCGCAGGTTCGAATCCTGCCTCGGGCACGGATGTGTGTGATGTCCTTAGGTTAGTTAGGTTTAACTAGTTCTAAGTTCTAGGGAACTAATGACCTCAGAAGTTGAGTGCCATAGTGCTCAGAGCCATTTGAACCATTTGAACCTTAGGTAGATTTATTATCTATCTGACTTTAGTTTGCACATTTCACTTTCTAATAATGTCATTTCCATTTAAACTGAATACAGCTGAAGATAGACTGCAACCTTGTTTACTTTTTTGTTAGTTATAATACCAGTGCTACTTACACTGACGGAAAAATATCGAACGCCAAAAAATAATGAATGCAATGCAGTGAATTTCGGGAACGCACTTGTCTAGGTAACATATTTAGGTGTTTAACATTGCGAGATCACAGCATAACCTAAGCACGTAGTGAACCACTGAAAATGTTAGGTGCTGGTACCTAAATAACCAGTGTAACCGCAAGAATGTTGAATACAGCACTGCAAATGTATATGTATTGTGTTGTACGGGTGTCGGATTTTAGTCTGTGGCGTGTACTTCCATGCCTGCTGTACTTGGTCGGTCAAAACACGAACTGTTAATGCTATTTGAGGATGACGCTGGAGTTGTAGTCCCGATGATGTCCCAAATGTGCTCGACTGAGACAGATCTGCTGAACGAGGAGATAAAGGTAACATGTCGAGACTCTGTCCAACAACTTGGGTTGCAGCAGCGGTATGTGAGCGAGCTTTGTGTTGTTGGAAAACATCCCGTGGAATACTGGTCATAAATGGCAGAGAAACTGGTCGAGTCACCATACTAATGTACAAGTTTGCGGTCAAGATGTGTGGGATAACCAAGAAACTGCTCGTGCTATGATACGAAATCGCACCGAGCAGCTAATTCCAGATGTAGGTCCAATGTGTTTAACAAGCAGGCAGGTTGGTTGCATACCCTTTTTTTTTTTTTCTTTATTGTATTTCAATTCCCCATCGGGGCGGGCTGGCAGCAGCATATGCGCTGCTCTTCAGCCGAAAGACATAGAACAAAACAAGAGAAGACATTTAAAAACAGCAAAGGAGAGAAGAAGGCGAACATAGATATAAAAAAGGGAGAACATCATGGAAGGCAATATACAAAAAAAACGGGGTGACTGTAAAATGGAGATAAAAAAAAACTGTTTAAAAGTAGCACACACAAAAAGCCACACTCTGCGACGATTAAAAGAACACAAGGCACAGTATGACTGGGGCATAAAGGTGTTGACGGATGGCATAGCACACAACATAACACTGACGGCGAACCTCAAGGCAGGACACAATTAAAATCACACCTCTGGACGCACACGAGAAACAGCACGAAACAACACTGACGTGGCACACTGATGATGATCAATACAGAGGATCTGCCAGGTTCAAGGAGATGAGGGAGACCTGAAGAAGGGAGGGAGGGGAAGAGATGGGGGAGGGGAATGGGGGGCGCTCGGAAGAGGGCCAGGTAGGGAGGGATGTGGGAAGGAGAGAGGCAAGTATGGGGTGCAGGGTCTCAGGGGGGGGGGGATGGAGGAAAATCCGCTCTGGGAGAAGGAGGAAAGAGGAGAAGGGGGCCCTGGGGAGGGGGGGGGGGAACAAGGCCGGGTTATAGTTGGAAGGAAGGGTATATGTCACGGCGAAGTTCGTCATCCGGGAGGGGGAGGCGTTGGAAATTGCCCTGATGAAGGAGATGGAGGGTGTGGAGGTGGAGAGAGGGAGGGATACAGCGATAGAGGCGCGGCAACGGGCGAGGGGTGGAGAGGAAGGAGGAAACCAGAGGGTGGGGGGGATCAACCCTGCGAACAATGTAAAGGATGCGGAGATGTTGGAGGAACAAGAGGAGGTGGGGGAAGGGGATCAGTTCACACAGGAGCCGTGTGGGGGAAGGAAGGCGGATACGGAAGGCAAGGCGGAGCGCATGGCGTTCAAGGATTTGGAGAGCCTTGTAAAAGCGGGTGGGGGCGGAGAACCAGGCGACGCTGGCATAACAGAGGATAGGACGGATGAGGGATTTGTAGGTGTGGAGGATGGTAGAAGGATGCAATCCCCATGTCCGGCCGGACAGGAGTTTCAGCAGGCGGAGGCGGGAATGGGCTTTCTGCTGGATGGTCAGGAGATGAGGGGTCCAGGTGAGGTGTCGGTCAAGGGTGAGGCCAAGGTATTTCAGGGTGGGGGTGAGTTGGATAGGACGACCATAAAGGGTGAGGTAGAAATCTTGGAGGCGAAAGGAGCGAGTGGTATGGCCTATGATGATTGCCTGGGTTTTGGAGGGGTTCAGACGGAGGAGCCTCTGGTTACACCAAGTGGTGAACTGGTTAAGGTGGGTTTGGAGGGTTGCATACCCTCGGCTGGCCTCCTTTTAATCGACACATAGCCATCACTGGCACCGAGTGAGAACAACTTTCATCACAAAACACAAAGGTTTGCTTCGTTTCCTTCAACTAGCCCTCGCTTGACACAACTACAGTCGCAAATGGCGATGGTTGTGGCTCAGTGAATGCACGCTACAGGGCATCTGGCTTGGATCTGCCCTTAAAGTAGCCGACTTATAACTGTTCGTTGTGTCACTGTGGTGCCAACTTCTGATCAGATTGCTGCTACAGTTGGATGAGGACCCGCCAGAGCCATATGCATAACACGATGGGTTTTCCCTCTAGGTGGTGCCACCTGTCCGTCTTGAGCGCAGCCCGGTCTTCCTGGAACCGTACATTCTCGTGCTCAACGCTGCCAGCAGTCATGTGCAGTGTCTACATTCCTGCCTTGTCTTTCTGAAGTATCACAAGAGGAACATCGAGCTTCTCGTAGCCCTATCACACGACACCATTCAAATTCAGTAAGGTGTTGATAATGGCGTCTTAGTTACCTCAAAGTCAGTGTTGACTAATATCAACTCACCACGTCCCACGTCCAATCTCAAAGGTAACTAACCCTAACGATCGTTACCACACTTATTGGAAGGTAATCTCATTTGCTTCTAGCAGCACTTTTATGTGACTGGGGCGAAATCTGAACAGACATTAGCTTTCAGATGTAGAAACACACCTACTAACTTTTGTTTGTAGCACAACTCCTTCATGGTGCAATGATTTTGTCCGTCAGTGCATTTTATTTACTCTTTATTGCAAATTTAGGTTCATTCTATCACCTTTTAATGGATGATATCAAGTGTCGAAGATTACTGTTTTTTTTTTTTTGGAATTTCGAGCCCAGTTTTTTCATGATTATATTTCCAATAGCTTGAACTACTTTCACTATTAATTTCTCTCCTCTATATCTTCACAGTGAATATCACTGTCGACTGTTGTTCATTTAAACCCACTCTTGTCTTCAGTTATAATTGTTTTGGCTATCGGTCTTAATCTTAGAATTAAAATTCATGTGTGTACTTTATATCAGCTATTGAGACACTTATTTCCCTACAGTTATAACAGTCTTTCTCCTTCCTTATGCTGAGTACACAACAGCTGCTGACCTGACGTCTGATATTTTCTCCCAAGATAAATTTAGGAAGCGGGTCTTAGAAAGCTACTGTATTTTAACTACACGCTGTTAATTCCATCTACGCCAGCTGTGTTTCTGTTTTAAAGCTTTTTCTAAGTCTGCTGAAGTTAGAACGTCTACTCATTTCCCACGATAGTACATTGCTGCTGGTTCTGTTAAGTTTAGGTCATTTCCCATTGTTTGTAGTTGCTTGTCATAATCAAAGTACATCATTCCAGAAACCTCCGCATACCTCATTCAGCTATTATGTGTGTATGCAGACAGAAGCGACGAATGAAAATTTGCACCAAGCCTGGAGTTGGAACCCAGGCCTCCTGCTCATTAGGCAGATGTGCTTACCACTAAGCCACCCTGGCACAGTGCGTTTTTTACAACTGCGCCGGCAGCCCACCTGGTATTCTAAAGTCGAACAGCATCGCAGAAGCTCTGTTCTCAACGTGTATGAAAACAGCACCTCAGCTTCGAAGCGAAAGGAAGGATCCTGCCTGAAACCCAGGCATAGTGGCTTCAATCAGATGGAACTATATTGTTACAGAGGTCTTTTCAAGTCTGAAACATCTATAATGTATGTACGTACACTGAAGCGACGAATGATAATTTGTACCATGTTTGGGATTCGGACCTGGACCTGCTGCTCACTAGGGAGACGCGCTCATCACTACGCGAACCTGGTACAGCGGCTTTGCACAACTGCACGGACCAAGTGGGCTGAGGCGTGAACGGGTATTTGGATTGAAGAGGAAGGCGTGCTAGGGTGTCTGCGCAGCCGTGCAAAGTCACTGTGCTAGGGTGATGAAGTGTTAGGTGCGTCTGCCTAGCGAGCAGCACGCTCAGGCAAGAATGCTGGCGTTGGTGGAAATTTTCATCCGTCGTATCATTGTGCATACATACATACGTCATAGGTTGTGATAATATTTAGTGTAAAAATCTTGATGCTTAGTGTTCCGCAGCTTTTAGATATTTATTTAAAGACGTCTTCTATGCACCATGAGCTGCATTAGAGATGTTTTATAAAAACCGGTTTTCTGGTTTATAATCCGTCAATAGTGGCTTCTGATACAGGGAAACAGACAACTCCATGTACGTTAATTTATACAAAATGATAACTGTCCATACATAGCAGTAATATGTCTACTTCTGTTATGCACTTCTACAGCAATTGTAAAATCTTGAACAATGTGAGTATGAACTAAAAACGTGTACAAATAAACTATACGCTGACGATTTCCATGCGTTTACGAGAAAAAGTATAAGAAAGGTGTTAATGTTAGTACCAACGCGAAACGACATTATTCTGTGCAAGGAGAAGCCGAATTCGGGGGTCATGTACCTTAAAAGAGAATACAAATTAGCTTTACGTCCTTCATTTTTCATTTCGATTCTGTCTTTGCTACTCTTCTGAGCAGATCGATGGGCACTATGTACATAGGTCTCTAAAAGAACTTGCTTAAGACATATGTATCAAATGTTTCATTTGTTATTATTTCACTATTACCGTAGATACACTCCTCTTCAAATATTTAAGCACAAATTATTGATAAAGGATTACTTGAGGTTTCATTTCCGAGTACCGCTGTGCTCAAATAATGAATTTGGCCCGCACTGCTCCATAGGTAATTAAAATGCAACGTATTGGGTGATATTTATCGGACTAAGATTTTCAATTGGCTTGTAGCTCTTTTGTCCTAAGTATTGAGATCACATTAAAGATGTAACTGTTCAGACTAAGTAACGAAGGTCGTTATGACCTCTACCCAAGGCGTGGGTTGTAATGAAGTGGTGAGTCGATCCCTTTGAGATAGCAGAGAAACATCTTTGGAATATGTAAGTATGCAGGCTTTCCTGGCCGTTGTCACGGAAGTTAAAATCTTCGGGGTTATTAGGCCGCGTCATGTTTCTTCTAAAAGGCGTTTCGAACCCTCTGCTGGGATTTTTCTCAGGATCTTCTGGTGTCCACTACTGCTAGAACACTCTAGCGGTAGTGGACACGAGAAGATCCTGAGGAAGATCCCAGCAGAGGGGTCGAAACGTCGATCATTTTAAAAGAAACATGACGTTGCCTAATAACCCAGAAGATTTTAACTTCATCTTTGGAAAACTTCTCATTTGTTGAAACTTCCTGGCAGATTAAAACTGTGTGCCGGACCGAGACTCGAACTCGGGACTTTTGCCTTTCGCGGGCAAGTGCTCTACCATCTGAGCAACCGAAGCACAACTCACGCCCGGTCCTCACAGCTTTACTTCTGCCAGTATCTCGTTTGTTACTCGCAGTTCATCCGTCGTGTCGTTGCCTGTAGATGCCACCGTCAATTGGACGTAAACAGCACGCGCCCACTCAAAGAAGGCGCTGCATCCCTCTGTAGCGTGCAGACTCCAATGATGCGGCAAGGCCGCAGAGCCGAGACAGGAAGTCTGCATCAACCGCACCGGTTAGAGGATGTTAGCAGCACTCAGCGATACACTGGTAATCACTCTAGTGACGCCGTGCAGAAGTGGCAACTCCTAACAGTAGCAACAAGGTAATAGCCTACATAGGCGGTGGCAGTCGAGCGTCTGCACGTTCCCGGAGGGGAATCGGAGACCTGTAAGTAAGGCGGCGGACTATACGAGGCCCTCCTGGTTGAGACCGCCAAGTCCACAGCAATGGAGCCGGCACCAGGGCCATGGCTAGCAGCGCCAGAGGCCGCAGACGGAGACTCGTTGAGCCATTTGAGCCCTAACGCGAATAAATAGGTGGCGCCACGCTCTCAGTAGTATTCAGATTTAGCCAGAGGGAACGGCTGACAAGACGCACCGACAATAACGTCGGTCTCTTTTCAGTTCTGTGGTCGGACTGTGAGGTTGGTCGAGTTGGAGAGCCGGGAACTGGGCCGCGGTGTTGTCTCCAGTGACCTCATATTCTGAATCCATAGTTCGTTGCCGCAGTCCTTCCTGTCACACGCGAAGTGTGTGACAGAAGCGAGTTGGAAGATTCAGAGTGGGACCATCGGCAAGGAGTAACCATCCTGACGTGTACTGCCGTAGCAGCGTTTCTGTGGTTAGTAGCTAGGAGAGATGCAGTCCTACCACCGGGAGAACCCTGCTCTCACATGTCAACTTGCATTGTCTACCTGCTTGCTACTGGTCATTAAAATTGCTACACCACGAAGATGACGTGCTGCAGACGCGAAATTTACCCGACAGGAAGATGATGCTGTGATATGCAAATGATTAACTTTTCAGAGCATTCACAAAGGGTTGGCGCCGGTGGCGACACCTACAACGTGCTGACATGAGGAAAGTTTCCAATCGATTTCTCATACACAAACACCAGTTGACCGGCGTTGCCTGGTGAAATGGTGTTGTGGTGCCTCGTGTAAGGAGGAGAAATGCATACCATCCCGTTTACGACATTGATAAAGGTCGGATTGTAGCCTATCGCGATTGCGCTTTATCGTGTCGCGACATCGCTGCTCGCGTTGGTCGAGATCCAATGACTGTTAGCAGGATATCGAATCGGAGGGTTCAGGAGGGTATTACGGAACGCAGCGCTGGATCCCAACGGCCTCGTATCACTAGCAGTCGAGATGACAGGCATCTTATCCGCGTGGCTGTAACGGATCGTGCAGCCACGTCTCGATCCCTGAGTCAACAGATGGGGACATTTGCAAGACAACAACCATCTGCACGGAGACCATGGCTGCGGTTGCCCTTCACGCTGCATCACAGACAGGAGCGCCTGCGAGGGTGTACTCAACGACGAACCGGGGTGCATGAATGGCAAAACGTAATTTTTTTCCGGATGAATCTAGTTTCTGTTTACAGCATCATGAAGGTCGCAACCGTGTTTGGCGACATCGCGGTGAACGCATATTTGAAGCGTTCATTCGTCATCGCCATACTGGCGTATCACCCGGCGTGATGGTATGGGTTGCCGTTAGTTACACGTCTCGGTCACCTCTTGTTCGCATTGACGGCACTTTGAACAGTGGATGTTCCATTTCATATGTGTTACGACCCGTGGCTCTACCCTTCATTCGGTCCCTGCGAAACCCTACATTTCAGCAGGATAATGCACGACCGCATGTTGCAGGTCCTGTACAGGCCTTTCTAGATACAGAAAATGTTCGATGCTACCCTGGCTAGTACATTCTCCAGATCTCTCACCAATCGAAAACGTCTGATCCATGGTGGCCGAGCAACTGGCTCGTCACAATACACCAGTCACTACTCTTGATGAACTGTGGTATCGTGTTGAAGCTGCATTGGCAGCTGTACCTGTACAAGCCATCCACGCTCTGTTTGACACCATGTAAAGGGGTTTCAAGGTCGTTATTACGGCCAGAGGTGGTTGTTCTGGGTACTGATTTCTCAGGATCTATGCACCCAAATTGCGTGAAAATGTAATCGTATGTCATTTGTCCAATGAATACCGGTTTATCATCTGCAATTCTTCTTGGTGTAGCAATTTTAATGGCCAGTAGTGTACGTTAGGCCGTTTAGGAACTTTCGCTGTAATTAACGTCTTTGTGCCGCCCGTTGCGGTATTCGTACAACAAAGTTTGCTGTGCGACAAGTTCTTTCAGTCTCTTCTGTAATTTTAATAGACATTACTGTGTATTTATACCTCGTGTCAATGGCTGGAGCACGTCCGACTTTCTGGGAAGGAGCAGCACGTTTTAGACAGTTAAATTTTGTATGGTGCAGCTCAGCCTCCCTTAGTATTTCCAGTTTTTGCAATTATTTTTTACAGACCTGTCCCCTTTTTAATTTCGTGTTTCAAAAAGCAGTTCTGCATTGCACTTCCCGCCTGTGCTTCGTTTGAATGGGATGTCTGATCGGGGTAATTTGGGAGAGAAATTTGTGAATTAATTCAGCTCCCTTCTGGTGTGTTAACGGCTGCTGTCTGTTGCTTGGCACAGTAATTCGGGATGCCGTAAGCCCCAAACTGTTGTCTACACCACAAAGCAGGTTCGCGTGCAACGGGTATTGGCACTTACCTCACTTGTTAAAGAAGTTGATTTTTATAAACTCGTTAGCATTGCTGTTTCTTCAACGGCTGTTCGCTCATTATTTGTATACTTTAGAGTATTCCCCCTTGGTGTTCTTTTTCAGCTGCGAGTAGACTTGAATTTATTTACACCATTTCGATTCAAGGCCAAGTAGAAAAATGGAAAAGAGCGTTTGCGTCATTGGCCGGGAGGCCTCTGACGAGGCAGGTCCGGTTGCTTTGGTGCCGGTCTTATTACATTCGACACCACATTGTGCGACCTGCGCGCTGGATGAGGATGACATGATAATGAAGACAACACAACACCCAGTCCCTGAGCGGAGAAAATCTCCGACCCAGCCGGGAATCGAACCCGGGCCTCTTAGGACTGCAGTCCGTCACGCTGACCATTCAGCTATCGGGGCGGACTAAACCAAGAGGAAGTGCTTTTTTAAAATTTGTTGTCAAGTGTTAAGGTTCCAATTCTTGTTTAAGCGCATATTAGTTCGTCAAATCTGGGGCAGTTCGACTTCAAATTTTTGTGTCTTATCCTTTGTAGTATCTGATTTTGTTGGGCATTACCTTGAGGTGCGCGATTCACTCGCCGTTTCCAGTACACATGCGTCATTACAAATTACTGGGAGCTGGCTGGATTCAATTTAATTTTAACTGTTTCAGAAAAAAGAGATTTTCATGGTTAATGACAGAATCTAAAGTGTGAATTTGACCAGTTGTTGTCATAAGCACTTTAATGTTATTTTACGTCTGTGTTTTACAATGAGATGGTCTCTGTTCCTTGACCAAACTAGCACGTGGAGCATCCCCATAAAGTGGTAGCGTCTGATTCGAAACTTGTTCCGTTTGACTTCAGCTGACATTTTTCACTGTCTGAAATTTGTGTGCGTCAGGAATTGTGTTAAACCCCTGTTTGCCAATTACCTCCATCCCCTAGGCAACCAAGAAGCAGGTGCGATTCACCACTTATACTCGTAGACGTATGCATAGGTAGACTAGTATATTATTGGACCGATTTAGGTCCCTCTTTGAGGCATGTGTCCAGCAGACTGCGATACCTTTGACTAGAATGAGGGTTATTTGTACAGGCTTGGTATCCAACTACACCGGTTCTGATCACGTGAGCCATTGCATCTGGGACTCAGTTGTGAAGTAACTGCACCATCATACTTGCAGTCGCTTTGCTTTCCTGCTATGTCGCGGATATTTCCACTCTGGCTGCACCCTGCGATGCAGTAAACGCCTGACGTTGTACACTATGTGATCAAAACTATCCGGACACCACAAGAAACATACGTTTTTCATATTAGGTGCATTGTGCTGCCACCTACAGCCAGGTACTACGTATCAACGACCTCAGTAGTCATTAGACATGGTGAGAGAGCTGAATGGGGCGCTTCGCGGAACTGACGGACATGGAACGTGGTCAGGTGATTGGGTGCCACTTATTTTCATACGCCTGTACATGGGATTTCCACACCCTAAACATGCCTAGGTCCACTGTTTCCGATGTGACAGTGAAGTGCAAACGTGAAGGGGAACGTATGGCACAAAAGCGTACTGGCCGAACTCGTCTGTTGACTGACGGAGACCGCCGACAGTTGAAAAGGGTCGTAATTTGCAATAGGCAGACATGTATCCAGACAATCACATAAGAATTCCGGACTGCACCAGGATCCACTTCAAGTACTATGACAGCTATGCGGGAGGTGAGAAAACTTGGATTTCATGGTCGAGCGGCTGCTCATAAGCCACACATCACGACGGTAAATGCAAAACGACGCCTAGCTTGGTGTAAGGAGAGTAAACATTCGACGATTGAACATGGGAAAAACGTTGTGGGGAGTGACAAATCACGGTACACAATGTGGCGATCCGATGGCAGGGTGTGGGTATAGCGAATGCCGGGTGATAGTCATCTGCCAGCGCGTGTAGTGCCAACAGTAAAATTCGGGGCGGTGGTGTTCTGGTGTGGTCGTGGTTATCATGGAAGGGGCTGCACCCCTTGTTGTTTTGCGTGGCACTATTACAGTACAGGGCTAAATTGATGTTTGAAGCACCTTCTCGCTTCCCACTGTTGAAGAGCAATTCGGGGATGGCCATTGTATCTTTCAACACGGTCAAGCAACTGTCCGTAATGCAAGACCTGTGGCGGAGTGATTACACGACAATAACTTACCTGTAAGGGGCCTTCCAGCACAGAGTCCTGACCTGAGTCCTATAGAACACCTTTGGGATGTTTTGGAACGCCGATCTCGTGCCAGGCCTCACCGACCGACATGGATGCCTCTCCCCATTCCAGTACTCCGTCAAGAACGATGTGCCATTCCCCAAGAATCCATCCAGCACCTGATTGAACGTATGCCTGCGACAGCGGAAGCTCTCATGAAGGGTAAGGGTGTGCCAACACCATACTCAATTCCAGCATTGTCGATGGAGGGCGTCACTGACTTGCAAGCCATTTTCAGTCAGGTGTCCAGATACTGTTAATCGCTCCAGGCAGTTCTTGCTGTATCAGCAAGTAACCCGCTACGAAATACGTAAGTGGTCCCTTCTGTAAGCCGAGGGTGATTTTTCCCTATGCAATATGTTTGGTGATGGCTGACCCGCTTATGTTGGCCCTTCCAGATTCTGAGGATGATGTCTTATTTTTTTTCCCCCAGCCGCCCCAGGTACGTCGTTTGGCGGAGCAAAGCAACCATAATTTGTTTCTCAAACATTTTACTGAAACTTCACTGAAGTACTGTGCAGCACCTGCCTCTGCCTGGTAATGTACGACGGAGCACTGAAAAGTAATGCCTCCGACGTTTATATGTAAAAACTCTCATAGCTTTTGAAATAAACAAGCGTTAGTAACGTTCTACATCTTTATTGTTCACGTTTACGTATTTTCAGCCGTCTGCCGCTAGAATTGTATCGTGAAACATGTCGGTAAGTATCGTTACGATGTCGGTGTGTGAGAAATAGTGTACTGTAATCAACTTTCGACTTCGAATAGTTCGACCACACATGGAACAGCCTGTCCTTCAGTATGGTAATGCCAGCCCTCACACGAGTGCTGCTACATCTACAACAGTCCGACGCCATGAGTTCAGTGTCATCGACATCCCTCATACTGTCCCGAATTGGCCCCATACAATACTCATGATTCAAAACTTACGGGACAGCTTCGAGGACTTCACTCCGATAGTGGTGAAGTAGCGCAAGCAGATGTGATGTTGTTGCTCCGTCAACGAATTCAGCTGTTCTGCAGTGACGGTATCAACGAACAGGTCTCTAATTGATAGAAATGTGTTCGTCGCTAGGTTGACTATGTTCAGAAATAATATATACAAATGAAGAATAAAGATGCAGAATCTTAATATCATTTGTTTCATTAAAAAAAGTGAAAGTTTTCACATTAAGGACTCGGTGTCATTTCTTTGCAGCACGTTCTTGTATAACTCGATTCTTTGCGTATCCCTGGAGACTCTCCTTCTACGCGGTATTTATAATGCATGATAAGTGAATGAATTAATGAATACATGAGATCAGGTCGCTTTCGATACAGTTGTCGTAAAGTGTCATAATTTTTAACGTTCATTTACTTATAATAAGTAGTTGTGTGTTACATTTCATGTAATGAGTGAAGCCTGAAGAAATACTCATATTGGCACGAGACCAGTAAACTGTTTACAAATGAAAGACGATTTTGACGCCAAAAATAAATATAATATTTTTCTGAAGCACAGCTATCTTCGGTTGTCAGGTAACAGGAACCCCTTCTGGTCATTGCTCTGTCTTGCTTAAGTGTAATTCGTGTTTATTTTTGTGGTCAATACAGTTTTCAGATACTGTTATTCTACAATCCGTGACTGTCTAAGCCAAACAATTATTTACAGTAAGATTCTGTTTGTAAATAATAACACAACCATAATCACAGCAAACACTATTTAGATTGTGTCAGATGATCACGTGTTTCAAAGATAGTTGCAAATTTTTTTTCTAGCTTCGGTCTAAATATGAGATGTGCAGTTTACGCCAACACTCCGTGGTACTATTCAAGAATTTCATGAACTGGAATAGAATAAGAGCTGAATGAGTGTCGATTTAAACGATAATTCCAACGGTAGGATTAATCGAATAATAAGATTAGCTCATTAGGAAGAGTATTAAGCCATGCATTTCCGACCGAGCGAGGTGGCGCAGTGGTTAGCACACTGGACTCGCATTCGGGAGGACGAGGGATTAATCCCGCGTCCGGCCATCCTGATTCAGGTTTTCCGTGAATTGCCTATATCGCTCCAGGCAAATGCTGGGATGGTTCCTTTGAAAGGGCAAGGCCGACTTCCTTCCCTATCTTTCACCAATCCGATGAGACCAATGACTTCGCTGTCTCATCCCCCAAGCAACCCCCCCCCCCCCCCCAATTATTTCCGGTGATTTTACTCAATTCGACAACTAGGGTGATACCACAGCCACAGCCTGGGGGCCAAAGTTACGAAATTATTCATCGTTTGCGTAAGTGTCTGGTGGAAGTTGTTTGAGGCGCTTTAGCTCTTCCGCTGTGAAAACACGGGCACCAGTAATCCGTGAAGGCTGAGGCAGAAGACCGACGGAGGCTGGTTCTGTGTTGACTGAGCAAACCCGTCCTATCCTTGTGCAAGCGCCGGAGTCGTCAAACAAACTAAACAACCTGTTATCTTTCTTTTTTGTTTTTTCATATTCTACTGTCTCTGAGATGGGCACAATCTCTTCCTGTTGCTCGCGTCTTGTACACTCGTATCATTTTTAAGGAATATGGTATGTGAACTAATGCATTAGAATGAATTACAATTGCCCATTTCCTTAGAATCTGTGTCATTCACGTTTCCTCAGGAAGAACTTTCACTGAGAATTTTGACTGACACTGACAGAACCTATCGTACGGCCATCGAATTTGTACAGAAATGGCTAGATCGCTAGAAACAACTGAAATACATGTACAGTTATGTTTTAAATACGTTAAATATATGTGAAATATATTTGATAAGTATGCACATCGGCAAAGCCACAGGTAAAATGCCCAGCGTAAGTCGCTGGAACTAATTATGCTAAATGTGATACAAAATTTCTGTGGGACTGGTCAGTAGCGCCCAGACGTCCAGAATCTGGTACAAAACATATTTCTGAATGCACAAGGCTTTTATGGAGTTTGTGGTGTCACCGTCAGACACCACACTTGCTAGGTGGTAGCCTTTAAATCGGCCGCGGTTCATTAGTATACGCCGGACCCGCGTGTCGCCACTGTCAGTGATAGCAGACCGAGCGCCACCACACGGCAGGTCTAGAGAGACGTACTAGCATTCGCCCCAGTTGTACAGCCGACTTTGCAAGGAACGGTTCACTGACAAATACGCTCTCATTTGCCGAGACTATAGTTAGCATAGCCTTCAGCTACATTTGCTACGACCTAGCAAGGCGCCGTATTCAATTGATATTGAGATTCTATTAATGTATCATCAAGAGCGATGTTCTACAAATGTGGATTAAAGTTAAGTATTCCAGAAGCTACGTACTTTTCTTTATAGCATTCATTACGTATCCTGTTTCAGACCTCACGCCAGCCTGCGTGAGTTTAAGCTCGTGCCTTTCGGCTTCCTCTCATTGTGTCTAGTCTGTCTTGTCTAGACACAACAGAGTTTATGGCCATTCTTTGGAAACTTCGAAATGGATGC
This sequence comes from Schistocerca piceifrons, assembly GCF_021461385.2. Lineage (NCBI taxonomy): Eukaryota > Metazoa > Arthropoda > Insecta > Orthoptera > Acrididae > Schistocerca > Schistocerca piceifrons. Next base: position 671,287,794 of record NC_060141.1, read on the forward strand.
AAAATACACACAACCGTTGGGGTAAAACCATTGAATGAACTGAAAGAACTGATCACACAGAAAACTTCCTCGTACGAAGACAACAACGTGCGGCACAACGACGTCAATCAGAGGGAAGTTAATAAACGGAAATTCGCAGAAACACACAGTCGTCTCATTGGCTTCTTGCCTAACAAGGACGCATCCTCTGCGTTATTGCAGTCGTCAGTGCTCTGCCTGTAGCGCCTGTAGCGCTAGTCAGCCTACCTGGACTCCTTTGCTAAATTTTTTGGCGTCATTGTATTGTCCTGCGTATGCCTTGTGAGTTAGATAATACGGTTGTCCACGTGTTGCACGGATACTTGAAGTTTGTTGTGGATAGAGAATTTGGGAATTTGAGAAGTAGAGCACGGAGACAAGTAGACTGGGAGCGGGAAAATAAAGCGTATGTCATGGAGGAACGGCAGAGGCACAGTTTGAATGTAGGGAAACGTTGCTTTTCAACGGTGTTAGCAACAATGATGTCGGGCAACAAGGAAATCCGGGAGACGAAAGCGATATGACTTTTCTTGAGGGGACAAACAGTGTGAGGTCGTGTTTAATAGAAGATCTGAGCCTACCACAACATATTGAAGCAGAGACCATTATTAGAAATCCGGACAGAGAAGACAGGGCGATATCAGAACGCAATGATAGAGAAACTATACCGCAGAAATCAAGTAGTGATCAGTTTGAACAAGAAGGTCGAAAGCGTGGAAAAGCGGCAAAATTACGCTGAGCAGCGCATCGACACGAAAATACGTGAAGCCATGGATATTCATGCGACAGCGGCCATGGACAAATTAGAATCTGAGGTGCGTAAATTAGGGACTGGTTTGGACATGACAACTGCAACTCCAATGAGCGAAACTCAAAAGGTCCGGACTCTTCCTTCGTTCAAATCTCAATAGGAAACTATCAACATGCGTATGGAGAAGAAACTGGAGGAGGCGCTAAGGAAACGATTTCAAATGCGACCAAGCGCGGACGCAACAGAACAAGAAACAAATTCGAACGGGACAGATAACTACATACCGTCAGCAGCGAGCAGGGGACATGATGGGATGAACGTCGCATTTTCTTTAAGCCATGGAGGCAGCACAAGTGAGGGAACGTCGAACCAGGACATCCAAAGGGCGGATATTTTCCGTAGGACGGAAGTTGTCGAGGAAACGCCATTTGATTTCCAGCACTTCTTGCAAGTTCGAAAATTCGAAATTCACCTACTATCACAATTAGACCTCTCTTTACCTCCAAATTGGCCTTTAAAATACAAATTACAGTTTATTTGCGACTACTGGCAAGGGTCAGTTGCGGAGAAAATGCACTCGAGTTCCAACGTAGTTACCACTGCCAAACGACCGCGTGGTGAAGTGATGCCAGGGCTGGACTTCAGTTAAGTACTTTTAACGCGACATGGTACCACGGTATTATAGGTTTTACCTTTTAATGTTGACTATGCCTTACTGTGGCATGTTACAGTAATTTAATGCTTCTGAAAAAGGCTAGATTATTCTAGCAGAAACATGGGTAAAGACCAGAAAATTCTCGAAGCTGAGCGGATCTGTCAATAAATTAGTCTATCACAGTTGCTGACGGGGCTGCAGTATGCTAAAACGTCTTAAAAGCGTAAATATCATGTGACTAGCGCCTCCCGCCTGGTAGACGGTTCGCCGGGTGTAAGTCTTTAGATTTTACGCCACTTCGGCGTCTTGCGCGTTGATGGGGAAGAAATGACGATGATTAGGACAACACGACACCCAGTCTCATAGCGGAGAAAATCCTGGATCCAGGCGAGAATTGAACCCAGCCCCTTAGGATTGACGTTCTGTCACGCTGACCACTGAGCTACCAGGGGCGGACGTGCCGAAACTGAGAACTGAGTTGACTGTCGGAAGCAATTTTCTAAGCGAGTACTATGCAATACTGGATCTAGGTCGTGGTACAGCGCCATTCTAGGCGCTTCAGTCTGGAACCGCGCGATCACTACGGTCGCAGGTTCGAATCCTGCCTCGGGCTTGGATGTGTGTGATGTCCTTAGGTTAGTTAGGTTTAAGTAGTTCTAAGTTCTAGGGGACTGATGACCTCAGATGTTGAGTCCCATAGTGCTCAGAGCCATATGAACCATACAGCGACATTAAATAAGGATAAAAGCATCATGCTTCGGTACATTGATCGGGCGATACGGACGTCTCAGTAAGGTGCATTAAGATTGCGTAGATTCAGAAGAACGGCATTTACGAAAGTCGAAATCAGTGTCGAGAAATGAAAAGGATTGCCGCTATGACCCAGAGGACACGGAGTACGGGATCTGTCAGGCGAAACAAGAGAGGGTTAGTGGTACTGACAATTTTACCGAAGAGGAGGGGGCAGAACTAGAAACTCTGTTACTGTACAACATTGAGGTCTTCCTACCTAAGACAGGAGCCATCAGTAATTTCCACTATGCATTCCGTGTCAAAGAATATCAGAAGTTCTTCATCCCACCTTATCCCATTCCCATCGCATACAGAAAGTCCAGAAAGAAGTATGGAGGATGCTACAAGAAGGGATAATTGAAACCAGCGTGTCCACGTACATTAACCCATTGTGGGTAGTTGAAAAGAAGAATGGGTCAATACGTCTGGTGCTTAATTCAAGGCAAATCAACACGATAATCTTGCCAGAAACAGACCATCCGGGGAAGCTAGAAGATCTCTTGCAAAGATTTAATGGTGTCAAAGTGTTTCCGTCCATTGACCTCCATTCATGTTTCTGGCAAATTGAATTACATCCTTCGTGTCGTCAATACACAGCTTTCCTTGTTGAAGGACACTGCTATCAGTTCCAGTGATTGCCCTTTGGCATCAATATATCGTCCGCAGCATTCATTATGGGGCCGAACGGAATTCTGTCAGAAAGTCTGAAGAACGACATCATGTCCTACGTTGATGATATCCTCATCGCAAAGCCAACTTGGGACCAACACAACAAGGTCCTTGGCGAACCACTAGGAACACTAAGACAACATGGTGCCACAATTAAATTGGAAAAAGTCTTGTTTCGGAAAGAGGAAAGTGTATTTTCTCGGGCACGTGATTTCACCAGAAGGGATGGCACCTAACCTGGAAAAACTCGAAGCTATAGCCCAGTTCCCAAGACCACAGACCAGGAAAGACCTCAGAAGGTTCCTGAGCTTCGTAAATTTTTATAAGAAGTTTATTAGAACGAAGGAGAATAGCGCACCAAGACTTTGTGCCTTAACAGGAAAGAAGACACCGTGAACATGGGACAAGGCAGAGGATCATGAATTCAATGCGCTTAAACAAGTCCTTATGGAGGCACCTATCCTAGTTCACCCTGACTTTACAATGGATTTTTGCAAGTGACCTGACACAGCGAAAACAGGTATGGCGTAGTAAAGACCATAGCATTTGCAGCCGCATCCGTACAAAATGCGAAATGTATTACTCAGTAACTGAAACTTTCTGGCAAATTAAAACTCTGTGCCGGACCGAGACACTAACTCGCGACCTTTGCCTTTTGTGGGCAAGTGCTCTACCATCTGAACTATCCAAGCACGACTTACGGCCCGTCCTCCCAGCATCAATTCTGCCAGTACCTCGTCTCCTCTTTGCAAAGCGTACTCAGTAATTGAGTTGGAGGCACTGGCTATCGTGTGGGCTTTCAAAAAGTCAAATATTTCCTTCTTGGACAAGTCGGCAAAATTGGGTCACAATCGGCTGACACGGTGGGTTTTATTGCTCCAGCAATTTGACTTCAGCATCACACTTGTCCCGGGAAAAATAAATGCAGTTGCGGATACACTTTCACGTTCGCCGATTGGGAGACCAGATGCAAAGGGAGAAGATGAGGGGGATATTCATTTTAGTTTATTCTGTCTGCGGGGAGTCGCTTTCGAGGACTTCATGACTGCATCATTACGGGATATAAGAAGAGATCAGGATAAAGGTCCGGAATTGAAGCAACTGAAAGAACGTTGGAAGAACCGCCAGGAAGTCGAATTACGGATGTTTTACCTTGTAAGGAAGGAGATATTATTCCACCGACGAAACCCAACCAGCACGATATGGTGACTTTGCATACCAGGCGAGTTAGTTAACAAGTTAATCTGGTACACACACTTAAGTTATTGTCACTTCGGACCACGGAAATGCTTCCTTAAATAGAAGGGCTCTGAGCACTATGGGACTCAACTGCTGAGGTCATTAGTCCCCTAGAACTTCGAACTACTTAAACCTAACTAACCTAAGGCCATCACAAACATCCATGCCCGAGGCAGGGTTCGAACCTGCGACCGTAGCGGTCTTGCGGTTCCAGACTGCAGCGCCTTTAACCGCACGGCCACTTCGGCCGGCTTAAATAGAAGGACCTGTGTCATTTTAAACAAATGGAAAGACTCACAGGGAACGTTCTATCTGTATGCAAGCCGTGTCAGAAGGCAACACCAGACAGCCAGACAATGAAGGCACCCCGTCCGTCCAACCGTTCAAAACAAAATGCGAACATGGCAGCCGCGGACTTAATGGAACTGATGCCGGTCAGTCGGAGTGTTTTCCGATACATTTTATTAGTCGTTTAATTAACATCGAAGTTTGCTACATTTACTCCGTTACGACGAACCACGGCAGTCACTGTATGTAAGGTGTTAACGACAGACTTCCTAGCGCATGTAGGCAGTTTGGACAAAATTATTACAGATAACGGGGCTCAGTGCAGGTCAAAACGATGGAAGGACACTCTGGAGAGATATAGGATGGCACTCATTTAAAAATCTGGACATCACTCGATTTCCAAAATGTCGTGAATAATCTTCCACATGGTTCAATTCTCTCGGCACCGATAAGCGTGTTCAAGAACAGAAACCCACCGGAGAAAGTACGGGAGCTAGTGGAATTACCCCGGCGGAAACAGATTCCTCACCGAGAGATAATCGGGATGGCACTGGAAAGGTTTCGGGAAGCTGTGAGGAGAAGGAAAGAGCGAGAAGATAAAAAAAAAAAAAATAAACAAAAAAAAAAAACACAGATGAAACAGTGCCGTAAGTTCTTCAAATGTTCAAATGTGTGTGAAATCTTATGGGACTTAACTGCTAAGGTCATCAGTCCCTAAGCTTACACACTACTTAACCTAAATTATCCTAAGAACAAACACACACACCCATGCCCGAGGGAGGACACGACCCTCCTCCGGGATCAGCCGCACAGGCTATGCTGCAGCGCCTGACACCGCTCGGCTAATCCCGCGCGGCCATAAGTTCTTCAACGCGTATAATGGACCGCTTCGGAAACGCCGTGTCGCTCACGAGAATGCGTATGAGCTGGAGTTACTGAAATCTGGATGATCAGCAGGAGTGTATCACATATCGCAAGTTAAACCATTCATTGAATAAAGCTGGAGGTCACGATAACAGCAGTTACAGCAGGAGGAAGGAGAAGAGAAGAAAATAGGAGGGGGGAAATACGGTGGCAATTTCTTATTCTGAACAGGCGACAGATAGTTTAAGGGGCGGCGTCAGCCAAATATAATCATTGCAGAATAAGGTTGTTTAGTTATAATTATTTTAATCTTAATAATCATATCTTTAGATTCTTTTTTGTGATTCACCACGATAATTAACGTACCAACGTCTCCCATCACTGTTAGCCGTAAGAGTTAGGCTTTGTTAGAATTTATTAGTAATATGTATCAAGTTTATAGTCGTACAGTTGGTCGCCCCAGAGCTGAGTAATTACAATTGTTGAGAGCAGAAAAGTGCCTATTTCACGACGGAACCCTCGTTGTTCATTTAAGTTCTATTTCGCACGAGTTAATACGTTCTCATAGCAGTTTTGCAGTTTGCACATATTGACAGAATCAGGTGTCACAACAACGACAGAAATTTATGTCTTCGAGTCAGAAACAAGTGCACGAGTATTGTTGACGGAATTCTTCTCGTAAGATCTTGCAGTTCAGCTACAATCTTATTTATTCTGTTGATTGAGTGTGTATCGCAGTAAACGCCCTTGTACGGTCCAGTGTATAGTTCGTGGTATAGTGTGTGAGAAGGGCGTCGTTGACTCTGGTTTGTGAAATCCATGGAGGTATTTTGCCGGAAGGTCGTGTTTGACCACGCAAGAGGCGTGTTGACTTTCTTGTATGTTTCGCAGTGGTTTGTGAACGTTGCCCAATGCAATGTGTCTTCTCTGTGGGCTGATTATTGTCATCGCCAGTGGCGCGATGAATTTGTGGTGTGGTTTTTGTCTATGGATATCCCATTCGTGCAAAGTTTCTGGTGAATGAGATATTTTATTCGAGTGCGGTTACACAGATGAACTATCGCGTCTTGTGTGATTGTTGTTCATTGTTGCTATGTGCTTGTTTCCGCATGAGGTTTTCCACACTACTGTGTATTGATATTCGTGTGGGCTTTTGCGAGTAGTTAGTGAGCGCCTGTGTGGTAGATGTTGGGCAATGGTTTGTACTATGTGACATGAGCACAGAATGTGCGAGTCACTTTGGTATGTTTTCGCAGAGTGAGAGAGGCACACCATTATTTCGTAGAGAGAGAAGAACGGAAGAAATGTAGCTTCGCAGTCAAATATCGATAATACATTGTGCTTTTTTGTGTTTGTTTCCGGAACTAGAGTGGAAAATTCGTACACCAAACTGAGAAAATTTTAGGTCACTTTCGGCAAAAAGATGATTTTGTACATTAATTATATTTCCACATAGGAGAGAGAGCAGACTGGTGACGTTGGCACTTATCGAGATTCATGCCTTACACCAACATTAGTGCCACCATAACAACAAAAAGTCATGGGAAGTCTAGTAGCTTCATCAGTTTGTGTATCGTTTTTAGTAGTTTGGTTGCATGAATAAGTAGTAGACTTAGACGGGATGAGAGTAACTGTAGTGAATGTGTAGTCTAAGCCAGCTTAGTACTTTGATTAGCACTACAGTCTCATACTTTACAACACCTCACCAGTACTTAAGATTATAAAGATTTAGACACAAAAAATTAATCATTTAAAATTATTGGCCATTAGAATTGCTGTACCACGAAGATGACGTGCTATAGATGCGAAATTTAACCGGCAGAAAGAAGATGCTGTGACATGCAAACAGGTTTTTAGAGGAGTCACACAAGGTTGGCGCCGGTGGCGACACCTACAAAGTGTTGACATGAGGAAGGCTTCCAAGGGATTTCTCACACACAAACAGCAGTTGACCGGCGTTGCCTGGTGAAACATTGTTGTGATGCCTCGTGTAAGGAGGAGAAATGCGTACCATCACATTTCCGACTTTCATAAAGGTCGGATTGTAGCCTATCGCGATTGCGGTTCATCGTATCGCGACATTGCTGCTCGCGTTGGTCGAGATCCAATGACTGTTAGCAGAATATGGAATCGGTGGGTTCAGAAGGGTAATACGGAACGCCGTGCTGGATACCATCGGCCTCGTATCACTAGCAGTCGAGATGACAGGCATCTTATCCGCATGGCTGTAACGGATCGTGCAGCTACGTCTCGATCCCTGAGTCAACAGATGGGGACGTTTGTAAGACAACAACCATCTGTACGAACAATTCGACGACGTTTGCAGCAGCATGGACTATCAGCTCGGAGAACATGGCTGCCGTTACCCTTGACGCTGCATCACAGACAGGAGCGCCTGCGATTGCGTACTGAACGACGAACCTGGGTGCATGAATGGCAAAACGAATTTTTTTTTTCGAATGAATCTAGATTCTGTTTACAGCATCATGATGGTCGCAACCGTGATTGGCGACATCGCGGTGAACGCATATTTGAAGCGTTCATTCGTCATCGCCATACTGGCGTATCACCCGGCGTGATGGTATGGGTTGCCGTTGGTTACATGTCTCGGTCACCTCTTGTTCGCATTGACGGAACTTCGAACAGTGGACATTACATTTCAGATGTGTTACGACCCGTGGTTCTATCCTTCATTCGATCCCTGCTAAACCCTACATTTCAGCAGTATAATGCACGACCGCATGTTAAAGGTCCTGTAGGGCCTTTCTGGATATAGAAAATGCTCTACTGCTGCCCTGGCCAGCTCATTCTCCCGATCTCTCACCAATTGAAAAAGGTCTGGTGAATGGTGACCGAGCAACTGGCTCGTTACAATACGCCAGTCGCTACTGCTGATGAACTGTGATATCGTGTTGAAGCTGCATGGGCAGTTGTACCTGTACACGCCATCCAAGCTCTGTTTGACTCAATGACCAGGCGTATCAAGGCCGTTATTACGGCCAGAGGTGGTTGTTTTGGGTACTGATTTGTCAGAATCTATGCACCCAAATTGCGTGAAAATGTAATCACATCTCAGTTCTAGTATAATATATTGGTCCAACGAATACCCGCTTATCATCTGCATTTCATCTTGGTGTAGCAAGTTTAATGGCCAGTAGTATAAAAGACTACTTGTAAAATAGAATAAGATTTCATTTTTGTCAAAAGAGCTCTGTATACCATTTTATGTATCTATTCTTGGAATAAATATGTAAAAGAATCCTTTACAATTTAGTTATAATTTCCACTGTAGCTATGCTGTAAACATATTTGTAAATAATGGTACTGTCCCCATGTAAGCATTGTGCAGACTACAGGAGCTGAGTGGAGGCAATGTAGCAGGCGGCTGGAGAGGTCGCTGACACTGGAGCGGCTTTAGCAGCTGGGCAGATGGGGCGCCAAGCAGAAGGGGCAGTCAAGTCGTCTGGCAGCCCTGTGAGACAGAGGGGACGCAGCTGTCTCCAGGCGGTGTTGACCCACATAGCGATTGCAGGGCAACTGGTCAACATGACACCATTGGGCTACGTGAATGGAGGCAGGTGCAGACGAGCTTTTGGGACATGAGATGTCAACAAAGTGTTGGTGCCCTGACAGCAAGTGAGGACTTTCACCGCCGCTTCCGACTTCCAAGTTCCTGAGGGACACACCTCTGAATGGAAGGGCGAGTGTGCGCCACAGTCACATGCTGCGGAGTGCTGAATGGAGCTTCTTATGTAGCTGTAGACACGTATTGAAGCAGACGGCGATAGCGGGAGGCGCTTCATCTCAAACCTGTTTCCATATGCTGCCCAGGTCATCTCATGAACAATTTCAACAACAGCAATGCATTGCCTATTACCACGACATCCACTGATTGCTGCGACAAACAAGGTCCTGCCAAGCTGAGGGCGCTGCCTGTACTGCACATGACGAGGAAAAGGGGTAACCCACCTTGTCATACTCATTGAGCAAAGCTGCCAGATCTAACCTGTTACATGAAGTGTGTAGTGCTGTGTTTGTTCGTGTGAAAATTGTAAATTTAAAAATCGGACTCACTAACGACCTTTGCAAAGGCAGTTGTTGGAGGTACACTATTGGCCATTAAAATTCCTACACCACGAAAATGACGTCCTACAGACGCGAAATTTAACCGACAGGAAGTCGATGCTGTGATACGCAAATGATTACCTTTTCAGAGCATTCACACAAGGTTGGTGCCGGTGGCGACACCTAAAACGTGATGATATCAGGAAAGTTTCCAGCCGATTTCTCATACACAAACAGAAGTTGACCGACGTTGCCTGGTAAAACGTTGTTGTGGTGCCTCATGTATGGAGGAGAAATGCGTACCATCACGTTTCCGACTTTAATAAAGGTCGGATTGTAGCCCATCGCGATTGCGGTTTATCGTATCGCGACATTGCTGCTCGCGTTAGTAGAGATCCAATGACTGTTAGCAGAATATGGAATCGATGGTTTCAGGAGGGTAATACGGAACGCAGTTCTCGATCCCAACGGCCTCGCATCACTAGCAGTCGATATGAAAGGCATCTTATCCGCATGGCTGTAACGGATCGTGCAGCCACGTCTCGATCCCTGAGCCAAGAGATGGGGACGTTTCCAAGACAACAACCATCTGCACCAACAGTTCCACGACATTTGCATGATCATGGACTATCAGTCCGGTGACCATGGCTGCGGTTAACCTCGACGATGCATCACACGGAGCGCCTTCGATTGCGTACTCAACGACGAACCTAGGTGCACGAATGGCAAAACGTCCTTTTTCAGATGAATCCAGGTTCTGTTTACAGCATTATGATGGCCGCATCCGTGTTTGGTGACACGCGGTGAACGCACATTGGATGCGCGTATTTGTGATCGCCATACTGGCGTATTACCCGGCGTGATGGTATGGGATGCCAATGGTTACACGTCTGGGTCACCCCTTCTTCGCATTGACGACCGTTTGAACAGTGGACGTTACATTTCAGATGTGTTGCGACCCGTGGCTCTGCCCCTCATTCGATCCTTACTAAACCCTACATTTCAGCAGGATAACGCACGACCACAAGTTACACGTCCTATACGGGCCTTTCTGGATACAGAAACTGTTTGACTGCTGCCCTGGTCAGCCCAATCTCTAGATCTCCCACTAATTGAAAACGTCTTGTCAATGGTGGCCCAGCAACTGGCTCGTCACAATACGCCAGTCAGTACTCTTGATGAACTGTGGTATAGTGTTGAAGCTGCATGGGCAGCTGTACCTGTACACGCTATCCAAGCTCTGTTTGACTCAATGCCCAGGCGTATCAAGGCCGTTATTACGGCCAGAGGTGGTTGTTCTGGATACTGATTTCTCAGGATCTATGCACCCAAATTGTGTGAAAAGTAATCACATGACAGTTCTAGTATAATACATTTGTCCAATGAATACCTGTTTATCATTTGCATTTCTTCTTGGTGTAGCAATTTTAATCGCCAGTAGTGTATTCGTTGTTTTCAGTTAGTCTGTTTTATATATGCCTCGCTGTTTCCATTTTTACAAGATCACATGTATTTTCTGAGTTTCTTAGCAAGATTTAGTTTTATCTTAATGAAATCATGTATTATTTTTCGTTTTGTGTAAACTTTCACTTGGTTTATTTGACTTATATGTTTTTTGTTGTGTTGACACTAACATCTCTGTACTAAAGGAACAGACTGACATATTTAAACGAAATAGGCTGAACAGATGACACACACCACATGAACACTAGGAATCTTTTATACTGGGTGGCCGTGAGACTGTTTGTGATCGATGTTCTGTGAGGAAATGAATGCAGCAATGTGTATAAGTGAGCAGGGGTAGTAATTTTCCACGGGGCAGAGAATCCTCAAGGCAACATTATTATAATCTGGTTAGGGCAATAACCTTCTCTGGCCCCAGTTACAGGATGAATGAGTAGATAAATGTCTGCATTACCCAGTAACAGTTTAGTAATTGTCATTAAAGACTGGGTCTACAAGAATATGGCATGATGTACGCCCATCACATTTGTATTTCTCACTTTAATTTTGTAGGCATGCAGGACAGAGTGCATGTATGAACAGTGATTGAATGTGGTAAGGACAGAGAATAACACTGTGCTGGCGTTTATAATGAATAACGATTTATTCATATTTATTTCTTTGATAATGAGCCAAGTAAAGTGTCACAATTCACTCTGTTTCATGTCACACTAAGCAATTTAAAGTGTGACACTCCCTAATAACAAATTTGAGAGGAACAGGGAGGTTGTGAGAGATTGCAGTGAACTCTCACTTCTGATATGGTGTTATTCTGCATAGTGTTCTTAGGGAAACTGATCGTTATTACTTTGTTGCTATACTGGATACGATCTGACTTCGTTCATATGCTGAAATGGTTGGCAGTAGCGTTCTGCTGAAGGAATAGCGGTAAGATTTACCTGAATTCATATCAAGAGGGTGCCAAATTAAATGACTGCAGTAAAAGCGTGCGGTGGCTGAGGGCCGAGTAGAGCGTTTTTTTTCTCTGGAGCCTGGATGAAAACATTCGCAGACTCCACAGCCCCTCGGTCTCATGGTGCTGAATCTTTCTACTTTTTCTTCCAATTGACTTTAAAGTCGCTGGTTAGTCAGATCTGTGATTGCAGAGCAAGGGGTGGTCTCCCAGCTTCGATTACTGTGCTCCAGCTCATGATTGGTTTGGGCTAAAGTGGGAGTAGTCTGAGATGTAAATGTGCTAGGCTACTGAAGTGGCGAGGAAAGCCGAGAGGAAGAGAGATAGACACTCTTGTACTGGTGCTTCGCTAGTAAAGAACTGCAGGCCTTTACCTAAATGTTGAGACGTGTGTCCTTTGCTAGTGTGCCACTTAGAGCCTGTGCCAGTCACCATCTGAACCGTCAGAGGTACACTACTGGTAATTAAAATTGCTACACCAAAAAGAAATGCAGATGATAAATGGGTATTCATTGGACAAATATATTATACTAGAACTGACATGTGATTACACTTTCACGCAATTTGGGTGCATAGATCCTGAGAAATCAGTACCCAAAACAACCACCTCTGGCCGTAATAACGGCCTAGATACGCCTGGGCATTGAGTCAAACGGGGCTTGGATGGCGTGTACAGGTATAGCTGCCCATGCAGCTTCAACACGATACCAAGGATCATCAAGAGTAGTGACTGGCATATTGTGACGAGCCAGTTGCTCGGCCGCCATTGACGAGACGTCTTAAATTGGTGAGAGATCTAGAGAATGTGCTAGCCAGGGCAGCAGTCGAATATTTTCTGTAACCAGAAAGGCCCGTGCAGGACCTGTAACATGCGGTCGTGCATTAGCCTGCTGAAATGCAAGGTTTTGCAGGGATCGAATGAAGGGTAGAGCCACCGGTCGTAACACATCTGAAATGTAACGTCCACTGTTCAAAGTACCGTCAATGCGAACCATAGGTGACCGAGTCGTCTAACCAATGGCAACCCACAGCATCACGCTGGGTGATACGCCAGTATGGCGATGACGAATACACGCTTCCAATGTGCGTTCACCGCGATGTCGCCAAACACGGATGCGACCATCATGATGCTGTAAACAGAACCTGGATTCATCAGCAAAAATGACGTTTTGCCATTCGTGCACCCAGGTACGTCGTTGAGTACACCCTCGCAGGCGCTCCCGTCTATGATAAAAGCGTCAAGGGTAACCGCAGACATGGTCTCCGAGCTGATAGTCCATGCTGCTGCAAATGTCGTCGAACTGTTCGTTCAGATGGTTGTTGTCTAGTAAACATCCACATCTGTTGACTCAGGGATCGAGACGTGGCTGCACGATCTGTTACAGCCATGCGATAAGATGCGTGTTATCTCGACTGCTAGTGATACGAGGCCGTTGGGATCCAGCACGGCGTTCCGTATTACCCTCCTAAACCCACCGATTCCATATTCTGCTAACAGACATTGGATCTCGACCAACGCGAGCAGCAATGTCGCGATACAATGAACCGCAATCGCGAAAGGCTACAATACGACCTTTATCACAGTTGTAACGTGATGGTACCCATTTCTCCTCCATACACGAGGCATCACAACAACGTTTCGCCAGGCAACGCCGGTCAACTGCTGTTTGTGTACGAGAAGTAGGTTGGAAACTTTCCTCATGTCAGCACGTTGTAGGTGTAGCCACCGGCGCCAACCTTGTGTGAATGCTCTGAAAAGCTAATCATTTGCATATCACAGCGTTTTCTTCGTGTCGGTTTAATTTCGCGTCTGTAGCACTCATCTTCACTGTGTAGCAATTTTAATGGTCAGTAGTGTACTTCTAGAATCATGCACACAATGCGTGATGCGTGGAAGTACTTATTTGTCTTGAGTCGGGCGTCCAAACATTTGACATATTCCTTCACGCATAGTTGGGGCATAGAGTCAAAATGGTTTGGCAGACCAGCAAACTGGAATCCACCGGGGTTACAGAGGCTCATACGGAAGTACCTGCGTTATGAATTAGTTGATCGCGAGATCGCGTACTTGCATTTTTCTGTCTCAAGCCATTAATAACAGATTGCAATCCTCGATGACTCCTGTCGCCGAGCACATCGTGGTGTACTGCCCTGCCCTGCAGAAGGCTAAAGTATTCGCTGGTATGCCACAGGGATTCAATATATGCGTTCCAGCACCCTGTTCTTTGGAACCATATTTTTCTTTATGGAATAGTAAAGTATAGACTCCTGATTGTAGCGTAGTTTTTGGGCCATACCACCGATTCACGTGCATAGAGTCAGGTAAAGCAGTTAGTTCTGGTTAGTGTCTTGTGTTGGTCCCCAGCTAATCACTTTTTTCACCATAGACCCCATATATGTGAAAGCATTTGTCAAATAAAAATGTTTTTGTGATGTTTCTTAAGCCATCTTTCTATCTTGAAATGTTAAGATAAATAAATCTATTCTTATCCCAGTGCTCCTTTTAACATTATCTTTACCATTTTCATTAAAGTCTTGAATACAATTGAAAGTGGGAAGCTTTCTAATTAACTTAGGTGTGCATTTGTTATTCTTTTCTTTGCTGATATTTCAGAGTTTTCACTGGTTCAAATGGCTCTGAGCACTATGGGACTTAACTGCTGAGGTCATCAGTCCCCTAGAACTTAGAACTACTTAAACCTAACTAACTTAAGGACATCACACACATCCATGCCCGAGGCAGGATTAGAACCTGCGACCGTAGCGGTCGCACGGTTCCAGACTGTAGCGCCTAGAACCGCTCGGACACTCCGGTCGGCAGAGTTTTCCCTGGCTCCGGGTTATATTGAAGATCTTAGCTTGCTCTTTCAGAATTGTCGTATTTCCTCCGTCAGATACGTCTGGTTGGGGTACAAACTTTTGAATCATCATGCATCTGTAACATCCGTGACTTTACAGATATTGCATCGAAGAAAAGTGTACTTGCAGCGTTACTGGTTACTATACATTCCACGATTTGAGAGTTAACTTACTCTTCAGAAAATAGCAGACAGTTCTTCATAGATCTGTACACAACTCTATAGTTATGTAATGTTTCGTAACATCTCGATGAAGCAGTTACACACTTCAATTACGCCAACACTTTGTATTCAATGACATAGAATGACGCAGTGGGCTTCAAAAGGGTAATGACAGTTCAGGTTGAATGTTCCCATACATATATAGCTTAATAGTATTTGGTAATGAGTTCATAAACGACAGGCATTCACGTCCAAATTCGTGTCTGACAAATGTGAATTCGTTATGCCTGAGGGCCTCAATAATGTGGAAAATGCACTTCCATGAAAAAAAAGCAATCAGCAATTAGTCAAAACAGTTTCTAATGAACCCGTCACCAGCACTGCGTCGTAATTTAACAACTGAAATAAGCTGAGAGCTAAATCGATAGTAACTGATTACTTAATACGTTTAACACAATAGCTATTCTTCATTAACAATGCAAAGAGGTATTTTCGTCTGCAGCAGAGTTGTCTATTCGTCCGCTGTTTGACGTACTGTCCAGTGTATAGCAGAGTACGAAATTGTTTTTCTTTGTACTCAACCAGTAATAAAACTAAAATCCGTTCTTACTGAATTTATACATAACCCAATTTTGTAACCTTCTAAACTACTTTATCTCCATAAGGAATTAGGTGACAGAATCGTATCAGTCACCAACGTAAATTTGTGATGCGTCCATCCTAGCACATTTTATACTGCTATAAATAATCCAGTATAATCCCTGAATATAAACGTTCTCTTTCGGCAGCACATTTCTTTGTCTGTAAGATTCTAATTTTCGCATCCATAGCTTCGACTGTTGAAAAGAGGTTAGTTAAGCAGAAAAAAAAGAGATATTTTTCCACAGATAACTCATAACACAAGTTTACGTATAAGACATTCTTTGTTTCTTTTCGCCGTGGCATACGCTATCACGGTATTTGTGATGTCAGCCTTCGTTGTCATCGCAAAAGCCAAGTTTTTCTTGTTTTGTGGGGAGAGGATGTCCTAAATTAGCTTCCATCATATTCGAGAACTTGATAATATTGCACTGAATTTATTACTATTACTTTCTCTTCTCATATATTTATTTAACACGTACCCATATTTCCATTCTCTGAGTCATGCTTATTATTGTTGAATATTAACCCAAAAGGTACCAAAGTGGGATGCGTACAGTATCACTTTATACTCATATTTTGAAAGTATTGTAATCTGGTCATGCACTATATATTTTAAAATTTTGAAACGGGAATTTTTTGTGATTTCTTTGTTCTGGCATAACATCAAGCGCTGGAACAAATATTAAGAACGGAAGACCAGATAGGGCGGTGAAACGACGTTGAACAATAGTGCACAGAATAGGACCACACCACAACAGGAGCGCCTTGAAGTCGAAGTGAATATAAGCGCGTCTCCTGCCAAGCTTGGGCGCTCAGATCGGGTCAGTGTACGTACATCAGTGCACAGATAGTCCCACTGTACTGATTTTGGTGCTCAGTAGTGGGCATTAGTCGAACCTATTCGTCGGATATTAGCATGACCTAGAGAGAGTGCTACGGTATTAGTGATCGATATCCATAACTTATTTGAACATTGTCTATAGCGAAGACTATTACTGTTTGCATGTCACTTGCGACACTGATAGTAAGTGTTAAGTATTGTCAATCTGCTTTATAAAAAATGAAAATACCAATGATATCAGCAGGGATTTTTTTATAGCATTCAGAGAATGCAGCATTCCTTAGGCACCCTATACGAGACGAGATGTTACGGACAAACTCCATGCCGATAACCACAGAAATTTGTGATTTTTGTGCTGGCGCCTTAATTATCTCTTGTCTTTACTTTGCAGGGACACTTATTGCTTTATCAGTTTCTTGTCGTTTTTGATAATCAGTGTTTTTAGGTGGGCATTTCCGAATATATCCTTGATTTTGTTGTCATTTAGATTGTTTGCCTTGTATATTTTTTGCATTTGTGTCTTCCAACATGTCCACCAATCCTGTCCCGCCCCCTGCTCAGGCCCCACATACGCAAGCGTTAGTTGCCACACAGCTAATGCAGATGTTCCAGTTTCAGATGTAACAAATATCTGCACTACTCAACACAGTGCAGCAGATGCTAGCCCATACAGCGTGCCTAACGGAACAAGCATCTCCTACTACAGCTGCTATACCACCTTTTCGACAGTTTCGTGAACAAAAAGAGGAATGGCTAGAGTGGTTACAACAGTTCAAGGAACATTTTATCGCCAAAAATGTGCCAAGAATCTCAAAAAGTGTGTGTAGTAAATACTCATTTTAGCTTGTTTAAATATTTGCGGTTGCCTTATGGCAGTGCTTCTGCACCAGCCATTTTTCAACAGTATTTGGAACACCTGAGTGCACAAGCGCCAAACTGTTCAAACCATTTGGGGGAAATTGTAGTAGCAGGTTGTACATTTGAAGAACATACTGCAAATTTACGTGTGTTGTTTCGTGTGTTGTCTGATGCAGGACAAAAGTGTACACTGAACAGGTGTGACTTTTTTTTAAAACCTGGGTTACAATATCTTGGTCATCTCACAAACAGCCAATGTGTACAACCTCTTCAGTCGCATTTGTTAGCCTTAAGAGATTTGCCAGTTCCTCGCAATGTCACAGAACTGCAGTTAGTTTTAAGGAAAATAAGTTATTATATTCGATTCATTCCGAATGCTGCGCAAATTGCATCTCCATTGCATCGCTTGCGTGAGAAGGATGTCCTCTTTGATTGGACAGGTGAGTGAGAAGCATCTTTTTAAACACTATAAGATGCACTGGTCCGCAGCTCGTGATCTCGCGTAAGCGTTCTCGCTTCCCGAGCACGGGGTCCCGGGTTTGATTCCGGGCGGGGTGAAGGACTTTTCCTGCCTCGTGATGAGTGGGTGTTGTTGTGTCGTCTTCATCATCATCATTCATCCCCATTACGGTCGGAGGAAGGCAATGGCAGACGACCTCCACTAGGACTTTGCCTAACACAGCGGTGCGGGCCCCCCGCATCGTCCCCTATGCTCCTCGGAGTATGGGACCTCATCATCATCTCATCAAGATGCACTGCTCAGTAATCGATGCTCAGTTCACTTTGACCCTGATAAACGAGTTATGTTGCAAGTTGACAGCCGGCCGCGGTGGCCGTGCGGTTCTAGGCGCTTCAGTCCGGAACCACGGGACTGCTACGGTCGCAGGTTCGAATCCTGCCTCGGGCATGGATGTGTGTGATCTCCTTAGGTTAGTTAGGTGTAAGTAGTTCTAAGTTCTAGGGGACTGATGACCTAAGATGTTAAGTCCCATAGTGCTCAGATCCATTTGAACCATTTTTTTGCAAGTTGACGTTTCCTCTTAGGGATCGGTGTTTTGCTACCGCACAGAATTGGTGGTACAGAAAAACCTATTGCTTTCGTATCAAAAGTGTTGTCCAAAGCTTAGTGTAACTATTCACATATTGAGAAAGAGGTTTTCCTGTGCAATCCTTGTTTCATCCGACAAAATCGGTTCTTATACGAAATGCCCAAAAATTGCAAAGATGCACTTTGTTGTGGTTTTAATACCAGTACGATATTGTGTATCGTCCGACAGCTCAACATGATAATGCGGACGCACTTTCACGTCTTCCGATTGGCCCCTATACAGACTTTGACGCTTCTGCTCCATCTTGTTGTCGCATAGATGCTGAGGACTCTGAATTGCTTAAGTTGTTTCCGCCGAACTATACGAAAATTGTACAGGCCACGGAAGCTGTTCGTGATTTGAAAATTTTGCTCCTGTATATTCGCACATCTTGGCCCCACTCAATGAATAGCATTAAGAACTCGCAGTGCGCCGATACTTTGTACGTCAGCATAGCCTCGCTGGTGTGTGGTTCTTGTTCAGAATGACAGTCGCCAGTCACGTGTGTCCCTAAATCTTTGCAACAAAAAGAAGTGTTGCAGTTATTTCACCAGGACCACTGGGAGATTGTTCGTACAAAACAGTTAGCGCATCGACACAGCACTTGGCAGGGTATGGACGCCCAAATAGAACAGATGACGTCACAGTGTTACGTATGTGCGGAAAATCGGTCCACTCCACTACAAAAATTCTCTGCTTGGCCTAAGTCCCAATCGCCATGGCAATGTGTACACACAGACCTTACGAGACCTTCTTGGAAAATCGGTTTGTTGACTGTGGTTGACTCATATATCAATTTTCCTTTTGCTGTGCCGATGAAGTCGACAACATCATGAGCACAATTCAGGTGTTGTCATCGATATTTTGCCTAGATGGGTTACCTGAAGTAACAGTATCCGACAACGGACCTCATTTCACCGCAAATTAATTTGAAACGTTCTTTGAACGCAATGCCGTGCAGAATCTAACTAGTGCGTCGTTCCATCCACAATCAAACGGCGAAGCGGAAAGTTTTGTGAGAATATTCAAGCAGCAGATGGCGAAACTTTGCTTCGCACACACCACGGATCAAGCACTGCAACTCTTTCTCGCCTCATGTCGCACCCATGAGACTGACCATCGCCGGCGGAATTCTTCACGGCCGCCACCATTGGACACTGCTCCACATGGTCCACCCTCCTCAGCATCCGGCGGCGAAAGAAGGCCGCAAGTATCGTTTCGTGCCGCATGATGTTGTCTTTTACACGGTTTTTAGCGGAAGCATACAGTGTGCGCGAGGCGAGATCGTCCGTGGTTTTTCGCGCTTGAATGTATCTTCTTTCAGATCCAGATGGCTTGCAGCGCCACCGTCATAATCAACTTTGCCTCTGTCATTACACGATGATGTTTCAGTCTCCCTTCCCCCAGATTCACGGCTCCAGAAGACAGCGCGGCTACAGCAGCCACCAGAGGGTGTCAGCACAACTCAGCTAGACCACCCCATAGAGACTCCACCTTCTACGCCTCCTCTCGTCCTACCGATGGAGCTGGACCCGCCGACAGCCGCAACAGTCGCCAGCTTCTTCATCGGGTTCATGGCAGCAATAGGTGGACGTGTACCCTTCTGGTCATTTTCCTGCGGACGTTTCCGCGCGAGTGCAGGCTGGATGGCGCGGTATGGCTTGACGTCTGCTGCAGACACAGCTTCTAGCCCGACATTGCCCCCACACTCCTACATCCCCCAATGTGGTCTCACTCCCTACACGACTACAGTCCGTCGCTTTTGGGGGGAGGGGGGAGGGGGGGAGGGGGGAATGTTAGCATAACCACAAGCGCCGGAAAGAAGATGGGGAACGGACGACCAGAGTGCAACATAGAGTTCACGTGCAAACCGGTGACAAGTGAAATAATAACAAGTATAGTGGACTTGCAAGATACAAGTCATTTATTACTGATCAACAGTTTAACCCAAAGGGCACAGTATTTACCAAAAGTGTCTCCTATTCATAGGTCAGAAAAATACATTACGCAATACCTTTCTAATTGAATTAGGTGCAAACAAGAACATCTTATAACTTGAATACTAACTGTAAGCACTTCAACAATAAAAGGTAAAATCAGTTTCGTTTAACAAAGGGCACTTGAATATTAAAGGTGAAATTAGTTTCTTTTAAATAGATCACCTGGGCAAGGGCAACAGGACAATTTACATAATTTCCAATTTCCGCTACCCATCAAGTATTTCTCTTTAACATGGACATAAGTTCAACTCCCACAGCACGAAACGTATAATTCAGAACATTAGTCTCCATCTTTTATGATTTTGAAGGTAAATATATAAGCAGTATAGCAAACTGAACAGACGCCTTGGCGTCCCAATGCAGAGGAAAGTTACCTTAATGCAAGATTCCCACTCACTGCCACCCGAAGAACTCATTTTCCCCGCAGCCAAAAGAACCTCCCGTTCCTTCTGGTACTGGTCGGCCAAGGCCTCGTACTCCGGACATCGATTTAGACATGGACTAGGTGCCCGCTGCAGTGCTGCAACAGAAAAGCACAAACACACAGCCACATCCAAAAGATACAATGTTAACAGCCCCAGAATATAGTCAGATAAAATTTTGCAAAGATAGATCACATCAGGACAACGGCAAATTAAAAATGTTTAAACGAATTAACTGTAGACCTCAAACTTCAAAATATGTGAAATTACCCCCGCACAAACAGACTAGCTTTAAAAGGGCAACGATAAGACAAAGCATAATATTATTACACCCGTACTTCGCAGTTACAATACAATATTGGCACTCAAAAGAAAAGGTAGAAGCTAGTGACAACGCGGGTAGTGTAGTGTAACGACGTAAGTTTCTTATAAATGATTTTCTTTCGACATATGACCATGTGTAGACTTCGTCACCTACGTCAGTTACAACACACTTCAAAATTATTTATATTCTTTTTAAATTGTCTCAGAATGGATCTTGAACGAAACTGTAAAACATCATTTGAGTCGTATGCGCAGAATTACGTCACTCGGGCCAATTGGTTTGCGTAAACTTCTTCTCAATTTAGATGTCGTTTTGTTTCCTCTCAGAAGTTATATTAACGCAAGTTATCTAATTTAATAAATATTAGAACCACATTGCATAGATTCAAGACTCAAACTTGCGATGAACGTTGTCAAAATTAATGATCTTGTCAAATAGATTATTAATTCATTCACATAATTCTTCATAAATAAATTCTCGGAACACGTATAGTAGTATACACTACTTTGTTACCTTCATACATATAGACGTGAACCTGAGCCTTGACGGGATAGGACTAACATTTTCAATAAGATTAAACTTCCTATGATATCATTGTTGTACAAAACATCACAAATTATCATTTATTTTGTTTTTAGAAGCACGACGCAACAACTCGGTTTCAGGATCTTCTGTTGCTCTTAGGCTGTCGACCCGCGACGTATAGTGGCCAGCAATTTTCTCTCTGGTCCCGGCAGCGAAGATGCTGTCTCCGTTCGTTGCGCCGCCATCTCCGTACAGGAAACATAAAAAAATACAAAAACTTCAGACAAGCCACAACCATTACAAATATTACAAAAATACATAAACAAAACTAAATCAACTTATATTCACCTGCAAGCTGGGCTGACACTGGTGGATGGGTGACGCTGCAATTTCGTCCCACTACAGGAGGCCCCAGTGCAAAATAGAAAGCTTGAATGTCTACTTCTTCAATAGACAGCTGCGTGGTATATAGTTCAACTCCACTAGCCAAGATGAATAGCACATTGCTCAGCGTTCTGTGTAGAAGACCATGGCCCAGTCACGCCTCAAGAACTTGCAATAACAGGCCCGCTTCCGCACTCTGAGCCACATACACCGGTCAAATACAGCTAACTCCACGCAAAGACAAGTTACACTCTCTGAGCAGCGACACGTACCGGCCGTTTCGAAGCCAAAACCCAGTCTGTCCGCCAGCCCACTAGCACCACCACCGGCCAACGAGGCAAAGATAAGCAACGCCAGAGGGAAACAAACGATCCGGGTGAATCGAACGGAGAAAGTGACTGGCGCCAGCGCCTCCCCACGTATCACAGGGAAGGCGGTGGAACGACGTTGGCCAATGGTGCGCGGAATAGGAGCGCACCTCCGCAGGAGCACCTTCAAGTCGAAGCGAATCTAAGCGCCTCTCCTGCCCGCCTCTGCCACTGAGATAGGCTCAGTGTACAGACATTAGTGTTCAGTAGCGGACTGTACTCGAATGTACTCGAATGTATTCGTCAGATGTTAGCACGGCCCAGAGAGAGTGCTACGATATTAGTGATCCATATCCATAGGCTATTTGGACTTCGTCTATAGCGAAGACTGTTACTGTATGCTTGTCACTTGCGACACCGATGTAGCTCCAAAATTAAGTATTGTCAATCTGCCTTATTGAAATAAAGGATTGTTGTTGACATTCAGAGAATGCAGTATCCCTTAATCCCTTAGGCACCCTATACGAGGCGAGTGGGCAAGACCCAACATTCTTCACTCAGACTGCGTATTTGTTTTAAATTGTTCAGTAAAACTTAACCAAAAATGCGTCTTCACAGCGACGACTTTAACAACAAATATTATTTTCATATATTCAGGTTCAGGACCCCTCTTACACATCAATATACCTGTAAAAATTGTTGTGGATGACATTTGTACATGAAGTATTCCATCCATGGCAGGACATTTTATGGAAAATGTACTGTTATTGCTGAGATTGTGCTTGAAGATACTTTGAGGTTCTGGAGCCTACGTTCATACCAGTAAAAATCAACAACTACCGAAATTTAATTGGATTTAAACTTTTTGTAGTGGTGTAGTACCTTCTCCCCTTGGTACTACATGATATGGGAAATGCGATGGTATTGCAAGGGTAAATACTTCTGCTAGTGTCAACGAAACCTGTCTATTGGACTACATCTTAATTGTCCGAATCCGTTTCCCTATTCAAACAGAGAGCCATCTTTGCATATCCTGTAAGGTACTCGCATCACCCGTTATTCTGTATTCGTGCAGTGGTATATTAATGATGGTTGTCGTTACATTTATTATATTTATTTATTTACTCGGAGAAGGGTTTCATGTATATAGTACAACTCTCTTTACGTCATAGTTACCGAAGAAGCGACGATTTTAATACCGTATGTGAAATAGTTTGAGTGTCTCTAGAGGTTATGTTGTAACCTCACCTCCCCGCAGAAATAACAGAAATGACAACAATTAAATGTTAATCGAAATAGACCCCAAGTGTGACTTCCCAGCAAAAATAAAAGAAAAGTCTATGATAATGAAAACGAGCCAAATATTTGGTCCCCACAAAAATTATAGAATAATAATGACCCAAATGTAAACTCGACACAAAAATTGAGAAATGAAATTTAGTCATTAAACCCACAAAAATAGGGCAGCATCGCTGACTTTAGGCCCTGTGCAATAGTTAATCTGATAAATTGAAGGGCAGCCTTGCTGACCTTAGGCCCTGTGCAAAAATTAATCTGATCATTTGATTCTGGGAGGAAAAGCATAGGAAATATTGTTTCAATTGGAATGATTCTTTTCTTAAGAAAGATTGCTTTGAAAACAAAATTATTATTGGGGCATTTCTTGAACAAATTAATTACAATTAACATACATTACATTATCAGATGTGCGCAATGCTGCTTCATCACCTTATTTAACAATATACCTCGTCCCGAACCGTGACCAGAGACCCATGTCGACGCCCGCCGATTCCTCACACACAACTACTGTCTCACGCGCGCTACTAGCACTGACTGAGTGCAACTAGCAACTCAACTCTCGCGCGGTCAAGCGCAGACTAGCAACGATAAATAACTTTCTGGTCAGAGAATCTGTCATGCCTCGCCATCGCTGGTACATATGAGACGTACGCGTTTCAATGTGAATAAATAATACTGACATCAGTACTGGCAATACGTCTGCTGCTGCTGCTGCCACTATTAATAATGATAGTAGTACTACTGCCATTAATAATAATCATAATAATAATAAATACAGTAATAACAATTTTTTCGATGGTGCTTAGCCTCAAAAAAAAAAAAAAAAATGGTTCAAATGGCTCTGAGCAGTATGGGACTTAACATCTGAGGTCATCAGTCCCGTAGAACTTAGAACTACTTAAACCTAACTAATCTAAGGACATCACACACATCCATGCCCGAGGCAGGATTCGAACCTGCGACCGTAGCGGTCGCGCGGTTCCAGACTGTAGCGCCTAGAACTGCTCGGCCACACCGGCCGGGGCTTAGCCTCTGCCCTACAGTATTTTTGCAAGGGAAACACCGTTGTTTGGCTAAATTTTGACAAATATTTCGGCATATTTCTAGTGTACAATCTAAATTTCTCCTTTCACGCCATTATCCAGTGCAATTATCTTACACTAGAATCATCACTTTATTGCCTACTGTACAGGATGATATATACACTGCTGAACGTATTTGCTTGGCGTGATATAAATGCTACGAGGTTAACGTCTTGTAGGAGTGCAGCACATTATCGTGCAATAGTTTTGGAGGAGACTGTACCAGCTAATAATACTTAGAAATGAGTAAGATCTGGCTGTAACGAAGGAAGTACAAGAGCAACTAGTGCGTACGTGGAAAATCGTAGTCATTATTGTTGCTTCCGTAGATATAACATTAAATGTCTTCTGAAGCTGGAGATGTCATTCACTTCTTGCAGCAGGTTATTCCAGAATCTAGTTACAGTTACTGGGAAGGACTTAAAGAAATTCGCAGAACGATGGAGTGGGACAGAAAGGATTTTACTGTGATGTGAAGGGTGTTTCTGACATGTTGTACAAACCAAAGTGTTAATATCGAGAAGAGATATGAGAGACACTATACGTCCATAAGACGGTTGAGAGATGGAGGGGTATGGGTATTACTGGGCTTGTCTTTATACAGCCAGGATAGCTGTGGGTATGATAGTGAAATATGATTAAAGATTCGAACATCATAGATACATTGAAAATAGGCTCCAGGCGCCCTGAACTTTTCTGAGAAAGAACTTACAGGTTAACTTCGGTTTAATCAGTTACTGGAAGTATAAGTGTTTGTAGAACTACATTCTTCAGGTGAAGGGGATGTGTCATATACACTGAAGAACCAAAGAAACTGGTACACTTGCCTAATATTGTCTGGGCTCCCGCGAGCAAGCAGAAGTGCCACAACTGTACGTAGCATGGATTCGACTAATGTCTGAAGTAGTGCTGGAGGGAACTGACACCATGAATCCTATAGGACTCCATAAATACGTAAGAGTACGAGAGGGTGGAGATCTCTTCTGAACAGCAAGTCGCAGGGCATCTCAGGCTCAATAATATTCATGTTCATGTCTGTGAAGTTTTGTGGGCAGCGGAAGTGTTTAAACTCAGAAGAGTGTCCCTGGAGCCACTCCGTAGCAATTCTGGACGTGTGGGGTGTCGCATTGTCCTGCTGGAATTGCACAATTGACATGAATGGATGCAGAATGCCTACGCACGTGTAACCTGTGAGAATCGTGTCTAGACGTATCAGGGGTCTCATATCACTTCAACTGCACCCTGCCATACTATTACAGAGCCGCCACCAGCTTGAAAAGTCCCGTGCTGACATGCTGAGTCCATGGATCCAGAACATAGTCTCCGTAGTCGTACACGTCCGTCAGCTAGATAACATTTGAAACGAGACTTGTCCGACCAGGCAACATGTTTCCAGTCATCAACAGTCCAATATCGGTGCTGACGGGCCCAAACAAGGCGTAAAGCTTTCTATCGTGCAGTCATCAAGGATACACCAGTGGGCCTTCTCTGAAAGCCATATCGACGATTTCCGTTGAACTGTTCGCATCTGATACTTGTTGATGGTCCAGCATTGAAATCTGCAGCAATTTAGGTAAGGGTGGTGAAAAATATTCAGATCTGTGTGAAATCTTATGGGACTTAACTGATAAGGTCATCAGTCCCTAAGCTTGCATACTACTTAACCTAAATATCCTAAGGACAAACAAGCACACCCATGCCCGAGGGAGGACTCGAACCTCCTCCGGGACCAGCCACACATTCAATGACTGTAGCGCCGTTGACCGCTCGGCTAATCCAGCGCAGCAAGGGTTCCACTTCTGTCACGTTGAACGATTCTCTTTAGTCGTCCTTGGACCCGTTCTTGCAGGATGTTTTTCCGGACACAGCGATGTCGGAGATTTGATGTTTTACCGGATTCCTGATGTTCACGGTACACTCGTGAAATGGTCGAATCGGAAAATCCCCACACCATGGCTACCTCGGAGTTATGCTCCTGCGCCGACTGCAACACCATGTTCTAACTCACTTAAATCTTGATAACCTGCCATGGCAGCAGCAGTGAAAGATCCAACTGCGCAGACACTTGTAGTCTTATTTAGGCGTTGCCGACCGCATCGCTGCATTCAGCCTGTTTGTGTAACTCTGTACTTGAATACGCATGCCTATACCAGTCTATTAGGCTCTACGGTGTATTTTTGTAGGGCAAGGAGAAAAGCTGATTCCAACTTGTTCGTTGTGGTTACGTGCTCTTTCACATTTAAATTTTCGTCTATTATTACTAACAGATTCTTTGCTGAGCGAGATAAGTCGATATTTGTCTCTTTTAGGGTCAAAGATGGAAGGGATTCGCAATATTTCGGTATTATGAGCCTAGAATGAAGACCAGTATCGTTGCCTTTCGGATGAATTGAGCTGTAACCCTATATTCTGTATACATTTTGACAGTGCACGCAGGTCGCTATTGAGATTCTTCGAAGCTGTCTTCGATTTCATTGGTTTTGCACTTAGTTAAAACTGTAGGTCATAACCGTGATGTGGGTTTTGAAGCAGGAGGTAGCTACTGAGTCATCACTGAGATACAATGCTAAGTGTATAGGACCTAATACCGAGCACCGAACATGAAGCATTGCTGGCGAAACGTCAGATACGAGCGAAACTATTGTATTTCACTTGGCGACAGTTTTAGGCTTCTAAGTTTGGTAAGTAAAATGTCGACGTGGATGGTATCAAAGGTTTTACTGAAGTCTAAAAGCACTTAATTGTCGCCCCTAGTGCATATATGACAAGCTTGAGATCAACTATTAATTTATTAATTCACATGTTGTGCTTGGTTGGTATTTGTCTAGTAGTTTTTTTGTGGTCAAGTAGTTCGTTAGCTGATCGGGCTCCATATGTTCGAAGTTCTTGGTCAGTGCAGGAAGGAAGTAGGTCCTTTCTAGGTAGTGGCTTAACTAGAGCCTGTTTCCAAGTCTTAGGTAAAACACTTGTGGTTAAGGAGGGGTTGTAAATATCTGTTATTGTTGTCAGTAGCCTCATCATTTGGAACGCGATGTCACCATGCCCAGTAGGCGCTGATCTGACACATGATGCCTTTTTTGCGTT
This sequence comes from Schistocerca piceifrons, assembly GCF_021461385.2. Classification (NCBI taxonomy): domain Eukaryota; kingdom Metazoa; phylum Arthropoda; class Insecta; order Orthoptera; family Acrididae; genus Schistocerca; species Schistocerca piceifrons. Next base: position 671,315,429 of record NC_060141.1, read on the forward strand.
ATTGCAAGTAACATGCTTTAAACAGAATTATTCTTGGTTACAGTCGTTTGCACCCACGAAGTGAGTCTCTGTTCCGTTCGTAGTTGAAATATGCTGGAAGGGAATGCGAATTACCATTTTGGTTCTTCACCTGAGACATTGTAGTCAGCTTCGGCATTTACTTTGCCTCTAACAGGACCATTCAGGTTTTCCATAGGGTAGATGGTCTGTTGATGTTCTCGGTAAATGTATGAGCATATCTAAGTTTAGCATATCTCACTACCTTGCTTGTAAGCAAATAAACCAGGCTACGAATGTCTGTTTGACACAAAACTTGAAACGCCATATCTACGTGCAGGAATTGCTGCTAGATAATGGATGAATTCAGAAACGCAGCGTATGAGTGATAAAGTCTTTTCTTGCCTGATATTTTACGTTTACCATTGGTCCCGAGTTAATCTCAATGGAGACCTATGGATTATTATGATAACGGTTGCCTGCCTCCTGCGTCACTTTATGTCACATTTCTGTGTGAGTGAAATTTAAATATTTTCAATAATTATGGAATCCTTAGGACCGACATCTTGCCAATAGCAATTATGTTGCTAACATGCAAAAATATTCGAGATTCTCACTTCTCCGAAAGGATAAGCAGTTTATTTACATTATTAAATTTGTTCTGAACCACAAGAACGCCCCTGATGTTCCCCAGTCGTTGATTCAGTTCAGTGACCGATTTTAGAAGCACATGAAGGATCGTGCACTACAGACTGCCAAGATCAGTTTCCGGTGTTTTCTACTGTTATTGTTGTTGTGAGACATGTGGATATGTTCTAAACAGGATCTATAATAATAAATATTTCTACCTCTTTAAATGCTGCGTAATGTATTAAAACTATTTTACGCTATTGTTAATTCCTCAGCTAGAGAGTCCCATTGGGAGTAAGATTTCTCATTTTTTAAAACTTGTTATATAATGTGTGGACGATTAAAATATAATTCACTAGTCGTGCACCTTGTTGTATCTTCGAACGAAAGGTCTTTCCGTAATGTAAAACATTTTCCCTACATCGAAAATGGGAATTTGTGTTAGTTGCATATGAGCACAAAATGCTTTTAACATGTAACTCTTCTTTTTTTACAACACTCCTTCATAATCTGATTATTAATATAAAACATAGACGATTAAATGCGGTATTTGACAAGGTTTTGCCGGCCGGGGTGGCCGAGCGGTTGTAGGTGCTACTGTCTGGAACTGCACGACCGCTACGGTCGCAGGTTCGAATCCTGCCTCGGGCATGATGTGTGTGATGTTCTTAGGTTAGTTAGGTTTATGTAGTTCTAAGTTTTAGGGGACTGATGACCTCAGAAGTTAAGTCCCATAGTGTTCAGAGCCATTTGACAAGATTTTGTCGATTACAAAACTGTGAAGCCTGATCTGAATAGGGTCCCATTACATTGAAGGTTGCCCGCACGTTGCCTTCAGAACTGGTCTGCATTACATTCGATAGAGTGTCGATATGTGGACCACTCCCCCTCAAAGATATAAAAGACATCCATTCATTCGGTGACGTGTATGACGTGTCCCATTTGTGTGGAGCTTGTGGCCTTGTCACCCGAAGGTCCGTTATTTTTTTTATAATTTGACGACATGAGATTACACTGAAAGAATCTTCTGCTAAACTTTAGGAGCAGTGATATACACGTATTTATCCTGATAATCAAAAATTGTCGCGGCTTACGTGTGTAGAAATTGATTCTCATTTGGATTACTGGAAACAATTAATGCTACAGTTAGTCATAGTAGCAATAAAGATGGATCGGAGTCGGGGAAAGTCTAAGTAAATAAATGAAAGTGAAAGCTACGTGTCGAAAAACAATACGTCGTGCTACTCACATGTGTTACCTTCACCTCGTTGTAATTAAGTTCTGTCAAAATCAGGGCGGTTGCAGGTGACTGAATTTCAAATGACGTGTTGCAGTGTAATTAACGCCACATCAGCTGCAAGCTTTCTGAGCACGAATTATGAGACCCGGCTGCGCTCAAATCCACACCCTTTGTGTGCCGTTGGCGCTGACATTGTAATCAGGGATTGACGTTGCTTGACGCATTTCATGTTACGAGCAACGCATTCGATACACTCGTTTTCGCAGGCGAGGACCGGTAGACATCAATGTACTACATCAAAGGATATTGCCCACTAAATTCCACTAAGTAACGCTTTGCCGCTGCCGGTTGCGTAACAATCATACTACGTCATATTAGTACATTAACATAGCTGAAATAATTTTCTTACCAAGTTTGCCCCTTTCAAATTTGTATTAGAGTTCATAAGATTTACATATTTGTTTCTGCAGATACTTAGGAACGCAAAAGTCTCATATTAATATTTGTACCGTAAACAACAAATAGCTGATCGGATGACACTATTATTATCAGCTTCAACTAATTTATTTACCTAAATAGCAGTATTTATTGCGCTACTCGTCTTTGGAATATAGTATCAACACTGGTGCACGCTAACCTGTATGGAGGTACATCTTTCTGAATGATCATATAATCATCAAACATTGTTGCTCTCTCAGTCCAGCATTGCAGTGTATAAAAACAGACTATCCATACATTAAATTTTCATTTTATAGGGAATTCTTACATGCGCTCAGCAGTGTATTTCCTTTAAATGTCTGGCGACTCTATTTTTGGGCCGATACTGTTGTCACGAACATTGTACCCTAGGTAACTTTCAGAAGTGGCAGTATGGCCTAAAACAAGAGAAAAAGCTTGCTTAACGTGGGCTCTGAAAGGCATACCTTATGTACTATGAGCACTTGCCCAGTGGAGGAGATGAACAGGCACTCATAGCTCCTCAGATATACATTTTTGGACCCATGCTTACTAAACATTTTATTCTTGTTTCGATTCATACTACAAGTTCTGGACGTTGCCTAATCTACAGTCGTAGCAACATCAGTACAGGTACATGTATTCCACTGACAGAATTATCAGAAAATTTTTCTGATACCCTTCGACTCCTTCGTCTCTGGACTAGGGTCCCTTACCTCAAAATTTTTCCCTTTTCCCTGGAAGTTTGTATCATCCTTGAAAGTCTGTACCATCATCACGGAATCAACAAGTACATACATAGATATACTGGCGCCGGGGCCTATTATTTCGATGCTCTGTATTGTCGCTGGAAGAAGTTTCCACACACGTGTTCCTATCCTTATTTTGTTCCTCTTAGCACCTTCTACATACCATCGACATTGGTCGGTATATTTTTTAAACGCCCTGCATGTTTCAGGGCAAGCGTTTTTACTCTGAGATTTACTTGACTTCCAGTTGTGACCTCGCGAGATATAACTGAAGATCAACCGTCATCTGCCATGAAAGCATCAGTCTCAGGTGATACAATTCGCCAGCACACATTCAACGTAACCTCTACCTTTTATCTACAGATATCATCTTTATGGCTGCCTCCTGATAAGGGACTACAAATCACACGACGCCAGTGTTACATATCGTACGAAGCATAATAAGTGTAGAATAAAAAATGGAAACAGCGGAGTGTCGTCCGCTTCAGGCAGACAGAATATGAATATACCAGTGTTGTGGCGCAAGTGCCCAAATTCTGCGACGGTGTAATAAAAGAGGCGTTTCGCATTATTGTGTCAGATATCTTCAGCAAAAAAGTATGAGGGCTGCAACGTGATTAACTCTTGTTATATGACCATAAGTTTGTTTATACGTGTGAGAAATGGCATTGTTTCCATATGAGCAACACCTCGGTACAATGTATGTAGAGGATCACTAGAGACTATATGACAAGAAATAATTACTGTCGTAAAATTTCCAATATTTATTCTCAGCGGCCTTGGAAAAAGCCTTGAAAGAATCATTTCAATATTTCCTTGGGAATTTTTTGAATGTAAACAATTTGTAGTATCACAGCAATATAGAGTTCGACGAAACGCATTGCAATAAAATAACATAAAGTAATGGCACAGAGAGAAAAGTCTACAAAATTTAACAATTTGTACCTAATCAAGCTGCTCGTTTCTTTCTGTTTAATAATTCTAAGAAAATAACTTATCGGTGAACCAGTGAAGCAAGAGTACCCCAAGGATCTGTTATGGGATAAATTCTCTGAACCAAAAGATAATCCGTTATAGGCAACTGTACAGAAACGCTGTTGTTATTTATCATCAACTTAAAACTGATTGCGCAAATTATATGATACAGATTTTCATTAATTGATTATTTTTTCACATGATAATAACGTTTCTAAAACGGCAACAAAATAATAGATCTAACTGGGGCATACCGTATCTGGACAAGTATGACGATGGACAATCGGTGTAAAAAATTTAGCTTACGTGATGGATCCAGTGTGAACATTACGGAAACAGAATAAATAAACTTACAAGCAGGGCATTTCTTGGATATCAAATGTAGTTAGTCATAAAAATGATTAGCTGAACACTGTGATTAAACTATCGTCACTGAATCTCTCGTTTCAGTCAGTTCGTAATGGGTCCTAAAATTGGTCCCTGGCATCAACTTCCAATATAAAGGCGGTGAAAATTTGACATAACTATTTCACTGTGATCTTCTCTACATCCAGTAACCTACCCGACTTATTACTTCGTAACAGAAGGCCCGAAAAATTCTGAAAACCTTACAGGAGGAAGTAAACTCACTGCATAAGGCACTAAATTCGATCCCTCAGCTACTCCCTCCAATGTCTTGGTCCAAATTCCCAATAACACTTGCAACTCATCAACTCCATATTTCAATCATGCATTTTACAGTGTTACAGTATCCATTAAAGCAGTAATGAAGACGTAAATTAAAAAGAAACACATCGAAATCTGCTAGCGGAGACATAACGACTGAGATAGAGCCAGGCACTGACTCTGAAACGAGAAACATTGGTCGATCAATCAGTAGGGGTATTACAGTTTGGGAGCAATTCAAAATGCAAGTCACGCCTACGTGTTTTTTACATAGCTAAAGAAGACACTTAGGAAACTGATAAAAATATCCTGGCTATCAGTAGTGTGATATCTTTATAAAACCTCTCTCTGAGCAAGGAATAGTATCATGCGATCGCTCCGTTGGAAGCGCGTAATTTATCTGGTTTTTAGAACTAAATATTCTAATACTGAAAAATACTGTAATAATATTACCGTACTTCTGTCTATAGATAAGGCAGCAAAGTCTACTTAACTTACGATAAAGTCGGTCATCTAGGTGTACTAGATGGCGTTGACGAAGATTTCTGAGAATTATAAATGTTCCAAGGAATTGTCTAATAATTTAAGACATAGGTAGTTTGTTTGAGAAAAGAACGCATTTTAATCACCAGCTGTTTCATTTGAATATTAATGTTGTATTCTGTTTAGCCGCAAATGTCGTCTCCTTGTCTCTCTAGAGCTGTCCCGTGGGAAGCAAGGAAGTGATGTTGGTTGGTGACTGGTATCCACTTTCTGTAATACAACCTGCAAGCAATTAATGACTGGGTCCTTTATTCATAAACAAAGAGATACTTAAGTTTCAGTGTGTTGTAGTACAAGCTCTCTTCTGTATAGTCCACATACCCTCAATCCTGTTGAAGTAGAAGTACGCTATGTTCGCAATAAGGTTGCTATGTGCTGCCTGTCTCTGTATTAGACGCTAAGTCTGTGGCTCCATCTCGGTGACAGACTGACGAAACAGGCTCGAACAAACTGGATAAACTGGCCGTCCGGTCAGCGGTGGCAACCCTAAATATCGGCGGCTGAGAAGGTGTTGGCGGCATGTTTCGAGCGAGTCTTTTCATTGGTCTCTATCGATACTCTTGTAACCGCTATGACTAATGGTGTACTGGCGCCAGCATACCACAGCACAGTTAATATACACCCGTTATACCCGTTTCGTGGTGGACAATCTTCACGACATATATACTGAAAGTAGAGAATAGTACAAGTAATTTACAACGAAAAGTACAAAGTAAAAAGTTCGCTGTAGGTATACAAGCATAATCTGTTCATCAATATTTAGAAGGCAAAATCAAGTCTTACTGATAGAAAATACGAAACTTCATATGTAAAAAAAAAAAAAAAAACCATGTTCCACAAGAGATTAATAGGGATGTTAACGTGAAGATGTAGAAAGGTGAAAGTGAGTTTACAATTTAGAGACTGGTAGTAGTCTTATACAATACAAGAGACACAGCAGTGGACACATAAAATATGAACTGGGAACATATGCCCCAAACAATTGCCAAAAGTGTGTAAATAAAATTATGATATTATTAATGACAAAAATATTTTGTAGCTAATATCTACAATGAAGCACAAGCTTAAACTACGAGCCCATAAATATTTAAAAACCAAGTAAGTAGGAAATATATCCACTCATTCTCATGTAGTTAACCACCATTTTTGATGACCTATGTACTTGGACTAAGATGTTCTCCTAGGATATGCTATCTAGTTCCTATCAGCTGTCAACTCGTTCTATGTATGAACTTTGATACATTTTGAAAGAATGTGTTCTGAAGTAGTCCTTGACTTATACTACAGAGGCTGAACTGTATAGCTCTTACCTCTTTGGTTTCTATCTTTTTTGTACATCATCACGTTAATTATTTTCATGTTAAGTAATTTTCTTTTATACTTTTGTAGAACACATTGACTTCTTTTCTTATAGCTATTATGACGTTTAGAATTTTATATCAGAAAATGATTAATATATTCACTTAATCTGTTTTGACCTTGTAAGTATTCATGAAATGATTATGCTTATGTGCCTATAACGAATTATGTATTTTATCTTTTGTTGTGTACATTATTTACTCCATTTTCTGCTTTCAGCAGATATCGAGTGAATATGTTTCACAAACAAAATCGATTGATATCAATGTTCAAATAAAAACTGCTGATAGTTAAAAAGCGCATTTTCAGTTACTTAATGACTGTTGAACGTGCTTTGTAAATGCTCAACAAGTATTCTTTAAATTATATTTTGTTAACAATATAACTACTGAAATAAGATCATTGTTATATTATCTCTCTATGGTGATGTATTTACTGTTGCGAAACCCTTATACCTTTTCTGCATGGTACAATATTAGTTGTTTGGGGATGTGTGTCGGTCCTGCCTACTTGGTTTTATAATTTTTTCAAGTACCCATGTAGTTTGTTATTACAGCGTGTCACTCAAGTTATGTTGTGATACTCAACATTTATTTATAAATTTGTAACTGTCTCCTTCAAATAAGCTAGAGTGGTGTTCCAACAATTTTAAAGATTCAGTCAGTTTGATCTGTGTTTGGAGAAGATTCCAGTGTTAATTCAATTTCGTTTTTGTAATTATTTAATGCCTTATAGCATAATTAGGAAAAAGAACATGAACTCCATCCAAGAACTTTGACCTGGAAGCGATAAAAAGGCCCTAACTCCTGGTGGTAGCACACATAGCAGACAGTCACAGTAGTGTTACCTGCTATATGTTTTGTATTATCTGAAATGTAATTAATTCCTTACGAATCAGATTCACCTGGTGGCTAAAATTATCAAATTCATTAGGAAAGGGCAGTTAGCACAGTTCTTCTTAGACAAGAATCAACATTCTAGAACCGTGAAGAAAATTAGTTGATTGTAGAAAGCAGTAGTGCACATAGATACCTGATACACTGCATCACTCTCAAAGCACATCACTTTCTTTCCTTTCTGTTGTCAAATACAGCAAGCTGCTGAAGAAAAAGGTTGACTCCTTCCACTAAAACCATACAGACGACTCCAATGTACGCTCCTCACCATATCCCCCCCCCCCCCCCACATGCCGTCTTCGTGTACCCGTACATATACCAGTTTCATTATTTTTTATACTGCTCAGAATGATTTCAGAAGCTCAGTTTTACAGTTTACATTTAATAGGGAAAACAAACAATAGAATGAAGAATATTGGAAGTAACGAGAAAGCAATACGCACAGTGACAGACAACACGGAATGTGTATATACTGTCGGTACCTGCCACCAGATTGCTCGACGAAATAATCCAAAATTAATTAGATACCCTACGCGAGGAGGCGACAGCGACTGCTGGCCTCTATCTGGGAATGCCCGATAAACGCGCAGACCAGTTCAGTTCACAGCAGAGGCTCGAAAACATTACCAAAGCGTCCAATTACTCTGCTACTACTACAACCAGTTTACGACGAATTCATTGCGCATGGATAGGTTCAGCCTCCTAGTCCCAAATTACCGGTCATCGCATAAGCTAACAAGGTATATTTATTTCACGTGGTAATTTTTATTCAGTCAGCTATTACAGAAAACGTTATAATACCAACGCGCTACAAGCTTATTCCAACGACGAATACACAGTTGGAAAAAATGCAACACCCTCAAAGACCGCTTTCAGTGATGTTAGGTATAATTACTCAATACGGAGTCGATGTGGTGGCAGTGTTTCATTTGTCACAATCATCGGCGATTAGATGGCGCTCTGTTTCCTTTTTTTTTGCAAATTTTTTCCTCTGAAGGCAGTTACTGTGCAGACTTTAGAGATAAACAGTGCTTGCAATGAAACTTCCTGGCTGATTAAAACTTGGTGCCGAACCGAGATTCGAACTCTGGACCTTTGCCTTTCGCGATCAACTACTCCCCCGACTTTTTTTGTGTATGACCCCTGCATCTGCTCTTCACAGAAGTGCTTCTGTGAAGTTTGGATGGTAGGAGACGAGGTACTGGCGGAACTGAAGCAATAAAGACGGGTCGTGAGTCGTGCTTGGGTAGCTCAGTCGATGGAGCACTTGCCCGCGAAAGGGAAAGATCCCGAGTTCGAGTCTCGGTTCGGCAGACAGTTTTAATCTGCCAGGAAGTTTCATATCAGCGCACACTCCGCTGCAGAGTGAAAATTTCATTATAGTGTATACAGTATCCTTTTTAGGGTACAACCGTGCTCCACCGTGGACTACATACTCCTCTTTAACAGCTTCCGCCATTGGAACGGGGTTGCATTATGAGCCAACAAGGAGATGGACGGACATATCGACGGATTGCTGCACCCGTTCGGCCCAATCTATGGGTGGTGAGTCACTCATTTTAACAGTGGTCTGTGGAACATTCGCACAACCGTATATCAGGTTCTGGATGTTCACATAATAAGTACACACGTGAAAATTGAGACATTGTGTGAGCATCGGTGGTCGATCAGACATCATGCAGGGACGAAATCAGAGGCACATGCTGTGTCATCAGAGTCCGTTTCGTACCATCTGACTACAGGAGGACTAAGTTCACTTGTGTCTCAGGCCACGCCAATTTCACACCACTACAGTGCCAAGTGAGACTGCTCTGGTGTCGTGTAAGAGAGTAGTGGAATGGCGATCAGTTATCTTTCAGTGACGAGGGTAGGTTCCGTCTGCATGCGAGTGATCTGGCGTGGATCTGGCGGGCTGCCTATTCCAAAATGCACTCGCCCACGAAACACAGGTCTCAACACACGCTTCATGGTGTGGGATGGTGTCAGTTGTAATCCGCGGTCACGTGTTGGCTTTCTGCAGGGTAAAGTAACTGGAACCCTCTGCACTGCACCGGCTTTCGAATGGTACTTTTGTGCCTTTTTAAGCCGGACAATACACGTCTACATACGGCGGCTGTGACACAACTTGCATTTCGTCGAATTCAGCGACAGCCCTCACCAGGAAGGTCACTAGATCTCTCGCCAAATGGACTCATACAGTGCACGAAGAAACGAGATCATTCTTGACTTTACGGTCGTTACAGGAATATAAGCCTGCATTGTAGCTACAGGGTAGTTCACTATGCACTGACACGCCTGTTTGAGCACCTTTCACTGTGACATGTCTGTTTCATTAGACCTGTAATCATATACCCCTACAATGAAGAACCACATGTTGCCTCAGTTGTCAGTACAATGACCTTGTCGTTGAATGTTTTGCATTTTTTCCCAACAGTGTACTGCCCGTCTTCTAAATGCTGGTTTCCTTTGGGTACAACGCAGACAAACGCTACGATTATGTTAATAGTTAAACCAAGAATATGTGTGACCGAAATGAAAATTATTCGTTACCATACCGAAACTAATACGAGTACCGAAAATAAAAGTGCAATATTAATCGTAACGACAGTTCATTTCAATGTAACGTGTAGCTGTAACGTGTTAGGGACATTTGCATGTTGGTAGGATGGATTCAAGGAGGTATCTGAATACGTTCGTGATGATTCTGCATGTTAGTAGCCTGTGTGCTGAACTGTTGTTGTGGAGGTGCTGGAACTGTCAGTAGTCCTAAAAGTTCCGAGACTGAGTTTATTCCTGGAGTACAAGATACGCTAGTGCACAGACTACGGTCGCAGATTGAAATCAGCTTATAAGAACCTATGCACATTCCACCAGTCAGTTGTGAGCAGGTAGTTTCAAGTAGTGAATAGGCGCTCGTAATGGGTGAATGTTTTTATGTCCCAATGAATTAAGTAATTGTTCAATACAGTCTTCAAACGTTTTGAAGGGGAGACGTGTGTGTGTGATGTCTCTCCCATACACCTTCGCTCCCTAACAAAAACAACGACTCGTCGACGGGCTTCCGCGACTTGATCTGAAGTACAAAACGCGGCCAGTACTGTACTTGGAACAATTACGGCCGGTGAAGAGACTTCATATTATAAATACGAACCTACTGTAAAACAACAAAGTGTCACAGTTTCATATGATTATGTAGACATTCCGTGCGTTGTACAAGGACTGGTGGCGGTGAGTGGAGGGGGAAGGGGAGGAGGGGGGGGAGATAACCTGGCTAGGCTGTGGAGTGGAAGGCACTGTAAAGACGTAATGACAGTTTAGCATTGGCACTATTTACTACGAGGGTAATCCCAAAAGTAAGGCTTTCCATTTTTTTATAAGTACAGAACTCCGTTTCTGTGGCAGTTGCTCACACTTATGAATAGTGCTTCAGTCGCTCACACTTATGAATAGTGCTTCATGCGCTGTGTGTAAACATGCGCACGCCGCGCTGAGGCGCTCAGTCTTGGCTTAGCAGGTGTTAAGAATGGAGCTCCCGTTGGATGTTACCGCCAAGTGCGAATTGCGCGCAGTTATTCGGTTTTTGAACGCAAAAGGTTCTGCGCCGATTGAAATCCATCGCCAATTGACGGAAGTGTATGGTGAGTCGTGCATGGATGTCAAAAATGTTCGTAAGTGGTGTAGAGAGATTGCAGCTGGTCGCACCGAAATTCAGAACGAACAAAGCAGCGGGAGACTGTCAATTTCTGCAGAGACAGTGTTGATGGTTGAGCAAAGCAGGCGTGAAGATAGGTGGATCACCCTGGATGATCTCTGCACGTTAGTTCCTGAGGTTTCCCGAAGCACCGCTCATAGAATTTTAACGGAAACATTGAACTACCGGTAGATGTGCGCAAGATTGGCGCCACGCATGCTGACTGAGGACCACATGCGGCAACGAGTTGATGCTTCCCTCGCATTTCTTCACAGACTTGGAGCTGAACAGGACAACTTTCTGGACACAATTGACAGGGGTGACGAAACCTGGGCATACCACTTTACACCTGAGACCAAGCAACAATCACGACAGTTCATAACTCTCTGAACAGCATGGCGACGAGCTGGTATGATATAAGCGTACAAAAACTGCCACAGCGTCTACAGTAATGGTGATTATGTCGAAAAATAGCTAAATGTTCAAGCTGTAAATTGATGTAACCCATTGTAGACATAAACAGTTCTATGTACTTACAAAAAAAATATGAAATCATACTTTTGGGACTACCCTCGTATCAACCCCACTGCTTAATCCAATCACTAAACTATTAAATGAAGTTCTCCTAAAATATTAAATTAAAAGAGCGCCATGATGTAAGCAAAAAGAACTACCCTATATTTATATTTCTAAAACAATGGTTCGAATGGCTCTGAGCACTATGGGACTTAACTTCTGAGGTCATCAGTCCCCTAGAACTTAGAACTACTTAAACCTAACTAACCTAAAGACACCACACACATCCATGCCCGAGGCAGGATTCGAACCTGCGACCGTAGTGGTCGCGCGGTTCCAGACTGTAGCGCCTACACCCGCTCGGCCATATAACTTAGAACTACTTAAACCTAACTAATCTAATGACATCACACACATCCATGCCCGAGGCAGGATTCGAACCTGCGACCGTAACGGTCGCGCGGTTCCAGACTGAAGCGCCTAGAACCGCTCGGCCACATCTGCCGGCTCAAGTAAATTGTAGTGAATGCTACACTACTCTACACGTCTACCAGTTTTCAACACGTTACCAATCAAAAGGAATTGTAACTCAATAATACACGAAACCCCCAATCAGAGAATGATCAACAATTTAGCAGTAAACCTAAACTAAAGGTTTCTGTATGTCTGTCTTTGTCATCGAAGGTCCGTTGGTCTTCGGCGGTTCACAGATGTAATAAAATGAAAGAACTGCCGCCGTCGTTTAGATGTTATTTTATTATATGACAACCACTTGCAGTGCCTCATTGCGTCATCTTCAGGCCTTAACTGACGCTGAGGGTGTGAACTCCGATCGTATTCACGATCCCATCAATGCTCAACCTTTATGAACTGGCTTCCGTAGAATACTGTAACAGTTAAGTTTTGAATACCAACATCAATTGCCCGTCGTTAGTTGATGGTTACAAACCCGGCATTGCTGTTACAGCATTCTATTTAAGTAAAAATGAAGATCTACACTTTAGTATAACTCCGTATTCTTCAAACACAATATGGACTACGACAATGCATAGCCGTATACAAGACTCACCAAGTAAGATGCATCTTTATTCAGGTTCAGATGTCGTCGGTGCAGTGAAGGGTATTGTTCGCTGACATTGTGTGCTACAGGCTCTTCTTCTTGTAGCTCTGTAACAAATAAAACTCGCCCACAGTACTTTTCATGTTGATTTACATCCTCCTGCGGTAATTATACTGTGCCCCTTTAATGCCAAATACTTCACCTGTCCACACCAAATTATTCGCCGAGCCATTAAATACTTCAGTACCACACAGTTAAGGCCGTATCTCAACAAAAGAGCTGCGCACGCCCGCCTCGACTGTCTCAACATTCTCCTATGTTCCCTTTGCACTATACCGAATTGCTGGCGCGCTTGCGCGTCCAGCGATAATGCAGCTCTCAGTTCGCTGTACCCTCTGACAAAATCATATCGCCATGATTAAACCATGGTATCTACTTACAACTAGCTTACAACTAATATTTATTTAACTTTACAATGAGACAACATTACTTTTCATCGAACAAATATTAGTACACCTATTTAAAAATTTAGTTTCATAGGAGAAATACATCGAAAACTAAAATTGCAAGAAAAAAATTTGGTAGCCCACAGACTTGTTGGGTTACACTGCATCTATGAAAATTAATAACTGACTTTTCGGTTGCAAATAAAAAATACACGTCTCAGTGTTTTTGGAAATTAATTCCCTAAGGGGTGAAATAGTTGGTGAATTTTTTAAAATAAGGCGTTATTAAAAAACTATTTAAACATTTGTAAAGTTACATTTATGAACATTTGTATTTGGTTAGAAATTTTGTTTAGAAATGAGACAAGAACGTGTTTCAATGTTTCTGCAAATGCTATCCCTATGGGAATCTGCTAGTAAGTGAATGGTTTATGGAAATAATTCTTTATGAGAATATTTTGAAATTAAATCCTCGATAATTTGTATTTGGTTTCTCGGTTGCAAATGAAAATATACACGTTTCAATGTGTTTCGAAATTTGTTCTTTAAGGGGATGAAATAGGGGATCAGAAATTTAATGAGAATATTTCTATACAAAAAAAACTTTTGTTTTGCTTCTCAGTTAGAAATAAGCTACTACGTGTTTCAGTGTTGTTGGAAATTCGACTTCCAAAGGGGTGAAACAACGGGTCAAAATTTTTATGAAACTATTTCCTTATGTTAAACGTTTTTAAAGTTAAATCTACGAAAACTGTTAGTTGACCTCACTGTTAGAAAGAAAGAAAGAAATATGTGCTGCAGTTGCAACTTTCTATAGAAATATCACCACAAGAACTCAAAAGGCAGGATTAACAAAAAACCTCCGAATAGCAGAACCGCTGTTTGGTCAGAATTACACTGCAAAAGACATTGCTTCTAGGTCCTTAACTAGCATGAAAAGTTTAGAATGTTCTGCAATTTTTGACTAATAGAATTTCATAGAGAAAGAAACTCATCTTTAATACAATAATTTTCGATTGGGTATAATGTGTTGTTGTTGTGGTCTTCAGTTCAGAGACTGGTTAGATGCAGCTCTCCATGCTACTCTATCCTGTGCAAGCTTCTTCATCTCCAAATAACTACTACCAACCTACGTCTTTCTGAATCTGCTTAATGTATTCATCTCTTGGTCTCCATCTACGATTTTTACCCTCCGCACTGCCCTCCAATGCTAAACTTGTGATCCCTTGTTGCCTCAGAACATGTCCTACCAAAGGATCCCTTCTTCTCGTCAACTTGTGCCACAAATCCCACTTCTCTCCAAATCTGTTCAATACCTCCTCACTCTTCAGCATTCTTCTGTAGCACCACATTTCGAAAGCTTCTGTTATTTTCTTGTCTAAACTATTTATCGTCCATGTTTCACTACCATACATGGCGACACTCCATACAAATACTTTCACAGAAGTCTTCCTGACACTTACATCTATACTCGATATTAACAGATTTCTCTTCTTCAGAAACGCTTTCCTTGCCATAGCCAATCTACATTTTATATCCTCTCTACTACGAACATCATCAGTTATTTTGCTCCTCAAATAGCAAAAGACATTTACTATTTTAAGTGTCTCATTTTTTAATCTAATTCCCTCAGCATGACCTGATTTAATTTGACTACATTACATTATCATCGTTTTAAATCTGTTGATTTTCATAAGTCTAATATATGTTCATAAAATTATTTTTGTTGTAATTACTATGAAAACCTATGATTACTGATGAAAAATTAGATATCACGTTTCGATGAGATTTCGTATAGAGAAATATCCGTTTGAGATGAGAGAATTCAGTATAGGGTGTAAAACTAGCGTTAGTGACTATAGAACCACTGATCCTATTTGTCACTTCCTTTTTTAACTCATTGTATGAAACTAAATTAAAGCCGTTGGACCGCTATAATTAGCCAGAGACAAGCAGCCACGAAAATGGAATTAAGTCCCTTATAAATAGTAGGTTCTTTTATTTGCACAAGATGAAAATGATTGTGTGTTTATTATTTGAGTCACACAAATTCCATTAAAAAATAACAAAACAAAACAAAAACAGCAAAAGGAAAGATATCTTTGCAGACCATAGAGTCTGTGTGAGCGAAGCAGCGGGTGGTAAGGTAGTAAGACATACCTTGAGACAAATGGGAAAAATTTCCATGCCACTAGAGTGAGCCACAAAGAGCAAAAACACTGGGAAGAAACAGATTGTGTAGCAAATAATTAAATAAACTGTATACAGATGTGAATACGTGACGGAGAAATCGGCACAACGGAGGAAACCGTGATATGCCACTTAAGACCGTCCCATTAACAAAATAAAACTACCGTTGCCCGTGATCGTATGCGAAGAAGTTTTTAAGATGGATGGGTGATCTCTTGGGGTCCTCTACATGTTCCTTGCCAACCACTGATAAAGCGTTTTTGTTACAGCATCACACTATAACGTTCATCATTTACTTTAGTACTTAGTACTACAGTAGATTGATTAGATTCATCTCGCCCTTTAACTCAATGTAATATAGCTGTTACACAAGAGGAAACATAAAACTAAACTCATAATTTAGCGCATGCCTATACATGAGACGCACTGTTTTTCAGTATAAAGTTTGGCAATACAGCACGTTTATTCTCTGCCACCTAGAGTTTGAAAAGGACAAAACCGAATATTTACTACCTGAGCTCACGTGGTTAAAGTCACTGCAGCAATCGTCATTATTCCATTAAGTAAAAATTTTAGTACGGCATTACACGTTTACTTTGATGTCTATATTGCCAGTACAGTTTATCTCGACACAAGTTAGATTATTTAGCATTCCTCTTCACATGTTAATCGGTAACGTTTGGTTTAATTTCCATTGCGTAACCTCGAATCACCTAGAGGGAAATAACGGTCATATCTACACAAATGAACGTTGCTTATTAATCAACCCCAGTATTTCAGAGGCTTCGTAACAAAATGAAAATAAACCTTTAATTTTTTACTGGTTACTTCATCCCTATGTACACAGTTTGTCACACAATAAACCCGTTGTGTAAGTACGAAGCTCTACGTGGATGTGAAAGGCAGAGAACAAATAGTTGCCCACGCATAATAAGCCAGGCATTTTTAATCCGCTAAACAGCACGGCACACGTGAAAATAATTGAAAACGTCTATTTGTTGACATTTCAGTAATTCATTTACGTCTCACTAACAGATACCCCACATCGACAGAAATGGCATTTGTACCACAGGTTCATTTCTGAATCAGTTAATCAAATCGTCCGCTGGCTCGTTCAACTTACAACCCTACATGTGACTCCTCTTTTTCTCATATTTTGAGTGTGTTTAGTCTATCATGACTTCTATTTCTCTGTCATGGAGCTAACTCTTTTAGTCTTTATTACTAACCCTGCCAATAGTGATATTAATTTTTTTAGTTGTACTTGCTGAGAGTTGTCAGTTAAAATGTGTGTAAATAATAGAAAGGGTTGACCAGAAGAAACGCTTTTAGTCGATTTAAAATTTTCTTTAGTATCAGTCATCTGAAGATGAACCTGAAAAGGTTCGAAAATCGGTTCATAGAATAACAAATAATCATTCATAAAAAGTGACTGGTTCCAGTTTTATATATTTACAACATGTTACTTGCTGTGTTATATCAGTTAAAATTACTGAGTGGATTGAAGCCCTCTCGCCAAATGGACCTTCATTCCTTCTTTTTATTAGGAGTACATCCCATCCAAGTTCGCACTGGCATGGAGACTGACACATAATTTTCAACAGTCACCTCTTCACTGGTTAATCACATGATGTAGAAATGTGATATTGTACGTAAGTCTGGGTAACATTACTCATTACTACAGAGAAATCGGGAGATAGCAGTAGACTGAAACATTCGAAGATACATCGGGTTAAGGGCAGAGGGAAGAAAGTGCGAAGATACTAAAGATATTATAATCGGGAGGTTAAATTCTTTATCTCCTTGAACAGAAGTCTCCAAAATGAGTAGGTGTGGACACTACGTAATATTCTCGCCGTAATGCTATAACATACTAATAAGTGGAAGGTCACAAAATGTCATATCCTTTATGTGTTTACTTAAAAGTAAAAAAGCAACTATGAGGTAAATCCAGTTAAAATTTTCATCGGTATGCGTGGTCAGATTTTGAGATCATTCTAGCCTATCTGCTGACTTCTGTTTATGTCAGGCAACAATTCAGTTTCAGATAACCCAAAATAATTCGTTGCAAAACATTGAGAACTGTGTTGTCTTAGAGTTTCTAGTTAACATGTTTAACTAAACGATTTTTTCGTCTGTACAGATATTAACATATGTTTGTACGTCAAGTGAAAGGTCGTTTGCGTAACTAAAGGAAAACGAATGGCCTCGAACTCCAATGCTGTGGTACTCTCATAGAGATTTATCATCAATTACTATATTTTATCTTGTTCTTGTATTGTTTGAATTATTCAGACTAAACAATTCTGTTTCTTTTATTACTTATTGTACAAAATAGTTGTTCATGAAACCGTCGGGTCCATAAAAGTAAGACTTCTCTATAAGGGTTTCATTATCTGTATAACTGGGTACGTTAGACCAATGAGAAGGAATCAGTTGGTTACATTTTATGATTTAAGACTTGTATATTTTGGTGACTAAAATATAAGTAGCTATCTGCGTTGGGAAATTATTTCTGTTTAGGTCAGTTATTATCAACTATACTTATTGAGTTTGGTGTTGGGAACCGGAGAAGAAACAATGTCACAAATAAACAATTTTAAGTATACACATATTTTAAGTACAGATAAGAAATTTTTACTGCTCATTACTTAATTATCATTTCACCAAGTGATCGCTGAATGTTTATGTTACAGGATACATCTAAGGTTTTATTCTGGTTGCCACCTACCTCGTCATAAAGCAAACACGCTTGAGGTTGCAGAAGAGGGCAGCCTCCTGTCTTCAAACATCTTGTGTACCGAAACGCTCCACGGAAGACGAGGGAGGATCTTTTATCTTACGGAGCAAAGAGGAAATCCCTGTGCCCTCAGGGAGCCCTGGGGCGCTGACACGGAAGGCCTCGTTAGGAGGGGAACAGCATGGCGCCGCAGGTTTTGCGAGTTCCACGGTGCACACATGTCCGTAACGTAATATCGACTTTTGCAGCTGGATGGGGAGCGTTTACTAGAACTCCTTCGTTGTCGACCTCTGCGGTATCAGTACTCGCAAAACATACAATACTTTTCATATTGTCGCAGAAGAAGATGAGTAGCATAGTCACCATATTGTTATGATACTAGACTGTTGCATGAAGGGTCGTGAGTTCGAACTCACCTGAACTGTAAAATTTAATTTATAATAACGTCACGTAGAAGAAGGTATAATTAGATGAATAACGAACACTAACTTAACTTAACGAAGGTTTATTCAGCACTTGCACACACAAGGTCGTAAATTACGGAGCAAGGTAAGGTTTTCCAATCGAATCTTGTGACAGAGATAAACCGTCGGTGCCACATTACTCATTGCATGACAACTGCCTACCATCCCCAAACTAACGGGCTTACTGAACGCCGTAATAAGTCTGTCATCGGTAAAGTCCAAGTATTAATAAAATATGCCATTTGTAATCTGACAAAATTCCACAGTTCGGGCACACACAAAGTTATCCAAAGGACTGCATTTCATTCATCCTGTTCTTGTGTAACACACTCTTAAGGTTGCTTTCGCAGCGTGACGTGAAGGAGCCAGTGCGAATGGTGTGTGATTTGTGCAAGGCTCACATGCAGCAGATCTAATAATTAGGTATGTCCATGGCACCGACATCTGCTTCATATTCCCGTATGAGATGTTACATAAAATGAAGATGTGCTTTGCGTCATCTGCATACGTCGGAACTCCTAATTTACATTCGAGTAGAGTGAAGCTCGACGCTGGAATGAAGACGTCACATACAAAAGGCGTTCAAAAAACTTTGCACAGTCCTCTCTAATTTTTTATTTTTATTTTTAGCAGGCGAAGAATGAAATTTTTTGTGAACATGCTTGGAACATTTAGCTATAAGTTGGTGTATAAAAGTATTTTCTTTTACTTACAGGTGAGCCTTACTGGGCCGTGAGGTAGATGTCAGGTTGTGACAACGGTCGGTGATGGAGTTCCTCTTCAAGACCGGCGATGACCCTGCCACATTGATTCACAGGAAGTTGCTCCCTGTATATGGGGAGGGTACAGTGGATCGTAGCAGTATCCAGTGGTGGTTGTAGAGGTTTAAAGAAGGTGATTTCTCTCTACTGTACAATTCATGATGCGGTAGACCATCGACAGCAATGACTGATGTGAAAAAGGAGACCATTGATTTTTTGGAACCTGACTCCACAGTTAACAGTGTCCGTTACTATTTGTCATTTGACAAGTTGCAACGTGCTATCAAGACCCACAGACCACAGCTTCTGGGTCAACTCATCAGACTACACCATGACAATGCCAAACCCCATACAACCCTTATCGAGCAGGAGAAAATAAGAAAAATGGGTTGGAAAAATGTTCCTCATCCTCCATACAGTCTGGACTTGGCTACTAATGATATTTACCTCTTTGGTCGTCTGAAGGGTCACCTGCGACCTGCGCGGTAAAACATTCGATAATGCGAAAGAACTCATTTCCTGTGTCAAGCGATGGTGTGAAATTCAATCCCCAGAATTTTACCAAAGTGCTTTTACATCATGGAAAGAAAGTTGGACCAGATGCGTCACAGCTGATGGAGGCTACATTGAGTGGGCTCAGTGTATAGCTAAATGTTCCAAATATGATCACAAACAATTTCAATTCTTTCCCTGCAAAAAATAAATAATTAGAGACAACTGTGCAAAACTTTTTGAACGCCCTTTGTACATGGTTAAGTGGGTACTGCATAAAACGTCGCGAATGGTAGGCTTTCTTCTCTCCGATCTCGATCGAAAGTTAATGGAGGTTTGTCGGACTGATTGACTCTGTTCCTGGTTTGGGTGTGTCAGATACATCCCATTACGGTCTGAACGAAGTTGGGCTCAAAGTCAGATGTCAGAGGGCATTGTCTCAGGAATACTCGATGCGATCTTAGGAATTTGTCAATGTAATGAGCAAGGAACGGTTCGCACGCCACATTATTGATTCGGCGTCTGCGTATAGTAACTCTCATATGGATCCACCCGATATCGTAATAGACAGGTACTGTTCTAGTATTAGTATTGTGACTGCCTGCATTCCATTGTGCCAGGATATTTGGGATGTAGTCAACGTTAAGGCACGCGACTAGGTCGATAATGCGGTAACATCATAGGTTTGTCTTGCTTGGTTATAGAGAAGTTTATTCACTCAGTGAAAATCTCTGCTAATGATATATTATTTAAAACTTCCTTAAATATCCGTAAGAGACATTGTGTAAGTAAGTGCCATAACTCTTTACCAAAGCTCGTACGGATTCCATCTACTCCAGGTGTCATATTAGCCGGTGCCTGTTGTAAGATTTACGTCAGTTCATCGGAGTCGAAGCGCTGAAAATGTCTGGCGTTTTCCTCCTCGCATTTTGTGCATCAACTTCGAGCATGTCTGTACATGCATAGAAGCGACCGCTGCGTTCGTGCAGAGTCCTTGACGACGTTGGATTATGCAGTATTTAATTGACTTTTGTGTATTATAACATGGCCCTTTGGATCCATCAAGGTGGCGAAGAGATTTTGTTGGGCTCGATTATTCTGAAATAACATTTGATATGAGTATACTTCGATTGAAATAAAGCTGTATGCAGAGATCTAACTGCATGTCCATTTTCGGCTAGCAAGTTGTATAATCATTGCCTTGTATTTACTGGTATGAGATACGCTATGTTGTAGGCGGTAAGAATTTTCATACAGTTATCTGAGCGCGGTAAAATAATACTCCGAATTAGATAATCGCCATTGAACCTTCGCCCAAGTTTAACGCTTAGAAATTCAGTGTGTTTCATCTTAGCACAATTCAGTCCCCATTCAATTCCGCTTTTGTACACACATCAAAAGTAATTGGCGCTACCCTGAAGATATTGACTGTTCAGAGATGTCACTAAACCCGTCTGAAAAAGGAAACAACCATTCATGAGCAGCGCCTAATACTTGGAGGGGGTTCGACAGCCGATCAGTTCCAGTGATTCCACCAGAAAGGAGGTAAACGGCTCGTGTTGTCAGTAGTTCAATCCACGGTTTTATCGCGTCCGCATTGTTAATTTTGTGCCAGGAACGGCTCTCAACAAGGGAAGTGTCGGGGCGTCTCGGGGTGAACCAAACCGATGTTGTTCGGGCATGGATCAGATACAGAGAGGCAGGAACCGTCGATGACATGCCTCACTCAGGCCGCCCAAGGGCTACTATTGTAATGGATGAAAGCTACCTACGGATTATGGCTCGAAGGAACCCTGACAGCAACTCCACCATGTTGAATAGTGCTCTTCGTTGAGCCACAGGACGTCGTGTTACGACTCAAACTGTGCGCAATAGGCTGCATGATACACAACTTCACTCCTGACCATCATGGCGAGGTCCATCTTTGGAACCGCGACACCGTGCAGCGCGGTACGGATGGGCCCAGCGACAATGGACCCTTCAAGGTTGGCATTAAGTTCTCTTCACCGATTAGTGTCGCATATACCTTCATCCAGACAATCGTCGGAGACGTATTTGGAGGCAGCCCGGTCAGGCTGAACGCTTTATACACACTGTCCAGCGAGTGCAGCAAGGTGGGGGTTTCCTGCTGTTTTGGGGTGGCATTATGTGGGGCAATAGTTCGCTGCTGGTGGTCATGGAAGGCGCTGTTGCGGCTGTACGATACGTGAATGCCATCCTCCTACCAACAGTGCAACAATATCGGTAGCAAACTGGCGAGGAATTCGTCTTCATAGCATTACATGCATTGATCAAAGTTAATAGTGGTATTGTAACGTCTAGAGAAACAAAAACAATATATTATGTAGTAATTAGAGAATTAGATGTATCATATTGTGTCATTGTATAAAATTATGTATTTTTTTTTTATTATTTATTTCTGAAAACGTCTGCGTCGGCGAGTAATAAAACCGACACAGAAGATAAATGTTAAACAGAGATTAAAAAAGGAACTAGTATATAATACGTGTGAATATGAATGTCTTTGTCGTATTAATTTGGAAGCTGTGCGAGTAAGATCTCCTGTTGTTGTCGTAGAGAACGCCAATGTAGCATTCTTTTGTCGAGACTAAGCAATGTACGCGATTACGTGTGAATTCGCAAAGGTCTGTAATCACTGAGATATTTAAAGGTTTTAATAGAGTTGTTTAAATGAAAACTTGTATTATTTATTGTTAAGCTTGCTTGCATATTATCCCATCCTGTTGAGACATTTTTCAGTTATATAAATATTATCTGTGGTGCTGAGCCGCGTGGAGAACGAAGAGCCGCTGCCGCGGCGTAATTAAACGACTTACGATATAGTCGAGCATACCGCAAGGAAGCGGTAAAATAATAGTAAAATAATATTATTTCTTTTAGCTCCCAGACTGGCAGTGAAGATCAGCAGATTTTATGATGTGTTGCAGATTGACGCGGGCTGCTGATAGGATATAATTTACAGTGCAAATAATTTAATGTACCTTCAGAATCTGATAGGAATCTTGCTGTGCTCCGTTCTGATCTGGCAAAATTTATAGTAACAACGTATTTTTTAATGAGAGTCTCATGTTCTTGACCTAGTCGTGGTATGAAATAGCATTTTAACGAGAAATAAAATCCACTGCGAACTTGTGTTTTTGAACGATCACACGAACTGTAACATCAGTGTTCATAACAAAGTAATTTCAACTTTTAATCACTATGAAGTAGGGAAGATATATTGATTCTTAGCATGAGTTGCAGTTACGAAAAATCGTTCCTTAAATTGTAGGCCAGATACAGAACAATAAGACTTCCATATATACATTTTATTCCGCTAAAAGGTAATGATGATAAAGAAAAGCAAAGCACAGCATTGCTAAAAGTATTTCACGTAACTCGCTTCGTAAATGTGTTGTTACAAAGAGAATAAATAAACCAAAGAGCAACAATTTTACAATCCGCGAGAGAGTTGTACGTGAAACTGTCGCCCAAAATCGCGGGGCCCGAATTTGCAGTGGCCACAAATATAAAATTTTATGTATTTTTCTTTCAGTGTTGATTGTTATGTATGTGTAGATATATATGTATTTAGTGATAAATGTATGTATGTATATCATGATCAATGCTATGTATTAATGAATGTGTAAACACTCTTTCATGACAAAACGTACTACTGCAAACGAGTCTGAGAAGACGATCCTGATAGTACTGAGAAGCTGTGACGACTACGTAATCCGGGGGCAGCCGAACCCCGAGATAAGATAAACTAAAGGTAAGACTACAGTGTAGTTGTCCTGTATGTAGAAGTCGAGCTCCAGTGAAGTGATCTCATTTCGCTAGTGGTGTGCATATTGTGCGTAGTTTGATGTTAGTGTTTGTGACAGGACAAAGTTGATGGTAGATAGTAATTTCTAGTGTGCAGTTAATGTAGATAAATTAACGTATTTTGTGTGCAAGGGGCAAAACTGTCAGACTTTGTGGTTTAGTAAGCAATTTATGAATATGGTTAAGTTGTGTAGTCAACGTCCGAGCAATATGGATACTGAGGAACAACAATTAGTTAGTGCAGGAAATGTGGAACCGGGTACCTCAAGTAGTACTAGTACTCTCTTTGAGGATATAACATGTGAGAATGTGGGGGCAGGGGCACAGGAAGTGGTGCCACCGCCCACTAGTCCTCAAGGGGATGTAGAGAAAGAAGTTGTACCACCACCAGAAAAGCAGGAACCAGAGAGTGGTAATCTGCCTGGTGGGTATTCGCTTCAGGCTATATTAGAGCGCGTGCTGAATTACCAGGCAGAATTTGCGCAACAGCAAGTCGAGCGAGACCGCCAGCAAGCTGAGCGAGATCGTAGGCTAGCAGAAAATTTACTTGCCCAGCAAGCTGAGCGAGATCGCCAGTTAACAGAAAGTTTCCTTGCCCAGCAAGCTGAGCGAGATCTCCGGCAAGCTGAGCGGGACCAGCAACTTGTGCAATCGTTAGAAAACATGAAAAAAGAGATTGCAGATATGAAACAGAATTATGAGTCGATACCTAAGGCCGTGCAGGAGCTGACTGAACAGGTCAACAACCTGCAAGTAGCAAACACTAACAGGGTAGACGAAATAGGTGTATTAGCCAATCGAGTAGAAAAGCTAGAAATAGATTCCACGCAGCTTGTAGAGCAGAAGTGGAACGAACAAGCAACTAAAATTGAAACAGAATTCAACTCATGGCTAGAAGTGAAGGAGTGTGAGATTGACAAGAACATTAATTACAAAGTACAAGCAGCCATAGCAAATAGAGGCTCCGAATCGTTCAGTAGCGCAGTGAATAGTCAGGTACAGAACGACGTGCAAACCATCAAACAAATACTCAGTGAGGATATTCCGCAGTGGCAAGTGAATATGAACAAACGGATATCCGACCTGGAGAAGGGTTTAGCACAAAGCAGAAAACATTTGGAACAGGAACCTCTGTCGCCAACAGCCCATGGTTTTGGCAACGCACAAACTTATACGCGATACAACAATGGGGAATCTGTAGTCGATAATGCGAAGAGCTGTAGCTTCGGTTCGGAGCACACAGCATATGTCCAAGGAGTAAAACCATGTAGTTCAAAAATATTAGTGGAAGAAAGTTTAATCAAAAATAGACAATTTCAAACATTTACTACTGAACGGAAATCAGTACACCCAGTAGTATTCATAAAAAGCTTTAAAAATATCTTGCCCAGTGTGTGGAACGAAACACAGAAAATTCAATACGTAATGTCGTACATTCAAGGTGATGCAGCGTTGTGGGCTACAGAAGTAGCAGACAGCTGCATGACATATGAACAGTTCGAAAGGGCATTTCTATCGAAATATTGGTCGCCTTGTATACAAGAGCGGCTAAGAAAAGAAGTATATAATCCCGAACCGTACTCACCTCGTCTGGGGAATTTGAGACGGTATTTTGAAAAATATATAAACAAAACACGCTACTGGGACGAGCCTATATCACCAAGAGACATAATAAGACTACTAAAATCACATTTACCCATTCATATCAAAGAGAAATTAATACACGTACCAGAAAGCGATATGGAAAACTTCCTGTCTGTTCTAGATTCTATAGACTTGATACAGGAAGACGCAAAATCAGCGTGTGATCACTCGCGGAATAATGGGTCAGGATGTAAACATGACAGAAATAGTAGTGCACAAAACCACAACCATGGAAATGGTGGGGGTGGTAACAAGCGGCAAGAACATTCGCAAAATGGTAGTAATGGTAGAGGCCAGAACGGGTTTGGACAAACAACTTATAACAAAAGGCGTCGATCTGACTACCGGGACGAATCTGGAATGTCAGGGACCAACCGCTGGAAAAATGCGCGAGGTCAGTGGCAGAGCAATTATAGTGATAGTAATCGAAATTGGCAGCAAAATCAGCGAAGAAGCCCAGAGTGACAGGGTAATGACCGGTATGACAACAATAGACCACCGCCGCAAAACGCGCCTATTGCGCAGCCGTGGCGGCCGACAAATCAGAGTGTACATATAGTGGAGGTCGCGGACAATAGCCTTCCAAGTACTTCACAAGTAACTAATTCAACAAACTAGAATCGGCCTCGAAATGCTCTCCATCGATGGCCGAGGGATGGAGTGAGAGCAACACGAGTGCTAATAATATACCTGGGATACGTATGCTGCGATACAACGATGGTGTCAGTATGGATAAAGATCTACTGAACGAACCACACGAATGTAAGAAAGATAATAACGAAAATGTGCAAGCTATTATCGAAGCGAAAATCAATGATGTTGCAGTGAATATAATCATCGACACAGGTGCCTCAGTAAGTGTAATGAGTATGGAGTTATTTAAGGCACTGGGAAAAGGACATAGCATTCCGACTTTCCCGGTTAATAATTGTAAGGTGTCTGGAGCCATTAGTGCACAGAGCCAATCAGTTAAGTACCAGGTGCAGGTGGAGATTTGTAAGGAGGGCGAAGCCATAGTGAGCTCGTTCCTCGTTGTTAAAGGATTGAAGGTGGCCTGCATTCTGGGAGTAGATTTTCTCCGTGAGAGGGACGCATTGATCGACCTCTCCTTGGGGAAATTAAGCATAGTTAATAGGGGTAGGAGGATTGAGTTATCTATGATGAAATCGAAGGAGGTACTTGTGCCGTGTTGTAATCGAATCAATATCAAGGGTAGGAACCCTTGGGTACTACACCTTGATGATTTGTCACATGCAGCAGACCTCTATTACCCGAATTTAGAGGATCGAAATTTTGAAACAAATGTTGAGGCATTTCAAACCAAAGTGCAGGAATCTGAAGGTTTAAGCGGTAAACAAAAGCAACAGTTGACGCAGCTGCTATCGGAATACACTATGGTATTTACCGACCGACCAGGAATAGTCAAAGGGTACCACTATCACATAGAGGTGATGCCCCACAAAACATACTGTCGCGCAACTTACTCCATCCCTTGGTCGAGGAGGGAATTAGTAGCTAAAGAGATTCGGAAGATGTTAGAGTGGGATATCATTGAGCCCTCCTTCTCTCCATACAGTAGTCCTCTTGTAGCAGTGGCGAAAGCCAATGGAAAAATCAGGCTAGTGTTAGATGCGAGGGACATTAACAAAATTATCATACCTGTCCGGACTCGCCCTGAGAATTTAGATGAGCAGATAAAAAATTTCATGGAGCACAGTATTTGACCTCGGTCGATCTGAAAAGTTCATATTGGCAAATTCCCCTTACACCGGAATCCAGGAAGTACACAGCTTTCATATTCGGAGGGCGGAGTTACCAATTCAAGGTACTTCCCTTCGGATTGAATGTGAGTGCTGGAGTGTTTATTACTGCACCAGACACGGTACTGGGTCCAGACTTATTAGAAAAAATCACTGTATATGTTGATGATCTGGTAATCGCTACTGCTACTTGGGACGAACATATGGAATTGTTGCGTAGAGTACTAGAGAGATTTAAGCAAGCAGGTGTGACAGCAAACCTAGAAAAGTCAAAATTTGGACGAAATAAAATTAAATTTTTAGGCCATCTTATTACACCACTTGGTATACGCCCAGACAACAAAAAACTAGAGGCGATCCGAGAATTTCCAAGCCCCCGCACTAAGAGGCAATTGAAAGCGTTCCTTGGACTCACGTCTTTTTTCAGAAGGTTCGTGCCCAATCAGTTGTTAAATGACGCGTCGCTATTAAATCTGCTACGAAAAAGTGTGCAGTGGGTTTGGACTGACAAATGTCAACAAGCTTTTGAAGCGATTAAAACCGCCCTACTGAATGCAAATATTTTGCAGCACCCAGATCTGTCAAAAGATTTTTGTCTTGCGACGGATTCATGTTCCTATGGCCTGGGAGCGTGCTTATTTCAGGGGCAGGAAGGAAACGACCCGACAACAATAAAGATTATCGGCTTCGCCAGTAGGACTTTAACTAGCTGCGAGAGAGCCTACTCGGCAACCGAACTGGAAGCACTTGCAGTAGTCTGGGCTGTGAAAAAGTTTAATTATTATTTACAAGGGAAGGAGATTAAAGTGTATAGTGACCACCAGGCGTTAAGTTTTTTGATGTCATGCAAACTATTCCATACCAGACTGAGGAGATGGATGCTTGTCTTACAAGAATACCGGATAAAGATTATGTACATAAAAGGCCAAGATAACGTAATAGCGGATGCTCTGTCGCGACTGCCGGTAGGATTACCGGATTTAGCAGAAATGTTAGCGCAATCCGCGGAGTATAAAGTGCTGTAAGTGCGTGACAATACTTACATGAACGATTTTTTATATATATGTAAAACCATGTGCGAATTACAAAGGGCAGACCCGATGTGGAAAAAAATCATTAATAATATTGAAGAGGGTGTTAACAATAGAGATGAGCAAGGTTTTAAAATAGTGAACCATATTTTGTATCATAAACTTAATACGAAAGAAGACTGCTGGGCGGTATGTATACCTAACCAGTCGGTAAAAGTTATGATATGGCACACGCACTTGGCATGGGGCCATGCAGGGATTGGAAAGTGTGCAGAGATCATGGCGAGATACTGCTACTTTCCCCGTATGAAACACCAGATTCAGGCAACAGTTAGAACTTGCGTGATATGTCAAAAAGCAAAACATTATAATAGATCCACTAAGTTTGAATTACAGCCCATAGTTCCACTCAGGCGGCTTCAAATAGTATCTGTGGATGTAGCCGGTCCTTATCCCATGGCCAGAGGAGGTATGAAATATATACTGGCCATGTACGATATTTTTTCCAAATACTTGGCAATTTATTGCATAAAATCAGCTACTGCCAAAACCATGGTCAGGCGGATCAGTCAAGAATACTTGCCTCAAGTGGGAAAACCCGAAGCCATAACGACTGATAATGCTCCTTATTTCACTGGTCGAACTTGGAAAAATTACCTACGGGAACAAAATATACAGCATATTCTGGTATCCCGGTTCCATCCCGAAGCCAGTCTAGTTGAAAGAATATTCAGAGAATTGAATAAGTTCCTTAGAATCTACATAGGGAACCGACATACAAAATGGCCAGGGCTAGTACCGAAATTTGTAGAAATACACAATTTAACACCCCATTCAAGTACAGGCTATCCACCGGTAGAGATATTGAATGGATTTAATGAGACACCGAAAGAATGGCTCACGCCTTTGCCGAGACTACCAGTGAAGGCAGAAACAAGGGAGGAAAAGATGAAAAAGATATGGAACAGACTAACCAGCTGTGCGGCAAAGAGGAAAAGGAAGTACGACCGAGGTGTAACTAACGAACAGAAATATAATGTAGAAGATCTAGTACTTATTCGTAACCACGCTAAATCCTCAGCCACCTTAAAACAGAATAGTAAGTGGCAATTGCTATATTCAGGGCCTTTTGAAGTAATAAGCGTGCCACACGAATGTAGCTATTTGTTAGCACATCCCCATACGGGGAAGATCAAAGGATTGTATCCACGTAAAGATGTGAAGTTATTTATTCAGTGACATATCACATATAAAGGGTAATAGTTGTAAGAAGATTTTAATTGTGTTTTAGAATATAAGTATGTTAGTATTAAGAAAGAAATTTGTGAGTAATGAAACTTGGAGGAAGTGGATTCAGAAAGTAGGCAATAGCTTACACAGGAAAGATTTTGTTTACAGACAATTTGAGCCATTTAAAAATTATAGGCTCATTGAGCAACGAACAATCTTCTTGTTGATAAAGTGAGGATTAATTTCTTGAATCATTATACAAAGGATTAATTTCTTGAACCATTTTCTATGTGTAGTATGTAAGTGCAATTAATGATGCAATCTAATATAGTAAGGTAACTGTTGTAATTGTATTAGGATAAGGAACCCTGAGAGAGAGAGCCTTGACTAGCCAAACATGGACTCTGTAATATGGAACAATTATGTGAAGTTTGCTGCCAGTAGTGATATGAGAACGACACTGGAGCATAAGCTAATCAAAAAACAAGCCCGTTCCGTGGAAAATCCGCTTTGTATATAACAATGCTTCAATTGAAGCCTGTGTACTTGGTACACGCCCTTGAATATTCATTACGCGATACGCGAATTAAGTCAACCAATGTGGAACCTACACTGTAGTCATATAGGAAAAATCATTAAAAATAATGCTAGTGCTAAATGAAGTATTTATTGATCAATATGCCCAAGTCAAGCTGTCATGCACATGGTAAAATCTGGTTGATAGATGGGTGATAATCAGGCAAGCTACACTGATAAGAAAATTAAAAAAAATTACAAAAGGGCTGTATACGCCTAGTAACAATATGAAAAGTGTGTTGTGATAAGGTAAAAACGAATAGACGCCATGTAGATGAGAATGAGTATGCGAAGAACAGTTAAAAGGTATTAAAAAATAAACTGTGTGCATAAACAATGGAGGAAAGGACGGAATATTGTGTGTAGCAGGGACAGAAAATGACTGTTGTATCTGCACCAATATATACGTCGATAAGTCTAGTGTTGAGTGACAGACTGTCCTAGTGCAGTGCTCAACGAACAATAGACAGTGTATAAAAACAGTAGTTATTGATCCGTTCGGAGTCGAGTTAAACGAACATCGCTCGACGGGGACATTTAGTATGTGTGTTACGAAACATTTTCACGTGTTGAAAGACGCTCTGGCAGTGGACCAACCGTGGAGTGAGTGAAAATGTGTAGTACAATGTGCGTGTGACGAACCTTGAATACCAGTGTCACAATGCCACGAGAAACCTGTTATCACGCCAAACCATCCTGTGCATACCAGTGAAGCGACGGCTTACTGAACAATAAACGCTTTTAACAAGTTGCATCTTCTTCCACAGCTAGTAATCTGTGTCCTTAAAGACAGTACACCGTTGTGGAATGTTTGTTTAATGCGCTACAACGGGGAGCCATGCGGAGAAGCCGAGACGAGTGCCGTGCCGCCAGCCAGCCGGTCGCGGTAAACCACTGCCACTCGCCGACATCGGCGAATGGTTCGCCGCGGTTCGCGACTGCTTGGGCGCCACGTCAGCACGACGTCGCTGTTACTGAGAGCCGGTCGTCGAACCCAGCGGCCGTCGGCACGCGGCGTTCCAGACGACGCTACTCAACAATTGCTTCGCGCCGCCAGCTCCGTACAACATTGTTGTCATTCAAATGAATTATCAAATATGTGTAATGCACTAACATGAATAGGGTTTAGTGGACACGAAATGACGTGACAAACATTTTTTTTTTTCTTGAGTTATTCAATACGGACTCAAAGTATTCATTGGTTCAGTGATATATAGATATAATATGTTTTCGTCATGTTAATGAAGTATACTCGCATGAATGCTAGACATTTTAAACCAATTGTCGCGAGTAAATGCAAGGACGATTCATGATACTACTGTAAAAATGTGTAATAAGTGACTTTCATTACAATCCAAAACACAAATATTATATGGGTAACAAAGAGACTAAAGGTTTAACATGCTCTCACAAATAGCCTTTGTTATATGAGAACATTGGATAGAGTCTGAACTTTTTGTGATCAAACTGGGTATTAAAACAAACCAGACGAGATGACCATGGCTCCGGCGCAGTTTTCCCAGGTTTTCTGATCGCACGTATCCCGAATGGGGGAGCCAAATAAATGTAATGACCCTGGGACTAGGTTGACGGTCACCTCGCACAGTGAAAGAACAGTATAAAAAGTGTAATTAAACCTACAGTGTAAAAGAACTAAGAAGTGTAAAGTGAATGATCCAACCAAGGTAACAGACAATAACCAAACAGACGTTAGTGGCAGCATATTGCCGAACATTTCCAACGTTAGTCAATTGCTGCCAGGGGGCATTGTAACGTCTAGAGAAACAAAAACAATATATTATGTAGTAATTAGAGAATTAGATGTATCATATTGTGTCATTGTATAAAATTATGTATTTTTTTTTATTATTTATTTCTGAAAACGTCTGCGTCGGCGAGTAATAAAACCGACACAGAAGATAAATGTTAAACAGAGATTAAAAAAGGAACTAGTATATAATACGTGTGAATATGAATGTCTTTGTCGTATTAATTTGGAAGCTGTGCGAGTAAGATCTCCTGTTGTTGTCGTAGAGAACGCCAATGTAGCATTCTTTTGTCGAGACTAAGCAATGTACGCGATTACGTGTGAATTCGCAAAGGTCTGTAATCACTGAGATATTTAAAGGTTTTAATAGAGTTGTTTAAATGAAAACTTGTATTATTTATTGTTAAGCTTGCTTGCATATTATCCCATCCTGTTGAGACATTTTTCAGTTATATAAATATTATCTGTGGTGCTGAGCCGCGTGGAGAACGAAGAGCCGCTGCCGCGGCGTAATTAAACGACTTACGATATAGTCGAGCATACCGCAAGGAAGCGGTAAAATAATAGTAAAATAATATTATTTCTTTTAGCTCCCAGACTGGCAGTGAAGATCAGCAGATTTTATGATGTGTTGCAGATTGACGCGGGCTGCTGATAGGATATAATTTACAGTGCAAATAATTTAATGTACCTTCAGAATCTGATAGGAATCTTGCTGTGCTCCGTTCTGATCTGGCAAACTTTATAGTAACAACGTATTTTTTAATGAGAGTCTCATGTTCTTGGGCTAGTCGTGGTATGAAATAGCATTTTAACGAGAAATAAAATCCACTGCGAACTTGTGTTTTTGAACGATCACACAAACTGTAACATCAGTGTTCATAACAAAGTAATTTCAACTTTTAATCACTATGAAGTAGGGAAGATATATTGATTCTTAGCATGAGTTGCAGTTACGAAAAATCGTTCCTTAAATTGTAGGCCAGATACAGAACAATAAGACTTCCATATATACATTTTATTCCGCTAAAAGGTAATGATGATAAAGAAAAGCAAAGCACAGCATTGCTAAAAGTATTTCACGTAACTCGCTTCGTAAATGTGTTGTTACAAAGAGAATAAATAAACCAAAGAGCAACAATTTTACAATCCGCGAGAGAGTTGTACGTGAAAGTATGTAATACACAAACCATATGAGTTAAGCCATTACTTGCAACTTCTTATTACATCATCTATCTACGTACTTCTTGTATTCATAGCATTGAGAATGGCTAGCATCTAGCTGAAATCTAGATCTGCACATTAAAATTTAAAAAGGACGACTGATCGCTGCAATCTATGATTTAGAAGTCAAATTTATACTTCTACTTGTGTGTGTGTGTGTGTGTGTGTGTGTGTGTGTGTGTGTGTGTGTGGGCGGGTATCCATTTTTTTATGGTTGGACGCGACCTGCCAAGAATTCCTTTAATGTGATGAAACGTTTGGATCACAAATTAACGCATTCACTCAACATCAACAGTTATTATTTCCAGGTGTTCCATCTACATCCAAACTTTACGAACTACTGTGATGCACTCGATATAATACAGTTCGAACGTAACCAAATATTACCGATTCTCCTCATAGAGTGGGAGGACTGCTTAGATGTCTCGGTGAGCTCTCTAAGCAATTCAGTGCTTTCTTAGCGGTACATACATAATAGTTTGTAGCATAATTACACAGGGTTATTAAAAATGACCTTGACATTTTCAAGCGAATGTAAAAGACAATGTCCGTACTGAGACATATTTGTGTATGGTAACAGCAACTCAGAAATGTTTTCTTACACCGATCTCCAGCAATACACTGCGGTGACAGAAGTTATAGCATATCTCCTACTATCGTGTCGTACCACTTTAGTTGGGCATAGTGCTGCGGCTAGGCGAGACATGGACTCAACACGTCGTTGGAAATCCTCTGCAGAAAAACTGAACCTTGCTGTCTCTGTGGCTGTCCATAGCTGCGGAAGTGTCGCCGGTGCAGGATTTTGTGCACGAATTGACCTATGTACCATAAATGTCCCATGTGATTCATGCTGGACGATCTGAATGGCCAAGTCATTCGGTCAAATTGTCAAAACTATTCTTCAAACCAATAGCGAGCAACTGTGGGCCACTGAAATGCTCGTTTCAATCCACGAAAATTACATAGTTATCTTGGATCATGAAGTTCATAAAAGGCTTCTGGTGGGCTCCAAGTGGCCGAACATAACCATTTCCAGACATTGAGCTGTATGTACCAGAAGACCAAGTACATTCCATGTAAATACAGCCCACACCATAATAGAGCCAACACCAACTTGCACCGTGCGTTGTTGACAGCTTGGGTCCATGGCTTCTTGGGGTCTGCGCCACGCTCGAACTCTACAATCAGTTATTACACCTCATCTGACAGAGCCACGGTTTTCCAGTACTCTAGTATCCAACTGATGCGGTCACGATCCCTGGAGAGGCGCCGGAGGTGATGTCGTGCTGTTAGCAAAGGCACTCGCGCCGGTCGTTTGCTACCATAGCACATTAACGCTAAATTTCGATACGCTGTCCTAACGGATACGTTCGTTGTACACTGTTGCTTGTCTGTTACCCCTGACAACTATACTCAAACGCTGCTGCTCTCCGTCGTTAAATGAAGACCGTCGGCCACAGTGTTGCCCATAGAGGTAATGCCCGAAATGTGGTATCGCCAGCACAGTATCGACACTGTGAGTCTCGGAATACTGAAATCCCTAACTATTTTCGAAATGGAATGTCCAAACTAACATTCCACATTCATAATTTGTCGTGTGGCCATAATTACAACGGAACCTTTTCACATGATTTACCTGCGAACAAATGACAGCTCCGACAATGCACCGCCGATTTTATACCTTGTGCACGCGACACTAATGCCATCTGCATATGTGCATATCGCTATCCCCAGACATACGTCATCTCAATGTATGACTTCCAGACCAAAGAAGATGGAATTTGCTTAGATAATTTAATTTGTCACCAGAGTAGTGCTCTACTGCGCATCCACAACGAGGCTGGTGAATTTTTGGATACTGAGTCACGACGACGTTGGATCAGTCGTGCATCACCTGAAAATCTCCAGTTTTTGGCATGACACCTACATTCTCAGGTCTGGTTATATCAGAGACATTGTTTTCACACGTACTTTTCCTAACAACGTCTCTGACTTAAGAGGAAGTAACATGGCAGCTGTGAGTGACCTTGCTGCGGACACATTAGAGCGAGAGTGGGTAGAATTGGAGGGGTTGGGTTGTTTGGAGGAGGACACAAGACAGCGAAGTCATCAGTCTCATTGTATTAGGGACGGACGCTGAGGGAAGTCGGCCGTACCCTTTCAAAGGAACCATCCAGGCATTTGCCTGGAGCAATTTAGAGAAATCACGGAAAACCTAAATCATAATGGCCGGACGCGGGATTGAACCGTCGTCCTCCCGAATGCGAGTCCAGTGTGCTATCCATTGCGCTACTTCGCTCGGAAATTGGACTATAGACTTGACGCGTGCTGTGCGGCTAATGGTTCACACATTGAACGTTTCTCAGCGCGGCACAAAGAAAATCCTCATTTGCTGTTACTAAACATTTAGTACAGCCACCTGAAAGTATTTCGTTCATTTTGAATAACACATACCTATAGCGTACTTTAAGTTTTTATTAAGGTTGTCGGGGGTCAATATCACCAAATGTCAAGATTTCCAGTAATTCAGTGACGCTTTCCCTTGCATTAGACAATGGGTCTGCTCTCTGTTGTATTACTTTCTATACGTATTTTCTTCCTTTGTGAATGTCAAAATCCTGTCATTCTAGGGCAGCATCCTCAAAGACGCTATGTAAACTTGTCTTTGGTGAATCTTCTAAAATCTGGACAACGGGTACACCAACTGGCAAGCGTACAAACAAATTTCGGCTAAACAACCTCCACAGGACACAGCCACAGGGCGGTCAGTTTCTGGGGCAGACAGCGGGGCCGTGAAATGACTTTTGTCGCCCTGGGGCGCAGTCCAAAAACTGGGGTAACAAGACGAATCCAGAATGACATTTTCACTCTGCAGCGGAGTGTGCGCTGATATGAAACTTCCTGGCAGATTAATACTGTGTGCCCGACCGAGACTCTAACTCGGGACCTTTGCCTTTTGCGGGCAAGTGCTCTACCATCTGAGCTACCGAAGCACGACTCACGCCCGGTACTCACAGCTTTACTTCTGCCAGTATCTCGTCTCCTACCTTCCAAACTTTACAGAAGCTCTCCTGCGAACCTTGCAGAACTAGCACTCCTGAAAGATGCTAGAGCACTTGCCCGCGAAAGGCAAAGGTCCCGAGTTCGAGTCTCGGTCGGGCACACAGTTTTAATCTGCCAGGAAGTTTCATATCTGCGCACACTCCGCTGCAGAGTGGAAATCTCACTCTGGAAACATCCCCTAGGCTGTGGCTAAGCCATGTGTCCGCTATATCCTTTCTTTCAGGAGTGCTATCGCGGCTAATCCGCACGTCAGTAGCAGACATATTGCACGAGAATCGGGAATCTCAAACATATCGGTGTTGAGAGGAATATCGTTGCACGTATTGCCAAATGCATTGAGGTTGACGGACATCATTTTAAGCATTTATTGCATTAATGTGGTATTCACATTCAATCACGCTGTAACAGAATTCGTTCTCGGAAATGATATGTTCACAAAAGTACATGTATCACATAGGAAAAACCGAAATGAAATATTCAAACGTACCTAAGTTCTGTATTTTAATTTAAAAAACCTATTTGTTACCAACTATTCGTCTACAATTGTGAGCCATATGTTTGTGACTATTGCAGCGCCATTTCTCATAAAGCGAAAAAAGTGGTCCAACTAAAACATTCATATTTCTATACGTACTACACGAATATGTAATAAAAAATGAGGGTTCCTATTTAAAAAAAACGCAGTTGATATCCGTTTGACCTACGGCAGCGCCATCTAGCGGCCCAACCATAGTGTCATCTGGTTTCCCCCTTCAAGCTAGACAAGTCTCGTTCTTTGTAGTTTTTTCGTTTGACGCTTATTTCGTGAGATATTTTTCCCGGTAGCGATCAATGTACCACCATATATATAAACTTCATCAACAACAAGCGAACATGGATGAAGAAATCTACTGACGAACTATACAAACATACGGAGACAATCACAGAAAAGATTAGAAAACGCAGACTACAATTATATGGACACCTATACAGAATGCCATCACACAACTGAACCAACTCAACATGACAGCAGACACAATAAACGACAGAATAAAATTCACGAACCTCATTAAGAAAAACAAACTACATGAGATGCACTGTGACAAACGAACATGCGTAAAATGGACCGAAGAACGCAAGCAAGATCACAGCCGGAAGATGAAAGAAATATGGGCAACCAAAACGGCAATCAAGGTGAAGCTGAAGACACGAAGCCGACAAGAAGCATGGACTGAGGAACGGAAACAGAAATACAGCGAGCGAATGAGGGAAGTTTGGGCAGCAAGGAAGGTAGCAAAAGGAATTCGCCATGTAGTTTAGTCTAACTGCGCTCTTTAAGGGCAAAACACCAACAATGATAGTAATAACATATCTAAACTTCATCTAGCACAATGTGCGTCGTGTACATTAAACTGCGCACCAAAAGGTCTCCACTGATGTTAATCGCCGATACATTCAGAGACTGTAATTCGAGCAGCGTAATGGCCACGTCGGAACTATTACTGCCTTTCCACCTTAAGGAAATGTCATCAGTTATCTCGCAAGAAAATGACAGACCTTCGAGAGCTTTCAGACCTTAAATGACGTGTGTCAGACCAAACTTGAACTGACGAAGCACATACCTTCTTATTTGTTGATTGGCGGCGTGCGACTGATCGTAATGTAAAACGGTCAGCCGCGAACTACACTCATGTTCATAAATTAAGGATAATTGCAGAATGCGGTGCCACACAACGTGGCGCTACACAAAAATGGCGTTAATAGCATAGGCACATAGGGACCACACATGACACAGATATGTAAGTCCACGATATTGGTGATAAGTTGAGAAAACCGTCCCGAACCACATGTACTACAAAATACTACAGTTTCTCTCGCATGTACCCCGACATCAATATGGAATATGATCACCATCTACACGTACACAGGCCGCAAAATGCGTTGGCACACTCTGGATCACGTGGTCGAGCAGCTGCTGGAGTTTATCCTCCCATTCTTGCACCACTACCTGTAGGAGCTCCTGAAGTGTCCTAGGGGTTTGAAGACGTGCAGCGATACGTCGACCGAGAGAATCACAGACGTGCTCGATGGTGTTTAGGTCTGGAGAACAGGCAGGCCACTCCATTCGCCTGCTATCTTCTGTTTCAAGATACTCGTCTATGGTGGCAGCTCAGTGGGGCCGTGCGTTATCATCCATCAGGAATAAGATGGGACCCACTGCACCCCTGAAAAGGCGGTCATACTGGTGGAAAATGACGTCCCGATACACCTGACCTGTTACAGTTCCTCTGTCAAAGACATGCAGGGGTGAACCTGCACCAATCATTATCCAATCCCACACCATCAAACCACGACCTCCATACAGGTCCCTGTAAATGTATATGATCCCACTTCTGACACCAACTGTAGATGTACACAGAGTTTGGAAAAGGGGGGGAAGGCGGTTTTTACAGATGACTCGTGATGACAGGGTGCAGGAGGCCGAGTGGTCAGGATTAGAGAGTGGGCACCCAGGGCTGCCGTTAAATGACAAAACAAGGAATTAAGTACAATAAAGGGGATATATTTGAATATACGGAGTACAACAGCCGCGCCTATGGTCTGAAGGTAGTGGGCTTAGGCCAGTCTAGCAGGTCGAACAATTAAATGAAATGCGCAACGGAAGGGAAAGCGATTCATGTTGACTTACGTTGGTAGCCAGTTGCCAAGAGCAGAGCCAGAAGCTCTGCCTTCCAAGAAGACGTCTGTCCTCCTCGAAGTCTGGATTCCAAGAGAGAGAAGCAAGTGTGTTCTGCACCGCAGGTCGCTCCGGCGTCCACACACGTGATCGGAATCCCGCGCACGCTAAATCAATGGCTTGAATCCGCTAGCAGTTTCAGCAGAAGGCTCAGGGGGTCTCCTGTAAGCAGCTTTAGCTGGACAGAAATGCGTCGGTTCTGAAAGAGAAGCGACTTGTGTTACGTAGACACGACGTTAATTACTCTGAGAGAGGATCTCTAATGATTCCACTGAGCCTTTTAAATAAATTTCTTAAACCAATTCCCTAAAATACTCCTTGATTGGCTTCCATCCTGTACATCCCTTTCAAGGACTTTAAGGGGTTGGTATCTGGTTCCTGGTTCAGGCCAGATGAAAATACGGTGAAAATCACTGGACTACACCTGGAGTCGTCCGTGAACATAACCTTGGACCGTTGTTCCAAATACCATTTACTGTGTTCTTGACACCAGGCTTTACGGACTCTCCTGTGACCAGGGGTCAGTGGAATGCACGTTGCAGGTCACCGGGCGAAAAAACCATGTCTGTTTAGCCGTCTGTAGACTCTATGTCTGGAGACAACTGTTCAAGTGGCTGCGGTAAGGTGCCGAGCAAGGCTACCTGCAGTACTGCGTGGCCGTCCGCGGGCACCGATGGTCAGATATCGGTGTTCTTGTGTTGTTGTACACTGTGGACGTCCCGTACTGCAGCGCCTCGACACGTTTCCTGTCTGCTGGAATCGTTGCC
This sequence comes from Schistocerca piceifrons, assembly GCF_021461385.2. Taxonomy (NCBI): domain Eukaryota; kingdom Metazoa; phylum Arthropoda; class Insecta; order Orthoptera; family Acrididae; genus Schistocerca; species Schistocerca piceifrons. The sequence goes on from NC_060141.1 coordinate 671,354,907, forward strand.
ATGATCTTGAGATCACACTTCGTGGCACACAGACGGCCCGTACTACGACCTGCTGTGTTTGACCAACCTCCAGTCGCCCTGATATTCTACACCTAATAACGTCATCAATATGTGTTCGTTGAGCCACTTTCAACTCACAGTCACCATTATCACGTATGAAAACGTCTGCACACTTACTCACTGCACTGTACTTTGACATGCACCACCACACCTCTGCATATGTAGACTGCTGCCAGCGCCACCGTGCGACGACCGCAGGTCAAATGCACCGCATGGTCATACCCCAAGGTGATTTGAACCCCCAAACGGCCCATCAGAGCATTGTTTCACCATGTAACAGCATTATCCTTAATTTATGAGCATGATTGTAGTTCGGGTTGTGGCGAGGAGGGCCACGTACGGTCCCATTGGCTTCGCAGATGGCTGATTCAAATGCCAGTAGGAGATCTCGCAGTGCTCCCTGTCACCTACATCGCTATTGCAAAGCCGTTGAGTTCATTGGCCCAGATTCCTTTCGATCGGCCACTGTTGAAGAACGCTGATGGAGAGGCGAGTCTTCAGATTGCCTCTCTATCACCTTGGCGGGAAAAACGTCCTGGATCACCCATCACAACCAGAGTAACGTCTTTACAGTAGCGAAGGACGTCGACTCGGGCGTAGTACGAGCTTCTTCTTTCCTTCCAGTTGGGTGATGGCCGATCCAATACATAAAAAGTAATTTTGAAGTGGAAGTCACCAAGGAAGAGCAAAAAAAGTAATCATGCAACACCTGATCTTTGTCTTCTCAGGATGGACGCATCGATCTCGGAAGAGATTCTGCTCAGCGTGCCTCCTTCCCCGCCTACGTCGTCAGTTCGTCCTCCACAATCTGTGATGAATTTTCTTCCGCCACCTGCGCGCTCTGTTGACAGAAGGTCTCTGGAGGTCGCCGACATGGGGCTGCATAGATGTTTCTACCTCTGTACAACGCATTGGTGCTGTTTCTGTTTCTTGGGCTGACGACATAGAGGAGGAATCGTAACGGCCTGTAAATACCATGGGTTACCGTGTTCCACCGGTTGTGACCCCTGCTGCCTCATCACTGTGAACGTCGCGGTTTCGGTGTGCCCAAACCGGATGCCACTGGTGGACTCCGGGTTTCCGCAACAAGAGTGCTGCAACAGATACATCGCCTAGCTACGATCAATCTCAACGCTATCAAATGGTTCAAATGGCTCTGAGCACTATGGGACTTAACTGCTGTGGTCATCAGTCCCCTAGAACTTAGAATTACTTAAACCTAACTAACCTAAGGACATCACAAACATCCATGCCCGAGGCAGGATTCGAACCTGCGACCGTGGCGGTCGCACGGTTCCAGACTGTAGCGCCTAGAACCGCTCGGCCACTGCGGCCGGCTCAACGGTATCCATGGCTCGTATAAACTTGCGATTCTCTACAGTACACTTTGTGTGGAGGATCTAGATAGGGCCCTCTTACTAGAAGTGCATATAGATGGTTCTCAGAACCTAATTCGGTACAACCCTTTCATCTTCCATGCATCGAATACCGGTAGTGGTCTGGCGATTCCCATCCAGAGAGGGCTACCCCAACGACGTCCAGTATCTTCTGTATGCGAGGGGTATGGCTCTCACAATCATTGGTATCCGAATTATTAATATCTATGCTCCATCAGAATCGGGAAGCCAGAGTGAACTGTCTGCGTTCATTGCTGGAGGTTGTCTTACCTCTTTTCCTTGGGAGGAAAGCTGTGTTGGTGCTGGGTGGGTATTTTGATCCCACCCTCTCCTCTGCTGCCCACAATTTGCCTCCCATAGAGTTTGCTACATTCGTCGATCATCATCAATTTATGGACGTACGAAAAAAAACATTCATGGCGATCACCATAGTTTCACACACTACACTGTTGAATCTTCCAGTCGTCTCAATCGCTTTTATATCTAGCGCTCATTGGTGGGGGGGGGGGGGGGGGAGAGGTAGGGGGACTTTACTGGCTAAGATAAGGTCTGTCGCTTTTCTCGACCATGCCAGGAAACGTGACACCCGATGCTGCACTGGACGCTCCCTTCACGCTCTTTATGCTACATCACATGCTGACCACCCTCATTCACCGCCATTGAAGAAGTTTCTTATCTGACCTTCGGCACAATACCAGAGGATACGGCATTGGAATTGGAGGCACCAGTGACACAAGAGAAAGACGATGATGCTCTACGAGCGGGAAGTGCTAACAAGTCACTTGGCCTTGACGGCATCCCTCTCGAATTCTGACGTTTTTACTATCTCTTACTGACCAGCATATTGTTAACTGCAGAGAAATAATGCCCCCCCCCCTCCCACTGTCAGGGTCCCTTGTGCCATTCTAGAGGGTCCACTTTCCCTGTCCACAAATCCCGTGAGAATTCACACATCAGTGGCTGCCTGACTTAAGAGGATGGCCCGTCATACTATATGTGATCAAAGTTATCCGGTCACCTGGCTGGAAACGACTTAAAAGTTCTTGACGCCCACTATCGGTATTGCTGGAATTCAATATGATGCTGGCCTACCCTTAGCCTTGATTACGGCTTCCACTCTTGCAGGCACATGTTCAGTCAGGTGCTGAAAGGTTTCTTGGGGAATGGCAGCCCATTGTTCACGGAGTGCTGGAGTGCTGCACTGAGGAGAGGAATCGATGCCGGTCAGTGAGGCCTGGCACAAAGTCGACGTTCCAAAACCTCCCAAAGTTGTCTGTAGGTCAGGACTCTGCAGACCAGTCCATTACAGGGATGTTACTGTCGTAAAACCACTCAGCCACAGGCCGTGCATTACGAACTGGTGCTCGATCTTGTTGAAAGATGCTATCACCATTCCCGAATTGCTCTTCAGCAGTGGGAAGCAAGAAGGTGCTCAAAACATCAATGTAGACTTGTGCTGCCTCCCTCCATGAAAAAGACGACGCACTATACCACCGCCGCCTCCGAATTTTTCTGGAGGCACTACACACGCTGGCAGGCCATCGGATCGCCACATTGTGTACAGTTATTTGTCACTCCACACAACACTTTTCCACTGTTCAATCGTCCAGTGTTTACGCTCCTTACATCGAGGGAGGCGTCGCTTGGCATTTACTGGCTGAGGTCGCTAATATGGAGTACCTGGCAGTAGGTGGCAGCACAATGCACCTAATATCAAAAACGTATGTTTTTGAGGTTGTCTGGATCACTTAGTGTAGCATGCCCTATCATCAGACTGCGCAAGTCGGAGCGGCACAAAACATGTACTTATAGTTGTTATAGCTTACTGTTTTAATTTTTAGCCAACATTTCGGCATGTGTACAGTCGCAATACCGTAAGTTGTTGCCCTCTTGCACCACGTAGTTTACCTATCCGTCCATAATTGCGAAACGGCTTCTGTGCACGACTTCACCTCTCGATTATGCCCCATAAATGTTCAGAGTGAAAGTTTCTTATATACTTAAACTCACCTTCGTAAATAACATCTTGGTACCTAACAAATGTGAAAGACTTACGTTTGATAGCGAAATATGTAAATCTCAGTACAGGGCAACAGAACTATGAGAAATTTTATTTTTGCATAGAAATATGTAGAGCTCACGCTGCACGATGGGACATCGAGACTAGTCGATACATCAAACAATTCGTGTGGAGAAAGCAATCCGTTTTGAACAAAATTTTTGCGCGCCATCTGACTGCAATACAAAATGGCTCAGTTTAAGATGTTGTGCCTGAATATTGCTAATCTTTATGTTTAGTCCTGAAGACAATTACTGTACCAGAACTGGTGTTGTAATTACACAGCAAATGAACGTAAAAAATTAAAGCACCTGGATTTCTCGTAAGACTTCTTGAAAATTCACAGGACAGCACTTTACTGAAATCTTCTGCTAGTATTAAGCCTTGCATCGATATTATTTTCACAAATACACTCTTACAATCAATGTGCCTTATAGTGAACATGAATTCTGATGGTAATTAAATTTCTTGGCAAACCTCTGGGCACGGAACACTCGTCTGCTGTGCAATCTGTTGCGGATAGAAAAGTGATGTTACTGTTAAATAACAAATTTAATTTGCCATTCTTGTGGTTTGTAGAGCAAGACGGTATCTTACCAGTTTTCATAAATGCTTCTAAGTACACAACTCATGATGTGTAGTGGAAGTGGGCAAACCGAGGCACGTAAGTAAATGAAAATGGGGAATTAATGTTAACGACTGATAAATACGAAGAAAGGCACCAAGTTTAGCTACGCTCCATTAAGTCGTAACAACAATACACCTTTTCGTTAAGTTCTCTCACGCCTTGACAAGTGAGCAAAATATTTCATAATAACTCTCCTATGTACAACTGGCTCCCTTCGCACTTGTTTCAGATGTAGGACAAGGTCATAGATTTCATTACAAAATTTTTATAGCAGACTTCAACCATGCGCACTTTTCTAACAATGAGAAGCTGCACAGCTACAAATATAAAAAACTGGATTACCTTAAAAGCTGGCTTTTGTAATTCTTCCATTAATATAATCTCATTTGCTCAATAATTTTCCTCAAACATATTACTAGAAATCCTTTTTATATTATGCTGCCTCCACTAAACAGCCCGCCAGCTTCCAACCTTTTTGAAACATGTTCATTATCATACTGTTCGACACACACTGCTGCTGCTACTGTCTTACTTCTCTGAAATAGCAAAGTTAACCTCTCTGACCGACGTCTCTGGTCACAAACACAGTCCTACGAAGAATATGATAGGTTTAGAGAAGTTGGAGTATATTTATCAAATTCGAAACTTCATTCACATCGTGACAAATACGCTATGGGGTCAAAAGTATCCGTACACTCCCAAATACATACGTTTTTCTTATTAGGTATATTGTGGGGTCACCTACTGTCAGGTATTCCATGCCTGCGACCTCAGTAGTCATGGGACATTGTGAGATAGCAGAATTGGGTGATGGGGGGGGGGGGGGGAGGGGGCTCCGCAGAACTCACGGACTTCGAACGTAGTCAGGTAACTGAGTGTTATTTCTGCCATACGTCCGTGCGCGAGATAACCACACCGCTAAACGTCCCTAGGTCCATTGTTTCCAATGTGATAGTGAAGTGGAAACGTGAAGGGACACATACAGCACAAAAGCGTACAGGTTGACCTCGTCTGTTGACTGACAGAGACCGCCGGCAGTTGAAGAGGGTCGTAATGTGTAATAGGCAGACATCAATCCAGATCATCACACAGGAATTCCAAACTGCATCAGGATCCACCGCAATTACTATGACAGTTAGGCAGGAGGTGAGAAAACTTGGATTTAATGGTCGAGCGGCTGCTCATAAGTCACACATCACGCCTGTAAATAACAAACGACGCCTCGCTTGGTGTAAGGACCGTAAATGTTGGACGATTGAACAGTGGAAAAATGTTGTGTGGAGTGAAAAATAACGGTACACAATGTGCACCCCTATGGCAGGGGTGGGGATGTCGAATGCACAATCAACATCATCTGCCAGCGTGTGTAGTGCCTATAGTAAAATATTCGGAGGCGGTGGTGTTCTGGTATGGTCGTGTTTTTCGTGCAGTGTGCTCCCACCCCTTGTTGTTTTGAGTGGCGCCATCAAATTACAGGCCTAAATTAATGGTTTAAGCGCCTTCTTGCTTCCCACTGTTGAAGAGAAATTTTGGGATTGCGATTCCATCTTTCAACACGATCGAGCACCTGTTCATAATGCACGGACTGCGGTGGAGTGGATACACGATAATAACATCCATGTAATGGACTGGCCTGCACAAACTCCTGACCAGAATCCCATAGCACACCTTTGGGTTAGTTTGGAACGACGACATCGTGCCAGGCCTCACCGACCGACATCGATACCTCTCCTCAGTGCAGCACTCCGTGAAGAATGGGCTGTCATTCCCCAAGAAACCTTCCAGCACCTGGTTGAATGTATGCTTGCGAGAGTAAAAGCTGTCATCAAGGCTAAGGGTGGACCAACACCACATTCAATTCCAGCATTACCGATGCAGGATGCCACGAACTTATGTCATTTTCAGCCAGGTATCCGGATAATTTTGATCACATATTGTAAGATAACACCCTTTCATGTGGGTTTCATTTCAGGTAATCTCGGTGGCCAAACCATTCCCTAGAATTGCCCAGAATGGTCTTCAAACGATTCAAGAACGACTGGCCTGGTGAGATGGCACATTGGCGGACCCCTTCGCTTGGCTCATCTTATATGGTTTTGCTTTTGAGAGAGCCCGTGTATAATGTTCTGTATATACTCCACGATAATGGCGACATGGTATGAGTGGACACGATTTATTAGAAAAAATTTTTAAGTTCAGAAGTTGAAAACATCAACTGTTAAAACAGGTGATCAATAATAAACACTAATTAATATGATCTTAGCTACAAACATTTTTTTACGTTGTCCTTCTTGGTTCTCGTACTTTTGTTTTACTGGATTGTATGCCTCATTGTATCCAATGTGGAATTCATCCTTTTTCTTGCCCATTGGGATTCTGTATTTTCAACTGCTTCAGAAACTATTGTGGGACACTATTTGTGTGGCAGTTTGAACACCACTTGAGAGAGCCTGCCAGTAAACTACACAGCACGCACGCACATTTCTCGGCGATTACAAAACCTCTCTGCCGGTCACTGAGGATTCTGCCAATAGCATGGTACACCGGAGGAGTGGGTGGCACTTATCTTCCGAAATATCGGAGAAAATCATTTACTTTGTCTTTTCAAACAATTGTTCATTCCACCAGATAACTATACGTCTACCTGAAACAAGTCAGTTATACAGTAAAGAACCAGAGAAACGGGTACACCTGCCTAATATCGTGTAGGGCTACCGCTAGCAAGCAGAAGTGTCGCAACACGAAGTGGCATTGACTCGACTATTGTCTGAAGTAGTGCTAGACACCATAAATCTGGCAGGGCTGCCAATAATTCCGTAAGGGTACGAGGGGTTGGAGATCTCTGCTGAACAGCACGTAGCAAGGCGTCTCAGATATGCTTAATAATGTTCACGTTTGGGAAGTTTGGTGGCCAGAGTAAGTGTTCAAACTCAGAAGAGTGTTCCTGTGGGCAATCTGTAGCAATTGTGGACTTGTGGGGTATCGCATTGTCCTGCTGGAATAGACCAAGTCCGTCGGAATTCAAAATGGACATAAACGGATGCAGGTGATCAGACAAGATCCTTACGTACGTACTGCATGTCAGAATCGTATCAGGTGTCCCATATCACTCCAACCACACAGGCCCCACACCATTACAGAGCCTGCACCCCCTTGAACAATCCTCTGCTGACATGCAGGGTCCATGGATCCATGAGGTTGTGTCCATCCACTCGATACAATTCGAAACGAGACTCGTCCGACCAGGCAATATGTTTCCAGTCATCAACAGTCCAATGTCGGTGTTGACGGGCCCAGGCGAGGCGTAAAGCTTTGTGGCGTGTAGTCATCAAGGGTCACGAGTGAGTTTTCGGCTCCTAAAGCCCATATCGATGATGTTTCGTTGAATGGTTCGCACGCTGCCACTTGTAGATCATCCAGCATGAAAATTTCCATCAATTTGCGAATGTTTGCACCTCTGCCACGTTGAAAGATTCTTTTGAATCGTCATTGGTTGCTTTCTTGCAGGATCTTCTTCTGGGCGCAGCGATGTCGGAGATTTAATGTTTTACCGGTTTCCTGATATTCACGGCACACTCGTGAAACGTTCGTACGGGGAAAACCCCACTTTATCTCTACCTCGGAGATGCTGTATCCCATCGCTCGTGCGCCGACTATCACACCACGTTGAGACTCACTTAAATCTATATAACGTGCCATTGTAGCAGCAGTAACCGCCCTGACAACTGCGCCGGACACCTTTCGTCTTATATAGGCGTTGCCGACGGCAGCATCGTATTCTGTATTCTGTATTAGAATACGCATGCTTGTACCAGTTTCTTTGGTGCTTCAGTGTAACTTATCCAGCCCTATATTGTCCTTCAGTTCATAGCATGTGTGATCCTTTATATGTGCAGCTAAAGAAATATTCATTTTGTAGTTTAGCTCGCAGATATTTAGTCTAACGAGTTTCAACAGTTCAATTAATCACATTGAATTCGTCTTTGCCACGGTCGTGATGACAATATAAATTTCGCTGTTCTGTAATGAGATGAGACGAATATTCGACACTCGTATCATTTTATGCTAATGTTTATGTTAAATTCTATTGTTCCGAATCTCAGTTGGTTAAAACGGAATCGTTGTAGGATCACTTAAGTGTCCGTGTATCTCTCTGTTTTGTTGTGAATACACCTTTTTCTCAGGAGCGGTTAAAGAAATCAACTTGAAATTTAAGTCACGTACTACGGTCTACGGTGCCTTGACGGTGTAAGAAATTTAAGCTTTTAATACCCACTGACCTAAAATCATAAAATATCGCAACAAGCACAATATCAAAGTACAGGTAAAGGAAAAACTTCCAAAAAGGCTTTTTTACGATTACAAACTTACATCGCATTCGCAATCTGCCAAAAATTTCAAGAACTTCTATAGGAATTTTGGTTTGGTTTTCAGTAGTATGTAGAGTGATGCACGAGTAAGTTTTGTGTGTATAATTGGCAAATAGTTCGTGCTAATTGGCAGAGCTACGATGAAGTAAAGTCACCTGCCCTTATGAAAACGAGGCATTTGCCATCTAGCGATGACAGGCGTACGGCGCGCCACACTGGCTCATTCTGCTTACAAACATTCCCTGAGAATCTATGTCTACGACACGTACAGCATGCGTAACTCTTCATATCAAAGTAATACTCGTTACTAACGCACGACAACACTTCCATTATTTGGGACGACGCTTCATTATCCCTTAAAATATAGACTGAAGTGTTCCATAGAACCACTGAGCATTTGCGTGACAAAAATATCGCTATGGTCGACGTACCGTTTTTTCTTCTGGAGACTACCGTAAATCTTACCATAAACAGCAACAGCCCGAGCAATGTGCTCTCAGTGGTTCTCGACTGAGTTTTAGTCCGGGGACTTTGGTGGCCAGGGGAATACTTATGCGAACCATGCACGTTCAGAGCGAACTATGAGGCACGTTGCACTGTCCTGCTGGTAGGGTTGGACGTGGTCCCTAGGGATACATGCATAGACCTACTTGTGTTGATCCATTGTGCCTTCCAGAATGATGAGACCGCCCAGGGAATGTCCTCTGGTCTGGACTATTCCGGTCACTTTTTCAATATGTTTAGTGTCAGACGGTTCACGTTGTACGCGCCAGTGGCCATCAGTCCGATGGAGCATACTATGTGATTCATCGGAAAAGACCACCTTTAGCCACTCGTGGAATTCCAGTTGCGGTATTGGCATGCAAATTCCGGCGTAGGTCTCCGATGAACAGCAGTCAGCATGGGCGCACGAACCAAGTGCCTGCTACGGAGACCCAGGTGCAGCAAAGTTTCTCTCAAAGGTTGATGAGGAGACACAATTGGTAGCATATTGGCTAGTCTCGATGATCAGTATCTAAACTGTTACATGGCGATTCGCTCGTACACATCTCCGCAGCCGTCGTTCATCCCTGACATCTGTAAGTGTAACTCCGACATGCATTCAGGAGCGATTTACAGCGGCTGGTGGATGAAATGTAATAATAGTGCATCAGCAGCTGTTATTTTGATATCGTTTTGTTAGGCAACCAGTTTCACCTGATGATTGCGTTATTGGAACGATTTTCGATAGCGTACTTTCGTCATGTGCACTATACTTTAACCAAGGCAGTACGCGAACATTTTACAGATGTTTCCGTTTCGGAAACGCTTCTACCCTTGGCCAGAAACCCAGGACGTCCGATACTTCGCTCCGTTTTCGCTTTACGACAAGCACTGCATTGTTTTTCTCGCTTCCCTTCCCCCCTCCTGCCCTCCTGACATGTTTTATATACTCACTTCTAGTTCTGCCACTTGCCATCTGTGAGTGGTTGTTGCCCGCTGATTTCGAACATAGGCGGTCGTGACGTTGATGAGACTAGACCGTCCATATACATTAGAACGGGAGGTGTACTCGCATTTTTCCGGTTTCCTAGATTTTTTAAACATTTAATGGCATTAGCACTGATTATCACCCTTAGAAATTTTCTCTATAATATAAAGTACATTTTCCATGACATTTTGCATCAGCATGCATGCTTCTAGACTAGGCAAACGCTTGTACTTTGCGATATGGAAAGGAAGGGATCGGAAGATGCCTATACTTCCGAAACCATACTCAGCAGATTTTGAAAAGTGAGTAAGTTGGATTATTATAAGATTAATGAAAGTACAGTGTGATCACTTACGTTTTAATGCAGAATAACACCAAAATTGTAAGGACTTTTAGCTTAGAACACGATGAGAACATTTCAGTTTTTCTATTCATGTGTCTTTCCTTGAGATGTCTATACTTACCAACCGTAACTTTCAAGAAGGGCAATTTACAATTAGTTGGATTGTTATGAATGATTTAAATTACAACACAGTTTTAGTTAAAGAGAGGTACTGGAAGAAAACAGTAGTAGATTATTCAGAGCAAGGAAGGGCACGTTTTAAGCCTGTCGCCCAAAGATATATGAGGAGGTGGATTGATGCGATCTAAGCCAAAACACGTTTCTCCACGCAAGATGAAGGTTTAACGTCTCTTCAAAAACTAAACAGAATAAAAGCTTCGCCCGACAAGAAGGGAGACAGAAATACGCAACGCCCACCTCAAAGGAACCAAAACTGTAATATTTATTTTTATTTTTATTGTTATCTGTATTTTTTTCAGCGACAGAAGTCTCTCAAATTACGTATACCACTACAAATTTCTTTTGTTTGCGTAATATAACATTTATATAATTATAAACAAGCGAAATAAAAGTATTCACGTTATCCACTACCGGACTAGAAGAGACTTCGGCTTTGCGCTTAAGAAAGCACAGCAGTATCACAATGACTAACATTCCTAGCTGACTGTTTTTAAAACCAAAGCAACGATTGAAGATGCCGTAACCAAAATTCTTAATTTGTAAGGTTACTGAACCACAGCATCTATGGAAATTTAGTCGACTTCTGTAGGAGTTTGTGAAGTTCTGGACGGGAGATGAATGTAGGTAAATGAAGCATGGCAGCCGAGGATATTCAGCACTGTTTACCTCCACCATCAATCACGAGTGTCAGCAGTGGCGCTGTTACGACGACGAACAGACAACGACATTTGCAAGTCTATAGCTACGCACACAAACGTCTCCCCATCTAGACCAAGTTTCCCAAGTTATTAGGCTGAAATCAGGTTCAGTAATACTGAACGCTTGGTGGATGTGAATCATCGTGTAGCGTCAGAAACGTTGATTTTAGCTATTTATAACACGTTTGCGGATATGATCTAATCCGCATCATAGGACGTTAAGGAAATATTAAATTTTGTATCTGTGAAACTGAATATAGAGTGTGTAAAATTACTACTTAGTCTGGCAATAAACAAAGTAACAGCTGTTAACACCAACGGTTCTCACAGATACTTTAGCCATATTTCCATTTACAGGATCATTTACTCTCAGAAGAATCCAGCTGATTCATAATTGAGCAATCAGTATCCGAAGTCGGCTTCGGAGTATGTTTGTGTGTGTGTGTGTGTGTGTGTGTGTGTGTGTGTGTGTGTGTGTGTGTGTTTGTGAGAGAGAGAGAGAGAGAGAGAGAGAGAGAGTCTTTCAACGTCCAATTCTAGACGAACGAAAATCGGAAGTATTACACCAGTGACGACGATTTAAATGTTCCTTGAGTTCGAATCAAGAACAGCCGCGAACGTGAGCAACTTAGAAGTAGGTATTCTTGGCTTAGCGTAGTAGCTTAAATCAATAAAGGCATGTCTTCCGGTCCAGATTGCATTCCTGGTAGGTTCCTTTCAGAGCATGCTCCATATTTAGCCATCACATAAAACCGCTTCCTCTATGATAGAACTGTACTGGAAAGATGCGAAGGGCACTCCAGTTCAGAGGAAAGGAAAAAGGAGCAGTCCGCTGATTTATGTACTCATATCACAATATCGACCTGCCGTAGTATTTTGCAAAGTGTACTGTGTTCGTACATTGTGAATTACCTCGAAGGAAACGATCTACTGACACAGTAGCACGGATACTGAAAATTACGTTCTTGGGATACACAACTAGCACATTAGTCAAATGCAGTAACGGATGCTATCGACAGATCTCAGAGTGAATCGTATTTTTTTTATTTCCAGAACGATTAGGTCACTGTTTCTCACCTCTACATCTACATCTAAATGGTTACTCTGTATTTCACAATTAAGTGCCTGGCAGAGGGTACATCGAACTGCAAGTGGCTTCTAATCAAATTGCGTTCCTACGGAGTATCGTCACAGCTGTGACACTGAATACGCGATCTCCTTTCAAAATTAATTTCGTAGTAAGTGACTTAAAGTCATCGAGTAAAACGGTAGTGATATCCGGTGTTCCCCAATGAAGTGTATTACTTCGTCTGCTGATCCTAATCTATGCAAACGGCTTAGTAGACAATCCGAACAGCCGTGTTAGATTGTTTGCAGATGATGCTGTCATTTACCGTCTAGTGAAGTCATCAAAACGAAATGCAAAATGAATTAGACAGTTTTTCTGTGTGGCGAGAAAAGTAAGAGTTCACTCTGAATAAAGAAAAGAGTGGTGTTATAAGTGCTAATGAGGATTCGTCAAATATCTGTTACAAGATAAATCATACAAATTTGAAGGCTTTCAGCTCAACCATGTGCCAAAGGTTTACTATTACGAACAAATTAAGTTTGAACGACCACATAGGTAACGTTGTGAGGAAGGCAAACCAAAGACTTCTTTTTGTTGGCACAACACTTGGAAGAATCTACAGATCTACTAAAGAGACGGTCTACATGACACCTCTCCGCGGCATTGCATCCTTAACAGATAGAAGTGACAGACGACATAGAAAAAGTTCAAATAAGAGCAGCTTGTTTTGTATGATCGGGAAATGGGGGAGAGAGTGTCGCGGGTATGACACTCGAGTTGGTGTGGAAATCTGTTAAGGTGATATCAGACCCCAAATGTTCAACAAAAAAATTATTTCCTTTTCTTTATGCTATATAAATATTTGGACTTTCCTGGACATGTTACTATCTAGATTCTTGTTACCCGCTAAGAATCCGTAGTTAGAATAATACATGTCGATTGAGTTTAAACTAGGAGTTCATCTTGTTCTTAATCAAGAACCGCTTTTACATTCTAGACACCAATCTTAGATGATGCCGTCGTCATAGGATGTTTTATATTGATGCTGTAGATTACGGAAGCTGTCCTGAAAACATGGTTGAAATGAGATAAGGAATAAGTGGAACTAAATAGACCGATTGGTTCACTGTGAATTGTCTTCACAGGTTGCAGATTTAAATGTGTTATCCTTACTGCAATTCAGAAAACAATAATGCCCACTGATTGCATGTCGTACTTTCAGTGGTTTGGACTTGAATATTCTTGCATACAGAACAAACACGCGCTGAGAAGAGAATGTGGAAGTGAATCGACCTCTGTGACTGTCACACCCGCCCTCCTTAGATGGTTGAAGCATAGGGGAGAGACAGCCAACAAAGAAAACTAAAACAGTCAAAGAATTACAATAAAACAACCCCTTCCTACTCTCAATATAGAGGGAGAAATGATCATCGTAAGAAAATTAGAGATGCCACAGCTCGGACAAAAAACAGGTTATGTGTTCGTTTTCCCACACGCTGTTCGAGAGTGTAAGGGAGTGTAATAGTCTTGACGTCGTTTGGTGACCCCTCCGACAGGCATTTAAGTGTGGAGTGCAGAGTAGTCTCGTGGGTGTAAACGTAGAAGTACCGAAAAGTTGAAAATTTACGCTTCTGGGTTTTTGTGCCTCTGCAATATATTGATTAAAAGTTTTTTCTTACACTAGGTTATTATCAGTACAGAAAAAAAGATATCTCTACGATTGGAAAATGGAGTTAGTACATGTTCGCTATTGCGTGTATCTTTCGTTACTGGATAGTTTCATGTTGATATGTCAACTTATCAGTCAAAGATGACGTGACCAGCAGCTCCCCGCCATATTTTGGATTTTGGGAAAGGTCTAATCACTGTCATGAGCAACACTGGAAAATCATACCGAAGGGTCGTACAGACAGCTGTAGTGTTATGACGACAGAAAAAGTGGTCAATAGGTGAGTTCAGGATAATCAGAATAACAGAACTATATCCTGAGACTATCGTAGGATTGTTTGGGTAGCTCTGCGAAGAAGGATGGTAACAGCCGAAATCCGGACAGACGGTAGAGTATATTGGTCGGGATCCAACTACTGGAAACTGGGTTTAGTCTCGAACTCCAATGCATCATAAACGCTAACACCACACCACAGACAACAGAGACTTGCGTTTTGTAGAACCAGAGTCAGCTTTAACACTGAGTGGTACTCTGTACTTTTCTCGCTTCAAATCGACGCCAACGTGTCCGCATCCGACCAGGAGAAAGATCAAAGGAGGCAGTGATTCTCGACACATGTACCTTTCTAACTCTTGCAGTTATAACACGGGAAGCTACTGGATCAAACAACGTGACTGATTTGGTAACCGTTAAAGGAATAGTGAATGTTTTCAAGCGTGATACATCCTGTTGTCATTTCTTGCAACGCAAGTCCATATTCCAGCTGAGTGAAGGAGACCCCACACAGCAGTCCACAATATTTTGAGGAATTATGGTACCTTAACTCGCTTCCATGGCAGCCTGATATGACACACACAGAACCATTCTAGGAAGAAATGGGAGACGTATACAATCATAGCAACCTCGAACCAGCAGTCCTCAAGAACTAACACGGTCTTTGTTTAAGGCACTGCCAGAAATTTCTTAAGATAGCTTGCGCAGGCAGTTTTTTGTCATTACACGGCAATACCATAGTTTATTCGTGCCCTTGGGGGTCATAATTAATTTTGATTGTGATGGAAATCATTTCCGAACGGAATGAAAATTTCATCTTTAAGAACCCACAATGTGATGAACAATCCAGCGAGTCTGATAAGTGTTGGACTGATTCTTCGTACCGTAGCAGTTTCCGTCATACTCAAGTTGCAGGACGTAAATTTGACGTGACATGACTTGATCGAAATGATAGGGCAAGAACATTAAGATAATTTTAAATATTCTCTCAATAGCTTCTGAACTAGACAAGGAACAAAATTTATAGGTTCAGGGACCTTCCAGGACTTTACCTGAAGTGATACTGGAAAACAATGAACAAAATGTGTCTGAATGCCCGAATTATAATTTTAATAGTCGTCATCCCACATGCGAAGACAGCGTAGTATAAACTGTGCCAACTTATTTGCTGACGGAAATGTATCCCACTACTAACTAGCGTAACGCACCCTTTCTTGACAGAGCCGCCAAATGATGGACTTCAGGATACAATGAAATGAGAGAAATCGTGAATCTACTACACAGTATGCGATACTATAACACAACATCATTGCTGAAAAGTTTAAATTTATTCATTTGTTTATTTTTTACGAGTGTGATTTATTTTAAAGTTATTTTTACGTATGATCAGTAACATTATTGTAAACTGAATATGAGAAATGTTTTTGTTGTAAATGAAATATCTCAAACAAGTAAAGAAGAGATCGTAATATCAGTATGTATTAGCAGATTCTTATCCCAGGGTAAGATAAAGGGGACAATTAGTAACGACACAATGCTGGTTAGAGCACTATTTACCATACAATGCAAATACAAAAGTACGCCATATAACTTGGCAGCCATAGAGCGAATTGACTCCATTTCACAAAGATGCGCTTAGCGAGGAAGCACTCGATGGTCAAAGAGGTTTCTCTCTCACAGTGTTTCCCCATATACTTACAGGATATGAGGTCCGACTGTTATTCATAACACTCTTCTCTCATGTGAACCAAACGTGTTTCAACACTTCTCTGCCATCGTTAGCGGATTTTCTTTACTAAAGACTGTAAAAGGTGAACATATTTTTATGTGATACTTAATATAAGAAAATTTGGCTTTAACGTAGTTTTTATTTGTTTCTGTTATTACCTTAATGTTGCATTATATTGTTTTGCAGGACCGTTTGTGTCTTTACCTGTACTGATAGTTTCTCATCAGCAACTAAACAATGTCAGTTTTATTATCGAGTTAGCACATCGCTTTACGTCCATACGTAATTTTGGGGCGGCACGATATTTCGCGCATGTATTTGAAGTAACTTATGGTGAATCCCTTTTCTTTGGAGTTCTAATGAGTTGTTGAGCATCACTCACAAATGCTACAAATATCTTGTAGAAATCTGGTTGTAACGAACGATGTACACTTTATCAAAATGCAGTGTACGCGTCGTTATTGTGTATTATAACACAGTCAGCGTTCACTTGTTCTTGAGTCGGAACCGTCTCTCTCAGTAGCGTGTTTGTGTGTGTGTGTGTGTGTTTGTGTGTGTGTGTGTGTGTGTGTGTGTGTGTCTGTAAGCTGTAAAATACTGTAGTGTGAGAAAAATAACTTGTGTGGTTTTCCATATTTGTCTTCGTACACATTTACTGTATTTGTTACAGTAGTAGTTCACTCGTGCTCTCTACATTGGTAAAAATATTGCTTTTGTTACAATAATTATAACATTGCAGTTTACACCACCACATGTTGATCATCTTACTCAGTGCTATTTCTACCATACAGCTTATTATCTGAAAAATTAACAGTGTCACTTTATCTTTAGCGTACGTGACGTTGCAGATAATCCGCGTTTATTTTAACAAGCCATGGATGGAAATTAAATGGTTGCCCAGCTTTAACTGCTCTGGTGACAACATTATATTCAGCTATTTTAATTACTAAATGCGTCCTACCGCTCTTCTTTTATAGATAGTGTGGTGTCACCGCCAGACACCACACTTGCTAGGTGGTAGCCTCTAAATCGGCCGCGGTCCGTTAGTATATGTCGGACCCGCGTGTCGCCACTATCAGTGATTGCAGACCGAGCGCTGCCACACGGCAGGTCTAGAGAGACTCCCTAGCACGCGCCCCAGTTGTACAGCCGACTTTGCTAGCGATGGTTCAGTGTCTACGTACGCTCTCATTTGCAGAGACGACAGTTTGGCATAGCCTTCAGCTACGTCATTTGCTACGACCTAGCAAGGCTCCATATTCAGTTACTATAATGACTCATACAATGTAAGCTTTCACGGCCGGTATTGTCTTCACTTAAAACTTCCGGGCTGATAGGCCGTAGTCGAAGTATAAAACCGTCTCCTGACGTTTCGTCTCCGACTGCGGGAGATATTCTCGGAGACAAAGCGGCGAACTGTGAAGAGAACTCGAGGAAGCGCTGATTATATAGGCAGTATAGAGGGCACCACTGTCGATCACGTGGCGTCGGCTATGAGATTGTCTCTGGTAATGCCAACATTCTCGATTGAAAGTAATCGATCGTTACGCTTGCGGTGCAACGCTGACATCCAAATTTTATCCAGATTAACACCTTCATCTTTCCTGTTAATATGATTACGATGTTTATCAATCTCGATAGTCTCTTTATACAAGCTTGCATAATAATGCGAGGTTTTTGATATGACGCTTGTCTCACCGAATTTTATTTCGTGATCACCTTCCCGGTAAACATGTTCCGCTACGGCCAATTTATCCGTGTGACCCAGGCGCAATTTCTCTTATGTTCGACAAGACGGGTGTTCACACTTCTCTTTGTGGTACCGATGTAAACCTGTCCATAACTACAAGGAATTTAACATACCACCTGTGTAGCCAAAGGGTGTCGTGCATCTTTTTCCGACCTTAAAAATTCTTTTATTTTCCTAGTAGGTCTGAAAATAGTTTCCACCCCATACTTGCCTAAAAGTGAAGAATTTAATGACTATCTTCAGGAATGTATTCTGAACAGATAATATTGTGAATCACGTACCGTCAAGAGCGACGTTCATCATTAATGGATTAAAGTTAACTGTTGTGGTTGTTGTTGTGGTCTTTAGTCCTGAGACTGGTTTGATGCAGCTCTCCATGCTACTCTACCCTGTGCAAGCTTCTTCATCTCCCAGTACCTACTGCAGCCTACATCGTTCTGAATCTACTTAGTGTATTCATCTCTTGGTCTCCCTCTACGATTTTACTCTCCACGCTGTCCTCCAGTACTAAATTAGTGATCCCTTGATGCCTCAGAACATGTCCTACCAAACGATCCCTTCTTCTGGTCAAGTTGTGCCACAGACTCCTCTTCTCCCCAATTCTATTCAATACCTCCTCATTAGTTATGTGATCTACCCACCTAATCTTCAGCATTCTTCTGTAGCACCACATTTCGAAAGCTTCTATTCTCTTCTTGTCCAAACTATTTATCGTCCATGTTTCACTTCCAGACATGGCTACACTCCATACAAATACTTTCAGAAACGATTTCCTGCCACTTAAATCAATTCTCGATGTTAACCAATTTCTCTTCTTCAGAAACGCTTTCCTTGCCGTTGCCAGTCTACAATTTAAATCCCCTCTACTTCGACCATCATCAGTTATTTTGCTCCCCAAATGGCAAACTCCTTCACTCCTTTAAGTGTCTCATTTCCTAATCTAATTCACTCAGCATCACCCGACTTAATTCGACTACATTCCATCATCCTCGTTTTGCTTTTGTTGATGTTCATCTTATACCCTCCTTTCAAGACACTGTCCATTCCGTTCAACTGCTCTTCCAAGTCCTTTGCTGTCTCTGACAGAATTACAATGTCATCGGCGAACCTCAAAGTTTTTATTTCTTCCCATGGATCTACTCCGACTTTTTCTTTTGTTTCCTCTACTCCTTGCTCAATATACACATTGAACAGCATCGGGGAGAGGCTACAACCCTGTCACACTCTCTTCCCAACCACTGCTTCCCTTTCATGTCCCTCGACTCTTATAATTGCCATCTGGTTTCTGTACAAATTGTAAATAGCCTCTCGCTCTCTGTATATTGTCCCTGCCACCTTTGAAAGAGAGTATTCCAGTCAACACTGTCAAAAGCTTTCTCTAAGTCTACAAAAGCTAGAAACATAGGTTTGCCTCTCCTCAATCTATTTTCTAAGATAAGTCTTAGGGTCAGTATTGCCTCACGTGTTCCTACATTTCTACGGAAGCCAAACTGATGTTCCCCGACGTCGGCTTCTACCAGTTTTTCCATTCGTCTGTAAAGAATTCGCGTTCGTATTTTGCAGCTGTGACTTATTAAACCGTTAGTTCGGTAATTTTCACATCTGTCGACACCTGCTTTCTTTTGGGATTGGAATTATTATATTCTTCTTGAAGTCTGACGGAATTTCGCCGGTCTCATACATCTTACTCACCAGATGGTTGAATTTTATTCTTCTTGAAGTCTGAGGAAATTTCGCCTGTCTCATACATCTTGCTCACCAGATGGTAGAATTTTGTCAGGACTGGCTCTCCAAAGGCTGTCAGTAGTTCTAATGGAATGTTGTCTACTCCCGGGGCTTTGTTTCGACCCAGGTCTTTCAGTGCTCTGTCAAACTCTTCACGCATTATCATATCTCCCATTTCAACTTCATCTACTTCCTCTTCCATTTCCGTAATATTGTCCTCAAGAACATCGCCCTGTATAGACTCTCTATACTCCGCCCACCTTCCTGCTTTCCCTTCTTTGCTTAGAACTGGGTTTCCATCTGAGCTCTTGATATTCATGCAAGTGGTTCTCTTTTCTCCAAACGTCTCTTTAATTTTCCTGTAGGCAGTATCTATCTTACCCGTCGTGAGGTAACCCTCTACATCCTTACATTTGTCCTCTAGCCATCCATGCTTAGCCATTTTGCACTTTTTTTCGATTTCATTTTTGAGACGTTTGTATTCCTATTTGCCTGCTTCATTTACTGCATTTTTGTATTTTCTCCCTTCATCAATTAAATTCAATATTTCTTCTGTTACCCAAGGATTTCTACTAGCCCTCGTCTTTTCACCTATTTGATCCTCTGCTGCCCTCACTATTTCATCCCTCAAAGCTACCCATTCTTCTTCTACCTGTCAATTGTTCCCTTATGCTCTCCCTGAAACTCAGTACAACCTCTGGTTCTTTCAGTTTATCCAGATCCCATCTCCTTAAGTTCCCACCTTTTTGCAGTTTATTCAATTTTAATGTACAGTTCATAACCAATCGATTATGGTCAGAGTCCACATCTGCCCCTGGAAATGTCTTACAATTTAAAATCTGATTCCTAAATCTCTGTCTTACTATTATATAATCTGCCTGAAACCTTCTAGTATCTCCTGGGTTCTTCCTTGTATACAACCTTCTTTCATGATTCTTGAACCAAGTGTTAGCAATTATTAAGTTATGCTCTGTGCAAAATTGTACCATGCGGCTTCCTCTTGCATATCTTAGCCCCAATCCATATTCACCTACTACGTTTCCTTCTCTTCCCTTTCCTACTGTCGATTTCCAGTCACCCATGACTATTAAATTATCGTCTCCCTTCACTACCTGAATAATTTCTTTTATCTCATCATACATTTCATCAATTTCATCGTCTGCAGAACTAGTTGGCATATAAACTTGTACTACTGTAGTAGGCGTGGGCTTCGTGTCTATCTTGGCCACAAGTTAAGTATCAATCTAATTTCTTCGGCTTTCTGAATTCTCATTCCTTAACATGTTCCAGAGCTCACGTCAGTATAGTTCTTCCCTCCTCACGCCAGCCTGCGTGAGCTAAAACGCGTGCATTTCGGCCTCCACTCGTAAGACGGTGTTGGCTCTTCTTCTAACACAATAGATGGATTGTCAGTTTATGGCCGTGTCTCCACAACGATGTATATCCGACATACGGTTATTGGAAACATATTGTTCGATTTGAGCCCTTCCACCCTGTTCTGACCATAAATGGTCGTTTTTCAGGCATGGTTAAGATTGTGAGGATGTCTCTGTGTACGTACAATCTATCATTGCAGATTGTTTTTTAAGAAAAAAATTCAACAGGGTTTGCTGAGGCCTAACTAGGAGTTTCGTTATCCATTTCACAGTGGTCAACGAAATTTACAGGGAAGTAAATAAAATACGCTTGTGCCCAAGTCAGATGTTAACGCTCGTATTGTGACGTTAAAGCGCCAGGGAGGCAATAACTCCAGTTATTATCCTGATACATGTAAGAAAGTAGCCAATCGGGGACCGCCCAATTCTTTATGTGTTGTGTTGGAACTATTCGACACACTGTTGTCAACCGTCGGAGTTCAGGGGTTAGAAGAATCGTTGGTGGGCGCTACCGGTTGATTTTCTCGATCATGAATCAAACTGTTCGTTACCTGATGCCACAGCAAAAAATCAGCAGTGGGTCTAAGAATACTACAAATCTTAAATACGAGGTCAAAAAGTAAAGGAGAAAATTGCTCATAATGATAGAAAACTGAAACGTACAGTATTTCTCCATATGACCTCCTTGCACTTAAGTGCATTGTGTCCAACCTTTAACGAGTTCTGTTGCTTCCGTCGAGAAAAAAAAAAAAAAGGTTTTTGTAGCAGCTGTAACGAATTTTACACCGAATCGATGACTTCTGCATCGGTTGAAAATCTTCTTTGCCTGAGCGCTTGCTTCAATAGTAAAACATATGCAAATCGCTTGGGGACAGGTCTGGACCGCATGGCGGGTGTCCCAGCAGTTCGAATCCCAACTCCCTTATTGTTTCCGCCGTCTATTTGCAGAATAGGGCCGATCGTTATCTTGCTGCATAATGACACATTTTCGCGGTTTTCTGTGACGCTTGGATCTGACTGCAGATTTCAGTTTAGTCCGCAACACATCAGAGTAATTCTCATTGTTCATACTTTCCCCTCTTGGGTCAAATAAAGGGCTACCACGCATTCCATGTCCCAGAATACTGTTAGCATTATCTTATCATCTGATGATTGACGTTTGAATTTCTTAACTTCTGGTGACTACGGGTGTTTCCAAACCATGACCGCAGCTTTTCTTCCCGGCTTCTGATGACGAACCAACGTTTCGTCTACACTAACGATTTACTGTAAAAAACCAACACCCTCTCGATGATAACGGCCAAAATGCTTACGACATATATCCAATCTGTACTCCTTATGCTGTGCTCAAGAATATTTCGGTACCCACCTTCCACACACTTTCCGAAAATTTAGCCTGTCGTGCAAGATGAAATACGTTGAACCATGACTGCTATGCAAAATATTGGCCAATTCGTCCATTATCATTCGTATGTTTTCCATCACCATACTCTCAACGACTTCAAATTGTCCTCAGTTGTTGACATCGATGGACTGTTCGACATAAAGAATTTTTCAAGCGTTCTATCCATTCATAGATCTTCCTCCACGATAAATAATTGTCGCCATACTGCGCTTGCATTTGC
Organism: Schistocerca piceifrons; assembly: GCF_021461385.2. Taxonomy (NCBI): domain Eukaryota; kingdom Metazoa; phylum Arthropoda; class Insecta; order Orthoptera; family Acrididae; genus Schistocerca; species Schistocerca piceifrons. The sequence goes on from NC_060141.1 coordinate 671,377,329, forward strand.
CGAATAATTTCAGCAGGTTTAACACATTCCGCAAAGAGGAAGCGAATCACTGCCTCATTTGGTTGGTTGGTTTGGGAAGGAGACCAGACAGCGAGGTCATCGGTCTCATTGGATTAGGGAAGGACGGGGAAGGAAGTCGGCCGTGCTCTTTTGAAAGGAACCATCCCAGCATTTGCCTGGAACGATTTAGGGAAATCACGGAAAACCTAAAGCAGGATGGTCGGACGCGGGATTGAACCGTCGTCCTCCCGAATGCGAGTCCAGTGTCTAACCACTGCGCCACCTCGCTCGGTACACTGCCTCATGTCCTCCTAGATGCAGATCGACAACGGAGCTGCCATGTTTTGCGGTCTGATACAAAATAGAATGATTAACGCGGGAATAAAAGTGACTTGTGTAGAATTGCTCTGGATACTATGAATATGCAGCCAGGCAGCAGTAGCCGACCGGGACAGACTCAGCTACAGGGAAGTAAACGGCTTTTTTCATTTTCGAGTTCCTAACCAGGAGCGAATTCCATTATATCATCTGTGTGCTTTAATAGTTCAGTTTCTTGTGTTTCTGCGTGTAAATTTAACATCTAACTACCACAGTTGTCGCTTTTTCGCTTTGCGTCAGAAAGTAAACCGATTTTGTGACGTATTAAAAGTTCCTAATCAAGGGCAAATTATTTAGTTTCACGTGAGTGCTTTGGTAGATAGGTTTTTGAATAACTGTGTATTACTAGACATAGTTCATGCGTTTTCGCCAGGGTCTACAGTAGAGTTGTGCAGCACATGCCGATAGTCCGTTTGCCTGCATAGTTTAGTTTTCCATGGCCGTTAGTATGGACAGGGCCTGCAATTGTTGTGTGCGGATGCGAGCCGAGTTGGTGGCACTTCGCTCTCAGTTTCAGGCTGTGATGGCTTCGGTTGCACAGCTTGAGGCTGCAGCAGATTGGCACTGCTGTTGTGGGCCTGCCGTGGGGTTCCAACGGACGTCCAGACCGTCAGAGGCCTCCGATTGGTCCTCACCGGTGGCCAACCCAGTTACTGCTCGCACTGAGGCTGACTACTCACCTGTGGTCGAGTGGGATGTCGGCCCAGGGCCAAGCAGCCGACGAAAGACTTCCCAGGCGGCCGCACGTAAGGCCTCCCCGGTTTGTCTGACAAACAGGTTCCAGGTGCTATCTGTGGCTAACACTGTCGCTGAGCAAGATGCTGTCGCCAGTCCTGTTTCCGAGGAAACCACTCAGCCTGCAAGATTCGAGCAACCGCAGAGGGTGGGATTATTGGTAGTTGGGAGCTCCAACGTTAGGCGCGTTATGGGGCCCCTTAGGGACTCGGCCGACAAGGAGGGTAAGAAATCCAATGTGCATTCCGTGTGCATACCGGGTGGAGTCATTCCAGATGTGGAAAGGGTCCTTCCGGATACCATGAAGAGCACATGCTTCAGCCAACAGCAGTTGGTTGCTCACGTCGGTAACAATAATGTGTGTCACTTTGGATCAGAAGAGATTCTCTCTGGTTCCGAGCGGCTAACAGAAGTGGTAAAGGCTGTAGCCTTGCTTGCAAGATGAAAGCAGAGCTGACCATTTGAAGCGTAGTCGACAGGACTGATTGCGGACCTGTGGTACAGAGCCGAGTGGAGGGTCAGGATCAGAGGCTCAGACGGCTCAGCGACCGTGTAGGCTGCAGATTCCTCGACTTGCTCCAAAGAGTGGTTGGGTTTCGGGTTCTGCTGAATAGGTCAGGTGTCCACTATATGCAGGAGGCGGCTACACGGGTATCAGGGGCTCTGTGGCGTGAACTTGGTGGTTTTTTAGGTTAGAGGGTCTCAGGAAAACACAACAAGGGCTTCAGTCACAAAGGGTGCAGGCTGAACACAGGAAGAATGTAGATACAGGAACCATTGCTATAACAGTTGTAAATTGCCGTAGCGGTGTTGGGGAAGTACCAGAGCTCCAAGCGCTAATAGAAAGCACTGATGCTCAAATCGTTATAGGCACTCAAAGCTGGCAAAAGTTGGATTTAAGCTCAGCCGATAATTTTTGCGAAGAACCTAAAGGTGTTCCGAAAGGATAGGCCAAACAAGATTGGCGGTGGCATGTTTGTTACTGTGTCAAGTAGTTTAACTTGTGGTGAAACTGAAGTAGATACTGCCAGTGAGTTAGTATGGGCAGAGGTCATTGTTGGCAACCGGAATAAAATAATAATTGTATCCATTTATCGACCTCCCAATTCAGATGATACAGTGGCTGAAAAGTTCCAAGAAAACTTGAGTCTGATTTCAAACACGTACCCGACACGTACGATAATAGTTGGTGGTGACTTTAATTTACTCTTGACATGTACGCATAAAATATCATCCGAAATTGTGCTCAACGCATTCTCTGAAAATTATTTCGAGCTATTAGTTCATGAGCCCACGCGAATAGTAAACGGTTGTGAAAATAACTTGATCTGTTAGCAATTAGCAACAAATAATCCTGAGTTAATAACGAGCATCAAAACCGATTCAGGGATTTGTGAACACAGGGGTGTCGTCGCGAGATTGAATACTGTAATCCCCAAATCCTCGAAGCGTAAGCGAAAAATATACCTGTTCAAACAAGCAGATAAAAATTCACTTGACGCCTTCCTAAGAGATAATCTCCACTCATTCCAAAATTAATAATATAAGTTAGACCATGTGTGGCTTAAATTGAAAGAAATAGTATCGGCAGCAATTGAGAGATTTATATCAAATAAATTAACAGACAACGGAGCTGATACTCATTGATGCACAAAGCGGCTCAGAACACTGTTGCAGAAACAACGAAACACACATGCCAAATTGAAACAGACGCAAAATCCCCAAGATAGGCTATCTTTGAAAGAAGCTCGAAATTTAAGGCGTACTTCAATGCGAGATGCTTATAACAGTTTCCACAACGAAACTTTGTCTCGAAACCTGGCAGTAAATCCAAAGAGATTCTGGTCCTATGTGAATTATGTTAGCAGCAAGAAACAATCTATGCATTCTCTGCACGATTGAAATGGAGATATTTTCGAAGACAGTGCTGCCAAAGCAGAGTTACTAAACACAGCCTTCCGAAATGCCTTCACAAAATAAGACGAAGTAAATATTCCAGAATTCGAATCGAGAACAGCTGCCAACATGAGTAACGTAGAAGTAAATATCCTCGGAGTTGTGAAGTAACTTAAATCACTTGATAAAAGAAAGTCTTCTGGTCCAGAACGTATACCAGTTAGGTTCCTTTCGGAGTATGCTGAAGCATTAGCTCCATACTTAACAATCATATACAACCCTTCACTCGACGGAAGATCTGTATCCAAGGACTGAAAAGTTGCACAGGTCACACCACTATTCAAGAAAGGTACTGGGAGTAATCCAGTAAATTACAGGCCCATATCGTTAACGTCGATATGCAGCAGGATTCTGGAACATATACTGTGTTCGAACATTATGAATTACCTCGAAGAAAACGGTATATTGACACACAGTCAACATAGGTTTAGAAAACATCGTTCCTGTGAAACAGAACTGTCTTTTTATTCACATGAAGTGTTGAGGGCTATTGACAAGGGATTACTGATCGATTCCTTGTTTCTGGATCTCCGGAAGGCTTTTGACACTGTACCACACAAGCGACTCATAATGGAATTGCGTCCTAATGGAATATCGTGTCAGTTATGTGATTGGCTTTGTGATTTCCTGTCAGAGAGGTCACAGTTCGTAGCGATTGACGGAAAGTCATCGAGTGAAACTGAAGTGATTTCTGGCGTTCCCCAAGGTACTGTTAAAGGCCCTTTGCTGATCTTTATCAATATTAATGGTTTTGGAGATAATCTGAGCAGCGGTCTTCGCTTGTTCGCAGATGACGCTGTCGTCATCAGAAGACCAAAACAAACTTCAAAACGATTTAGAAAGATATCTGAATGGTGCGAAAAGTGGTAGTTGACCTTAAATAACGAAAAGTGTGAGGTCATCCACATGAGCGCTAAAATGAACTCGTTAAACTGCGGTTACACGATAAATCAGTCAAATCTAAAAGCCGTAAATTCAACTAAATACCTAGGTAATACAGTTACGAACAACTTAAATTGTAAGGAACACATAGCAAACGTTGTTGGGAAGGCTAAATAAGGACTGCGTTTTATTGGCAGGACACTTAGAAAATGTAACAGATATACTAAGCAGACTACCTACACTACGCTTGTATGTCCTCTTTTAGAATACTGCTGCGCGGTGTGGGATCCTTACCAGATAGGACTGACGGAGTACGTCGAAAAAGTTCAAAGAAACGCAGCACGTTTTTTGTTATCGCGAAATATGGGAGAGGGTGTCACAGAAATGATACAGGATTTGGCTGGACATCATTAAAAGAAAGGTGTTTTTGATTGCGACGGACACCTATCACGAACTTTCTCCTCCGAATGGAAAATATTTTGTTGACACCGACGTACACAGGGATGAATGATCTCCAAGATAAAATTAGGGAAAGCAGAGCTCGTACGGAAAGATAAAGGTCTTCATTGTTTTCGCGTGCTATACGAGGTTGGAATAACAGATAAATGTGAAGGTGGTTCGATGAACCCTCTGCCAGGCACTTAAATGTGATTTGCAGAGTATCCATGTAGATGAATATGACGCAGACCTATGGCGAGAAACTGAAGAAGTCCCTTTACTTTTCCACTTCCCTCGTAGATAAACAATAATGCATAACACGGTTTCCCATGTGGCTTACACTTTTTTTCGAAATATAAATCAATGTTTTATTAATTCAACATATTCAGTAGTTCCAGAGACACGGACGTGCTCTACAGCTCTCCATCTCATAATAATTGTAAAAACCCATGTCCATTTCTATGTTCAGTTACATAAAAACACATTGACACTACCTTATGTTAAAATGTTAATTACTGCAATATTATGTTGACCTAAAATATCCTAACGTACTATCGTCATTATCAGTGCAGTATTTTACATCAGTTTTTAGATTAATAATTAATATTCTAACTGACATTAGTTCATAACAGTTATTGCCAAAGCAGATGTTAAAACAATGGTAAAGGGACTGGTATATATGACTGTGATTTGTCTGTAATGGTCGGATTCAGTAAGTGATATACGTATCATAATATCAAATTGACTAACATAAATACGGTATCAATGTATTCAAAATGTGTGGCCCGATTCCAGCACACTACAGTCACATCTTCATATGGCTGCACTTGTTTGATTAAAATATCAGATTCGTCATAAGTAAGTCGGGCTCTGCTAGAAGATAATTTGCGCAGTTTGTCCAAATGTCTTGACGATTTGGGTAACATATAAGAATATTCACACGTACTTACATTTATTAATAAATGGTAACTGATTTAATCTAGTGAACACCGTTTTGGCTAATTCTGGTAGTTACGCGTATGTGTTGGATGCACAAAGTGTTTATGTGTCACCTGCAAGCAGCTGTTTCACAAACAGATGTGGTGCGCGTACAATTAATGGCAGATTCAGCTTACAGTGCAAAGTGTAGACACTACGCAAATACATTAATCATTTCCTAACAAGCAAAGATCTCAGCTACCATACGTTAAGCAAAGGTTACTTCATGTATCGGGGCAAACGTATTATTCAGCATCAGCAAGACACATTGACTTAGAGAGAATTTATTTTGTGTGGAGTAACTGCCACTTTTTCGAACGAGTTAAGAAATTTTCATGAAATGATATCTACCCCGTTCTGCCATATTTGATCTGAACCCTTCCGGAGCTCTTTCAGATTCTGTCTCTGGCACTGGATCCCGTATTTCCCCCCTGTTGACTACAATTTCTTGTGTTATCATGTCATCAGGCAAGTCATACAGGCCTTCAGTGTATTCTTCATACTTATGCCCTTTTCTTCTGCGTCCAACATCGGAACTCTATTGCACTCTTAGTGTTAGCATCCTTGCTTTTAATTTCACCGAAGGGTTTTTTTTTTTTTTTTTTTTTTTTTTTTACTTTTCCGTATGTTGAGTCAGTTCTCCCGAGAATAGTTTCATTTTATGATTTGGGTAGAGCTCGACACGTTTTTTTCAGTTAGTTGTTAGTTGAGTGTATTACAGTATCAATAAATTACGGAGGGCAGAAATCATTTCTCGTCCGAAGTTAGATTTAATTAACGCCCACTAAAAAAGCATATCACTAAGAACGTAAATTTAGATAATAAAAGAATTGATAAAGCTATTTGATGCACCAAGTACTCTAACTGCAACTGTAACTAAGCAACGGAAAAGAATTTCCAAATTTATTTAGAATTACGTGCGAAAGGGTATGCGCTGCAGTCAGATGATATATTGTAAAGCAGTCAGGTTTCTAAAGGTTCTTGTAATTTTGTTGACTGATTTATGAGCCTGCTTGGATATTTTCGTAAATCAACTTATATTTGCAATTAGATCAAAATGTAGTGCGTGGGTGTAATTACAGATAGGGCTACAGACTATGTACGATTACGTTGTGAGGTGGCGAATTATTCCTTCTGTAAGCGTAAAATATGTAGAAATGTCCATAGCACTTAGCCTTGGAGACATCTGACGTAGTGTCTTTCCATTTCGTCTTTTACGTTCCATTTATTATGCAGTGTGACGAAGTTCGAGCGTTAAAAGCTTGGAAGACTTCTGAGAATCGTCCTTTTGCAGCGTGTATTTTGACCGTTATAATCTTGTTCGGCAGACACCGTTCTGTAATTTCCAGCAAAGAAAACAGGGTAAAATGGCGGCGTAAAAAATCTAAAAAGCAGCGAGGCGAGTAAGTGCTATAGACTGAACGAGCAGAAAACAGAGACAATCCCGTATGTTTCCCAGCAACAAGTTCCCATGGAAACGGGCAATTTTCTTGAAAGCCTTTGCTGCTTATTTCCTTGGCGTGTGGAGTGTTACTGCCGCCATTTGCGTATTGCTCCATCCACGCCAGTCGCACTGAGAGGGACTGCAGTCCCGTAGCTATTGGGTTAACAGACACATAATTCAAACGCATCTCTCGCCACTGTCACTTCAAACCCTCCCTGTGAGTGTTAATTACGGGACGTTTCAGAGAGATTGATGCATCTCCCGTTTCAGCTGTTAATAATTTTGCTGTGAATAAGTTGCCATGGATGTTCTTTCTTTCGTGACTGAGCAGAAGCTATCTCGGAAAGAATCTGTGAGGTATTTATATTAAAGCTCGTTGATTACTCTGGATTGCCAGGGTGGCAGTCCATTCAAACGGTCTGTAGAGGTAGAGGTAAAGAAGTAAAAATATTAAAACGTTATGCATGATGCGGCAGATTTTCACGTATCTTAGCTTTTATACCGTCTTATCTCCTGAAGCTATCTGTCGCACAATGACATAATTTAAGTTTGCAATTACATGCAGTGGTATTTCTTAATACTGTTTGCAAACTGTGTCGCGAATACAATTACTAGTAAAGAAGTACTAACTTAAAACGCTATACTTCATGCGGCGGTTTTACTGGCTGAAGTTCGAAATTCAGTAAGTGATAAACTTTTTTCCTTTCGTGTTTTGTGGAGATCGTTAGCAAGAAAAAATTTGTATGGTTTATAATTTTGTCCAAAGTTTGTTACAGGTCTCTGAGTGTTCTCATCCCCAAATCAGTCAAATATGGGTAGTCGCGCTTGGTGGGCTACAAAACTTTTTCACTCCAATCCCCACCACTTTGATGGGTAGGTGGTTCTAATTGCCACAGCTGTTCTTCCCAGACATTAAGTGACATGTGTACCAAGGTTGGTAGAAATCGGTCCACTGGTTTAGGGTATGTGAAACATACGAAATAGATACATATATACAAACATACATACATATGTACATATATCAATTTTTGGGCTCTGTACCTCAATCGGTAAAAAGGAAGCCTTATAGGATCACTTTATCGTATGTCTGTCTGTTTGTGTGTCTGTTCGACTACTAACAAACTCTTTTTCTCAGGAATGGGTAGGTGTATTAAGTTTAAATTTATGTACATATTAAGGTGTACGGTCCCTAGATGATGTAAAAACTGGAAGCTGGTAAGTCAATGCAGTGAAAATATACGGCCACTTACGTGAAGTATTTTGATACTCGGAAACTCAGACAGAAAAACTAACAGGGGGCTTCCTGTTGAGTTGCCTCACGAAATTTGACACGAGGCAAGATTCCACACTACAATTAAAGGAAAAAACCTAAGAGTTTTTAATTTGTAGTTATAGAAAAAGGATTTTTTAAAATTTGGTATCAAACTGCCTGGCTACCTGCCCGTCTGTTAAAACCACTTTTTTCAGGAATGACAAACTGCCTATTGGCTTCTGTCTCGGGTTCTTCGGCCGACGTTCATCTAATGATTTTTCTGACGTTTCACCAGCACGAGTGGCTGGCATTATCAAAGGTTCAACGTCCATTGCCGGTGGTGAACTGGAGCCGAGCTCGCGGCCGCAGACTATATGTACCTGGCGCGCCAACGTCCGAGGGCTTCTCCGCGGTCATTTTCGATGCGGTTCTCCTCTTGCTACCTGCGACGGTCGTTTGCTGCAGTACGGGAAGCCAGGATAAGTTTACCTTAAGGCTTTCCTCTTTCTTGTTGAAACTGTTCGCGTGTTTTTGTATTTCTACAGCTTCTCTGAACAAGCGCGTGTGACAGTGCTTCTCTACAGCCAGAACTTCCGTGTCGGCGTATTTTATTACGTGGTCGGTCTCATTCAGTGCGTGCTCTGCCACGGCCGATTTCTCCACCTGCCCCAACCTGCAATGTCGCTTATGCTCTTTGATCCTGGTGTTAATTGATCGTCCAGTCATTCCGACATAAACTTTTCCGCATGTGCATGGTATACTGTATATTCCCGACATAGCAAGTGGGTCTCTTTTCTCCTTCGCCAATCTAAGACACTCTTTGATCTTCCTTGTCGGATTGAAAATCGTCTTTACGCCATGTTTGCGCAATATACGGCCGATTCTGTCCGTCACTCTGGGAATGTATGGCAGAAAGGCCGTACCCGACATTTCTTTTTCTGGTTCCTTACTTCTCCGAGTGTTTGGCTCTGTTACACTTCCGAAGTAATTTGTGGAGTACCCATTGCTCCTCAGAACCGTTTCCAGGTGTTGCATTTCTCGTTTGAGGTGTTGCGGCATACATATTTGTCCTGCTCTCGTTACGAGCATACTAATCATGCCTCTTTTCTGGCTCGGGTGGTGGTTTGACAGTTTGTGCAAGTATCGGTACGTGTGTGTCGGTTTTCGATGCACGCTGTGTCCCAGGTTTTCGCCTTCCCTTGTGACCAGCACATCTAGAAATGGCAGTTTCTTGTCCTTTTCTACTTCCATGGTAAATGTTATGTTGGCATGAAGGCTGTTCAGGTGTCTTAGGAAGTCACCGAGCTTTTCTTCACCATGGCTCCACACCACGAAAGTATCATCGACGTACCTGTACCACACCTTAGGTTTGCAAGTCGCCGAGTCCAGTGCCTGTGCTTCGAATTGTTCCATAAAGAAGTTGGCCACCACTGGATTGAGAGGACTACCCATGGCGACGCCTTCCAGCTGTTCGTAGAAATCGCCATTCCACGTGAAATAGCTCGTGGTGAGACATGCATGGAAGAGCTTTTTGATGTCTTGCGGAAGTATGGAACCGATGTGCTCCAGAGCGTCACTGAGTGGCACTTTTGTAAATAACGAAACAACATTAAAGCTGACCATGATGTCGTTTGGTGCAAGTTTCAGTTTCTTCTGCTTCTCAATGAAATGTCCTGAGTCCTTAATGTATGTGTCGGTCTTCCCCACGTGTGGCTGGAGCAGAGAGGCCAAGTGTTTTGCCAGTTTCTACGTTGGTGAGCCAGGAGCGCTAACGATCGGTCTCAGTGGAACGTTGTTCTTATGGATCTTGGGTAATCCATACAGCCTGGGTGGTAGGGCTTCCGTGTTGCGCAGGTTTCTCTGTATGTCCGCCGGCAGAGAAGACGCCTTGATTAATCTATTCGTGTTCCGAGTGATACGCTGCGTCGGGTCTGCACTTAGTTTTCGGTACGTCGTCGGATCTAATAGGTCTCGGATCTTTTGCTCATAATCTTCGGTCTTCATTACGACGGTCGCATTCCCCTTATCGGCAGGCAGTACCAATATACTCTTGTCGGCGTTGAGATTCTTAATGGCTTGTACCTCTTCTTTCTTCAGGTTGAAAGCTGGTGGTTTTGCTCGGCGCAGTATCCTGGCTGTTTCCGTGTGTATTTCCGCTGCCCTTTCACAAGGAAGGGTCCGAATGGCTGCTTCGGTGTTGGCAATGATGTCCTCCATAGGTATAGTTCTCGGGACGATAGCGAAATTCCCCAATTGTCGTTCAGTGAGGTTGACCACTGTGTGTGACATGTCGGTAATCGCCTTGTTGGTCTGCCTCCGGCATCTTTCAAACTTTTTCTTCTGCCTCTCGGTGCAGGGCTCGAGTTCGTTCTGCCTGACCCTGTGAGTGATGCTGTCGATCTTGTCCCAGTCGTCTCGATGCATTCTGCTACTTAATTGGTAGAAAAAGCGCCTATTCACCACCGCCCAGGCTCATCGTATCTACGACAGAATGGAACGAGCTTTTCTTCGTGAGCGAATACTTACAACACGGAGAGACATGGCAAGAACGGATAAGGAACTTCTGGACATTTTCTACCAACTAAGTAGCAGAAAGCATCGAGACGACTGGGACAAGACCGACAGCATCACTCACAGGATCAGGCAGAACGAACTCGAGCGCTGCACCGAGCGGCAGAAGAAAAAGTTTGAAAGATGCCGGAAGCAGACCAACAAGGCGATTCCCGACATTTCACACACGGTGGTCAACCTCACTGAACGACAATTGGGGAATTTCGCTATCGTTCCGAGAACTATACCTATGGAGGACATCATTGCCAACACCGAAGCAGCCATTCGGACCCTTCCTTGTGAAAGGGCAGTGGAAATACGCACGGGAACAGCCAGGATACTGCGCCGAGCAAAACCACCAGCTTTCAACCTGAAGAAAGAAGAGGTACAAGCCATTAAGAATCTCAACGCCGACAAGAGTATATTGGTACTGCCTGCCGATAAGGGGAATGCGACCGTCGTAATGAAGACCGAAGATTATGAGCAAAAGATCCGAGACCTATTAGATCCGACGACGTACCGAAAACTAAGCGCAGACCCGACGCAGCGTATCACTCGGAACACGAATCGATTAATCAAGGCGTCTTTTCTGCCGGTGGACATACAGAGAAACCTGCGCAACACGGAAGCCCTACCACCTAGGCTGTATGGATTACCCAAGATCCATAAGAACAATGTTCCACTGAGACCGATCGTTAGCACTCCTGGCTCACCAACGTAGAAACTGGCAAAACACTTGGCCTCTCTGCTCCAGCCACACGTGGGGAAGACCGACACATACATTAAGGACTCAGGACATTTCATTGAGAAGCTGAAGAAACTGAAACTTGCACCAAACAACATCCTGGTCAGCTTTGATGTTGTTTCGTTATTTACAAAAGTGCCACTCAGTGACGCTCTGGAGCACATCGATTCCATGTTCCCGCAAGACATCAAAAAGCTCTTCCATGCATGTCTCACCACAAGCTATTTCACGTGGAATGGCGATTTCTACGAACAACTGGAAGGCGTCACCATGGGTAGTCCTCTCAATCCAGTGGTGGCCAACTTCTTCATGGAACAATTCGAAGCACAGGCACTGGACTCGGCGACTTGCAAACCTAAGGTGTGGTACAGGTACGTCGATGATACTTTCGTGGTGTGGAGCCATGGTGAAGAAAAGCTCGGTGACTTCCTAAGACACCTGAACAGCCTCCATGCCAACATAACATTTACCATGGAAGTAGAAAAGGACAAGAAACTGCCATTTCTAGATGTGCTGGTCACAAGGGAAGGCGAAAACCTGGGACACAGCGTGTATCGAAAACCGACACACACGGACCGGTACTTGCACAAACTGTCAAACCACCACCCGAGCCAGAAAAGAGGCATGATTAGTTCGCTCGTAACGAGAGCAGGACGAATATGTAAGCCGCAACACCTCAAACGAGAAATGCAACACCTGGAAACGGTTCTGAGGAGCAATGGGTACTCCACAAATTACTTCGGAAGTGTAACAGAGCCAAACACTCGGAGAAGTAGGGAACCAAAAAAAGAAATGTCGGGTACGGCCTTTCTGTCATACATTCCCAGAGTGACGGACAGAATCGGCCGTATATTGCGCAAACATGGCGTAAAGTCGATTTTCAAACCGACAAGGAAGATCAAAGCGTGTCTTATATCGGCGAAGGAGAAAAGAGACCCACTTGCTATGTCGGGAATATACAGTATACCATGCACATGCGGAAAAGTTTATGTCGGAATGACTGGACGATCAATTAACACCAGGATCAAAGGGCATAAGCGACTTTGCTGGTTGGGGCAGGTGGAGAAATCGGCCGTGGCAGAGCACGCACTGAAGAGACCAACCACGTAATAAAATTCGCCGATACGGAAGTTCTGGCTGTAGAGAAGCACTATCACACGCGCTTGTTCAGAGAAGCTGTAGAAATACAAAAACACGCGAACAGTTTCAACAAGAAAGAGGAAAGCCTTAAGGTAAACGGATCCTGGCTTCCCGTACTGCAGCGAACGACCGTCGCAGGTAGCAAGAGGAGAACCGTACCGGAAATGACCGCGGAGAAGCCCTCGGACGTTGGCGCGCCAGGTATATATAGTCTGCGGCCGCGAGCTCGGCTCCAGTTCACCACCGGCAATGGACGGTGAAGCTTTGACAATGCCAGCCACTCGTGCTGGTGAAACGTCAGAAAAATCATTAGATGAACGTCGGCCGAAGAACCCGAGACAGAAGCCAATAGGCAGTTTGTCAACAAGTGGCCACGAAAGCCCTAACAATTTTGTTTTTCAGGAATGGTTGGACGTATCAGTTATAAATTTATGTCACATGCTATGGTCTGTAGTTGTAGATGCTGTAAATTTGGTAAGCTTTTTAGGCAATGCTGTCAAAAGACATGGTCATTTAACTCACATATTTAATACTTGCAAAGTTACTCAATAAAACCTATAGCGTGTTTTCCCTCGATGTAGAATGATTAAATTTGTAAGAGGGAAGTTTTCATATTGCTAGTAAAGGGGAAAAATCAGAAAATTGCAAGTCTGTAACTATAACACGCGAAAAAGGTATTTATTTTGTCATTTGTTATTTGACTTCGAACTTGAAATTAAAACAATCTCAAAAGTCATGGATTCCCTGGAATCGATACGCGCCAATATCAATGTCGATTATAGGCAAAAAAGTCGCTATCCTCGATTTCCGGAACGGATTGATTTTCTATATACATAATTAAATTTGCCTCAGTGTGCGTCATAGCCGCACCTGGCCCATTATTAATAATATGTGTGGCTACTGAACACTCCAGATACAACTTTTCTTAAAACTCTGTTCCGACATGACCACTTTCAGAAATACGTAATTTCACATTTCTAAAGTGTATAGCTGCGTCATTTTTAGAGAACGTTTCAGAACCATTGTTCGTTACTGTAAGTGTTAATTAGTGTTTTGTTTTCCCTCTACGTATTAAAGCGGTCTCAGAGATATATTTGGAGATACACATTTCTCTCGTACAGACATATTTAGTGAAATCAATATCACTAAGTTTCATTAGAGTATCACATGTTAGCATAACTGTAGCCAAAAAATGCAGTGCAAATAGGCTGTAAGAAGAAGCAACAGATCTTCATCATCGTTTATTTCTTCACCTATCATCTGATTTTATATTTACACTTTTCCCACCTCTATTTGAAAGAGGGAAACCAGTGATATTATAAAGTCTTGCAATTTTTACCTATATATAAGGTGGTCCAAGGTCTTTGCGGCAAACGTCTAGGGGTGACAGATCGCGTCATTGTGAGCAAATTTTGGTGCAGACAAAATCTTTGCAGAAGTTTTCCATCGACCCTAGACGTTATTTAAAACTGGTTCTGTCCTTGAGAAGTGGCAGCTGTAACCACTCTCGCATATCTATCAGTGTCAGGGAAATATTTCAGTAATTCTTCTTTTCATAATAATTTTTAACTAGTTTTATTCGAAGTATTTAAGTAAAAACATCAATTGAAAGGAAGTAAAATGACTAATAACAGTAAGTTATAAGAGAACAAAGCTGTAATACCTAAGTCTGTTTTTTCATTGTTAGCTTAGTACTATTCCGATTCCTGTTCGGATGCCTGTCCTGTGATTGGTCATATTAGGTTGTTGCAGTTGCTAATACTGAGTGATGTGTAGAAAAAAGCGCCGAATAAATATTATGTTTTCTTAAAATGTGTACTGCTCATTTTACAAAAAGTATTACCTGCTATAAGCCGGTGTAATTTTCATCATCTAAATACATACTTTCAGGGGCTTGAATTGTTTAAAGACAGAAAGATTCTTAATTGATTAGAACTGAATATTTGTAATATTTGACGCTAAATGGAATTATCGAGTGAAAACTTAAAGGCGAAATCAACTATATTTTAGTGTGAGTAGTAGCAAAAATTTACAGTACCGATATCGTTTAGTATAAAATTTTAATACTGCAGACCGTTATAATGTCTGGTCCGACGCAAGCCTTGGGCTAGATGGGACACTTTGGTAACTTGTTAACGATTATTTATTGGTCTATCTAAACAATAAAAATACGAAAGACCTTGCGAACCTATAATTAAAAACCAGAATCAATAGTGCAGCCAAATAATTACGTTGCTGCATCCCGTTGTGTAACAAACAGTTCAGTAGTATCGCACGCAGTGTTTATAAACTTTTTAAATAAAATTTAAATGAGCTGTATCTTCTTGAAACAATGTGTTGATTCTTAATCTGTTTTCTTATAACTAAGCAGGGAATAATAACTAGACTGAAGCTTCCTCGCCATGTTATTCAAATGAAACGAAACAAGTGCTAGCACACTCTGGCAACACTACGTTTAAAATATCTATATTCAAGACAAGACCAGGACAACCCACAACCAGCTTCCAATGGCGCCCAGCGTGGGGCCGAAAGAATAAAATAGCCAGGTAAGTATTGTTTAAAATATTCAAATACTGAAAATGACATCATTATTGTGAAAATTGTGATAGTGATTTGTGACTGATTTAATATGCGTAAGTAATGTGAATTGTGTTTTCTGTTACATGTTCCATATTTATGGACAACTGTAACCGAGCGAGCTCATTATCATCGCCTCATAAGGCTCAGAACTGTTGGGAGCCGAAGTCCCGCTATGGTGTGTTCCGCTAATAATAAGGTAAGAAAGCTTGTTACTGTGGTTTATTTATTTTTTGTCCTGCGAACTTAGATATTTCCCCTTAACATTTCATGGCCTTTCTTAGTGAAGCTTTTTAAAAAAGGTTTTTTTAGTCGGTTACATAATTAATTTTGCATTGTGTTAAATAGGCAACCGAGGCCAGTTCTTCATAGTTTTTGTGGTTTGTAGTAGCAACATTCTCATATCACGTGATTTTTTTTTTTTTTTTTGAGCAAGTCAGTAAGTGAGTCTTAGTTGGTATATTTCTTGTATTTGTGTTTCAAAGACGTCAGATTTCATTTTACTATTTAAATTTGGAGAAATGGTGAATGAATTCGCAAGCGAAAGATGAAGTCGGCCAATTTTGTAGAATATGGGTCTCGCCATAATTTGAATGAACTTAATCTACATCTAATTCTACACGGATACGCTGCAAATCACAATTAAACGCCTGGCAGAGGGTTCATCGAACCACCTTCACACTAATTCTCTATTATAGCAATCTCGAACAGCGCGCGGAAAAAACGAAAACCTGTACCTCATTACGCGAGCTCTGATTTTCTTTCTTATTATGTTTATTGTTTTTCCCTATGTAGGTCGGCGTAAAAAAATATTTTCTCATTCGGAGGAGAAAGTTGACGATAAAAATTTCGTGGGAAGACTCGGCCGCAATGAAAAACGTCCACCTCAAATCCTGTATCATGAGGGAGACACTCTTTCACCTATTATCTCGATAACACAAAACGTGCACCTCTTCTTTGAACTTTCTCGATGCACTCTGTTAATCCTATCCGGTAAGGATCCCACACGACGCAGCAGTACTCCAAAAGAGAATGGACAAGCGTAGTGTAGGCAGTGTCTTTAGATCTGTTGCATCTTGTAAGTATTCTGCCAATAAAACGCAGTAATTAGTTCGGCTTCCCCGTAATAGTTTCTATGTGTTCCTTCGAATTTAAGTTGTTCGTAATTGTAAATTCTAGATATTTAGCTGAATTCACGGCTTTTAGAATTGACTGATTTATCGTGTAACCGAAGTTTAAGGGATACCATTTACTACTCCTGTTGATGACCTCACACTTTTCATTATTTATGCTTAACTGCCAATTTTTACGCCACATAGATAATATTTTTAAATCGTTTTTCAATTTATTTTGACCTTCTGATGACTTTATGAGACGAAAACAACAACATTATCTGTAAACAACTTAAGATGGCTGCTAATATTGTCTTCTAAATTGTTTATATAGATAAGGAACAGGCTAGGTGCTATAACACTACCAGACCCAAAAGTCACTAATGTTTCACTCAACGACTTTCCGTTACTGTGAACTGTGATCTCTCTGACATTAAATCACGATATTAGTCACATAACTGACACAATATTCATTAATCACGCTTGTGAGATGAAGTGTCAAAAGCCTACTGGAAATCTAGAGTTACGGAATCAATTTGAAATCCCTTGTCAATAGCATTCAATACTTCGGCTGGGTAAAGAGCTAGTTGTGTTTCACAAGAACAATGCTTTTAAATTCGAGTTGACTGTGTGTCGATAGACCGTTTTCTTTGTGGTGATTCGTACTGCTCGAATGCAACATATGTTCCAAAATTCTACTCCTAATTGACATTAAAGATATGGGCCTGTAATTTAGTGAATTACTACTATTGTCTTTCTTGAATATTGATGTGATCTGTTCAACTTTCCAGTCTTGGTATACCGATCTTTCGTCGAGCGACGATAGTATATGATGTTCCAATGGAGCTCTTGCATCAGCTTATTCGCAAAGGAACCTAACTGGTAAACAGTCTGTAACGGAAGACTTGCTTTTATTAAGTAGGTTAAGTTGCTTCACCACTCCAAGGATACCTATTTCTAAGTTACTCATGTTGGCAGCTGTTCTTGATTCGAATTCCTCAATATTTACTTCATCTTTTTGGGTGAACGAATTTCGGAAGGTTGTGTGTGGTAACTCTGTTTTAGCAGCACTGTCATCTATAGTATTTCCATTTCTGTCGTGCAGAGAAGACACTGATTGTGTCTGGCCGCTATCATACGATCAGTATCTCTTTGGATTATCTGCCAGGTTTGGAGACGAAGTTTCGTTGTGGGAACTATTGTAAACATTTCGCGTTGAAGTGCACGCTAAATTTCGAGCTTCTGTAAAAGATCATCAGTCTTGGAGATTTTGCGCTCATTTAAATTTCTCATCCTCTTTTCCACTGTTTCTGCTGCAGTGGTATGACCTGTTTCGTGTACAAGAGGATCAGATCAGTCCTTTCTTAAATTGTTTCGTATAAATCTCTCAATTTCTGTCGATAATGTTTCTTTGAATTAATCCCAAATCTGTTCTACACTTATCGTACATTGTTAATTTGGAGCGAGTGGAGATTGTCAAAATGTCGTCAAGTGCATTTTTATCTGATTTTTTTAATAAGTATATTTTTTGTTTATTTTTCGAGAACTTTGGTGTTACAATATTCAGTCTCGCTACGACAACCCTGGATAGGCCATACATCTACATCTACATCTACATCCATACTCCGCAAGCTACCTGACGGTGTGTGGCGGAGGGTACACTGAGTACCTCTATCGGTTCTCCTTTCTATTCCAGTTTCGTATTGTTCGTGGAAAGAAGGGTTGTCGGTATGCTTCTGTGTGGGCTCTAATCTCTCTGATGTTATCCTCATGGTCTCTTCACGAGATATACGTAGGAGGGAGTAATATACTGCTTGACTCTTCGGTGAAGGTATGTTCTCGAAAATTTAACAAAAGCCCGTACCGAGCTACTGAGCGTCTCTCCTGCAGAGTCTTCCACTGGAGTTTATCTATCATCTCCGTAACGCTTTCGCGATTATTAAATGATCCTGTAACGAAGCGCGCTGCTCTCCGTTGGATCTTCTCTATCTCTTCTATCAACCCTATCTGGTACGGATCCCACACTGTTGAGCAGTGTTCAAGCAGTGGGCGAACAAGCGTACTGTAACCTACTTCCTTTGTTTTCGGATTGCATTTCCTTAGGATTCTTCCAATGAATCTCAGTCTGGCATCTGCTTTACCGACGATCAACTTTATATGACGATTCCATTTTAAATCACTCCTAATGCGTACTCCCACATAATTTATGGAATTAACTGCTTCCAGTTGCTGACCTGCTATTTTGTAGTTAAATAATAAGGGAACTATCTTTCTATGTATTCGCAGCACGTTACACTTGTCTACATTGAGATTCAATTGCCATTCCCTGCACCATGCGTCTATTCGCTGCAGATCCTCCTGCATTTCAGTACAATTTTCCATTGTTACAACCTCTCGATACACCACAGCATCATCTGCAAAAAAGCCTCAGTGAACTTCAGATGTCATCCACAAGGTCATTTATGTATATTGTGAATAGCAACGGTCCTATGACACTCCCCTGCGGCACACCTGAAATCACTCTTACTTCGGAAGACTTCTCTCCATTGAGAATGACATGCTGCGTTCTGTTATCTAGGAACTCTTCAGTCCAATCACACATTTGGTCTGATCGTCCATATGCTCTTACTTTGTCCATTGAATGACTGTGGGGAACTGTATCGAACGCCTTGCGGAAGTCAAGGAACACGGCATCTACCTGTAAACCCGTGTCTATGGCTCTCTGAGTCTCGTGGACGAATAGCGCGAGCTGGGTTTCACACGACCGTCTTTTTCGAAACCCATGCTGATTCCTACACAGTAGATTTCTAGTCTCCAGAAAAGTCATTATACTCGAACATAATACGTGTTCCAAAATTCTACAACTGATCGACGTTAGAGATATAGGTCTATACTTCTGCACATCTGTTCGACGTCCCTTCTTGAAAACGGGGATGACCTGTGCCCTTTTCCAATCCTTTGGAACGCTACGCTCTTCTAGAAACCTACGGTATACCGCTGCAAGAAGGGGGGCAAGTTCCTTCGCGTACTCTGTGTAAAATCGAACTGGTATCCCATCAGGTCCAGCGCCTTTCCTTTTTTGAGCGATTTTAATTGTTTCTCTATACCTCTGTCGTCTATTTCGATATCTACCATTTTTGCATCTGTGCGACAATCTAGAGAAGGAACTACAGTGCAGTCTTCCTCTGTGAAACAGCTTTGGAAAAAGACATTTAGTATTTCGCCCTTTAGTCTGTCATCCCCTGTTTCAGTACCATTTTGGTCACAGAGTGTCTGGACATTTTGTTTTGAGCCCCCTACCGCTTTGACATAAGACCAAAATTTCTTAGGATTTTCTGCCAAGTCAGTACATAGAACTTTACTTTCGAATTCATTGAACGCCTCTCGCATAGCCCTCCTCACACTACATTTCGCTTCGCGTAATTTTTGTTTGTCTGCAAGGCTTTGGCTATGTTTATGTTTGCTGTGAAGTTCCCTTTGGTTCCGCAGCAGTTTCCTTACTCGGTTGTCGTACCACGGTGGCTCTTTTCCATCTCATACGATCTTGCTTGGCACATACTCATCTAAGCATATTGTACGATGGTTTTGAACTTTGTACAATGATCCTCAACACTATCTGTACTTGAGACAAAACTTTTGTGTTGAGCCGTCAGGTACTCTGTAATCTGCCTTTTGTCACTTTTGCTAAACAGAAATATCTTCCTACCTTTTTTAATATTTCTATTTACGGCTGAAATCATAGATACAGTAACCGCTTTATGATCCCTGATTCCCTGTTCTGCGTTAACTGTTTCAAATAGTTCGGGTATGTTTGTCACCAGAAGGTCTAAGATGTTATCGCCACGAGTCGGTTCTCTGTTTAACTGCTTAAGGTAGTTTTCAGATAAAGCACTTAAAGAAATTTCACTGGATCCTTTGTCCCTGCCACCCGTTATGAACGTTTGAGTCTCCTAGTCTATATCCGGCAAATAAAAATCTCCACCCACAACTATAACATGGTGGGGAAATCTACTCGAAATATTATCCAAATTATCCTTCAGGTGCTCAGCCACAACAGCTGCTGAGCCAGGGGGTCTATAGAGACATCCAATTACCATGTCTGGGCCTGCTTTAACAGTGACCTTCGCCCAGATTATTTCACATTTCGGATCTCCGTCAATTTCCTTCGATACTATTGCACTTCTTATCGTTAGAAACATGCCTCCCCCTTCACTGTCCAGCCTGTCTCTGCGGTATAAATTCCAATCTGAGTTTAGGATTTCACTACTGTTTACGTCTGGTTTCCGCCTACTTTCTGTCCCTGGTACTATAAGGGCGCTGTGACCGTTTATTAATGAGAGCAGTTCTGGGACCTTTCTATAGACGCTCCTGCAGTTTACTATTAGCACATTAATATTGTTATTCCCTGTTGCATTTTGCCTACTCCTACCTTGCTGCGTCTCAGGAGGCGTCTTGTCGGGCCTAGGGAGGGAATTCTCTAACCTCAAAAACCCACATGTGCACTCCACGCATACTCCGCTACCCTTGTAGCCGCTTCCGGCGTGTAGTGCACGCCTGACCTATTCAGGGGGACCCTACATTTCTCCACACGATAGCGGAGGTCGAGAAATTTGCACCCCAGATCTCCGCAGAATCGTCTGAGCCTTTGGTTTAAGCCTTCCACTCGGCTCCAAACCAGAGGACCGCGATCTGTTCTGGGAACGATACTACTTCGACACATTACCAGCCGCAACTGAGGGTGGAGTCTCTGAAGCAGGTCAAGCCAACGTAGAATGATCTACGCCACAATAAGATCGAGGTGACGAGGCGTCTGGTCACCTCTGGTCGGATTTACCTGAATATACATAGGAAAAGCCTGAAATGGTAGGAGCCCCAACTATCTGGACTAGATCCTGGGACCCCTTTCCCGAGTTTTTGATGAAACTGAAACAAAAGGACCGGAAGGCAGATACCAAATTTGCTGATATCGAAGCCAAAAGTGGACTTAAACAAGAGGAAAAATTTGCTGCCCTCGCCAAGAAAAATAAGGAATCGCTTAAAGCTATAGACGCTGACTGAGACCCAGAGAAAGCCGCTCTAGACGGCGAGCGTGAAAAGAAACAAGAATAAAGAGATAACATAATCTTAACTGATCTATAACATTTCAGATCCGAGCTAAACGAAGTAAATAAGAAGCACGAAGGCCTTCCTGATTTAGTAAATCAGCTGAAAGTCGATGTACAGGCTGTTAAAATAGTACAGTCCATCGTAGAAACCACAGAAGACAATTTAAGCACCAGGTATAAGAATCTGGAGGTAAATAGTGAAAGAAAAGATCGGTGATTAGTAGGTAGAAGAAATGGGGAGAAGAGATTGGTGATTGGGTTGAGAATAAATCTGTTGAGGTAAATCAGCTAGTTACTGCGGAAATTTCCTCCACAATACAACGAACTACTAAAGAATCGAAGTCGAGTGACGCCTATTCTGTTTAAAACTTCTAGGACAAATTTCAGCAAAGAAAAGAAAAAGTTATGTCTGAAAGCCTCAAGTGGAAAAAATATGCACACATCAACAAAATCTCTCCATCACACCGTTTTCCAGAACTCCTGAAAATGGACGTTGACTGTGGATATCGAATCACAGACACAGTCCCTTCGACTGTTAAGAGATGTCACTAAACCCACACAGAGATGTAAACAATCATGGATGGGCAGCGGCTATTACACGGAGGGCGTCCGACAGCTGATTAGTTCCAGTCATTCCACCAGGAAGGAGGTGTAAGGCTTATTCTAGAAATGAGAACAACTGTATGAGGTGAAATGACAAGTTTAATGTCGCACTATTTCTCACAAAATTACAGCTTTCACACAGTTTTCAACTCGACAATATAAAAACAGCGCAATGGATAAGCATCTTGCCAACATCAAAAAGTGAAATAAGTTGATACACAACAATGTTAAATATTATCTCTCTGAAAGCACATTAATCCTAAACACTATATTATGAAAGTTTAATCGGAAATTTCTTTACATTAATCCTAAGCACAATAATTTGAAAGTTCGATTGGACGTTTCTTTACAAAATTGCTCCTACACATAAGTTATGATGGTCAATACTACGAAAATCGTCCGATTCCGGTTCAAAGTTCGGTACTATTTAGGTTGAGAATCAAGTCTACGGTGGATGATTAGTCAAGTGACAAATTTCATCGCAAAATTACCCAAGGCCACTCGAGTTTACAGTGGACGCAAGCTGGTGAACCAACAGACTTTATTCCTCTGCACACGGTATTTACCTTAAGCTGTGACATGCTGCTGTCTGCGAGGCCGCTCTCTCCCACTGAAATTGCTACAAAACTCATCTGGCGTTTGCTGAACTTTCCAGCAGAAACTTAGCCTATGCTTCTCGTTATGTGAGAAAACATGTACTCAGCCCTAGTCCTATTACGTGATGATATACACGCAAATGGTTGTAGCAGCATGCATATTATAGTGCCCTCTCAGTTCTCGCAAGAACAGTTAACTAATTAGGCTGGTTCGTTTGTCCACAGTTGGAGTTAAACGTTGCAGCAGCTAAATTTTAGCTGGAGTACAGCCTCTGTGAAATTGCTGCCCACACCAATTTCTTCTCTGTGTCATATAGAGCGTTAAGCGACCCGTTCTGCACTTGACGCCAGTTCAGAGACAAGCCCTCGAAAATTTCTCTCTTGTTCTATTCATGGCAGAACTGCCTCTATCCATGTGGGTTCCTTTTCCACGTCACGGTTTTTTTCGACCAATAGGAGCGTTCCTCTTACTTTGTAGGAATTCCCTCTACCGATCACAATGTCCCATCTATCAAACTGCATCGAAACTTCAGTATTTTTCTCCTTCCTAGTGCGTTTGCGCCAGTCAGACGTTTTGTGTCCGTTCTAGACACCAAATGTGCATTGACTTTTCCATGTGTCGCACTCGCTGGACGAAAATGCGTCGGCCGGCCGCGGTGGTCTTGCGGTTCTAGGCGCTCAGTCCGGAACCGCGCGACTGCTACGGTCGCAGGCTCGAATCCTGCCTCGGGCATGGATGTGTATGATGTCCTTACGTTAGTTAGGTTTAAGTAGTTCTAAATTCTAGGGGACTGATGACCACAGATGTTAAGTCCCATAGTGCTCAGAGCCATTTATGAAAATGCGTCGCTCTTTTGCTCATATCCATAAAGTTTGTTCTCAGCTCTTGTGCGGTTGCCCCACTACAGGCAGTCCTCTGGCTTGAATCACCTGGCCCGGGGTCGCTGTCCTCCTTCCTGCCACTCCTTTAAGTGGTTTCCGGCATAACTCCAGCAACGCGACATCTCTACGCCATTGTGGAGCTGGCTTTTCAAAACTAAAAGCGACTTGACCCGCGTTCCCTGTTGTACCTTCCGCTCAAAGACATACATTTTATAGGAATGGTGTGTTAATTACTATCGATTGACTGTCATCCCTTTTTGCTTTACATATAGATAGTCCAATGTTCTCATAACTGTCCATTTACGTTAGGTGTCATCTTCACCTTCTCACTGCAATTTGTAAAGGTCTCATGTAAGGTGCGAATCGGACCATTTTTCTACCCCCTTTCAGAGGTACACAGCCCACGTTGTCTGTAGTTCAATGACGCCTAGACGGTCAATACCGCTGTTTGATCGTGTCCGTATTGTTACTTTGTATAAGGAAGAGCTCTCAACAAGGGAAGTGTCCAGGCATCTCAGAGTCAACCAAAGCCATGTTGTTTGGACATGGAGGAGATACAGAGAAACCGGAATTGTCGATGAGATGCCTCGCTCAGGCCACCCAAGGGCTACTACTGCAGTGAATGACCTCTACCTACGGATTATGGCTCAAAGGGACACTGACAGCAACGCCACAATGTTGCATAATCCCTTTCGTGCAGACACAGGACGTCATGTTATGACTCAAACTGTGTGCAATACGCTGCATGATGAGCAACTGCACTCCAAATGTCCATGGCGAGGTCCATCTTTGCAACCACGACAGCATGCAGCGCAGTACATATGGGCTCAATAATATGCCGAAAGGACCACTCATTATTGGCATCACGTTCTCTTCACCAATGAGTGTTTTATGTGCCTTCAACCAGATAATCGTTGGAGGCACGTCTGGAGGCAACATGGTCAGCGTGAACGTCTTAGACATACTGTGCAGCATGTGCAGCACTGTGGAGGGTCCCCGTTATTTTAGTGTGGCCTTATGTGGGGCTGACGCACGCCGCTAGTGGCAACGGTAGGCACCATAACGGCTGTACGATACAAGAATGCCGCCATCCGATCGACAGTGCAGCCATATCGGCAGCATATCGGCGAGGCATTAGTCTTCATGGACGTCCAATTACGCGCCTATCATGTATATCTTTTGAATAACTTCCTTCAAAACAACGACATGGCCAGCATGTTCTCCAGACATGAACCCTATCGAACATGCCTGGTATAGATTTAAAGGGGCTATTTATGGACAACGTGACCCACCAACCACTCTGAGGGATCTTCGCCGAATCTTCGGCGAGGAGTGGGACAATCAGGACCAACAATGTCATGATGAACCTGTGGATAGTATGCCATGACGAATGCAGGCATTCATCAATGAAAGAGGAGCAGCTACTTGGTATTAGAGGTACCAATGTTGCTGCGATCTGGACCATCACCACTGTAGGTCTCGCTGTGTGGTTGTACAACATGCAATGTGTGGTTTTCATGAGCAATTAAAAGGGAGGAGGATGTTTATGTTGATCTCCATTCCAACTTTCTGTACAGGTTCCGAAACTCTCGTAATAGAGGTTATGCAAAACATGGTTTGAAGTGCGTACTAATTACCAGTTAAATAAAATCTAAAGTTATTTGTCTGTTGAGACATATACTAATACAAGAGTTTTGCAGCAAACAGGGAAGTATAATACTATGTTTGCGAATGGATATGAATACAGTAATGAATTAACTCCATCATGTAGCCCATATGCTAACTAAGAGGGTACAAAGAGCCACATTTCCTTTGCTTTTAAATTAGGACAAAGAATAATGAAGAGTACGCAGTTTCAATCCCATTCTGCAGAAAATGATGAACCACAGTCGACTAATTTCATTAAGAGTTTTCCAAATGTGTTTCCGCGATATTGATCGGACCATACAAAACCCAATTATATTACCTCACTACACTATGTGTAATAACTGCGCGAAATTTTGCCGGATGTTCATCCCCAAATATTGCTCGCATAACAATCAGGAGAAACTTCATAAACAGAATTTTATAATCCCAAGAATGTGTGCTTGCGGAAATACTTCGAGTGATATATAAATAAAACGAGATTTTGTGATGAACCCATCTCTCCTCGTGTGATATTAAGAATATTAAAAGCGAAACTTCCGATTCACCTAAGCGAGAAACCCGTATATGTACTCGACCACGGCCTAGATTCACTTGTCTTTTGTCGATTCGCTGTATATTATCCAGAAAGACACTAAAAAGTTTACTAGAAATCAAGATCTGACTTGTGAGCCATTATTTATGGGGAATGAATAATTATAATCATTATCCGATGGAAACAATTGTAGGAACTGTAACAACAACGGTAAACAAAATAACCATAATAATTATAACAGAAACGGAAACAGCAGGGGCAAATCATCATTTATGGTAGCGAATACAGAAACGGCGACAGTAGTCATAATAACATGAGTCGTAATAATTCACAGAATAGTACAAGTAAAAGAAAATTTAACTGCAATTTTAATCAAAATAATCGGCAATATAGACGACCACTACCGAATCAGTGATGCAACCAAAACCAGAATATGAGTGCTAATCCGTGGCAGCCGTCCACTGTGCCGATTCCGATGCCAGGAACGGCACGAAGTAATGAAATGAGAACGAATAGTAGTAGTCAGATTCACACAGCAGGAACATGGCGCTTTTATTGCTGATATGGCAAACGAACTGCGAAATGAAGCGTCTTGTTCAACATATTAATTCCGGCCAATATTCGCCCTCCGTGGCTGACGGTGGATAAGAAGAAGGCACAAATAAGCAAGACATAATAATGAGAGCCGTTATAAGGACGGGAAGTTTATGTGTGAGGAATTAAGCGAAGAAACCGAGCCGAGCAGTAAAGGACAACAGCAACTGGTGCACGTTATGGTACAGGCTATAAATTACGTAGTTCCTGTAGATGTAATAACAGATACAGGAGCCATGACCAGTGTGATGAGTGAAGCATTTCTTACATCAGTCAGTCAAAACCGGTGAATTCCCTCATTGCCGATTCAGAACTACAATGTTACAGAAGCACTTACGACACAGTCACAGATCGTTATATTTCAGGCTTGAGTAAAAGTCGTAGAGGGGAAGGGAGAAGTAAAGTGCATATTCCCTATAGTGCCTAGATGGGGAATGGGATTTCTTGTGTGAGAGACTAGCGGTAGTTAATCTCTTCACAGAAAAATTAGCATTAAATAGTGAATGTAATAGAGTAGGAACAGGCTTGTTAAGGTGCTGGAGCGGCATAGTAAATATTGCCACCATCTAACAAAACGATGTGAAGAACCAACGATCTAGCACATCACGACTGATGGTAATTCAGGGAATTTAGCTGAGGAAATTGGTTGTGGTAACAAGTTCTAACTGAACAGAAAATAGCGAGTCTGGCTACATGACACCATCTCAACAGCGAGGCATGTCAGGTGAATTCTAGAAGTACATCCACGTTTTCGAAGAGATGCCTCGTATTACAAGAGATTAAGTCTACGATATGGAGGTTAACCTCACAGTACATCCAGTCGTGCCTCCTCCTTGGTCCCTAGGACAAAGAAACAAGCGGTGACAAAGGAAATATGAAAGATGCCAGACTGGCAGATTATCGAGCCATCTCACTACGATTATAGCAGTCTGCGGTTAGCATAACAAAGCCCGATAGTAGCGTCAGGCTTGTTCAGCATGCTACGGACATTAATAAGATCGTTGTTCCCATCCGAACGCATCACGATAACTATGAAGAATAGATGCAGCGGTTCCATGGTGTGAAGTTTCTCACCTCAAGAGGTTCCAGATATTCTTTCTGGCAAATATAGGTGTTATACGTTTCGAGGAAATACGCTGCTTTTATAGTTCCAGGACGAAGTTACCAATTCAGAGTTCTACTTAAATGTGAGTGGCAGAGTGTTTAGTGGCGCCCTAGATACAGCTCTAGGACCAGGGCTGCTGAGTAGGATCACAGTATATGTAGATGATCTAATCGTCACACAGACCTCGGCAGAGAATGTCGAAATCCTCGAGGAAGTGCTGAGCAAATTCAAAGATTATCAAGTTACAGTTAACTTGATCAAATCTAAATTCTGCTGTGAACAGATAAAGATTTTAGGGTGCCTGATTTGTCTAGCAAGGATTAAATCTTACCTAAAAAACTGACGCTTTTAAGAATTTTCCTTGCCCTATGACCAAGTAACAGCTAAAGTCGCTTCCAGGTTTGGCTCCGCTTCTTCGGAGATTTATGCCCAACCACTTATTAAACAATGACCATTTGCTGGATCTTTTGTGTAAAAACACATCATGGAACTGAACACCACGGTGTGCTCCTGTGTTTGACGAAATTAAAAATGTTCTTCTTAGTTCGTAAATTGGCTTAATCCGGACATGAGCAAGGATTTTTGTCTTTCTACAGACATGCATCTTCCACAGATCTTGAAGCATTTCTGTTTCAGTGGGACACAACGGGAGACCGACAAGAGATTAAAGTGATTGGATTTGCAAGGTGTGACCTCTATAGCTGTAAAAGAGGCTATACGGCCACATAATTAGAAGTGCATGTGGTTAAGTGAACTTTGTTAAAGTTTCGCTATTTGTATATGGCAAGAAGGCTAAAATTTACTGTGACCATCAGTCAGTAAACTTTTTGTTATGCTATAGGCTGTTACGTGCAAGACTTGCCCGCTGGGCTCTGGTGCTGCAGTCGTATGGTGTAGAAATTATTCATATAAGGGGACAAGACAACGTTATAGCTGACGCTTTGTCTCGCTTGCCACAGGTCCTTCAACACCTTCAGATATTATAGAACTGACCATACATTTTAAGGTGCTGTTAACTGAGGATTCACCTTTTAAAAGGTGTTACATATCCATGTGTAAGAACATGTCAAGGCTGCAGGATAAAGACCCTCAGTGGCATAAAATAAAACAGTCTTTAGTACTGGATAGTGCAGTTTCAATGCTCGCAAATATCAGTCGCATTTTGATGTGTTGTTCCGAAGAAAAGATGTTAATATTGCTGGAATTTGGCGTGTGCGTCTTCCTGAGCAGTATCTTGCTATGTTCATTTGGTTGGGGACATTTTGGAGTCAAAAAACAAAGCAAGAAAAAATTGCAACATTGTTACTACCCCTACATAAAACGACATGTACAACAGTTGCTCAGAAATTACATCTTCCAAAACTCTAAACCAGTCAATCGATATAGTCAAACCACATTACATTCGACAGTACCGACAGCTCCATTACAGTTGGTATTTTGTGACATTTGGGGACCCCTTACCAACAGCGAACGTAAGTGCGAAATTTTACTAGCTGTATGTCATTTATTCTCAAGGTACTTTAAGCCGCTTCCAATGTCAGGCACAGCGACGGTTATATTCAGAAAGTTCATTCGAGCATATTTCCCATGAGTAGGGAAGCCTACGGCCATACTGCCTGACAAAGCCTAAAATTTGGTCGGTTTTGAATGGAAGAAAATTTTATAGGAACATGGGGTTAAACGAGTTTTGACATCATTATTTCACCCCAAGGCAAGCCCTGTAGAGATAATTTGTAAGGAATTTAACTCGTTTATACATTCATCGGCAAAACAGCAAACAAAATGGACAGACTATGTACCCGTATTTGAAAAGATTTTCAGTCATCTTCTTCTTCATTCCTTCATTCGTCTTTCCTAACTTCGGTTAAATTAATGAATAAATCCACTTCCCAAGATCCCAAAACTTGTTTATGACAGAGAAAGAAATTAAATAACGTTTTATTAGCGCTTAAAAACAGCGCCAAAGACTTAACATTAATTATGATAAAGGATTAGTAGGAAACATATCTGCAATCTTTTTCTAAGTCCTGCTTACTAAGAAAATTAAATAAGAAATGGAGAAGTCTGTATAACGGGCCTTATGAAATTTTAAGCATTCTATATGAGGCAAGTTATTTATTCGCTCTAACACTAGGTTTATAATAGTAGTATACGCCATAATGATTTTAAAAAGTATTTTGAGTAACTTCTACTATTGTAAAGAAATGTATGCAGATCTGTGTTTTAAAGTTAATATTGAATTAATTAATAACTGTCTAATGAAAAATAGATGTTTTCAGACATTAATATTTACAGTTAAATGGTAGTTCCTTTTTCCATTTTCAACCTGGTTTTGCTGCATTTGCGAGATAATAATTTTATTATCATAAATTATTTCAGGTCACTGTTAAGGCGTATTAGTTCTGAATCCTTTCAGAAGAAATCATTTGTAATGAACATTTTGTATTGAGATTGCGATTTTTTTTAAAATTGTTCACCAAACTGCAATGCTCAGATTTCTCGGGTGTAAGATTATTGCCTGGTGCACAGTGACATGATCTGGTGTGAAATTATAACTGGCGAACCAGCTATTTTAAAGATGATCATGTTCCTGAAACAATTTGAGTGATGCGAAATTTGGCATTAGATTTCGATCCCTGAACACGAAAGGCTTGCCACGAATATTAGCCTCCCAAACCTCTCGATAAACTTAAATACCCTGACATAATGTGTACTGGATTATTTGTTGTTTTCCTTTTGCGAAAATTATATTCGTAGCATTATTGAACAACACATAACTGATGGATGTTATGCAGTGGAGGACGCTATTCATTCACTGAGAAAAGAAAATTTTGTGTATTTACTTTCCCAGTCAGACTGTATTTGCGGCCGTTGTAAGTTAATAAAGAAGGTGTCTGAATCGCCACTTTCAGGCCGGACTGTGTTTGCCGCAATCGTGAAATGTTTCAGTGCGAGACAATTAAAATCAAAATAAATTTTTATTTGTATTCGACCCGACTATGCCGACAGTGATCGTGAAGCGAGCTGTACAAGACAAGGACTCGTTTAATTGACTTGTAATATACAAGCTAATGAATTGAGTGGTGGTGCTTCGTGAGTACTCATGATGTGATTGAAATGTACTGCTATTATGACTCATTTGTGAGGAGAAAGCAAGGGACAAGTTGTTAATTGCAGAACGACAGCCACAGGAAACTAACATTAATAATCTTTTTGTGTCCTTAAAGATTATTATAAACTATTTTGAGTGTTTCTAATTATGTCCGTTCGATTTTTATATAAACAACCGAACTTGGAGGGAAATCCCGAACCTGAATGCGGCCGCGAGGGCGGGGGGGGGGGGGGGTGGCTGGAGGCAAAGCTAGACTATTTGCTACCTAGTTCACTAGAAACGAAGCTGTCAGGCTTGGATCTTTGTGGTCTCCAAGCCTTGCTGGTTGGCCCATCTGCTGGGCACTCTGTAGCTGTATTGTCGAGAAACTGATTCGCCGGGTCTTGATACCTGATCGTCGACCACAGGCACCACCTGGGAACGCAGACCCAGTCATCGTCAGCGGAGCGCTGTCCAATAATCAAGACGCAGATCTTCAAATCCAAAAATGATTCTAAAATGATGGAACTGAAATATATATATTGACCTTTATCAAATACTTATACGAGCACTGTTGTTAGGCTCGAACAGAATTAAGAAATGACATATGTAGTTCCTGTAATATAATAAATGACTCAACCAATAATATAGTGTGGCCAAGCGGTTCTAGGCGCTTCAGTCTGGAACCGCTCGACCGCTACTGTAAAGGTTCGAATCGTGCCTCGGGCATGGATGTTTGTGAAGTCCTTACGTTAGTTATGTTTAAGTAGTTCTAAGTTCTAGGGGACTGATGACCTGAGATGTTCAAAATGGCTCTCAGCACTACGGGACTTAACTTCTGAGGTCATCAGTCCCCTAGAACTTAGAACTACTTAAACCTAACTAACCTAAGGACATCACACACACATCCATGCCCGAGGCAGGATTCGAACCTGCGAGCGTAGCGGAAGCGCGGTTCCAGACTGAAGCGCCTAGAACCACTCGGCCACTCCGGTCGGCTACCTGAGATGTTAAGTCCCATAGTGCTCAGAGTCATTTTTTTAACAATATAGTGTATGAAATATCTAAGATGTTATCAACGAAATATTTAAGATTTTCTTTTCGAAAATTAAATTATTTAATGAGCAAACGTGTTATGTCCTTAGTTATCCTGAGATATTTAAGTTTTTGAGCGCCCTAATACGGTTGAAATGTTTACAGAATATTACAGTGAACATTTTAAAATAAATATTTTCCTTGAAATATGTAA